>NC_059334.1:6973280-8400780 GCF_018350155.1 Leopardus geoffroyi | reverse complement strand
AAATCTTTAATAAGTTCCTCAAATGATTTTGATAAAAACTAACTTTGGGGATGCTTGGGTGGCTCAGTTGATTAAGCATCCGACTTCAGCTCAGGTCATGATCTCACGGTTCGTGAGCTCGAGCCCCACGTCAGGCTCTGTGCTGACGGCTCAGAGCCTGGAGCCCGCTTCGGATTCTGTGTCTCCCTCTCTCTCTGCCCCTCCCCTGCTCACACTGGATCTCTCTCTCAAGAATAAATAAACATAAAAAAAAAATTAACTTTGCCGGCTGCCTGGCTGGCTCAGTCAGTTAGAGCACACGACTTTTGATCTCAGTGGTGAGCTCCAGCCCCACACTGGGGTAGAGATTACTTTTAAAAAATTATGTATAAAAAAAACCCAGAAAACCAACTAACTTTGGTAGGGGTGGGGTGGGGCACACAGCTTCCAATAGCACTTGGGGTGCACACGAATCACCCGGGGTTTTGTTATGAGGGCTGATTCCGATTCGGCAGCTGTGGGCTAGGGGCCGAGATTCCCACTTCTAACAAGCTTCTGGATGATTCCAGGGCTGCCTACAGTGAGGGTTTACTGATGGGTAAACCCATCTCTCTCTCCTCCTCTCTCCTCCTCTCTCTCTCTCTCTCCTAGGCATAAAGGCTGCCCCTCGGTCTCCACAGAGATTGCCACATGACATCTACTTTGGGACACTGTTGTGGCCTGTGATATAATTGCTATCATCAGAGGCAGACCAGGCGTTTCCTCCCTGGGAGATCCTGAGGGGGCAACCACAGGCATCGTTGACGTGAAGGAAGATCGGATTGGGCTTTTCTCTCCTTTGCTGTTGCTTTGTCTGGGTCCCCCCCCACAAATCATTCTTATCTTTCATAGTTCAAGTCAATTCATCAATATGCACACTTGAGGAGTTTCAACATTTCAGATTTCAACATTCCCGCTGTCATTTAGTGGAAGCTCAGCACTCAAACCTGGCTATGCCCCCAGGAAGCAGAGACATTCTGCGACCATGTGCCGAGTTCATGACATTGAACTGAAGCGAAAGTCAGTACAAGCGACAATCCCAAAGCACATAAACGCACAAACAAAAAAAAGCAACACCACCTTTATAACAATGCTAAAAACAGGAAGAATTCAAGGTTTGAACTTGAGGCCCTACGGACTGGTCAATTTCTTCTTCCAGTGCCTTTCAATCTCTTAGACATCATTATCATGATCTCTCTTTACGTAATAATGATCCAGAAGCCACCGTCCATTGGTGATACGACTACATTTCATTCATATGGTTAGCTATTCATCTATCTTAGTGCAATATTGACTGTAATATTCAAGAATCGAATTTACATTTCCAAGGCCTACATAATTAGATCAGAACAATCTAGATCAGAACAATCAGAAACTGTACACTGTTTTCCCTACCTCCTACTGGCTCCATTCATCACCAAAAAGCGGTCATCTGCCCCAAGGTTCCACTGGCAAGAGTTGGTCAAAAAGCTCTATTTAAATCACCATAAGAAATCCATATTCTAAGTCATTCTCCACGTTATTAGAGTTGTAAGGAAATAAAAATACCACTTCTTTGGTGCAAGTGCTTAACCTGCATATCAACATGAATTCGTTATTGGCTTTACAGCCTTGTATCTGTAATTTTTAATTGAAAGGCACATGACATTTGAAACGCTCACACGAAAATGAAATTCAAAAAATAGCCGCACAGAAAACAGTCGCAAAATAAATGTACCAATTGAACTTACTTTGCTTTGCAAATATTCTTGGTATTCTACGTTATATTTCTTTAAAAGGTCCTTTTTCAATTCATCTGTCCTTGGGAATGCAATCTCCTTCAGTTTCTTTTAAAAATATATATATACATATTGATTAGTGGGATTCTCAGTACAGTCTTTCAGATCATCAGCTGAGAAATAAAAGCTGGTATGCGTATTAGAAATTAAGACACAAGTAACCAAAGATGATGGCGGAAATAGACGCTTCTCTTTGCCGTGGCTCCAAAACACAACTTTTCAGTAGGAAACGGAAAGGCTTATCCCTTTTGTAAGAGCCTCTGTTGACTCAACTAGGTAGACAAGGGCTCTGTTGAGTTAGGTACCCCGTGTTTACGTGGTGGGTTTGTCACTGCACACCGCACAGCAGGCCAACAGTGCGGCATCACGATTAAGACACTGGACAGCACGGTAGGGAGGGGCCGCTGGGCTTGACAGACCGTAACAGGCAACTGGGGCGCTTCGTGTACAAATACAGACTCCCAGGCCTACGCCCGGTTTCCCCGAATCAACGTGTTTCGGGGCAGGGTTGGGGAGTCTGGACCTCAAACAGCTTCTCAGTGATTTTTAGTGGCCGGAAAATCCGGGAAATCTGATTTAGTCCAAGCACCACCCTCTTTTTCAGAGATGAGGGAACAAAGGCCTACAGAGATGAGAAGTCTTCTCCAGTATCATGCAGCTAGCTGGTGGCCCCATTATTACTAGAATCCGAATCTAACTCTGGCCAGGCTGTCCCACTAAAATGTCTTTCCTTTTAATTTCCTGTCATCCATCCATTCATCCATCCATTTATTCAACAAGCATACACAAAGAAAACGTCTATGCTTTTGGAGAATTTTTTCCTATAAGCAAAAATAAGAATAACACTAAATTAGAGCAAAAGGCTCAGCTTGGTGGCTGGGCCCTTGGGTCCCCTATAGAACCGTCTGAGGTCGAAAGAACAAGAGGATTGAGAGAAATGCTCCATAAGGTATGGCAATGAGGGCCCCTTCGGACAAGTGTGTATAGAGATTTTTAAAAATGTAGATGGCCGTTTGCCAAAATCTGGGTTCTTACAGGCCACCTCAGGCCAGATGTAACTGGTAAGAGAGCCTTTCTTCTGTTATATGGTCAAGTATCTTTTGAGAGTTATTTAAAATTCCAGGCTGTGATTGGCTTTTTATATACGGTTTCATCTTTCTCCATGTAAGTTCAACCAAACTGCTTAAGGCAAAGGAGAAACATTAAAAACGTGTTCTTTAAAAGAATATATTCTCCAGCTAAAATTGTTTGAAGCTTGATATATCAGTTGCAAATGTTGATGGTAAATAAGTAACTTTTCAACAACTCTCTCCTTTTCCTTGAGAATATTTCAGGCTATCCACAAACACTTTATTATTAGCCCTTAGGCTAATCCTGCAAGAAGAAAATAGCTAGAACTTTGTGGCCGCCTTAACAATCAGCACTGATTTTCAAACAGTTTTGGGGTTCGGGACTGTATGGGATAATCAAAACCGGTTCAAGATGACTCTGAACCAAATCTGGGGAATTGGACACGCTTTCCGACAGTCTCTGGGAAGAACAGTGAATAATTCCTCCTCACGCCACAAGGCAAATTGAACACATTCTTGATCTTTTTTTCTCCCCCCGCCTCCCAGTTTCAATTAGACATCCCACCCTGGCTCAGTAACGATGATTAAAGGTCCAAGAAGAAATCGAAACATCTTGGCTAATGGAATTTTCTGTGCTCAAGCTCTCAAGAGGACGCGACGAAGGAGGAAAGGAGGTAGGGGCAGATCAATAACGGAGACTCGGGGAGCATTTGATCCCTCAGGGGAGAATCGACCCCACGATACCTTCATAATATCCTGTTTTTCAGGTACCGCACACTGCTGGTAATCTCGATGGCTGGGAAGCTTTTCCACAAACAAGCTAGAAAAACAGAAAGCACATCCTTAGCAGGATATAACAGAAGCAGCAGGTGGGCAGTGGTTTCTAGTATGAGAAAGAAACTCCTTTTCCAAATGGACATGTTTATTACATTATTATTACCCAACATCCTTTCCATCGGCCTTTTCACCAAAGGCGGACACGAACCTATCATTTTGGCATTACAGGGCGGTAAGCTCAGCGGACGGAGCACTGAGGTTACGAGGGTGAGGTTGCTCCCTGACGGACCGTGTCACATTGGTCCTTCTCAAGGTGCGGGGTGCTCAATCCCGCCACAGCGCCACCTTACTCACTTGTGGGGCTGGCAATACAGAGGGTCGTGGAAAAACGTTAAGAGTCTGAAAAGATCAATGTAATCTCTTCTCACCCCTGAAAAAGACTCAAAGGACCACTGGTGAATCCGTAGTGCCATGGTGTCTACTGACCAAAAATTCTTCGCTGAAAAGTCGCAACTAAGAGAAATAACAGCCAGAATCCCTAGTGGATTAGAAGGTGCTCACTAGGAGCTCATTATTCATCACCTTTTTGAGGAACAAGGGACAGTGGACGTAAAGGGAAATCCCAAGAGCAAACCAGATGCATCACTTTCAGGGTAAATGAACATTTTGTTTCACAAGGGCAGGGAATTTTGGGTGTGTGTTTTTTTTTTTTCTTACTGATGTATCCTATCCCTAGCTGGTAGAATAGTGTCCAGCTCATAGTGTGTGCTCAATAAATATTTGTTAAATAAAGAAATAGTCCTTCCTTGATGGATCATGGTGGGCTATAAACACTATTTTTGATCAGCTAATATATGATACCTTATCATTATTGGTGTTCTCCTCCTTACAGATCACACCTGCTTGCCTTCGTCATGCTGCCTACAGGCGACAGTGGAACCCACAACTGCAAGATCATGACCTGAGCCGAAGTCGGACGCTTAACCAACTGAGCCACCCAGGCGCCCATAACTCTCATTTCTTTGAATAAGAAAATTGCGGCTTAAAGAGGCTATGTAAAGTGTTAGTTGCCTAAAGCTTTATAAATAGAATAAAGTCACAACCGTTTAGAGTTGAAGAGAGCTTAGAGATTTCTGCCCGTAAGTCTTCCATTTGTAGATAAGGAACTGAGGCCCGCACAGGACAAGTGAATTACAGGTTGTCACGTGGTTAATGACAGAAGGGAATTCACACACTCTGATGACTCAGTATAGTGGCTTTTTGGTGTTACCACACTTAACGTTTCCACAGAAATGTGTACAAACACGCAAGGAGAAGGCAAAACAGAAATGTTACCGATCGGTAACTTAGAGTTCAGAAATTAAGACTTTTGGAACACGTGCACTATCCATGATGCCTGGTGGCCTCCAATTTCACATTTATTGGTTGGCGCTCTAGAAACTAATGGTCTTCCCCAGTAGGCTGAGCGTTGTGAACCACCAACTTCTCAGGGGTCCTCGGGTTAAGTCCCCAACGGAACGAGTGAAATCAACCAACATGTGAGTTTCAGTTAAAATAAAAGTACGAGTTTCAGCTTAGATTGAACAGTTACTGGTAACAGATCCTCCCACCAGTAAACGGGCAAAAGAGGGAGGAAACTCCAGACCTCATTTCTGTTAATTCTTAAGCCGGGACACATTACTCAAAAGTGTCTAACGGGAAGGATGCTGTTTTCTACACGGCTGTTCAGAGGCGGCCACTTCCACTCAACGTTCTGGAAGCTCTTTTATACAGAACGTTATTACACAGCTAAATAAATTGCTTTTGTAAAAAAAATAGTCACGCTAGAGGCGCCTGGGTGGCTCAGTCAGTTAAGCCTCTGACTTGATTGTGGCTCTGGTCATGATGTCGAGATCCATGAACTGGGCCGCACATTAGGCTTTGCACTAGCAGCGAGGAGTCTGGTTGGGATTTGGGATTCTCTCTCTCCCTCTCTCTCTGCTCCTCCCCTGTTCGTGCACGTGCTCCCTCTCTCAAAATAAATAAATAAACTTAAAAAAAAAAAAAAGAATAGCTCTTCTCTGAGCCAGGAAGGCTCCATATTTGCTGAAGCTCTCTCCATTGCTTCAAAAAACAAAACAAAACAAAACAAAACTATAATGTGAAACCGACTGTTCCTTTCTATCCCTGAATCAGATCCTTCGTATAACTGCCAACTTATCCCCCAGTCGCAACCCATCAAATCAAACTTTAAAACTGTTAACGGCAGGGCGCCTGGGTGGCTCAGTGGATTAAGCATCCGACTTCGGCTCAGGTCACGATCTCACGGTTCGTGGGTTCGAGCCCCACGTCGGGCTCTGTGCTGCCGGCTCGGAGCCTGGAGCCTGCTTCCGATTCTGTGTCTCCCTCTCTGTCTGCTTCTCCCCTGCTCATGCTTTCTCTCTGTCTCTCAAAAATAAATAAACGTTAAAAAATTAAAAAAAAAAAAAAACCTGTTAATGGCATGTTCTAGGCACCGTAGACAGAGCTACAATCTGGCTCCTACTCGCACAAAACTTACATCCCTGTGGGGGAGAATGGCATAAAACAAGACATTTCCTTTGTGAGAAGTGTCAAAGAGAAAGATACGCAGGTCACTGCACTGGCCTGTAGAGAAGGTATCTCCTGTCCCCGAACCTCACTCCATCCCGAGCCTCAGAAATGGTGTGGGGACGCCTTTGAATACATTCCTTTCTGAGTTAAAAGCCTGGACACGTAACGCTTTTGGAGACTGCAAAACTGGTCTGCGTGGGAAAATATTCCCGGCATCCAAACCGTCTCACCAAAACAGCTTGTGAACATTTCCCCACTTTTCTCGTTTTGAAGGCCTCCGAAACTAAAGACTTACGTTATAAATTTGTTATAAAGGACAAAGGCATTTTCCAAATTTCCTTCTTCCATATACACCGAAGCCATCCTTTCCATCTCTACTCCGGATCTAAAGTAGCGGCGTGGGGTGATGTCCTCCGTGATGGTGATATTACAACCAAGCTTGCTCAGGGCACGGACTCGCTCTTCCGGGCTGAGGGAAACATCCGTGTGGTCAGGCATGGCAGCTAGCTTTCTCTGCAAAGCAAAATTTGAATCTCTGGTTATGGTAAGAAATGAATAGGACTGCGATTCTGGATGTATCTTCTGTACTAAGTACCTGACACCAGTACCCAAGGAGAAAGAGTTAACGTAAGAGTTAACGATAAGAGTTAATGTATAAAGAGTTCCATAAGAGTTCCGTATAAAGAGTTCCGTAAGTTAACGATAAAGAGTTCCGTAAGAGTTAACGATACGACCGGGCACCTGGGTGGCTCAGTCGGTTAAGCGTCCGACTTCGGCTCAGGTCATGATCTCACGGTTTGTGAGTTCGAGCCCCAAGTCGGGCTCTGTGCCGACAGCTCAGAGCCTGGAGCCCGCTTCGGATTCTGTGTCTCCCTCTTTCTCTCTCCTCCCCCCCTCATGCTCTGTCTCTCTCTTCTCAAAAATAAATAAACATTAAAAAAATTTTTTTAGGGGCGCGTGGGTGGCGCAGTCGGTTAAGCGTCCGACTTCAGCCAGGTCACGATCTCGCGGTCCGGGAGTTCGAGCCCCGCGTCGGGCTCTGGGCTGATGGCTCGGAGCCTGGAGCCTGTTTCCGATTCTGTGTCTCCCTCTCTCTCTGCCCCTCCCCCGTTCATGCTCTGTCTCTCTCTGTCCCAAAAATAAATAAACGTTGAAAAAAAAAAATTAAAAAAAAAAATTTTTTTTAAAAAGAGTTAACGACACAACAAAAGCAAAGCCTTTGTGCGACAAGTGTATGTAACAAATTCTTAAAAATGCAATGATTGTAAGCCTTGTTCCAATGCTACTTATTTGCAGTTCCCAACCTCTGTGTCATGAATAGTGCCTTATGCAATAAAATTTGTTGGCAGGTCTTTAAACCTCATTTTAGGAAAGGATGGTCAAGATAATGCATCCGGCGGGACAGTAAAAGCAAAGCACAAAAAAATAGCTCAGGAAAGAACTGAAAGAAAGAATGGAAAGAATCTAATGACATGCCTGTATGAAAATCATAGCCTATAAATGAATTTATGGCCTTTGCAGATTTTTGTATCAGTTACTTTGGAAAGAAAATATTGTACTGCTGTCCTTGAAGGACACAGTTGAAGAGAGGTTTGTTTTTTTTTTTTAATGTTTTTATTTATTTTTGAGAGAGAGAGAGAGACAGAGCGTGAGTGAGGAAGGGGCAGAGAGAGGGAGACACAGAATCCGAAGCAGGCTCCAGGTTCCGAGCCGTCAGCACAGAGCCCGACGTGGGGCTCAAACCCACGAACTGTGAGATCACGACCTGAGCAGGAGTCAGATGCTTAGCTGACTGAGCCACCCAGGCGCCCCTGGTACGAATTCTTACTAGGCCTCCGCCTGCACCTAGAGATTGGAGTCAGGCTCGAAGAGCCCGTGTTTGAACTGATGTCCCCAGAGGTCCTCGCGCATGCCGCAGCTGAGGAAGCACTGGATTAGACCACTCCACCCTGCTTACCATCCTTTGATGCAACAAGAATGGAATTAGCCCAGAGCAGAATCAGGTCTCCAAGTCTGCCTCCGTCAGTCGAGGGTCGGTGGACTACAGTCTGGGCAGAGCACGTGATGAAAAGGTATGTGGACAGCTAAACAAGTAATCGAGCTAGACATGGTTTCCGTCTGGCTGTGAGTTCCGGAGCCAAGGTTCAAGGACAGGGTGCAATGAATCGGACGTTTGCAGGTCTTGCAATGGCCCGAGGTCTGTTTTGGTGGCAGTTTTGAAGCAGAGAGGACCCCAGGGACCTGGAATCATTCTTCCAGAAAGTATGCTCTATAACCAGCCAGAGAAGCACAAACACGTTCCCTCTGTTTCCTTCTCCCTGAGAAAACTCAGGGCCTGGGCTTCTCTGCCTTGAAGGTCTCCAGCTATCGCTCCCGGGACTGGGTGCCCAGGTCAGTTTAGAACAGAAGGGACAGGGGCGCCTGGGTGGCTCATTCGGCTTAGTGTCCGACTCTTGATTTCAGCTCAGGTCATGGCCTCACAGTTCGTGAGCTCGAGCTGTGCATCGGACTTTGGGCCGATAGTGCAGAGCCTGCTTGGGATTGTCTCTCTCCCTCCTTCTCTCTCTCTCTCTGCCCCACCTCCCTCAAGATAAATAAATAGACATTAAAAAAAAAAAAAAAAAAAAAAGAACAGAAGAAATAAGACTTATCAGCCTCCCACAGCCCGTCTTTGGGTCCAAGTTATGAAGAAAACCTGGGACACCGGATTTGTGACCGTGGCACCTTAAATCTACTCTCACGTGGCCCAGGATTCTGAGATCAGACAGGTGTGAGTGAACTCAGCCCTTCCTAAGAGACTTCACCTTAAATTGAGGCACACTTCCTTCTAGCCAAACCCTGCTGTGGCATTCTCATTTTTGAAAAGACTTTCTAATTTCAGGGGCATCTGGGTGGCTCAGTCGGTTAAGCGTCCGACTTCAGCCAGGTCACGATCTCGTGGTCCATGAGTTCGAGCCCCGTGTCGGGCTCTGGGCTGATGGCTCAGAGCCTGGAGCCTGTTTCGGATTCTGTGTCTCCCTCTCTCTCTGCCCCTCCCCCGCTCATGCTCTGTCTCTCTCTCAAAAAATAAACAAACATTAAAAAAAAAAGACTTTCTCATTTCAGAGAAGCTGGCGGAGGCTTCCGCTCCTCAGAGGCAGGAATGGAAGCCTGTGGAGTCCGAGCCTCAGGTGCCTGACTAGGTGTCATCTTGTCACTAGGTGAGAAGTCCAGCAGCACAGCCACCACGCTCAGTGCAGCGCTCAGCAGCACTAAAGGAAAATGTCACCATTTGACCACAGATAAAGGCTTCGGTGATAGCAGAACATGATGGGGAGAGAGAAAAATCTGTGGAAATTAGCACACTTTCCGAAGGGGGTTTCCAGCCTCTTGTACGTGCAAAAGCAATTTGTCCACTTTTTATTACTATAGAGTCCACACTGAATTATAACTATTTGTGGATACTGTTTTCAGTTCCTTGGGAACTCCTGGAGGGGCCAGAATCATTGTCCATCCAGCCTCACTGCCTAGGATAGAGCGTATTCTTTGCGGCACAGATGATAATCAATAAACGTACCAAAGAAAGGAGAAAGAGAGAAAAAGCTGCAATGTGATTATACCTAGACTATCTTTTCCCCTGAAAGTAAAAATACGATTTACTTTTCCTCTGCTGAATGGTCCTGTTCTTCCCAAATGCAAAACTGATTTCCGAAATAAACCGGGAAGAGCCCGGCACCTTCGTCCACCTGTAACGTTGGGTTTGCGGGTGGGGTTCTTGGATGAAAACGCAAAATCCCCAGCTGAAAAACTCCTCACTGTTCATTTTTACACTGACACGTCCACTAACATTTTAATCATTTCTATATCATGTTCTAGAAAACACACAAGACCCTCGAAAAGGATGAGGGGGGCCGCCTCGATTCCCCCACGGTGCCCGGACCACACGGGGTTCCGACGGTTCTCTGCTCCTCGCCCCGTCTGAGCAGCTGAACACCTGTCAGGGCCATCTTGGCAAAGAGGACTTGGGTCCCAACCTGTTTTGGAGCAAGAACCAGGCCTTGCCTTTCTCTGTGTTCTGGGGCTAAAGCTTTGCAGATGTCAGGCGCTCAGTCCACTGTGGCTGTTAGTGCTGTCCACGGGGCCACGGGGCTGGCTGCGGTGAGCGGGGTGGGAGGCTGGTCAGGAGAAGGGGGACGGTCCTAACGGCTCCCCTTTATCAAGCCCTCATGACAGGCTGGGAACGTTAAAAATATTGTTCCCAATTGTCGAAAGGCACAAAGTACAAAAACGGGGCCATGGAGATTATATAATGTGCCTACATTCTCACCCAGAGAACGATCTGGGACACAGACTATGCCTCTGTGATCCCAGGGCCCCTGTTACTTCCTCTCCGCCATCTTGTTCTTTCCAAGATGCACCTGGAGAAGGTGCCTACGGTGTTGGGCTGTGAGGGGAAACGTGAGAAGAAGGAAGTTCCAAGTACGCAGCCATTTACGCAGGATTCCAAAGCAGCGTCTATGTGTTACACACAGAATGTTTCCCTGGGTCCCTACCACACAACGTAAGCTTCCCATTTTTATCTGGAAAGAAGCTGAGGTCCCTCCTACAAAGTCAACTCTGTAGTTCTCCTTCCCCGGTGTTCTGCTGAAGGACCACGCTCTTGGAGTCTAACCAGAGAAATTAAAATTTCACACTTTTGTGGACCAAGCCATTATTTTTAGTTCCAGCAAAGATGGCTTTATTAGTCACTTCCTCAAAGGCGAGGACCACACAGATGGATGAAAAGCGACAAGTACAAAACTTCTTGAAGTAATTGTGACTCATTTCACATTCGCTATGTTTCTGTTCTTCTTTTTGGGTTTTCAGACCATATGTAAGCTATCGGTGGGCATTACCTACCAGAGAATTCACAGTAAATGGCTGATCCATGCTGTCCGGTCTATAGAAGGAAGGTGCCGATGGCTTCTTCCCAATCACTTCGTCTGTTTCAAAGACAAAAAGCAGAGCCCCGGTTATTTTTTGAGAATTCGAGTCTCAAATCTCAAACCCCAGGGTTATTTCTGGCTCCGAATATAAACAAATCGAAATGACTTATATAACCTGAGTGATGGGAGAGACTTTGGAAGTCTCTTCCTGAACTTACAAAATTGCAGGTGGTTATGGTTTCTCTTAAAGCAGACCTCTAAAAGTGGGGGTGTGAAGAGAGTTATCGAGGAGTACCCGGCGTGTCTTCTGAGTGCTTTCTTTTCTTTTTTCTTTTTAACGTTTATTTATTTTTGAGAGAAAGAGAGAGAACGCACGTGCACGCGGGGGGGGGGGGGGCAAAGAGAGAGAGAGGGAGAGAGGATCCCAAGCAGTTTCCGCTCTCTCGGCACAGAGCCCAACACAGAGCTCGAACTCATGAACCGTGAGATCGTGACCTGAGCTGAAATCAAGAGTTGAACTTAGGGCGCCTGGGTGGCGCAGTCGGTTAAGCGTCCGACTTCAGCCAGGTCACGATCTCGCGGTCCGTGAGTTCGAGCCCCGCGTCGGGCTCTGGGCTGATGGCTCAGAGCCTGGAGCCTGTTTCCGATTCTGTGTCTCCCTCTCTCTCTGCCCCTCCCCCGTTCATGCTCTGTCTCTCTCTGTCCCAAAAATAAATAAATGTTGAAAAAAAAAAATTTAAAAAAAAAAAAAAAAAAAAAAAAAGAGTTGAACTTAGTTGACTGAGCCACCCAGGCGCCCCTGGGTGTTTTCTTACTTTGTTCAAAGGGAGAAAGGTCATAAGAGTTAACAGCGTGGACCCTGGAGCCATGGACTTCTACACCTGGAGTCAGTCTGGGCCTAAGCTCAGCTTTACTAGCTCTGGAAGGTGGAACTGTGACAGCCCTGTGGCCCCTGCGGTTGGGTATCCATGGGTTTGTGTACCCTTGAGTGTGGATGGGCCTGAAACTGACTTCTAATCAAGGGTACATAGCAAAGGAATACTACTCCCATGTTTATGTTATGTCACATGGCAAGGATGAGGTGGTTTTCCAGATATATTAAGAGCTCTAACCAGTCGGCATGGAATTAATCCAAAGAACGTTTATCCAGGGTGGGCCTGACCTAATCAGGCGAAACCTTTCAAAGAGTGAGATCTTCCCCTGCTGATTTTGAAGACTCAGCCGCCCTAAGTACCACAGCCCCAGGGACATGGATTCTGCCAGTAGTCACGTGAGTCTGGAAGAGCGCCTGGAGCCTCATGAGATTCTCACCGGGTCAGCAATGCCGTTCCTGCTATGTGATACCCTGAACACAGGACCCAGTTCTGCTGTGCCCAGGCTCCAGACCCACAAAACTCTGAGACAATAAATGTACGTTGTCTCAAGCCACGAAGCTTGTGGTGATGTGTAAAGCAGGAACAGAAAACGAATATGCCAGCTACGTGCCTGCACATGAGTTTTACAGCCTTTTTGTGCAAACCGACGGGGGGGGGGGATAAACTGACCTATGTCACATAGTGGGGGCAAGGATTACATGCGTTAGCACAGAAAGTGCTCGGGAGAGTTCCTAGCACACAGTCGATATTATAGAAGTGTTAGCTATCATTAGAATCTTTATTTTGCAGTCGTGGAAAGGGAGGCTCTGCGATGTTAGGTGAACGTGCTCAAGTTCAAACAGTCACTCAGTGAACATTAGCCTCCTTCCTTCTTGTGCTACTTTGGGTCAGGCAATGCCTCACCACTTCCCACTTCTGAATTCACTTTGAACTTTCACTCCACTCATCGTTTATGTGATGTTGGACATGTAGCTTTTCTGCAGTTCCTCATTTATGGTACGAGGGGCTTAACCTATCTTCATTCAGATTAGAGCATTCTGTGGTTCTAGAAATCTCAGACGTAGATCATTCAACCCTCCTGCGCCTTTTTTCTGGCCCGAATCCATGCCCGAGAAATCCTTCAAGGAAAGTCAGGTTGGCAGGTTCTAACGTTTCCCTTCCATCGTCTCCAGTGATGCCTGGGGTAACACTGGGATCTAAGCTTGCGGGCTGCAGCACTGACCGGGCGAGTGCCACAGCCTCAGTGTCATTTAAAACCCTGATTAATCCTGGTGCCACTGAATGTAGGCAGTCCCATTTGGGGAATCACCAGTCCTCAGTGAGAAGAAATAAACCAGGAGAGAAAGAAAGAAAGAAAGAAAGAAAGAAAGAAAGAAAGAAAGAGAAAGAAAAGGAGGGAAGGAAGGAAGGAAGGAAGGAAGGAAGGAAGGAAGGAAGGAAGGAAGGAAGGATTAAAGGAGTTAAAGAAACAGAACAAAAAGGCTTATGGGGTATTTGGGACTGGGTGGGGGGAAGGGAGGAAAGGACAAGGAAATATTATTAGTTAGTCATTGACTAGGGTCTTGTAAAGCCTAGAACTATTTTTTAGGGGTTACTCAGATCCTTAAAGGGAGAACAAATAATTCTGATAGTTAAAAACATTAGAACAGCAGTTCTTAAACTTTACTGTATCTAAAAGTTATGTAAACCTGAGGCTGGTTTAAAATGCAGATTCCTAGGGGGCGCATGGGTGGCTCAGCCCGTTAAGCGTCTGGTCATGATCTCACTGTCGGTGGGTTCGAGCCCTGCATCAGTCTCTGTGCTCAGCTCAGAGCCTGGAGCCTGCTTCAGATCCTGTCTCTCTTTCTCTCTCTTCCCCTCCCTGGCTCATGCTTTGTCTCTCTCTCTCTCAAAAAATGAATAAACATTAAAAAAAAAGTTGGGGGGCGCCTGGGTGGCTCAGTTGGTTGGGTGTTCAGCTTCGGCTTAGGTCATGATCTCATGGTTTGTGAGTTCGAGCCCCACATCGGGCTCTGTGCTGACAGCTCAGAGCCTGGAGCCTGTTACAGATTCTGTCTCTCTCTCTCTCTCTCTCTCTCTCTCTCTCTGCCCCTCCCTGGCTTGCACTGTCTCTCTCTCAAAAATAAATAAACATTAAAAATTTTTTTAAATAAATAAACATTACAAAATTTAAAAAATGTTTAATGCAGATTCCTAGGATTTACCCACAAGGATTCTGAATCCATCCGTTCCAAGCCCACCAACAGGCATTGATTGTTAAGATGTGGCCCAGATATATTTGATTCATGAGGTTTCCAGCCTGGCACCAGAAAATGCAGGTATCTGGCACTTTACATTTCCAGAGGAGTGAGAAAGGTAGATTCCACTGGGAAAAAAGGTAGATTCAGCGGGTAAAGAAGATGTGGTTTATATATACGATGGAATCCTACTTGGCAACGAGGAAGAATAAAATCGTGCCATTTGCAGCAACGTAGATGGAACTGGAGGCTATTATGCTAAGTGAAATAAGTCAGAGAAAGACAGGTATCATATGTTTTCATAGATGATAAACTTGTTTCACATATGAGAAACTTAATGGAAGACCACGGGGGAAGAGAAGGGGAAAAATAGTTACAGAGCGGGGGGAGGCAAGCCACAAGAGACTCTTGAATACAGAGAGCAAACTGAGGGCTTATGGGGGATGGGGGAGAGGGGACCATGGGTGATGGGCATCGAGGAGGGCACTTGTTGGGATGAGCACTGGGTGTTGTACGTAAGCGATGAACCAAGGGAATCTACCCCCAAAACCAAGAGCATACTATACCCACTGTATGTTAGCCAATTTGACAATAAATTATATTTAAAAAAAAAAAGAAAAAGAAAAGGTAAATTCAGGGCTGGGCGGCCAAAAACAATGCTCAGCGCGCACAAAACTCAGACCAACCTCTCTGTAACGAGCTTCTGAATGTCTCCGATGTTTAATACAGTATATCTTAAACACCAGAATCTAGTCACTCCTCATAGATGCAAACCGATCACTGTTCTAAGTCCCACATGAAAATTTATTTCTAGTTCATAAATAGAAACCAACTCCCCTCAATCTAAGATGAAAGATGTTTATAGATTGTTCGGTCAATGTATTTTTTTTTTCTTTCTTTTGCACCATTAACTACTCAGTGGCAGCGTTCCTGTCTTAATATGCTTTTTAATCTCTAACCCTAGCACTCATCAGTTTCAATACAAACAATTACCCAAGTCCGCATAACCAGGTTGTGTTCTCTAGACCAGTAGCTGCCAAGGTGTAGGGTCCCCAACATCCTTGTAAGGGATGCGCTAGGTCAGTGTTGTTTTCATAATACCGTGAAAACACTGTTTGCTCCGTTACCATCGCTCCCTCACAACTTTGCAGTGGAGACTTCCAGACGGTGTAAGTGAATGGAATACTTCTTTGCATATTCCTGTAAATGTCTGTTTTAATTTTTAATACGGTAAACCTAAATCAATATGGCCCACGTGAGCAAAGCTTTTCGGTATCGTTGGTAATTTTCAAGAGTGCAGCGGGGTCCCGAGACCAAGAAGTTTGGAGACGGCCGCTCTAGACCAGCCGTGAGAACAAACAAGACAGAACCAAAGCTCGCCAGGCTCCTTGAATCTAACCAGAAACGCAGGGGGCCAGAAGAATCTAAAAGATTCGAGTATCACCTTCCGCTTGTGCTGCTGGGGTCCTGCTAAAATCATTGAAAAGCTGAGGGCACGGGGGCACCTGGGTGACTCAGTGGGTTAAGCATCCGGCTCTTGATTTCGACTCAGGTCATGATCCCGAGGTCAGGGGATCGAGCCCCACGGGATCGGGCTCCACGCTGGGCGTGATTCTCTCTCTCTCTGTCTCTCTCTCTCTCTCTCTGTCTCTCTCTCAAGATTTTCTCTCCATCTGCCCCACTTCCCCATCCTCTCGCTCTCTCAAGTGAAAAATAAAATAAAATAAAATAATAAATAAATAAATAAATAAATAAATAAACAAACAAACCGAGGGCACAGTGAGAGGTGCCTGACCTCACAGAACCCGAGACCCAGAAGAACAGATGCCACAGACGGCTGGATATTTGTGAGACCCATTCTCTTTCCCTCACAGAAAAATATAATGTTTAGCTGATATATAGCCACCCGGGGAGAATCTACATTTTCCAGCCTGTCTTGGCCTTCGACGTGGCCATGTCCCCAAGCCCTGCCAAGGGGGTGTGACCAGAAGTACTCCGATCAGAGTCTGGATCCTGCCCTTGGAGGAAGGGCCGCCTCCTCCTGCCCCTCCTGCCGGCTGGAATGTGGCTGCACAGGGGCAGGTGAGCCAGCACGGCCAGGAGCGAGAGCCAGGGCAAAGCCAGAAGAGAAGGAACCTTGCAACTTGCTGGCCCTCAGACCACGATGACAGAGACGCATCTCTGTCTTGTGCAATCCTGTTTCTTTGTTTAGGCAGCTGGGCCTGCATCTTGACAGATGCAACGTGTTTTACCTGGAAAGGATGATTCAGCATAGCCCAGGGGAGACCGTGACGAGTGCGGATGTGGAAACACACACCCTCCGTCATAGCCCCCTACTCACTCGGCCTGTCCTGCCTCCACCCCTCCGCCCGGGCTACAGGGAGTAGCAGAAACATCCCCCCTTCCTCCTCTTGTCCTCACAGCTCACCCAAATCCTGCCCAGCCTGTGAGATCCCACGTACCTAGAAGGTTCTAGAAGGTCCGAACCTTCCCTTAGCTAACAGATAGTACAAGCTACAGCCCCAAAGGCAACATTCGATTGTTATGAATGTCTCATTTGGTTGTTAGGGTAAATTAAGCAATTTTTAAGTTAGTTATCGATATTTACAAGTTGGGAGATTTCATGTACAAATTCAGGTTTCAGCTGCTCTTAAAAATAAAATATCAGAGGATCTGGCATCATTAGGCCCAGTACCTAGGACGTTTATTTGTTTGTATCTTCCATCCTGAGTTTAGGACAGCACCTGCTACAAATGCGTATTTGCTGAGTGAATGAAGAAGCAAAGTTTACAGTATTCACCCCATCACATTCCCAGATGTACAGCCAAAGTAAATACTCGGCTCAAATAAGGTCTAAAACACGCCCCCCAAATGCACCAGCCTTCAAGAACATGCGGGCAGCTCATTTAATTCTCTTAATACACACCTGTTCATTAATTCAGTCATATATTCATTCAACAAACATCCACTGACCATCTAGGATGCACGAGGCATTGTTCTAGGCACGCGGGACATGACCGAAACTGGCAAAGATTCCTGCCCTTCGTGGCGTTTACAATCTAGCCGGGAGAGACAGATAAATAATAAACCTCTTACATAAATTGTACGGTAAGTTAAGATAACACATGCTTTTGGAAAAAGAAAAAGCAAACCAGGAGCCCTGGGGAGGGGTCGACTGGGCAGCAGAGGGCAGGGGAGGGGGTCTCACTCTGAATGCAAAAATGAAGCAAGGGCTTGAAGGAGGTGAGGGAGAGGAAAGAGAGAGATGGTGCAAAGGCCCTGGGGTAGACGCATCAGCAGGCTTGAGAGAAAGCAAGAAGGCTGCTGGCTGCAGCAGAGAGGAGGCTGAGGAAATGAAGCCAGAGGGGTGAGGAAGGTGAGGAGGCATACAGGTCTCCATATCCACCTCTGCTCTTGCTTGGACTGAAACGGGGGACTTTTCAGGGGGTTCAGCGAAGAAGTGATGAAAACGGCATTATAATTTTATTTTATTTTTTTAAAAGAGTGGGTTTTTTTTAATTTGTAGTATTTATTTATTTTTGAGAGAAAGAGAGAGAGACAGAGCAGGAGCGGGGAAGGGGCAGAGAGAGAGCGAGACGCAGAATCCGAAGCAGGCTCCAGGCTCCGAGCTGTCAGCACAGAGCCCGACGTGGGGCTCAAACTCACGAACCGTGTGGGATCATGCCCTGAGCCGAAGTTGGGCATGAACCGACTGAGCCCCCCAGGCGCCCCGGCATTATAATTTTAAAAAGCCCCTCGGGTGTGCCAGGGAAGAAGCCGGCGGTCAGTGAAGGGGCCACCGCAGGGATCCAGGGCAGAGGTGATGGTGTCTTGGTGACACGGGGAGGTGGTGACAGCACATGAAGCCAGGAGAATGTGGAGTCCTTGCAGAGGACACTGAAGCCACGAGGACGGGCAAACAACAGAAGCGTCATCGCTGGAAGCAAATGGCACTTGGGGGAAGGCAGCGACCCGTGTGACGACGGCACGGCAGGCTGGCAGGACGCCGGCCACACCGGGCGGTCCAGCTCCTCGCCCTCCGGCCGCCACGGAGGGAAGCTGGGCAAAGATGACCGCGGGCGCTAAAGAGAAGTCAGCGCTGCGGCTGGAGGGCCGGACATCAGCGGGGCGAGGCGCCGAGAAGGCCGCAGGCGGTGGTCACCTTCACGCACCAGCGACACGGAGGCTCCCTTAGCGGGTGGAGGGCCCCGGGGCAGAGGCGGCCTTTGGGGCCGGCCTGGCTGCGTCATCCGCTTGCCCGGCGTCCCTCCTGGACACCCCCCCCCCCCAGGGTCACCTCCCTCGTCCACAGCCATGCTCGTCGTGGCCCCACTCCATCACTTCACAGCGGCCCCCAGCCGACTGCAAACAGCCCTCGGGAAAGCCGGCTTCCATCCCAGCCACCCCCAAGGGGACCCCGCCTTCCCGCCACTTGACGACCTCGGAACCGCAGCCCAGAGATACACTTGACCTGCGCCGCAGCTCTCGAGAGTTCTGTTTGCTTTAGAGCCCCCGTCTGTTTGCCTGCACCCCCGGCCCCCTTTCCTGGCGGCCGCCTCCCAACACACACCGTTTTCCTCTTACAAAGACCTTTTCAAAGAGGAGTCAGGGGAGGGTCCGCTTTCCGGGAAGCCTGGCACACAAGGGCTTGGGGAGCTGGTCAGAACCACATCTATTCACACGGAACAGCTTAAGGCCAACTTCCGTCCCAGCAGTCCCAGCCTACGAGGACCTCGTGGAACCGACGAACGGCTCCCAACCTTGCCCAGGGAGGATGGGACGGAAAGAGGGTGGCCTGCGAGAGGCAGGAGCCCTCCCCATAGTGACACTGAACAGCTCTGAGGTGATGAGAGCTTACTCTCCCTGCGTCCCCAGTTTTACAGCCCAGTAGCAGAGTCCTTTGGAATTGGGGGTCCCCATGTGATGTCACCAAGTCCCAACTCTCCCCAACACGGTGCGGAAGCAGGTCTACAATTCTGCCTTTGAATTAAAAGCCAGCAGCAGGGGCGCCTGGGGGGCTCAGCCGGGTAAGCATCTGACTCTTGATTTCAGCTCAGGTCACGATCTCACCGTTCGTGGGACCGACCCCCGTGTCAGCCTCTGTGCTGACAGTGCAGAGCCTGCTTGGGATTCTCTCTCCCTCTCTCTCTCTGCCCCTCCCCTGCTCGTTCTCTCTCTCTCAAAATAAATAAATAAACGGTGCCTGTGTGGTTCAGGCAGTTAAGCATCTGACTCTTGATTTCAGCTCAGGTCATGATCTCACCATTCGTGGGTTCGAGTCCCGCATCAGGCTGCGTGCTGAGAGCGGAGCCCGTTTGGAATTGTCTGTTGATAACTTCTCTCTCTGCCCCTCCTCCATGTGCACTCTCTTCCTCTCTCTCTCAAAATGAGTAAATTTAAAAAATTAAAAATAAATAAATAAACATCAAAAAAGAGAAAACCAGCGGCAAATAATGCCAAGAATGAAGAAGAAAATATTTGACCTAGCACAGTGTGTATTTTGTGACATGTCCCATCCCTTAACTTTCCTTTCCTTTCTTTTCTTTTTTTTTAATACCTTTTTAGGCGGCTAAGCTCAGAACTCTGACCCACTTTCACACACAAGACCATATTTTCCAGAACACAGAGGAGTCGACCAGGCACTGAGCAGTCTCCTTAGAGACCCAGCAGGCACAAGAGCCAGTGAGGCGAGTTCCCAAGCGGGCCGTTTTCTCCAGGGCACAGCGGGCGACCAGAGGGCTGTGGTATGAACTGGAAAAGCAGGGATGTCCTGCCCGCAGGTGAGGGAGGCCGGAGCAGCCCCATGCCACGGCCACCTCCTGGACTGTCATTCCCAGTCGGCCAGCCGGCAGCCTTTCTTGTCCCCACTGGGTTCGAGTTCACGTGCCGTGTCTCCCTCTTTCCCTGCCCCTCCCCTGCAGGAAGAACATGGTGCCATTGACTTTGCTGGAGATAAATAAAGGAAACGACCATAACCTAGGCTTTGAGCAGCAGGGTCATAACATGATTCAGATAAAAGGGGGTAAGTTGTCATTTGCATGCCTCAAACGACAGAGATGGAAGGATGCCTCCCCCACGTCAGTCACTGTCTTACAGATTGGGACCTGCTTCAGGAACAAAAGGACCGAGGCCCACACTTGCTGTCCTTTTCAAAAGCTATACAAATTCCAGACCTGAAAACCAAAGATTACTATGATTCTTTTACACTCATCGTAGGTATCTGCACATCAGAAATGCGCTGGTCCAGATAAACATGTCTTTGCAAATAAGAGGGCACTTTATTTGTACTGCAGCACCGATGGGGTGAATATGAGACTTGAGAAGAAAATTAGAAACAGCTTTGGTTGCATTTTCCCCCTCTACTCGTGAGTACCACCTATGAGTACCTACGAGGCATTCATCCCCAGTCCCTAGAGGGAGGGATATTCCGGGTTAGACACACGGCAACACTGGGCTTTAGACCAGATCAATCAGCAAGAATGCGGTTGCTGCAGGAAAGGTTATTAAATAAATCACCACTCCCGACGCATGTTTGAAATTACTCCGAGGTAAGTCTAGGCTACCTTGAAAGCTATCGCGTCTCCCGTGGGCCGTAAAGTAATTATTTCTCATAGCGTAACATCGTTTTTATCCCGCCACCAGAATGGAGTGCTTGCAACCCTTCAGCACCAACAGCTTAGGCTTTGGGGCCAAATACACCTGTAGGAGAATCCAGCTTCGACCACTTATGAGTGGGGAGGGCTGTGACACCTTTTTTGTGCGTTTTATCTTCCTCTATGAAATGGAAGGGAGGAACACCTTTCCAGAGGAAGCTTAAACATAAAAGGCGGATATATGTGAGGTAATACATAAGGTAATAAATAAAAGTTCCATTACAGTTCCTGGCGTGCAGGAGAAACATCAGAGAAAAGCAGTCCCTTCTCACACTGAGTTCTCAGAGAAGTCAGGTTAATTGCTTCTGTCCTCCAGTCTTGATGTCTATTGCATTTCAGAAATAAAATTTTAAAAAATTTAAAAATAATAGTAACAGTAGAAATTTGTGAGATTTAACCATTTTTGAAGGAAAGATCGCCATGATATTACCTTCTTCTTTGATTAAAATGTAAATATTATTTAACTGTTGATGATTCCACTCTATTTCAACGTACCAACAGCAACGCCTCCCTCCATTTCTAATTGGCACCTGTGTAGAAAATCAATTTAAAAAGAACTTCTTTATGAAACATCTCTGACCTCAGTATTTCTGTCCTTTTATTTTTTTTTTTCGATGTTTGTTTACTTTTGAGAGAGAAAGAAAGAGACAGAGAGATCACAAGCAGGGGAGGGATAGAGAGAGAGGGAGAGAGAGAATCCCAAGCAGGCTCCCCACTGCCAGCACAGAGCCCAATGCGGGGCTCAAACTCGTGAAATTCGAGATTGTGACCTGGACCCTGAAACCAAGAGTCAGATGCTTCACCGACTGGGCCACTCAGGCGCCCCAGTCTTTCTGTCCTTTTAGTCTTAGATCACTGATAAAATAATTTAAACTCACTTGTAATATTAAAGTGTAGGCTGGACACAGATCTCAAGGAGTCTCCCTGTGAGTAAACTATGTGCTGATTACAGTGAATGTGCTCCGTGATTTCCAAACAGGCTGTGCAAAGAGCATTTTCTTACTTTTCTTTTTTTTTCCTCCGCTGTCTTCTAGATAAGAGCAAGCCAAGTTCTGGGCAGGTGAGGTATGACTGTAGGAGTACACATCACCTTCAATACAGCAAAGGCGCTATCTATCATCATCAGAGTGAGTACTAGTAACACAAAGCTTCCCTTCCCTGGTTAACTGTTAGAATGGGCTAACACACAGGATCTCGAGCCTCTCCAGAGCCTTCCCAGGGAGGGGGCAGCTGAACTGAGAGGAGACGGGCAACCTCCAGGGTCAGACCACTTGGGTTCAAATTCTGACTCCAACCACTCACTACAGGATCACGGCTTCTCAGACGGCAAAGTGGGCTTGGGAACAGTAACCAGGAAAAAGCTGTTGAGAAGCGAAGGTGAGATGATGCCTGTAGAACACAGAGCATGACTCTTGGTGTCAACAAAGGACCACCATCATCTCCGCGTGACAGAGGAGGAAACAAGAGCCCAGGACAGGTAAGCACCATGAGCCAATGGTAGAGCAGGGACTCAGAACCAGGTGCACAGGGTCCCTGAGTTCAGGCTCAAATAGCATCCGACGGTCGGTCAATGGTGACGTCGGGAGAAGGTCAAACCCTTGGGGCATGGATAAGGATGATAGGCTTTACTGCGGAAATGAAATGTCACGCCTTGAAAATCAACTGATCTGGGAATAAAAATGGAGGAGGTTGGTGGTGCATCTGAGGAGAAACTTCTAACTGCCGATTGGATTTTTTAATGGTTATCGGGAGTATTCAGGTTTCCTACTTTCTCCTGGAGTCGATGTTAGTAGTTTTTCTAATTTTTTTCCATTTTATCCAAATGCAGATGGTGTTCTCTTCAGAGGTTTTAAGTTACTAATGGTTCTGTGGTTAGGGATCCCTTTTCATTCCTAATGTTAATTATTGGAGGGTTTTCTTCTTTCTCTCTGGGTTAATGTTGTCAGAAATGAGGTTTTCATTGATGTTTCCCAAGAATCAGCTTTGGGCTTGGTTTATCCTTGCAACCTTATTTTATTACTTTCTTATCTGGACCACTTTATCCCTTTCACCATGTTTAGAATTAAGACACCATTTTTAACTTCTTGAGGACGGTTCCTTGTTTTCTATGATTTATGATTTTTTAATAAATGTATTTAAGCATTGAAAATAAAAAAGAAATGAAATTTCAGTTCAGCATCACAGAGCTCTGATTCATAATCTTCTCTCTGCCAAATACATAAAAGGGCATTCATTCCCTCGCTTATTTTTTAGGCAGAATGATTGGGTGTCTGTGGACTGACCAACTGGAAGACGTAGTTGAGAAATTCAAATACATAATTATTCTACCAATTCAAAATATTTGCTGGTTTTCAGTGTAAGTTCTAAATCGTGGTATTCAAAAGGCATTTCATATGCTCATACATGTGCTAATTTAGGAATCTGTATGTTTTCTTGTTAATGAGATGATCCAATTAATATGCATCATAAAACATTTTGTATTCATTTAGAAAATGAATTGGAGGGTCAGGGGGAAATTCCTATCTGTACCCAATTATTTCGTCATCTTAAATCCATATGAGCATTGTAATTTTGTTTTTCTGCTGTTGAGATACTCAGATTTCCTGGAAATAGACGCATTCTAAAAATAGGCCATCCGTAAGCCACTAAACTTTAATGTATATTTTCACATACTTCCTTTTTTTGCTGCCATAAGCTTGGAACGGAATACTACCCAGGAGTTATTTAATTCAATGAAGCATAATGAGTCAGAATACATTACAAAAATAACATCATTTTCTTGCCCGCCAGTTGCCTGAAGCTCAGAGGTAAGGTCAGTCCTGGGGCATCATTAATCGGTTTTATTTAATTTTCATCAATTTCCTAAGGACAGGACTTGACCAAGACGAATTGAGCCCAGCACTACTACTCAAAAGCTGTGCTGGCTGGAATACTTCTCAGCGTGCCTCTCCCTACGGCCCCTGACCGCAGGAATTGTAACTGTTCAACATGTTCCTGCAAAGAGCTGCGCTCACATGTTTTGGTTTGCAATGCGGCGAACGCGAGCAAAACAGGCGAGTCCCTCCCCTCCATAGCTTTCCGTTTCCTCCATCGCAGTCCGTTTAAAAATGCTTCGAGAGCTGCCCCCCTGCCCAGTGCTGCCAGAGTCGTCGGCAAGGGCCCTGTTTGCTCACCAGTCGCTCCCTTCCTATTTTCCTGCCCGGTAGCTGACATCCCCCTACCTTGGCATAAAGTCTCCTCCGAGTGTGGTGCCCGGCCCACCTGCACCGTAGTTATTCGGTAGAGGAGGAGTGTGGTTGTCACAAGAAACAGATTTCTAGATCCCACCGAGTCAGAATTCCTGAGAAAGGGGCCCCACAGATCTCTATTTTCACCAAGCAGCCCAGCAGCCCTCGACACACATCAAAAACAGATAAAACTGCCCAAGACAGTTACAAAGACCCTTGTGGAAGTCTGGCCTTCGTCAGCCAAACATTCCCTACTGCAGAACCAGCCCCGGCCTTGGCCTCCGGAAAGTTCCCCTACGTCTTCCCTCACCGTGCCTCTCAACTATTAACCTTCTGTCTTTTCTGTGAACGTGCTTTCCTTCCATAGGACGTATTTTTTTTTCATGACTCGAACTGAAGCTTAACGTGAGTGTTAGCAACACGGTTCAAATGCTTTCCATCCATTTCCACTGGGACCTCCAACTGGGATTTGTCACTACGTTCCAAGGCTAAAGGCATCTTTCCCACAAATATCACTGGCTCCAAGTAAACTCCCTCATTCGTTTGTACAGTATTATTTATTTATTTATTTATTTATTTATTTATTTTCAACGTTTATTTATTTTTGGGACAGAGAGAGGCAGAGCATGAACGGGGGAGGGGCAGAGAGAGAGGGAGACACAGAATCGGAAACAGGCTCCAGGCTCTGAGCCATCAGCCCAGAGCCCGACGCGGGGCTCGAACTCACGGACCGCGAGATCGTGACCTGGCTGAAGTCGGACGCTTAACCGACTGCGCCACCCAGGCGCCCCTGTACAGTATTATTTATAAGCCAATAGTCTGTGCTAAGAATCAGTGATACAATGGTAACCAAAGAGATAACACCCGATCTTATGACACTGACATTCTGCTGGGGCAGGGGTGAGGGGGAGAGGTGTGGTCACCGTGGTAACTGCTACAAAGACAAAATACAGGAAACACAGAGAGTTGTGCATTTTGGGGGGCAAAAACGACCTCAGAAATGACAGTGTGTCTTCCTCAATGCATCAGGAGGCGTTGATTTGCCCCCTTATCGGTGATGCGAACTTTGATCTCTTGGTTAAGTGCCAGGCTTCTCCCCTGTGAAGATACCATTTTTCCCTTTGTAGTTACAAAGTATCTTGTAGTGTGGGAGGGGAGATGGGCTAAATGGGTAAGGGGCATTAAGGAACCTACTCTTGAAATCATTGTTGCACCATAACTTGGTGCAAACCCTAACTTGGATGTGAATTAAAAAATAAATTAATTTTAAAAAATAAATAAAGTGTCTTGTAGGGAGTTCAGGAGCATACAAACGTGCGTCTGCCCACTAATTTCAGCATCCACAGATGATTCTTGCCTGGAACAGCTGTCACTGCGGTGTTTGAAAATGGTGACTTTTCTATTTCCATCCTCCCTTCTACATTTATCAGTTTAGGTGGCGTTTAATTTTTGTGCGAAAACTTTAAACTTTACTCTGTTAAGGGGTTCCATCTCTTCTTTATGGTATCTGGGTTTTTCATCATCTTTTAGAAAGTCTTCAAACTCACTGATGACAAAAAAATTTTTTTTTAATATGTCCACCCATCTTTTCTTCCAGTGCTTTCCTGACTGGGTATTTCTGGATAAATACCTTTGATCTGTGTGGAATTAATTTTCTGTGAGGAGTAAGTCCAGGCTATGGTTGCTTTTTACCACTAGGCAAAATGGCCCTGAAACCCTTCGATTATGCATAATTTCTTATTTAACTCGCAACTCTGACCCATAAGGTGATCTGCCCCAACTGGGCACTCAGGACGTAGTTATTAAATGAAAGTAATTTCTACCAGCTACACTTCCATAGAGCTGAAAGAAGAAAGTCTGGCAGCAATGGATAAATTTCCAGAGGAGAGGAAAAGGCACCCCCTAGGATGATATGCAACTGTGGATGAGGTACCCCCAAGTCTGGGCTGAGCGGTAAGAAGATTGGAGAACAAATAGCTCTTGGGAGAAATTCTGAGGAAAACCTATATACCTTAGGAGGTAAGTGGACTTCATGAAGCACGGGAACAAAAGTAGGCAAAGATACTGTACGTGTGACATCTCCAGGAACCGGAAACCTTCGTGCTTTCGACTTGCGCAGAGTAAACGTCTCCCCCACCTCAATGAATGGTACCCACATCTTGTCAATTGCACAAAACCTGGTGAAACGTGGAAATGGCCACCCTGAGTCTTCCTGGTTCCTGAACTCCACAGCCAATCTGCCACTGTGCACACACACGCGCGCGCACACACACACACACACACACACACACACTCTCTCTCTCCCACGAAGAAACATCACACCCATCCAAATGGAGGGATTTTCCATAAAACAACCAGCTATCGCTCTTAAGAAAGTGTCACAATGATTAAAGACAGAGCAACTGTTTCAGATTGAAAGAGAATACAGTTCTGCAGGGGCTCCCGGGCCAGAAGGCTGCTGAAGAAATGTGCATTGAGATCTGTGCATTAGACAGAGCAACGTGACAGTATTACTTTCCGGATGTGACAACTACTGTGATAATGAAAGGGGTTCACATTTGGGAAAACGGGCTACAGGACGTGCAAAAATTCCATGTATTACATTGCTGCAATTTTTTTGGAAGTCTGACATTACTTTAAACTATTGTTTTTCAGGTTCAATTAGTACCTTAACAATCCCTCTGAAAGGAAACGAACAGAAGGAAAAGAGTTTGCGTCCCTTGCGACCCTGTAACATCTATTACCTCTTACTGTTTGCAGAACAGTAAGAAAGAGATAAAGAGTTGAATAAAAGCAGGAAAATGGAATGAACGAGTCATAAGAGAAATATGAATACCAAGTAATGTGAATAATGCTTCATTTCACTAGTAGTTAAGAAACTACAGATTTGAGCAGGACATCTTCAGTTATTTGATTAATAACATTTTCATGATTGATCAGAATAAATATTGATGAGGACGGGAGGAAAACTTGGCAGTTTTTTATAATATGCATTCCTGTTTATAATATCCAATTCCAATTCTAAGATTTCCCCTTAGACCAAGTAATATACCACACACACACACACACACACACACACACACACACGCACACCCCTTCCTCCCTCTCTCTCTCGTGGCAGCACGGTTTAAAAATATGAAAATTTAGGAAGTAAAAATAGCCATCAAAAGGGTGTTACTTAAAATAAAGAATCTGTAGGGGCGCCTGGGTGGCGCAGTCGGTTAAGCGTCCGACTTCAGCCAGGTCACGATCTCGCGGTTCGTGAGTTCGAGCCCCGCGTCGGGCTCTGAGCTGATGGCTCAGAGCCTGGAGCCTGTTTCCGAATTCTGTGTCTCCCTCTCTCTCTGCCCCTCCCCTGTTCATGCTCTGTCTCTCTCTGTCCCAAAAATAAATAAACGTTGGAAAAAATAAAAAAAAAAAAAAAAATAAAGAATCTGTAGAATGCAGGATGCCATTAGAAAGGACTTACATCTACATGCATGGAACCAGGAAGATGTCCCAGTTATAGCATTAAGTGGGGGGGGGGGCAGCAAGTTGCAGAGTAACAGAAAGTAGGACCCCATCCTTGCAATACTCATCAGTGGGTAGTTGATATATACGGGCATTTGCAAGAAAAAAAGTCTGACCAACGTACGCTGAATGTTTCTCAGGCTGTTCTCTCAACGATGGGATCCTGAAGGACTTTTCACATTCAATTCATTCATGTCTGTACAGTTTGTCACAAGTAGGTATCACTTCATAATCAGACAACTTATACTTCTGTTGAGTCGGTAAATTTAGTAGGTAAATTAAATTAAATTAAATTTAGTAGGTAGCTCCAGATGCTAATCCTGGCCCTGCCAGTTCCCAGATGCGTGGATTTTGGTAAATTACTCTCCGAGTCAAGTTTCTCCAGAATGAAGTCAGAGTTTACTTGTGCCTTTCTTCCTCCACGATATTGTTAAGGCAGTGGTGATTATTCAGAGGCTTGCTAAATGCAGAGAAGCTGGTCCAGCCTGACGGCCGAGCTGGGTGGCCTCACTGCCACACAGGAAAACGAAATATGTAGTTGCTGGAAAGAAGATGTCTTTGAAAACCCACACTTCAGGGGCGCCTGGAGTGGCTCAGTCGGTTGAGCCTCCAACTCTTGACTTTGGCTCAGGTCACGATCTCACGGTTCACGAGTTCGAGCCTGCGTCAGGCTCTGTGCTGCGGAGACTGCTTGCAATTCTCTCCCTCTCTCTCAGTCTCTCTCTCTCTCTCTCTCTCTCTCTGCCCCTCCCCTACTCATGCTCTCTTTCTCTCAAAATAAATAAACATTAAAAGACTTTTTCTAAAAACATACATTTTAACTTCTTGGATGTTTCATGAATCAGGAAAACAGAGCTTCACACTCCCCAAGGATTCCAAGTGATTTCCATGTTTTCCATTTTGTTTTGTTTGCTTGCAGGTCGATATAGATTCAGTGAGCAGTTTCTCTGCCCCATTTTTACAAGAAACGGCTTATTTCAGGCCTCTCTTTTCTAACTTCGTTCCACCCATTGTGTCTGTCTGCTTCTCCTGTTAAAGACGACTGGCCTGAGGAACAGCTCATCAACCGGCCTTTCACAGACAGACTCAAAAAAAAATTTGAAGGCTGAAGCATGAACCCACAGCCATGAAGACTTGTCTCCATGCCTTCTTGGTGGCTGAAATGCACCTTTCTGGTGTTAAAATCTACAGTTCTAGCAACAGGACGAATGAAATCACATGGTCCTTAGAGGAGCCGCATTTAACCCTAACCGCTATTACTCATTACAGTTTTCTTTCTGCCTTTAACTAACAGGTGCACAGCCAGTCAGTGCCTCAGCCGTTCACATCTGAAGTGCTTACACTCCCATAAGGCCCCCACACTACAGTGACTTTCTGAGCACGGGTAAAGGCAAAAGAGGCAGGCAGTGTTCACCCCGAGCCAGGAAGGGTTCAGGATGAGTCATCGCTGGCCTCCTGTTTCCAAATTACCCGGAAAGTCATCAGGTCCATCAAAATGAGTCATTCCTGGCAGGTCCCTGTAGAGTTTTCTCTTGCATGAGCCCGAGTGGGATCTCTGGTTCAGCTTCTGTGACACCATCGCAACAAAAGCATAGCAAAGGTTTACGCAGTAAAACACCACATCCACCGAAACTCAAACTCTTTCATTCTTAACGAGGTTTTCTTTTTTAATTCAGAAGACGCGTTTCTCGCGTGCCCTGACTCTCTCTTGGGAACAGGGCCACGAGGCAGCTCGTTCAACCTCCTGCCTTGCTTGGCATCCTGGGGGCCGTGGTGACAACCCAGGCTACTGAAAGAGGAACCGATGGGCTGCAGAGGCTCCTGATTCACTCCAACCTAGAGATGCTAGACACACGAGGGCGGGAGGCGTGGTCAGAGTACCAGTGGGCGGGTTCCTCCTTCCAACCCCAGGCAGGCTCCGGGGGGAGCATCCAGGGTATGAAGCCTCCAGGGCCCATCACGACCACAGGTGGTGGCCTGTGGCAAATAACCATCTTGCTCTTTCAAAATCGGGTTTAAATTCTCAAAATTTGAAAATAGTTGCTTCATGGGCCCCTGGGTGGCTCAGTCAGTTAAGTGTCCCATTTCGGCACAGGTCATGATCTCGCAGTCCGTGGGTTCGAGCCCCGTGTCGGGCTCTGTGCTGACAGCTCAGAGCCTGGAGCCTGCTTCGAATTCTGTGTCTCTCTCTCTCTGCCCCTCACCCACTCACTCTCTCTCTCTCAACGATAAGCGAACATTAAAAAAAAATTAAAAACAGTCGCTTTAAAAGGAATTGAACTTGAGTTAAATAATAATGTGCAATTTATACAAAAAATTAAGTCAAAGGACACAGACGATACCTTTTAAGATGAGATTTAAAACTTTTCGTCAACAAAATAGTACCTGTTAACTTTATACAAGACTAAGGAAAGTTTTTGCCTCCCTAGGAAAAAAAATACCAGTTACAGATTTCTGAAAGTTATTTATCAGAACAAAGAATTACAAGGACTAATGTAATGGTAAAATATTGAAATCGGTGATGACATATTCCATTCTAAAGTAGCTCTGGGGAAATTAAGGATTTTTTATTCTTTGTTGCTATGGCAGTCTTCCCACCTATAATTAAAATCTGGCCTCTTCTAATTAAACATAATAACTTCAACAAGTGAAAAAAAAACACCTAAAATTATTTGGCTGTTATTCTATAAAATATTCTGAATAAAAATGGTTATGAAATGTCATTATAAACTCACTGCGGCTCACAAATGGGAGACAAGACTCTGGGAGTGTAGAGAGAGGTGAAGGGCATAGACGTGGTCCAGCATGCTGGTATCTGCCCAACTATATAATGTACACATACTCATTTGTAATGTCTCTCCTTTTTTTTAAGTTTCTTTATTTATTTTGAGAGAGTGAGAGAGTTCAAGTGGGGGGAAGGCAGAGAGAGAGAGAGTGAGAGAGAATCCCAAGCAGGTTCACCAGCATGGAGACTGATGTGGGACTCGATTCCACAAACCACAAGACCATGACCTGAGCTGAAACCAAGAGTCGGACGCTCAACCAACCGAACCACCCAAGCGCCCCTGTAACATCTCTCCTTGTACCCAGTGATTCCTTGTGTACAATGTGTCTCCTTAATATAATGTATTATATAGTATATATTATATAACATATACAGATGTATATAATACATGTTATATGATGTATATACTATATACATTGCATAAAGCTTATATACCCTATATTATACAAACACATAATATCACATTATGCATTGTATAAATAATAGATCATGTATACATTATAGTATATATTAAGGAGACCTATCCTCTCTACCTCCAGCAAAGAATCACTGAATATAAGGAGATGTAACAAATGAATATATACTGCATATGTGAACCGTTAGAAACACAAATAACCAATATTTCAAGCACAGGTGAAAACGCACATTGGAACCATGCTTAATAAAGAACTTAAAGGGCATCTGGATGGCTCGGTCTGTCTGTTGAGCGTCCAACTTCGGCTCAGGCCATGGTTTCTCGGTTCTTGAGTTCAAGCCCCACGTCGGGCTCTGTGCTGACAGCTCGGAGCTCAGAGCCTGGAGCCTGCTTCAGATTCTGTGTCCTCACTCGCTCTCTAAACCTCTCCTGCTCTGTCTCTCTCTGTCTCTCAAAACTAAATAAACATTTAAAATTTTTTAAAAATATATATTTTAAATAAAGAACTTAATGAAACACAGGATTTACAAAATACCAAAATATCAAGGAAAACCAGCAAAAATTTTGTGCAACAATCTGGGTATTGATTCTTTTGGAGATGGCAAATTCCACAGTGGAAATGACTGGAGTCCTCAGTCCCATCGACAAGCCCCCACTTTCCACGCTCCCTGCAGTGTTCCCAGCATCTGGTATGGGTTACAGGAGACAAACACACACACACACACACACACACACACACACACACACACACACCAGAGAAGTTAGTGACTTGACCAAGGACACACAGCTGGTAAATGGCAAAAAGAATCCATGCTTCTAACTACTCCATTGTCCCTGCAAAAACACACGTAAGGTTTTGTCCAGTGTCTGGCATATTGCACGTTAAATATTTATTAATAACTATTAATAAATATTTGTATAAATAAAAATTAATTTTTATAAATAAAAATTTTTATAAATAAAAATTAATAGTTATTAATAAATATTTGCCAGATGTTTGCAAGATTCTGAGGTTACACCAGGGCTCAAGGATGCTGTGACCGACCAGATATGGAACAAATGGGTGGTCACACTCGTGCCCAGGTTCACCGTCCCTCTTGCACATGAGGTCTGACTGCCTGGCATTTCCCTTCTCCACTCAGTGTCACCGGGAGGCTATGCCATCAGGCCGTCATTACTGACACTTGATTCCACCCCCTCCCCCTTCTACAAATCCACTCAAGTGCCAAACACTCTTCTGAAAGAATGCCTTCATCACTTACTGCTTTCAAGGAACCTACCTTGCACTGGCTACCTCATTCAATCAAAATTGCACACCGTGGCTTTCAAGGGCCTTACTAAGACATGGCAGGAACATGCTTTCAACTCTTGTTCAAGTGCTCAAGTGCCTACTTCCCAAACCACTACTTAATGAGAATGGCCATGTTTCGTTATGCAGAGAATAGCAGTGTTTATGTCACTGCAGAACAGCGATGAGCTATTTTTTAATTTTACATATTTATTTTCAACACCACCCAACAGAAAAAAAAATTCAGTGATTAAGGATCTCGTCTGATTTTTGTTCAGAATGAAACAAGCTTGACCGAAACACATAAAAGGAAGGCTATGCAAGAGAAAAATTCCATTATTAACATGCACTATAATGTTAATATCCGGGCAAATTTCAGACAGCTTTCTAATCTTTCATCCTGAAATTAGATCATGAGCCACAGGGTAAACCTCTAGTGGTTGGGGATGGAAAGTCAGAATAATTAAAAAAAAAAAAAGAAGAAGAAGAAGAAGAAGGTATAACACTCTAAATCATACAATGCACCCATTTCCAAGAGTACCTTGAAAGGCTAACTAGAGCAAATCAAAACATATGAATTATTGGTACTTAGATCAAGGGGCTGCTTTTAATAAATACAAGTTACTAAATAACCAGCAGTCTGAATTAATGTGTCTAAGGCAACCACATCAATGGGCAAACATGACATGGGTTTAATTTAAAATGTAAAAAAATCAAACAACACGTGCTTTGAAGAGTTAGCAACTTGCCAAATGTCTAACCGGCTTTTCCACTTAGCACGAGGAGATACAGGATTGTACTAGAAGTTCATCTGATTTGCTTAGAAGTGCAAATAATTTCTGACAAAAGCCACATCTGGATGTGGGTACATCCAGATCATTCCTGAGTCGAGCATTCTGATGTCAACTCAGGACTTCTGAATGTACACTCACATGTCCGACCGGACAATTGACATGTTTGGACAGCTGGAATGAGCAGGTCAACAGGTACAAACACAGTGCTGTTTGTTTATGTTTTGTTTGGAGGGATTCTTACAGTCCCTTTGAGGAAGTCAGTCTTCTTACATGAATGTATCAACCGGGCTTCAGTTGGATGGAATGATTAGTAATCCATGCCAAGGGATGGCTAAAAAGAATCCATACTAGAAGAGGTGATAATGTAGTTAAATTGGGAAGATACACATTTTAGAATTGGAACTCATGTAACAAATCTTTATGGAGCAGCTGTAATCCATTAGCCTTAGGGACCAAAAGCTGATTCAAATATTCTCCAGGATGACCGTGAGTCATTTCTCCTGGTCTCAACCGAAGTTACTTACACACCTCTCACAGGGTTGACAAAAAATGCTAGTGTTGGGCAGAATCACAAACCCAGTGGACTAAAATGGATCTAATTTATAAATGCATCCTTCCAGGTAGGCAGCTGGGATTTGGGGGCACCTCTCACATTCCTCCTACTCCCTCATAGTTTGTGCAAGAATCACCAGGCTTTGCTTCCCTGTAAAAATCAACCTCACTTCCTGGATTGCAGCTGTAAATTGGCTTGGGAAGAGTCCTTAACGGAGAAACACGACGACCAAGCTGTGTTGGTTACGTCCTCTGTGCTGAGAGTAAAAAGAGGCAGCTAGTATGAACAATTCTCTATTTTTATCAGTCTTCTCAGGAACCAACCCCAGAGACCTTTTTCTCTCCAGGAGAAGCCTCTCTGCGGAACATACCCTGGGGCCATGGTTCTGTGCTCTCTCCCTCCAAGCCTCCTGTGAAACAGGCACAAAAGCAGGCAAGAAACTAGCCCCAAAATTGGCAATATGAATAACGGACTAGAATCATCTGCCTGGTAATTTAAATGGTGCATATTTTAGCAAGGAGTATAAGAAAACGCAGGTCTTTAAATTCCCAAGAACCAGCTGATACATAAATCACAGCTCAAGTATATCCCAAGAGGCCAACAATTTGCCGTATATGTACTTGGACAGACGCAAGCAGCCAGGTCGTTTTCTAGGTTTCCAACAACATTTTGTGTCTTTGAATGAAGACGCTGGAATGGAGAGCAAATGGTAAGAGGAACCTCTTTCTCAAAGACACTGACTTGTATGAAAAATATAGATTTTTCTAGTGCACCTACACAATGCCTACTACAGTGCAATCCCCAAACTTTTGAAGTTTAATTGAACATCCACCCCACAAACGTAAGACTGCCAACCACAACAAGGTCTGGAAAGAAACAGAACACAGTGGTTTCATCTCTGTTGTAAAACAACCATAGAAAAAGGAAGCACCCCCGCCCCCTTGGAACAGGAACTCAAACATCCAGGTGTAATTTAACTGTTAGAACAAATCTGCCATATTGACCTTGACGGGCCTTGACTCATGAGATCCTAAAACGGCACCCTAGTGATATCCAGGATCATTCTGGACACGCCTTAAAACCCAGGACTTCGTTTTATTCTCCGTGATTAGCAGGATGTTTGCAAAGCAGGGTGCTCACTGGAGCTTACGTTGAAAGATGTCTGTTTTACTCACATCAGACACTGATTTCCAGAAAGCTGTCCCCAACCCACCCCCAGTGCCAACCAGATAGAAGACTTTTTTCGATCCTCTCGATGAGGTTCTGTTTCCTAAGTTACTCATTACTTATACAACTTAAATACACCCCCCCCCCCAACCCCCCAGTGATTGTGGCACCTTAGGCTCTTGGATCGGGACTGTGGGTTGTTTCAGAGAGTTTTGGAACATGACGTTTCAGCTGACTATCCACTTCTCTGTGCTTTCGGTTAAGGCTTGAATTATTCAGGGGAGGGGAAAATGGCATAAAAGTCAACCTCATCTAGGAAGGCGCCCCACTCGCCCTGCAGGGGCGGGTCAAGGTCTGCTTTTCCAGCCCCCACGCCGCGCACCCCAGAAGCAGCGCGGTGGTCCTCCGGCACGCCGGCACCCTCCCCAAGGCTGCACCCCGAGTCGGAACGAGAAGCACACGCGCACAGGTCACCGCCAGAGTCCCGCCCCGCCACCGGCAGCCACCGCTTCCTGCCTCCCCGGTCAAGGTGAAAGCAACCCCCAGGGGCCGGCGGGAGCCGCGCACAGGACCGGCAGGAAGGAAGTGAGCCGCGGCAGAGCGCGCCTGCTCCCCGCCGAGCGAGCCCCGCAGAGGGGCCCGCGGGCACCTGCCCCCCGCCTGCGCCCCCGCCCGTGCCGGGGCGCGCTCACACTCACGCGCGCGCGCGGCCACTCACCCGCAGTCCCCCGAGGTCCGGAGCCCGCGTGGGACGGCGGCTGCGGCGGCTGTCCCCGCGCCTGCCGTGTGGCCTTGGCATCCGTCTGGCCGCTGCAGCCCGGGCCGCGGTGGCTTTTGCTAGAAGGCCCTGCGGCCGGGTGACGCGGCCCCCAGCGTGGAGCGCCCGCTCGCCGGCCTCGGCCGCGCCGGCCCCGCTCCTCGTGCGCGCAGCGCGCGGCTCTGCTCCTTGCACTCGCGCCGGCCTGCGCCTCGCTCCCCCTCTCCCCTCCTCCCCTCCCCCTCCTCCCCCTCCTCCTCCCCCTTCTCCCCCTCCTGTGCCCCTCGGCGGTCGCGCCCCGCAGAACCCGCGCCGACCAGGCCCCTGGGGAAGCCACGCGCAGGCCGGCCGTCCCCGCCGCCGCCACCGCAGGAAAGAAACTGTCACTGCGATGGTCCCGGCCTCCCCGGCCGCGGCCCCTGGGTGCCGCCTCCGCCGCTGCCTCCGCCCCTCCCCCGCGCGCACGCTGCAGAGAAAGCTCGCAGGTGGCCTCGAGTCCCCACGGCGGGCCTAGCGCGACTGGGAAACCGCCGGCTGCCACTCTGCCACCTGAGACCCCGCGCGTCCCCTTCCCAGCCCGGAACCGCCGGGACCCGCGTTGGCTGCGCCGTCGGTCTCCCCACCCCCACCCCAGGTGGCCCCAGGGGGTGCCTTTGAAGGCTGCGGGGTACAGATGGCCTGAGGCGCCTGGACGCGACCGCGAAACTCGAAACTCGCGCCGGAGTCAGAGAGGAACGGGGTGTGGGTGAGAACCCCACTTATTCTTCGTGTTCGGAATTCTGCCTTGGGGTTTATGCGCAACACCCCGACTCCCCCCCCCCCCCCCCCCCCCCCCGCTTCTGGCTTTGCGCACCCCGAAGATACCTCCTGGGCATTGTTTAGTATCTTGGGCAGTGTTTTCAGTGTGGTCCTGGCACTCCGCCACATACTCTAACTATGGCATCTCATTTTATCCTCGCCCCGGCCTATGGAAAGGCCTTCTAACTTTTCCCATGCCTGGGACACAGACAGGTAATTTGTCCCCGGTTACCCACTTAGGAAGTAGCAGAAGTGAAGGTGTGAATTCTCATCCGAGACACTAAAAAGGTACTTCTGCAGGCTGGGCAGATTCTGTTCATTTACAAACGTTTTGCAAACGCGGCTACTGCTGGAAGAAAAACAGACACTGTTCCACTTCTCCCGAATTTGGGTAGGAGGTGATTTCCGAGACAGAGATGTGACTGCCGAGACAAGGCAGTGCAAGATGAAATGTAAAGATTTGACTCTGGAGGCAGCCTTGATTTTTATTTAAAAAAAAAAAAAATTTTTTTTTTAACATTTATTTATTTTTGAGACAGAGAGAGACAGAGCATGAACGGGGGAGGGTCAGAGAGAGGGAGACACAGAATCTGAAACAGGCTCCAGGCTCTGAGCCTGGAGCACAGAGCCAGACACGGGGCTCGAACTCACAGACCGCGAGATCGTGACCTGAGCTGAAGTCGGACGCTTAACGGACTGAGCCACCCAGGCGCCCCATCAGCCTTGATTTTTAAAAAGTGATGGCTGGGGGCTCCTGGGTGGCGCAGTCAGTTGGGCGTCCGACTTCAGCCAGGTCACGATCTCGCGGTCCGTGAGTTCGAGCCCCGCGTCAGGCTCTGGGCTGAGGGCTCAGAGCCTGGAGCCTGCTTCCGATTCTGTGTCTCCCTCTCTCTCTGCCCCTCCCCCGTTCATGCTCTGTCTCTCTCTGTCCCAAAAATAAATAAACGTTGAAAAAGTGATGGCTGTCATTGCTTTTCTACTTTTGAATTTGGTTCCAAATTTTAAAATCAGGAAATTTCACAAAAAAAACCTCAGACCTTGGGCGTATTATGAAAAGTTGAAGAACTGGCAACCTTTGGTTCATGGTAGGTTCTAGCAACCATCAGCTGGGGCCAAGAGGTTCCCTTCACACAGGGGGATAGTGCCCTCCAATCCTCCAGGGTCCCGACCACTCTTGTGTGCCCTACCCTGCTGACATTTGAAGATCTGATATTTGAGTTTGCAGTTCTGGACTAGATAATCTCATGGCCTACTAGGCAATCTAAAAATTCAGTCATGATTAAGAAGATGAACCAGATTCCTAAGAAAAAATATTATGAAACAAAGAATTTTATGTAAATACTTATCGTGGTCGTTGATCAAGGTCTTGCTACCTACAACCCAAACTCTCACCAAAACCAAAATGGCCCAGGGGCACCTCCGTGGCTCAGTGGGTTGAGTGGCCAACTCTTGGTTTCCGCTCAGGTTATGATTTTAACGGTTCGTGAGTTCGAGCCCCTTGTCGTCCAATCCCTGCTTGGGATTCTCTCTCCCTCTCTCTCTGCCCCTCCCCCCCTTCAAAATAAATAAATAAATAAACATGTGGGGGCGGGGAGCCAAAATGGCCTGATACTCACTGTCTCCATCATGTGACCTAAGTTCAGCCCATGAGAAGTTCCTATCTAGGTCTTTGAATCTGGAGTTGGTGACTCAAAAAGGAGACATTTTAGAAATAATGGCGTTATCTGTGAAGTGGCTTTTGTGCCCGCAGACAGCAGTGCCAGAGGTGAGAGGTGGGCATGTCCAATGGCAATACCAATGGTGTCCTAAATGGCCTGTCTGAAGTGGTCTGACATGTTTTGATTCCAACAACCAAGCTACCCTGTCTGTTTGATGGAACTGAGTCTCCAGTCTTCCTCTCTCTATGGCATGCTGCCTGCTGGCCTTCCAAGGCATTTCTCTTCCGATTAAGTAATCAGAATCGGTTTTGGTGTTTGTCACCAAAACCTTGATCCAATGGCTTTTTGGATGATCCAAGCTCTGCCTCCCTTTCACTCACCGAATTAATGAAAACTGGGCACAAGTGTGTTTATTCAACTTTTATTTTACAATTTTAAAGTGTTCTAGGGGCGCCTCGGTGGCTCAGTCGGTTAAGCATCAACTTCGGCTCAGGTCATGATCTCACAGTTTGTGGGTTCGAGCCCCGCGTCAGGCTCTGTGCTGTCAGCTCAGAGCCTGGAGCCTGCTTCGGGTTCTGTGTCTCCCTCTCTTTGCCCCACCCCCGCTCGCACTCTGTCTCTCTCTCTCTCAAAAATAAATGAAACATTAAAAAAAAATTTTAGGGGTACCTGGGTGACTCAGTCAGTTGAGCGTCCGACTTCAGCTCAGGTCATGGTCTCATGGTTTGTGGGTTCGAGCCCTGCGTTGGGCTCTGTGCTGACAGCTCAGGGCCTGGAGCCTGCTTCGGATTCTGTGTGTCCTTCTCTCTCTGCTCCTTCCCTGCTCACACTCTGTCTCTCTCTCAAAAATAAATAAAGATTAAAATTTTTTTTTAAAAATTTAGAAGTTTAAAGTGTTCTATAATTTTACTTGCACTTTTAAAGATTTTACTTTGCTATTAATCTAACATGTAATGTTTTTTTTTTTTTTAATTTTTTTTTTTTTTTTTTCAACGTTTATTTATTTTTGGGACAGAGAGAGACAGAGCATGAACGGGGGAGGGGCAGAGAGAGAGGGAGACACAGAATCGGAAACAGGCTCCAGGCTCTGAGCCATCAGCCCAGAGCCTGACGCGGGGCTCGAACTCACGGACTGCGAGATCGTGACCTGGCTGAAGTCGGACGCTTAACCGACTGCGCCACCCAGGCGCCCCTGTAATGTTTTTTTTAAGATAGCATTTTCGTTTGTTTATTTTTTTGCTGTTACTGATCATGTTAGCAAAGATCTTGTGTTAATGATCCTTGCCCTCAATACTGGCGAGGGTACAATGAAGTGAGCCCTCTCATCGGGTGGCATAATCTTGACACACTGTCAGGGAAAGTAATTTGCCAGCATGTTAACACAAGCTGTGAAGTGTAACTTTTCCGTGGGTAATTCCATTTCCAGGAATGAAATGATCCTAAGGAGATTTGAAATGAGAAATAAGGTTTCTCCACTGAGATATTTACCACCAATTTTAGTCATTAAAGTTAGGCTTATGATGAGTCTTCTTTTCTCTTTAATTTCACTTTATTTTAGAGAGATTGAGGGGGAGAGGGGCAGAGAGAGAAAGAGAGAGAGAATCGTAAGCAGGCTTCACATTCAGCATGGAGCTCGACATGGGGCTCGATCTCACGACTGTGAGATCGTGACCTGAGCTGAAATCACGAGCCAGACGCTCAATGTCCTGAGCCACCCAGACGCCCCATATGATGAGTTTTAAACAACATTGAAGCTGCTTATCATCCAACGTTAAACAAATAGGGAAACAAAATGGCACACACATATCATCTCAAATAGGTAAAGCCACAGGAAAAGGATCTAGGAGAATGTATTAAAATTACCCCCTAGAGATTAGTTATGGGCAATTATAATTGCCTTCCTTATACTTTACTATATTTAACATTGTCTACAATGGGCATGCTTTTCCTCTCATTTAGGAAAAAAGAATATTTACGAACTAAAAATAAACAAAATTGGTAGCCAGAAAAATAGGAGGGCCTGTTTATGACAACGCCTCATTTATAGTGGGTATATAATTAATATTTGGGGAAGAAAGAAGGGAGGGAGGGAGGGAGGTCATGGTGTTTCACGAGGAACGATGACTTAAGGGACCGTGACGTCTCTATCATTTGCTTAGCTGATGGTGTAAATAAAAACAAGACAGTACATTCTAAATTGCTCTATTAAGTAATGGTGCATTTGAGTGTTTCCCGGTTGTGGCAAAACATTGAATGCCTTTCTCACTGAATGGGTAATATGGAGCCAGTGCTCAGAGCTTTCCCTGCCCCACATCGTCAGAGATAGATCTGAGAAGGTGGGAGAACCAGGGTATTGGTGTTCTAGACAAAGAGGCCCTCTCTTGCCTCTGATTGGCCACCATATGGAGGTCTGCCCCTCTCTTTGGGGCACCCAAGGTCCGAGAGTTGGGGACAGCCTCTCGTCTCCACATCTGTTGACATCCTAATTGAATCTTACTTGTTAGAACTCACAGTACAAAGATTAAGTGTGCCTGGTTGAATTCACATTAATCAGGGAACCCACTTTTGCATTCGTGTACTCTTGTAATTGTTTGGTGTTTGCACAAAAAGCAATAGTCCCTGGGGTAATCACGACCCTCACCGGGGGATCCTCACTGAGACTCTATGGGTTAGAGTCCTTGTTCATTGTTTAGAATTTCCTGGCTCTGGATTATCTGTAAAGCCAAGGGAAAGACAAGAACTAGAATACTCAGCTGATCCTATTAGAAGGGATATATCCAATATAGTATAGTCTAGTTTATTGTATATATAAAGGAAAATAAATATCATATTCTTAAAACATGTGTTTTTGAAATTAAGGGGTTTGCTGTTGTTCATTCTACTGGTTCTCAAAGTATAGCCCAGTGACCCTGGAAATCCTTTCAGACAGACTTGAAGATCGAAGACTATTTTTATAAAAAAACATGAATACATTAGGTGTTCAGCCAGGTGGTGGGTGAGCCACCTGGGTGGCTCAGTCAGTTGAGCATCTGACTCTTGATTTTGGCTCAGGTCATGATCTCGAGGTTGGTGGGACTGAGCCCCACGCTGGGCTCTGCACTGAGAGCTCAGAACCTGCTTGGGATTCTCTCTCTACCCCCTGTCTCTGCCCCTCTCCCCTGCCATTTCAAAATAAATAAAATAAACATTAAAAATATGAACGCATCATTTGACTTTTTCACTCTCATTCTTTCAAGGCTTGCAGTTTCCCAGAGCTATGTGAGTGATATCGCCACAACTAGAAGGCAGAAGCCTTCTAGGAGAATACAGCCGTCTCTGAAGCCAGATGTGGAAGAGATTTCTAAAGCTATAAAACAATGCCAATGTTCTCACCAAGTTTTGTTTTGTTTGGGAAAACGTAGTTACGTTTGGGAAACATAGTTTATGTTTGGGAAAACATGTTATGTTGTAATGACAATGAGATATTTAGTTTAAAAAAATTTTTTTTAAATGTTTATTTATTTTTGAGAGAGAGAGAGAGGGTGAGGAAGGGGCAGAGAAAGAAGGAGACACAGAATCCAAAGCAGACTCCAGGCTTTGAGCTGTCAGCACAGAGCCCGCCCAATGAGGGACTCAAACCCACAAACCGTGAGATCATGACCTGAGCTGAAGTCGGACACTTAACCGACTGAACCACCCAGGCGCCCTGAGATGTTTAGTTTAACGTGAGACCAGTATATTATTTTTTGATAAATTGATAAAATACTTAAAATTTCTTCAATTTTATTTTCTAATGTAGCAAAAATGGACAGATAGAAGTCGCATCAACAAAAGCTCTCCAGAGTCCTCAACAGTTTTTAAGACCATTTTAAGAGGGTCAAGGAGTCCTGAGGCCAAAAAAGTTTGCAAACCACTAGTCTATGCTATTACAAAGCTAGTAAGTTTTAAATGACCTATTCTTCGTTTGAGGAATTGCACAATAACTATGGCAACTAGTCTGTGTCACTGAATGCAGGAAGTAAGAGCTCCAAAAACAGAAACGGCAGGCACATTTGACTTTTTCCATTTGTGAGATTTATTTTGGTGCTCTCTTCCTGTTAGCTACTCTAGGCTCGGGGAATTTTGTGTCTGTTACGTTCCCGTAGCCAGTACACTCGACGAGGCTTGGCGTTCCTGGAACCCTGTCTTCCTGCCACTTATTTTTCTGAGCCTAGTTTTCAGACAGCTTCAGACAGCTCTTAAGGTTTAAGTCCTGAAGCTAACGAGTATGCTAGCATTTTGAAAACCGTCCTACGCTTTGTGGATGGAAGACTTACTACTTTCAAACATGTCAACACCCAGGCAGACATTTGGTGAACATGTAAATTCCCTTGGCTTTAGGTACATAAGACATTGGTAAATGCGAAACAAATATTATTAATAGGAGCCCCTGGCTGGCTCAGTCAGTACAGCACATGACTCTTGATCTCGGGGTTGTGAGTTTGACCCCCATGCTGGACACAGAGCTTACTTAAAAAAATATTAGTAGTGTTTGGGTGCTGTTAGACTTTTTTCTTTTTTATTTCTTTTCCTTTTTTTTTTTATTTTTGTAAGTTTATTTTTGAGAGAGAGACAGACAGAGTGTGAGCAGGGGAGGGGCAGAGAGAGAGGGAGACAGAATCTGAAGCAGGCTCCAGGCTCTGAGCTGTCAGCACGGAGCCCAACCCGGGGCTCGAACTCACAAACCACTAGATCATGACCTGAGCCAAAGATGGACGCTTAACTGACTGAGCCACCCGGGCGCCCCTGTTAGACTTTTTTTCTAAAGACCTTTTTTTGCAGGATGTGTGTGGAAGGTAGAAAGGTGAAGGGAAGGGGGAAAACTGTAGAATAACATCTGATTCTCACTGCCAAAACATAGCCTCTAACAGTCACATCCCTCCTGGGACTGCTTCCATGCAATAGAAATCCTTCCGTGGTAGGCTCTATTATTTAACAGCTACTTGGCAGGTTTGAGTGGCATCCTTCTGAAAGAGAAAGCACAAAACACAAGTTGGCATTGTATTGGTTATTTAAATTTAAAATGTCTTCGGTCAGCAGAGAAAGACTCTATCTTCTGTTTATAGGGGGAAAAAGTGCCCACTGACGTTTTTTCTGTAGTGAATAATAGTTTTAAAATACTATTCTTAAATTTATGGCTACATAAGCAAAGACATGACCTTTTCCAAGGATAAATAGTAAAAATAGCAGATCTATAAATATATATTTAGGCATGTGCTGCTGGGCTTAAAACTCAGGCTTATACTGTAGATAACACTTCTGTCTTAGCCTGCTTAGGCTGCCATAACAAAATACCACAGACTGGCTGGCTTTAAACAACAGAAATTTTTTCTCACAGCTCTGGAGCCTGGAAGTCACGGTCAGGGGGCTGGCTGATTCGTTTCCTCTTGAGAGCTCTCCTCCTGGTTTGTCTGTACTCACCTTCTTGCTGTGTCCTCCCATGAGGGGTGGGGGGGGGGGGAATCTGTCTCTCCCTCTTCTTGTAAGGATCCTGTAGGATTAGGATAAGGATTCTGTAGGATTAGGACCCCAACCTTATGACCTTATTTAGCCTCAATTACCTCCTGGAAGTCCTGTCTCCAAATACAGTCACATTGGAGGTTAGACTATCAATATGTGAAATCTGGGGGGACTCAGTTCAGTCCATAGAACTTGTTTGCTTTTTGAAAATAAGTACACAGTAAGTCATAAATGAAACCACATAGCTTCATACGGGTCTCTTAGAAACTACAGGATTCTAGGGGCGCCTGGATGGCTCAGTCAGTTAAGTGTCTTACTCTTGATTTTGGCTCAGGTCATGATCTCATGTTTCGTGGGATTGAGCCTCACATCATAGTTTTTGCTGACATTGCAAAGCCTGCTTGGGATTCTCTCTCTCTCCCTGTCTCTCTGCCCCACCCCTGCTCTCACTCTAGCTCTCAAAATAAATGAACAAACTTAAAAAAAAAAAAAAAAAAAAAAAAGAAACTACAGGATTCTTTGCACTCCATGGAACAAAATAATCAGGAATATGTCATTGTACACAATAATTTATTCAATTTCTCTGATTAAATGTCAAACTTTGCCATCACAGGTCACTCTATCATAGTATATCACTATGTTTTCAGAGGCACAAATAAACACACGGAAACACTTCCTCCTCCAAAGAGGGAGGAGGGAAATTCTAAAAGGTTATTGATATCGCCTTTGTCTGATGTAATGGCTTTTTTGAATCAGAAAAATCTCTCATTCCTTGAGGTGGAAAATAGCATCCGTTCTGAAGAAGCACAATCTTCAAGTTTCAGAATCAGAAGGAACCACAGGTATCATTTCATCCGACCTCCTTACTTCACAGAAGAGGAAAGGGAAATCTTCAAGGTGGGGGTGACGTGTCAAGGTCACTGAAGACTGTGTGTGTCTGTTCCCTTACAGTCAGGAAACCCGATTGGCTCACCACCAGCCAGTGCGATCAGACTTTACCTTTATTGATTGTATGTCCTTTCCCAGGCATTATGCCAGTGGGTTTTCTTAACAACCCTGTGAAAGGAAGGCCATGGTGAGGCCAAAGGATGAAGACTTGTGTTTCTAGAAACGGGACACAGAAAGGAAGGGGGAGAAGACTTCAGACCTGCAAACCACAAAACCATAAAAGTCAGCGTTCAAGGGGGGGGGACTCAGATGCCACGTGGAAACAAATGGGATTACACAGTATAAAGGGAGTAAGTGAACTCGTGAAAGTGGACATGAGGTGGCAGAGTCGTTGATCACGAAGAGTGGGTACTTTCAGTCGGATGCATTGCACTTCCAAGCTGATCAATTCCTCCGAGCCTGTTTCTTGCCTGGTAGACGAGGTAGAGCCCTTACAAAGATGAAACGAAACCACCTCTCTGAAGCACGTAGCAGCACGTCTAGCACAGGAAGGGATGTATGGAGGTTTTTGAGTCAAGCGATAATGTGGGCTGCACTAAGATGCTTTTGCACTGGAGACAACAGCAGAAGAGCCGCGTGGAAACACTGACCTGGCAATCGCAAGAAATTAACCTTGAGGTGTAGATTTCAGGGGTCATGCACTGAGTAGAGGTAAGTGAAATCCGGAAAATGGTTGAGAGCCTCAAAGGCAGTGAATGAGAAAGGCCCGAGGGCGGAAGACTGAGCCTCCACGGGCTCTGGGCGGCAGGAGGGGGACGGCGTTTTCCGGAAGAGGAGTGTGCGCATGCGTACACGCACCGGGTTGCAGGGAACTGGTGAGTGTTGGGGGCAGGACTGAGATGCCACCCGCAGACCAGTTACGTCAACGGAAGGCAAGAAATAGATGGGCAGTCCGTCGTAGCTTCTGACCCTAACCCTGTGGGCCCTCCGTGAATGGTCACCGTTACTGCTCACAGTAAAAGAGAATTTCTGATTAGCAGGTCAGTCAGATGGGCAGAGTCAGCTGGAGAGGCGTCCCTGAGCTGTGTGTCCTGCAAGTTCATTGGCCACACAGAGATACAAAGCTATGTGTGTTGGGGGAGGAGTAGAGAGGGAGAGAGAGTCCTGTCTACACACTTGCGGGCCATTTAGCGTGCAAATATCCAAGCTTCCTTTCCTAGAAAATGGTGATCTCGACTTGGAAGCGCCGGTTCCTCTTTCAGGCCTGATGTGAGAGCCAAAAAGAGGTTTCTACAATGCAGACTAGACTCAGGAGACAAAACGCATCTTTCAGCAGATGTTTCATTAAGCTCTGATTTAGCCTGATTAAAATCTATATTGACCGAGGCTAAGGAAGTTGTTGCTTTATGCCAGTGCCTAGAGAATGATTTAAATTCCAGAAGAGCTTGGATGATGGGGAATGGTTTTATGTGTGATTTAAATTTCCTCTCTTTCTTTGTCATTTTTTCCAACTGCGTTATTTTTTCAGGCTTTTGGCAAAGAACATCTATGGCTTGTGTGATAATACAAATTGGAAAGTTACGAAAGAAATACGTCTCCTGTCTCGCTAACACATGGGTGTGAAAAGCCAGTTTGAAAGGGGGAGTCACCACCCTGTTCAGGGTGATTTGCAGAGGAGTGGACCTGGAGGAAAGCATCTGGGCTTTAACCCAGTAAAACTTTGGCTTTATCTCCAACTCGTTCTTTTTTTCTCTCTTCCTTTCTCATTCCTGTCTTCCTGTTCATTGCAAAAAAAAAAAAAAAAAAAAAAAAAAAAAAATCTGTCCTAGAAGGATAGAGATTTTTGGTTGCTGCCAGAGAGGCTGGGCTGGGGGTCAAGCTTTTGCTTTAGGAGGCCACCTGATTGCTCTGAGGTTTTATAAAAAGCTGAGGCCCTGCAGGGAGTCTTGGGATGAGGGGATGGGGTTTGTGCCTCGGATGCTCTGGTTTAAACTAAGAACTTCCGGTGGGTGTTTTGCAGAGTAAATCTAGGAGGAGACCTTGAGATTTGGCTTTTAAAAAGCTGCTATTTCACCTGCTTCCCGTAGCGCTCTCTTTATGATGATCCGAACTTTCTTCCCCTCTCAACCCAGGCTTTAGGACGTCGGACACCATTTCTGACGGTTAATTTTATGTGTCAAGTTGACCAGGCGGAGGGATGTCCAGAGCTGGCGAAATATTATTTCTGGATGTGTCTGTAAAGGGTGTTTCTCGACGAGATTAGCATTTGAATCATTAGACTAAGTAAAGAAGATCCTTCTCCCCATTGTAAGGAGAAGTCCCTTCTCCTTTTCTCCCCATGTAGAGTATACATGCTCCTAAATTAGAGTGTACATGCTCCTACTTAACCCTCTTTTTTTTTTTTTTCTCTTCGTGGACAGTGAACATTTCCCCACGTCTTTGCATGTATTCTTACAATATAATTCTCCCCTCCAACTGTGTCTGCTCGACAGATTGCCACCAGGTGACTTCTAAATACCTAGCACTGAGGCAGATGCCATAAGAGTCCTGGATCAATCACTTGCAAGCTCTTGAAGATAAACTACCGAACTTCTCTGAGCCTCAAATGATAATAATATCTACTTTAAGGTTTGTGGGATGTTTAACTAAGACACTGCATTTAATGTATGGTTCCTGGCATATGGTAAACACTCAGCCAAGATTAAATAACATTGTTATCATTTGAAATACTGTTACAAAGCTTGTCTTTTTCAATTTTTAATTTTTTGAAGTTTTAATTCTTTAGGTAATCTCTACACCCAACATGGGGCTCGAACTCACGACCCCAAGATCTGGAGCTGCATGCTCCACTGACCGAGCCAGCCGCATGCCCCTGATTAAGCTTGTGTCGATACTTTTCAGTGACGTCTGTCATCCTAATCCTGGAGGGCTGGTCATTGCCCCGCAGAAACTCCCATGTTCTTTTCTCGGACATCATGGAGTTCAAGGGCACATGAAAGACCATGTCGGTCTAGAAAGAACCAGCCAGGTGTTCACTTAACATCACTCAGGACACGTAAGTCTAACTTTATATTTCGTCATCGCCACGTGTGCTTTGCTCCCGTGAAACTCTATCCTCGGAAGCTCTGTGGGGAGTACACGGTCAACAAATGTATAAACTCATCAGTGATCCTCATGAAGCCGAGCTTCATTATATCCTAGATTAAGACAAAATCTCCCGGGTCCTAGCAACTTGCAGGCCAGGGATCCAAAACCTTCAGAAAGTGTATTATCTGGTGGGGGAGGGGAGGATTCCTGGGTAGCTCGGTAAATTAAGCTTGATTTCAGCTCAGGTCGTGAGTTGAGCCCTGCATCACGTTCTGTGCCGACAGTGCTGAGCCTGCTTGGGATTCTCTCTCTCTCCTGCTTTGCCCCTCCCCTTCTCACTCTCTATCTCTCAAAACTAAATAAATAACCACTAAAAAAAAAGAAGTGTGTTATCTGGGGATTTAACCTCAGCTCCAGGAGCTGTGGGTGATACAGAGCCCACTTCGTTTTTCTTTAAGACTGGACTAGGAGATGTCTTATATCTGCCTTTAGTGGATGAGATGGCAGATGGTTTACCCAACATCTAAGAGACTAAGTGAACCAACAAAAATAAAGGGCAAGAAATGGATATGCATAGGCATTTTCCAATGAAGTCACCACGTCTTTAGTGTATCAGTCAGAATGTGCAGGTGTGAGTGAAAGAAACCAAGCAGAAAATATTGGCCAGAGCTGACTAACTCCAAACGGGTCCAAGAATCAGGTTTGTAGACAATGCAGCCAGAGCCAATGCTGGAAACAATGATGCAAAACTGGTCTGGTAAAGGCACCACGGGTACCATTGTTCAGTTGAGTCACTGCAATTAACACTTGTGATTTCATCAACCCTGGTCATGGAACCCCGGGTTAGGAGACATTTCTCCATTGGCGCCTTGCTTTTCTTCATGTCTTACAAACAGAGGCCCTGGTTGCCTTTGTTGCAGACTATCCATCCAGGACAAAATGTGCATATTTTAAAGAGGTGCTGTTTTTCATTATATTGAATTAACAAAGATGCTGGTGAGGGGGTGGTAAAATGGTCACTTCCATATTGACTGCATGCACAGAGGATGAATTGTCACAAACATGACTGGGAAGGTAATTCAGTGAAATGAATGACAACCTTCAAAGATTTTTGTATCTCTAGTTTCCCAGAAATCAAATGACTAGATCTACCTTACAGACATCTTCTCAAATATAGAACGTAATTTACAGCCAAATATATTCTTCCTAGTGCTAAAAGAAACAGACCAAACATCCATAAGAGAATATAAAAATCTGTGTAGTTATATCTGCTATAGAATACTACATAGCCTGCTCCAAATAAAGGTTCGGCAGTTACCTAGAGTATATATAGCAAAATACCAATGTATGTTGGTATACATATTTGATTGTAACTACATATATCCAATTTGACCTCATATCCAATTTAATTGTACCTATGTAAATGAAACACACAAAAACCTACGGAAGGAAAAAAATAACTGGATGGAAATAGACCAAAATTTTAATAGTAAAATCACATATATACATATGGTTTTTACTGTCTCATATATATATATATATATATATATATATATATATATATAAAACAGTTTTACTGTTTTTTTTTTTTTTAATTTTTTTTTTAACGTTTTTTATTTATTTTTGAGACAGAGAGAGACAGAGCATGAACGGGGGAGGGTCAGAGAGAGAGGGAGACACAGAATCGGAAGCAGGCTCCAGGCTCCGAGCCATCAGCCCAGAGCCTGACGCGGGGCTCGAACTCACGGACCGCGAGATCGTGACCTGGCTGAAGTCGGACGCTCAACCGACTGTGCCACCCAGGCGCCCCCAGTTTTACTGTTTTTTACTGTTTACTGTTTACTGGTTTTACTGTTATATATATATTGTTATATATATACTGTTATATATTTACTGTATAACGGTAAAACCAGTAAACAGTAAACAGTAAAAAACAGCAAAACTGTTTTTTATATACATACATATATATATATATATATATATATATATATATATATATATCTCCTTGGAAGGTAAAGACAGTATTTCCCTACAGAACAAAGGTTAGACATGCTTACTGCCCATTATAAAAGATCCAGTGCATTCCCCTCTGTGTTCAGGCATCTGTCTGGCCCATCTGCTTTGCTCCCATGAGAATTAGGGCCAACGGCACCTGCTGTATGTGCGAATGTTCATGATGCTTGATGTGCTTTGAGTAATAGAGCCCTGTGTCTCTGACCGAAGCGTTTAGCATCTTCTACCAGCATCCATGAAACTGGCAGGTGAGCCTATTAGCCTGTAAGTAGAGCGAAATTTCAAACCTTTAGTCCTTACACCTCGCTGCTGCTGAAATCGCTCCTTTGCTGTCTTTAGAAATGGAGGACGGTCACTAGAACGGAAATGGCAGTCTCGGGCTTTTCTCTTCTGATCTTCTGATTCTAAGTTCATGTGACAGGTGCTTCTAACTGGTGGCCCCTAGGTCATGTGATGCCTGATGTAAAGGGAGTCCGGGAAATCCAATATTTATTTTCCTATAGTTTCCTTAGTGGGAAAGTCTCCAAACATAGCTTGTTCAGGATAACAGGAAAAAAAAAGACAAATGTCCACTACATCAGTAGTTATTCTAGATTTCTCCAATTGATATATGACAGGAATTCTTAGGACTTTGTCAAAGGTTAATTCCAAAGACAGAGGTCTATAATGTTCTTCAGGGAAAGGCCCTAAATTCCATGACTCGTAGCAGAGATGTTAGAGCCACTTGGCCGAAAATACACCAGATGGCACTCTAACTAGTAATGATACTTCTGCTTTCCCCCTGACTGTTTTGGGTGCTTTGTCAGGGCACAGCAGGATCCTTCTAGAAAAAGAAGAGGGATGTGGCCAGATTCCAGTTTCTCCTATCATGGTTCCCAAACAAGATGGCTTCTTATTTGGCCATGGGTGATGCTGGGGTAGGAGGGGGCAGGTGCTACAGGTGTCCAAGGCCTACCACAACCACAAGTGTGACTCAGTCAGCACCACTGGGGCAACAAGGGGAGGGCAGGACTGGAGGTGGGAGGATTCTCTAAGAGGATGGTGGGCTGGTGGGAGTGGGGAGGCAGCACTGGGGGAGAGAGGATCCTAGAAAATCGTATTTGTTGGAGGTGTAAGTCTATTCATTGGGTAGAAGCCTTGATGTGTGTGTGTGTGTGTGTGTGTGTGTGTGTGTGTGTGTGTGTGATGCTTAACAGTAGCATACATGTAGGGACATGTGCAAATCATAAGCTCAATTAATTATCCTAAAGTTAAGATACCTGGGAATTCCTACCCCGGGTCAAGAAATAGAACATTAGCAGTACCCAGAAACTCTCTCAAGTGCCTCCCAATGACCATTTCCATCCCTTCGCTTAAGATAACCACTACTCTGATTCTGATATCTTGTATTAGTTTGCTTTTTTGAACTTCATGAAAAATGGAATTGTATGTACGTGCTCTTTTGTGTCTGGGTTCTTTGCTCGACGTTACGTTTGTGGGATTCACCCATATGTTTGCATGTGACAACGGTCTGTTCATTTGTACTGTTATATAGTATTCCATTATATTGCCATAACAAAAGTTATTGATCTCTTTCACAGTTGATGGAATTTGGGTGGAGTCCAACTTTGTCTATGACAAATAATGCCACTTGAACATTTTTTGATGTCTTTGGTATTTCCATTTGGGTTAAGTGTATACTAAGAATAGAATTTTCTGGGGGTGCTTGGGCGGCTCAGTCGGTTAAGTGTCTAACTTCCGCTCAGGTCATGATCTCCTGATTCGTGAGTTCAAGCCCCGCATCAGGCTCTTGGCTGACAGCTGACAGGCCTGGAGGCTGCTTCGGATTCTGTGTCTTCCTCTCTCTCTGACCCTCCCCTGCTCGCACTCTGTCCCTGTCTCTCAAAAATAAATAAACATTAAAAACATTAAAAGTTTCTAAAACGAATTTTCTGGTCCTAGGATATTCACGTGAAGAACTGCAGTACATATTTCCAAAAAACTTTCCAGAGTGGCCGTCACGTCTTACCTTCCATCTGTTCTGGGGTTAAACCTTGCGGGACATCAAACACCTGAAAATGGATGGAATGTTCCACCTTGGATCATCAAGCTTCTTTGTGTGCTTAACCGATGCTGAGGAGGAAGAATTCTCTCTGCCCTTCAAGACCCTTCTGGCTGGACTAAGAAGCCAATTGCCATTGACATGAGACAGACTAACAGGAGAAAACCAAATTTAATTGTGTGTGTGTGTGTGGAATCCACATAGACGTGGGAATTCCAAAGGCAGTCAGGCAAAATGAGGTATATGTGTGAGTTTGAACTGAGGAGAAGGGGCGAGGGGTCTGGGACTTCAAAGGAAAGAATGCACTTTACGGGAAGATAAAGAGCAAATGTTTGTAAACAAATGTATACTGGGCCCTTCAGAAACAGTAGGACGGAGGACTTTGATCACACAGCCCTTGCTAGGCTCCTCCCTCTCTACTCCTCATATCATAACATAGTTACCGGTAGTGATCGCTCTCTTGCTGGAGCAAGTCCTCTATCTGAATTCTTTTTGGCAGTCCAGTGGAGAGGTAAAGAGTTTTTTTCTGAATTTGCTGGGTTTTGATGCATTTAACTCAAAATGACCTTCACGCCCGAGGGGCCCATCTTGGGTCTGCCTGCCCTTGGCCCCCATGCTGAATTTATGGGCTGAATGTATGTATAGGAAGGGCTCATATTTCTTAGCACCAGCTAAGTCACATCTTTCTTTGTCAGATTGTTCTTTCCTTCTCCCTTACTTTGTTTCTTCCTGAATCACTGCCAAAGTCCTGAATATAGTCCCCGAAGGGTCAGAATTGCTAACTGAGTGTCACTATTTGGTTCAAACTAGGTTCAAAAACTCACGGCGAGCTCAGCTCACTAACTTGGCCACACCATCAATTTCCTTCAGGAAAGTTTATTTTTTCCCCCTCGGGGAATGGTTTTGCATATTTCTCTCTTTTTTTTTACAATTTTACACGCATTGAAACATGGAGGATGACAGTTGGAAAATAGCATTTTTTTATCATCATCTCCTTGGAGATATAAAATAGCCACAGTAAATGTGAACACTTTGTTACTTTTCTCCCTACTTAATATTTTTAAACACAAAATACAAAAAAAAAATTGGCTCCTACATGTTTAATATTTTTCCTCTTAAAATCGCACAGGAAACCTGACGCTAGTTCTTGGCTAATTTGGCCTTCCTGTTTGGCCCACCTGCAAAGAATGCTGCAGATGATGCCGTGTGCCTCTGGGCAGGTGTCAAGACGAGCCTCTCCGAGCGGGGAACATTCTAAGAATGATGGATTTATCTTCTGCGCCATGTGTTTGTCAGAGTTAATAATGCCCGTGTCGTCAGGCAACAGGGCAAGTTGAACTTGGAAGAAGGTCAGGAAATACAAGCCCGCAATCAGCAATCTGAAGTATTAGAGGTCTAGTGGTGTCTGGGGAGCCAAAAATGAGCCAAGCTCTGGGAATCAAGACGCCATCATGGCAGCAGGAAGTCCACCTGCCTCTACGGACTAAAGTGCATTAAGACCAAGTTCATTACGGTGTCTTGGAGGTAGCAGGAGCGTCCAGTAGTTCGGCCGAAGGCCTTCGGCTGCGTCCTGCCACTTGCCACCTGCTGATTTGGAGCAGACAATTTTGCTTCTCAGAGTCTTAGTTTTCTCATCAGTACAAACGGGGACACTACCAGTGTCAGCCTCAGCGGGTTATTGTAAAAGAGCACTAATGGGGATGTGGTCCCTGAGATGTGTCCAGGGAATACTAAGCACTCAATACATCCAGCTAGTATTTTTGTGTTATCATCTTGAGGAAGTACTTTGACCATTGAACTAGACGATATCCGTGAAGCTCCTGGCAGAGAGGGGTTGGCCATGGTAAGTGCTAAATTGGTGAGAGCGGTTAGCATCAATACCAAGGAAACGTGAATGTCATCACGAAACACGACGTTGAAGACCATTTTGTGACAGGAAAGAGTGTCATTAGGTACTGTCCCAGGGCAAAGGTAGGATGTGAATAATTGCACGCACACAAAAATCACTTTTTGCAAGTTAATTAATTAGGTGCACACACACCCATTGGACGAGGTGAAGGCAGTGTACTGAAAGAGGGGCCATAGACGATAATGGCTAGAGTGACAGATTCTGAAACTACGTGTCGCGGGTTTTGACCCTCATATTGCCGTTTATTAGTTGTGTGACCCTGGTGCGTTACTTAATGTCTCTGTGCCTCAGAGACACATCTGTTCAATCCCCCACCTGTTAAATCATTGTTGGGCTTAATGTGGTCAAGGACTGTTGACCATCTTAGAGGAGTTAATACACGTAAAGGGCTCAGACTACTCCCCGGAGCAGTGAGTGACATCTGCGTGCTTGGTGATGCTACGCGCATGGATTGCTTGTGCAGCAGCTTGCTCGGAAATCAGTTTCTTCTTTATTTTCCAATCTCAGAAGTTGTTTATTTTACAAACTAGAAAATTAAGATCGAAATCAGTCGAGGCAGTGTTTCTCAAACTGTCCTTCATGTTTCTTTTTAAGGAAACTCTGTAGACGTCCTTCTGTAATTGACCCTCCTCTGTGAAATTTTAGTATCACAGATACACTATATATCCATGTATGTACTATATTTATATCTGGGCTGTATTCATGAAAATTACCAGTTTTTCTTTCTCTCTCCAAGAAGTAATTTTGCTTGGAGCGGGGAGTGATATCATCCCCACTGAGCACACATTAGTTAAAATAAGAGAAACAAACAAATACTGATGGCCAAGGAAGAAAAATCTAGTGTAGGAAAGTTAGTAGGTCCAAACCTTGGCCCCAGCAATTCAGACGCATGCATGAATCCGTTCCTATTTCATGGGTTATTTACCATAAGGTCTTTTTTAGGTTTTCTGCCTAGAATAGAAATGAGCAGGCAGTTCTGGCCCCAAAATGGCCTATCGAGAAATGAGTATTGTTGTTGAGAGAGTAGAGGCATTAAGGTCAGGAATGTTATTCATTATCCAGCTTCATTAATTTTATGTGAAGAATTTTTAGAATCTCATACTCAAATGCATTTATATACAGGTCCAAAACTGCCTTTGGAACCAGATGAATGCCTCCTGTCCAAGAAGATCAAAAAGACCGGAAAGATAAAAAAAAAAAAAGAAACCAAGGCTTCTGATATGTCCCAAGGAAGGGGGAAAACCCAGTATGTGAGCGATCTTGGATGTCTTCAAAGCGTTGGAAAGTAGGTTCAACCCACTTACAGTTTGACTTAAAAAATAAGGATGTGGGGGGCGGGATACCTGACTGGCTCAGTTGGAAGAGCATGTGACTCTTGATCTCAGGATCAGGATCCTGAGTTTGAAGGACAGAGAGAGAGGGAGACACAGAATCCGAAGCAGGCTCCAGGATCTGAGCTGTCAGCACAGAGTCCCACGCGGGGCTCGAACTAATGAACCATGAGATCATGACCTTAACAGAAGTCGGATGCTTAACCAATTGAGCCACCCAGGTGCCCCAAATAGGTCAATTTCTAAAGAGGAAGGATCAGAATCTGGCCCATCAAAGTCTGACAGCCGTGACCTTAACGATAGTTTAATTTAAGAAACAAAACAACGAAATCCAAATGCAACACTTTATTATAAAATGGAACAAAACCAATGAAACCCCATAAAAACTTGAGACTGCATTTCATAACCTCAGAAGGGAATGTAACGCAACGAACGTTAAGTCCCCACAAGAATGTTGATATGAATCACGTCTTTTTCAAGCCCCACAAAGCAGGAGTGAGAGAAAATTGTAGTTCTAAGTGTAAATAAGGTAGGCAACATCCTCCGTCCTGGGGCAGAGCAGTAAACCCACACCCTGAAGAGTATAGCTTGTCTCATACTGTGAAACTGGTTTTACTGCAAAATTGTAAGAGCCTTATAATTTAATTCATCCAACACATTCCTGAGTCATTGGAGGAAGAGTGGACAGCTTGCAGAAGTAGTTGGTTATATCCCGAAACAGTCATCCACCGTAACAGGATTTGTCAGTGGTTTTCTGTTTTTACCAAGAAATAAAAATAAACTCTTGTCTCAGATACGTGAAGTTATTTAAAAAATTAAGCAACACAAATCATAGCATCCCAGTGGTTGTGGGACCAGGAGCATGAGTTTACTCTTTGCAGTTTTTTTAAGTTTACTTATTCATTGGGAGAGAGGGAGAGGGGGAGAGGGGAAGAGGGGGAGAGGAGAGGGGGAGAGAGAGAGAGAACACAAGTGGGGGAGGGTCAGAGACAGAGAGGAAGACGGAGAACCCCAAGCAGGCTTCTTGCAGTCAGTACAATGGAGCCCAACGTAGGGCTCAATCTCACCAACCGTGAGATCATGACCTGAGCCAAGTTTAAGAGTCTGATGCTTAACCGACTGAGCCATCCGGGCGCCCAACTCTTTGCATTTCCATGAAAGCACATGATAATTACTGATTCTGTGAGTATATGACAGAGGATGACACAGAAATAGAACACACGGAGAATTAAGTGTTTCCTAAGCGCTAAAGAACTAAGTGACCTGTTTTACATTTAAACTTACGACGCCAATGTATGTTTTTATTTTAAGGGCTGGCTGGCCCCATTTCCTTTTTCCATTACCATCAGTTTCTTAATTACTGGAAAATTCAAAAGCGATTTCAAATTTGACAAGATTTTTTAAGTCTTCGAGTAAAAACCCTATATTGGTATAAAACAATGATTATTATTGCAATTTGGCCTCAGAATCCTGGGCTTCCTTTTAAGCGCACAAAAAATATAAAAAGGTGTCACAAGCAAGAGAATTATGGGAGGAGATGGCTGAGCTCTGACGTATAAAACTCGGAAACGCACACATTCTGATTAGCAAAAGTACTTATTTGATTAGATAGCCATTGTTAACATTTAAACGTGCTAAAATGACAAGAAAAAGCTGTTGTGTTATTTAAGGAGAATGACCCTATCCAATCAAGGAATTTATACAGGTTGTGTATGAGCGGAAAGACTCTAATAAGGTATCTAACCTCTCTCATTTCTTATTTTGGGAACTACGGGTCTATTTGCTGATAATTCTCGGCAAATCTCTGCCTCAACTCTGACTGTAAACTTCTGCAACCACATAACAAACTTCCTATTGTGTATCCGCACTTAGACATGCTAAACACAACTTGTGCTGAAACACAACTTGTGCAAACTGGAACCGACTCTGTGTCCCCAGTCCTTCCCTCATCTTATTTCCCTTCCAGTATTTCGCATTTCGGTGAAAGGCACCAAGCGGGACACATGCATGTCCTTGATCTGGGATTCCCCGTGTCCCTTCTATCAGCTGGAGAATTCCTGCTATTTGTAGCTTCTGCACATCTCTAGAGTACTATATCAGTCAGACCCCAGTAAGGAAAGCCACACTAGTTATTTTAACCAAAAGAATTTAATACAAGGAATCCGTTCGGTGGGTATTGCAAGTCTGAAAAGGCCAAAGGAGAACATTGAGGTGACAGAGAGCCCCAGGAGGGGCTACCATCTCTTGGACTGGGGGAACAGAGAACAGAGGTTGGGGTTACCAGCACTTAGGAGCTTGTGGGAAGGACCCTGAAATTCTTGGGGCCCAGCCATTGAGAAGGGGTTACTATCTGCTTTCGGCTACCACTACAAGAGCTCAGGGGAGGAGTTACACCTGGTTGAGCTGGAGGCGGGAGATGGTTGGTATTGGTACCTCTAAAGGGTGTGATTAGGCTGGTTTAGGGAAGGCAGGGAAAAAGCCAGACCAATGGCCGTTTCCCAGATCAAGGGCTATTGCTGGGTTTATGCTAATGGGATCAGCAAACACATAGGAAAGGGCAGCTTTTTTTCTGCCTCCTTAGTCTTACTGTCCTCCCTCAGTGCTCCCTATGGGGGAAATCTAACAGGAGGCCAACGGGGAAAAGAGAAACAGCTCACGGAGAGCCAGTGTGAGCGTCCCACAGCAACATATGCAGACGTGTATTTGGTGCCAGGAGACAACAGTTGTCAAATGACGACAATAAAACAATTTCATGTGATGTCCTTTATTCAAGGGAGAAGAAGCCGTGGATTGAGGGAGTCAGCGCCCCACGGTGCTGGGACACTCCCCCGAAGAGATGATGATTGCACAGAAGTGAGTTCTAGAGAGCGTTAGAAGCAGCACAACATGGAAACAGGGCATCCGTGGCTAGGAGGTCAGGTATTTCCTTCTAAGGCTAGCAGGTCAGTCAGGGAATAAGGAAAACCTATTTGGTGTGAACTAATTGGCCAGGGTTGCGTAACTGACCTTACTTAGAACTATGTATCAGCACCGATTCTTGGCAGTTGGGGATTGACTGGGTGCAAATACTGCCTTTCTGGTCAGATGGATCATTTATAAGAATAAGAAAGTTGTTTCAGTTTTGGTTTGCTGATGTGGCATTCTGAGCAGGTCTGACTCCATCTTGGACACAGAAATTTGTTTCAACACAGCCTCCCGATGCATTTTCAACAAAAAGCCCGTTATTTCTACCTCCTTCGGATTTCCTCCTCTTCTCTCCACCCCCACTGCTGCTCTCCTGCCTTAGGTCCTAGTAGCTCTCTGCTGACCTAATGCAGTGGCCTCCTAACTCATCTCATCTTGCTGTTTTCTCTCTTGTCTGCCTCAAATCCACTTTCTTGGTCTAAGCTCAGGTCTTGATCTCAGGGTGTAGGGTTGTGAGTTCAAGCCCTGTGTTGGGTTCCATCTGGGGCATGGAACCTACTTAAAAAAAATTTTTTTTTTAATTGAAAAATGTATCCATCATGCATAAAGTTATCCATTATGACAGTGTTTCAACATGAGGAGTACCAGGATCTATCACCCTAAAATATGCCTCTTTGGCACATGGGTTATTCTGAGCTAATGGCCTTTGAGAACCAATAGGTGCAAGCAAAGCTTGAAAAACAGAGCACAAGTTTTCCTTTTATGAAGGAAATTTACATCTATAAAGGAAATTTCAATTTGTAGTGCACTCTTACCTCTTAGCTGTAGAGAAGATACTGACTTAAATCTGCCTAACAAACCTTACTGAACATCCCTTGTTTGCAGCACCTTCCCTGGTCACCTGTCCGTAATTCGCTTCCCCCTTTCCTTCCATCCCCTCCCCAGATCCTCTTTTCCGTCAGCCTAAGATGGCGTATAACTTAAATGCTAAACACCTCTTTGACTTCCACATCCCTGAGCTTCTTCTATACAGATATGAGATATAACAAACTTCTTTTCATTTTTCTCTTGTTAACCTATCTTTTGTTAGAGAACCCCAACCAAGAACCTAGAAGGGTAGAAGGAAAAAGATTTTTTCCCCTCTCTGCAACCATGTTCCATTCCAACACTGTAATTCATCAAGTCCCCCCTTTTTCACATTAAATTCTCCCATTGGCCTCGATGAGGTTTTCTCTACCCTTGCACTGTTTTGAACAGGGTAATTCTTGGCTGTGACATGCCGTTCCGTGCACTGGAATTTGTGTAACAGCATTCCTGACCTTCTACCCTCTAGATGCCAGTAGCTTGCCCCCATTCCTGGTGGTGACAACCAAAAATATCTCCAGACATTGTCAAATACCTTTAATTTTCAGTTAGACAACACAATTGTTTAGTATAAGCATGCCCCGTGCGGTATTTCAGAAATTTATCTAAAATTCAAATTTAACTAAACATCCTGTATTGAAAAGAAAAATTTAATGTTTATTTATTTTTGAGAGAAAGAGAGAGAGCAGGGGAGGGGCAGAGAGAGAGGGAGACACAGAATCCGAAGCAGGCACCAGGCTCTGAGCTGCCTGACGTGGAGCTCAAACTCACAGACTGTGAGATCATGATCTGAGCTTAAGTTGGCCACTTAACCAACTGAGTCACCCAGGCGCCCCTAAACATCCTGTATTTTTATTTGCTAAATCTGGCAGTCCTACCTGGGGGCCAAGTCATCGCTGGTCGAGACTCATTGGCCTAGAGTGTTCTTACCAATGGCAATGAGTCGATTGCTTTTTTATTGGCTTGTTTTTAAGAGGCAACCCTACATGGAAGCAGTTACTCTTCCATAATTATAATAGTTTTGTGCCTTTAAAACCAGACTGTAGGGGAGGAAAAAGAATCATTCCTCTTCCCTTCGAGGTTCTGTGGCTGAGAACCCTGCATAATGAAAGAGGCATTAATAAGAAGAAAACAAACTGAAGTTCAGTAACATGCGTACCTCATGTGTACATATGGGAGACCCAGGAAAACTGAGTAAAATCCCTTGAAGTGGCCCAAACCAATGCCTTAAACATCATCTCCAGCTAAAGAAAAAAGAAGATGTTTGAGGGTGGGGAAAGTTATGGGATGCTACCGGTAAAAACACAGTAAACAGCGTCATTTGTTCTCTAGATTTAAGCCATTGTCTTCTCCATTAATTGGAGAATTAATCTCCAAACGAGATTTAGAGTCAGTCTACTCTTCCAGAGGGAGACACCTTAAAAATAGAGATTTCTTTGCTAAGGGTAGGTGTCCTTTACAGAAAGGTAGATTCTGCTCTGTTTTCAGAGATTCTCCTGTGTGTCTGCAGGCTTTCAAAAACAACCAAGTCAAAACAATCCTCATGCCAAACAGGCGTGTTTTAGGGTGGTGTATTCTGCTCTCCTTGGAGATGCAGTCTAGAGAGACATGCGGAATCCCCTCAGATGAGTTTGGGTCCTGACAGGAAATTAAAGAAGCCTCTCGAGGTCAATCAGGGAGGGAGAAGTGTGGAGAAGGAAGCAATCTTAGCAGAGAGGTAGTGAGAGTGAAGAGGTCTGTCCACACCACTTCGTTAAAAGAGGTTACAGAAGAAGCTAAAAGGGGTTGCAGAAGATTTGCGTAAGAGCACGAAGTACCCAGTGGAAATAACATTAATGCTTACATCAAAAGGAAAGACACCGAAAAGGTCTTAAGACGTTTAAAAAATGCAAAATCGAACCAAGCCAAAAGGGAAGTCAGCCGCAATTTTAGTGGTTATTGCACACTTCCACCTTCAACAGAAAAATTAGTTAATTCTATTGTGTTTAAGAAAAACATTTTTTTTTAAATTTTTTTTTTTTAACGTTTATTTATTTTTGAGACAGAGAGAGACAGAGCATGAACGGGGGAGGGGCAGAGAGAGAGGGAGACACAGAATCGGAAACAGGCTCCAGGCTCTGAGCCATCAGCCCAGAGCCCGACTCGGGGCTCGAACTCCGGACCGCGAGATGGTGACCTGGCTGAAGTCGGACGCTTAACCGACTGCGCCACCCAGGCGCCCCAAGAAAAACATTTTTTTAAAGCAACCCCTACACCCAATGTGGGGATGGAATTTAGAGTCTCCAGATTAGGAGTCACATGCTCTATGGACTGAGCCAGCCAGGAGCCCAGAGAATTAGCTAATTCTTAAACTCCCAGGAGATTGGTCCTAATGCCAAGTCCAAGGCAAAGTATGTAATTCTTGTAATAACACGTATAAAAGTAGCTCATCATGTCCATCAGTGGTGTAGGAAGAAGTTCCCTGAATATATGTAGGCTCAGGCCTTGGGTCCTGGCCCCTGTTCTTGGCCACTGAAGAAACTTCAATGATTGGAAGAATCCCAACAGTTTGCTAGGGATGGCTGAAACTAGTTCTCCCATAGGTGTGTGTGAGTGTTCTAATTCTGGGAAATTTTCACGCTTTGCTCTGATTGTGTTCAGAGATAGTGTGTGAGTATTTGGTATGATATTTAGTATACAAAATGTGTATAATGTTAAAGAGATTCGGCATATTAGAACGTTTGGCCAAGTCGCCTGGTGATTCCATGTAAGATACGTAACAGCATAGGGTGCCTGGGTGGCTCAGTTGTTTGAGCATCCGAGTCTTGATTTTGGCTCTGGTCGTGATCTCACGGTTCATGAGATAGATCCCCACATAGAGGCTCTGTGCTGACAACACGGAGCCTACTTGCGTTTCTCTCTCAAAGAGAGAGAAACTCTCTCTCTACCCTTCCCTCACTCATTCTTTCTCTCTCTCTCTCTCTCTATCTCTGTGTCTCTCTCGCTCTCTCTCACAATAAATAAACTTAAAAAAATAAAATAAAATATGTAATGAGCCAAGTGATTTTAGACTCATTTAAAATAGACAATTTTAAAATTGAATATTATAAAATATTTGGCTGAATATATAAACAGTATTAGACTATTTAAGACAACTTAATACTTATTATGACAGTAAGTTTTTTACATTTATAAGACCACTTAGCTGGGAAAGTATTAATTGTTAGGTTCAGAACTGAAGTTTTACAAAAGAAAATTAAATATAGTGATACTGGGCCGCCTGGATGGCTCAGTCGGTTGAGCGTCTGACTTCAGCTCAGGTCATGATCTCACAGTCCGTGGGTTCGAGCCCTGCATCAGGCTCTGTGCTGACAGCTCAGAGCCTGGAGCCTGCTTCAGATTCTGTGTCTCCCTCTCTCTCTGCCCCTCCCCCACTCATGCTCTGTCTCTCTGTCTCTCAAAAATAAATAAACTTTAAAAATATATACAGTAATACTCTCTAAGTGTAGTTTAAACATTTAGAGATAATTTAATTAACTAGGATATAAATGGGACTGATTCTTCAAAGAGGTTAGTTTTTTCGATTTGAGTTGCTCAAGCTTTACTCAAAGATGCCCTTGAAAGTGAACACATTCGGGGCGCCTGGGTGGCTCAGTCGGTTGAGCGTCCGACTTCGGCTCAGGTCATGATCTCACAGTCTGTGGGTTCGAGCCCCGCGTCGGGCTCTGTGCTGACAGCTCAGAGCCTGGAGCCTGTTTCCAATCCTGTGTCTCCCTCTCTCTCTGCCCCTCCCCCAGTCTCACTTTGTCTCACTTTGTCTCACTCTGTCTCTCAAAAATAAATAAATATAAAAAAATTAAAAAAAAAATGAACACACTCATGTATGTAAAATAATATGGCTTAAAAATTGACCTTCATCTGTCACTTGACTTATTACTTTAATTTGTTTATATTAATCAGGAACATCAAAGAAAAAAAATTAACCTTATCTGTGCTGAAAGATCGCGAATAATCCATGGTGACAGTTTCGAAGATTATTTTTCACCAAAGTCAAGCCCGTGGCAGACATATGTGTTCTAACAAATGAGTTTGGCCATCCCTGGCCTTTCTCAATAGCCACTGAAAACCAGATTTCAGTTAATGTCTTAAACACAGTATCGTCCTTTTTTCCCACAGTACCCCATGTTGAGCCCTGAGTCCTTCCTGTTGGGGTGAGAACTTCCCTTTCGCTCTTGACTTTGCTCCCGTCTTCCCACATGTCAGTACTGGAAGAGCAAATATGACTCAGAAACCGGTTCCCCAGGGTTGTAACATCAGATGAGACACACTGGGGTCATTACGCTGTAAACCAATGCCTGTGTTTCCCTGGGCTGGGTTCTCTAGAAGGTGTGCGGCTGACTGAATTGCCAGAAGAACGTTCACGAGTGTGGGAAGAAAGGACTTGCCACCAGCTTTGACTTCTAGAGACTTTTCTCTGGGCCGGGACGGATTTTATGTTAATCAGAAATACCTCCGGAAGATTCAAGAAGCTGTAGGGGTGACGCAAATCTGTGGAGGGCCAGCATGGGAATCCTATACTCTGAGGTATGTGACCTTTCTGGAAGTAAGATTCCAAAGGTGTTAAAAATTGCTCTTGCTTTTCAAATGTAATTTCCCGTTCCTGTGAAAATGTCTCCTTTTCTTCTGCATAGCTTTCCGTGAGAGTGTGAAGTCAAAACGAAGTCTTGGGCGTTAATCTTTTTAATACACTTAATATTATGAGGTAAATCATTTTGTAATTCTACAACTCGAGCTAGGTGTAAGTAGAGAGTTATACAGTATATATATGTCCCGATGTCTAGATGATGTTTGTGGGGGTAATTTGGATCTTGCAGGGACTTAGGAAAATGGAATTAACAGAGTCATGTTTTCTGATGTCAAACATCCAGAGGAAAAGTGAAAATTGCGCCCCACTGGATTTTCTAAACATACAAAAGTAGACTGACTCTTCTGTGGAAAAGCAGGGACGGACTGACATTTTTCAACTTGGTATTTGAAAAGAAAATCACTACCAGCGATTATAAGTAAAGATTATCCCTGTATAAAAGAGGGACAAATGCAGAATATATATTTTTTGGCACTTTGAGTTTTTTCTTTTCGTATCTGATAGATACAAAAACGCTTTCTTTCCCCTGTATTGAAAGTAACCTATTAGAATCAAATAAATTTTTAAATAATGTTTCAAAGGAGTACACGTAATGTATGAACTAGAGTAATGATGTCATTATTCACAATTTACTCCCTTTCCTCTCTAACACAATTAACCGGTTGTTCTGCATTTCATTACAAATGCTCAACAGAACCTTCTCCTACTAAAGGCAGTTTCTCTGCGTTTGCAATTTTTTCCAATTCTCTGTGTGTGTGTGTGTGTGTGTGTGTGTGTGTGTGTGACTTTATAGTAAATGTACTCGTTGATTAGTTTAAGCTTTAGATTTAGGCAATCTAAAGTTTGAGAAATTGCATCACTCACTGTGGTAGAATGGAGAAACTTACTTTTTAGGGGGGCAACCCAGTGATTCTCAGGGAGAGGAGCAATTTACCTCCCTTGGGAGAAACACTGCTCTAGGCTAGTGCTTTTCAAATTTTAATGTGAGGACCGATCACCCAAGCTCTGGTTTCAATGCAGATTGTGGTTCTGTAGGTTTGGGTGGGGGTGAAGATGATGCATTTCAATTCCTTGATGCTTGTATTGTTGGTCCCTGGACCACACTTTAAGCAGCCAGGTTGTAATCATGGTCCTGAGACCAAGTACGTTAAAAAAAAAAGTCTCTTCCTGTGCAGTGCATATTGTTTGTTTATCGGGTGTTGATCTGGCAAGTAGTTGAGTCAAGGCAAGATATGAGGAATTATTTATAAGCATTGTTGGGGGAAAAGTTTTTCCTCTCGAAAATTTCTTCTGGTTGGTCTAAGAACTAAATTGACATGAGACAGATTAACAGGAGAAAATCAAATTTGATTTTGTATGTATGGGAACACTACATATATTGTTTCTCTTGAGTCTACTGGATCTGGACTGCCTCTAGCTCAAAATAAGACTTCACGTGCCAAAGTGGCATACTCTGGGGAGACTTACCCTGGGCCCCTTCAGGGTCAATGAGAATATCCCCAAGAGTGGAATAAATGTTTCACTTTTCAGACATATGGAGGACAAAGCAACTTGGAACGTACTATGATATTTCAAGACAAATCCGACACCCCATGTGCAAACACACACATACACACGCACCTCTAAAAATTCCTAACATGCCTAGACGCTCATAGGTAATTATTCAAAGCTCGTAATTAGTATCGAATCCAAGATAGTCTAAGGTAGTGTTGAAATAGACGTGATGGCCACGCGACTCCATATCACAAGTGGACGTAGATTCTAGGCCCTTCCGTCTGACTGCGCACACTTGTTTACTAACTCGAGTAACAGCGGTATGAAACCTATGAGCACCTGGGAGGTTCACCATTTTCAGAGAGAAGAGAGTTGCCCACCCTTTTGGCAAAGAGTTTCTCAATTTGCAGGATTCCCCATTGATACCGACTTGGTTTTTGTTGTTTGTTTTCAAGGTAAACGTAGCCACCACTGAGGATAGTAAAGGCAGTGGTAAAACTAGCTTGAGTAGCAGGTTCCTATGAGGAGTAAGTGTTAGATCTTCCATAGCGTCGCTGTGCCAAGGATGCTGTTTCCGGAAATGAGGTGTGTATTCTGCTTTCTCATTACTCTCCATCAGCCTGGACCCTGGGAGGTACTCATCTGGTGTGAGGGTGCTCTTACTGAGCTCTGCTGAAGGGACTCTGGTTTGACTGCTGGCTTTAGACACTTTGCATTTTCAGTTGACTGAGCGACGATGTCCCAGAGTAGTGGGTCAGAGAGCCTGAAGAGAAGTGGGTCCTTGGAAATATTTTTTAATGTGTATTTATTTTTGAGAGAGAGAGAAACAAAGAGGGCGGAGGGGTAGAGAGAGAGAGGGAGACACCGAATCCGAAGCAGGCTCCAGGCTCTGAGCTGTCAGCGCAGAGCCCGATGCAGGGTTCGAACCCATGGGCCGTGAGATCATGACCTGAGCGGAAGTTGGACGACGCTCAACCGACTGAGCCACCCAGGCGCCCCTAGAAGTGGGTGCTTTTAGATGAGAAGAAGGCTTAGCTTGTTGTCCGGAAGCTGGAACTGTAGTTGCACGTGGGAATTACAGGTGAATGGAAAAGACAACAACCTAACTTAGTCTTATCGTCTGGTGTTCTGAGGCAGTCTCTCTGTGAGACTCTCCCACCTCTGATTTTAGAGAGGGTGAGAAGCTCTGAAGTAATTCCTCAAATGTGTAGACACGATGTCCTCATCTGTCATGTAGGTGCCAGTTGCTTTGGCCTCGTGCCAGTTTCCTTCTACGTTTCCTAAGGCGTAAAGAATGCAAACCACCGAATGAGAACAGGACGAGAGCCGACCAGCTTTCCCCATTCATTCCCTGGTCCTATACTTTTTAAAAACATTTTAATTCCAGTGTAGTTACCACACAGTGTCATATTAGTTTCAGGTGTACAATATAGTGACTCAATAATTCTATACCTCATTCAGTGCTCATCACGATAAGTGTCTCTTAATCAAAGCACACACGGGAGCACCCAGTGATGAGTAACTCAAAGGGGTGATCAGAACTGGGACGCTTACACCGTCTCGACAAAAGGACCACATATTTTCAGAGGAGCTATCAGACACAGCAGAAGGACTTTGATTTCTTAGGGTGGCAAACTGTGGAAGGCAGATATATGGGGGAGCTAATGGAAGGCAAGGGCTGCTGAGTAAATGTTATTATGTCTCTTCCTTCGGTGCCTTCTCTGGGCTGGCAAGGGTAACTTTTGTCCTTCTTGGCAGAGAGGGGAGGGGGAACCCCTTCACAAATTTATATCATGCTTTTAAGTAACTGGGAGGAAGGCAGAGAACTTTCCTTGTATCTGCTTCTTCTCTGTTGCCTTCAGCTCAGAATAATCGTTATGCCCGGGGTGTATTTTGGGGTGCCTACACTGCATATATGTATACATCTATTGAAGAATAATTGACGTAACATTATATTAGTTTCGGGTGCGTAGCGTAATGCCTCCGTAGTTGTATGTGCTGCAGTATATTTGTATATTACCGCCAGTAACTCCAGCATGGTCCTCCTTACCCTCAGGTGGCCATTGTTTGACAGAAGGTCCCAGCCCCCAGGAGGCTCTAAGGGTGACCTGCTTCCTCTGGGCTCTGCACTCACCTCTTGGGTGGTCTGAGGTGGTAGGAATAGGTATCTGGGCTTCTGATCTGTTCGATCCCGGCAGCGAGAACTCACCTTTTCTCCTCCTTGTTGGGGGAAAAGGCTTTCTTGCTCTCTCCTTCTTGTCATCGCTGACCTCAGAACTTCTCAGGTCTGATGCCCAGCAGTGGGGCCCCATTAGTCTTCCAGCAGTAAAGACAACATACTCTCAAGGAGACCTTGTTGGAGAAAGAATACAAAACAGATAACTGTGCTCTGCCTCCATTTCTCCTCATTGCTACTCTTCTTTACAATTCAACCACTTCTGGAACTTTCCTTCATGTTACATAAAAGCTAAATGGGCCTAAGTCAACCTTGAAAATAAAAAAAAAACCAACCCTATGCTTTTTTTACTTGCCTTCCAGACAGAATTTATTAAGAAATTTCCAAATTCCAGCACGTGACAAAATGAGCCATCAGAAAGAAAGGCTTGAGATTAATTGCACAAATAAATGGACTCTTCAATACTGTTCCCTAAGATTAGTTAATCTGAAAAGGGAGAAAAAAACTGTCTTGTTTTCTCTCTCTTTTTTTAAATTAATTAATTTATTTTGAGAGAGACAGAGACAGAGAGAGCACTCCAGCAGGGGAGGGATGGAGAGAGAGGGAGAGAGAGAGAATTCCGAGCAGATTCCATGCTCAGCGCAGAGCCCAACGTGGGGCTCGATCCCACAACTGCGAGATCACAACCTGAGCCTATATCAAGGGCCAGATGCTCAACAGACTGAGCCACCTAGGCATCCCATTTTTTTCTTTTTTTTGGGGGGGGGGAGTACAAGTGAGTGAGGGGCAGAGAGAGAGAGAGAGAGAAAATCCCATGAGGGAGGGAGAGAGAAAGAGAGAGAGAGAGGGAGAGAGAGAGAAGCAGGGCTCACCCCCAAATAATGGGACTCATGTTTTATCCGAAGTGGGGCTCGTGTTCCCAGAAGTGGGACTTGAACTCACGAACCACGAGATCGTGACCTGAGCGGAAGTCAGATGCTTAACTCACCCAGGCGCCCCCATCTTCTTTTGTTTCCCGAGAAGACGTTTCATCAGTGCGTCCAGGCTCCTTACCTGAATCATTTTGCTTCAAAAAGCACAAATCCTTCTTAGAAATTGTTATGAAACCTTTCACATGGTGTGGAGCTTCAGGGCGGAGATGGTTAATGAACAACTGACCCGAGTCCTCCGGAGAGCGGGCAGAGTTCCACGAGCTCTTTCCCTACACTGGGAACCAGCGAAGTTCCATTACTCTGTAGGAGAATTTTCACCACGGTGAAAGTGGGGCGGGGGGCACGTCTGGCTCTTAGAGACACTGGTAACGGTGCACGCAGCTCAGGTATTGCTACGTGGTTAAAATAACACCAAGTATTTCCCAGCTGTGATGTCTCCGCCCCTGGGATTGGTGTCCAACATGATTCTGTACATGATACACATAGAATATTTTAGCGGATCATTTACCTGCTGAACGTGTCATGAGCTCCCCAGAGACACTCCTTAAGTTTTAGGCCCTAGGAGAGTGAGATACAAAGTGGGCAGGGGCGGGGTTCTAGCACCAAGTTTGGGAGTCTTTTTATTATCTATCTATCTATCTCTCTATCTCTCTATCTCTCTATCTATCTACCTATCTATCTAGTTAGTTAGTTTGAACTAGAGAGAGAAAGCATGAGCTGGGCAGGAGCAGAGGGAGAGAGAGAATCTTAAGCAGGCTCCACACCCAACTCTGAGCCCAATGCAGGGCTCGATCTCCTGACATCATGACCTGAGCAGAAATCAAGAGTTGGACACTGAACCCCCTGAGCCACCCAGGTGCCCTTGGGGTATTTTTAATTTTTTTTTTTAATTTTATTTTTTTTATTTTTTTTTTCAACTTTTATTTATTTTTAGGACAGAGAGAGACAGAGCATGAACGGGGGAGGGGCAGAGAGAGAGAGGGAGACACAGAATCGGAAACAGGCTCCAGGCTCTGAGCCATCAGCCCAGAGCCCGACGCGGGGCTCGAACTCACGGACCGCGAGATCGAGACCTGGCTGAAGTCGGACGCCTAACTGACTGCGCCACCCAGGCGCCCCCCTTGGGGTATTTTTAAAACCAGGCTCATGGCGAGACGAAAGTGCACGAAAAGTGGTCCCTGACGTGTCAAGTTTCCTGAGTTTCTGATGCTCCTTAACGAACATCAGTGTAAGAGTTGCAGTGTTTCATTAAGGGTTACCTTTATTATGGGGCTCCTTTCTTTCACCTCTGCAGTGGTTCCCAACCCTCTCTATGCCTTAGAAACACCCAGGGAACTTTTTAAAATAACACTAATACCCCTGCCTTACTGCCATACCCTCTTCCCTAGATTCTAATTCAGTTGGCTAGTGATGGGACCCGGGCCTGTACTTTAAAAGGGCCCTAGGGGCGCCTGGGTGGCTCAGTCGGTTAAGTGGCTGACTTCGGCTCAGGTCATGATCTCGCGGTCCGTGAGTTCGAGCCCCGCGTCGGGCTCTGTGCTGACAGCTCAGAGCCTGGAGCCTGTTTCAGATTCTGTGTCTCCCTCTCTCTGACCCTCCCCTGTTCATACTCCGTCTCTCTCTGTCTCAAAAATAAATAAACGTTAAAAAAAAATTTTTTTTAAAGGGCCTTAGTGCTTAGGGTTGAGAACCACTGGTTCTCACATCAAGGCTACAGTCTGGTTAGAGGGACCGGACTTAACACGCAAGAAAAAGGCCAGTGAGCAGAGTGAGGCGCTGTGTGGTTCATGCTTTCGGTAGGACAGATCAAGGAGGTTCCTTGGACGTGAGCCATGAAGTGGGCTTTGAGGGACCCATAGTGCAACTGGGAAGTCACAACGGTGGCAAGCAGGTAGCTAAGGTGGGAGTGAGGCCGTTGGACTGAAGAGAGGCCAGAATAGGGGGAAGAACAATTGAGGGGCTTTGAACACAGGGCAAAAATCGTGGCCACCTCACTCTCTTAGGAAATGGGGAACATTAAGCTCAATCTCCGTAATAATGGACGCAAATTAAAAAAAATCACGCAAATTAAATAGACGCAAATTAAAACGAGGTGATGTGATAGACCATACCTGGGCTGGGGGACAGATGGCCAGTGGTCAGGAAAGCCTGTCTGAAGAGGTGACGTGTGGGCTGAGACATGATTTATCCTGGAAGAGAGCCAGCTGTACACTCACAAGCAAGTGCAGACAGAATACAGAAATGGACGTGGAATGTTCCTGAACTAGCTGGGAAGGATGAGATGGGAGAGAAAAGTCCGTTCACTAGCGTGCTCCCTTCACGCTGTGCCTCGGTTTTCCAGGCTGCACGGAGCCCAACTCCAGGGGACGCCATCCCCACAAGTCAGTGGATGTGAACTCACACACACTCTTGGTACATAACCTTCTCTTCCTTCCCTTCCGTCTCCTCCTTTCCACCTTGCCCTGCATGTCCGCTGAAGTCTTGTGGCAGTCTCTCCTTCGATCTGTTTCTTTCTTGTTCACCACTATTGTTGTATGACAATGGCTTGAAGTCTTTGCTTGTGCCCTTTTCTCTATTTTCTCACTTTTGCCCACCCTCCTCCAAGGACCCACCCTTACCTCCCTTGATTCCGGAGCGCAATTTCCCCTTTCTTTCTGTTCCCTGGGGTCGTCTGCAGTGACCTCCACACCCCCAAGCATTCCCTCCCTTCTCCGGACCTCTGCCTCTGCTCCAAATCAACCACCCAACATGACCGCTCGTGACTTCTAGGGACGAAGCCCAGTCTGCAACAGGTGGGATTCGGTGACTCTGCCTCCTATCCCAACTGCGTAACTGGTCCCATTTCCCACTAGATCACACGTGCTGACTCTGCTCTCGTCCTCCTTCGTGTTTCTATCTGCTTGTCTCTGTTTCCAAGTCCATCAGGGTTTCCATATGTCGTCCATTCAGTCTGTATCCCAGGGTGAGCTGCTCCTCCCAAGCCCTCGCCTGACAGACCTGTTTCCTAACCTTCGTTCTTTGCCCCTGTCACTTTCCCCACCCCTCCCTGACGACAGATGTGCTGAGGAGAACTGCAAACCTGTCTGGTAGTCTAACGCGTTTCTACATAACCTGACGCTTCAAGCAATTTCGTGTTTTTTGTTCCTCTCGTGCAGCGCTTTTCATGATGGCTGTCCCAAATCTTCCCCACCAGGTTCCAGAACCTCTTCTATCCTTGTCTCAGTCTTGTCTCCTATGTTACTAACCTGCTCATCTAGTTAAACGTAATGGTGGCTTGTTGAGTTATCTGTCTATGCCTGTTTATTTACGATAGATACGTATTGGCATAAAGCATGGAGATCAGAACTTCAGGCTTTTGGGTGAAAAGTTTGACCGACCTAAAACGTTCTTTCTATCCCAACCACCTGAGTTGCCACCCGTGCTTTGCTCAGAGCCCGGATTGTCATCCTGTTTAAGGCCAGTGCTTCCACTGCTGTTCATTCCCTTTCATGACCACCTCTGCCCGTCTTCCCTGGCTCCTCATGTTTTAAATAATCACAAGAGTACTTTACCTTAATCGAGGGCTTGTTACTATGGGTCTGATCTGAGCTAAGTGTTTCATCTATGCAGTCACGTTCCTGTGACCTGATAAAGAAGATTTGGTTATCATTATTTTTTAAAGCGTCTATTTATTTATTTTGAGAGAGAGGGCAAGAGTGCACATAAGTGGGCGGTGGGAGCAGAAAGAGACAGGAAGTCAGAGAATCCCAAGGGAGGCTCCACGCTGTCAGCACAGAGCCTGATGTGGGGTTCGATCCCACAGACCATGAGATCATGACCTGAGCCGAAATCGAGAGTTGGATGCTTAACCACCTGAGCCACCCAAGTGCCCCAAGAAGATGTGGTTATTAAATCTAGAAGGGAACAAAGCACAAAGAGGCTAAGTAAGTTGTCCAGCTAACAGTACTCTTATGTGGCAGTGTTGAGATTGGAACCCAGAGAGTTTCTTTCCAGAGCCCACGTTTCTGACCATGCGATAGCACTTTGCCTACAGATGCGCGGAATGAGGACGAGACCCTGCTGCCTCCCTCTGTGCTCCAGGAGCTCTGTCTTGGCTTTTACTGCCAAAGTGATGACAATTCCTCTCCAGTCACACCCTCTGATTCCTTGTAGACCGTGTTCTCAGGCCCCCGTGTTCTGCCTCCTGCCCTGTCACTCTATGAACGTTGATCTTTGGATAGTTATTCATGATCAAATCCAGAGTCTCTCCTTACATTTCATACCCTTACGTCCATTTTGGAACTTTTCCTTCTTTCCATCTCGACCAAATCTTTTTCTGGTTTCTCCTGCAACCTCTCTGACCATTATTCCTTTACCTCTTGGCAGATATTGCTATATCTAGGTCAGTTTGGAGAAGAATCTGGATACATAACCAGGAAGGCTTGGACACCAGCTGATCAGGGCGGAAAGGGGACAGACCAGCCTCCTGAGAGTCTAGACTGTAGCTTAATTGGGGTGCAAGTGGAACACAAAATAATCTCAAATGCAAAGTCTTGCAGCCAAAAGACATTCTGAAGGCTGTTTTTCAAACTGCCTGAAGTAATTGGAGCCGGAAGAATGGATGTATTCTGTAGTCATTCCCCTTGATTTCATTGCTGGCACTGCTAGTTATGAGCTGTGTAACCATGGGCACAGAAGGCAACTTCCCTCAGTCTCACCAATACAAAAGGGGCATACGGTTTTGCTCGGAGGGTTGTGAGAGGGTTAAATGAACTGGCTGAAGGACTCAATAAAGGCGAGATCACATTACGACTCATCCATTCCCTTACTTGTTCACCAAATAGACATTGGATGCCTACTGTGTGCCAGGCCTATGCCGGATGCCGGGGGTAGAATGTTCTAGTACAGACACAGTACCTGCTTTCACGGAGCCCACAGTCTAGCTGGGGAGATAGCTGTTAGTAATACTCGTGCCTTTCTTCACTTAGATCAAGGGTACAGAGAAGGCGGTGGTAAGAGATGAAGTTGGAAAGACAGGATTTGGGACATCCGAAGAATCGTGTGTCCGCTCGAGGACAGCATCCTAACCCAGCGGGTCATCAAGTGACCAAACGTTTCGGGAGGGAAGTGACAGGAAGCTGCCGTTTTGGCCATCGGACTGGGGGCTGGAAGGGGGAGACAGGAGGAAGCAAGGTCAGTTAACCACCGGTTTTGCAACAGTCTTGGGGAGAACAACGAAGATCTGAACTAGTGCTTTGCCAGTGAGGATGGGCAGAAGGGCACCAGGGGATGGAAGTATCATGACGATCCCCCAAGGTCTCCACCGGTTTCTCCCTCCCCCAGAATCCCCCAAGTTCCAGAAACTCCGGAGGCCAACAGAATTCACGATAATTCTTCCCTCAAGGCAAAAGGACAGCGTCTTCCTCTTTCTGGGCCCTAGCTTTTGTATTGGACTTCCCTTGGGTCCCCGTCGGTGCTTTCATGACCCTGAGCTGCCCCCTGGTGGAGTCTGGGAGTTTACAACAGCGCCCAACCCTTCCCGTGGTTTACTCCACCAGCCACTTGGGGGTCCAGCTGAACCAGGATGGCACTTTACTTTTCAAATACAGGAGCTCTGTGCCTGGGACATAGGAAGCTCAGGAAAGATTCAAAGATAAGATCGGGGTGGTGTTTTAAGGACGGTCGCTTGAATGGGATTAAGGAAGAACTCAGCCTTACCGGGTGTCTCTTGAAGGCAAACTGTCTACTTGTCCCTTCCTCCTTTCTGATGAGGACTCTCAGTGAAGATTTTGCGGAGCCCACGCAAGGGGAGCTTTATTTGGTGTCCTATGGGAATGTGGGCCCAGGGTTGTCAAAGCTTTAAATGTTTTAAGAGAAGCTGGGAAGCCAGATGAAAGCATGAAATGTGCCAGGATTTTTAATGTTGTAATTTAAAATCTTAAGAAGAAAGAAATTAACTCTATAGCCACCTGCTTTCAAGTTCAGTATGGTGGTCTGTCAGTTACCAAATGCTAGTCCTATAAAGGATGAGTCGTAATCTATGGCAAATTTGCACCGATTTACGGTGAAATCAGAAGAAAAAAAAAAAAAAACAGACAAAGAAGCAGGGTTTTCCATATAGCGAAATCTGTCTCATATAAAGGATGGCTTTTTTTCCCCTCTTCTGTGACTGTGTCCTTGTACATTTTGTTAAAATAGTTTTGCTCTTACATTTATGCTAAAACGCCTTTTATTTTACTAAATGATGATGTTGCTTCTCACGGATTTACTTGGCAAAATTAAGAGTTGGCGACTCAGCATCGCCTGTTGTGTTTCGTTCTGTTTTGTTCGTTGTTGAGACCTAAGTGGCTGGGCGCCACTGCTAAGATAAGGGCTGAACACCGTGGGGTAGTATTTGCGCTTTGAAAGGACTTCCCCACCACCTCGAAGTGGATGGGGCAGATGCGTTGGCTGGGGAGAGACTGGAGGGTGGCAGTCACAGGGTGTGACGACGAAATGGAAGTTTGCCTCATTCTTTTGTCTCGTGACTGAGGACACCAAGATGCACGAGGGGGAGACATTTGTCCACGGTCGCCAGGCGGCTAGTTGCACAATCACGACTATAACCCAGTTTGCTGACAGCAAACGCGTCCTTTCGAATGCTCTGGTCGTTTGCACGTCAGCCCCACAGAACCTGGAGACGCTGCTGAGCCCAGCTGGTGACGAGGCCTAGGCACGGGATGACCTCAGGGTAGCGGAAGGGGGGTTGTGTGGTTGGGCATTTCTACTGCATTTTGGACCCCTGTATCATGCCCATTTCTTTTGGGGGCACAGAACTTTGCCTCTTATCTGCTATTGAGCTGACTTGCCTCTGGGATGTTTCTTTCGTGAGCGGGGCCTTGGGTTTAAAAGTATCTTACTATTGGGGCGCCTGGGTGGCTCAGTCAGTTGAGCGTCCGACTTCGGCTCAGGTCATGATCTCGCAGTCCGTGAGTTCGAGCCCCGCGTCGGGCTCTGTGCTGACAGCTCAGAGCCCGGAGCCTGCTTCCAGTTCTGTGTCTCCCTTTCTCTCTGCCCCTCTCCCACTCATGCTCTGTCTCTTTCTCTCAAAAATAAATAAACGTTAAAAAAAAATCTTACTTTTAAAAGCTCACTGATTATGATATTTGGGGGCGCCTGGGTGGCGCAGTCGGTTGAGCGTCCGACTTCAGCTCAGGTCACGATCTCGCGGTCCGTGAGTTCGAGCCCCGCGTCGGGGTTCTGGGCTGATGGCTCGGAGCCTGGAACCTGTTTCCGATTCTGCGTCTCCCTCTCTCTCTCTGCCCCTCCCCCGTTCAGGCTCTGTCTCTCTCTGTCCCAAAAATAAATAAACGTTGATTATGATATTTGGCTATGTTAGAAAGACGAATTGCTTAGCAAACGTACCACTCAGCCTTCTCACTGGTGTTCATTACCCCAATCTATGCTTCTTTAACATTGTTTTCTCATTGTTGAACGTGTGTGTGTGTGTGTGTGTGTGTGTGTGTGTGCACTCACGCTATATTCCCAACCGGTAAGTACATTTCGCGTGGTTGAGAGTATTTGGTACACCTGTCCCCGGCAACTGCGACTGGGACACAGCAGAGGTCTGACCTTGCCGCCAAATTACAGAACGGCTGAATAAGCAGTAATAATAATTTCCGTAAATTGAGCATGCCAGGTGTGATTCTAAGTGCCTTTTTTTTTTTCCACACTCTCTAATTAAAATCAGTCTGAGAATATTTAGTATTTGCTTTCCATGTGCCAGTGCTGTGTTACATACTGGGGGTATGAATGGAATAAATTCAAACATTACGTGGAACAGTATAGCCTCTGTCCGCACGAAGCTGGCAGCCAGTGCCTTCCCGCACTCAATGCTGCCTCACCCCCTCCCGATTCGTGCTGGCCTGCAGCGCGCGATTATACAGAATTAAGACAAGAGTGGACAGTTAGGCCAGTTGCTGTGAAACAGGGCTGGAGTCAGGAAAGACCGGGTAAAGTAAAACTTAAGTGACGACACGAGGGATGAGCCAGAGGCAGCCAGGTGAGCAGAGAGGGGGAAAGGTGTTTTGCGCAGAGGAAGCAGTAAGGGCGGGGCCCAGATGGAAGAAACCAAACATGAAGCATTGAAAACAGAAGACAGGTCCAGAAGGAGGTGGGGGACAGTGGGCAAGGGGAGGAGGTCAGCTTAGGTCTTGCTGTCAAGCTCCCATGATGCTTTGCAAAGCCCCTTAGGACACTTTCTAAATAAAAAGCATCGGATCCAATCAATGATGTCATTTGTTATTTATGTATTATTTGTCTAAAATGGGTCTTTTCCACTGGGCTGGTTTCCTGGAGCACAGGGCGCCATATGTCTTTGTTTGATCATCTAGTGCTGCCCTAAATTCCTCCGAAGCACCTACTCTATATTCGGTGAAATCCTGCCTCTCTGACAGGCGTCATCCATCCGTGAGCACACTCTTCCCCGCGGAGTTAAATCTGCAATATTGCTTCCACTTATTCACTCATTCCATGAACGCATCTGTGTGCCAAGCAATTTAGGAAATCGTTGAGAGGTTCCTCGTGGACCTGGGCTTGTTCTAGATTTAAGGCTCGGCATAATGGAGACCAAAAATCTCACGTACGAAGCGATACACAGTAAAACCTTGCTTTGCGAGCATAATTCGCTCCAGAAACATGCTTGTAATCCAAAGCGGTTGTCTCTCAAAGCGAACTTCAAGAACCATTGGCTCAGTTGTGATCACGTGACATTCGGCGTCATGTACGACTCGTATTGCAAGACATCGCCCGTTTATCAAGTGAAAAGTTGTCAGAAATTCTTGCTCGTCTTGTGGAACCCTCACGGAACAGGTTACTCGCAATCCAAGGTTTTACTGTATCACGATTGGGAAAGACTTGAGTTTTAAATTATCGGGTGGTGATTTCTCTCTTACGGGGGGCTTCGTTATGCCGGTATTTCAGGACCTGCTTGTGGTTTTCCCCTCTTAGCCCATCTGCCAGGCGGCCTATCAGAACGACTTTGGTCAAGTGTGGCGCTGGGTGAGAGAGGACCGCAACTGTATCAATGTGCAAGATGGCTTTAATGGAGACACCCCCCTGATCTGTGCTTGCCGCCGGGGGCACCTGAGAATCGTTTCCTTCCTCTTGAAAAGAAATGCTGATGTGAACCTCAAAAACCAGGTAGGCCATTACACATGAGTGGAGACAGCAATCGACTGTGGTAATCCTTTCTCCTCCTAGCAGTCGAGGATGTGCCATTTTCTCGTTGCTTGTAGCTCCTGATACCAATTTTTTTTTCTTTACTTTAAAGGGACTAACACATACTATTCTATCCGGCTAAAGAGCCAAATAAATCATAGTTCAATCAGCAGGCATATTTTATGGTTAATTATGTCCTTGTACTTCTGAAAAGAAAGGTTCATTCATTCCTTCATTCATTCATTTGACTAGTTAGAGCTCTCCCTTTCCTTTCCTCTTCCTCCTCATGCTTTTCCCTGCCTTCTTGCTTCCCTCTCCCTGCTCCTCCTCATGATTCCCGAAGGAATGGGAAAGATTTCCTGGAAAAGAAATGCTGGCCTGGTGGTGCTATTTCATGAGGTTTTTACCCACTGGGTCAATGTTCTCCGGGAGATCCTACCGTTCGCTCATAGGATTGAAGAAGGCCAGGTAGGTATTTGCCAAGGACAAACAAGGTCACGAACCAGAGGCTCCTTGAAGCCACACAGAGAGGCAGAAAGATTGTACTTAAAGATGTAGTGTTAGCTGACGGAACCCTCAAGAATCAAGGACGAGCAGAACACAAGTGTATTGCTGCGAACATCTCTTTCGGAGCACCTTGGAATGGCCGGTGTCTGCATCCGAGTAAAGACAGCATTTAAAGTACACTCAGTAAATATAAAAAGTCATTATTTGTCATACTTACGAGTGCTCTGTTTCCACTCACATACACGGAGTGAGGAAAACACAGCCTGTCGGGGCCCCGCTTACCCCCTTCCGAGTCAGTATCAACACCAGCTCCTCTGGAGCAATCGCGTATTATCAGCAAATGGATCGCTACCGGGCCTTCTTGCTGGTACTTCCTATTTTTTGCTTGGTTGGGTTTAAAAGCAAGGCATGCCTGCACCGAATGTGACAGCGATGCAGCTTCGTGGACCGTGACACCGTCTCCCTTGCACACAGCTGGAGGGCCAGGTGTGTGGGCTTGTGGTGAGTGGGAGTGGCGAAGGCAGGTGTCCGTGGGTTCACATCCTCTGTCGGGGGGACGTGCTCATTTGGAAGCTGGGGGAAGGCGATGTCAGACAGCACAGGGATGGGGCCGAGAAGGCAGAGAACCTCAGCCAGCCTGCAGAGATCCTCTGGCATCAGGAACATCTTGGGAAGGACTTTAGGGATATGTTAGATAAACAGAGACTTTATCAGAAGGAGGGTTCGGTTTACATTTTTTATTTTGAGCATAGTTTTAATGGTTTTTAAATATTTAATCTTTCCCAAACGCTAATCTTTGCACATTAATAACTTAACCGGTGCCTTCTCGTGTCTTAAATCTATGTTCAGGAGTCATTTTCAGACGTCCTATAAACAAAGGCCTGAAAATAAAACAAAAAGCTCTGTGGGTAATTCACACGCATGCATCTAATAGAGACCATCAATTCTCTGGAGAGCACATTAAATTAAAACATAAATACGCTCTTTTTTTGGCTCGTCAGACTGAGCAGGATTAAAAAAGAAAATCAAGGGTTGATCGGGAAGAAAGTTTAAAATTTTTTTAATGTTTATTTTTGAGAGAGAAAGAGAGAGGGAACGAGTGGAGGAGGGGCAGAGAGGGAGGGAGACACAGAATCCGAAGCAGGCGCCAGGCTCCAAGCTGTCGGCACAGAGCCCGACGTGGGGCCGGAATTCACAGACTGAGAGATCAGGACCTGAGCCGAAGTCGGACGCCCAACCGACTGAGCCACCCGGGTGCCTCAGGAAGGAAGTTTAAATCGTTATTATACCCGAGCACAGTTTAGCGCCATACGAAAAGCATTCACACATTTCGTGTTAGCAATTACACTTTGAGCAACTTTTGCTAAAGACAAATTTAGAAATGTTGACAAAGCCTTATGAATGGAGATGTTCAGGCAGTATAATTCATAAAAATAGAAAGCTAAAAACTTGAAATGTCCAACAGATAGGGTTTGGTTAAATAAACTAGAATAGCTCCATTCAGTAGAAAGTCATGAAGCCGTTATAGGCCTATGTTTACCATTTTTAAAAGGCATGGGAAAATGCACATATTCTAAAGGTTAATTAAGTTCCACTGCCCAATGTGGGGCTCAGACTCATAACCCTGACATCAGAAGTCACGCGCTCTACCGACCGAGCCAGTCAGGCGCCCCAGAAACTAAACTTTTTGATACGGTAATCTGAAAATATGAAATTTGAGACAAATATTAATGAGGAATCCTTTTCTTAATTTTCAGAAACAGAGAAACTGCTTGCATTATGCTGTGAAGAAAAAATTCACCTTCTTTGATTACCTACTCATTATCCTCTTAATGCCTGTTATGCTTATTGGGTATTTCCTCATGGTGAGTACACCGTGTGTGTGACCAAAGGGCAAACGTGGAGGTCAGCTGCATGAATCATCAAGTTTTGCTGGGCCGGTCATGTGTAAAGAAATAGTAACAAAAATGAACTCTCGGTTTGCATTCTAAAAATGTACTTTCTTTCTTTCTTTTTTTTTTTTTTAATGTTCATTTATTTATTTTGAGAGGGGGAGAGAGAGAGCGTGAGAGCGAGAGCAGGGAGGGGCAGAGAGAGGGAGAGAGAGAATTCCAAGCAGGCTTCCTGCTGTCAGCACAGAGCTCGACGTGGGGCTCGAACCCGCGAACCGTGAGATCGTGACCTGAGCCGAAGTCGGACGCTCAACCGACTGAGCCACCCAGGCGCCTCCCTCTTTTTACCCCCCAAAGAACACCAGCTCTGTGTTGACTCACGACTCATTCCCTTTTTTCCATCTGGTTCCCTAGTGGCTGGTTCCACCTTTGAGAGATGATGACTCAACACATGTGTCACTTACTCGTTAAATGACCAAGCTCCCTTCTCCTTGCAGCTAATAGACCGTGGATGTTAGTTAGTTGTCTTTGCTAACATGGGCTCCGGGACAAAATCTGCCAGTTGGGAGTGTCATTGTTACCTCCTTGGGTATTTAAATGTTACCGAATTAGACATGATAGTGTTGATTTTGATGCTTCGATTTATGGGAAAAAGAAAACTGTAAGTCACTGATAAACACATACTCTGTTTCTCCCCCGGAAAAGTTCTCGAAAAATTACTTGTGTGTTTAGTACTTGGCAGTTGTAGTTTCAGGGCCGGTGAGAGATCTTCCTTTTATTTTCAAAAGGATAGCAAAGGGGGATTAGAAAGACTCATTCAGAATTTGTTGACTCACAACGCTGCTTTCTAAGACGGTCAGATGTTTAAAAGCGGAGGCCCTGGCAAAAATACCAATTGGAATGAATAATCGCCTCTTAATGCACATTTTCCTACTTATTCATGGGGCTCGAATCTGTACACTTGAGATACGTATGGCATAAGCGACCGGGGAGGAAATTTCAGAGGAAGGGACCAGGAAGGACTGTGTCACTGCAGAGGAAGGCGGTGTAGATGTTGACAGAGGAGGGAAGTATAACCAGGGAAGAAAAGTGGGTGGGGCTTCCTGTATGGCTAAGGGCTGACCTCCGGGACAGCCAGGACTGCCGTGCTCCCCTAGCAATGGGATGTTGGGGTGACGCCCAAACTGTCCTGTGGTCAGGGTCTCGGGGAACTGGGTAGGAAAAGGGGATTTCTGAGGGGTCTGGTTCATTTCGTTTCTTTGTTCGACCTTCTGGCACACTCTTGCTGGGGCCCCACTACGTGCGGGCCCTGGGTGTGAGGGATGCAGAGATGAACCAAACAGATGGAGTCCTGTCCGTGCAAGAGTTCGTTAGAGGGCAGTGAAGAACGCATCAGTAATAAAATACGGCAGAAACGCCTGTGAAATTACTCTGAAGTAGGTAATACGGGGAGGTGATCTGTGCCACGAGAGCCCAGAGAGAGATTTCACCTCACCGGGTAGGTCAGGGAAAGCCTCCTGGAGGAAGAGGGGCTCGGGCTGGGATACTAAAAATGGATTTAAAAATGAAATTAAAAAAAAAATTTAAAACAGGACTCTTGGGTGGCCCAGTTGGTTAAGCGTCCAACTCTTGATTCTGGCTCAGGTCATGATCCCAGGGTTGTGGGATCGAGCCCCACGTTGGGCTCTGCTTGGAACCTGTTTGGGATTCTTTCTCTCCCCTTCTGCCCCTCTCCCCATTTAGATTCTCTGTCTCTCTCTCTCTAAAATAAAATTAAAAAATTGTTTTTTGAAAATAGAAGAAGAGAGGAGAGGCTTCTAGGCGGAAGGAACATTCAGGGCGGGGTGGAGCCGGCAGGGACCAGAGGCCAAAATAAATTGGGCCTTGCAGGACAGGCTGGGAAGTTTGCTTTTGTCCTCAGAGCAATGGGACAGTGCCTGTGGGTTCTGAGCCAGGAAGGGAAAGACCGGTCCCTGGGCCCCAACCTCAGTAGGATTTGGCAGGTCTGGCGTGGGGCCCCCGAATTTGCATTTCTAAGTTCCCAGGTGCCCACGCTGCTGCTCCAGGACCACAGTCTGAGAACCTGATTGGTACTGGACGGGGTGAGGAGGCGGGGAGATTTTAAGAAAGATGCATAGACGCACAGAGGTGTTGGGATTAAAATAAACCCTGTGGAATAGAATAGTCCAGGCACAGATGGAGAAAATGCTTGTCAATGAACCTCCTCTTGACGTGTTGTTTGTAACAGGTGTCAAAGACCAAGCAGAACGAGGCTCTCGTTCGAATGCTGCTCGACGCTGGCATCGACGTGAACGCCACGGACTGCGTAAGTTCGTGCGTTTAGTCACCTTGAGATGATATTCAGAATGGTATTTGTGGGCAGAGTATTTGTCACCTACAGAGTTACTCGCTTTGTTTTCCTAGACACGTCTACATGTTCCTCGTCTTTCTTTACGTTTCATTTTTCTTTCTTTCGGTTTTCACTGCTAGTCAGGCGAGCTGGGGGTTGGTTAGATGCTGCCACTAAACTTACAGGGATCTTTATGGACTGGAGGACAGTTTTAGAACTTTTTAAAATGTTTTTATTTTGAGAGAGAGAGAGGGAGATGAGTGGGAAAGGGGCAGAGAGAGAGGGAGACACAGAATCCGAAGCAGGCTCCAGGTTCCGAGCTGTCAGCACAGAGCCCGACGTGGGGCTCGAACCCACAGACTGTGAGATCATGACGTGAGCCGAAGTCAAAAGCTCAACCGACTGAGCCGCCCAGGCAGCCCCCAGCTTCTCGTGTTTTGCTGTGGGCGTTTTCACAAGTCATACACGTATTGGACTCTCAATTTCTCACCTGTAATGTGAGGGTAGCCACAAACCTACCTTGCGAGGCAGACTCATGTAGGGTGCTCAGCAGAGTGCCTGGCACACAATAAGTGCTCAACGAACAACAGCTGCGGTGGCCAAGCTCCCAACCCACCCATAAGCGAGTCCCTACCTGTAAACTCCATGGATGAAGATCAAAGTCAAAGAGCCCAAGTGGCGCGGAGGGCGTGATAAGCAAGCAGCAGTGAACTTCTTCCTGTCTCTAACTAAATATAAGGTTTTGTTCTCACCTTTCACCCTTACACCCTGCGCCCCTCTTCCTCCCTTAAATGATCATAAATGGGCCCGATGTTTATTTGTATGACATTTTATTTGCTTATATTGATTGGATGAAATTTTGGATTCCCAAATGTTTATTGAGAAAGGAGGCAAGTTGAAATTTGAGTAGACACGAACCATTATTCTGTGATCCTTGATTTGTTTTATGCCGTGTGCATCTCTGTGGGTGTGTGTGTGTTACCATTGTTCCGTGAGAGAGAAAATGTGCCCATCCCTGTTTCTATTAATTACTTACATCATTTTAGTTTTGATTATATTGGTATCATCATATGTTTAAACGGAGGTAGCTCTCTGTGTGTGTGCATGTGTGTGTGCGTGTGTGTGAGAGACTGAGAGAGAGAGAACACAGGAGAATAAGTTACTGAACTGTGTGTTTTTCCTTTTATTTAAAATAGAATTTTGGGGGATACCTGGGTGGTTCAGTTTGTTGGGCGTCTGACTCTTGATTTTGACTCAGGTCATGATCTCACGGTTCATAGGATTGAGCCCCGTGTCACTGTCACTGTCAGTGCAGAGCCTACTTGGGATTCTCTCTGCCTCTCTCAAAGTAAATAAATAAACATGAAAAAAAAAGAAAAAAGAAAATAGAATTTTTGGGTTAATTTGGATAGATGACTATGGTGCTCTGTCATACCTTAGAAAACTTCAAAATGTATTAAGTAAGACGTTATTAAAGATTGGGTGAATGGTTTGCTGAAGGTTTTTCTTGGTCCTTTCATTTAAATTCAAAAGGTTTAAAACTTTGCCTGTGATCAAAATTTCTCTAGGATATTTTTCTGCTTCTCGATATGTATCTCTAGCTGGACTGTTACATTCCACACACACACACACACACGCGTGCGCGCGCGCCACCATTTTTCTAAGACTATCTGAATATTCAGATAGTTTTTCCAACTCTAGGTAATGCGGTGCATTGTATTTCTAGGTAATTACACTCACTTTATTTCACATGGAAAAGTTCAAAGCCAGCTCTTTGGTGCATGATGTTATCACTTAAGAAAAATCAGCAATTGCAGCATTATCCATTATGCTCTTGGAAGAGTTAATAAGGTCTGGCATTAATTCGTCACATACCCAAACCATGGTTGTTGGGCTGCTTTTTGAAAGGCAATATCTGGGGCACAAACACCCGAGCTATCCATCTCTTTTCACTTGTTGGTGTTTTAAGTTAGTACCAGCAGAGTAGATCCGCTATTTTAGAATGCAGAATATAAGCCACAGCAAACCAAGCATGAGAGGTTTCTACACAGAACTAACTGGACCGATCCTGGAGCTGGGCTGTAGCGACATGAGCACCGTCTTCAGGTTGCAGGGATTTTGATCAACAACCACGGGGGATGATATTTGCAAAAAAGCCCGTGTGGGGACCCTTGAGGAGAAAAGACGGTACGATGATCGAGGTGGTGATTGCCCAGACATATAGAATTCCACCAAGAAACCTTGAGACAATCGAGCGTTAACTTCTTGCAGGTTGTGTTAAGTTTGGAACAGAAAATGAGAAAGGAAGATATTAATGGCTTATAGGACGTTAACCATACACACATGGAGGCAGGGAGGCCTTTTGAAATACAAGAAAAGTGGGTGTGCGTGGATGATTTGCAGACCGGTTTGCTTGGGGGGACGCTCTAGGATGTGACAAGTGCTTGCCGAAGGAGCCGCCTGCCGGGTCCGTAGAGCCCACGATGAACTCCCTGTTGGTCTTTCGGTTTCAGTACGGCTGCACCGCGTTACATTACGCCTGCGAAATGAAAAACCAGAATCTCATCCCTCTGCTCCTTGAAGCTCATGCAGACCCCATGATCAAGAATCGGGTAAGAATCTGTGGGCTGTGGTCCGACGTCCTTCCAGCAACAGCATCTCCTAACTTGGGCTGTGTGCTGAAGTGAATTGATTGCCTCTGATGTTGTTGACAGCAAAGCTAATTGTCCTCACTAAGGAATTACGTTGTCCTATTCCTGTTAGAACCAAATGACCTTCAGAGCCCTTGCCGGGCCTGTAAGTCAGTTGGTCTAGACTGTTTACTAGGCCTTTTGCATCGACCTTGGACTGCATTGGAGACAAAAGACCGTAATTTCTTTTTCTCCTCAGCGTGGTGAGACTTCGCTGGACATTGCACGGAGACTGAAGTTTTCCCAGATTGAGTCAACGCTAAGGAAAGCATCGTAATCCTAGTGGCCTCACGTGGAGAAGTAGAAAGAAACTAAAACGCCGTGTTCTCTCTCCATTTTGGACAATCGGTCTGTGGACCGCTCAACCTGGATGCCGCAATTTTATGGTTACCATGGGTGACCCTAATGGTGGTTGCCATGGGGACATTTGCGGAAGAGCTTTGTACTGATGATTTTTTTTTTTCTCCCAGTGGAGTTCACCCTGGTCATAATCTTTCTAGGAGAAACACTGAAGTCGTGGGAGTTTCCACTTTGGTCAACACAAAGGTGACATTTCCACCCCGGTTGGTCCTGAAGAAGAGAATCGCAGTTGGCTGGCTCGGTCCCCTCTTCTCAGGTGTGCCACTGTGACCAAGAGGTGGTCCTGTCTATATCATACCCAAAAAACGACTGTTTCTCTCCGTCCTTTTGAGTGGTAAGGGGAAGATTCGAAGTAGATGTATTTGTATAGAATGATGTGTTGGGGGGGGTGGGGGGAGGGCTTCATACGTAAATATTCATTTGGTGAAACAACTTCAATAAAACCATCTATCAGTCGTCAGGGGTGGGGGCATTTAGGCCACAGTCATGTTGGGAAATCCTTACAAGCCAGGGCTTTTTCTTTTTCTTTCCCGAGAGCCAATTTAACTAGAATACCTCTAGACATTTTGCTGTCAGCTTATAAGTGAAATCCGTCTTAATTATGAACAAAATTAGGCAACTATCAAGATGTTTCCTCACGGGGCGCCTGGGTGGCTCAGTCGGTTGGGCGTCCGACTTGGGCTCAGGTCATGATCTCATGGTCCGTGAGTTCGAGCCCCGCGTGGGGCTCTGTGCTGACAGCTCGGAGCCTGGAACCTGTTTGGGATTCTGTGTCTCCCCCTCTCTGACCCTCCCCCGTTCATGCTCTGTCTCTCTCTGGCTCAGAAATAAATAAACATTTAAGAGAAAAGATGTTCCTTCAAAAATACCTTTATGATTCTCTTGTGAATACCAGGCAGCTACTAAGGTTGTTCTTTCTGTTTATTTTCATTGATAAAATTCAAAATATTATTATTAACGTGGGACGAAGGATTTCTTTACAATAAATAGAGCAAGAGGAAAAGATGGTATCTGCATTATACTTCCAGAAGGGAGATAGTGAATATCAAAATACATTTCTCAAGTCCTGTGTCAATGACACAGAGTAGAAATAAACACATTTTAAAAATGATCAAATTTTGCCAAGGAGGACTGAATCATTAATATCTTTAGACATGGACTAAAGTGTAGACGTATCACACACTATATGAGGTCACAAATGAACAGTCTAAGAAGAAAAGATTTACCATCCTTGAACAGAACAAAGGGTTATTGAAAATCAAATCCAGAATATTTATTGAGCCTTAAGGTGTATGTTTTGTGAAGGAAATAGTAGTGTGTAGATACAGATTCAGAAGCCCCTACGTGTCTCTGAAATTATTTTAGATACATGGCACCGAATCGAGTTAGCAGGTGGCTCTGGGGACGGAATCAACAAATGAACTTCACACACCAGTGTACCTTCCACACGCACCTGTGTACCTTCAATTTGGTTTGCAAAATTACGCTATCACTCATGTGTGACCGTAACTGTCATCTTTGAGACGGTGTGAAAATTGAGCGTTTTCTTCTATTTGTGACTGACTTTGGGCAGTTATCAAGATCAAAGAATAAAATATGCGACAGTTTGTTGTCTCTATGCTCATGACATTCTAATACTTTCTTCCTAGTTTTTCATTTTTTTTTTTAAGTTTTTTTTTTTTTTTTTTTTTTTTTTTTTTTTTTAATTTTTGGGACAGAGAGAGACAGAGCATGAACGGGGGAGGGGCAGAGAGAGAGGGAGACACAGAATCGGAAACAGGCTCCAGGCTCTGAGCCATCAGCCCAGAGCCCGACGCGGGGCTCGAACTCACGGACCGCGAGATCGTGACCTGGCTGAAGTCGGACGCCTAACCGACTGCGCCACCCAGGCGCCCCTAGTTTTTCGTTTTTGAAGGCAGAAAACCGGGGCAGAAATTTGTGGACATTAGGTCTTCTAGTGTCAGTCAATGAACTCTCAAACGAGCTGGGCTAGGTGCTAGGTAGTGAAATACATATACGTGCTTCATGGAGTGCGTAACGTGCTTATGGAAAACTCATTAAATTCCTCACAAAATTATTTCCTCTGAGACTTAACCATAAAACCCTGGCCCTTTAAATGTGTTTCATCCATATTGTCCTCTCTCCGTCCCTCCCTCCCTTCCTTCCTTCCTTCTCTCCTTCATTCCCTCCCTTTTCTTTCTTTTTCTTTCTTTCTTTTCTCTTTCTTTCTTTCTTTCTTTCTTTCTTTCTTTCTTTCCTTTCTTTCTTTTTTCTTTTCTTTCTTTCTTTCTTTCTTTCTTTTTTCTTTTCTTTCTTTCTTTCTTTCTTTCTTTCTTTGTTTCTTTCTTTTTTCTTTTCTTTCTTTCTTTCTTTCTTTCTTTCTTTCTTTCTTTCTTTCTTCAGCTCAGCTTCCTGGAGTAGTATTATGTCTCTACAGCAATAAGGTGAAAATGTCCAGCTTATTTTGTCAAAGTTACAACAATCCAGAGATTCAAGACCTCTGTCTCTGTCCCGATCAGTCATTTTACTTGACTGGTCCAAATAGATGGCTTATAAACGAAAATTAACGTTTTAAGGGGCTCTCTCTGAATGACGTAGAGAATCCTAGATAACCTCTAGCGGTCAGGTAAAATCTACCCTTCAGGATGGTAGAATATGACACATGAAACCTATGTTCACCCAATCAATATTTTAATTAGCTGATAAAAATTTAAATGTCAGTTTTAGTGTCAAATACAGGAAATCTCAAGGAGTATGTACCATATCTCTGTCCTCCCTTCTCCACCCCCCTACTCATATGGTGGGTTTTCAATTCTGGAAATCCTTAAAATCCTCCATTTAAGGGTTCCCCCTTCCCCGAGGCTTTTCTGAGACTTGTCAGTGTCCACGGTTTCACAATCGGATGCCACACACTCCCTGGGAAAAGCTGGTTTCTTCCTGCTTCATCAGGTGTATGATTTCATTGTACACACGGTGAGGAGCGTCCAAGCCCCAGATGAAGTCCACATGTGCCCATTCAGGAATGTTCTTATGGTAGATGAGATTGGTCACCTCGGCCAGCAGTGTCTTCACATCCTCTGGGTTTGAAAGCCAGTCCTGACCCCCCGTCCACATCGCCGTGGGGACCGTCATGTCTCTAACTTTGTACCTTACAGGAGTTGGCTAGAAAAAAAGAACGTAGGTAATGTTTGGGTTTTCAAGCTCACAGTTTATATTTCAAATAAACGATAAAAATATGCCACGTGTGGGGCGCCTGGGGGGCTCAGTCGGTTGAGCGTCTGACTCTTGATTTCGACTCAGGTCATGATCTCATGGTTCCTGAGACTGAGTCCAGAGTTGGGTTCTGGGCTGATGGCTCAGGGGCCCGCTTGGGATTCTCTTTCTCCCTCTCTCTCTGCCCCTCCCGCACGCTCTCCCTCTCTCTCTCAAAATAAATAAATAAATAAGCTTTTGGAAAAAAAAAAAAAAAAACGCCATGTGTTGTGAAGAAAGGTGCTCGGGCACCTGCAGCCAAGCAGAAATTCATCAAGAATTTCTGTTCAGCCCCTGCTTGAAGGCACAGTTGGTTAACCTTGCTGGGCCTCAGTTTCTTCATCTGGGAAATGGGGATGACACCTGTAATAACTTAGGAGGTTAAGGGAGAAACCATGTAAGTTGGCTTCCACTTTAAGCATTAATTTTCCATTATTTTTCTTCCTATTAATAAATACTTAACACACACATTATCTTTGGAAGATAATGTTCCTGTCCTTTTAAAGGATGATTTCAGAAATTCCACAAGGCTAGAGGGAAATTTTATATATATATTTATTTATTATTATTATTATTTTCAATATAATTATATATATATAAATTTAAATATAATGTTTTAATATATATTTATATTTATATATATTACATATTATATTATATACATATAATATTATATTATATACATATAATATATATTTATATTATATTGTATATATTATATACATTGTATATATATTGTATATATTATATTGTATATATTTATATTTATATATATTACATATTATATTATATAATATATTATGTATAATATATATGTATAATATATGTATGTATGTATATATGTATGTGTATATATAATATACACATAACGTATGTGTGTGTATATGTAATATACACATAACAATATGTATATACATGTATGTATGTAGATACACATACACACACATATATGTATATACACACACATATGTATATACACACATATACATGTACATATATGTACGTACATATATGTATGTACACACATGTATGTGTACACACATACATGTACACACATACATATGTACATACATACATATATGTGTATATATACATATATATAATATACACATAATAATATGTATATATATATATGATTCTATAGAGAAAGGCAAGAGATTGGAGCCTCACTGAGAAGTCCTTGGAATTTTCACAGAGACTTTCTGGAATAACAGAAAGCCCTTGAGGCAGACCCAAGCTCAAAACCTGGGGAAGTCAAAGGCACTGGAACGCAGGTAGTCTGAACCAAGCGAGGTAACAATTAGAGCCCGGCTCCGGTCTTCTATCCCCCGAAGAAAAGTATCCAGGATTCCTGACACTTTTCCTTTGTCAAGACGTGCTTCCAGATCATACTGGCTGTCCGAGCCCTGAGGTTGATCAAGCACCTGGAACTCTCCACAGTGAAGTTGCGGCTCATTTCTTCTCAGGAAATCCACTGTGGAGCCAAGGTGTCAACCCAGGCAGTCCTGGTTGACTCTCTGGGGCTTTCTAAAATTTTTTTTTTTTTCAACGGTTATTTATTTTTGGGACAGAGAGAGACAGAGCATGAACAGGGGAGGGTCAGAGAGAGAGGGAGACACAGAATCCGAAACAGGCTCCAGGCTCTGAGCCGTCAGCCCAGAGCCTGACGCGGGGCTCGAACTCACGGACCGCGAGATTGTGACCTGGCTGAAGTCGGACGCTTAACCGACTGCGCCACCCAGGCGCCCCCTCTCTGGGGCTTTCTAAGGATTGGCAGTTCTGGCCCGAGACTGTGATTTAGAATAAGAAATACATATTTGGTTTCCATCCCCATTTCTGGCACAGAGCTCCTAAAACCCTTGGAGTTTACCAGGTGATGAGAGCCAACAAAGTGTCTTTTGTGAAGTTAATGAGCTGACTTTTGGACTTCACCCAAAGATGGGGGCTGGCCCCCCAGTGGACACAAGCACGTGAGGGCTGGAACTTTCAGTCCTGCCCCCAGACCTCCAGGGAGGGGAGAGGGGCTGGAGACGAGTTCCATCGCCAGTGGCCGACAATTGAATCAATCCTGCCTATGTAAAGAAGCCTCTATAAACATCCTACATGGTTGGGGACCTTCCTAGCTGGCGAACACGTGGAGATTTGGGGAAAGTGGCATGCTAGGAGAGAGCTGGAGGCTCTTTGCCCCTCGCCCACAACCTTGCCCTATACAGCTTTTCCATCTGGCTATTCCTGGGTCACCGTCTTTTGTAATAAATGGGTGATCTAGTAAGTTAAACGTCTGTCTGGTTTCTGCCAGCCAATCTGGCAAATTCACAGAACCTAAGGGGAGGGTTGTTAGATCTTCACTTTATGGCTAGTCGGTCAGAAGCACAGGAACAGCCTGGGCTTGAGATTGGCATCTAGCTGGAGGGCACGCTCAGCAAATCGAGCCCTTGATCTGACGCTGTCTCCAGGTAGTGCCCGAATGAAGTTAAATTGTAGGACCCCAGCTGGTGCCCGGAGAACTGCTTGTTGGTGGTGAGGGATCTCCCCGCGCTCACACACACACACACACACAGAGGAATTGAGTGATCGGAACTACCTTCTATAGCCTAACTTCGACACAAAAGGTCGGAGCAATCTATGGTGCCATTAATGCATTTTTCTCTTTTACGTGTGAGAACACTGAACTGAATTCGGGTCCAACTCCAAGGTGCTGTGATTCTACGACACCTTTTTGGCACGCGTGTCTTCCTTTCCTTTCCCTGACCATTTCTAGGGCCTATGTTGCACACGCTGCTTTCTCTAGAATGTAAAACATTTATGTTGATAAAACTATCTTGAAGCTAGACTGCTTTCTCCAAAGGCATGTTTTAGGAAACAGTGAAGAAGGACCTAATAAAAGGTAGCTGATGGCTGTGATGGAGAATATGCTGGTCAGGGCGCTCCCAGTCTGTCCCATTTCTAGGCTTTTTACATCTAGACCCTCAGAGGCTGGCCTCTATCGGGCTCCCTCTGGCTCTATGTTTGCATGGTCAGTATTTGTTTGCATTCACACAGAAGCCAACCAATAATCTTCAGTGGGGATTTCATGCTCAGAAGAGTATCCTAGTCCCTTCGGACTTTCCACAGCTGTTAATTTTATCCTGTAGCATCGACTGTGCATTTTCTTAGGTAATGCAATAACCTTTCGTATTTTTCACTTGCAAATTACAGATTCATTAAAAGTGTGACCAGCGGGACTCTTAAGGGTTATCGAGTCCACTAACTTTTAAAGGCGGAGACGTGGGGGTCTGCGGAATCAAAAGCAGCTCGCCCAGGACCACACAGAGGGTCATGCAAAAGAAGGACCCATGGGCATCGAGTGCTCTTTCATGGGCCATGAAGCAGCCTGACCCCTGCCATCTTCATTCATGGTTTTGTTTTTTATTTTTATTTTTTGATCCTAAAAGGATCCTTCTACTGACCACCACAGACGCCGCTCTTCCCTTCACTAAATCTACCCTGTCTTGCTCCTCAGAAGCCCAAGTGCCTTCTTCCTGGAGGCAGCCTCATCGAGAAAGTTCTGCTACTCCATCACGAAAGCAGGAGGCCTCTTGGCTAAGCCGTGAACTTCTCTAGTTTCTTTTTTTTCGAAGTAGACTTCACACCCAGTGGTGCACAACGCTGGGCTTGAGTTCACTCATGGCCCTGAGACCAAGACTTGAGCTGAGATCAAGAGTCTGATGCTTCACTGACCGAGCCACCCAGGTGCCCCTGAACTTCTCTTTTCAAATGGAGTCAAGCCCGAATTGTTAGCTGCTGGCCAAATTCTCATATTTTATTCCCGCCTTGACAAAAAACAAAAACAAAACCAAAACAAACAAAACAAAACAGAAACCCTGCCACGATCACTTCCCTCCCGTTTATTGCCAAAACAGGATGCATTTGATTTTCTTACCTGATTGCCTTTCTCCAGATTTTTGCTCTCGCTCCCCCAGTCAAACGCCCGGAGTTCCCCAGAGTTCACTGCCTAAAAGGAGACAAATGGACGTGGCCTTCAAACGCACCAGACCCATCTGCTACCACCGTCTGTAGTCAGGAGGGAACTGGAGAACCAAGGCTGAGGCTGCTCTTCCATTCGGGGCTAGGATGCTTTCCGGGAAAGCGTAAAGGCAAGAGTGAGGCCCTTTCGGGGAGAAAAACGTACCCGGAAAGCACTTGCCACGTTGTCCTACAACTGCAGGAAGTGCATGCCCAGAGCAGCCCGTGTGCAGTTGGCTGTCCCGCAGGACCAGCCGGCTGCGGCGGGAGAGCGCCCCCTAGCGCTCGCGGTGGGGTGGTGCTCGGAGAAGGCGACCGAGGTACAATCCAGGTCAGAATTCTTCTTTGCTTTTGATTATAAAGTCTCTCTCCGCCCCCGCTAAAGCCCCCCGCCCCGTACACACACACACACACACACACACACACACACAGCAATGACCTTAGAAGAACAATCTGACTAGGCTCTAAATCCTTGGAGAAACAGGACCCATGTTTATGGCTTTTAAAGGTCCTCATCATATTCTTAAAACTTTCTGCTTGCAGTAGGATCCCTCTGGGATTTTTTGTTCAACAAAGTCGTAGTTTTATTTATTTACGTGTTCCACGAAGTGGTAGTTGCAGTAGATGAGAATCTAAGGTTAACCACGCTCTAGCTTTCTGTCTTTATCTCCGTCCTTCCTCCGACAGCCAGTCTATATAGACTCTGCAGTACGTCTCTAACAAGCAATATTAGGTGTGGTGCTTCTCCACGTGTGAAAGGCTAATCAGCATCCACAAGGTCCAAGAATCAGTTCTGAGCGATCCGAGATCCACCCGCGGCCCCCAGAGACAGTACATGTGACTGGTGATCGGGACCCTCCCGTCTGTGACTGTCGGTGAAGTCAGCAGCACAAAGGACTCCTGTGAAAACTTCTTGGGGTATTTAGGTCCTGCCTTCACATTTTTATCACCACTTGACCGTGCTGCTGGAGGAGCCGAAAAAGAGAATGGAAACGTGATCTCCAGCCTCATCTGTGACGTGTCCAGGGACAGAGAAAGGTCTGTCTTGGACCATCTGAACTCACATTCTTCAAAAAAAATTTTTTTAGTGTTGATTTATTTTTGAGAGAGAGAGGGAGAGAGAGCTTGAGCAGGGGAGGGGCAGAGAGAGGGAGACAGAATCTGAAGCAGGCTCGAACTCACAGCTCACGACCTGCGCTGAAGTCGGATGCTGAACCGACTGAACCACGCTGGCGTCCCTGAAGTCACGTTCTTAAGGTCCACCCAAGATTCCTTGAGCCATCTCCCTCCCAGCTTCCCTCCCATCTCCTGAAAAGATTCACTGCTCTGGATTAAATCCACAGTGGCAACAGCATTGACAGGATCACGTTTCCTGTTGGAATACGTGTGAAATAACACTTGCGCAGTCAAAAGGACATCCTTCGACTACTTCAGACAAGACGCACAAAGACCCTCAGCCAAGGCGACGTTCCTACCTGGCTCCAGTGTAGGATATTTTGCACAGACGTCCCGGCGGGCGTATGCGCCACATACACGTTTGCTCGGCTCTGTAACAAAGCACGAGTGGTTTGTGGGGCGTGGGAAAACTCACGAGATGTGCACCTTGACAAGACCACATCTCCAGGGGGTCAGAGGAAGACATGGGAATATCGTTAGTTTAGCAGCAATTATCTACGAAACAGACATATACACATGCACATAAACTTTAAAAATGACACTAAATGTATTCTCAAGCCCCTGTATTTTTTCATCTGAGAACAGCTTCTCCTTAGACATCTGACTTCTTATAAAAGCTTGACTAAGATAATTAAGCATGAGCGCTCTAGAACTGGGTCTGTATTCAAATCCCACCTCTGTCATTCAATTTGGGAGTTCTTTAATGCATTATTTATTTATTTATTTATTTATTTAATTCTTTAGGTATTTAATGCATTAAGTCTCAGGATACTAGTCTATAAATGGACGTATTGATAATACCTGTCTCATAAGGTTGTTATAGGGAATCACTTAGCCTGGCATATAATAAATGGTAGCTATTAATCATATTATTAATAAAAAAGGGAAAAAAATCTTTAGGAGTGAAAGACGTATGCCCCCGGCTGCTGGGAGCGTGGCTGACAGACTGTTGGACTTCCTTGGAGTTGGGGGAGGGGGGGGGTCCCAGTTGCAGAGAGCTGTCCTGTCCAACATCTCCCCCGGTGACATCTGTAGTAAGTGATGGGTTGAAGCGGGATTATAAAGACCAGCCCCTTCACTCTGACTTGGGACAGCTTGGAAGGGTCATCTGATATTCACATCAACCGAGGTTCCCACTGAGACCCCATAGCGACTTGACGCTTTCAGTCTACTGAATCCTGCTTCCTTCCCTGCCCTGGGTGCCATCCCAAGGGTCTCACTCCAAATCATTCTGCACACTAATCTCCAACTCAGATGGTGCTTTCTGAGCAAGCCCACCAGCGACCCCACCAACGGTGGCTATGCCTAAGCTGAACGGAGATTCCGAGACGTCCCCTTAAACTACAAACTGGAAGGACCTACGGAGAAAAAAGAGGTGTGTAATGTCTGGCAGTTAACTCACCGCAGTAGAGCTGCTCTCACACCTGTTCCATCCATAATCTACGAAGTTAATATCTAGCAATGCCCTCACGTCAACCTTGACTCAGCCCATGTTGAAGTATTTTCTGCGTGTTAGTATGATTTGAAGAAAACCGAATTAGTTGGTGTATGTCATTTCTCTAAGCCTGCCCTGTAGTAGCTCACTTTCAGGGACTGAGACCGATCACTCCTAGTGGAAACAGGATTTATTAGGCTCCCACTTACCATGTTCATATTGTTGGCGTTAAATCCTCCCAGAAGTAACATGACGTTGCTACAAATCTGATCAATAATCATCTGACCACACAGGTAAATAACAAACTGTCTGAAGAATCTGGTCTGGTACAGAAATTCTTTTTTGCCAAACAGCCCCTGTAAAAATATGAAATGGGGTAGTAGTTATTACATTAGAGTTCAAAAGAAGTGAGTCTAATTTAAAAGCATACAGATCTTCCTCAGCTTACGATGGAGTTATGTCCCCAATAATACCCCATCATAAGCTGAAAATATCCAAAGTCAACAATGCACTTAATACACTTAACCTACTGACATCATAGCTCAGCCTAGCAGACCTTAAACATGATCAGAATGCTTACAGTAGCCTACGGTTGGGCAAAATCACCTAACACAAGGTCTATTTTATTTATCTATTTATTTTAAAGGAGATTTAAAAATATTTATGTATTTATTTTGAGAGAGAGAGAGAGAGAGAGAATCCCAAGCAGGCTCCACACTGTCCACATGGAGCCCAATGTGTGGCTCAAACCCATGAACCGTGAGATCAAGACCTGAGTGGAAATCAAGGGTCGGACGCTTAACTGACTGAGCCACCCAGGTGCCCCAACACCTATTTTACAATAAAGTGTAATTTATTGGGTACTGCGCCGAAAGTGACAAACAGTGGCTGTGTGGGGACAGAAGGGTGGTAAGTGTATCATTCGTTGACCCTCGTGACCCTGTGGCTGCCCAGGAGCTGTGGCTGCCGAGAAAGGATCGTACCAAATGTCACTAGCCCAGGAAGAGATCAACATTCAGAATTCAAAGTATGGTTTCTAGTGAATGCCTTCGCGCCGTCATAAAGTCGAAAGATCATTATGTCGATTTTATATTATGTGTCAGGGCTGTCTGCGTGTCGTGGCAAATAGGGTTGGAGACTCTTCTACACAGACAGGAAGTTCTCTGAGGACTCACATACCTTGATCATCATATCTGGCAGCAGCAAAAATTTGGTGCCAGGACTTTTGGCATGTTTGACAGTGGCTATGGGTGCTAAAGCAAAATACATTTTGATTTTCTGAGCCAGTTCTGGCATGGTGGAAAAAGCAATAAAGCCTACAAAAGAAGAGATACGTCAGTGTGGGTATTGAATCTCCTAAAACCCGTAAAATACTGATTTCACTCTGGTCAAGTTATTTCAGAAACTCCGTGCGATGGTGTCTTAACCGTCCCAGGGAAATACAAGCTCCTTAAAAGGGGAAACCACCAGCCGCCAAAATACCTCTGTGTCCCCTAAGACATCTTGCAAACACTTTCCAACGAGTAGGTTCTCATTACATTACCGAATGGACCTATTGAGTCCAATAGTACGGACTCTGAGAACATATATATGTAGAGGGAAGTAACTGTGTGCTAGACACTCTCCAGGGGACTTTTGTAGCTCTTCCTTCATTTAATTCTGACTCTTGCGAGGGAGGTATGGAGGCAAATCTCTGCTTTATGGTGAAAGAGGTTGAGCGTTAGAGAAATCACCTTGTTTATTGGTAAAGAGCATGTTCCGTAACATAATGGGTGTTGGGCGAGCAGGGTTTACGCTGGTCTCCTTGACTCCTACCTTTTCTGGAGCCCAAACTGTAATGTAATCTAAGTTGTCTCGTGAACTGGGTTTCAACTCTTATTTTTGTCGGAGACCAGGTCTGGGACCCTGGCTAGCCAGTCCGTGCCTCGGTTTCAGTATCTATGAAACAGTCCAAATTACCACCGTGTAGGGGAGATCTCTGTGGAGCCTTGGGGAGGAAAAGGGGGCTTTTAAAGCCAGGGCAAGGTCGTTGAGTTTGAAATACTCTGTGCACTCAGGTATTTGCAGCTTGAGCGGTAGGGGGCAGGGCAGACGGAAACCAGTATCACGTGACTTCCTCCCGTTCCCAGAAGGTGAGTATTCACGAAGAGCACTTCCTTCTCGACTTCTCCCTCCCTGTGATTAGGTTTGTCAGCCACAGGCCAAGGCAGGTTCAAGAGTAACTCACTAGTAGCTTTTGCCCTCCCAGCTGTAGGTCCTATCGCAGGACGGAGCCGGAACGCCATTAAACTGGAGTCCGGCTTCACTGTGACCCTCTCTGAACTCCCTCGAATGTCAAGTTTGAGAACTCCCGCTACCTTCCCCCAGTGATACTTCTCTTTCCGCAAAGCAAGTACGAGTTTTCCGTAGGAACAGCTCCACGGTTGACCCCTAGAAGAGTCCTGTGCTTTTTTGGCCCCCTTTTTCTTCTCGAAATAGCGTTTGGCCTCATCAGTAGCACCTTGGTCTTAATGTCACGCTGGACAATTCGCGTGTAGAGAAGAGAAAATCTCAAGGGCCTCTGGACATCAGAGCGAGGGCAGGCACTAACACCCCAACTTGCTTTCTGAGAAGTGTGTGGGGAGACGGGAGCGTCACCGCAACCGGTTAATGTTGTTGAAAAATCCAGAGGGGAAAACGTGGAAGTCAGACTCTTCATTGGCCGGAGAGCACCAAATAAAAAGAAGCCCACTGAACGCCTGCCCCGAATTCCAGGAGGCGCGCTCACCTGCCTTCTCAGAGCCCCATACCCTGGCCGTCACCTTCGGGTTTGGCTCGGGGTGAAGGCAGAGCTCTCTCAGCCCTCCCGGGACAGCCTTCCCCTCACGGCCCGCGCTGGGCCCCTCCTGCTCTCCCCTTGTCCTGATCTAAGCCAAACACACTTTTCCTACTGGTTTCGGTCTGAGACGAGGCGGGAGGCCGCAGACTGCACTCCCGTCTCCCCAGTAGATGACCTGGATCCCGCAGGGGCCGTGCGTTACGGTCTCTCGCAAGGGCAGCGAATGCAAAAGGACAACAGCACAAAATTCCAGGCGTCGTCCTTCGAAGGAAAGGAAGAAGACCTGGATAAAATCCCCCATCACTGCTGTCCATAGCGGGACGACAATGCTTGCTGTGTATTGAAAGGCAGGTACGCTCTGGGCCAGAAACGGCTCTGAGACGAAATCCCTGCCTTCCCAGACCTTGTATACATTACCACTGAAGAGTCCAAACTACCTCTAACTCTGCTAAGAAGGAGTGATTATCACCATCTTACAGATGAGGAAACCAAGACCAAGGGGCTGGACAATTGGCTCAAGGACATTCAGCTACGAGGCCCCAGAGCCAGATGTGATCTAATTCCACATCTGTCCGCCTCGAAAGCCCTCGCTCCTTCTACCACGCCACAAGCTTCTCTCAGCTCAATCCCTGGTTTCCCACAGCCCTCGGAGTGGGAAGAGGGTGGGGTCAGTCTTGAGACGCATGTCGGATGACAGATCCCAGGCATAGCCACGTGCACCGTATGCCCGCATTTCTGACTATACAAACCTGCTTTCCTTCGAACCTACCCATGGTAGTGCCCTGTGAATAGCCGACATAATAGATCTTTTCCTGGCCGGTTTTCTGCAAAATAAAGTTTATGACTGCAGGAAGGTCAAACCTAGCCATCTCATCATAACTATAAGGGGGGAAAAGACAAAGTTACATGAAAAATTATAATCAGAAACGACAAAAGCAGCCCCGGGGTTTACAAACAAGCTCCCGAGTCGTCATCCCCACGGGCCTGTTACTGTGCCCCTCACAACCCTCAGAGTGGACTTGTTTCACACCCGGGACACATGGGGGCCTCTGGGGCCACCAGCTATTTGCACGCTGCTGTTTTCTCCAGATGTGATCGCAGAGCAGTAATCATCTTCCGTGGATGTTTACTGAGCACATGACTTACCTCCCAGTGGAGGTGTCCTATTACACAGTTAGTAGAACAGCACAGGGCCATGCAGATTCATTTGTATGGAAAGGATTGAAAATGCTGCGGGGCCCTTCTCTGATCACATGGATAAAGAGCAGGTTGAATGTCAATAGGTACTTTAAATAAAAACATTAAAAACCTTTCGTAAGAGTGTGAGATATGTATTAGTTAAATTGATGGTCCCTAAGACTTCATGATTTCCCTCATATCTTTTTTTTTTCTTTGAGAGAGAGAGAGCGAGAGAGCATGAGTGGGGAGAAGCATAGAGAGAAGGAGAGAAAGAATCCCAAGCAGGCTCCGTGCTGTCAGCACAGAACCCAGTGCGGGGCTCGAACTCACAAACTGTGAGATCATGACCCGAACTGAAACAAAGAGTTGGATACTTAACGGACTGAGCCACCCAGGCACCCCGAGTTTCCCTTATGTCTTTAATGTTGCCTGGTCTCATCACTTTCTGGGTATCAGTCCTTGTCATTACTCAGGGGGGAGTTAGCCCCAGGATGTGCATCTACAAGGAAACGGACCTACATCTTCTCTCCCCCCCGTCTCAACCACCTGACACCAACCACCATTTTCATCCTTTTAGCCAGACCCACCTTCTACTTGGGAAACCCGATCTTCCCCACTCCTCCCCCCAAAGAACCCCTAGTGAAATTAAAACAATTGAGGGGCATCACGGTAGGATATTGATGGGCCAACCAAGGTAAATTATCCAAATGCCAGAAGCCGTGTTCTTTATCCAGTTCTCCCAAAGACATCCATGTCCGCCTCCACTCTCAACACTGTCGTATACCTGAAAGCCCAGAACTCATCTTGGTCAATGGAGAGGGTCTTGTGTTTCCGAGACCAGGTGTTTCCCCGGCTGTTCCCCAGCCACACGTCAAAACCAGCATCGGCCAGAATGAAGCCCAGGCTGTTGTTGGGAAGGTTGGAAATCCAGTTGCTGGCGTCTCCAAGCAGGCCATGCTGCAGGAACACCACAGGCTTGGAACCTACACGGGAGAGAATTTCAGCCGTGTGAAATGTTCTCCACCATTCTTGTTACCCTCTAGGGTGTAAGGGCTTTCAAGGCCAAAGGACCTGTGTTCAAATTTTGATTTAGCTGCTTGCTAGATGGATTGTGTTGGTTGGTCACTCAACCTCTCTGCTTCTTGATTTCCTCATCAGAAGAGCGGGATTTTTGTTATGATTAAGTAAAATAGTGCACAAGGGGCAGATGGGGCCATGCCGGGCATAGAGAAGAGATCAATAAAGTTCAGCGTCCATCGTGGTCTTTGTGTAGTTTTTACTATCACTAGATGTGTCTGGGCACCACAGAGGACATTGGAAGTGTCCTGGAGGCAGGACACTTATCATGATTAAGATAATTATGTAATGACAAATATAATTATCTATCATATACTTTTAAATGTATATATAATGTATTATTATAAAATTATATATAGATGTATGTTTCGCATATACCATATATGTAATGGTTTAATGATTATGGGCCCTTCGTGTCAAAAGGATTCATTAGCCAACTTGAAGAGGTTCCCACTTCTCAAATATGGGAACATTTGAGACTCAAAATAAATAATGATAGCAATAAGTTATATCCCAGTGAATACATTAAGAATGCATAAGACTATATTGATACCCATCAATAAAAGAATAAACAAATAATTAGAGAGGGAAAGAAAAGCTCTTACAGTAAAATACCAATAAATATGGAAAGATTGATGGCCTTATGAAATCATCAGGGGATGCTAAAATCAGTGGGTAAATGTTCAGCGAGATATAGTATATTTACATGATCTGAAAGTATCTCCTCAAAAATTATTTGTTAGTTACAAAGGGGAAAATGTTGGATTTAGAGTAGAAAACCTGACAGACTCTACCTTAACAAAATTGTCAGAAAGCTAATATCGCTAAAGGGAACAGGACCAGCCATTTATGCCATTCACAAACATTAACTCAAAATGTATTAAGACTTAAATGTGAAGCCTGAAACCATAAAATGCCTAGAACTAAACATAGGGGAAAATCTCCTTGACATTAGTCTTGGCGCTGATGTTTTTGGATAAGACACCAAAATCACAAGCAACAAAACCAAAAATGAACACGTGCGACTGAGTCAAACTAAAAATCCCCTGCAGAGCAGAGGAAACGCCCTCATAGTGAAAAGATAACTCACAGAATGGGAGCTAATATTTGCAAACCATGTATCTGATAAGCAGTTAATATTCCCGAATAAAAAGAACTCGTACTACTCAATAGCAAAAAAAAAGCCAATCTGATTGAAAAATGGGCAAATGATCTGAAAGGGCATTTTGCCAAAGGCAACATACGAATGTTCAACAAGCACATGAAAAGGTGCTCAACATCACTCGTCGTCAGGGAAAGGCAAATCAAAACCACAATGAGCTATCACCTCACAACTGTTCGAATGGCTGTTATAGAAAAGAAGGAGCAACCAGGATGTTGAGAATATTGGAGAAAAGGGAACCCTTGTACACTTGGGTGGTAACATAAATTGCTACCGCCATTAAGGAAAACAATATGGAGGTTCCTCAACAGATTAGAAATAGAACTACCAGATAAACCAGCAACTACACTTCTGGGCATATGTTCAAAGGAAATAAAACCAGTGCAATCTCAAAGAGATATCTACATTTTCATGTCCATTGCAGCATTAAAAGATTGGAAACAACCTAAGTATCTGTTGACTGAGGAATGCATAAAGGTGTGGTGTCTGTGTGTGTGTGTGTGTGTGTGTGTGTGTGTATAATTTAGCCATTTGTGACAAACATGGATGAAACTGGGGGACATTATGCTAAGCAAAATAAGTCAGGCAGGGAAAGACATACTGTATAATCTCACATATATGTGGCATCTAAAAAAAAAAAAAGAGTTGAACTCCTGGAAACAAAGAATACAACAGTGGTTACCAGGGACTGAGGGGTGGGGGAAATGGGCTAATATTGGTTAAAGGGTACAAGCCTTCATCTATAAAATGAACAATTCCTGGGTAGCTAATGTATAGCAGGGTGGCTATAATATTAATAGTAATATTAATAGGAAGGTAATAATAGGTAATGTCAATAATATTATCAATAGGTAATAGGTAATATCACTAATATTATCAATAATAGGTAATATCAAGCTAATAATATTGCATTTGCTAACAGAATAGATCTTAAGCATTCTCACTACAAAAAAAAACATAAGTAAAATAAAATGGTAACTCTTGGAGGTGATGGATGTGCTTGCTAATTAACCTGCTTGTGGCGATCAGTGCATAACGTATCAGAGCAAACCATCACACTGTGCACTTTAAATATATACAATTGTGTAATTATGCATCCATAAAGCTGGGGAGAAAAGAAGAATATTTTTTAATAAAGCGAATATCACCAGTATCGGGACGAGCCGTTATCATGTGCTCCAAAATATGGCACATTGAGGGCACACCTCTGCTTCTGTGGCATTCCCCCCAAAATGTATAACCTGCATCCCATCATGAAGAAACACCAGACAAAACAAATTGGAGAGCGTTCTGTAATAACTGTCCAAAACGCTTTTAAAAAATGTCAAAGGCAAAGAGACAAAACCTGAGAAATTGGTTCAGTTTATAAAGGAGAAACCCCCCTCCTCCCCCAAAAAAAACCCCACAAAACATGACAACTAACTGTGGCATACGACCCTGGATTAGATTACTGACCAGGGATAAAAGCAAACATAAAGGACTTTGGTATAACTGACATAATTGTAATATGGGATATGCAGTAGGTAATAACAACATCATTTAATTTCCTGCCTTTTGAGAAATGTGCTGTGATGAGAGAAAAGAACATTTTTAGTGAAGGCGATCAGGATACCACCTAGCCTCCTAGGGGATTTTCTCCTCGAAGAGGCCAATAGAAGCTGCAGAAACAACACTGGCCACGAGAGGGGAGTATTCTGCGTCAACTGGACCCAAAAGGCAGGTGGATGCACTGAACTCCAAACTCGCGTGTGACAAGTGAACAGTCTAAGTAAACAGGATGTGAGGAAACAAATTCCATTCATGAATGGGGGCTGCAGGTGATTCGTGAGCTTAGGAACTGCCACAGTCACTCGATCGCTCAGAAGAGCTGTGCCTGGTTTACGTCCTAGGATTAGCGGGGCTTGGTGAGAAGTTCTTTCTGCAACTCCCTGCAAATAAACTGCTTGTTTATTTGTATAAAATTCATTAAAATCCATTCACTCAGTCCACGTATGTTTATTGGCATCTAGAACGTGTGTGGCACTCTTTTAGGCACTGGCTGTGTAGCCTTCAACAGAATAAAGTCCCAGTTCCCGATGAGTTTACATTCTGGTTGGGGGAGACAGATCGTGAATAAGTAAATATCTATCCCACCAGGTGACAGGTGCTATAGGGAAAGGAAGCATGATAAAGTGGCGAGAGCCTGCTAGGTGGCAAAGGGCTGTTACTTTGAAAAGGGTGGTTAGGGAAAGAAGGTGATTGAGAGGACCTAAATGAAGGCCCGGGCAGACTGTGTAGCTATCTGATGAATTAGCGGTCCAGAGGGAGCACGGTTAAGTTCAAAGGCACCGAGGTTGGGGCATGCTGAAGATATATCAGGCAGGGTTGTGCAGCTGGCATAAAACAAGTTGGTTTTCAAAAAGCTGCACGAGTGTAGATTGCAATAAAACAGAACCCTAAAGCCTGTTCACACCAAAGACAATAGCATTCACCCAGCCTTCCCTGGTTCTAGTTAAGAACATGGGCTAGAGCGGCAGACAGATCTTGATTTGAGTGTGGGTTTTGCAACATTCTAGCAAGTGCTAGCACAGGCTTTCTGGACAAGTTACTTAACCTCTGTGAGTGGCAGTTTCTTAGGAGTATTGTGAAAGTTAAATGAGACGAATGCAAATAAAACACGTAGCCTTGTACCTGGCGTTTAGAAAGAACACAATATGAAATTATATTATCTGTACTCATCACAAATAATGTAGTTGCTGTTATACACGTAGAGCTAGAGTATTCAAAGGAACAGAGCCAAATGGAGACAGAGGGTGGGCACACTTTCATTGGTAAGGAACGCGAATTTTTTAAAAACCAGCACGAGCTGAAAATCCCATATACAAAGAATGGGATTATATGAATTGTAGAAAGGTCTAACAAATTTTAAATGTATACGTGTTGCCTGAGTTTTAAAAAATTTTGGTGAGAAGTTGGGCAATATCTCAAATACTTAAAGTGCTGTTCGGATGGGGAATAGAGTGTGCAGGGGTGGGCGTGAGATGCCATATTGAAATTTGCATTCTTCATGAGCAGGGCCTGGTGTGGTCTGGTCAAGAGACTGTCAGTGAATATTCTAGAACGTCTATATAAAAGGAGTTTGGGGATGGGTTATATGCTAGAAGGGGTCAAGAAATGGACCTTCCTGGAAGGTTTTTTTTTGTTTTTGTTTTTGTTTTTTAAGCAACCACTATGTTTCTTTGAGATACTTGGAGATATTTGGATTAATGGGGTGGTTGTGATGGAGATTATGGGGGGTAGTGAAGCTATCTTTTGACCCGAACAATGGGCTCCAGTCTGTAACAAGAACACAGACTCCCCTCTACACACCCAAATCACAAGGAAGTCATTACTGTAGGGAAGGCTGCCATATTGGAGGGGCATGGGGTGAACCATACCTGTCTTCTTAAGTTTCGTTAGGCCTTGAGGAATTCTGTTAACAGAAAGGATATACCCATCTTCTGTCACGACTTCATACTCTTCCCAGGGATAGCCTTGATGTTGGATGATTTCACTCTAAGGAAAAAGCACGTGTCTTTTGAGTTCAGTTCTGTATGGCTATACTCTCAATAGTTCAAAACTAGTAAGTAGATTCCTTGACCTGGACGATGTGGACAAGACGTCCCTCCTGTTCCCTAGTTAAGCATGTTACCTTAGAAAAACTAGCCACCAACACTAACGCCAGCTTTCTTTGCCTTTAATGAGGAGAACGGACCAGAACAATGGTTCTCAAAGTGTGGGCCCTGGACCCAAAGCATCAGTATCACTTGGGCGCTTGTTAGAGTTACAAGTGATCCGTTTCCTTCCACAACTATTGAATTGGGAACTGGGAGGGATTTGTGGTTTAACGAGCTCTTTCGGAAATTCTGATTCACCCTAATGTTTAAGAACCACTAGACCAGAATACTGATTCCAAAGCCTGAGTGGACATCAGAATTATCTGGGGCACTTTAATGTACAGCTATCTGGGCCCACTTCAGGTTAGGGATCAGGTAATTCTAATGCAGTCAATGCGGGCATCTGTCCCAGGAGAGCTTATGAGAACCCTTAGACCATGGAATTTCCTAAGGTTCTTTTCAGATCTAAAAACCACAGACTCAGGACACCTAGGTGGCTCATCCAGTTGAGCATCTAACTCTTGGTTTCAGCTCAGGTCATGACCCCAGGGTCACAGGATTGAGACCTGGGTCGGGCTCTGCTCTGGGTGCGAGACTGCTTAAGATTCTCTCTCCCTCTCTCTCTGCCCCTCCCCTGCTCATGCTTTTTAAAATACAATACAATAAATACAATAAACACAATAAATACAATACAATACAATACAATACAATACAATACAAACCACAGACTCAAGAGCAGCAGTTCTTAACATTTTTAGGTCAAGGATCCCTCGGTGAATTCGAGGAGAACCATAAAAAGGAATACACACATGGACACACAAACACGTTTTTGTGTATACTTTCAGGAGTTCCTGATTTCTTTTCTTTTTTTTTTTTTTTTTAATTTTTTTTTCAATGTTTATTTATTTTTGGGACAGAGAGAGACAGAGCATGAACGGGGTAGGGGCAGAGAGAGAGGGAGACACAGAATCGGAAACAGGCTCCAGGCTCTGAGCCATCAGCCCAGAGCCTGACGCAGGGCTCGAACTCCCGGACTGCGAGATCGTGACCCGGCCGAAGTCGGACGCTTAACCGACTGCGCCACCCAGGCGCCCCATTATGTTTTCTTCTTTGATTTCACTGCTTTTGTCATTAGCAATTGAGTGTCTATTTTCCCTGCTGGACGGTATAGCTCCATGAACTAGGGTCTTTTGGTATCCTTAGATCTCTGTAACCTAGTGATTAGCACATATCAAGGGCCTCATAGGTGCTCATTTAACACCAGCTAGAAAACCACACGCATGAAGCCAGCTGTCTACCAAAAAACATAGGAGAGATTATATCCGTGTAAATCAGCATATGGAATCAAATCCGTTCAGACTCCGAACCGCTTACATTTCATTTCTTTGAATCGAAACCAGTAATTATATGAATTTCCTACTTTACTTTGCCTCTCCATGCATGAACTCTCAATGGCAGAGTCGGGTTCAATGGATTTTAGTATTAGGGCTCCTAAGGTCCCAAGGGTGCCCGGTGCTGGGCACACCCAGTGGGTGAGGCCAGGGAGACCGGCTCTGTCTTTGGCTAGAGATTCCCTCTAATTACTCAGAGGAATGTGTGTGGGACCTTCGCCGGGCCAAGAGGGAGGAGGGAGCCTCTCCTCACCTGGGATGGTTTACTGTGCAGTGGTTAGAGTGATGAAGCTTGTGTTTGGGCAGGTCTGGACTGAAGTTGAAGCTATGCTACCTGCCAGTGGTGTGGCCCAACGGATGCTCCTCATAGCCTCTTTATTCTGTTTCTTGATTTGAAATACGGGGATGATCCTACCTACTGCAGGGGGGCAGTGAGGAGGACACGGCCCCTCTGCCGTTTTCATGACAGTATCTGTGACGGGATACGCACAGCTTGATGAGGGGTGCTGCTGAGCTCAACTAAGAGCTCGAAAGTGAGCTGAAAACTTCTCTGGGATGCTTAAAAAGTCGTCACGCCGTTCATGAGTTCTACCCCTCTCTAGATTTCCTCCGGGCCCTCTTATTGCCAGCCAACCGAGTGACCAATCCAAAAGAGGGTAAGGAGAATAGACCAGAACGGGCACAGGATGTGACTAGGAGCAGGTGTCCTGACAGTAAGGAGTGAGAAGCGAGACCCTTCTGATCCACACGAGATGGCAACAATCAAGGGTCTGGGTGTGGCTCAAGATACCACAGTGGTTTCTCTGCTCCTAGGATGAGCCTAAGAATCCAGGAAAGAGTTAAGTTGTGCTCGAAGCAAAAGGATTAAACCACTCGCCCAAATTCACTGAATTTGTTCAAGGAGAATGCAGGCTTACTCACTCACTGGCTTTCTTCCCAGTACCGTGTGCTGATCCATGACTACACTTTGCCAGCAAAAGTCACGACCACACATAAATATAATATATAATGCAGATAATACGCAGTGCAAAAGTTAACGTGGGAGCCACGTCATTTCCCCCAAGCGTGGAAAATCCCAACTTACAATATTCATGAATGCTTCTGGGTCCGCTGCTTTAGTCGGCATACCTCCCGAATTCACATTTCTTTGGAACAAATAAGCCACCACAATCAGAAGCCACATCTCCGTCCTGTGTGAGACAATCCACACTCTTGACAAGAGTTTTGACATGATCCAACATCTGCATGTGTGTTTTTTCCCGGCGATGGAACAACCGGTTCTAATGTCAGAAGGATCTGGAGGTTTTAACACTGTTTCCTGAATGTCCCATCTAGGACGCTTCCCCCAGATTCTGAGACAAATTCAACAAGCTTGGTTGATAGGAAGGAAAGAGCACCAAGTAGACTGGCAACGTGGCCCAGGATGTCCCAATGCCACCAGGCTCCTCCTACCGCTCACACGGCTCAAACTCACCAATCCTCACCTTCGAGGTGTGGGGAACTTTCTTTGATGCAACCTGGAATTATGTGCACGTGATACAGCCCATAAAACCCCTGTTCTTCATCATCAGGAAATAACAACCATAGGGAAGATCATTTTTCTTTTATTCTTAGGGTTTTTTTTTAATGTTTATTTATTTTTGAGAGAGAGAGGGGTGGGGGCAGGGGCAGAGAGAGACAGAGACAGAATCCGAAGCAGGCTCCAGGCTCTGAGCTGTCAGCACAGAGCCTGACATGGGGCTCGAACCCACGAACCGCGAGATCATGACCCCAGCCAAAGTTGGACGCTTAAGTGACTGAGCCACCCAGCTGCCCCCCCCCCACCTTTTCTCCCCTAGTTTTCAATCTCTCTTCCAAGGGTGGAATCCAGTCTGCAGAACGCATTACAAGTTTCGATAGCCACCTTCTAGGGTTTCAATGATCAGTCCTTTTATTGAAGATCAATGTAGGTTATAAGGAGTTCTATTTAACATGTCAGAAAATTACAGGACATTCCCTCTTTTTTAGTGATGAGCGAGATCATTGGTTGGAAGAAAATGCATCTTCCACGTTTAGACCCTTTTTTAATGTGGCTCCTTTAAATAGACACGTGAAAAAAGTTTCATGTGGGGTCGTAACCACTGGCTAATTGCCGAGAGATTCATCAGATGGATACCTGGTAATTAAATTGTCTGCAATAACTAGAATGAGTTGCAGCCTAGTTATTTGCACGAGCTAAATGTCCCAGTTCGTTGTACTGTGTGGTCACGGGAACCCCTCCTTGCCTTACTATTATTTGATCGGGCCGGGAGGATAGACGTGCTGTCGTTTTGAGAAAGAATGTGTTCACATGTCAGAAAAGACACCTTATTTCACGTCATATATTTCTTTACCCCTCCATTAGCTCCTTAGAGCGGAGCAGAGAAGCAGGCTAACTTACAGCCTTCTGGAATGCGGCTGGCCAAGGAGCCCAGGCCAGAACAGGACTGATGGGTCTGTGAGAAGGTACCACCCACAGTCTGGGCCTCACCCAAGCTGGGCCGGCCGCACAGGTGCTGTGGGGGAAGCCGGAGGCTCTTCTCCAGACCCACCTCGACATTCCCACCAGGCCGATCAGATGCTCGCTAAGGAGGGGCCCTTTGACCTAGTTCAGGACAGCAGGGACAGCCGTCTAGCTCTGAGGATCCCCGTGTCTCCAGTACCCTCTGCACTCACTCTCCAGTTCTGCAGAGCCAGACTCTGGCTCTCCCATCGCTGCCCTCTTGGGACTTCTCGATGTCACGTAGCTAGAAAAAAAGACAGATCTTTTGTTTTTAGAAATGCGAAGGCATTAGATGATTGGCCAACGTTACCTAGGTGGGTTGTGGAAACACCAGAACTGACATTCAGGCGTTTTAATTTATTGGTGAGTGTTCCTGATGCATGGGGAAAAAAAAAAAAGTGCCATATTTCAGTGTCCTCTTGCCCATTCAGGGACAAAGCCTCACCACCATCCGAAGAAATGACATCAGTCGCTGGGAATTGGTAACTGGTCTCTTTAAAACATTCTCTCCTGGATTTGAGATTCAAAATTGTTCTGTGATTTCATTATAAGTTGGGAAATCTACTCCCATTTGCTCCAATATATTCGGGTAAGATCAACTCCCACACTGGATTAATTAACTTGTGAATATCACACAGATTTATTAATAAAAGAATTGATGTCTGTTCAGAATGAATCCTATGTTTTGGGTAGTTTTGTTTTCAGCCTTTGTTCACTGTGTCCTCCGTGGGTGTGAACAAGGCAGAGAAAATACAGTTCAATTTGGCTACCAAATTCTTGGGTGACCTCCAACTTGGAACTATTTATCCCAAGAGATCTATCTTCAAGGGTTTCTATCCTCCTTTCATCCTTTAAATGGGTTTTTATTGTGTCAGTGCATAAAGACAGAGCATCTGCAGTACTTTGCCATCTTGAAACCAAGAAAATGGGTCTCTCCCAACGTACGCTACGTGCAAATCAATTAAATATCAAAATTACATAAAAGCAATGGGTCTTATTCAGTAAAAAGTGAATAAGGAATCAACACGTAGCCTTCCCTGAAGGTGTCGTGTGTGTAAAAACTGTAAAAATGGAAACAGTTATACAAAACAGGAGAAAACCCAAAAAAACAGAAAACACACAGGAACACAAGAGTAAAAAAAAAAGGAAGATGAAAAAAAAAAAAACCACCCTCAAACTGGAAGAGAAATCCTCTTTTCTGTTTGAGTTGTGGGTTAAAGGGCTCTCAACTTAGAGCTGTGTTCCACAGTTCCACTCAGTTGAACTGAGTCTTGTTACAACAGTTCCTTCAGGTTTGACAAGCTGAAGCCCTGAGTCCGGTGGAGGCTGGGCTGTGGGATCTATCTGAAGTCTGAGTCTGTGCTCTGATCAGAATCTCTCTGTGATCAAACATCCGGAACTTCGAACTCAGGCCTTGAACTCAGGCCTGATCTCTTCCTCTCTCGCCAAGAGTTATCGTCAAGGACACTCCAGGCCTTTGGGCAAATGGCCTTTTGGCTTATCTACTCTCCCGGTGGGTCAGACATGCCTGAAAATATGTTTCTCATTTTGAAATCAACGAATACCTCTCAGCTATAGTCATCAGCATAGGTTGGCTCCTTTTTTTCTTTTTAAGAAAACAGAAATTATTTTAAGTTAGAATAAAGTTATTAAAGTCTAAAATAAGTTGTAGTTAAATTAAAAAATTTAGAGTTTGCAGGGCACCTGGGTGGCACAGTTGGTTAAGCACCAACTCTTGATTTCGGCTCAGGTCACGATCTCATGGTTTGTGAGTCTGAGCCCCAAGTCGGGCTCTGCGCTGACAGTGTGGGGCCTGTTTAGGGGTCTGTCTGTCCCTCTCTCGCTGCCTGTCTCTCTCTCCAAACAAATAAATAAACATTAATTTTTTTTTAGAGTTTGGGAAAAATATTTAAAACATGATTGCAAAACAAGACAATAGAATATATTTAGGTTTATGTGAGACACAAGGAAAACTACAGAGTTTTAAAATACCAATTGCACAATATCGTGGTGGCTGGGTAAACAGTGGGTTAATTTCTAAAACCAAATATACAAGCCCTAAAAAAAATTTCCCTAAGCTTTTGTTTGTCCGGGAAAGTATTTATCTTGCCTTCCTTTCTGAAGGACGACTTTGTGGGTAAAGTATTCATGGTCTGCAGTATCTTTCATTAGCACTTTGAATGTCTCGTCCAGCTCTCTCCTGGTCTGTAAGATCTCTGCCAAGACATCCACTGATGGCTTTGTGGGAGCTCCCTTATATCAGATCATTGTTTTCCTCTCACTGCTTTAAAAATTGCCTTAGATTTTAGGCAGTTTTATTATAATGTATCTTGGGGAAGATCATTCTGAATTGAAACTTTGGAGTGACCTAAGAGCTTCATGAACCTGGTCATCCAACTCTCTCCCCAGATGTGGGAAATTCTCCATCAGGATTTCTTTAAAGTTTATTTATTTTGAGAGAGAGAGACAGAGAGAGAGAGCAAACAGGGGAGGGGCAGAGAGAAGGAGAGACAGAATCCCAAGCAGGCTCTGTACTGTCAGCACAAAGCCTGATGTGGGGCTCAAACTCATAAACCATAAGATCACTACCTGAGCTGAGATAAAGAGTTGGATGCTTAACCGACCAAGCCACCCAGTGGCCCCTCCACCAGGATTTCTTTAAAAACAAATTTTTTTTTTAATGTTTATTTACTTTTGAGAGACAGGGACAGAGTGTGAGTGGGGGAGGGGCAGAGAGAGAGGGAGACACAGAATCCCAGGCAGGCTCCAGGCTCTGAGCTGTCAGCACAGAGCCCGACACAGGGCTTGAACTCAGAAACCGTGAGATCATGACCTGAGCTGACGTTGGATGCTGAACCGACTGAGCCACCCAGGCGCCCCTCCACCAGGATTTCTTTAAATAAGCATTCTGCTCCTTCTCTTCCTCTCCTTTCTGGATTCCAGTGATGAATATGCTGTTTCTATTCATGTGTCTTATAAGGTCCTGTAGGCTTTCTTCTTTCTTTTGTATTTATTTATTTTTTATTTTTTTAGCTTTTGCTCCTCTGAGTGGATAATTTCAATTCATCCGTTTTCAAGCTCACCTCTTTTTTCTTTCGGTTGTTCAAGTTTTGCTCGAATTCTTCGTTGGATTATTCAGTATAGCCATTGTGTTCTTTAGCACCCAAACTTCCGTTTGGTTCTTTGTTACGTTTTCTACCTGTTGAACTTCCCATTGAGCTCCTGATACCATTAAATTGTTACCTGTGTGTTCACTTTTTGCCCTCTGGGTATCTTTACAAGAAGCAGTTTTGAATTCTTTGTCAGGCAGTTCCTGGATCCCCATTTCGTTGGGGCCAGTTATTGGAGGGGCACCATATTCCTTTGCTGGAGTCATGTTTCTCTCATTCTTCATGACTGCCGTAGCCTTGGACAGGTGTCTGTTCATTGAAGAAGCTGTCACCTCATTCAGACTTTGTGAACTGCTGTTGGTGAGGGAAACTTTCGCCTGTGGGGGGAACATGCTGTGATACCAGACCACGAGGCACAGGGTGCCAACGTGGGAGGTATGTGTCAGCACTGAGTCTGGGAGGGAGTGATGTCCCTTTGGCTCAGGCTGCTGAGGTCCATGGCATCGATAACTGCGTGGTCCTTGGTTGAGCGCTGTGAGGGCATGCAGGGGTTGCAAGGGCAGTTGGGGTCCTCAGTAGGTCCAGGGGCTGGGGATCAGCGTAGGCAACAGTGATGGCTGGGGCTGGTGCTGTTCGCGCACTTGGCCGCGGGGGCCAGCAGCAGGGGCCGACGGCAGACGCACGGGTAGTAGTGGGGGGTAGGGCAGACAGCAAGGACCAGGCTCAACTTTGGGCACGCCGGCTGCTGCGGGCTGTCATGTGCTGTCCGCTGACTGCACTGTGTCCCGTGGGGCACGTGCATAGCAGCGGAGGTCAGTGACCGGCGTCTGGCGGGTGGTGTGCAAGAGGACAGCTGAGAGACTAGCCCTGAGTGTGTGCGTGGCAGTAGGGGGTCAGCCGGGGGGGTCTAATCTGGTGTCTTGCTCTCATGCAGCTGCAGGGTCCGGGCTGGCAGCCTTTGCAGCCGAGGCGGGGCATGGAGGGGACCAGGCACTCGGGAGGCTTGTGTCAGGGGATGTGAATACCCACGGAGGAAAAGCTGGTGAAATCTGCAGGGCTCTGTGCTGGCCGCTGGTGTCTCTCGTGGGGACAGTTGCCAGGTCTGTCTGCAGAGCAGGTGCCCGGGAACCGGGATGGCTTCTGCTGCGTGGCCGTATGGGTGGCCCCTGCTCTCTTCTTTGTTCCCACCTGTCTCTCAATATCTCAGCTCTGCCGCCTGGGTGGGGTGAAACCAAAGCAGGTTCTTTCACGTAGTGTCCTGAAAGGCCGGGGAAGCTCACCACTTAGGCTCCTTCTTTCTTTCTCAGGCAGGGGGACTCTCTCTAGCTGGGGGCGCTCCCCCTTCACCCTGGGCAATGCCGGCTTCGGGGCTGGGGCGATGCGGGCAAAGCCAAGATATCTTCCTTTATTCTCGCGTGTGGTTGTCCTCCGGTTTTTTGTTACTGAGGTTCCTTACGTGGACCCCAGAACCCTCCCGGAGCTGTTGTTGTTTGCGGGCAATTGTCTACGGGTTGAGTTTTGTGCTGGGGGGGTGGAGGCTGGGGTCTCCCGTGCTTGTGGAATGTCTGACTCTCTGCCACTTTCTTACCTTTGCTGAGCCTCGGTGGCCTCCCTTGTGACACGTGAACAGTAATGGCACCTCCTTCCTCGACTTCTGTGTGAGATAAGAAGGCAATGCTTGGTTCAGAGTGAGCACCGAGCCCATCGCAGCAATTTTATGTCATGCAGATCGTGGTGGTGGTGATGCTCGGCAGGCTTCTGCACCACGGCCTCCTGCTGGCTGACTTGACCTTGATAAGATATATCGGTTTGGGGTCGCCTGGGTAGCTCAGTCGGTTAAGCGTCCGACTTCGACTCAGGTCACGATCTCGCAGTCCGTGAGTTCGAGCCCCGCGTCGGGGTCTGTGCTGATGCCTCAGAGCCTGGAGCCCGCTTCAGATTCTGTGTCTCCCTCTCTCTCTGCCCCTCCCCCACTCATGCTCTGTCTCTCAAAAATAAACAAACATTAAAAAAATATATAAGCTGGGGCGCCTGGGTGGCGCAGTCGGTTAAGCGTCCGACTTCAGCCAGGTCACGATCTCGCAGTCCGTGAGTTGGAGCCCCGCGTCGGGCTCTGGGCTGATGGCTCAGAGCCTGGAGCCTGCTTCTGATTCTGTGTCTCCCTCTCTCTCTGCCCCTCCCCCGTTCATGCTCTGTCTCTCTCTGTCCCCCAAAAAATAAATAAACGTTGAAAAAAAAATAAAAAAAATATATATATATAAGTAAATACAACGGGAATAAGCGAAGAACCTATATCTGAAGGCGATTTTAAATCTCTAAATATTAAATATTAACATGCCTCGATATGAAAAACTAATTTTTGAGGGGCGCCTGGGTGGCTCAGTTGGTTAAACATCCGACTTCGGCTCAGGTCATGATCTCACAGTTTGTGGGTTCGAGCCCCGCGTCGAGCTCTGTGCTGACCGCTCGGAGCCTGGAGCCTGCTTCGGATTCTGTGTCCCCCTCTCTCTCTGCACCTCCCCTGCTCATGCTCTATCTCTCTCTCTCTCTCAGAAATAAATAAACATTTAAAAAAATAAACCAGTTTGTCTATCAACCAGTAAAACTAGGAATCATCCAGTGTGGAGAGCCACAGTCACACACACTGAAGGCTGGTCCAAGCCTGACTCCTCCTGACTCTGTCCCTTCCCGGCCCTGTGACCTTCGTCGTCTCAGCACCTTGGTGAAAATACAGCACCACGACGATCAACGGGAAACCATACACAATGGGCTAAGTGCATGCACCTGCTTAAGGAGCAGTAAGCTCTCTCCCCGTTACTCTTTCTTCTCGAAGGATCCTGTGATACGGACACAAACTTGGTGGCTTAAGTTCTCAGATTTATTTCCAACCCGGGATTAATTAAGCCACAATTTGTTAGAGCTGAAATCACAGACTTCTGAAATCAATGAGCTCGACTTCTTGACTTGCATTCAAAAATTATAGGTTATGCAGAATACATATTTGCAATAAAACCTGAAACAGTAGGAAGCACACAGAATAAGATGTTCATCCTACTTTTCTTCCTGGAGATAATCCCCATTGATCGGTCCGCATGTCACCTCCAACATACTTTTTATATGTTTCCGTACGCGTAATTATACATACACACAAACACATGCAGCTTTATTTACATGAAAAATGCATTTATCTGTAGAAATACGTGGATGTTTCCATGTTTCTATATAGCCTTGGAAATGTCTGCCCTAGAAAAGGCCTTTTTATTTCAATATTTTAAATCTACCTCGTTCGATTTCACTACTGCAAAAAGTCACATGGTGGGGATCGGGATATGAAAAGGCAGCAATCATTCTATGCTGATGGCTGGCTCTCGTCTGTCTGCAGTGTTTATCACAAACAACACCATCGTGAGTATCATCATATCTGCATGGTGTGTGCACATATGAGAGTATTTTTTTTTTTTTTTTAATTTTTTTTTTTTTTCAACGTTTATTTATTTTTGGGACAGAGAGAGAGAGACAGAGCATGAACGGGGGAGGGGCAGAGAGAGAGGGAGACACAGAATCGGAAACAGGCTCCAGGCTCTGAGCCATCAGCCCAGAGCCCGACGCGGGGCTCGAACTCACGGACCGCGAGATCGTGACCTGGCTGAAGTCGGACGCTTAACCGACTGCGCCACCCAGGCGCCCCGAGAGTATTTTTGTAGGACAGACCGAAGATGGGGAATACTGGATCAAAGTTTATGCAGTTTGTACATTGTCATAGCTCCTGCTAAATTGTGTCCAAGAGATAGACCCCATGTAAGTTCTCATAATAAGGCATGACCATGATTTTTGATTCGCATCTGCATTTATCGATTCTGCATTTCCTAAATTTGTTTTTTTTATTGTTTTGAGACAGAGAGAGAGAGGAATAGAGAGAGAATCCCTAGCGGGATCCGCACTGTCGGTGTAGAGCCCAACGTGGGGCTTGAACCCATAAACCATGAGATCATCACCTGAGCCGAAATCAAGAGTCAGGTGCTTAACTGACTAAGCCACCCAGGTGCCCCATTTCATAAGTCTTTTTAATTTTTCCCGTCTGATGAAGTCAAGACGATATTGTGATTTTTGTTTGCGTTTTCCTGAGTTACAATGGACTTGGGAAATTTTCATGTGCTTTGGCTAACTGATTTTTCTTTATGAACTGCCCTTTCAAATTATTAGCCTATTTTCTCTCCCTTTTTAAAAATGATTTGCTGGGGGCGCCTGGGTGGCGCAGTCGGTTAAGCGTCCGACTTCAGCCAGGTCACGATCTCGCGGTCTGGGAGTTCGAGCCCCGCGTCGGGCTCTGGGCTGATGGCTCGGAGCCTGGAGCCTGTTTCCGATTCTGTGTCTCCCTCTCTCGCTGCCCCTCCCCCGTTCATGCTCTGTCTCTCTCTGTCCCAAAAATAAATAAATGTTGAAAAAAAAAATTTAAAAATGATTTGCTAGGCTTTTTATTTTTATTGAACATTGATCTTTAGTTGGTTATACGTGCTACAAATACTTTCTCTTTTCCCCCTTTTAAAATGTTGCTTATGGTGCCTTTTCTTTCGTTCTTATTTCATTTTACAGATGCATTAACATGCTACGGAGTTAAGTCTCTTGAGGTTTTCATTTTGGGCTTCTAGGTTTTCTGATTTTTTCCAAGACAAATATTCTTTACCCCAAAGTTCTATAAATACATTCTATATATTTTTCTCAATATTTCCCCCATGCTTTTCATCTAGAACCGCAGACCATTTGAAATTCATTGTTCTATATGGGCGGGTGTCGAATCTGGATTTTTTTTTTTTTAAATAAGCAGTTATTTCATTTTACAAGTATAACTTACCCTGTAGTCTTTTCTGTCGGATTCCACTGCTCTGCATGTGACCTTTACTTTATCATCTTCTATTATAAGCTTCTGAAGCCTCAGAGAACTCACAGGATTTTCCTAGAGCAAAGCTTCTCAACTGAGAGCAATTTTGTTTCCACTTTTGGCAATGTCTGGAGACATTTTCGGTTGTCACTGCAAGGGGAGATGCTACTGGCATCTAGTGGTAGAGGTCAGAGATGCCGCTAAATAAACATGGCACAAGGCCGTCCCCCCCACCCCTCACATACCGCACCCCTGCAAAGGATTTCCCCGTTCAAAATGTCATTGATGCCGAGGTTGTGAAATCTTGTCTTAGAGCCATTACGGCATATGACTATAGGTCTGAGAAAAAAAAAAAAAATTCTACTTGGAAAAGGTACGTGAACATGTTTTAAAATCAGTATTTACAATTGCTGGCTTTTCGTATCTGTTGATAAATCCTCCCAAAGTAGTGATGCGTAGGAGCTGGCTCTTTTCCAGGTGAGAATGATGTGACTTTTCACACTGTCATTCTTTTTTTCTTCACTTTTTTTTTTTAATGTTTTTTTTTTTGAAGGAGAGAGAGGCAGAGCGTGAGCCAGGGAGGGGCAGGGAGAGAGAGGGAGACACAGAATCCGAAGTAGGCTCTGGGCTCTGAGCTGTCAGCCCAGAGCCCAATGTGGGGCTCGAACCCACCAGCCGTGAGATCATGACCTGAGCCGAAGTCGGACACTCAAGCGGTTGAGCCACCCAGGCGCCCCTCACACTGACATCCTACGAGATGCTCCCTGTCTTCACTCCACAACTGGAATATTTTATTCTCACCAACGCCGTTGTTTGTTCCTTTGAATGACAAACGCATATACCAATTGTGTGTTCTTTTCAAAGCACTGGCTGTGAGCAGACCAGGTGGGGTGCAAGTTTTCAAGGCCGACTTTACCCCCTTACGAAAACCAGACAGAGGATCATCTGAGCGGTGATGCTGATGTGGGTTTCCACCCCGGACTGACGGAAGCAGCATGTCCAGGTTTGGGACCCGGGGATTTGTATTTTTATCAGGTGAACCGGATGGTTGTGAGGACGAGCTGGGTTTGGGGACCGCTGCATGCGACGCTCACCGACATCCTGCCCGCGGGAACAGAAGCTCCAGAATGGCTCTTTGCCCTGAAGGGAATTTAACCCCGAGGATAAAGTAGGACCGGGGCTTTTAGGGTTAAAGATTTCCCTGTATCCACCAGCATCAAGAGATGTAGTAAAAAGATGACTCCTAATAACCACGATCTCTTTGAGGTTTCAAAATATCATAAGGGAAAACCAAGGGGGTTGAAAGAAACGAGTATGCAGGTTGCTCATTTGCTATGGCTGCTAATGATAGTTTGTGTGGGTTTAGTTTTCTTTCATCTCAAAATGGGTTTAAACATTAATTAAGTATCATAAGTCTGCGTTGCGTCTAACAAACAAATATAGCTAAGCCTAGAGAATGAGATCACGTGGGTTTGGCCCGCACGATGCCAAGAAAGTGCCGTGAGTCACCTAATGCCACCCACGGAGGCATCTTGCAAAATATTCTGATAAACGGACCTTTTGACGTTTATCAAGATGTTTAGCGTCCGGGGCCACTCAATCCCAGAGATAAAAGAGGTCTGAGCAGAGCGGTGAAAGGCTTGAACTTCCAAAATTGCTTCAGCAATGGCCAAACCATTTTCTCAAGCACGCTGAGCAGTTAGAAAGCAACAACAGCCAACGGTTGTCTTCAAGTCCTTAGATGTTAGCATTCCCCATCCGTCCTATCTATCATCAAGTTGGTTTCCTGCGGAGTGTGTCAAAGAAGGAAGAAAAACTCGAAGTGAACTGACAAAAATTGAATATATGCCTGCCGATTCATAAAGATAGCTGTGGTGGAAGAATTATTTTAAAAAAAGATCCGAGAGCTAGCCAGACCCAGGTCTCTGGTGGAGAGCATTTTGGCAAAAGAAAGCGAAGGGTAGAAACCAGAGCATGTCTGAGGTCCCTGTGAATCCTAGGGACTTGGTGACATCTATACACAGTCACTCTGTCATCCAGGTGATATGAAATCTGGCTAAAGATGGGATGGTGGGCAAAAGAGGGCTATTTCTTCCCATGTACATCATCTACCGAGAAAATTAGGGCATCCGATAGCCCTGATCTGAGTACTGACTCACAACTCCCTCTGAAGCCACATCCAGAGTGTGTGGATACTGGAGCAGGCAGTCTGGCAATTTGAGAATGACATCCGAAAAGAGGAGAGTCTTAGGATTTTCACGTCTGTAATAAATCAGCAGGCAAGGGGTGCCTGGGTGGCTCAGTAGGTTGAGCGTTGATGTTGGCTCAGGTCACGATCTCACGGTTTGTGGGTTCAAGTCCCAAACTGGGCTCCATGCTGACAGTGCAGTCTGCTTGAGATTCTCTCTCTCCCTCTCTTTCTGCCTCCCCCCCGCACCTCTGTCTCTCTCTCTCTCTCTCAAAACAAGTAACTAAACTTAAAAAGAAATTAAAAAGAAATCAGCAGACAAAGAAGTGCAAATGTTGAGCTTAAAACTACCTAAGACTTGTGAGTACATCTATACAGGTAAATAAACCCAGTAGCAATCAGACGTGGGATTAAATCACTCAAGAAGGCAGATAAGTAATTCAGGAGCTATCTAAATCAGTGCCTTTGTCCCCAGACATCTTTTCTCCCCTAATTATGAGAAATTACTCTGTTTTTCATAAGGCCTGAAGTTCCAAAATAAAAAAGAACTTGGTTAGCGGGGTACTCAAGTGAAGGGGACAGAGCACTGGAGTAGGAGTCAGGGTCTGGGGTCGCCGGGTCGCTAGTTGTGTGACCCTGGGGCATTCACTTCCTCCAGCTAGGCCCTGGAGTCTATAAAAATTCGGTTGAAACCAGATTGGCAGTTTTCAAACTGTTTGCTGAAGTCTGGTTTCCGTAGAAGGGCTGCAAGGAGTCCGCCAACATGGGCATTCGATTTTGTTTTAAAATGTAATTTTGCTCATTTATTTATTTATTCTTAGTTTTCATTTAAATTCCAGTTGGTTGGGGTGCCTGGGTGGCGCAGTCGGTTAAGCGTCCGACTTCAGCCAGGTCACGCTCTCGCGGTCCGTGAGTTCGAGCCCTGCGTCGGGCTCTGGGCTGATGGCTCAGAGCCTGGAGCCTGTTTCCGATTCTGTGTCTCCCTCTCTCTCTGCCCCTCCCCCATTCATGCTCTGTCTCTCTCTGTCCCAAAAATAAATAAACGTTGAAAAAAAAAATTAAATTCCAGTTGGTTAACATACAGTGTTATGTTAGTTTCAGGTGTACCACATCGTGATTCAACACTTCCATACATCACCTGGTGCACATCACCTTAACCTCCAACATCTGTCTTACACACCCCACCTCCCACCTCCCACCTCCCCTCTGGTGACCATCAGTGTATTCTCTATGGTTGAGTCCATTTTTGGGGGGCACCTGGGTGGCTCAGTGGGTTAAGAGCCCAACTCTCGATTTCAGATCAGGTCATGATTTCAAGGTTTGAGAGTTCGAGCCCCACGGCGGGCTCCATGCCGACAGTGCGGAACCTGCTTGGGATTCTCTCTGCCCCTCCCCTGCTCTCTCTGTCCCTGTCAAAATGGATGAAAAAATAACATGTTTTAAAAGTCTGTTTTTTGGATAATTTTACTCATTTAAATAACTCAGTTGATATACAACATACACATTTGCGATTACGTGTGATTCTGTGCCGACGGCTCGGAGCCTGGAGCCTGCTTGGGATTCTGGGTCTCCCTCTCTCTCTGCCCCTCCCTTGCTCGCACTCTGTCTCTCTCCCAAAAATAAAATGAAACATTAAAAACATTTTTTAATTAAAGTGATCACCTTTATGGGAATACAACATATCGAGGCTGACAAAGTCCTGGCAGATCAGCTCAGAAGAGGGAGACAGCGTGCCCACATGGTTAAGACCAGCTTCAGCGTGATAAGGGCTAAGGCAGGCAAGGTGCACAGGAAACCAAAGGTGACAGGTGGAGGGGAGAGGAAACAGGCTAGAGCCAGGTCCCTCATGGCACATTGCAGGCCTTCAGGGGACACCCTAGCACCATCCCCTGTTGCCCCATAAAGGGACTAAATAGGAAGTGTCCCTGCGTCCAAAAGTTGCTTCTCCTCCCTCTTTATTCTTGCTTGGGGATTCTCTCCATTTCCAGGATATAGCAGCCTACCTGGCCTTGTCATTAATGTTGACATCTCTCCATTCTAGAAGATTCTCCCCAAGGGTTCCTGCCTTGAGATGTTTATTTGGTTGTCTGTTCTAAGCCTAGTCTATCTTTCCAACAGGGAATATGCAGACTCCTTAATCACATCAATAAACACCAAATAGATCAAAACGAACAACAACAAAACCCAAAAAATCCAGAAGCTTTATAAATAAGTTCTTAAGTGTCCTTAAAAATAAAGACAAAATAATTTTTATTCCTGCTTTTTCAAGCCTGTAATATACCCAGCGAAGGATGGAAAAATTGGGGATCATGAAAGACTTGAGGTATCCCCGAGTTTCTTCAAAATTTTCTCCCAGGGCCATTAAGGGGTAAGCACGGGGATGTGCAGGTTCAGCTGTGGAGCCTGGAAATCCCAACTGAACGCTCAAGCCACAGGCTCACCTAGTGTGGACTCCCACCTATCAGAGACACGGAGAATGGTGGAATGTGATAGACCCGGGTTCAAATCCCGGCTCTGCTCCCACCAACTACGGGCCCTTGGATGATCTTCTGGTTTTCCCTTTTCTTACCTATAAATGAATAATGACACCTTCCTTGCAAGATTGCTGTAAAGCCTAGGAAACACCATCATGGGCAAAGGGCACAGCATGGTGTCTGGCATCTAGAAGCCACTTAATATGTCGTTGGTATTTATTGTTGCCATTCTTCTAGGATGAATACCATTTGTAGGCTTGAGGCGGAGAAGATTGACAATAAATCTGACTGCTGGGAAATGTGCTATTTCACGTTTCAGTTAAAATATCTGAGGAGTTGGAAGCCGGCGATCCTGACAACAGGCCGCGCTCTTTTAAGCGGCTCCCGTTTGCAAGGTCAGGTTTAGGCGGACCCGCCCGGCCCCGGCTCTGAGGCTCTGCTCACCACCGGCTTGGCCGCGACAACGCTTGGCAAGGAGGAAATCTGGGAGTTTTCCGTCTAACAACGTGTACAGGCAGCTGAAGCAGAAATTCACTTTAAGGCTATACGATCTGATCTGATTGCGTTGATTGAATCAACTGGGTGCCTCCCACAAGACTTTTCTCATAAAGGCGAAGATTTCGAAAAGAACTTCCCCATTTGCCGCAGTGAGAACTGTCCATGCGCCATATCTTTCTGTGATGGGAAAACAGGACACGAGACGTGTCTATAAGCTCATCTAGATATTCTAGGGAAAAATAGTCTCCCTTGTTTTTTTTTTTTTTTTTTTTCTTTAAGGAATTGCTCCATTTCTAAAACATCTCTTTCTGTCCTTTTTCTTTCTCCAGTAAGAAAGTCAAGGGGAAGGTAAGCATGGTCTCTTATTCAACACGCGTAACATGAAGTGAAAAGGTTCTCCTCCTTCTTTCCCCCCAGATAGTCGCCACTTATTACCCTCTCTTTTACTCATTCAATCTTGCAATTAATTCCAAAACTAAATATTCTTAGTTCGGAAATTTATTTCTAGGGGCCATCCCTGGCGAGCAAAAATGGCATAAGTACCGTGTGAAGGAAATGGTTACATAAATTCTAGTTCATCCTGAGAACAATACTCTCCAGTCATTACATATACATTATAGCAGCGTATTAACATGTCCATAATAAGTTTCAAAGGGGAGGATGAAGGCTACTAAATAATCTTTACTGAATATTTTTAAGTGATAAACAGACATGAATAGAAAGAAGACCAGAAAGAAATCTATCAAAATATTAACCAAGTAGTTTTTCTCTGGGTGGTGAGAATTTTGGTTATTTATTATTTTCTTTGTTAGTGTCTCTGTTCTCTAAGATACCTAGGATGAGTATATTTTACTTTGGCGGTTGAACACAAACAAAATAAACCTTTTTCTTTTAATTTAAGAGACTATTCCCAAACCTACTTGAAACCAGGGAAAGGCAGTGCAATTTAGGAAGAGAAAGAATCATAGGATGACCTACCTCAGGGCAGGATGCATTTGCTGAAGGAGGGCTAATTCAGGAATGCTGTCGCCTCAGCTCAGATACTGAAGGAGGGGAGGAAGGAGGGCACTGACCACGTGCGCCTCCCCTATAATCAGCCATCATCTGCCTCAGGCGTAAATTCTTCCGCAGTTGCTTCAATCTAAGGCTACCCTTCTCCCTGATGACCCAGTGGAGGTCCCTGTTTCCCCAAAGGTAGGCCATCCTCCGCTGGGACCATGGATGATTTTAGCTGCTGCACAGGCTACTAAATAAATAATGGTGTTAAGTCGTATTGAACCACAGGATGGGAGAGTCCGTCTCTATGTTAGTTTCCTATTGCCACTGTAACCGAGAACCACAAATTTCGTGGTTTAAAATTACGTAAGTTCAGGGGCACCTGGGTGGCTCAGTGGGTTAAGCGTCCGACTCTGGCCCAGGTCATGATCTCACGGTTCGTGGGTTCGAGGCCCGTGTCTGGCTCTGTGCCGACAGCTCGGAGCCTGGAGCCTGCTTCGGATTCTGTGTCTCCCTCTCCCTCTCTGTGCCCTCCCCTGCTTGTGCTCTCTCTCTCTCAAAAATAAATGACCATTAAAAAAGGAAATAAAATTACATAAGTTTATTCTCCTGCAGTTCTGAGGGTCAGAAAGCTAAAGCTAGGATCAAGGTGTTGATAGCTGCACTCTTTCTGAAGACTTCAGGGGACAATCTGCTTCCCTTGCATTTCCTGACTCTGAGAACCTCGCACCACTTCTGGTCGTTCCAAGGCACTCTGACTTTGACCTTCTTGCTGCTGCCTTTTCTTCTCTCCTTCTTCCTCTCCTTCCCCTCCTCCTCCTCCTTCTTTTTGAGAGAGAGAGAGAGAGTGGAGAGAGGGGCAGAGAGAGGGAGAGAGAGAATCCCAAGTGGGCTTCATGCTCAGCTGGGAGCCCAATGTGGGGCTCAATCCCACCACCCTGGGATCAGGACCTGAGCTGAAATCAAGAGTGAGAGGCTTAACTGACTGACCCATCCAGGCGTCCCACTTGCTTCCTTCTTATAGGAACCTTTGTGATTACATCGGGCCCACCCAGGTAACCCAGTATCCTAACATAATGACATGGACCAAGTCTCTTCTGCCTTAGAAGGTAACAAACACATTCACAGGTTTCCGGGATTAGGCCAAGGACATGTTTGGGGACCATGATTGATCCTACTACAGTCTCCCTAGTGAATTTCTTTCCACTTTCTGGACATCTGGCTGCCTCAGTTGGTAGAGCACATCACTCTTGCTCTCAAGATTATAAATTCAAGCCCCACATTGGGTGTAGAAATTACTTAAAAATAAAAAATCTTCAGGGAGCGCCTGGGTGACTCAGTCATTTAAGTGGTCGGCTCTTGGTTTCGGCTCAGGTCATGATCTCACGGTTCATGAGTTCGAGCCCTGCATCAGGCTCCACACCGGGAGTAACGCTCAGTCTCCCTCTCCTTTCCCTCCCTTCTCCCACTCAAAATAAATAAATAAACTTTAAAAAAAAAAAAAGGTAAGAATATTAATCTTTTTTTCCAAATAAAAGAAATAAAAATCTTTAAAAAACAAAACAAGGGGCGCCTGGGTGGTGCAGTCGGTTAAGCGTCCGACTTCAGCCAGGTCACAATCTCGCGGTCCGTGAGTTCGAGCCCCGCGTCGGGCTCTGGGCTGATGGCTCAGAGCCTGGAGCCTGTTTCCGATTCTGTGTCTCCCTCTCTCTCTGCCCCTCCCCTGTTCGTGCTCTGTCTCTCTCTGTCCCAAAAATAGATGAACGTTGAAAAAAAAAAATTAAAAAAAATAAATTAAAAAAAAAATAAAAGTGCTTGCTTTGATGAAGCTTATGAAGACCCATCGTATCCCAAATAAGTTAGCTTTCTCAGCCCAGGGGACCGAGGTTTGGTTAGGAAAGCCATCTGCACAGATTAAAATGACAAAGAAAAACCAAAGCAAACCAACCAAAAACGAACCAACGGACCCAGCCACGGGCCCAGGAATACACAGAGCGAGCTGACAGTTTGCCGTGGGGACGGGGGTGGGAAGTTGGGAAAATGGGTGAAGGGGAGCAGGAGACACAGGCTTCCAGGAGTAGGATGAATAAGTCACGAGAACAAAAGACGCGGCCCAGGGAATCGGGTCAACAGTGTTGCGATAGCGTCGCGAGGAGACAGATGGGGGCTACGCTTGTGAGCACGGGTTGTCTAGGGTTGTCTAGACCCTTGTCTAAGGGTTGTCCCACCATTGTGTTGTGCAGCTGACACAAATGGATCGCTGTGCCACCTATGTTTGAATAAAACACTTCTTTTGAAATGGCAAAGGTGCAAATTGCTGAAAAAAAAAAAACACTGGTGTTTTTATTTTATTTATGCTTCGCACAGATTTTTAATGACTGCTAGGTAGTATTGTCATTCTTCTTTTCATTTGGCTTGGCTCTGTGGGAGACGGGATGATGCTGATGGAGATTTTGAGGAGACCGAAGTCCCCTCGCACCCCGACGCTGGCTGGGGGAGTGTTTCGTAACCGTCAAGGTGTGAACACCAGCGATCCGTTTTCACTACACCCCCAGAGCATTCCTGACATCCCATCTGAACTCTAAAATGTAATGAGAACCACATCAATGTTTTGCGATCTCTAAATATCAGATTAAGACAGGCGTGAAGGACTCTGCGGTCAAGTCAATGGAAACGCAGAGAAACTGACACTTCTCCTTAGGGCAACGTATACAGCAGGTGTCAGCATGGAATCCAGCTTTGGGTAGGACTAGCAATTAATTCAAATTAATGACTCCAACTTGAGCGTTTTCTTCCTTCAAGTCACCTTGCTAAGCCCTGACAAGTTAAAAGGTAAAAGCCCGGGGTGCCTGGGTGGCTTGGTCGGTTGGGCGTCCGACTTCGGCTCAGGTCATGATCTCACGGTCCGTGAGTTCGAGCCCTGCGTGGGGCTCTGTGCTGACAGCTCAGAGCCTGGAGCTTGTTTCGGATTCTGTGTCTCCCTCTCTCTCTGCTCCTCCCCAGTTCATGCTCTGTCTCTCTCTGTCTCAAAAATAAATAAACGTTGGGGCGCCTGGGTGGCGCAGTCGGTTAAGCGTCCGACTTCAGCCAGGTCACGATCTCGCACTCCGTGAGTTCGAGCCCCGCGTCAGGCTCTGGGCTGATGGCTCAGAGCCTGGAGCCTGTTACCGATTCTGTGTCTCCCTCTCTCTCTGCCCCTCCCCCGTTCATGCTCTGTCTCTCTCTGTCCCAAAAATAAATAAATGTTGAAAAAAAAAAATTAAAAAAAATAAATAAATAAATAAACGTTAAAAAAAAAAAAAAAAAAAGGTAAAAGCCCGAACTTGGAAACATCCCAGAAGTCCTTCGGTGGGTAAATGGTTAAATAAACTGGTGGGCCCTTATCATGGGTGCTACTTGGCAACAAAAGGGAACAAATTTCATACATGTTAACAGTTAACAGTATGGATGGATCTCAAGTGAGTGAAATAAGCCAGGACTAAAAGGTCACGTACTGCAGATTCCATTTATACAAAGTCACAGAGATGAAGGAACTGATTCCTGGTCGTCAGTGGTTAGGTTCAAGGAAGGTTGGGGAGCACTAAGAGTGGTATTTATGTATACAGGGAAAGTATGAAGGAAATTTCTGTGATGATGGACAGTTCTAGATCCTGATTGTAGTGGTGGTTACACAATCTACACAGGTGATAACATTTCATTGCGTGCAACGCACGCACGCACGCACACGCACACAGGAGTGCCTGGAAACCTTGTGAGGTCTGAATAAGCTCTGCGGACTGTACCAAGGTCAATTTCATGGTCTTGAGAGTGCAGTAGAGTTATGTAAGATACCACCTTTGGGAGAAGCTGAGTGAAGAGTACGTGGGAACTTTCTGTACTGTTTTTGCAATTTCACGTCAGTCTATATTATTGCAAAATAAAGATTTTAAAAGATTAAAAGGTTAGAAAGGCACAGAATCTATTCTCAAGCCACTTAAAGTGCATTAGGGAGATAGACTAAAGAGATAACTCAGAAGCATAATAAAAAGTGATTTGGGGCACCTGGGTGGCTCCGTCGGTTAAGCGTCCGACTTTGGCTCAGTTCATGATCTCATGGTTTGTGAGCTGGAGCCCCCACCTTGGGCTCTCTGCTGTCAGTGCAGAGCCACTTCAGATCCTCTGCCCCCCTCCTCAAATAAATAAAAATTAAAAGATATTTTAAAAAGTGATTTGGAAGAAGTATTAATTTGGGGGCCTGAGGTTCAGGGAAGTCTTGTCAAAAATGGTGGTGTTTGGGCCAGACCCTGAAAGGAGTGGGTGAGTTTCACAGGAGGAGAATGGGGAAGTGGTCAGAGCTGAATAAGGCCTGGGTGGTCAGATAACTTCCTTGCTCTTGGATTAATGAGTCTCGGAAAGCCATTATTTTAGTCTGGTTTCACCTCTCCGAAACCAATTGTACTTCCTGAAGGAAATTCGCCAAAGGCTTTACATTTGACATGGATTCGTATTAGAAATTAATGTTATTGGGGCGCCTGGGTGGCGCAGTCGGTTGGGCGTCCAACTTCAGCCAGGTCACGATCTCGCGGTCCGTGAGTTCGAGCCCCGCATCAGGCTCTGGGCTGATGGCTCAGAGCCTGGAGCCTGTTTCCGATTCTGTGTCTCCCTCTCTCTCTGCCCCTCCCCCGTTCATGCTCTGTCTCTCTCTGTCCCAAAAATGAATAAACGTTGAAAAAAAAAAAAGAAATTAATGTTATTATTTACCTTGTTTTACACAAAACATTAATGCGATGTTTAGGCTTGAGAAACTATGGCACCCTAGTGAGCCTGTTAGGGGGTTATGAGTTTTTTGCTTTGTGTAAACGTAAGGGTAAGACCAAGAAAAGGAGAAACATTGTCGAATTTCCGATAACTTTACATTACAAGGTCTATACTCTAGTGGATTGCTAGATTCTGCACTTACTTGGAAGGGATCCTGGTATTTCAGACAAAGGAATGACATATGTGTTATGATTGACCTGATTGGCAATCTCCCACTGATCTGAATTTTTCATCCAGCTTTATGGAGATATAACTGACATATAACATTGTGTAAGTTTAAGATATACAACGTGATGATTTGATACACTTGTATATTGTGAAATGCTTACCGCAAATGAGGTTGGTTAACACATCCTTAATCTCACATAATGACTATTTTGTTGTTATGGTGAGAACATTAAAGCTCTCACAACAACTTTTAAGTACACAATACAGTATCGTGACCTATGGTCACCATGCTGTCATAATCCCCAGAACTTACCCATCTTAGTTACAAGTGCGTACCCTTTGACGACATCTCCTGCCCCCCACCTCAGCCCCCTCCCCAGAAACCACCACTCTACTCTGTTTCTATGAGCTTGATGTTCGTAGGTCCCACAAATAATTGGGATCATGAAATATTTGTCTTTCTCTGTGTGACTTATTTCACTTAGCATGATGCTCTCAAGGTCCATCCATGTTGTTGCAAATGGCAGGATTTCCTTCTTTCTTTATGGCTGAATATTACTCCTGTGTGTGTGTGTGTGTGCGCACCACATTTTGTTAATCCCTTCATCTGTGAATGGACACTTGGGTTGTTTGTGTCTCGGCTCCTGTGTATAATGAGGCCACAAACACGCAGGTGAATATCTTTTTTAGAGAGTAATTTCCATTCCTTTGAATATAGACTCCAAAGTAGGTTTGCTGGATCATATGGTAGTTCTATCTTTTCATCTCAATTTGGTGGCTAGGGTTCACAAAAAACACAGCAATCCACCCCCTGCCAAAACAAACAAACAAACAAACAAACAAGAAACCCAAAACATTTTCTCCTCTTCTGCCTTAATTTTTCAAGTTTTTTTGTCTAGGGCAATACAAACGTGGTTTTCTCCATGGGGTCCCATTGTCATTTATATACCACTTCGGGGGCACCTGGGTGGCTCAGTCGGTTAAGCATGTGACTTCGGCTCAGGTCATGATCTCAAGGTTCGTGAGTTTGAGCCCCACATGGGGCTCTGTGCTGACGGCTCAGAGCCTGGAGCCTGCTTCGGGTTCTGTCTCTGTCTCTCTCTGCCCCTTCCCCCCCCCACTCTCTCTCTCTCAAAAGAATAAGTAATAAGCATTAAAATTTTTTATATACCATTTGAACATATTTATACAGATATGTGCTGTCAGACTCCCTGGATTAAAATCATGACTCTCTCACTTATGCAATCTGAGGAAAATTTGGCTTTTATGGCTCTGTGCCTCAATTTTCTCACCTATAAAACGATTATGACCATGGTACTATCCCACAAGCTTATAAGTTTTAAATGAGATAGTTGATGTAAAACTCTTAGCAAAAAATAAACTGTTACTCAGAACTACAATAGTCAATATATTTGCTACCATATGCAGTGCTAAGGTATAAAAAGTATTTATATAAAAATATTAAAAGCGTGAGGCATACTTCTGTACTTTTTAGCTTGTCGATTTAAAGCCGAAAAGCTTAGGGTTTTTAAAAAATACGTTTTAGGCAACCTGCGGAATGGGAAAAGATATTTGCAAATGACATTATTAAACAAAGGGCTAGTATCCAAAATCTATAAAGAACTCACCAAACTCCACACCCGAAAAACAAATAATCCAGTGAAGAAATGGTCAGCAAACATGAATAGACACTTCTCTAAAGAAGACATCCAGATGGCCAACAGGCACATGAAAAGATGCTCAACGTCGCTCCTCATTAGGAAAATACAAATCAAAAACACACTGAGATACCACCTCATGCTGGTTGGAGTGGCTAAAATAAACAAATCAGGAGACTATAGATGCTGGAGAGGATGTGGAGAAACGAGAACCCTCTTATACTGTTGGTGGGAATGCAAACTGGTGCAGCCACTCTGGAAAACAGTGTGGAGGTTCCTCAGAAAATTAAAAATAGACCTATCCTATGACCCAGCAATAGCACTGCTAGGAATTTACCCAAGGGATACAGCAGTGCTGATGCATAGGGGCACTTGTACCCCGATGTTTATAGCAGCACTCTCAACAATAGCCACATGATGGAAAGAGCCCAAATGTCCATCAACTGATGAATGGATAAAGAAATTGTGGTTTATATACACAATGGAGTACTACGTGGCAATGAGAAAGAATGAAATCTGGCCTTTTGTAGCAACGTGGATGGAACTGGAGAGTGTGATGCTAAGTGAAATAAGTCATACAGAGAAAGACAGATACCATATGTTTTCACTCTTAATGTGGATCCTGAGAAACTTAACAGAAGACCAAGGAGGGAGGGAAAGAGGGGGAGAAAAGTTACAGAGAGGGAAGGAGGCAAACCATAAGAGACTCTTAAAAACTGAGAACAAACTGAGGGTTGATGGGGAGGGTGGGTGATGGGCATTGAGGAGGGCACCTGTTGGGATGAGCACTGGGTGTTGTATGGAAACCAATGTGACAATAAATTTCACATTTAAAAAATAATAAAAACAAGTAAAAAAACCTGTTTATTGAAATATAACACACATAACAGAAAATGTGCACACAATGCAAATATAGAGCTAGATCATTTTGATTGCGGTGAGAACACTTAACACAAGATCTACCCTCTTAGCAGTTTTCAGTTGTAGCGATTATATCATTACAACATAAAAAATTAAAAAGAATAAGTCACTCGTCAAGTTTCTACCCTGACATTGTATTGACTCAGTTTTATGTTTAATAAATATATATATTTATATATATTTTTAAAAATACATATTTATTTATTTATATGTGTATATATTTAACATCATAGAATTGTACCATTTTTACTTTGCTTCTCTTCACGTAGCATTATACGGTAGCTATTTTCCCCACTACTGCATGGCTTTCGTGGTGATCACTGTCCCCCATCGAGACATATACATCAGATTGATGAATGTTAGTTTGGGGGCAGAATGGCTCCAGATTATCCAGGAATCACCGCTTTGGAGAACACCGTACCCAAGCACAGCCTGCATCAGGAGACTTGGTCAGATGTATGGATTTGCCCGGAATCTTTTGTTGGTCCCTTCTAACCCATTCTTTATCCAGAAGCTCAAGTGATCTTTTCAAAATACAGGGACTGAGTGTCCTTCAGGTAGAACCTTTAGGTGGCTTGCCATGGCTCTTAGGATGAAAGTCTTTAACATTTAGACACTACCTCGCCTAGCCTCTGCTTCCATCCTCAGTTCAATCTCTGACTGTGCTTCCATTTGTCAGTTGTTCATGAACTATTAAAACACTAAAACACACACACACACACACACACAAACCAAGCCCCAATCCTGTAAAGGGGGCACTGCTTGCTGAACAACGCAGCCTCCCTCTGATTATAAAAGGGAACTGATTGGTAGAGGCGTACAACTCGTTTATGTTGCAGCGAGGATGGTTTTATCCATGTATCCTACTATGGGTCCAAGGACTCACTTACCCTGAAGCCATGGGTGGGATTACAGGAAGAGGTTGCCCCAGAGAACTCCCTGGATCTCTGATGCAATAGAGGCGTAGGAATGTCTAGCACAAGCCCGGCAAAGGCAAGACACTTTGACGGAGAAATTGCAAGTCTGTCTCCCAAATCCCTACCCTTCCCATCGCCCTGAAAACCCACGTGACTAAAAAGATAAGAGAAATGTCCAGACTTTAGAGGAATCTCAACTGGGCTTTGAAGGTTCAGACCTTGCCATACGCTAAAAGCTGTCATTGAATTCAAGTAGGGTAACAACTTTCTTACTTTTTGCCCAGTCTGTCTCATTGTGCACAAAGACGGGCAGATGGCCCCATGCATAGGTGCCTCTCAACATAAATAAAAGACTAAAGCAATCAGCTTGGAAAAGAAAATCCACTATCCTCTCTCCGAACTTTCATAGTCTGTCTGCTTTGAGACACTGTGTTTGGAACAGTTGTTGAACATAGTAGCTTTACTGCCGCTCAAGTCATTCTTACTGCTACGCCAAGACGCTTTTTACTACGAGGCGTGTATTTAATAGCTAATTTTGTTCCTCAACAATTTTATACTCTAACAAATTATGTCTGGGCACGAGCTCTGTGCGAGCTGAGAATATATTAAGACATAATAGCCGTGGTCCGGGAGCGTCTCTACTGAAGGAAGAGGGATAGGAGGAATATGAGAAATGATGGCGTTGGGGGATTTCTTGGAAAATCAGAGTGCAAAATTATTGAGAGTTTAATCTAGGAGTAATACATGTCTAACGATTCCAAGCGTGAATGAAGGGCGTTCTCTTTCTGGTGGTGTTACATCGATAAAGACATATTTACGACCTTCAGATAGAAACCCAAAACAGATTGCAACATACACTGAAGCCGAAGGTTCTTCCTTGTTGACTACACATGGCCAAGGCCGGAGGGTGACTGTCTTAAAGGACTACCAGGCATTTGCCTGGCATTCTCTAGAGTAATGATCACTTCTCTGTCATTTGGGGAAGGACACAGCAGGAACATTCCATTCTTCAACTCCTACAGGACACATGGCCTCGTGGACATTGTGGCCTGATTTAAAAAGAGCAGCAAACTCTGTTTGACCCCTTCTGCTAGGACACCTAATGATTAATGTTACACAGAAGTTGTTATTATCGGTGGTCACTAGTATGGTTTGAACGTCAACAGACATGTTATTACTGTGTTTATCAATCTGCTCAGTTTCTAAGATGGTTGTGTGTTTCCGACGGAAGACTGCCGGGCGGTGGGGTTTGTCCACCACTCGGCAGGGAGCACCTGGGGGGGTGTCCAATTGGTTGAGTGTCCAATTCTTGACTTGGGCTCAGGTCATGATTCCAGGTTGTGTGATTGAGCCCCAAAGCGGGCTCCAAGCTGAACATCGAGCCTGCTTGGGATTCTCTCTCTCTCTCTCTGCCCCTTCCCAGCTTGCATCCTTGCTCTCTCTCTTAAATAAATAAATAAATAAATAAAACCATTTAGGTCACTCAGCAAAGTTAAAAATATTTTCATCCAACATTAAAATTCTACGTGGTCTTTGAACGAGCAACTATGGTTCAAAGACATTTCCTGTAGGTATAAAGGGGTATTTGTATCAACACTCGAAATGATTTCTGCACAACATTTTTTGGAGCAATATGGGTAATTGCAAAAGATCGTACTCGGCCTTCATGTCTGTTGGTAATGGGTTTTCGAGTTGTCTGTAATAACGTGCCAACATATATTAAGCGATCAAAGCAAAATGGGGAAGCATGTGGTACATTTAGGTGAAAAAAACAAATGAGTATCTACGGATCTACTTGGATAGGCATGTATGATCCATAGAAGGTAGTCAAAACCACCACTGAGAGACGGTTGTCTTTGAAGGCGAGACCATGCGACCAGGAGCTGGGGCGAGGGGAGAGACTTACTTTGTATTGCATTCCTTATTTTCACCTTTTGAGTTTTGTGCCTGTATGTGGTAGAATGGGTTCTGTCCCAATTCTGCACCCCCGCATAACCGCATTATGTGTGCACTTTCTTTGTCATGTGATTTGCAGCCTCTCCTTGTAGGTGAAGCAGACCACCCCACCTGCTGGGGTCGGCCTTGGCCATGTGATCTGCAGCTGCCAGAGGTATGTTAGCAGATGGGCAGCAGGCGGAGGTTGAACCGTGTTGGTGTGATGGTGGTGGTCCCCTTGTGCTCTTGGGACCTATCAGGTGAAGAACACGATCCCGTGTTCTTAGCTGCTAGTTCCAGAATGAACTGGCCTGTGGAGCAGACCAGGATCCAACCCACAGAGTTGAGCCAAGCCCAAGTGATCCCAGCTCAAAGCCCAGCCAGGCCGCACGACTGTGAGCACGGAAAATAAATGTTCACTGTTGGGGCGCCTGGGTGGCTCAGTCGGTTAAGCGTCCGACTTTGGCTGAGGTCATGATCTCACGGTTCATGGTTCAAGCCTTGTGTCGGGCTCTGTGCTGACAGCTCAGAGCCTGGAGCCTGCTTCGGATTCTGTGTCTCCCTCTCTGCCCCTCCCCTGCTCATGCTCTGTCTCTCCCTGTCTCAAAAAAAAAAAAAAAAAATGTGCACAGCTATTCACGATTATTTGTTACACAGCATTATAGCAACAGCCAAATAAGATAAATCCCATATACGAACTCACTTAATTAACCTCTGCTTAACTAGATTACTATATCAACTGATGCCTTCTTTTCTCCCGTAGATACCTGAACTGACATCCAATGACTCCTAAATGCTCATAACTAGTAGGCTGATTTGTTATAGCATCTTTCCACTCTTTCCAGTTGAACTGTATGCTTGCTGAGAGTTAGAGATTTGTTCTCAGACTTACTTATGCCTGTTCTGTTTGTTATAACAGTTTAATTGTTTAATGCATTTTGATTAATTTGGTTAAATGTGACTTCAAAAGACTGTATTGTTTGCATGAAGATTACATTTTACTCTTTGGAAGACCTCAATAAAAGTCACTAGAAACTGATAAAAATTCAATAGTCTACTCTTGGTAAATAAAAATCATACAAATATGGAAGGATTCGCATTTAACGTTGGGGTTCCCAAGTGGGGTGCCTGGGTGGCTCAGTGAGTTAAGTGTCTGACTTCAGCTCAGGTCATGATTGTATGGATCACGAGTTCAAGCCCCACGTGGGGCTTTGTGCTGATAGCTCAGAGCCTACAGCCTGCTTCAGATTCTGTGTCTCCCTCTCTCTTCCCCTCCCCCACTCGCACTCTGTCTGTCTGTCTCTCTCTCTCAAAAATAAACAAACATTAAAAAACTCTAAAATAAAATAAAATGAAATAAAATAAAATAAAATAAAATAAAATTGCTTCCCAAGTGTTTTAAAATTGTCATTCCTTTTAAAGACACTAAAACTGAGGTTAAAAATCATGAATTATGGATTATTTATTGAAGAATGATGATGTGGCATTTGACATCCCCCAAACCCTGATCCTACGTGCAAATATCAGTGACCTAATCTACATTTACCCGTTTTAAGTTTAAATAAACTGTGGGAGGTATGCATGTGTATCATTTATTTATGATTCCTTGAGGATCGTAAACAGTTTTACGTTAACGACATTATCATAGAAGGTCCGGAACTTTTGCGACTGAACTTCACGCTACTCTTGGAACTCTGTACTTAATCCTAGAATCAATGTCTGGCATCATTTAGAGAACGAAGGAGAGCAAGACTTAGAATATTCCTGTGCCTCCCTTGGGGCTTCTCAAATAGGTTTTCCGGAAGATGCTTTAAATGTCTCTTGTTAGCAGGCAACAGTGTAAAGTCCACATCGACAACGAAGTCACCGGTAGTGATCGGTTTAGCTTCTCTTTAGAGCAAAAGAAGAGAGAATTATTTCTCATGTGTTCTAACTTAAGGGTAATCAGTAATTCAGCTTATCTTACCTGCTCATTCCCAGTTTTGTCTCCCTCTCTTTTCATTCTTTGCTTGGAACGGTAAAATGCGCTCCCGGAATACTTAAATTTTGTTAGTTTTCCTAGTCTGCTGTTTTCTTTCATGCTTGATGTGGGCTGGGCCTTATCTCGTGGCTTGTTCACAGATGGCCATAATGACTATGGCCCTAACGTATGGCCCTATGTCACCCCAAGTACATTCCCAAGTGGCTGCCTTTACAGAACTTTTCCTTCCGGGAAATTTTACTTTAACTAGGAAAGAAAAAGTCCTCTTTGAACCACTCTCCCAAGTGTACAGTTAGCAGAGATGGAAAATCGGGCCTACCCTTGACGGAGGGGAAGGGATTTGGAGGGTGTGAGCATTTCTTAGAGAAAGAACAGGACAGCTGAAATAATTCTTGCTTGGATGTCAGCTAAGGGAGCATCTCGGCAACAGCAACGAGGCAAACGAGCCTGGAGAAGACTTTCCTGCTGATCAGTCTCTTTTCCAGAGCCTCTCACGGGCTTGCCCGCAACTTTGAGCCCAGAAGTGCACGCATCAGGAGTATGACTTCATCAAGTCTATGATTTTCCTATACACACGCTGAGGAGCGTCGAGGCCCCAGATGAAATCAAAGTGGTTCCAATCAGGCAACAGGTCGAAGTAACGGAGATTCCTGATCTGGGGGAGTATCCTGGCCACATCCTGGGGTGTTACAAGGACATCATTGCCCCCAACCCACATAGCGGTAGGCACTCTCATGGTGGTCAAGTCATAGAGTGGGGGGCGGCTCTGGAAGAGACAGAAAGAGCATTCGTGACAGAAAGCTCCTCATGGCCACCACTGGGTTCAGATAAGCAGACAGGCTGCTCAGTGAGCATTTGCCACGATCATAGTTCTTTCAGGCTCTGGGAAGTAGAAATATTACCTGCAGTGGTCCCTGTCTTCAAGGAGTGGGAAGGAACAAGGCAAGATAGGTACATAAGCATTTGCCTACAAAGTAGGGTATGTCAAAAGCCAAAAAATGGCAGGGAAGGTAAAGAAGAAATGACTTCCGACTGGGGGTTTCACAGAAAAACAAGTCATTTGAAATGACTTTTGAGGGAGCGTGGGATTTTGACAGATAGGGTTGAAGGCAGGAGGGCTTTCTAGCAAGTGGCAAGAGTGTGTACCCCACGGTAAGGATGGTAAACTGTCACGGGAACCCCAGGAAGAAAATATGTGAGTGGATGAGGTAGGAGACAGACAGTCAAGGTCCAGACTCCAGGCTAAGGTATCTTGACATCTTTCAGAAGTCGGGGGAAGTGAGGCAGGGTCACTTCTCAGAGCTCTGTCTTAAGATGACTACATGGGCATCTTATGGGATGACCTTGAAGAAGGAATAGGTGGAGGTAGGTCCTGAAACCATCTAGACAGGCAGTAGGGATGGTCCAGAGAAAGGGATAATGGAAGCCACAAGGATGATTAGATTCTCCAAGGGAGAAAGGAAGAGGGGTATGAAGAATCTTGGAAGAGGTTGACAGTTTGCAAGTGCGGGGAATGGCAAGTAGCCAGTGTAGACGGAGGACAACAATCAAAAAAGGAAGGAAGGGGCGCCTGGGTGGCTCAGTCGGTTAAGAAGCTGACTTCGGCTCAGGTCATGATCTCGTGGTTTGTGGGTTCGAGCCCCACATCAGGCCCTTTGCTGACAGTGTGGAGTCTGTCTGTCAAAATAAATTTATTTTTAAAAAGGGAAGGAAAAACGCAAGCGCACTACGTTATTGAAGTCTACGTTGGGGCAGTGAATGGCAAGGAGGCTATGGTGACTGACAGACCATGTTACCTGAAGGCAAGAACGGGCCATTGGATTTGGTAATGAAAAGCCACAGGCCACTTTACATAAAGTAGCTGTATAGAAAAATGAAGGCCCAAACTACATATCCCGGGGTTCAGGAGCGAGTGGAAGAGGGGAGGAAGTGGAAAAACTCAGCCTTTTTAAATATTAAAAAATGTTGGTTGCAAACAGAGGGATGGATTAGTGAGCGATAGAATTGGTAGGTTGACAGAAGGTTGTTTGTTCATTTTCCAAAAGGAATAGCAGTTCACTGAAGACGACAGAAGGAGCCAGGAGGAAGAGGAGGTGGGAAGAGATGGGGTCAAGGGCACAAGCCCTCAGACTCGGGAAAGAAGAAGGCCTCCATTTTGGGAGAGAGGAGGGAAGAAGAGAATCAAGGGGACAGAGACATTTTAAGGTGGATAAGAGGGGCGTTAAGAAATTTCATTTATGGGGCGCCTGGGTGGCTCAGTAGGTTAAGCGTCTGACTTTGGCTCAGGTCATGATCTCACGGTTCATGGGTTTGAGCCCCACATCAGGCTCTGTGATGACAACTCAGAACCTGGAGTCTGCTTCTGAGTCTCTCTCTCTCTCTCTGTCCCTCCCCCACCTCTCAAAAATAAACATTAAAAATTTTTTTAAATTTTTTAAAAAAATTAAAAAAAAAGAAATTTCATGTATGCAGCCAATAAGTGTTAAGGGCCCAGGACATGCCCAATATCTTGCCAGGTGAGAAAACAGTGGTGAACACAACAGAAGGGAATCTCTGCCCTCACGGAGCTCCCACGGGCTAATTCTCTCGTTCTCTATCAAACACAGTGTACACAGAGACTGCACTGGGAATTTAGGAGGGCAAAGTGTTGAGACCAGAATATAATAAAAATTGATTTCAAATGGCCTAAAATCAGACACACATAAAACAGGTTTGGCTTGAACTAAGGTAGGACCATCTATCGAACCGCTGAGAAATTCTAAGGACGTTGACGCTCTCCCATACTTAAGTCAGCACGTTGCACCCTTCAATCTTACAATTTTATTTGTTAATTTTGCCTCAATAGAGCTGAAAAAGAAAGGACTGTGACTAACAATGGTCTTAAGGGAGTGTGTGAGATTTTTGTTTCATTCTCTTATAAACAGAAACAATATACAAATGTGCAATATACAGTATAACGTGCTCATTAAAAATAATGGAAGTGGAAATATGTGAAATCCCAAATGAGAGCCTCCTTTATTCCTTCACATTCTTCCCCTTCATTCTACCTTCTCCTCTGTGAAGGTAATCTCTTTAACATTTGTTGCTGGGTTTGTTTGTTTGGTTTTTTTCCTGGCCCGATTCTAAGAATTTGCAAATATATGCATCTGTGACTATACATGGTCTGAGGGGCAGGGGAAAACTTCGGGGGTAGCAGAAATGTTTGGTATCTTGATTGTGGCATGGTTACATGGATGAACGTATTTGTCAAAACTCACTGAATTGGAAAACCAGCGAATCTTCTTGAATGTAAATCACGCCTTAATCAAGCTTAAAAAACAGTAAAAGCATACATACCTCTCTTAGTCGTCTTAAGGTCTGGTAGAATAATTTCTCTAACAATTCAATCCATTAGTGAGAAACTGACTGGTCTAATAAATAGCCTTAACTATAGATCAGTCTGGGAAAACATTGGAAACATTTAATTTAGTGAAAGAAATGATGCCAAGAGGATTAATCCCAAGTACGGAGGGTTAAGCGGGTGTACAAATCGTAGTGTGAAAATTCAGAGGGAAAAAAGATACCAAAGGCTCAAGTCTTCATGGGTAGATAATATTCCTTTAATGTTCTTGTGGGATCCTACTTTTTTCCTGTTGGTATCAGGAACTGGGTATTCATCTACTCTGTACGTTTTCATAGATTTTTATAAAACAATTTCCATTAATATACAGTCAACAAAATTATGTTAAAGAAAACATCTCAGTAACATTGACTAGATCTTGCCGTTACTGTAAATGAAAAAGCAAGATTAAAAATTGTGTCGGGGGGAGTGCCTGGGTGGCTCAGTTGGAAGAGCATCCGACTTTTGATCTTGGGGTCATGAGTTCGAGCCCCACGTGCGCTGTAGAGATGACTTAAATAAATAAAACTTTAAAAAATATGTCTAGAAGCAGCGGTAGTGAGAAGATTGGAAAAAATGCAGTAAAATATTGACACGTCTAGTGTTCTCTGGGTGGAGGGATTACAAATTATTTGAATTCCTTAAGATACGCTTTTTTTTATTTCTAGACTTTCTGCGATGAATGCATATTTAAATGAGGCGTTTCTTAAAAAGCTCTATCAATGAGAATGCCACCAATGGCCAGGTAAGATTCTTTTCACTCTCTGATAATTTCTTTCTTTTTTTTAGCGTTTATTTCTTTTTGAGAGAGAGAGAGAGAGAATGTGTGAGTGTACCTGTGCGCATGAGCAGGGGAGGGGCAGAGAGAGGGAGAGACAGAGCGTGAGCGGAGGAGGGGTAGAGAGAGAGGGGGCAGAGGGTCCAAAGTGGCTCTGTGCTGACAGCAGCGAGCCCAACGCGGGGCTCCAACTCACCAACCGCAAGATCATGACCTGAGCTGAAGTCGGAGGTTTAACCCACTGAGCCCCCCGGGCGCCCCTCTGATAATTTACTATAATTTCTCAAAAGCTGGCTTCTGGGGCAGTTCCGAGCCGCTCACCTGATTGTAATGATGCATGTTCTCAGCTTCGCTTCCCCAGTCATACGCCCTGAATTCATCTGATCGGTAAAGCTGAAATAAATGTGTTTTGGAAAAGTAATTAGAGTAAGAGCCACAACTGTTAACAGCAAGTCTTGGGAAACCACTAGGCACTGGTTAGAAAAAAAGGCTCCCGGAGCACCAGAAGGATATAAATACATTTTCACTACTAGAAGCACAAGGTCAACAGAAAGGGAAGCAAGGATCTCCCTTGGTTTGAAGGAAGAACTAATGGAAAATCTACACCCCTCAGGGGGGCAGTCAAATCTCTGGGGAAGGTTCGGTCTCCTCAAGCTTTCCCTGGCTACCTCTCGCTTCAGCTCAGGGTCTATTTTACAAGCTCCGATCTAAGATAGAGTTCACTTATGTCATCTACTTGGTCTCCACCATACCTTGCCCTGTCCTTTAAAATCGGGGGACTCAGGGGCGCCTGGGTGGCTCAGTCGGTTAAGCATCCAACTTCGGCTCAGGTCATGATCTCACGGTTTGTGGGTTTGGGCCCCGCGTCAGGCTCTGTGATGACAACTCGGAGCCTGGAGCCTGCTTCGGATTCTGTGTCTCCCTCTGTCTCTGCCCCTCCCCCGCTCACACTTTGTCTCTCGCTCCCTCTCAAAAATAAACATCGAAAAAGAATTTTTTTAAAAATCTGGGGAAATCAAACCAAAGACAGTGTCAAGGACAAAGCAGACACCGGCTTTGAAGCTTCTTAGGGTAGACCGGCTAGCCTCGTCCTTTCGGATGTAGTGAAATAAGCTTGGAATAGTTTTCCACAAAAAAGACGCTACCTGTTTTATATGCAGGATGTTCTGTATTGATGATCCAGTGGGAGCGTGTGACATATACACGTCCATTCGACTCTGAAGGGAAATAAAACACGGTACAGCAAAACTCACCCAATGAAATAAACTACACCTTCCAGAAGCCGAGAGCAGTGGTGCTAAGAATTAGCAAATGAAAGCTGGGGTTTTGGAAAGGACCAAGCGGGTAAGATAAATAAATCATGCCAGGCGCTTGAATGTGAGTAAACCCCGGGTTGCTTGGGAGCAAACTGACATCAGCTTGGAAGCCGTGGGTTAATTGGCTGGTTTTGAAGTAGGAGAAGCAACAATGGTCATCATGGGGCAGTGTGCTTTAGGAAGGTGCTGTGTGCGAGTGTAGGGATGTGGTGTGCTTGTGCAGGGTTGTGCACTGTCACAAATCACGAGGCCAAAAAAACCGGGATTTCAGGAAGTAACTTTGTTCATTAGGAGCTTTGTGACTTCGGGCAAGTCATTTCACATTTCCGAGTTTCTGTATTTTCACCTAGTAAGTGAACATACTAAACAATCCTACGTGCCAGCCTTTTGTGAGGATAAAAATAAAGTATCGCAAAAGAAAAGCAAAAAACAATCGCTTCCCTAGGTGCTGTACTTTGGCCTTTGCAAAACAATAGAGAGATGAAAATTATAGAGCTACAATAGTAATTGTAATCCTATGTCCTAGAATACCGTATAATGAAAGCGATCAAGGGAACTATCAGAAATATTTACTTTTGGGACACCTGGGTGGCTCAGTCAGTTAAGCGCCCAACTTTGGCTCAGGTCATGATCTCACAGTTCCCGAGTTTGAGCCCCACCTCGGACCCTGTGCTGACCGCTTGGAGTCTGGAGCCTGCTTTGGATGCTCTGTCTCCCTCTCTCTCTCTCTGTCCCTCCCCCACTCGCGCTCTCTCTCTCAAAAATAAACACTTAAAAAAATTAAAAAATACATTTACTTTTGAATAAGCAGGCTTTGAACAACGGTTCCCATTGTATTTCCGTTGGGCACAACTTAGCCTCTTGAATAGGGGTAGAGCGGGCTGGCAGAGACCAGCTATTTGAGAACTAGCCTCACTGTCACAGCCTCACTGGCCGCCATATGGAATTCAACCACATCAGTCCGCAAATGTAAACTCCTCCTTCTCCTCCTCCTTGAATTCTCCTACCAGGAAACAAAGAGTTGATGAAACAGGACTGTTCCTTTTCTGTGGGGAAGGGATTCGACCTCCATCCCATTGTGTCTTGTGCTTTCCAAGTGAAGTGAGGAGTTTTATCCGGGGCCAACAGCACCCAGCGAATGAAGGCACACAGGAGATAAATTCAATGCTTGGATGTACTTCTCTTCTCTTCTGGGATTATTATTATTATTATTTAGGGCACAGGAGTGGTTGTAAAATGAAATGGACGGTAGTAATGGCGGTTGAGAGTAAACAGGTGAACCCTCTACTCATGGTGGGACATCATCGTTTTCCGTGTGTGACCAGGGACGGAAGGATGACGCTGCCTATTCTTTTCCCTGGTCTTCACAGTCGTGGTCCATTGAATACCTCATCCATGCTTAGCCAATCTTTGCCCTTATGCTTTAGAATATCGTATCAACCTTTGCCGTTTAACAGATACATCAACGAGAGCCAAAGAAAAGCTGGAATTTCTTAGAACATCCAATGGTCCCCTGATCATCATACATACCACGTTCATATTTTTCTTGTTGGCTCCAGCCCATAAGGACATAATTTCACTACATATCACCCATAATATCTTATTGTTGCAGATTTTGGTAGACGGTGCCTTGCCCATCTTGTCTTCTAAAAAGAAGCCTTTGGTACCAAAAAAACGCTGTGAAAAGAAGAAAGAAGTATCCTTTCAAGAACCATTTGCAGACCCCTTGATGTTCCCCTCCATCCCCAGGAATGAGGATTCTCGGGAGATCTGTTTGTGTTTGTATTTGCTGTTTTTGCCAAGGAGACCAAGTCATCCGGGAAAAGAAACGACTCATGAATCCATCTCCCTCGAGGGAAGGCTGTCTGCTCAACTCTGCCCAAATGCAGAAAACGTCCCGAACTGAACTGAGGTCAACACCCTTTGCAACAGACCTGTCAACCACACGAAAGGGAACTTACATCACTTGAGCTTACAGTAAACAACACAATAAAACCACTACGAAACCAGTCATTAGGGACTATGGAGATTCTTCCTTGTATTAGCTCACAATTGTTTTTTTCCATTCCCACCACTTTGCCCTAAACCAGGGCTTGATTTTATATAAAAATTACTATGAAACCTGAATTGGTCTCCTTGACTTCATTTTGGCCCAAATCCATTTTAGCCGACACCCCAATTTTGGCAAAACGCGATGCTTTTTGTGGCGTGAACTTTTTAGAGAATCCAAAAGCAAACAGAAAAAAAAAATCTTTGGATGGATAAAGTCCCAAATCCACATTGGGCACCAGACTGTTTTTTCAGCCCTTGGAAAATAACCAATAAATGTCTGAATGAATAATGGGGCTGTAGGACATTTGGGCTTGGGCATGTTAACAAACCTCCCCTATGAGAAAAGGTGTATTATTCAGGCTTATGTAACACACGATCCGAGATGGGATCCTCAGATACATTTCGGTGGAAACGAGCCTACCTTGATTACGGAATTTGGAAGTAGAAAAAAACTGGTAAAAATGCCCGTGGGATATTTGAATGAGACCACAGGACCCAAGGCAAAATTCATTTTGATTCTTTGTGCCAGTTCAGGCATGGTGCAAAAGGCTACAAACCCTAAGAGAACAGGAGACAAGACAATCTTGTAAAAATTAGAAATACCGAGGCAACGTCTATACTAACAAAAGTAGGACTCTGCTTTGACGGGTTGTCTTTCTATTGCAACCATCTTGCGGATGAATTGGGAAACTTCCGAGATGTTCTGCAAAGATAATCTGCCTTCAGTCCCTCTGCTGTCAAGTGTCCATTTTTCTCGGATTCTGAACAATGTACCTATTGGTCGGGGAGAGCGAGGGGATAAGCTGTTGGAGCCGCCCCTGCCGAGGGGCCGGGGGCGTCTTCGCTCACAGGCATGGGCTAAATGCGGGCAATGCTGTCAATTTACCACCAGCTCTGAGATGCCAGGATGAGTCACAGAGCTTCCAGGAGCAAATAATTGGTTCATGGGAGGTGGAACAATCAGTTCTTTATGTAGTATCATCCAGTTATTCCACAATTTGTCTTTCTCACCGTGCAACCAGATTTCACTACTCCCAGTGCTTAACTGGATGCTTAGCAGCCTCCAGAATCTTCCCTGCTTTCCCTCGGTCCACTGTGGTCCTGGGGAGGACCAGCAGTCTCCACTTGCTCTGATTTTCCTGCAACACTATAGCACCTGTTTCTAGTCCTCCCGGGACCCTGTCAGTGTGTGTGTGTGTGTGTGTGTGTGTGTGTGTGTGTGCACACGCGTGTCGCAAACGCATGGGGACACAGCCGTAGCACAGAATTTTTTTCCCCTGAAATTCTTCTTGAAGCATTGAAACCATCTTGGCCAAAAAAAGAACTGACTTTGTATTGATGGGCTGAGCAGCTGCTACAAAGACTGAAACGGGAACGCGGGTAGGGGGATACTTCTCCCCAGATCTTTGGAGATGTGCGGAGAGGAGTTTTTCCACGCTCACGCTCACTAGTCTTGAGCTGGAGCCTGGCTTGCTAAACACCTTGCCAGGGACGGGCCCTTCTCACAGGCCAAAAATTGCTCCCTGGAAAAGAGCATGCCCTAAATGCAATGCAGAGCCCTGCTGATGGGATCATTTGTTTTCTTTGCGGGTCAGACGGAAGAGCATCCCTATGTCCTGCCCACTTTTCTAGACCCCACTCGAGTCATTCCTTCTCCTTCCAGTCCTTCCACATGTCCCACACCCCACTGGGGCTGTCAGACTGACCTGCTTTGAATCTGTGCCCTTTCTGCTAAGACACCTGACCGAGGGTCCTCAACACAAGACCCTAAACATAGTCAATGCTCGCTAAGTGTGCGCTAGGATAATGCAATTATTTGCCAGTTAGTGGCAGGTTTTTTGTTTGTTTGTTTGTTTTGTTTTGTTTGTCTCATTAAAATTTTTTATATCCTTTTAGAATATGTCCTGGGATGCTCATTGGCTGTTCCAAACATATCAATATAAAGCACCAATAAATATACATTTGCTGTTGATGGTAATGGTGATAAGGAGACTGTAAGATTATTTATTTTTTTTGCATAGTTTCACCCCAGCTGAAATATTGCATTCCACATAATCTCTTAAAATGGAAAACATTAATGGAAGATCGCTAACAAATTGGCATTATTAATAGTATGGCTTCCTCTAAATTTTTACTTGGAACTGGATTTTTTATTTCTTTCTAAAAGATGTAGTAAATCATTAAGAAGTACATTTTCAGAGAGTAGGATCTTGGGCTTTTGAAAATTTTTCTACATAGTGCTTACATTTAATTGCGATGCCATAAATATTAAGTCACACGCTAAATGGGCCCAGTTGACATATGCTTTTGTGTTTCAACTAAAAAAAAGTGATCGTATGTTTTCAGTTTGTTCATATAGAGATATAACCTCACCCTTTTACTATTTTTTAAAAATCCCATATGGGTTGTGAGGCAGGTATGATTGATACATATTTATCATTGTTCAGGGTTATTTCAAGGCCTCAGGCTTTACTTTTTCAGCTCAGAGGGGACCTAGACGCTTAACTCTTTGGAAATACTTCTTTAGATTTGGGGCACATGGAAATTATATCACGGTTACAAATGTGCTGTTGGGACCAGACATGGAGGAAAGATTTGTCCTACACACAGTCTCTGAAATTCAAGTTCACAACCTCATAGGGCACTAGGATTTCATGTCCGGCACAGGACAGAGAATTAAGGGCAAATTCACAACCACTTAGGACACTAGGTTAACACATCCAGCACAGGACAGAGAATTAAGGGCATGATAAATGACAGTTACTCTGTTCCACCTTAAAGGCGAACTCTTGCAAGGCTCCAACCTTGTAAAACACAGACATTTGTAAACATACCTATTGTCGTGCCAAGGGAGTGTCCAATGAAATACAGCTTCTCCTGACCAGTTTTATTTACAATGAAGTCTATTATTCCTGGAAGATCGTATTTGGCCATTTCATCAAAACTGCAAAATAAAACAGGGGCTTATAAACACTCGCTCCTAAGTTTAAGACGCAGAGCACCTGCTCACTTAGTTTTTATACACAGAATTCTGTGCTGTTCACTCATTTGCCTTGCATTTCATTATTTAACCGGTCACGTGCAGGCTATTGGAGCCTTGTTGGCTGCATTTCTATGCGTTACTTTTAACGGGGCTGATTTCAAGACTTGTGTGTGCTGTCTGATGGTCAGTCCTACCCTTTCTCCCCTTCATCCCCTTCCTTTTTCCATCTGGTTTTTCTGCCTCTACTTCAAACACCCCCAGGGCGCTTGCAAGATTCATGCCCAGCTTTGGAAACAGAAGTAGTTGCAAATCACGACTCTGGCTGAGTAACTTTTGATGAATTACTTAAACGCTCTGAGCTTCAGGTTCCTCATCTGGGAAAGCAACATAATGCCAGGGATGTAGCAAGGCTGCTAAAGGTCGTCTTGTAGTAAACAAGCTCCACCTTCCCGACCAAGGGCCACGGACACAAAATATTATCCTGATGTTTGCCCCTGCCCCAAATTTACTCTATCCTTCCTTTATTCTTCCTCTGCCAGTGGGTGCTGACCATTTCATTCGTGTGCTAGGAATGCACCTTCTGTTCTGGCAGCTGGCTTGCAAACCAGCAGGGAGGTTAGCCTTGGGAAGTCTCTTGCAGGCATCAGCCTGTCCTCTGATGCCCGCAGAGAACACTTTCCCTAAAAGAAGCAGGCAGCGTATTAGACCATTGTTCTCCATTGTCCATTAGCAAGGTTTTAAAGACCTCCTATTGGGTCTGTCCTGAAAATGGTATTTAATACCGTCTCAACCAGAGTTTCTGTAAATAAAATCGAGTACTGGTACACATCATCTCTGCAAAACTGAGTGACCATCCGAGGGGAAAGACCTGTATTCGTAGCGTCGGAATGCACATAAGCTTCTCGAGGGCCGGTACTTTGCTTACCGTTGAGCGCTCAGGGCCCCGAACTATGCAGAGACGAGACACTCCGCAAACATTGGTTGAATGAGTGTGTGCACCGGTCCTAGAAATGTCCTGAGCTGCCCCTTGAGACATGCTTATAATGTACAGTATTGGACAGAACTGGATGTTAAAATGATCCTGGGAAAATGATGTAACTTGCTTGTGGCAGAATCAGTGGAAATCAAACTCCTTGCTATTTCTCTGCTTTGAGATGTTAGTAGAAGCTACACGGAACCACGTGACTCCCAATATTACAGATTATTATTAATATCATCCACACTATTATATTCAAAGCAATGGTCCCAAAGTCTCTTCATGATTTTTCTTAGATACCGTTTACCTAAAGGCCCAGAATTTTTCTTCAGTCACTGAGAGGGTCTTGTGTCTTCTTGACCAAGTGTTTCCCCGACTGTTTCCCATCCAGACATCGTAACCTGCATCTGCTAGGAGGAATCCAAGGCTGCCATTGGCATAATTCTCAAGCCAAGAGGCATTGTCTGCAAACAAAGCGTGTTGCAAGTACACAACTGGCCGGCGACCTGGAAGGAGGGAGGAAGAGAGAGAGGAGAGAGAGGATAACTTCTGATAAGTAGACCATCTCAGGAACGTGATAGAAACACACACATGCCCAGAAAAAGCAAAAACCTAATCAGCATTCACCTTTCCCTTTCATATGGAGCGTTTGGTTAACATGATGTAGGTTTCTTGAGCACATGCATTGCGCCTAGTGGTATGTTGACAGATGGCCAGGATGAGCTTGTTAAATTCTCATAACAACTCCATAAAGTAGCTACTATTTTAAGGATCCTCATTTTCCAGAGGAGGAGATGCAGCTTTAGAAGGTAGTTAGGTGACTTTCCCAAGGGTCCACCCAATTAATGGGGTGCAGAGCCAGGACTCAAGCCTGGTTCTGTTTAACAACCAAGTGGGTGCTTGTAACGGTGCTCGCTGCTCCATGAACTCACTTTTGCGTATCTCCTGGGTCTGGCTGGCGGAGAAGTGAAAATGATCATGCTTGATGGTGTTCTGTGCCTCTTCCAGGGAGGAGGGGGATGTGACCGTAAATGGACAGCATCTGGCTCCTTGCCAAGCCTCTAGCCAAACCCCCTGCCTCTGCTCACTGGAGAGCATTTGAAAACCCAAATACAATACAACCAGCTCAACACCCCTCTGACAACAACCGAATTCCTGAGGGAGAAGATCTTCAGGGTGGAAGGTTCCAAAAAGGCACCATCATTCAATGGGTAAGAGCACATGCTCTCTGGAGCCAGGCTGGATTTGAATTCTGATTCCATCACTTGCTATTTGTGTGACCTCGAGAACCTGCTTTGCCTTATCATCTGTAAAATGATAACCATGAATAGTACTGACCTCATACGGATGCTGAGAGCTTTATCTGATATAAATTAATGTAAAGCTTTTAGAATAATACACTTAATAGATTCTTAATTCCAAATCTTCCCCAAATCCTCCCTCAAGTAAAACCTTTCCTGGCGAAATCCTCTCCTTTTATGCTTCCTGGCCATCCTCCCCCCCCCCCCCCAATTTGGGCTGGTATTGAAAGGAAAGGAAGATTAACAGAAGACCCAGGATGCCGTGTTAATGTGAATTTCAGATGAACAATAAAAAAAAAAAACGTTTTGTATAAGTACATCCTAAAGTGGAACTTGTATGAGAAACCGATCTGTCATTGATCTGAAACTCACCTTTCACAGGGTGTGTCCTATTTTATCTGGTAACCCTACGAGCCCCACTCCCAGTTTTCATTCCAAAACCCTAGAATTACACATTTCTTTGTTAGAGTCAGAGGAAGTTAAACAGCGTGATGTTAGTTGCCCCTGAATGTGACTGGCAGGAGAGCCGGTGCAGCAATCTGAGTAAACGACTTTGCCCTGGAGCCTCCCCAGATACTTTGCTCAGTCTTCCCTCTTTCTCATCCCGAGATCTGCAGTTATGTGTCCCTATTTAAAGAATAATTCCTCTGCTTTTGCACGGCTGGCTCTTTATTCCAGAATTCAGACCTTCCTAACACCATGTTCTTTCATTCCACAAAACTTCTGTCCCTCAAATCAAAACATAGGTGAATGTTCCAGTTTTCCTTCCTGGAAAAAAAGTTGCAGATATGTCATGATCATTTAACTTGATTTTTTCCCCCCTTTAGCCTACAGAGAAAGGCCTGTTGATCTTTGCAGGGGCAGGAGAGACTGCACGCAACCCAGTCAACCTCACACAGCCCAGCAAACGTCTTTCCAGCAGCCAGGAAATCTGCTTTCCTGGGATGTAACAATTTTCCGCATGAGAGATCAGTAATGAACCAGCGAAATGCACGCTTTGCCTTTGCATTTACACCCCTACCCGCAAGCCAAGCCACCCGCCTTCAACAAGATCAGTCTTGCCCTTTGTATTTTTAGCTTCTTGCCTGGCTTCAGAGAATGGGAAAAAGAATGAGGCTCCCTGTTGACTATTTAAAGACTCATCCAGTTTTGACAAACCAGTCATTCCGTTCAAGGAAAGCCAGCACTCAGTGTTAGTCATTTGCTGTCCTCCTTCGCAGGAGAGACACATCTCATACCTGTGCTTCTATCATCTCTTCGCCCGTGGGGGATTCTATTGATGCTGAGGATGTACCCGTCTTGAGTGGTGACTTCATACTCTTCACTGGGGTAGCCATTATAGGTGATGATCTCGCTCTGTCCAGTGAAAATACAGGTATTAGCTCAACATCTTCTCCAGAGGTCATCAGAAGAAACTAGAACAAAGAATCTGGTGTGTGTTTATTGGAGTGAGTGATGTGAAATCTGTAGCCCCAGGTAACTGTAAGGTTAATTTACTATGTAAAGTCTTGATAACGAATAAGCAGACTATTAAAAAAGATCTACTATTGGCAAATCTGGGGGTGAGTGGTTGGGTGGAGATATTATTTAGTATCGACCCATTCTTCTTCTTTTTTTTAATATGAAATGTATTGTTAAATTGGTTTCCTTACAACACCAGTGCTCATCCCAACAGATGCCCTCCTCATTCTTCTGACAAAACTATGTTCTCAAGCCGATTCTCCAGACCCCTCTTGGTTTAAAGATAATAAAACCACAGTCCACTAGAAGGCTGTCATATCTATCATCCAAATGGCTTAAACTATAAATTCTTAATGTTTTAAAAATATAATTTCAAAAGAGGAGGTTGCCTACAAACATGAGTTCACTTGATGTGACTAGAGAGTATTATTTATTCAGTCAGAAGAAAACATCAGCCTAGCTTGACTCAGAGAAATGTTAAAATCACTTATGTTTTTTTTTTTTTTCATCTGTTTCCTTCTCTAAGATTTTTCTGCTATCACAAGACCTTTGCTAATCTCACAACCCACGCATCAGCCTTATGTGATGTCTTTCGGAACCTCGCGTGACTTACAATATTCATCCACACTTCAGGATTCGCTTCATTTTCCAAATTAAAGAAGCTACCAGCATTTAAAGTTCCACAGAGCAAACAGGTTGTTGTGAAAAACAGCCACATCGTGGGAATGCCTGACATAAGACATTTAATAATCACAGATTAATCTTATACATCAACGTTGATGAAGGGATGAAAATAACGCCCTGGTGAAAACTGAAAGACGAGTGTCCTAGAAACACCAAGAAAGCGTGGGAGGGAGCCAACACAGTAAGCTACCTCTGAGCATGTGAATCCATTGCTCTCATGGACACTGCTATGACCCCGTCCAGTTCTTGAAGGAAATTTAATTTAGTATGGAGGCTTATTTCTTGGTTTTCTTTTACTCAAAGTTTTTCAATTATGTCATTCAGTCTCTGCTCACCTTCCAGTTGCCGGATACCTGAAGAATCCGAGGACAGGTGTCTAAGCCACAGCCAAGTGGAAAGTGCCCCTATTCTCTACCCCAACCGGCTTCCCACAAGACAAACAAGAGCGATGAGCAGAGAACCTGACTATCAGCTTCCAGGGAAGGGGTTATTTGCCTTGGGGACACCCAGAGGGGAAGGTAGCGCATTGAAATGTGTTATCTCTTCCTTGGCACGGCTTCAAAGCATTTCTTCCAAGGCAGCCCGACCTCATTGCGGTGCAGAGGGCTCGTCCTATACGAGTTGCAGCCCCATGGTCCGAGATTGGGATCCAGCCTCACCATGGACAAGATTTCTGACCTTTGGGCAACTGATTTAACAGGTTTCTCTCTTGGTTTCCTTGTGGGCAAAATGAGGATAACGACGTAACGTCCCTCACAGGGTTACAGGAAGGATTAAGTGACCTACCGTGCAGTAAGTGTGTGTAAGCCCTTTCTCTATTTTTCCTAATCTGAGCATGAGCCAGAAAGGAACATCAGAGAACTTTTACTGGAACAAATTAATGACTGACTTCTAGAAATGGAGAGCTTCCTTCTGAAGTTAATAGCTTTCCATACATTTGCTGTCCGGTTGAAGGCAATCTTCTACCTGCAAACGTTACGTAATTTTAAAGGTTTTTAAACCTAGCGGTAGCTAATGTCTACTCAGTGCTGAGCTCGTGTGGAGAAGAGCTCTACGTGCCTCGTGTATGTTATTTAAATCTCAAAGAAACTCCATGAAGTAGGTTCAATCATCCTCACCTTAACAATGAAGGAAACCAAGGCTTAGAGAGAGATTTTAGATCTGTCTAAGGTCACAGAGCCAACAGGTGACAGAGGGGGACCAGGAAGGCCGGCCAACTCCCGGTAGCACCCTTACATCTGAGAACCATTCCCGACCCACCTCCCGGGGTTGTGATCCATTTTGATCTCACCTACTTGAGGAAGCTTCCCCTGCTCCCGAAGACTCTGTGCCGATTAGGAACCTCCGGACTTCTGCATGTGACATCAGGCTGAAGAATGAGATGTCGTTGCAGTGACAGTTAGAAGCTGGAGAGAGGAGAGACCGGAAGCCCATGGAAATGAGGAAACCCTGCACTAAGGCACCACCCAGGGCGTCTTCCTGACGCCCCAAATGTCATGATTCGCTTGTAGATTGGGAAATAGTGGTCTGCACGATGCCAAATAACCAGTTTGACTGAATCCTTCATGTTTCCACTGAGTGTCTGCCACGGCAGGGAGGGTTCAGCAACAGTTTCAAAGTCTTGCAGGAGATGGGGAAGTAGGATGTACCGATCATCCTCATGGCCAAAACCAGGCATAACAAAGCCTACCTTTCCAATGCCGAAGCGTTTCTGTCGGGGTCACGGGAAGCCATGTATGTAAAAGCACTGATGTCAACCATGCAGCGTGGAGGGATGCGATTGATTGTGGCTAAGCCGTGGCAGTGAGACCATCCAGACTCCAGGCCCTGGACGCCGGGCGGAACCCAGTACTAGCATTGTGCCAGAGGGAACTGACCATCGTGGGTGCTGAACCATAGACCACGCCCCTTTACTTAGAACAAAGGGGAAGCGCACCTCGGTGGCTCAGTCTGTTGAGCGTCTGACTCTTGACTTCCGCTCAGGTCGTGATCTTCTGGTTCGTGAGTTCGAGCCCCACATTGGGCTCGCACTGACATTGCAGAGTCTGCTTGCAATTCTCTCCCTCTCCCTCTCTCTCTCTGCCCCTCCCCCGTTCACTCTCTCTCTCTCTAAATACACAAATAAAATTTTATAAAATTATAAATAAAAAAAAAGTAGAAGCAGAGGCCAGAGGAGAAGGAAGGGAATTTAGCTCTACACCCCACCTGGAACAATAGTGGAGGCCATGCGCATCAATTTTCTGTCCCACTCTGTCTTCTGTACGCCTGTAGGACCCTAGCAGCCACCGCATCTCTCGGGGACAAGAAGCAGGAAGAAAGCTACCTCCTCCCTGGCCCAATCCAGTAATTTCAGTTCTTAGTTTGGACTCATTCTCCAATGATCTCAGAAACAAAGATATTATTTGTGTGTATCCAAACCCTAAGATCTGCTCCACTGGAAGGGGAAATTTCATGCCAACCACACGAGTGTAAATTCAAAGATAGCACTCAGTTTATTGGAAGAGGTGGAAGGATTATGGACCCTCCAGCCTCCTTCCGCCTTTGAGGAAGGACATCCCCCCCCCCCCCCCACCTCCCGGTTCTTGATGGCCCAATGGCAGAGGCGTGCGGGCTTGCTGGGAAACGCTCAGGGCTTCTGACTTGAAAAAGCGCTTCTAACAGAACTTTAGTGGACTCTGGAGAGTTCTAGGAAGCACAATGTTCATACTATTAATGTTGATTCAAGGTCATGGCTCCATGTGGAAATAGCATGGATGGAGTTAAACGTCTCGGGCCTTTACAGGTTGTAGCCCAGCACAAATACAAAATAATAGTGCCTACTCTCTAGAAGCTCAAATTTTCCCTGCCTTTTTTTTTTTGCCCATAATTTTAGATGATATTAGAACTGGAAAGTGATCTTGGGCAAAATGTAGATTGAGGGGCAACCTTTCTGAAGCTCTGTGGTATTTCTGATATCTTGATCCAAAGATCATATTGCAGTCTGAGCAAATTTAAAAAAATTTTTTTAATGTTTATTTATATATTAAAAAATTAATGTTTATTTTTTGAGAGAGATATAGAGAGAGAGAGACAGAAAAAGACAGAGCACAAGTGGAGGAGGGGCAGAGAGAGAAGGAGCCCAGAATCCAAAGCCGGCTCCAGGCTCTGAGCTGTCGGCACAGAGCCCAACACGGGGCTCGAATCCACGAACCACGAGATCATGACCTGAGCCAAAGTCGGACGCTTAACCAACTGAGCCATCCTGGTGCCCCATGAGCAATTTTTTAAATGATGGCTGCCGGTTCAAATATCCAGGTAGCTAAAAATATGCGGTTGAGCATAGAACATAGGTCCTGGAATCTTGGTGTCCATCTGTGAAAATAATTCTTATTTTCCATCCAATGTTCTCATTCAAAATATATTTGCTATTACATCACATCTTTTTGTTTGTTTGCTTGCTTCTTTCTTCCCAAGGCTGGTTTTTCATAATATATAAATTTGTATCAAAGGGGGATAGCTTTCCCCTGAAAACAACTGGAGGTTAAAAATATTAGGTTGTAACTAACAAGATACAAAATAGAAGCTAATGAGAATTTTGGAAAAATAAATGATTTGAAACTTTTGCCCTGGAATAAAAGACTTTGCACGGGGCACCTGGGTGGCTCAGTTGATTAAGCCCCTGAATTTTGGTTTCAGCTCAGGTCATGATCTCATGGTTTGTGAATCTGAGCCCCACGTAGGGCTCTGTACTGACGGTGTGGAACCTGCTTGGGATTCTCTTTCTCCTCTCTCTCTACCCCTACCCCGATTGCTCGCTCTCTCTCTCTCTCTCTCTCTCAAACAAAACAACCAAAACAAAAGTTAAAAAATTTTTCCAAAAGACTTTTCATGAGCAGGAACACAGAATTTGTTGCTTGCTTGCTGGATAATTTATCTAATTCATTATACATCTTAAAATTCAAATAGGGCTCAATAAAGCTGCACACACACACACACACACACACACACAGTGTGATTGATTAGTACACTTTGGCTTTAGGAAAGGCACTTTAAATTACGTGTAGCAATTTTATTTCTTCACCCAGAAAGCAAAGTTGGCCATGCTCATAACATCTGTAAGATACAATGCTGTTTCTGAGATCGTCTGTGAGACTAAAGCAGGTTGTCATAAATGCTGCTGTCCGTGAATCTCCATGTCACCTCCACTAGACTACACCCACCTTCACACACCGCATGGTGACAGTAAAGATGCAGAAGAGAGAAAAGGCAAATAAAATCTAAAATGCGCAAAGGAAAAGAGACATTTAAAGAGACATTATTACCAAAAGCGCAGGTCTGGGATGACATCCCCGTCCCCAGAGAGGCAGGATCAGGACTGTGTTCGTGGCAAAGGTCAAAGCTTTGTGAGAATGGAGAGGAGGGGCCATGCCATCTAATAGGAGGAGATTTATAGCATCTGATCCTCCAAGTAGGTTTACCTGCCCAGCTAGCTGCTTACTTAATGTGCAGAACTTATGTATGGTATTCTCTACAGGTCATTTTGTACTTGAATTCCTGTAGGACGTATGTCCCAGTGGAGGTGCTTTTTTAAACACACACACACACACACACACACACACAGCACTTGGCCAAAAAATTCAAGTTGACTCTAGTTTGAGATACAGTCTCATTAGTTTGTGTAGGTGAATCAATGGAATGTGCAGTAAGGGTAACGTTGGTTGTTTTGATACATGGTCCTATTTCTTTTCTGAGTTAGCTTTTTATTGCTTTAAACTGCTGTTGAATCACCTTCAAATCTCCCCAGCACCCCTGAGAATGGGTTGATGGCTTTTAGCATCACAGGATCTTGATTTCATCCCTCCCCTCATCACCATCAGCATCAAACATAGTCTCCGGGTGAGTGAATTAATGAATGGATGGATGAATCTGGAAGTCCAGAAAACATTGCTTAGTTACCCAAGAAAACTAATATTATTGTTATCCATAAAAAGAGTGAACTCTTGATTATTTATTGAATATTTACTTTGCATCAGGCATCTTACCTTGTTACTCTGGCAGCCTGGCTATAAATTCTGCTGGATCTCTTTGCTTTAAAAGCATATTACAGTATGCTGCAAAGGACATTTTTCTTAATATTATTATATGGTAGATTTCATAAGAGAGCAAGCTCATAGGGAAAGTCAATCTTGCTTTGTTTTTGTACTAAGTTGGAATAATGCCACCATTAGTTATAGATTGCTGCACATACTGACACAGTAAAAAATTGCTACTGATATTCCTTTTTCTGCCTCCAATTTCGCCTTAAATCTACCCATTAGGGCACAGTCTGGTATCTTTCACGCAATCTCTCTTCTCAACCTTATACATGCAGAATTATTCAAGTTTTTTCCTACAAATAACCAGATTTCTTAGGCCAAAATAACCTCTTTTCTCTATGCCAGCACTTTCCGATGGAAACATGATGCAAAGTACACATACCATTTAAAGTTTCTTACGGCCACGTCTCTTAAAGTGTAAGGAAATGGGTGAGATTAAGTTTTGTATTCTACTTCGTTTAAACTAATAGATCTAAAATATGATCGTGTCAACATGCAATCAATATTATTCATGTGAGACTTTAGTTGATTTCTTGTTTGTTTTGTTTTGTTTGCACTAAGTCTTTGAAACCTGAGGATTCTGAGACACTCACAGCCCATCTCCGTTAGGACTAACCGCATTGTAAGTGCTTACTAGCCACATAGTGACTGTGTATTAGAGGCTACAGCTGTCCCCTATCGGTCTTGAAACTTTCCTCCAACTTGAAGGGACTCCCCTCAAAGACATAACTTTGTATCGTATATTTGACCTTAGTTGAATATCCGCCAATCTGCCTATTTACTGTCTGCATCATCAAATTCCTTTCTCAAGTGCTTGGCCTCTGCTCCCCCACCGAGACTTGAGTCTCACTATCCCGCAAAAAGTTTTGCTCACCAATATGTAGCGACAATACTTTATCAAAAGCACAAGGGACACCAGTGTTCTCAAGGTCAGTAAATCTAGAGAGCGTATGACGTTGACTCTACTCCAACAACAAACGCCAAACTATTATTTAAAGTTTTTTTTAAAATGATTTCATATTTCCTGGCAAAGAAAATGTCACTGAAATGATTATGGCATCATTTATTTGTTTATTTATTCTAGTGTTTATTTTTGAGAGAGAGCTCGAGCGAGATGGGGAGGGGCAGAGAGAGAGGGAGACACAGAATCTGAAGCAGGCTCCAGGCTCCGAGCCGTCAGCATGGGCAGCCCCACGCAAGGCTCGAACTCACAAACTGCGAGATCATGACGTGAGCCAAAGTTGGATGCTTAACCGACTAAGCCACCCAGGTGCCCTGATTATACTGTTACTTAAATTCATTTACAAGTTCGACAGCTTCCTGGATTTACCTCTTCCAAGAGTGTTGGTTAAACAAACAAGAGTTAAACATGTGTGCAGTTAGTACGGATTTTTGGAGAGGTTTTGTTTTGAGATCACACTTTGACTGATTGTCCCTAAAAGATGACTGAGTCCTTAATATGGAACTGAGAAAGTATTTGTCCATGGCTAACCTTGGGGTTCCAAATAGCCATGTAGTAGCCAAAGCTTCCTTATCTCAGCTGGAGCTCTGGAAACTTCTATCTAGATTCCCTGGATCTGCCTAATGCCTTCTCCATGTTGTGGCTATTGTCATCACTTTATTTTATTTTATTTTATTTTATTTTATTTTATTTTATTTTATTATCTTATTTTAAAGTTTATCTATTTTGAGAGAAAGAGAGAGAGAGCTCCAGAGAGACAGGGAGGGAGAGAGAGAGAATCCCCAAACAGGATCCGCACTGTTAGTGTAGAGTCTGATGTGGAGCTCAAGCTCACGAACCGTGATGTCGTGACCTGAGCCGAAACCAAAAGTCAGACACTCAACTGACTGAGCCATCCATGCGACCCTACTGTCATCACTTTATTTTTATTTTATTTTATTTATTTATTTATTTATTTATTTATTTATTTATTATTTTTTTAAATGTTTATTTATATGTTAGAGAGAGAGAGAGTGTGCATGAGCCAGCAGGGGAGGGCCAGACACAGAATCCGAAGAATCTGAGCTGTCAGCACAGAGCCTGATGCGGGGCTCGAACTCACAAACTGCGAGATCATGACCTGAGCCAAAGTCAGATACTTAACTGACTGAGCCACCCGGGTGCCCCTGTCATCGCTTTAAAACATGCATCTGAGTCTGTTTTTTTTTCTTTAATGTTTATTTATTTTTGAGAAAGAGAGACAGTGTGAGTGGGGGAGGGGCAGAGAGAGATGGAGAGAGAGAATCCTAAGCAGGCTCTGCACTGTCAGCACAGAGCCCCCACATGGGACTCGAGCACACAAACCCTGAGATCATGACCTGAGCTGTAACCAAGAGTCTTAACCAACTGAGCCCTCAGGGACACCATCTAAGTCTCCTTTAAGCACTCTTGAAATTAACACTCTGCAATGGCTTTGCAGTCACAGTTCTGTAACCGGCCGGGAAAGCCTAGAGCCCAGGCTCTGTGCCCCTCTGGCACTCACCTCGTCCCCTCTCTCCCTGGCTCTCTGTGCTTCTTCAACTGTCTCCAGTGAGCCTAGCTCCTGCCACCCGAGCCAGTCCCCTGCCTGGAATGGCCAAAAGACTTTACATATCTGAGATGTACTTTTATTTGCTCAGACAAGACTTCCTTCCCTGTCCACCTTGATGAGGGTGCCCTTCTTGTTGGTGGCTTCACCACAATTATGATTAAAGATGTAAATTCTGTGAGGGGGCAGTTGTTAAATATCTGCTTTTACTCTTTAGTCTATAAATTTCACTTGGGCACAACAGCCTCTACCTTGTTGCTCCTTGTGGTCTGAATGCCTACTTAGATCACAACAGGCACTCACAGCATTGTAGCACCAAGAGTAAGAGCTCATTACAGACAAGATTCTGAATTTTAGAAAACTGCTAAATTGGGGGAACTATCTACAAGCTTCAGTTCCTTAATCTATAAAGAAGGGATGAGAAAAGTACCACTTTTATAAGACTATCATGAAGATTAAACATACATGTATACTGATTAGACTGTTAGTTACATGTGGAAAAGTCTCCATGTATTCGAAGGATGTGTAGGTGACGATTTTATGTCAAATCGTAAACTTCCTCTGTGGTTTTTTTCCCCCTGCACTCCTAGGATCTCCTATGTGTTTTATTACAGGGAAAGAATACACTAGTTTCGCCAAAAAATGGATACGATTCTTGTGACAGCTGTGGAGTCTAATGCAGATTCTAAACACATGTTTTGATTTATGCTTTGTCCCTTGCAAATTTCAGTTATGTGACTCAGCATGTGTAAGTGCAGTCACTTTCTGGGACACTGACAGTATCGAGTCAGGATATGCCCGTCTGAGATGCCATAGTCACCAAAGAGGTGCCTCTCTATGCAGCCTACTGGCACTGTGCCAACCACCCTTTCCCATTCTATACCCTCCCCTTTACATATGACAAGAAATTCTTGACAAATGAGTCTTAGCCAAAATATGTTAAATTGCGTGTCTTGAAAGTACCCCTGTTCCTATAGGACCTACTCCAGTGCTTGGAGGACAGAGAAGGTACTCCTAACCATTCAGTAACTATTTATTGAGTATTGGTTCTGTGTAAGCACAATGAGACCAATCCACTGTCGTTGGGCAGTTGGGCTCCTGCCCAAGTTCATTTGGAAACCAAATTAATCTCCACATGCTCTGTGCCTTTTACTTTCTGTGAATACCCCCAAGGCTGTCTTTACAACTCACGTCGTTCTCTTCCTCCTCTGGGATGTCTTGTCTGTCCTCAGCTTTCTATGATCGTTCCTGTCTTTGAGGTTCAATAACACTGCGCCCCACCATTCATGTGGCGCTTAGGGTCTGTGACGGTACGCCGTCAACCTCCATGTACACGTGATTATATCCACACCGTGGAGGCATACGGAAGTGCTCTTGGGAATTAGAATAACCAGTGAGCTATTTGCCATTTGACCTTGGGTACCTTAGTTAATTATTTCTGGTACTGATCTCCTTCATGTGCAAAATGGGCATACTAATATCTAAGTCATAAACTATTATGTGGATAGATGGGATAATGTGTGTCTTGTTCAGTAATGTCTTGTCACATAGCAGGGAATCAATAAATATTAATCCTCGTCCCCATGTACACACTCAGTACCTCCCCCCCCCCCATAGCACTGGATAGTACGGCGTCAGATAAAATAATAGATATCATTTAATTGACTGTGTGAATAAATGGAGAATAATTGATTGACAAATACGATTACGCTGGTCATACCGCACCATGAGACAGTACTGGCTCCTGTACTGGACAGCTTTGGGTTCATCCCCCTGCCCCCCAAGATCACTCCACGACCTCAGGAAGTTATTAACTTTTCAAACATTGGGACTTCTTATCTGGAAAACAGAGGAAATGTGGAGTCCGTCTTCAGGGCTATGATGAGAATCCAGTGAGATAACCATACAGAAAACACTGAGCGTAGTGCTTGGCAAAAAATAAGTAGAGATGATTTCTATTAATGTTACTCACATAAATGTATTCAAGTCTCGGGAGGCCAAGGAAAAAGTTCTTGGGATTAAATATGACTTTACACACGCCATTGAATGTCTTGGTATATGTAATTCCTATGCGAATTAAGAATTCTATTTTTCCATATAGGATATGGGTCATGATTGACAATATTAAGCCATTATCTGTGCCCAGCACTTTACAAATGATAACATCTGCTAACCCTTTTCTTTGGAACTGGTATTGAGTTAAAGTCTTTCGTGGTATCTCACAACTCAATACCAGAGGTACTTAACAATAGCTCCGTTTTACAGATGGGAAAAGTGTGGATCAGAGTGATTAGTTGACTTGTCTTTGGACATAATGATAGCAACAGAGCTAGGAACCAAACGTAAAGACTTCAGGGCCCGTGCTGAAGGGCTGTGCTATACAACTCTACCTCATATACGGCTTTTGTCTTCATGACAGCATATGGGTTAGTCAAGAATGAGTGTCTCCATGTTGTAAAAAAAAAAAGAAAAGAAATAGCTAGAATCGACGATAAATGACTTCCCCAGGATCACGTAGTTAATCAGTAGTGGTGCTGGCTTTGAACTTCTGTTGATTTATGCTACCATGAGCATTCTCTCCCCAGCAATTCCACGTTACTGCTCGGTCAATAAGAGAAGGGGTAATTATACCTATGAAAGCCCTTTAAAATTTATTTTATTTTATTTTTTTAAGTTTATTTATTGATTTTGAGAAAGAGAGCTCAGGGGAGGGGCAGAGACCGAGGGAGAGAAAGAGAAGCCCCGTGCCGGGCTCGAACTCGCCTGCCGTGAGATCACGGACCTGAGCCGAAATCAGGAGTCGGATGCTTAACTGACTGAGCCCCTCAGGCGCCCCATTAGTTTATTTTATTTTTACTGTTGAAGTTCGATTGGCATACGATGGTCTATTAGTTTCAGAGGCACAACATGCTGATTAGATAATCCTGCACATTGTTCAGTGTTCACCGCAGTAGGTGAGTTGCAGCCGGCTCCACAAGATGGCGCCTGGACGATGGACCCCCAAAGGTGTGAAACCGGTCAGCCTCACGAAAGAAAGCTCAGGTGCAGACAAAGGAAAGGCCTCTCCTTACAGGGGATGGCAGCTTCTCAAAATTTCCCATTCTACTAAATACAGACGGAGCAGTGTTTTGTTGAGGCTTGGGTAACTCAGCGTGGCGGGGCAGGGCTTCGCTGATGGGAATTAGATTGCGTAGGGCCAAGTGGATTGGGTAGGGCCAAGAGGATGCTACCCCAAGGGGCTGTGGCTGTGGAACAGCCTGCCAACACACCTGTCAACAGATTTGTCAGACAAATACCAAAGAGGTTGGCAAACCTGGCCCTCCTCTCTGCCAGTCTGGTTTTGATTCAGAACTCGGGGAGCCTGTTTTACATACACACCTACGTGCCTGCTCTGTCCTGACATGGTCCAGGTCACCCCCTGCCCCGCCCCCCCCCCTCGCTGGTTCGGCCGCTCCCTCTCTGCACTTCTGGACGCATAGATTTTTGCTTTAGTTTCTCTGCTTACTTTAAATCTGTACTCAATTCTGGCCTTGCCCCCTGTACAAAGCCCCGAGAATCCCCTGACATCAGGAGTCTCCCTGACCAGGCAATCTCGTCGAGGCTTCCTCATCTGTATCTCTAGGGAGATAACACAAGGAAGTGTGAAGAGTTGGATTTTGGATTCAGATGACTCTGGGCTCAAGACCCAGATTTGCTCCTAATTCTTCGATATTTGGCCCGAGCCAGCGTGCACGTCTTCGGAGGCTCTTTAAAATAGGGTAAGCATAGCACCTTTATCCCAGAGAGGTGGGCAGGGATAAACGGCTTGGGCCATGCCTTTGATAAATGCCCCAGAAGTTAGTAAGCGCTCAATGATGTTATTACTACCCTCGTTGGCTTGAGATTCCCCGGCATATTTGAAATTCCGTATAAATCACAGGATGAGGACCAGGTTTTCCTGTTTCATGGCCTGTCTCCTGCCTCTAACACAGAAGAGGTGCAGGGTACATTTTTGTAAATGAACGCCTTGTAACTTTAAGGGCGTCGTTCGAAAACCTCTTTGGCAAGGATCTCAAAGACACTCCTAGAAGAGTCTAGTCCTCTGAGTTCCCAAGTCCTTGCACAAAGTAAGCTTAAGGTGGAACTGAAAAGTTCCAGGTTAAGAGTGTCTCCCCTCTGGAAGCTACCAGTGTTTGGATTCCCGAGCACGTAATACCAAATCAAACTAAAAATATTAAGTTCACATGATTTATGAGAGTGATAGTGACGTATCTTGAGGCTTCTACCAAAAACAAATTATAAATTAGAAAAGAATGCTTGTAAATAAAGCACCGAGGACCAGAAAATCCAACCTGATTAGGAAATGCAACGTTGTGATTTAATTTTAATAGAATTCCATTCAGCTTAAGGCAAACAGTGTGGGCAGATCCTGTCAAGGGGAATGAAGATGTGTGTGGGTGTAGAGCCCTGATTTGAATGAAAGGTATGCATTTGATTAGGGAAGCAGAAGCAGATGTAGCTGGAAAAGCAAAGTATGGGAAACTCCGAGCTATAGCTAGGGAAGTCAGGATTTGGTGGAATAAAATAAAAAGCAGTCGAGACACGGTAAATTCTGGTGCAGCGGTATTTCACGGTGAAAACACCCTTGGAGGGAGGAATAGGGAAGATGAATCAGTGGGAAAACTTGTAATTGAAGATGTTAAGGAGGAAGCAATAAAGCTTTTGCAGAGAAAAGCTGATGCAGTCGGTTAAGCGTCTGACTCTTGATTTTAGCCCAGGTCATGATCCTATGCTTCGTGAAATTGAGCCCCTCATGGGGGTCTGTGCTGACAGAGGGATTCTGTCTCTCCCTCTCTCTCTGCCCTACCCTGAGCTCGCAAGCTCTCTCTCTCTCTCTCTCTCTCTTCCCCCCCCGCAAAAAAATAAACTTGAAAAAAAAGAAATACTACATTGGATCAGCGTTTTGGAAATACAGTTTTTTTTTTTTCAATTTTTTTTTTTCAACGTTTATTTATTTTTGGGACAGAGAGAGACAGAGCATGAACGGGGGAGGGGCAGAGAGAGGGAGACACAGAATCGGAAACAGGCTCCAGGCTCTGAGCCATCAGCCCAGAGCCCGACGTGGGGCTCGAACTCGCGGACCGCGAGATCGTGACCTGGCTGAAGTCGGACGCTTAACCGACTGCGCCACCCAGGCGCCCCTGGAAATACAGTTTTAATCCTAGTTTAGGATTAGACTAAGTCATAGATATGCCACTTCAGCTCTCTCTGTGCGTAATACTCACAGCGGAAAGCAGAGGGCTGGATTCCATTAGTTTCCTGCAACATACGAATCCTAAGAGACAATTTTAGATAAAACATGGAGGAACTTTAAAATTTTTAATAGTTGTGGTTTTTCTTTTTTTTTTTTTTTTTAATTTTTTTTTTCAACGTTTATTTATTTTTGGGACAGAGAGAGACAGAGCATGAACGGGGGAGGGGCAGAGAGAGAGGGAGACACAGAATCGGAAGCATGCTCCAGGCTCTGAGCCATCAGCCCAGAGCCCGACGCGGGGCTCGAACTCATGGACCGCGAGATCGTGACCTGGCTGAAGTCGGACGCTTAACCGACTGCGCCACCCAGGCGCCCCAGTTGTGGTTTTTCTTAATGACCTTGCTTATGTCGGGTTACACTAGCTATGCATTGGCAGAATGATACAATCTTTAAAAAGAATCTTGACTTTTGCTTCTAGCCACAGGAGAATAACAGCGTCTGGAATTACCATTCTGCCACAAAAAACCGGAACACTGGAACCCAAGTCATAACGGTTTTGAGACACTGGACATCGGGCCACACAGGACTGTTATCACTGAAGGGAAGGACACAGATGAGGTATTCTCTATGCAAACCTTACTTTTCTGCCTACTGATCATTTCTAGATCACAGCAAAGGTAGAGGAACTCCAAGAAAGTTCAGTGGGGGTGGGGTAAAGCCACGGATGCCAGGGAGGCCACTGTGGTTGGAGAAGAACATGGGCCAGGTGCTTTGGGATCTGCACGCCCTGGGTTCTGCTCACACAGACCCTCATCCCTGGGGCTTCCTGGAAAACCACTTCCCAGGTGAGGAGGTGACACTCAACAAGAAGACGTATGACCACCTGACTCCCCTCCACAGCCTGCCTGGGGCCCCAGGCCGTCTGCATGGGTATCTCTTTGGAAGGCTCACTCTGATGCACAAGTAGGACAGTCCAGAGCCCAGTAGCCTTTGAGGGGCCCCTCTGATGCCCCCTGGTGCTGGGGCTTCTGCCTGAGCCCCTACTAACTGCCTGAGCCCACTGGGCAGCTTTTTCACCACCCTGGAGCCCTCTCCCAAGATATGGACCCAATGGAAACAGTAACGCCTTTGGCAACGACAACAACAATAACAACAACAAAGGAAAGAAGGGAAGGCAAGGAAAGGAAAGGAAAAGAAAAGAAAGGAGAAGACAAAAAACTCAGTGGTCTAGCTGACTAGTGGAGGCAGAGACTGGAATTCAGGGAGAAGAACAATAAAGCCTGTGAGTCAGAATACCCGAGAAAGAAGCGGAAGCCAGAGAAAGAGCTTCTGAAATAGCGGATGGCATCTCACGGAGCTCTGGCTGAATGATAACGTGCCCATGCTAAAGGCAGAATCCCGCAAGAGTGGACAGAGTAAAACTTTCAGAGAAAGAACAAATGCCAGGAAACTATAAGCAAAACAGCTTCTAGAGTGCACACAGTACCCGTAGGGATTCATTGAAATTCTCGCCGGCCAGCACGAGAGACCTTTCAGAACACCGCGGGGGTTGGACGGGGGGCGGGGGGGACGGGAATTCAGTAGAGACTTCAGCAAATAGATGTGTCAGTGGCAGGGCAGAATTTCCTTAGAGGAGAGATTGCTCTAGACTGGCCCTTAGGTGATGAAAAACAAAAACAAGCGTGTCTCGAAATAATCAGACTTAGCTGCAAACAAACTGACTGCCAAAAAATTCCTAACCCCGTCTAAAGGAATAAAAGTTAGCACTCAGTGCCTGGCAAGCCAATAGCCTGGCATCCAATAGCAAATGATTCAGCATGCAATAAGGCAGGAAAATATAACCCACAGCCAGGAGAGAATCATTCCGTAAAACAAACTTATAAAAGGAAAGATAATTGCGTGAACAGAAAGTATGTTGAAATAGGTCCTGAAAGATGCTTACTGTGTTCAAGGATTTAAAGGAAAACATAAAAAGGGGTGCCTGGGTGGCTCAGTCGGTCGAGTGTCTGACTTCGGCTCAGGTCATGATCTCACAGTTCATGAGTTTGAGCCCCCCGTAGGGCTCTGTGCTGACAGCTCGGCGCCTGGAGCCTGCTTCACATTTTGTGTCTCCCTCTCTCTCTGCTCCTCCCCTGCTCATGCTCCGTCTCTCTCTCCCTCTAAAAAAATAAATAAACATTAAAATAAAGAGAAAGACATAAAATAAAGAAAGGAAAAACAGAAGGTATAAAAGAGACCCAAATGGGATATCTACAGATGGAGAATAATAGTCTCCAAAATAGACAATGCACCAGCCAGGATTATGGCAGACTAGACACTGTGTAAGAGAGAATTTGTGGGTATGAGGACACCCACAGACACTATTTGAAATGAAGCACACAGAGGGAGGACGCTGGGGAAAAAGCACAGCTTCACTGACTTGTGGGTCAACAGCAGGTGTCTAACATACAAATTAGACACCCAGGTAAGTGAAGGTACCAACGATACTCGGAGAAATGATGAACAAAACGTTTCTAAATTTGATGAAAACTGTAAATCTGCAGATCCACGAAGCCAGTTGAATTCCAAGCAGAATGCACAACAAAACCACCTCAAAGTTCAATGAACTCAAAATGCTAACACTCCATTGGTAAAAAGAAAATCTTAAAGCAGACAAAGAGGAAAAAAAGACAGTCCAAAGACACGAATATAAAAAATCACAGACTTATCAGCAACTGCATGCCAGAAGGTAATGAACAGCATTTAAAAGGACCAAGGGAGTAAGAACAAATTAGGAAGCACGTCAGTCTAAGGTTCTCTTGTCCGAAAAAAACAAGTCTTTTAGAAATGAAGACAAAATGCCTTCACTGATCAGCCCAGCCGGAGACTCTGGGGGCCTCTCAAACTTTTCCCAAGGATATACACCCACCATTTCTCTCCCTCTCTCCCCAGGGGTGGGGATGAGGCCCCCAGGGACATACAAGTCAAAACCATGATGACATATGCTCAACTCCTGTTGGTGGCTATAACAAAAGCAATACTAGTAACAAAACAAAACAAAACAAAACAAAACAAAACGAAATGAAACAAAAAAAAACCCAAAACAAAACAAAAGAGAAGTGTTGGCCAGGTTGTGGAGAAACTGGCCCCTAACACATTGCTCGTGGGAATATAAAGTGGCACAACCTCTGTAGAAAACGGTATGGAAGTTCCTCAAAAAATTAAAAACAGAACTACTGTATGATCCAGCAATCACACTTCTGGTATCTGTTCAAAAGCATTGACATTAGGGTCTTGAAAAGATACATAGACGTCCATGATCATGCCAATAGTATTCACAATAGCTAAGGTATGGAAACAACTTAAATGTCCGTTGACAGGTGAAGGGACACAGAAGATGGACTTTATACGTAGATATAATGGCGTATAATTCAGCCTAAATGATGGCAAAACAAAGACTCTTTCAGACAAACACTGAGAATCCATCGCTAGCAGATAGATCTGCCAAACAAATTTGAACAAAGTTCACCAAAACAAGAAAAATAAGGAAACTCTGTCAGCCTAGAGCCCGACGCGGGGCTTGAACACATGAGCCGTGAGATCATGACCTGAGTCGAAGTCGGACGCTCAACCGACTGAGCCACCCAGGCGCCCCTCAAGCTTTTAACCAAAGAGACAAAACAATAGTCACAATAATAATAATAATAATGATTTGTTATTACCATTAATAGTAGTTTACTATTGCTGATAAGAAATTTCCACAAACTTGGTGGTTTCAAAGAATATACATTTATTTTGTCACTCTGGCTGTGGGTCTGGGTATGGCACAGCTAGTCCCCTGCAGCTCAGGGTGTCTCCCGGGGCTGCAAATGAGGGGTGGCCAGCCTTCTTTCTCAACTGGAAGATTTACTGGGGGATTCGTGGGCTTTTGAGTTCATCCAGGATGTAGATGTAATTGATCTCACAGCTGTATGATTGAGAATCTGGTTGTTTGCTGGTTATCTGCTATAGGCACAGATCCTAGAGGTCATGTAGGCTTCCTCCACATATCTGTCCTCTTCATCAAACCAACAAGGGAGATCTCTTCTCCAGTCTGCTTGATGGATTCTCCTATAATATGACGCAATCAGGAGTTGACGTTCTTTGCCATAAACGTGATCCAAACAAGGGTGTGACACCATTACCTTTGCCAATTCTGTTGGCCAGAACCAAGTCTCAAGGGCGTCCCACACTCAAGGGGAGAGGGTTACACCAACACACGGGCACTAGGAGGTGAAAATCATTGAAGCGGTCACCTTATAGGGTCTGGGCGCCACAGTATTATTTTAAGAATCCACTTGCTTAGAGAAAGGAAAGCTATTTAATTTTGCAAACATCCGTCCATCAGTCTAATAAGGTCTTGGTAAATTTCCTGCGGTGCGTCCTGTCCGAGGTAAAAATCCACATGATTGTAGTGTGGAATCAACTTATAGTAAATAAGCCTGGGAATTTGGGGCAGTAAATTCTCAACGTCCTTGAGGTCAGCCACACGGTCGTGTCCTCCGCTCCACACAGCTGTGGGCACTTGCATCTTGGTCACGCTGTACAAGGGAGGTGTGAGCTAAGTATGATTAGAGACGGAGAGAAAAAACCAGATTTCGCAGAAAACCACATCGGGGGAGTAACCTTATCGATTGTTAAGCAAGTTCTTCAAATGCTAAAAGTATGCAGTTAGAATGCACTTAATGATTTCCAAACATTAAAACGTTAGAAGTGCTCGAGAGCACTTCTGTGCAATGGTATGAACTGTGAATAAAGAAAAAGATAACCGTGATATTTCTGATTTGCACGTTGGGGAAAATAGGAAAGAATCCTTGAGGAAGGGGGCTCTTATTTCTGTGGGGGACCATCTTCCTTTCTTAAAAAAACTTTTTTAAAGTTTATTTATTTTGAGTAGGGGGGATGGTCAGAGAGAGAGAGAGAGAGAGAGAATCCCAAGCAGGCTCCATACTGTCAGCACAAAGCCTGACATGAGACTCGATTCCATGAACCATGAGATCATGACCTGAGCTGCAATCAAGAGTTGGTTGTTTAACAGTCTGAACCACCCAAGGCACCCTTATGGGTGACCATCTTTCTAGTAGGGCTTGGCATTCGGAGTATGTCCTTTTGAAACAATATATATGTGTGTATATATATATATATATATATATATATATATACACACACACACATATATATATGTATAGGATAAATGTAAATACCTCTTCTCTGGTGCAGAAATCTGGGCTTGGGGGGATTATTGACACTTGAGCAGACTCTTTGGGGACCACTGAGACCAATGGATGAAAACAGTTGAAGTATGACGTGAACAAGGAGCCAGCCTGTTCCAGAGAACGTGATGTCTTTTCCCTTCTCTCTGGGATCCAACAAATCCCATCCCCCAGCTCCTCAGTGGCCCCGGATGACCCGGCCTGGCCAATCAGTCCTTCATCCCTCTGGCCTCAGTGACTGGATGAGAGATGGGCACATGGCTAAAACCGGGCCAGAGTTCTCTCTGGAACTTTCTGCCAGTGCTCCTGAGAAAAATACTGGCTTTTTCTTCGGGTTTGTGGTGGAAAGAACGATACGAGTTGAGCACACGCAGTCACAATCTTACTAGTTTTGAAATAGCCTGAGAAGGGAAAGAGCATTTGTGAGCAGAACTGGGAGAGAGAGGGAGGGGCGCAGGGAGAAGGAGAGCCGGAGGACAGCGTTCCAGTTCCCAGCCATTGTGAGCTGATCACCACCCTGTTCAGTACAGTAAAGCAGTAGATAGATTTTTTTTAAACCTAATGTCACGTTGTCTCCTGCCATGCACAACTGAGAGAATACGGACTGCCACCATATTCCAGGGACCGAATTGCGTTTTCCGCAAATTTGGATGTTGAAACCTTAACCTCTAATTTGACTGTATGAGGAAGTAAGGCTGTTAGGAGGTAATTGGGGTTAAATTCAGTCATAAGGGCCAGGTCCTAATTAAGTAGGACTGGCAGTCTATAGGAAGGGGAAGAGAGAGATCTCTCTCTCTCTCTCCAAGCGCACTCGCAGAAGAAAGGGTACGTGAGCACATGGCAAGAAGGTGACTGTCTACAAGCCAGAAAGGGGCTCCTCCCCAGAGCCCCACCAGCTGGACACTGACCTTGGACATCCAGCTTCCAGAATGTGAGAAATAGATTTCTGTGGTTTAAGCCACTCAGTCTATGGTCATTCTTTTTTTTTTTTTTTTTTTTTTATGGCATCCTGAGCAGATTTCTACACTGTTGTTAACAATTTTTGGCAGCAAGGTTAGGAAGAAAAGGTAAGGTGGACAAAGACGCAGATCCTTGGGAAACTGTAACCTTGGCCAGGGAGAGGTTTCCTAGACTAGTAATGTACCTGATGACTGGGTTGGGGGGGGCGCTGGCTGGGGGACCGTGCACCTTCAGTTCTCTCGGCAGGGCGATATACAAGCAGAGATCACGGGCTCGACCATCACCGAAGTTACTGTTAGTCGATGGGTTGGTGTCTGAGTCTTAGAGTTACTGAATATCTTAAGTATGACACCTGTCCCCTATCTTGCTGGGAGACCGTGGCCCTGGGCTTAGGAGCAAGTGATAAAGGAGGAGGTGAGAAGGCAGCGACAAGGCAGGGAGGCCAGGGAGCACAGATCAGGGCTCACAGTGGTGCTTTAAGGGCTGGGGAGAGCCTGCGCAATGCCCCAAAGGCCAAGAGCAAACTGGGGCAAGAGGAGGCATGCTTTTCCCGACTCTGGGTTTCTCAGCGGGATAATACAAAGCATAAATACTTAGATGCAAAGATGGAGAAAGTTAAAGAGTAGAAAGACAGCTGTAAATATTAGCAAGCTTCGTGGCAGGAGAGTGGGGTTGAGGAGCCCCTGAAATCAGAACACATTTACTGCAATGATTTAGGATGCTGTGAAGGATGAAAGGAAGCTCAGGAGAAGGCAGAGCCAAAAATGAATATGCAAATCAGGATGCAAATGAGACATGCTGACTTTGGGCCAAGATTTTTTTTTTACTTAGTAATGAAGGTTTGGTGATTACACTGACAATTATGCCCGTCTTATTTATGGTCATTGCTCATAGTTGTGACAAAGGTCATTGCTTTTTACACACACATGTTGTTCACCCTCAGCTAGTTTGGTGTTTTCCATTTCTTTCCCAAGGTCCCAAGCAAACGATTCATATGTAATCTTGAATCACCATGTATCCTGAAGATGGGAAAGATCATCCCTGTGACACAGCTCTCATCCAAGTTGACGTTTAACTCTCACAAAGTAAGCTCATCCTCCAAGACTCTTTCCTTTTAGCAACTATCTACTCTTGCTAGGGTAAGAAATTGGTTACTCACAAGACAAATTGGGACGTTGACATAGTATGTGGGTCTGTGTGTGGCAAGCAGCCTAGGAGAAAACTATAGCAGTTTGGGAGGAAAATCAGATTCTTCACTCCAGCTGAAATTATGTATCTTCTCTATTGCAGTGACTATGGTGGCACTGAAAATCTGCTTTTTTGAAAAATTTCCAAATTTCCATACCCCTTATTTGAAAAACTCATGTATCTTTGATGGCCACTTGTGTCACCTGAGTTCCGTCTATCAGCAGGAAGCCAAAATCATGTATGGATTTTCTTATAAACACTGGGAAAAATAACAACAAATAAAACACCATGTATTTCCATTCAATAGAGAACTTTGGCTTCAAAAGTTTTCATAGATTATGTCAAGAAATATCTTGACATACCACTCTCTGGCAGATATCAGTACTTCTTCCTAAAAGTGATATTTCTGTCTAGTATATCTTTAATGATACACACACACACACACACACACACACACACACATATGTTAAAGGAACAGTAATTGTCATCCCAAAGAACTAATAGGGCAGTGTTAGTTCATTTTATAATAGATGGGTAAGAAATGAGAGCATATGTTCCAGAAACAAAGATTACATATCTTTAATTCTCCTTTTAAAATATGGTCTTGGGGTGCCTGGACAGCTCAGTCAGTTAAGTGCCTGACTCTTGATTTCGGCACAGGTCACGATCTCACGGCTTGTGAGTTCGAGCCCAAAGTCCGGCTTTGCGCTGACACTGTGGAGCCTGCTTGGGATTCTCTTTCCATCTCTCCCTCTGCCCCTCTCTCTCTCTCTGTCTCTCTCTCTCTCAAAATAAGTAAATAAATGTTAAGAAAAACATGGTTTTAATTAAGTGCTGAGAGTGTCTACTTTTTTTGATGTTTATTTATTTATTTTGAGAGAGAGAGAGGGAGGGAGAGAACTGGGGAGGGGCAGAAAGAGAAAGAGAGAATTCCAAGCTGCTACCTCGGGGCCCGACATAGGGTTCCATCTCACGAACTGTTAGATCATGACCTGAGCTGAAAGAGTTGTACGCTTAGTCGACTGAGCAACCCAGGTACCCCAAGAGTTTCTATTTTTTGAGAAGGAATAAGGAGGGTTATAAAATCCAGGAACCCCTGAGTCATATCCTGGTTCATTACGAAGCTAAATAATTTTGACAATTTACCTAACCTCTCTGAGCCTCTGCAAACGTGGAGGCAATCGTATTTACCTTGTAAGGTTATTGTAAGGATCAAAACTAATATGGAAACATTAAATTTTTTTTTTTTTAAAAAGGGGCGCCTGGGTGGCTCAGTCAGTTGAAGGTCCGACTTTGGCTGTGGTCATGATCTCATGGTTCGTGGGTTCGAGCCCCGCGTCGGGCTCTGTGCTGACGGCTCAGAGCCTAGATCCTGCTTCAGATTCTGTGCGTGTGTGTCTCTCTCTCTCTGCCCCTCCCAGCTGTCTCTCTCTCTCAAAATAGAAACGTTAAAAAATTTAGAAATAATGGTACGGAACGTGGTAAGAAACCAATAAGTGGAATCTGATCTATATAAAATATGTGGCACAGTGTTGGAACCTAGCAGGTACTTAGTGAGTGGGGACCGATGGCCACGGTCATCCATGTACCTGGTGAAAGTGCATCATGTTCTCATCAGGGTTTCCCCAGTCAAAAGCTTGGAACAGACCAGAATTAGCAGCCTACGATAAAATAGAAATAAAAACACATTACGATGATATAAGAACACAACACGCGTTTAAAGACTGTAAACAGAGGCACACCTGGGTGGCTCAGTCAGCTGAGGGTCTGACTTCAGCTCAGGTCATGGTCTCACGGTTCGTGTGTTCAAGTCCCAAGCCGGGCTCTGGGCTGACAGCTCAGAGCCTGGAACCTGCTTCGGATTCTGTCTCCCTCTCTCTCTGCCCCCCCTCCCCAACCACTCTCTCTCTCTCTGTCCAAAAAAATTTATAAACGTTAAAATAAATAAAGACAGTAAACAGAAAATATACAAAGGGGATGACATTACATCCCACTCTTTAGGCACAAGAGCTAAAGTCCAGTAAAGATTAATAAGCCGGATAATAAGACTGATACGAGCCGATAGAGTAATTCACAGAACTGACTGACCGTCTTTTACTCTCCTCTATACCTCTCCAGTGAAAATTCTCAGATAGCAATGTGTTTATTTTTTTAAGATTATTTGTTTATTGAGAGGGAGAGGGAGGGAGAGAATGAGTAGGGGAGGGGCAGAGAGAGAGAGAGAGAGAGAGAGAGAGAGAGAGAATCCCAAGCAGGCTCCGTGCTGTCAGCGCAGACCCCGACATGGGGGTGGAACTCATGAACTGTGAGATCATGACCGTGACCCGAGCTGAAACCAAGTCAGATGCAGAACCGACTGCACCACCGAGGCGCCCTGACGACAACGTCTTCGGGTGTTATAACACTCTACAGAGGAGCGTCTACAAGGATGCTGCGATTGAATGATTCTTGACCATCTTAGCTTCAGGAATTGTCATCATTTTTTTTGAAAGAGGCACCAGCTGTTCATCGACATTGAAAAGTGACTGATGTTTTCCTACACAGCTGTGTCCAGTATCCCTGTCACGGTGTCGTCACTACATTCCCTGTTCTTGAACACTTTTTGTTGCTCCTGAAGGGAACGTGCACGTGGAGTAGCTTCAGCGCTTCCCATGTGAGGAGCTCTGTCCCCCCAGCAGCCAGCCGTGTCGTCAGGAGCGGGGCCACATGCTGAGTGTCTGAGACACCGGGCACGCCACTTGGACATTTTCATGTTCAGACTTCCGCTACGAGAATGGAAATGGTCATACACCTGCACGCCTGGGGCTTCCTCCTTCTGTGACTTGCCACCCACGCTGGACCGAGGAAGGAGGTCACGTTCATGTTCATCTCACATGTTCCAGTAGGCGATTCTCAGTCTGTCCCACGGTTTTTGTTTTTGTTTTTGTTTTTTTTCCTGAACTTGAATATCAGAGATTTTTTTTTCACACTCATTGATTTAATCCTGATGCTTCGTTTAAAATTATTCCCATCATGCTCTCTATTGACAGAGGCGGTCCGCCGCGGTCGGTTTTCAGCAATGGGAAGCAGCAGCGTGGGCTCCTTAGGTACCGGGGTTCTAGCAGCAAACAGACCTGGTCTCAGTCCAGGCTTAACGGATTATTGAATGTGTCATCCACGGCAAGTTACGTATCTCCCCTAATTCCCGTCTGTGAAATGGGAATGATGACATTCTCCTCATAGTGAAGATCCAACTGGGTGATGCATTAAACAGGGTGCTAGGTGGGGCGCCTGGGTGGCGCAGTCGGTTGAGCGTCCGACTTCAACCAGGTCACGATCTCGCGGTCTGTGAGTTCGAGCCCCGCGTCGGGCTCTGGGCTGATGGCTCAGAGCCTGGAGCCTGTTTCCGATTCTGTGTCTCCCTCTCTCTCTGCCCCTCCCCCGTTCATGCTCTGTCTCTCTCTGTCCCAAAAATAAATAAACGTTGAAAAAAAAAAATTTAAACAGGGTGCTAGGGTGTAGCACCTAGAAATGCTCAACAAACCTCTTTTTACTAACATTACTACTCTCGTCATTGTCGTCACCCTTGCCGTAGCCATCCGCATAACTTATGACCAAGTGTCTCACCTCATCCCCCTCCCCACCCCCCTGACTTATTTCTGTCCTCAAGAGGACTTTCTGCCACAGGAGAAGAGATCTTTTTAAGAGCAGTGAGCTGTGAGACACGTAAGGGACAGGCCAGGACATTTGTGGCATAAGGGGTATCGATGCCCTCGTGGAAAGACTGTTAAGAGAATTCAGTGAGACCAAAGGAAATCACACGTACGAACAGCAAGGACTCAGGGAAAGTGAAATTGGAGCTGTGTTACCCACCACAGACCCTCTCTGTCTCCTCACCGGGGGGAGACATTCTGTCCTGAGCATCTTTCTTCCGGCAGGAACTTGAGGGTTTATCTCCTGGGCGTGGAACTCTTCAAAGGAGTTCAGAAGTCCTCAACTAGTGTTTCAGGCTATCTGCAGCAGTGATTCTCAACCGTAAAGCATGGAGCAAACTTACAGGGGTAGAGGTGAAAGTGTAAACTCGTAGGGATCTCGGATATGTCAAAACTTTGGGAAGACCCTTCTCTCTCCCCCCCCCCCCCATACACACACACACACACACTCATCACACTTGGTTCAGAAAGCTGGGCCAATTGAATATGACTTCTCCCTGAACTTGCTGAATATTGAGCAATACGGTAGCATACACACACATTTAAACTGAGAGTGAAAACAGAAACCATTAATCTATTTTCATCTCTATCTCATACTTCACTTGCGCAGAGTAGAGCATTATTTCCACACTCTGAAATGGCCCATTCGCCAATAGGAGGATGCGCAGATCTTTCCGGAATAGCTCTATCATGTTATATAAAGTTCCGTTAGAACTGATGGTTTCCCAAAAGAGGAAGTACAAACCTTCCCTAGAAAAGGCAGTTGGGAGTAATCCAAAAATCAGAGTTCAGTCCAAATAGGTGGGAACCAGGCCCAAACACCAGAAACCGAGGACACAGAGAACAGCAGAGAGAACAGGGAATGAACACGAGTTGATGCTGATTTCGGAAGCATCCACCTGACAGAGGCAGGTGCCTGAAAAACCCCGCGATGGGCTCTGGGAGTCCTCCTCAGGGCTCTCGGGGCGATGTGTGTGCATCAGACCAGGAGTAGGGAGCACGTACCTGGGCCCAGTGCAGCATGGTCTGCACAGATGTTCCCGCAGAGCTCTGTGCCAAATAAACATCCAAGCGACTCTGCAAAATGGAGATTATTTCTCACCGGGAGGCTAATCCTATGACCACACCGCAAGTAAACTTGAATATTCTCTTTCTCTCTCTGGGGAATAAACATGAACCATGCCCTCTTTAAGAACCGTCTCCTCCCGTAGCTCTGTTCTGTCCTGTATAGTCTTCATAAAGCCCACAGAGGCCATCCCGCCGGTCAAAGACACGAACATGCCTTTTCTCTCCCGCCTCACCTCAGATGGCCCAAGAGTACAGGGGGGGTGAGGGGTGAGAGCCCCAGTGACCTTCATCACCCTGTGTTAAGTCCCAAAGGACATTCTGAGAGAGTTGTTCATCATGAGACATTGAGAAAAGATCTAAATGTTTCCTTTGCCTTCTGATTTGAAAAACATAGTATTCCACAGGGCTCTCTGAAAGTCTGTGGAACATAATCCATCCAGGATTGTAACCTCCACTGACATTTAGACTTTTTTTCCGGATTAAGAAAAAAAAAAACTTGATATTTTTCATTGCCATTTTTTTTTTTTTTACATTTTAGTATACAAAACGGTTATTTTTCCACCAAAGTGAGCACAGAAAGAGCTTGGAGCTTTAAAAAAAAAACACTACCCGTCATGAGCTAGCCAAACCTACTGAATCAATATCAAAATCTCCAGGGTTGAGTCCTGGACATGTGTATTCCTTCAAAGTTCCACAAACTCTACTCAGACATCCCTGGATATCCTCCACTAAAATAGACATCCTTGCAGAGATTCCATAGGCCGGCCCCCAACAGTTAAAAAAAAGGAGGGGGGGTGCAATTTGACTGTATAAATGTACAACGAGGGCCCTCAGTGAATGTTCTAGAGGGTCACGTTAGGAAGTCTTCCTTTAGCAAACTCTGAGGCCATATCGAGAAGATGCTTTTGAAATTATCCCTCTTGTGTTTGCTTACAGCTCCTTGCCAGCTCTGCCTACATGATATGCTACCATCTAAGCGATAGGCACGTGCAATCCCCTCGGTAAACGGAGAAAACAGAAAAGGAGTGTGAAAAGGCAGGGGTTAAGGCATGCTTTGCATAAACGGCTATTTACAAATCTTGTCTGAAAGCAAGAAAAGTGTTTAATCAGTGCTCTCCAGTAACAGAGGGAGACTAGGCTCTGGGCGGAAATCTGTGAGATAGTCGGAGACCATTTTCAACTATGTCCTGCTTCTGGTTTCAAAGATTCCTCCTCTCTGGCTGGGGAGTGAACAGTAGCTTTCCGTCTTCCACCTCCCCCGTAGTCAGCTCATGGTGACTAAAGAAGAAAAGGAGGGGCGCCTGGGTGGCGCAGTCGGTTGGGTGTCCGACTTCAGCCAGGTCACCATCTCGCGGTCCGTGAGTTCGAGCCCCGCGTCAGGCTCTGGGCTGATGGCTCGGAGCCTGGAGCCTGTTTCCGATTCTGTGTCTCCCTCTCTCTCTGCCCCTCCCCCGTTCATGCTCTGTCTCTCTCTGTCCCCCCAAAAATAAATAAACATTGAAAAAAAAATTAAAAAAAAAAAAAAAAGAAGAAAAGGATTTCAGCTGGAGAGGACTCACCAAGAAACCCAACTGATCCCTCTCAGTGTCCCTTCAACTGTGAATCTGTAGCTATCATTGGAAAGCCATCCCTTAATCCCAATGGATTAAAGAAGTCAGTGGTTCACAAAATGACTATTTCTAGATCACCTATGAAAGTGGAAAATGGGTTTAAAATTACAGATGCTTGGGTATACTGAAATTCTACTTCAGTAGGTCTGAGATAGGCAGACCTCAGGCACAGCGAGATAAATTTCAAAACCATAGTCTTCATGTCAGTGGAGGACCTTTCCAATGGCGGCGCTTTGGCCAACAGCAAGGGTTGGTGAGAATGTTCAGTGGCAAAGCCTTCTCAAATCCTCCTACTAAAGCAGGTGGAACCTCCTCCCGCCCCCCAGCTTCAGTGGAAGCCATCAACATATAATTGCAAATCAGGAGACAAAAAGGAGACCTTGAGATGTGGCTTTCACACAATTCAGAACACATTCTCCTCTCCTCTGTGCAACAAAATAATTGCTTTTCTGGATCCGACTACTTACACATACCATGTTTAAGTTTTTTGGGTCAAATCCACTCAAAGTAAACAGGAAGTTGCTGCAGAGATGACGGAATAGCTTCCGGTTGCATACCTTGGTGGCAATGAATTGGTCAAAAAAGGTATGAGGGTAGAACATCTTGTCACCAAATAACGCCTGCAAGATCAATTTAAGATGCCGTCAGATTTCATGGATGTGGATGTCAAAAGTGGAAAGTGAGTGGTCATTCAGCCAAGGACTGGACAGAGGTGATATCTGCTCAGTGGCAGTCCTCAGTAAAATGGAAAGGCCTGGTAAATTTTGTTTTTGGTTCTCCCAACCCACCTTCGTGGTCTTCTCAACACATCTCATGATTCCCTTTCCCAAGGTCCTCTACTTGGGGTGTTTTTCAGAATGCCCTCTGAGAAATTAGCCACCGTAGGAAATTGATAAGGCTTTGGAGTCACAGATACTTTGGTTCGATTCTGGACTCTGTCTTTACACCTTAAGGAAGTATTTCATTTCTATTATCCCGAACTTTCTCAATGACAAAATAAAAAATTAACATGCTATGTTGTAAAGGACTGTTGTCAAGATAATAAGTCATGTTTAAAAGGTACCTACTGAATCTTCTAGAAGCTAGTAAACATTCCCCAAACAATAGCTATTATTACAAGTAGTGAATGATATAGACTTAATGAGCCATTCCTTCCAGAATCTTTTAGTAAACGCTTCCAGAGGCAAAACTTAATCTCCCTAAAATGAATCTTTACTAGTGAAATTTCAGGCAATGTTGCCAGTGAGTTGAACTTACTTTTTGAACTCTAGGAATCCCTTCAAATTAGAACATACATTCATATCAAACTCCTGTGCATATAAGACGAATCTTACCTTTGCTTCACAAAAACTAGTTTTATAATCTTAGGATAATAAACTAGATATGAGGATGAAAAAGTATCTTTTAATTCTTTTGGAAACATCCATTTACAGTAAAAAACAAAACAAAACAAAACAAAAAACAACCAAAACAAAACAAACCTCGCTTATCTTTTTCCTGGAATCCTTTATTGACTGGTGATTACAACAATCAATTAGATTAGATTAGAACAATAATAACTAACATTTATTTTTATTGCGTTAGTGCACGATAAGATCTCAGGCTATCTTTGGTAAACTCGATCCGGTGAATTCCTCCTGGGTAGAGTTGGTTGAATTCTGAATTTGAAAAGCGGTTATTTTATATGATCAAAGGTAATCTTCATTGAATGGAATATTTGATATCCCATGGAATATTAATGAATCTATGACCCACCGTGACTTTATCTACCCCTTCCTACGGGAGAGGGGGAGGGAGGAAGGGAAAAAAAAAGAGGCTATAATTGTTAAGCTAGTTCAAATCGCATTTCTTTAGGTCGGGAAGGCAATAATTAACCATGGCAGACATTATCTAATTCATTCTGGCCTCTTATTCATTTTGTCTCAATCGCTGGGACACTTGAGCAATATATTAGATAATTTATTAATCCACTTACCAAATTGTAACTCTTCCTGTGTAACTGTCTACATGGTAATTAGTAGTAGCCACAGACACATAGAGAGAACTTTTTTTTTGTTTTGTTTTTAAAGAATGGCTTCTTTAAAAAAAAAAAAAAAAGACTTTATTTTTAAGTAATATCTACACCCGGGGCACCCGGGTGGGCTCGGTTGGTTAAGCATCCGACTCTTGATTTTGCTCAGTCGTGCTCTCGCATTTGTGAGTTCAAGCCCCGCATTGGGCTCTGTGCTGACAACGACTCTCTCTCCCTCTCTATCTGCCCCTTCCCTGCTTGCTCTCTATTTCTCCATCAAAATAAAGAAAAATAAACTTAACACAAAGTAATATGTACACATGGGGCTCAAACTTAAACCCTGAGATCAAGAGTCACGCGTTCTACTGACTGAGCCAGCCAGGTGCCCCTGAACTTACCTCTGAAAAGAACGTTTTCATCTATTCTGTTCTCAAGTGCAATAATCTAAATGGAGTGGTTGGCACATGAATAAGTAATGAAGGTAGGAAGCAGGGTCTGGTTTTCACCAGTGAACATTTTTCTTTTTCTTTTTAACATTAGAAAAAATTTTTATAGTGTATTTGTTTATCTGGAGAGAGACAGCACCAGTGCGACCAGCGCAGAGCCCAACGGGGAGCTCAAACTCACAAAACCACGCGATCGTGACCCGAGCTGAAATGAAGAGTCCACTGCTTACCCGACTGAGCCACCCAGGCCTCCCCTAACATTTTTCGTTTTCAACGACCAATATCTTCATCATCCACCCTTGGCAGAAACTCCGTATGAAAAGGAAGTACCAGTTCAGAGAAGTGAGCAACCGTGGAAACATGATGTGAAGAAAGAGGTTAGGGGCATCTGGGTGACTCAGTCGGCTAAGCGTCTGACTCTTGATTTCACCTCAAGTCATGACGTCCCGGTTTGTGAGATGGAGACCCAAGTCGGGCTGTGCGCAGACAGCGTGGAGCCTGCTTGGGATTCTCTCTCTCTCTGACCCTCCCCCATTCACATGCACTCTCTCTCTCTCCCTGTCTGTGTCTCAAAATTAAAGAAACATTCCAAAAGAAGAAGAAAGAGGTTCCATCTGCCATAAAAGGCCCTCGTTCTTTATTCTGACAGCCGGTATTTCCAAATACTGGGTGAATTAGCATGGCAGTCGCTGACTTTACCTCTACACCCATGCATGAGTGACTCTGCAAAACGGTCATATATTTACCCAGGGACAAATAACTGCTCCTTCCCCCTAACCTAAAAAGAGAGGAGAGTAACGCAGGCCAGCCAGCCACACAGCGCCCATTTGTATAGCGTGGCAAACGTGGCTTGTAGAATGTAATTCCAAGTTCATTCTGGAGGGGGCGTGTGTGTCCCATAACAGCACAAGATTCTTCAATTTGCTCTTTCGGTAACTGGGTGAATTTAAAAAGGCACCACTCCTTTTGGGTACATGGCTCCATGCCAGGTCACATGACTTGCCAAGACGACCATGGGCTGGATGCAGCTGTCCGTGGCTTGCTGAGCGCGGCACCCTAAGGATCCCGGACTGACTTCTTCAGGCTGGCATTGGAAAGGGGGGGGAAATAGCTACACAGAAGAAAGAGCACCCACCATCGATGACCCGGTCAGATCTGGGTTCAAGTTCTGGTTCTGTCACCCACTAGCTGGGTCATTCGGGACAGGCTGCTTAGCCTCTTTGAGCCTCACGGTTTTCTTTTAAGAAACGAAGACAATACTAACAATGCTCACTGTTTAAATAACATGTAAGGAGCAAAGGGTCAAAGCAAGCAAGATACAAGAACACGTAAATGCCCGGGGACCAGACAAGGGGCGGGAGCGAAGGAGGGGATAAACAACTGGCAAACAGGAAATCTGAAACGCCAAGTGCTGTGGCTTTGAATCCAAAATAAACTCAATGAATACTACTAGATAATATCTACTGAATACCTGCCGTAGGCCTGGTACTATGCTTAAACATGTATCATCTCAGTGAATCTCCCAAACAACTTGACACATTTTTACCCATTTTTTTACTCATTCATCCATGCATGCGTGCATTCATTCATTCACTTTCAACTTTATTGAGGGATAATTGGCGCCATAAGACACTAAATATCTTATAAACGAAAGTTTGTACACTTTGACCTACATTTCCCCATGTCTCCTTCCTCCAGCCGCTCGTAGCCACCGTTCTATTCCCCTTTTCTAGGAAATTGGCTTTTTAATATCAGATTCTACATATAAGGGATTCAGTACAGTATTTGTTTTTCTCTGTCTGGCTTATTTCATTTGGTGTTATGCCCCCCAGTTTCACCCATGTTGCAAATGGCTGTATTTCCTTACTTTCTTTTGGCTCTTTAATACTCTTTAAAATTTTCCCATTTTCATTTGTTGAGAAATCTCTACACTGTTTTCCATAAGGGTTATACTAATTTACATTTCCACCAGCAGTGTATAAGGGCTCCCTTTTCTCAACATCCTTGCCAACAGTTGTTATTTCTTGTCTTTTTGATAACAGCCGTTCTAGAGGTGACTGGGTGGCTCAGTTGGTTAAGTGCCTTACTCGATTTCAGCTCAGGTCATTATCTCAGGCTTCATGAGTTCAAGACCCGCATCCGGCTCTTGGTTGGTAGCTTGGAGCCTGCTTGGAATTCTGTTTCCCTGTCTCTCTGCCCCTCCCCCGCTCATGATCTCTCTCTCTCTCTCTCTCTCTCTCTCTCAAAAATAAATAAACATTAAAAAAGATAATAGCCATTCTAACAGGTAGGAGGTAATACTCCATGGTGGTTTTGATTTGCATTCCCTGATGGTGAGTGATGTCGAACATCTTTCCATGTACCTATTGGCCATTTGCATGTCTTCTTTGGGAAAATGCCCTCTTTAAAACTGGATTAGTTGCTTTTCTGCTATTGAATTGTATGAGTGTTTTATATATTTGGTTATTAATCCCTTATCAGATACATGGTTTGCAAATATTTTCTCCTATTCTGTGGGTGGCATTTTCAACATATTGAAATGTTCCCTTTGCTGTGCAGAAGCTTTTTAGTTAGTCCCATTTGTTTATTTTTGCCTTTATTGCCTGTTCTTTTGCTGTCTTACCCAGAAAATCATTGGCCAAGACGAAGGTCAAGGAGCATTTTCCCTATGTTGTCTTCTAGGAGCTTTATGATTTCAAGTCTTAAATGTAAGTTTTTAATCCATTTCAAGTTAATTTTTGTGAGTGGTATAACATAAGGGTTCGGCCTCATTCTTTTGCATGTGGCTATCCAGTTATCCAAACACCATGTATTGAAGAGACTATCTTTCCCCCACTGTGTCCATAGCACCCTTGTCAAAATTTAGTTGGCAATAGGAGTGGGTTTCCTTCTGGATCCCTAACACACTGCTCTATGTACCTGTTTTTATGCTAGTACAATACTGTTTTTATTACTATAGCTTTGCAATATAGTTTGAACACAGGAAGTGTGGTGCCTTCACTTTAGTTCTACTTTCATAAGATTGGTTGGGCTATTTGGGGTCTTTGTATTTCCACACAAATTTTAGGATAGGGTTTTCTTTTTTTTTTTTTTTTCTGTGAAAAATACCATTGGAATTTTGATAGGGACTGCACTGAATCTACAATTCACTTTGGGATGTATGGACATACTGATGGTATTAATCCTTCCAATTTGTGAACATAGGCTATCTTTTCATTTATCTGTGTCTTTCTGGGTTGTATCAGTGTCGAATTGAATCACCATGGGCTAATTTAATTATTTCTCACAAACCCAAATCTCTGGCTTCCATAAAGATTATCTTACTTTTATCCGCTTTCACTGAAATCACAAGGATCGCTCTTAGTCAGCCCTGGGAGAAGCCCATATCAATATGGAAGAGAAAAACACACTAAGCCACATGGACCAATTCACTTCAGCCGAATAACTGATCAGATTAGTTAGCCGTCAGCCAGCACAGAGAATCTGGACTTCAGGATATTGTCCAGATTTTGAGGACTTGACAGACAGAGAATCACTAAAAGCTGGACTTTCAGTGATGGGGAGAAGGTATGGTCTGTGCAAATCATGACAGCAACAAGTAGCTGATATTTATTAAAAGCTTAGAATGTGCAAGTCCTGGTTCTAAGGGATTCACACGTCTGACCTCAATCCTTAAAGCAGCCCTATGCGTGGGAACTATTATGATCCCCCCTTTACAGATGAAGAAAATGATTCCCCAAACATTTCAGGTCTTGACCAAATTTACCCAGCTAGCTAGGATCCAACCCCGTGCCATCTGGCTCCGTGTGGTGATTTTAACTACTACTCCATACTTCTCCTGAAAAACCAGGGGCTGCCAGAGAGAAATTTAACCTACTAGATTAAACAAATCAATTAATCAAATCAACATTTGCTTTATCTGTGATTGAGGAATGACACGGACAGAAGCCTGTAGATGTGGATTTAGACAATAGCGTAGAATGGCATCGGAGTGAGCTCTCTGAACCCTGTTGGTAAAATTACACCACGGTACGTCTCTATCGATAGCTTCTATCTGTCATCGTCTCAGAAGTTTATAAAATGCCATTTTGTCTAAGGTTCTCTTCTCTTGAAATCAGCAAAAACGGAGCTCGTTTTAGTTACTACAGATTTAAACTTGGAGGAGCCACATACCTTGACTACTTTTCTGTTAAGAGTTGTTAATTTTTTCATAGGACTTTGGGTGTATTTCACCGTGATGACTGGAGCCAATGCGAAAAATATCTTAATCCTTTTAGCCAGCTCTGGATTTGTAGAGAATGCTATGAAAGCTGGAAGGGAAGAAGACACTAGTTTGTAGGTTTCGAACAATTCTTCATTCATCGTAAATGATAGCAAAAGTAGTCCTATTAAAAAGAACAACAACAGCAACTGAAACAACAACAACAACAACAACAACTTAGAGTAAGTACCATCTGTAGGAAGAATTCTCTAAACTTCTCAAGGGTGGAATTGACTAATTCAAAATACAGTGACTTTCCTGTCCCTGGAGAATTTAAGTCTACTGGTAGAGAGTGTTGCAGAAAGGGTTCAAACACCCACTGTGGGGCATACCTAGGTAAACCCCAAGGGCCATTCTCCTTTGGCCATGCTCCTTAATACTAGACAACATTGGGCTATGATTGTGGCTTCCCATTCAGTAGCTGTGTGGAGATTTGAGCACGTTACCTCCCCACGCAAGTCTCCGCTTTCCCAGTCTGCCAATGTGGAAAACAGGATCCTTCGCGGATGAATCTTTTGAAGGTTAAATTACGTATGCATAAAACTGAAGGTATTATTTGGCATTCTCACCATTAGAAAGGATTTCCAAATTCAGCCGTTTGTAACACATGGATGATAGCGATCTCAAATGTTTGTAGGTCGCATGAGAGGTGTGGGGAAGATGCATCGCCTAGTACGGGCGTGGAAAGACCTACTTTACGCCAGAAACCTGATTAGGATCCAGATACAGAAAAGAGCCTGGTGGAAATGGTGTTGGTATTGTTGAGGCGTCTAGCTAATGGGGATCAGGGAAGGGAGCGAGGTGCCTCGTGGCATTGCCCACACGGCCTCAGTGCCTCTCGGAACTGCAAAAAACACTGATGGTGACATTTCGTCCCCACGATCTGTAATTCTCTGCTTTCTTCTTGGTGTCCTCATTAGGCTGCAAGCTCTTTAAGGGAAAGATGCATATGATTTTTGTCTCTGCCTCCCCAGCATCTAAACCGGTGTGACAAATGTGTGTGGTATACACAAATGAATAATTCTCTCTCCCTCGGGCTTAGCTATCAATCTCCAACAATCTCCAAATTCAACGGGGGGGGGGGGGGGCAGCCTGTGTGTGTGTGTGTGTGTGTGTGTGTGTGTATCCCTGTTGTCATCCTTGTTTTAGTTACTCTTCAGAAACCAGCCAGAGGGTTTCCCAGGTCGAGTCCACAAGCTAGAGACACTGTGCAGAGGGAGGTAGCCCTGACCCCTTCCTCTGACACTCTCAGGTCACCCCTGCCCAAACACACCGATGGTGGTGCCTTGGGAGTGGCCCACGTAGTAGAGTCGCTCTTGTCCCGTTTTCTCTGCAATAAAATTGATTGTGGCTGGAAGGTCGTAGTTAGCCATCTCATCCAAACTGCCAAAGAGAAAGAACAACAAAATTGGAGAAAAAGCACCTCATTGTCAGGCCTACAGTGTTCGAACACCTTACTACAGCCACAGATACTTGGCGCTTGTCGATTTAAGACTGGAGTCAATATATAGCATTAGGCATCTCTGCACCCTCTGAGGATGTCACCTGGATTGCAAGAGTAACAGGGTTACGAAACCAGAGTCAGAAAAATCTGCTTTGTAGAGGCCCACAGAGGATCTTCCTGTAAGGCTGGTCATGTTTCACCTCACTCTACGGCAGATTTACCAAACTCCCTTGAAAAGAACAATTCCTGGAATGCCTACGTTGTAAACAGAATAAAGCAAGTAGATTTGTAGACCTCAGCCTGGACAGACGGCCTCGGAATTTCCGGGGAAGAGGCCTGGTAATCTGCACGTTTTCACAGGGCCTCTTTTCCTGTGCAGAGTTGGGAAAACGCTCCCCTAGGACATATCCTCATGCTGTCTGTCATCACCCGTGACACAACAGCCCTGGGGTGTGGAGTCAGCAAATGCCATGTGGCTTCTAAGAATGAAACCAAGGAACAAATGACTTCAGCGACCTTCAAGGCAGACTTCTTAGCTCCTGTGTCAGCACGGGGCTTCCTGCTGTAATGAAGCAGCCGTGCCCCAGGGGCACTGCTCCTCAGTCATTCTGTGGTCAGGCTTTCTCTTTCTTTCCCCGGGACCTGGCTCCAGGGACGGCTTCAGCCCCGCCAGCCTATGGTTTGTTCACTACGGAGTGAATCAACATTTAAAATACCATCTGTGCAAACTCACTCTAGGCTCCCTCTTGGCTTATCACGGATGTCTGGCTCCCAGAATTTTCGCCCAGAATTTTGTTTCTGGTCCCATTTCTCGATTGGTTTCCTTCTTCCTCTTTAGTAAGCACACCTTGTAACCTTCCTTTGGGGTCCACACTGACAAAGTGAGAGTCCTGGAGTTAACCTTTCTAAAGATGACCTTTGCGTTTTGATTTTTTTTTGCATATATACCTTGCACACACACGCCCTCCAGACACCAACACATGGGCTTTTTATTTATTTCACTTATTAAAAATTTTTTTTAATTTTTAAATTTTAAAGCTGGCTTTAAATTGAAGCTGGCTCCAGGCTCTGAGCTGTCAGCACAGAGCCCAACGCGGAGCTTGAACTCATGAGACATGAGATCATGACCTGAACGGAAGTCAGATGCTTAAATGACTGAGCTACCCAGGTGCCCCAACAAGTGGGATTTTTATTTTTTTTTTTTATTTTTTTTTTAACGTTTATTTATTTTTGCGACAGAGAGAGACAGAGCATGAACGGGGGAGGGGCAGAGAGAGAGGGAGACACAGAATCGGAAACAGGCTCCAGGCTCTGAGCCATCAGCCCAGAGCCTGACGCGGGGCTCGAACTCACGGACCGTGAGATCGTGACCTGGCTGAAGTCGGACGCCTAACCGACTGCGCCACCCAGGCGCCCCAACAAGTGGGATTTTTAAAACGAACATCAGTGCAATGAATAAGGACAATTTCTTCAGAGCCTGGGTAGAGGAAGATACGTTTGTTTCTTTCTTGAGTATTCCACTGGGTGTATTTGCACAGTAAGGGAAAAATCAAAGGGTGTTGGTCCATATAAATGAACAAAGCAGGGGCACCTGGGTAGCTCGCTTCGTTGAGCATCTGACTCTTGGTTTCAGCTCAGGTCATGATCTTGTGGTTTGTGAGATCAAGCCCCACATGGGGCTCTGCGCTGACAGCACGGAGCCTGCTTGGGATTCTCTCTCTCCCTCTCTCTGCCCCTCCCCTGCTTGTGCTCTCTCTCTCTGTCTCCCTCAAAATAAATACACATTAAAAAAATAGATAAATGAACAAAGTACACACTTCATCAGTACGTATCTCTTTACCTGAAGGCCCAGAATTCGCGTGATTTGGGTGAAAATTTCAAGTGTTTTCTGGACCAGGTGTTTCCCCGGCTGTTCCCCAGCCACACGTCATAACCGATATCTGCCAGAAGGAAAGCCAAGCTGTTGTTCGGAAGGTTGCAAATCCAGTTACTGGCAGACGCAATTAACCCGTGTTGCAAATACACGACAGGCTTTGGAGCTGCAAGACACGGGCGACAAGAATTTCATGTCTGAACCCTCTGAGCATCTATAGGAAAATTCTGTTCCTGACTTCCTCTGATATAGGACAGAGGTTAAGGGATGAAATGTGGCACGGGGTAAACCTGGGTTCTAGTCTTTTATGAACTACTTACTTGGGCAAGTTATTTATCCTCTCGTGTCTGGTTTTCCTCCTTGTAACATTTTGATTTAAATAATATATTGTGTTGTTCCATAGGTGCTGGAGTCAGGCTGTTCTTGCTTAGAATCTATTCCTCCCAGCACTAACCCCTTTGTGCCTCAGTTAACTGATCTGTATAATGGGCAACAGTAACAAATGCTATCTCATAGTAGAGTCACAGGAATTAAATTAGGATAAAAATACATAAGAGACTGTCCAACACAATAAATCATTTCCCCTATTATTATTATTATTATTTCTACGAATAACATTTTATTTCTCAAGGAACCTCTGATTAGAAAACTAAATTTTTCTCAAAATAATAACACAAACAATAAACACGCCAATTTTGAATATTGACGAATGCCAGGCACTCGGCTAGATTTTACACACAACCGCATCGTTTCATTTACATCGTCGGGAAGCAAAACGCAAAGACGTTCAGTGAAATGTTATGTGACGTAAAGTTGTTAACTTGATATAAAAGTCCTGCTCACAATGTGGAATTGGAGCAGCTTGACTGAGGAGAAAAGAAAAGGAGGAGGTAGGGAGGTGGTGTTGAGACACAGACAGTAGAGAGAGAAGGGACTACCACGTTCCTGGCTTTTACAAATGGTTTGTGGTCCTGTGTTGGTACCCACGACCCCCTGAGCTCACTGTGGGGCTAGCCCAGCTTCCCGAGATCGGACAGGCTACACTGGGAGATACTCTGGAAGAGGCTCTGGCCACCACGACCCAAGGAACCGAAGTCTATGTCCATTCAATCGAACTTTCCAGGGAATGGAAAGAAGAGGTGTTACTAATTCTCCTAAATCATTGCCAAAGAGCAGTCAGAGGCCGTAGGCCCTCTCTGATCGGAGCCCCCACAGCTTCTCATCGTACAGACAGCCGTCCAGCTCATGCGTCTTGGCAGCTACCTTGCCTGGCAGAACTGAAATCGAGTTTGGGCAAACAGGGTTCTCACGAGTGTTTACAAAGGTCATGGAGTTTTCTGGGGGCTGGCGGTTGGTTCTATAAGGTCAACAACATCTCCCTCTGGTTTTGAAAATCTAGATTTTCTCTTCACATGATTAAGGATTGTGGTACCGGGAGGTTTTGTTATACAACACCCCAAAGTATCAAAGGAGCTAAGAAATGAGAGAAGAAAGCAAATAGTGGCTTTGCAAGTGACTTCCTCTTTCCTCTACAGGGATCCATCTTGATCGTAGGGAACTAGAAATGGCTGTTTAATTAAGTTTAAGTATAGTACGAATAGGGTCAGACTTGCTTCAAAATTTTTTTAATATGTATTTATTTTTGAGAGAGCGAGAGACACAGAGCAGCAGGGGAGGGGCAGAGAGAGAAAAGGAGACACAGAATCGGAAGCAGGTTCCAGGCTCTGAGCTGTCGGCACAGAGCCCGACGCAGGGCTTGAACGCACAGACCGTGAGATCATGACCTGAGTTGAAGTCAGATGCTTAACTGACTCAGCCACCCAGGAGCCCCGGGTCAGATTTACTTCAAAAATGAAGTCCCAAGGCCTTAGGAAGAGAACTAATTACAAGTGAAGTAAGTTGAAAAGCTATCATAGTAGCTGAAGCAAAAGATGATGATCATGTCCAAGCTGAGAGGAGTTTTTGGAGGAGAGAGAAATTTAGAGGCAAAATTGATAGATCTTGGTGATTGGCTGGATATAGGAAACGAGGGAGAAAAAAGTGTCAAGGTGACTCTTAGGGTTCTGGTTTTTAAGCCTGAAGAGAGGGTATCTCTAGAATACCCTGTGTGTGTGTGTGTGTGTGTGTGTGTGTGTGTGTGTGCGTGTGTGTGTGTGTGTGTGTGTTTTGGAAGGAAGACAAAATGGTGGAGAAAAAAAAGAGACTACATAAACAGTATACAATTGACTTTTGAACACCATAGGTTTGAACCTTGTTGGGTCCCCTTATATGTGGATGTTTTTTTGAGAAATACAGTACAATACTAGAAATGCATTTTCTATTCCCTAAGATTTTTCTAACAACATTTTCCTCTCTCTACCCTACTTCATTATAATAATACAATATATAATATGTATAACATACAAAATATATGTTAATTGACTGTCTATGTTCTTGATAAGGCTTCCGGTCAACATTAGATTATTAGTAGTGAAGTTTTGGGGGAGTCAAAAGTTATATGTGAGCGTTCAGCTGCTTGGAATGGGGGTAATAGTGTCCCTCACCCCCCTGTTGTTTTAGCCAACTGTATATCTAACTGCTTTCAAAAGTCCCAAGGATTATACAAGTGAAATGGAGTCTAGCGGTGGAGGTGATGAGTTTCTTCTGGAACAGGCCAGACTATTTCAGAACAAAGGCTACCCTGGTACTGTGAGCAGACCTAGGAATCTCTGCTTTAGGCATGATTCCTTCCAAAACAAAATAAATCCTACTTTTTCTTGGGCATCCTCTTCCATGGGGAATCCTGTAAATTCCGAGGACATAACCATCCTTGGTCACAACGTCATACTCTTCATAAGGATAACCCCAGTAGGAAATAATCTGGCTCTGAAAAGAGGGGAGGAAAATAGACACATTCATGATGTCATGTCTCGATAAACTGCAATGTGGTACTTTAAGTTATACAACTACTGTTCCATGACGTCCTGGGACAGAATGCAGCAGGAAAATCAGGATAACTTGAGGAGGGTTTTAGGAAGAGGTTGCATACAGAAGCATGGGAAGGCGAGGTAGGGTGACCGTATATCCTGGTTTGCCTGGCTTGGTATTATGAATGCAGCCAGGGTTCACTCTCAAAATGTTTGCAAACGAATTATATGGTCATCTGATGAGGGAAACCATGGGGGATTGCGTGGTACCCTGTGGCCAGTTACGAGTGAGTTGTTCCCAACCACCCATGAGGGGAGGTGGGAGAAAGTGGTCACCAGGCGCAGAGTGAGACAGAGAGAAAAGGGCATGTGGAGAGGGAGTATGGCCTTTAGCAGAAGGGCACAGCCCGCTTAGGGTGACCTCATGGAGGAATCCAGGGCAATCAATCATCTGATCTCACCCTCCTTCCGCCTTCTGCTCTCCTGCTCAAGATCTCAGTTGGCTGAACTGAACCGAAAACCAAAGTCAAGGGAACTTGTTGCCTCAGTTCTGACAGGTCAGCTTCTTGGGCAGAGAGAAAGGTGTGAAGAAGACAGAGCGGACCCAGATAAAAGAAACGTCCCACAGAGACACACACGCAGGAGGGGAAGGGCCGTTTACCGGTCATCTTCCGCACAGCGCAGGTCTTTGAGATGGGATTATACCCATTTTACAACTGAAAAAAGTGTCAGCAAGATGAGCGATCTACCTGAAACTGTACTCTAGGAAAAGCTAAGGGCAAAATGCAAGTCTGCGTAAGTTGAGCTCCACAGCTCACGCCTTTACCACAGGATTCTGCATTTGCCCGTGCAACGTGCACCAGAGGTGTGCATATATTATGGGACTATTTAAAACAGTGGTTCTGAGCCTAGATTCTAGAGACAAACTGTACGGCATCGAATTCCCGCTCTTTCTCTTGTTAGCCAGGCAACTTTGGGCAAGTTATTTAACCTTCTTGTCCCTCGTTTCCCTCAACTGTGAAATGAAAATAATACTAGTGTTTTTTCACAGATTTGTTCTCAGGGTTATACATAAAATATCTAGAACAATGCCTGGCACGACATAAGTGCTCTATAGATGTTTGTAATTCTTGTTATCTTTATAGAATAATTAAGAACCAGAAAGCACCCGGGCCAGGAAGGACGAGAATGTGTGCGAATATGACAGGAAGAGGGAAATTGTGATACGAGGACATATAGCCATGGACTGTGAGTTCAGCCATGTAGGAGGTTAGGGGCACCTGCTGAATAGTGTGGAGAGAGGAACACACAGGAGACAATAATTAGAAACTTTGACAATTTCATTCTTCTGAAAGTTCTAACACAAACTTGGCACTGGTGAGGACATCAATGGTGCATAAGGTAGACAAGCTGTGGAGCATCCCATTGGAATGAAGCCCTAACGGGGGACATTGTCAGTCATTTGCCTCTTTTTCTTTTTCTCTCTTCCTTCTGTCCTTCCTTCCCTCCTTCCTCCCTTCTTTCCTTCCTTCCTTCACTCCTTCCTTCCTTCCTTCCTTCCTTCCTTCCTTCCTTCTTTCCTCCTCCCTCCCTCCCTCTCTTCCTTCCTTCCTTTCTTCCCTCCCTCCCTCTCTTCCTTCCTTCCTTCTTTCCTCTCTCCCTCCCTCCCTCCCTCTCTTCCTTCCTTCCTTTCTTCCCTTCCTCCCTCTCTTCCTTCCTTCCTTTCTTCCCTCCCTCCCTCTCTTCCTTCCTTCCTTTATTCCCTCACTCCCTCTCTTCCTTCCTTCCTTCTTTCCTCTCTCCCTCCCTCCCTCTCTTCCTTCCTTCCCTCCTTCCCTCCTTCCTTCCTTCCTTCCTTCCTTCCTTCCTTCCTTCCTTCCTTCTTTCCTTCCTTTCCTCCCTCCCTCCTTTCTTTCCCTCCTTCCCCTTTTCTTTCTTTCTTTCTTTCTTTCTTTCTTTCTTTCTTTCTTTCTTATATTCTTTGACTAGCACACTATTCCATTCCACTTTTGATATAAATTTAATATAAATTTCTGATATAAATACATTTTGATATAAAGGTCATCAGTATGAACTCTTGAGACTGCTCTTCAGGAAACCACCATCAGATGGTAGCTCAAGCCACCAGGAAACGGAATATTACTGGCCCAACTTGGCTTGGGTCTTTCAAAGCTTAGATTAGCAACTTTCAGCTACTGGCTAACCACACCAGGGAAAGGGGAGGAAACACAGATTTAGTCGATGTAGAACTGGTTGTAGACAAGCACATCGATTATATCTGAATTATTGTATATAAAATGATGATAAATTAATACTTCTTTATCTTAATGTTTTCTTCTTAATGAATGACTTACAATATTCATAGTAGCCTCAGGATTTGTGATGCCTCCTTTCTTGTGATAACCATGTATAGGTCCAAGAAGAAGCATCCAGTAGGCTGCTGCTAAAAGCTGCCACATTGTGGGGGGTCTTCCTGGGAAAGAAAATATTAACATATGTGTCATCAAACAGAATTCTGAAAGTGAACTTTGCTAGAATCCTTGTATAATACTACTGCGGGAGAGCATGGGAACATGCTTCTAGGTTACACTTTACTAGGCAATAAACTTAATATTCAAGACTCATTCCATGAAAAATCAGAAAGTATAAATTTTTACTAAGAAAGAAGGAAGGAAAGAAGGAAAAAAAGAAAGGAAGGAAGTCAACTTCAAGTAAGTCTCCAATAGACAGCTGAACAAAAGAAGGGAATGTAGAATTTGCAGAAAGAGAAACATAATGGCCAATATATTAATAAAGCACACTTAATATCTCTAGTTATCAGATAACGTAATTCCTTTTCTTCTGATCAGGGGAGTGAGTGCTGGCATAATCTTTATGGAGAGAAATTTATTAGCATGTCTTGCAAATTTAAAAATATTCATCGGGGCGCCTGAGTGGCTCGGTCGGTTAGGCGTCCGACTTCGGCTCAGGTCCTGATATCACAGTCCGTGAGTTCGAGCCCCGCGTCGGGCTCTGTGCTGACAGCTCAGAGCCTGGAGCCTGTTTCGGATTCTGCGTCTCCCTCTCTCTGACCCTCCCCTGTTCATGCTCTGTCTCTCTCTGTCTCGGAAATAAATAAACGTTAAAAAAAATTTAAAAATATTCATGCCTTATCGCTTCTCGGCCTTTTGGCTAAGATCTGTTCTTTTCAGTGTAATATCTGATGCATCTTTTATCTGAGGACAATACATTAAATAGATTTTTGGAACTAGAAGAGGGAATAGGAGCTTGCTCCGTTCCCTCCGTGCATCAACCTAGTATTGCTGTAAGTCCAGGAACGGTGCACCCCCTTGGGGGAACAAAAAGAAAATTCGTATCTTTCGCTCAGTAATTCTGTCTCCAGCAGTCTAGCCAAAGGAAAAACAATGTATGTGTAATCATAAAAAAAGTATATTATAAAATCGTTCCTGATTATATATCTTAATATAGTGAAATTTACCACATAAGAGATCGATAAAATAAATTATGGGTGAGAAAGAATGGAATTGTTCAGCCACCAAGTATGTTTATAAGTGTTAATGTGAAATTTCTTTTATATAATATTGAGAGAAAAGCGATGTGAATTGTGCATATATTTTGAAGCCCAGTGAGAAAACAAATTATAAAGAGGAAAAAAAAAAAAGAAAGAAAAAGAGAAACGCCTCATGATTGACCCCAAGACCTGACCTTTACTGCCCACCTGCATGTACCTGTCTATATTTGTCCACACTTTCCTAAAGTTCTTTTTTTAAGAACTTACTTCTAAGCTTATATCTTAACTCAGGAAAAACCCATGATGGGCACAGCATCCCATGATGGAAACAGAAACGACCCCTCAAGCAATAATGACTGCCGGAGGGAGAGCTGTGGTGGCCCAGACCACCCAGACCAGTTTGAACTCAACCCCTGACTCCAGACCGTGCTGTGACCAGCTGTTAACCTCTACCTCATTATAATACTAAAATCTCCACCCAAGGAGGAGCAGAAGCCTCATTTACATAACATACAACCTGTGTATAAGCATGTTTCCTTAAGGTGCGGGTACGACCTTATGCCTACCTCCATATTGGATGACGAGGCTCCTCTCTCTAAATATTCATCCTAACCCTACATGAAAGGAGCCCATCCCATTGGGGATTCCCGGCTTTGGAAGTTATTCCCCGTGATCTCCTTATTTGCTGCCCATAAAGTTTATTTTGTGCGACCACATAGACCAGTCTCTACCTATGACTCACCGAGGAGTGAAGTCATGTGAGTTCAGTTACATAAGCACCAAATTTTAATTACGGTTATATTTAGATGGTGACTATTTGGGTGATCACTTTCTCATTTCCTAGGACTTTCCATGCTTTGTAATTTTTTAATTTTATTTTTATTTTTTGAGAGAGAGAGAGAGAGCACGTGCACGCACACATCTGTGCATGAGCAGGGGAGGGGCAGAGAGGGAGGAAGAGAGAGCATCTCAAGCAGGCTCCCCGCTCAGCTGGAGCCCAACACGGGGCTCAATCTCACGACCCTAAGATCATGACCTGAGCTGAAATCAAGAGTCGGATGCTCAGTCAACTGAGCCATCCAGGCTGGATGGAAATTCTGGAGACTATGGGGAGAAAGAGGATTATAGTCCTCATTTGGCTTTGAAACCACCGAAGTTTATTTTTGTAACTAAAAAAAATTTTTTTTTTATTTTAGAGAGAGAGAGAGAGCACACGAGCAGAGGAGAGGGGCAGAGGGAGAGAAAGAGAATCTTAAGCAGGCTCCACACTCAGCACAGAGCCTGACATGGGGCTGGATCCCACGACAACGAGATCATCGCCTGAGCTGAAATCAAGACTCTGACGCTTAACTGACTGATCACCCAGCTGCCCTGAAACCACTTAAGTTTACAAGCAACAAAATGAAGACAGATGGTAAATCGCAGCTGGTAGGAAATGGGAGGATTTTTCAGAAGAGGCCTTCGGTATTGTTATAGAAAATTCCATGAATCTCTCTCTTGGATTCATCAAGATCATAATCTCTGTTGAGTATATGTATGAACATAATTAATGTATAGTATAATTAATACGATTAATGTAGTAAATATGTACTTTTATATCAACATAGCACATTTGATTGTAATTAATATTGATTAATAGAACTTAACTCTGGTTGATCACAATGGTGGTGTTAACACCACCAACAGCAACAACGATCACTATCGCAACTATTGAGAGCCAATTATGTGCCAAGTTAGGTGTCAGACATATATGATCTCATTTCATTCTCAAAAATTATCCCAAGGGATAAGAAATATCATCTCCACTTTATTTCAAATGAAATTGCGTCTCAGAGAGGTCATGTGCCTGAGCTCAAACAGAGTGATGACGGCAGAATCTGACTCTTGTTGCCAGACCGTGAAGGAAATTTGCCGACCATTTTGTGCCCTTGACCAACTGGTGGATGCGGAAAAGGTTTACAGGGCCCTCTGGCTGCTAAGTGCCTGATTAGTATAGGCATCATGATTACCATTAAAAAAAAACCCGCCCCAAACCCCACAGTGATAACTCTTAGAATCCACCCCAGCCAAAGTGAATGAGACTCTGTGGGGGTGTCCAGGGATCTGCATTTTCAGACTCCAAGTGATTCATATGTCTTCCAGCGAGTGAGAAACAGCTAGGTGGCTGGGTTCCTTGCGGACAGAAGTGTTTTGCTTCTCATTTCTGTCTCTCCGGAGCTAGCACGGAGGGTCTCACAAACCGTGAGATTACAGCATGGAGGTTCTTATGAAGGCTTGTCAAATAAATAAATGGGTGAAAGACTGAATGAGTGCACGACTTAATCTTAAAGATGACCCCATGCTGACTCACTATTTCGTCCGCCAGCGAGCCCTCTTGCTCAGGTGTAGACACAACAGGGAGAACCAGAAACGGAGCTCCACACACGCTCTAACTAGAACCCTACTAGTTAGAACCTACTAGTTAGAACCTCTAACTAGAGTACTTACTCTTTGTCGCACTTCCCTGAGGCATTGACCAAGACGTTTTGCAAGAACATTCCAACCAGCAGACCAGAAAAGCCCTGATGGCAATAGCGAAAGGCCTAGAAGACCACCCCCACAGGTGCCCTTCCCAGCCTGTGGCTATGCCCCCTCATCCAAGACGGAGCACCCTGCCTCCTCTCCTGCACGTACCCCTCCCCCTGTCCCCAAACTCTCCCATGAAACCCTAAGTGTCCTTGCCACAGAGAGGTGGGTTGTTAAGACAGGAGCCTGTCACCTCCCCCAGCTGCCGCCTCTCCCCCCCCCCCCGCCCCAAATTAATCCTTTTCTCTCTTCCAAACCCTTGTCGGGCTTCTCTTGAGCCGAGTTTATCTGAGTTTGTTGGGCAACAGTGCTGGCAGGCCAGCCCCGAACTCTGTTCTCTACTCGTCGGGATCCCTGGGCACCCCCGGAGGGAAGCTGGCCTTCGGAGCTCCAGGGCTTACCTGCTTGTTCCCCGAGTCCGCTGCTGTGATCATGGATCAGTAGCAATTCCTACCCGCCCCCACCCCCCATCCCTTCATGGGTCCTCTCTGACAGGTAGGCTTTGAGAATTGATTACACCCTTAACTCAGGATTTATCTTATGGGAAATCATTAGGGAGTTTTTTGTCTTTAACGGTCTTTTGTCTCAAAGCATTTACAATTTAGATGCCGGTTTCTGCAGAGTGGTTGGCATTTGAGGCCTCCGAGTTACAATCCTTGCAAGTGAATCTGATGGCCACGCTGGAGAGCCGAGGTGGGGGGGGGGGGGGAGGAGTAGCGGGGGAGGGGGCCTGTGCAGAGGAGGAGCGCTAGGTGGCTTCGCCGGGGTGCAGCTGGTAGAAAGAGCTGGAGTCTTCCCAAGGGATGGCGCAAGAATGTACCGGTCATGACAGGCTGTGCTTTGCAGCCGTGACATACAGCCCCTTTGGCCGCTTTGTTTCATACCTCTGTGCAATGGGTCTGGGTTTGGAAGGGCGACGTGTCCCGACAAGAGGAGCCTGCGTGTTCCATCCTGTGGCAGGTTCTAACCCAACAGCCTTTCTTCAGGCACCCCTCCCCAGGCCTCTGCTTACCTGGCCTTTCCAGGGGTGCCCTGCTCGGCCCTATCTGAGCCTCGTAGTATTAGCTATCGCTGTCGGGTGAGTCTGCCCGACTTAGACACCTCTCCTTCGCGACACTCCAAGAGTCCTCGTATTTCTCTGACATGTTTCCATGACAGCATCTTACGTTGACATCCTCCTGATTCACAGCGGTGCCCAGAGATGTTAGGACTAAGAGCGCAGACACGATAAGTACCAGGGGTGCTCAGTCCTTAAAGGTGAGATCCTGGGGCCTCAAGTCGCCAGACTTGGTCAACGCAGGTTATGCGTATTTTAGATTTATTTATATAGAGAGATTATATATTAGACATATATATATATAATCTATCTATCTATCTATCTATCTATCTATAATCTATATATATAATCTATCTATATATATAATCTATCTATATATAATCTATCTATCTATATAATCTATCCATATTTATAATCTATCTATATAATCTATCTATATATATAATCTATCTATATAATCTATCCATATATATAATCTATCTATATATAATCTATCTATATATAATCTATCTATATATAATCTATCTATATATAATCTCTATATATATAATCTATGTAGATTATATTGAGTTATCAGTCTAAATCAGCATTTCACACTGCTTTTTCTAGTAAACATGATTCCCGAAAGATGCTACTTGTAAGAGCTCAGGGGAAAGCATGTGTTAGACTGTATATATTATACACACATAGGTATGCACATATATAGCTTATATCATATATATAAATTACATATGATCATATGTTTATCATCCCTGGTTCTTGCCCATGAAACGACAAAAGCCACGCAGTACATCATGCAAATACGCCTCCTCATCTTTCTAAATGTCCCCTGGAGTGAAAAATACTGCTGTCGTTATAAACACATGTATATCCAAATGCTATATGATGATGTGCTCAGAGCGTCTTGGTTGACAATATTATAATTAAGGATCAGTGTAGTTCTGCCATTCTGATCCTGTTTGACTATAATCTACTTTTCTGCAGTTCCGTTTGCTTGTGAAATTTTATTCATTGACTAACACCCATTAAACATACTGTGGCCCAAATTTTCTAAGGAACGCTCTTGGGAAATGCTGCTTTATTACATATATATACATGTATATATATTCTTTTTTTCTATTCTCTACACCAAAAAAAAAAAAAAATCTGTGTAATTAAGTGAAGACTAAAAGGACACAAGTAGCCAAAAACTGGAACGTCATCTGTGAAGGTTTTCTGCAGGCAGATGTCCTCCGCGGTGCTGAGACCCTGCTATGCACTTACCCAAGTTCGCTTGGAAAAAGGCGATCAGGAACGGGACTGCTTGAAGGACTGTCCTCTGCTGCTCAAAACTCTTTCTCTCCTGGTTGTTTTCTGTCTCCCCCTCCAGCTAGTGCAGGCAGGGAGACGCAGGCTGTTAACTTCCTAGAGAACATTGTCCTGCTGCCTTTTCTGTCTCACACTGAGTTTCACTATTTTATATCACGTTCATGTGGATCATCGGGAGGCAGTTCTCAGGATGCATTTTGCACTGACAAGATACAGTGACGATCGCATCAAGGATACCAATTTCTCAACCCAAAAATGAGAGAAATAAATAGAAACTTTCATTCTACTTTTGTCATTGCTTCAGAATAGTTGCTGTCAGGCTTATTAAGCAGACGTTCAACCAGGGCTGATGTCGATGGCTTGGACAGCACTCTCAGTGAATCCACACCCCAATTTTTCACTCTGTTGCAAAAATGGGGTGAGAATTGGCCAGAATATGAAGGTACAGAGACTCCATCGTTAGCTTTATTCATTGAGCAGACTGGGATTCATCAGAGCCATACACAGAAACTGGCCTTCCTGGGTTTTCAAAGCTTGCTTAGAAAATATTTGCAATTGAGTGAATAAAAAATATTACATGTCAAGATTAGTAATATGTGATATAATTATGTTAATTTATCATGTAGCATATAATTATGTCTATTCACTTATATTAGGAAAGAGGAAAGTTAACAATCAATGACACAAACTTCTACCTTATTGAAGGAAAATTAAGCCTGTAGTAAATAGAAGAAAAAAAGTAATAAAGATAAGAGGAAATAATCAATAAAGTAAAAAACAGAAGATTAGAGAAAAGTAACAAATCCCAAAGTTGGTCCTTTGAAAAGATTTATAAAATTGATAAGCACTGGGAAAAAATAGAGTTATATAAAGCAGCAGAATAAGAAATTAAAGAATGAATATCATGAATGATATTACAAATAATAAAATTATAATAAGGGAATACGATGAAAACTACAAGCTAATACATTTGATAAATTAGATTAACTGGACAAATTCCTTGAGAAACACAACTTTAACAATTTCTGTTTCAAGAAGTAGAAGATTTGATGAACTGTATTCTATTAAAGAAATTAAATTTGGGGGCCCTGGGTGGCTCAGTTGGCTAAGCATCTGACTCTTAGTTTCAGCTCAGGTCATGGTCTCACAGTTCATGGGTTCAAGCCCCGCATTGGGCTCTGTGCTAACAGTGCAGAGCCTACTTGAGATCCTCTCTTTCCCTCTCTCTCTCTGCCCCTTCCCCGCTCATGCTTGTGCCTACTCTCTCAAAAATAAATACAAACAAAAATCTCACTTCTGAGTATCATGACTAGTAATATTAGTCTTATTTGTTAAAAATGATTTTTGTTTGAGTTGAGGCAAGTTATACTTCAGTCCTTAAAAAGACTTATGAATAATATGGGGTGCCTGGGTGGCTCAGTCGGTTAAGCATCTGACTTCTGCTCAGGTCATGATCTCACGGTTTGTAGGTTCGAGCCCCTGCATCGGGTTCTGTGCTGATGGCTCAGAGCCTGGAGCCTGCTTCCGATTCTGTGTCTCCCTCTCTCTCTGCCCCTCCCTCGTTCACACCCCGTCTCTCTCTCTAAAAAATAAATAAGCATGAAAAAAGTAAAAAAAAAAAAAAAGATTTATGAATAATAAACAAAGGAAACCCTCATTGTTTCCTTAGTGAATATCCTATTTAAAATTTAAGGAAAAAATTATGACAATTAGGCCTCCCCCCAAAAAAAATGGAAAAGGAAGAACACTTCCCAAATCATTTTATGAGGCCAAAATAAATTTACATCACATTTTAAAGTGATCTAGATAGCCAAAATGTACTGGCAAAAGACGTGAAGTTGGATGACTGACACGACTTGATTTCAAGGTGTACGAGCTGCGGCAATCAGCACTATGGGGCAGTGTCATATGATAAATGCCTAGTGCAATGGGACACGACAATTGTTGCACAAATATAGACACACACAGAGTCAACTGATTTTGGACAAAGCTTCGAAGGTAATCCAATGGAAGAAAATCATATTTGCAAAAACAGTGCTAGGAGGGTACATAAGAGAGAGAGAAAAAAATCTCAGTCCCTAACTCACACCGTTGGCAAAAGTTAAAAGTAAATTATTAGCCTGACCATAAAAGCAAAAACTGTCAAGCTGAAACAAAAACAAAGGAAATCTTCATGACCTGAGGGTAGGCAAAGATATCTTAGGACATAAAAAGCATGAAACACAAAAATGATGGATTGGATCTCATTGAAATTGAAAACCGTACTGCTGAAAAGACAACACTAAGAAATCCAAAAGTCAAGCCATAGACTTTGAGAAAATATTTATTTGTTTTTAATATTTATTTATTTTTGAGAGAGAAAGAGACACAGAGCGTAAACAGGGGAGGGGCAGAGAGAGAGGGAGACACAGAATCCGAAGCAGGCTCCAGGCTCCGAGCTGTCAGCACAAGAGCCCAACGCGGGGCTTGGGCCCACGAAACGCGAGATCATGACCTGAGCCGAAGTCAGACGCTCAACTGATTGAGCCACTCAGACGCCTCGAGAAAATATTTGTAAAACAAAAATCTGACAAAGAAATTTTATTCAGAATATATAAAGATCTCTTGCAATTCAATAAGAGGTCGAAGAGCTGCTAATAAAATGGACAAAGACTTTGAACAAAAGAAGGTATATAAGTGACTAGTAAGTACTATAGTCCATAGTCTTATAGGGTTAAATATACAGTATTTATGGACCAAGTCCATAGTCTTATAGGGTTAAATATACAGTATACAATTACCACATGACTCAGTATTTCCACCCTTAGGTATTTATGAAGAGAAATGAGAATCTATGTTTTCTAAAGGATTTATAAGCAAATATTCATACCACGTTTATTCACAATAGGCTGCAACTAGTCATACCCCAAATAGCTGTCGATTATGGAATGGATGAACAGATATGGGTTATCTGTCCAATGAAATGCTACTTAGGAATAAAAAGGGAACAAATGACTGATACATATAACCACATGGGTAAAACTTAAAAGCATTATCTTGAGCCAAAGAAGAAAGTCAGATACAAATATATATATATAAAGGTATATACAGATATATAGACAAAAATCAATATTAATATGTGGTGAGAGAAATCAGATCGAGGGTGATTTGGGGCTAGGCAGCAAAGAAACATAAAGGGATTGTCTAAGGTGAGGGATATTTAATATCAAGACTGATCTTACGGCAGTTACATGGGTATATTTGTCAAAGGTCCTGACTTGCACTCTTATAGCAGCTAATTACATCACGATATGCAAGTTATACCTTAAGAAAGCGTCGAAAACAGAAAGAAGACGCAGCCACAGCGGCCCAATATCCTTGCCATGTGAGGTCCATCCACTCTGTTTCTCAAACCTCAGAGTCTTTGTTTGTGTATGTTAAATATACTGGGATCTTCAACCCTCTCTCTCAGAGATTCTGATTCTAAGGTAAAGTATAGACTCAGCTGCATTTTATTATTTTATTATCTTATTATTTTAAGAGCTGCATTTAAAAAAAGTTTATTTATTTCTGAGAGAGAGAAAGTGACAAGGGGAGGGGCAGAGAGAGAGAGAGAGAGCGCACACGAATCCCAAGCAGGCTCCACGCTGTCAGCACAGAGCCTGACACAGGGCTCGATCTCAAGAACTGCGAGATCATGACGCGATCTCTCCAAAATCAAGAGTTGGAGGCTTAACCGACTGAATCACCCAGGCGCCCAAGGGCTGCATTTTTAATTAGTACCTCCAGGTGGTTCTGGATCTAGGTGGCTCCAAATTCACACTTGGAGAAGCATGTCACCAGACAGATGGAATTCTTGTTTCTCTGCCTTTGTCCCTGTTTCCCACACCTGTGATCTCCCTGCCTTCATCCCTCCAGATTCTCTCTCTCCTGCCTGGTTCAACTCTTTTGAGTTAATCCCTGCCCTTTGCTCTGAAATGTGCTTCTAATGAGCTTGAAGATGATACCACGAAACATCAAACCATTTTCCAATCGTTGGTAATTCTAAGTGGAAATTGTTCCAATTCTAAGTGTTGTCTCTTAAATTACATAGAAAGCTGCTTGTCACACCCTTTCTTCATAAACATTTCAAAGATGAGTAGTACGTATTTTGGTAACAGTTGGGTAAGCTTGAATTCTTAGCCTTTTCCAAGGAGATCTGAATTCCGATGTCTGTAGAAATAACCCCCAAATCCCTTCCAGATCATCAGCCGGGTTTGCTCTTTTGTTTTGCTTCCTGGCTGACATTTCATTTAATTATTCAATAAGAAAATACCTTGGCATTCTGCTTTGTATTTCACCTCTCAGTCTTCATTTTAAGGGCAGTTTTACAGGTTTAGTTCCTGAAAGAGAACTTACAATACTTGGCACACGTTAGATACTCGATAATATTGTTCGATTCTAACTCAACTGACAGGTCACAGAGCCAAACTCATTCATTCTCCACGTGCTGCCACATTATTCAAACTGATTTCTTTTTCGGTTATAAGTTTTGCAGAGAAATGGTACTAGCCTTTCCTTGGTAAATGATTCTGGCAGGACACAATTAGTCATGCCCTGGCAGTGAGGGAGCAGAACCATGGCTATGCCAGAAAATCCAGTCCATAAAATCATGTCTCTTTCAGGAATACATATATTTTTTGCTTTGAATACTCATCTCTCTCTCTCTTTTCCAGTCATCAGCGATAAAAGTGGTATTATTAGTGACATTTATAATGAAAAAATAAAATACAATGATAATAATAGCAGCTATGGGGGGGTGGAGGGGGAGGTTAAGATGGCAGAGAATTAGGGACACCTTAAGCTTGTCTCATCCCTCAAACAAAGGTAGGCAGTTATCAAGTCATTCTGAATGCCCAAGAAACCAACTGGAGGTCTGAGAGAACAAAAAATGCAAGTCTACTAGCAGAAAAGCGACCACCTTCTGGAAGGTAGGAGAAGCGCAGAGTCGTCTTGGGAGAGATATAGCTGTGGGTACGGCAGGGAGGGAGCCTGTTTAGGGAGGCTACCACAGAGTATTATAAGCAGTGGAGCACAAAATCTGACCTTCTAGAAGTCCGCTATAGTGGGGATGTGCCTGGCTTGAGGGTGCTCAGATGGCAAAGCAGGGAGGAATCTCAGGAGTGACAGTGTGGGTCTGAAGACCCCCGGGGTGGAAAGAAGGATGGGCGACGCCTGCGTGCTATGCTATTTCCAGGCACAGGAGCAAGTTACTAGGGCTGAGGGCAGCAAGCAAGGATTCCAGCCTTCGGCTCTGTTTTGACATAAACTCTGAACCACTTCTACAGGTGTGCCACCACTTTCCTTGCACAGGCGGGCAAAAGCCTGGCAAGACCCTCCTCCGGGAGAACAGAGCAGGTTCCCCCAGGGGAACTGAGTCCCTACAATTTGGAATTTTCTAATTCAGTTGCACGCCTGAGATAAAAAAAAAAAAAAAAAAGCTTGGAGACAGGCCGTGTGACTGCAGGATTCTGACAGAAACCAGGGACGCAAGGGGGTGATTGATTGTTCTTCTATGAGGGTTCCCTGAAGCATGGGGAACCCCATCTTTCAGCTCTAGGGCTAGGGAGCTGGGCGCCATCATATTTATTCTGCTCATCAGAGCGGACAGCCGTCAGGGAGCCAAACAGCGCCACCTAGTGGAGGCCAGAGATGTTTACACCAAGCCCCAACCCGCTGAAGCTTGGAATCGCATTTCCGCTGAAATAAATCAGCCTCAGAATCAGCACAGCAAGCACTTTCCCCAGAAAACCAGCACAAACCCCTTGCTCCCACCAAGTCTACAGAGGACAGACTGCTACCAAGCTATACCTCTAAAGGAAATAAGATCTAGCTTCCTGTTTACTTTTATTCTTTATTGTTTTATTGTTTTATTTTCTTATTTTTCTACTATTTTTATTTGTATATATTTTATATTATTTATTATTTTTTTATTTTCTTATTTTTATTTTATTTTAATTTTTGGAGCTAGATTTTTTTTTTTTAACAAGCAAACCAAAACACACCTAGGATTTTTTGCCTTTTTTTTTTTTTTTTTTTTTTTTTGTTTTCTTTGCTTTTTGTTTTTTCTTTCTTCTTTTTCTTTTCTGGAAAGAAAAACAAGATGGAAAAATTCACCTCAAAAGAAAGAACAGGAAGTAGAACTCATGGTTAGGGGTTTAATCAGTGCAAATATAAGTGAGATGTCTGAAGTCGAATTAAAAAAAATGATTATAAGGATTCTAGCTGGGCTTGAAAAAAGCATAGAAAATATCAGAGAATCTCTTTCTTCAGAGATAATAGAACTAAAATCTAGTCAGGCCGAAATTAGAAATGCTATGGCCAAGATGCAAACCTGAATGAGTGCAATGACAGCAAGAATGGATGAGGCAGAGGAGCGAATGAATGATAGAGCAGATAAAATTATGGAAAATAATGAAGGTGAAAAGAAGAGAAAAACAAAAATTATGGATCATGAAGGCAGACTTAGGGAACTCAGAAACTTATTAAAACATAATAACATTTGTATCATAAGAGTCCCAGAAGATGAAAGGAGAGAAAAAGGGGCAGAAGGTTTATGAGAACACATTACAGCTGAAAACTTTCCTAATCTGGGGAAGGACAAAGACATCAAAATCCAAAAAGCACAGAGAACTCCCATGAAATTCAACAAAATTCAGGATTCAACAAAAGTCAACCATTGCCAAGACATATCACAGTCAAATTCACAAAATACAAAGACAAGGAGAGAATCCTGAAAGCAGCAAGGGAAAAAAGTCCTTAACCTCCAAGGGAGGACAGACCAGGTTCACAGCAGACCTATCCACAGAAACTTGGCAGGCCAGAAGTGAGTGGCAGGATATATTCAACATGCTGAATAGGAAAAATATGCAGCCCATTTTTTTTTTTTTTTAAATCCAGTAAGGCTGTCATTCAGAATAGAAGGAGAGATAAAGAGTTTCCCAGACAAAAATGAAAGTTCATGACCACTAAGCCAGCCCTGTGAGAAATTTTAAGGGGGACTCTGTAAGTGGAGAAAAAAAAAAAAAATACCAAAAGCAACGAAGACTAGAAAGGACCAGAGAACATCACCAGAAACACCAACTCTACAGGTAATGCAATGGCACTAAATTCATGTCTTTCAGTAATCACTATGAATGTAAATAGAATAAATGCTCCAGTCAAAAGACACAGGGTAAAAGACACAGGCTGGATAAAAACAGCAACAACAACAACAACAACCCAAGATCCACCTATATGCTGCCTGCAAGAGACTCATTTTCCACCTAAAGACACCTTCAGATTGAAAGATAGAGAACAATCTATCATGCTAATTGGCATCAAAAGAAAGCCAGAATAGCCATACTTGTAACACACAAATTAGATTTTAAACAAAGACTGTAATATGAGATGAAGAAGGGCATTATATCATAATTAAGGGGTCCATCCATTGAGGTCTAACAGTTGTAAATATTTATGCCCCCAACTTCAAACACCCAAATATAGAAATCAATTAATAACAAATATAAAGAAACTCATTGTTAATAATACAATTGTAGGGGACTTTAACACCCTACTTACAACAATGGACAGATCATCTAAGCAGAAAATCAACAAGGAAACAATGGCTTTGAATGATGCGTTGAACAATGGCTTTGACTGAACAGATCTATTCGGCAAATTTCATTCTAAAGCAGCAGAATACACATTCTTTTCAAGTGTATGTGGAATTTCTCCAGAATAGACCACATACTGGATCATGAATCAACCCTCAACAAGTACAAAAAGATTGAGATCATACCATACATATTTTCAGATCACAACACTATGAAACTTGAAGTCAACCCTACGAAAAAAATTTGGAAAGCCCTCAAATACATGGAGGTTAAAGAACATCCTACTGAAGAATGAATGGGTTAACCAGGAAATTAAAAAAATAAATATAAAAAAATACATGGAAGCAAATGAAAATATGATGGTACGAACCCTTTGGGATGCAGCAGCAAAGGCAGTCCTAAGAGGAGAGTGCATTGCAACTCTGGCCTACCTCAAGAAGCAAGAAAGGTCCCAAATACACAACCTAAAGGAGCTAGAAAAGTAACAGCAAATAAAGCCTGAAACCAACAGAAGCAGGGATAGAATAAAGATCAGAGCTGAAATAAATGATATAGAAACCAAAAGCACAGTAGAATAGATCAACAAACTAATAGCTGGTTCTTTCAAAGAATAAACAAAAATGATAAACCCCTATCCAGATTTATCAAAAAGAAAAGAGAAAGGACCCAAACAGATAAAATCATGAGTGAAAGAAAGGGATCACAACCAACATCACAGAAATACAAACAATTATAGGAAAATACTATGAAAAATTATATGTCAACAAACTGGACAATCTGGAAGAAATGGACAAATTCCTAGAAACTCAGAAACTACCAAAACTTAAGCAGGAAGAAATGGAAAATTTGAACAGGCCCATAGCCAGCAAAGAAGTTGAATCAGTAATCAAAAATCTCCCAAAAACAAGAGTCCTGGGCCAGATGGCTTTCTAGGGTAATTCTACCAGACATTTAAAGAATGGGGACACTTGGGTGGCTCAGTCAGTAAGTGTCTGACTTCAGCTCAGGTCATGATCTCAAGGCTCGTGAGTTCAAGTCTCTCTCCGACCTCTGTGCTGACAGCTCAGAGCCTGGAGCCTGCTTCCGATTCTGTGTCTCCCTCTCTCTCAGTTTTTCCCCCATTCATGCTCTGTCTCTGTCTCTGTCTCTCTTTCTCAAAAATAAATAAACGTTAAAAAATTAATAAAAAAAAAAAGAGGACACTTGGGATGAGCACTGGGTGTTTTATGTAAGTGATGAATCACTGAATTCTACTCCTGAACTCATTACTACACTATAGGTCACCTAACTAAAATTTAACTTAAATTATATATATATATACATATATATATATATATATATGTATATATATATACATATACATATATATGTATATATATACATATACATATATGTATACATATATATGTATACATATATACATATGTATATACATACATATGTATATACATACATATACATATACACATATGTACATACATATATATACATATATACATACATATGTATACATATACATATACATATATATGTATACATATATATGTATATGTATATGTATACATATGTATATATATAACAATAATAGCAGCTACCATTTTCAGTATGTGTCCTGTATAACAATAATTTTTGAAAATAACCTTGAGCCAGGAGCTTTTAGAAAGTGGTTGATAATGAATTAATGTATTTCAGCCACGGAACAACTTTATTCGTAGGTCCTAGTATTATTATGTCCTTTTCATTTGTTTGGCAGAAGGAGAAACTGAGGCACAGAGAGGCTGGTTCGTTAGCTAAATTCACACAGGCCGTAATTGCTGGCACTGAGATTTACGTGGAGGTCATTTGATTCAAGATACTACAGTCAATCCCTCCTCTACACTCATTCTCCTGTGTGTGCTCGAGCGTTCCTTCAATCATTTCACGTCTTTTCATGACCACCAGCACGATCATGTTCATGGACTTTTCAGTAATTCAATATACAAAGTCATAAGCTAAAAATCTCATTCAAAAGAAGTTGGTAAAAAAAAAAAAAAGCGGCTGTTCATCTGGCCGCTTCCTCATTTCTGACCCTTTGGTAAAAACGGGGATAAACTACTTTATTCAAGACAAGGAGAAATTACTGATGTTTGTTGTGCACCATTCGAAGGTTTCCCTCTGTCTCTCAATCTCTCCCTCCTTCCCTCTCTCCTTCCCTCTCTTCCTCCTTTTTCCTTCTACATCATTCTTTGTCCCTTCCGCCGTCCTTCCTTCTGTAGCAGGAAGAATAGCATTCGTTTTTTGGTGTCAAAGGGCTTCTACAGACGACCATGCTCTCTGAGGCAAATGAACAGAAGTGAAAGTGGAAACTGCCCAGATAAATCAGGTTTAGATCCCCACAGAGGCCGTCATTAGGCCGAACAGGTGCTGTGGTTCATAGAAGAACGCAAACTTCGGCTCAAATGACTCACAGAGCGGAGTCTGGAAAAATCAGGAATTATTCTGAGGAAGTGGTAATGTGTTTATAGCAAGCACGTTAGCTGTCCACCATTTATGGGAACTCAGGCCATTAATCTGTGGCACGTGGTAGGTCCACAGCCTGGATTTGCCGACCAAACGTGAGAATGGAAGCTGGTAGCTGCAAATTACTTGCTTCCTTAGTTGTTATTGTCATTGCTGGTTTTAGCTCTTTTAGCTGAAAATACTACTGAACTGTATGGTCCATTTCTTATGTTGAAAAAGTGGCAAAAGAAGATGTGACTTTAACTGAGAGCGCTCGGATGGGACACTTTCCTTCCTGATACATTGTTCCGAATCTTCTGGTAGCCAGGACTGGTAGAAGACTACAGAAATTAATCCAATTAGCAAATAAAAGATGAGTTTCAAAACTAGAAAATATATTTGACAAAACTCAATTCCTCTTCCTAGCCGAAAGTTCCCAGTGAAGTATAAATAGAAATTCCTCAGTAAGTCGAAGGAGTCGTGTGAAAGATTCTCCGGCTGTAATTACGATCAACAGTAAAATACTGCATACTTGCCCTTTAAAAGTGGGACAAAAGACAGGATACCGGCTCCTCTCCCTTCTATTCAGCAGGGAGCTGCAGGTGGTATGGAATAAAATAAAGCAAAAAGAAAAAGGGAAAACGAAACACGAAAGCATAAAACTGGGAAAGTAGAAGCGAAACCGTATTCAGCTGCAGGTGACGTAAGAGCGCAGTTAGAAAATCTTAACTAATCTGAACAAAAATTGCTAGATCTAATGAGGAAAAGTGGAAAAGCATCGGGACGTCAGGTAGCATAAAAAAAAAGCAATTGTTTACCTTATGCTAACCAAAAATGCTTAGGAAACAGAAGTTTTAAAATATGAGATGATTGCTATAAAAAACAAAAGTAATACGAGACAATCTGAACAAGAGACCAGCAAGATCTTCACGTTGAAAATCACAAAACTTAAGGAAACGTAAACAAACGAGAGGTATTGCCTACTTTATACATAAAAGACGCCATATTGTTAAGCTGGAAGTTCCCAAATTGAACTCTATATTGATTAAGTTCCAAGGAAAATCCCAGCAGACTCTTTATTAAAAAATGACAGGTTGGTTTTAAAATTCCTATAGAAATACAAAGTCCCTACAGTAGCCTAAGGTATTTAAAAAGAATAGTGAGGCTGGAGGGCTGACATTACACAATTTTCGGATTTCAACAGAGCTACTGTAATCCAGACAATGCGGTATTGGCATAAGGATTGGAAATGATGCATCACAAGAATAAAGTACAGAAATAGACCACACTGTATGTAATCTAATCACTTTTGACATAGGTTCTAGTGCCAACCAATGAGAAAAGAAACATTTTTTTCAGTAGTTGCTGGGTCATTACTGGGAAATTACTAGTAATTTCGCTGGGACAACTGGATATCAATTTTGAAAAAAAAAAAACTTGATGTACTTCTTAAACAAGGCATAAAAGCACACTTGAGGTGTGTTGCAAATCTAAAAGCAAAAACTAAACTGTAAAAGCTCTTAGAAGAAGATAGAAGATAATATTTTTACAAATTTGGGATCGACAACTATAAAAGAAAAAATATATTTATACAATATTTATATCTTTATACCTTTATAAAGGTATAAAGGTATAAAGGAGGCTTTATAAAATAAAAAAAAAAAAACTTGTGGTCGTCAACAACGCCATTAAGAAAATAAAAAGGCAAATCACAGATACGAAAATATTTCAACCGATATCTAGTAAAGTACGTATGACTAGGCGCTTTCAACATATAAGTAATAGTAAGACATACATTTTTTAAAATAACTTCTTTTTTTTTTAATATGAAATTTATTATCGAATTGGTTTCCATACAACACCCAGTGCTCATCCCAACAGGTGCCCTCCTCAATGGCCATCACCCCCTTTCCCCTCAGCGTGGATGGAACTGGAGTGTGTTAAGACATACAATTAAATTTAAAATGAGCCAAACACTTGGAGAGTCACTTCACAACAGAGGGTACAGGAAGGGCCAATAAACAGGTGAAAAGAGGCTCAATATTGTTTATCATCAGAAAAATGCAGAATAAAACCCTCGTGATCGACTGCTAAACACCTGTTAGATTGGCTAACATTAAAGAGACCAACAAAAGCAAATGTTGGAGAGGAGGGGCCATCAGATCTTTCATACATTGCCGTTGGGAGTTTATAACATTACAACTGTCAAAAACTTAGGCAATGTCTCTACTTGGGACTCTCTCTCCATCTCTCTCTGTCCCTCTCCTGCTCCAAATAAATAAATAAATAAACTTAAAACTCAGGCAATTTCCTAAAACCCTATAAGACTACCGTCCTATTTTTAGGTAGTTGCTCAAAATAAAAGAAAATATAGGTCTGTGCAAAGACTTGCCTTCGTCTTGTTCCTTGAAACTTTATTCAGAATAGCAAATTACTGAAGGTAGCCCAAATGTCCATCAATTAATAGAAGGGATACGCAATTGTGTTCTATGAACACAGTGGAGCTCACGGACACATGTAACAGAGGTACACCTCACAAACATGTTGCTGAGTGAAAGAAGCGAAACGGGAAGGAGTGCTTACTTGATAATTCTTTTTCTACGAAGATCAAGAACAGGTAAAATGAGGAGTGCCTGGCTGGCTCAGTCGGGTGGCGTGTGCGACTCTTGATCTCGAGGTGGTGAGTTCGAGCCCGGTGTTGGGTGTAGAGAGTACGCAAAAGTAAAATCTTAGGGAAAAAGAAAAGAAAAGAAACAGGTAAAATGAATGTATTGGAACCGAGAAAACGACAGCGTCTGGCGGTGGCATTGGCTGGAAAGGTACAAGAGAAAATTTCTGGGTGATAGCAGTGCTCTGTATCTTGTCAAGTCTCACCAAACTGCATCCTGAAGATTTGTGCATTTTTATTGAGCATAATTATAACTCGAGTGAAAAGAAACTGGAAACTATGTTGCAAAGCAGGTGTTCTCAATGATTACTGGTTTCAGCATAAATTAGCGCAACTCATTTGGTAAACAACATTGCTATCTTTACAACACCCTCTTAAGACTATTCACGTCTTAGGTCCCAGAGGTTCTACTCAATAAATGGATACTAATAGAATACATTTTGCAGGATGCCTGGGGGGCTCAGTGGATTAGCGTTCTTTTCTTGATTTTGGCTCAGTGTCTGAACTCAAGGGTCGTGAGATCGAGCCCTGGTGCTGGGCGTGGAGCTTGCTTAAGTTTCTCTCTCTCCTCTTCTCTCTGCCCCTCCCCTGCTTATGCACATGCATGCGTGCGCTCTCTCTCTCTCTCAAAAAAAAAGAGGAAACACATTTTTCACTTTTAAGATGGGGTGGGGGGAATCTTTTTGTACAAAGCTGCTTTCACTCCTCATTTGAAATAAAACTTAAAAACATGTTCAATCGTAAAGAGGTGCTCAAATAAAATATAATGCGTTTATTAAATATACTAGATAATTATTTAATGACCGTAGATAGAGCTAATGTGGTAAACAAAGGCAAAAGAAAACAAATAAATTTCCTTACAACTTACAGCCCACTGACGAGTCTTTGAGACAAGGGAGAGTGACTGTCCACTAAGGAGCTCAGTTGCCTTGATGTTGACACTTTGCTACGGTCAAAAGGCAGTCTTAGCCCGATCCCCCAGGATCCTGTAAGTCTACTGTAACATATGAAAATTCCTTTGGAAACTTCCTTTATCTCTACTCTCCAAATACATGTTAGCAATCATCCTCCAAGCGTATGGCCCCCTGATACACATCTGAAGGGTCTCATGACTAAGGTTTTACTAGACAGCACTAAATGACCCCTAACAACAGCTAGTCCCTCAAGGTCCTGGAAACCTTGCTTCCAAGTTCCTTAGAGACTTATGCTGTCCCTGACCCCTTGCCAACTTAAAGGCATATAATCATTCACTCCTCATGACCCCCGTGCAGCTCCTTCTGCCCACGGGTCCTGTCCCTGTGCTTTCATAAACCCACCTTGTTGCACCAAAGACGTCTCAAGCATTCTTTCCTGGCTGTCTCTGAACCCCAATTTCCATATCAAAGCCCTCAAAATGTTTCTGAAAACTACATCATAACATGAAGGCACACTTAGGATATCACATTAAGTGGGGAAAAATTGTCGGGAGGAAGAATCATATATGCCAGTGGTCTTCATTCCAGAATAGGCAATGATTTTCCAAGAAATACATAGACACATAAGTAGTTTTTAAGAAATCAGATTCTAGATCTTTGACTCCTAACATTGATATGACCTGAGAGTTTCTAGCCTCAAGCTGGTTCTCCTGTTCTAACTCTACAAAAGGCAGGTCTGCCTCTCCCCTCTTCTAAATCTTAGTAGGATGTAGGGTATGCAGGAACACTTGATCACATTGACATTGGTGTTGGCAAAGATATTGTTGATAAAGAAGCAGTTCCTTTCCCAAGAGCAATTCACCTCTGCAAATGTGTTAGGTTTTACTTCTTTGCTTTCAAAAAACTAGGAAAGAAGCTACTTGAATTGTTAGGGGGTAGATGATTAAAAATAACTTTTCTGGATCTATCACTATGTGATTTGTGACACACAGCTGCAGAAAGAATTAAAAGAATTGAATAGCATTATATAAACAGTTTTTCGATGCGTTGTATAAACATGGTTTTTTCAACACGGTTGAATAATAAATGGAAAATAACTGATGCTGAGTTTTGTTTCATCTGTCAATAAATAATCATCACTGGGTGTATGAATTAGAAAATTCCATTCATGTCATTAAGAGATTCATTGCTAATAAAATTTGGTTTTAATGCTTAACAATTATTCATTAAAGTTTTAATCTATTTACAATCCTTTGACCAATTATATACTAATAAAAATTACAGTGAAATCCCTGAAAAATTATAAGAAAATGAAACTTGGGGCACCTGGGTGGCTCAGTCGATTAAGTGTCTGACTTTGGCTCAGGTCATGATCTTACTGTTTGTAACTTCAAGTCCTGCGTCGGGCTCTGTGCTGACAGCTAGCTCAGAGCCTGGAACCTGTCTTTGGATTCTGTGTCTCCCTCTCCCTGTCCCTCCCTGCTCTCTCTCTCTCTCTCTCTCAAAAATAAAACATAAAGAGAAATTTAAAAGAAAATGCAACTTGATCATCACAAAATGAAAACGATTTAAATTTCAAGTGCCTCCCTTGCAGTTGTTTAAAATTACGATAAAAATATTATATGTTGGCCTAAAAGTTTGTTCATATTTATGGAGTTTTGCACAGTTTGTCTGGGACCATAGAGTCAAAAACTATTTTAAGCAACTTAAAGATCTAACTACAATTCTACTTGTAAAATATCTTAAATAAATAAGCCAAAAAAGTATGATCTTCAAAAAGACTGGAAAGATTACTCTAAAATGCTAATGATTATATTTGGACACTAGAAATAAAAATTTTCTCTCTTTTGCTATGCATTGGTTGTATATTTTCCTTAATGACTTTATCAGCTTGAATTACTCTTGTAATGAAAATGCACTTAAGACTTTTAGAAATAATTAGGTGTAAATTTAAATATTTAAGTAATGATTAGGTGTAAATTTAAGCCCAATGACTACTGGGGTGCCTGGATGGCTCAGTCAGTTGAACATCCAACTCTTGATTACGGCTCAGTTGTGATCTCACGGTTTGTGAGTTCGAGCCCTGCATTGGGCTCTGCACTGACAGTGTGGAGCCTGCTTGGGATCCTCTCTCTCCCTCTCTGTGCCCCTCCCCTGCTTGTGCTCTATCTCTCTCTCAAAAAATAAGTAAATAAACTTTTAAACCTAATGACTATTGAGTAAACGCCCTAGAAATCTTCTTATGGGGCAAATCCACAAGTTTGAGTATTTCAATTTTGTAATAACCATCTCAGCAGCCCCCAGACCCCACCTCACTTTTTGCTGATCACAGGCTTTGGGGCAGTGGCATCAGGGACTTTGCTGGCCGTAAGACTCTCGCCTGTCAATTAAGACGCTTTGGTGTTTGCCACTTTTTCCCTTTTTATCCAACATAATCCATCAAAAACCAATTGGGTTGTTTATGAAAATTCAAATTCAGTCTTGTCCTCACCTCAACGTCCTTCACAAAGCTCTGATATTCTTGTCTCTCACCAAAGAAGCTTGACTCACAAGGTTGCACAACTGTTAGCAGCCAAGTTAATCAGAATTGGGATCTAATTTGGTTCTCTGTTTTCTGAATTCCACCACCCACAGAGTGAGAGAAGAAATCTGGAAGGGGGAGGAGAGTATTAACAAGTGAATGGGATGAGGTCATTACACAATAGGATTTTCAGGCCTGCAAATCTCAGATCTGGAGGTTTAGCACTTTGTACCAAAGGAAGAAGGACTCTGGCAGCTTGGGCAGGATCTTCAAATAGGGTTGAGAGGCCAGTAGCTCTGTGCTTCAAGCCCAGGGGAACCCTAGCCGGGGAGACTTTTAGGATAAATGGGGAATTAAATGCTCAAGGGAGAAAAGAAAAAAAATTGGCCAACACTAGAGGGCACCATACTTTCACGGCTCTTCTGCCAAGTGGAGGGCCAAGCCCTTGAACTCTGGAAGACTGTTGCTTCAAAATAAAAAATAAAAAATAAAAAAATCAATCAATCAATCAGATAACAAAGGAGGAGCTGTGGAGGAGATAATTGATCCCTCAGTTTCTTGTATGAAGTAAAGGAGACATAGAATAAATAGGTCGGTGAAGGAACATTAAATCAGTTCTATTAGAATAACATGACCCCTGGACACTATATTCTTATCCCCACTCGCAGTGAGTTCCACACGGTGTCACATTTCTGAAGTCTTTAGTGTGCTAAAGGGATTATATATTTAAACAGGTGTCTTTTTTTCCGAACGTGAAGAAAGTCTGCCACCAACTTTTGTGTTTCTGAAAACAGAAGATAAAAGGTAAGTACATTGTAAAAGCAAGGAAATAACCATTTGGCTTTGACACGTAGAAGGAAAGGACAATCATTCCATCTTCCAACGCCCAGGGAGGTAGGAGTCCACCAGGCTGGCCCATCCTCACGTCCCTGACCTTCACACAGGTCTTCCTTTATGGGGCTAGAGGAACATGTTACTCTCTTCAATAATAGCCACATTAGTAGGGACCACTTTTTCATGCCTCACCAGTAGAGCCCTTCATTACAAAGCAGCAAAAAAGGAGAACGGCATGTCCTTGCAGACTACTGGAAGAATGTTCCCTAAGCAGGAATGTCACTTGGTACAGTAACACCAACCAATCACTTGGCCCAAATTTTCCCACAGATGAAGAGATACTCAAGGCCAACGGAACGCGATAATAGGGGGCCTTTTGAAAATTCCAAAAAGTTGTTAAAACGTGATCCAGACATCATTTCCCAAACCCCTTAGATGCACAACTCAAGAGAATGGTCTCTTAAATCCACAAAATCTGCGACTTGCATTTCCTGGGTGTGGATTTAGGATACTTCCCCTGGAGGAGACTCAAATATGGCAACGTCTGCTGTCTCAGTGCCACAGCTTTCTGAAACTCACTATGACATGTCTTAGAAAACTCTGCGTCCTATCTTCTCTGTCCAGGATAGTCACATTATACTCTCTCTATCTCTTGCTCAACGTGGTAGAACCAAAATACAACATTCCTCACCAACGTGTAAAGTTCCTGTGCCTCCAAATATTTCCCATGTCTCATTGAAATACTGTGACCAGTCCCCGCAAGATCACTAGTCGTTACCTGGTCTCTGAAGTCCCTGAGGGTGTGGGGCTGTCTGCTGTCTTCAAGTCCTGGGAGCTTCAGATTAATTCTAGCTCTTAGAGGCTGCTGTCAGGAAAGCATGCTCTGTCCCAGCCAGCCCACAAGGTGTTGCAACCAGAAATTTCTCAACTCGAGGCAGATTAATCATGGCTTCAGATATGACAGATGCCACCCAGGCAACCTCGTTAGGTGAGTTCTTAGCCAGAGATGAAAAAAAAAAGTGTGAATGGATTAAAACCCCACTCCTCCAAGCCCGTCCCTAGGTTCTGTGCCTCAAGACTCAGATCGATTGGAAGCTCCTCAGCAGAACATAGATTCTCCACCCGGGAAATAATTCCACCCAAGGATGGTTGCCGTGACCCAGTCCTACAAACATCTCCGTAAAATGCCTAATCCCCCTGCATCATTAATTGTGATGCTTGTGGTGCTGTTCATTCCCAATTCCTGCTTTGGTTTTCCTAAATTCGCTCTGCCTTCTTATGTAAACCGAATATCAGAACTGGCCGGAAACACAGAAAACGTATGTACGTCTTTCAACTGAAGCTTAGAAACACAGCGTCTCATTCAAGCTCTCCAGCCAGCCCAAGGCAAAGCCAGGGGCCTTCCTTCCCTCCAACCAGTCTCCTTCCTAGTGAACAATCCTCTTCTCCAGTGAAGAGCTCCTGTGTCCACACTGGGTGGAGGGTTGGTGGTACGGAACCTGCAGGGAATTTTCAGAATATTCGACCTGCGTGGGCTCCTGCTTTCTGTTTTCACAATTATGGGGGTGCAGATCTAATTTGATGACATTAAACCAAGTAAACCTTTCAAGTGATGCAAACACTAACATTTTGCAGCTTAAAAGTCATCTGAAGAGGAGAGAGAGTATTCCTGGGTTAGCTCCTAAATTTTCACCATTGGTTCAGGCATGTTCTTGGCCACTCAGAGCACGGGAGATAGTTGCAAATGCACCAGCAACGGAACTTGCATTTTAGTTCGGCAGTCAAGACTTAGTGGCATGATTTAAACACCTTCAAGTCTCTTTGGGTTGTTTCCATTAATAACTGGCTTGGACTCAGGGGCCCCTGGGTGGCTCAGTTGGTCAAGCATCTGACTTTGGCTCAGGTCTTGAGCTCACGGTTCATGATTTCGAGCCCTGTGTTGGGCTCTGTGCTGACAGCTCGGAGCCTAGAGCCCGCTTCGGATTCTGTGGCCCCCTTCTCTCTCTAGCCCTCCCCTGCTCATGCTCTGTCTCTTTCTCTCTCTCAAAAATAAATAAACGTTAAAAAAAATTTTTAATAATTAGTTTTTGACTCAATTTGATTTAAAATTGTAGTTAGGATTGGTTTGCTTCTGTTACTATAATTAATTATTAATATTAATTAAATTTATATAATTATATAATTATAAATTTATAAATTATAAAATTATAAATATTAATTAAAATGTTTTGTATTTTGATTTGCTTTATTAGAAAAGTTTTATAGCCCTATGTTTTTATTTTATTTTTCTAAAGTTTTATGTATTTATTTTGAGAGAGACAGAGAGAGAGAATGGGGGAGGGGCAGATAGAGAGGGAGAGAGGGAATCCCAAGCAAGCTTCACGGCTGTCAGCGCAGAACCCGACGTGGGGCTCGATTCTGCAACCCTGGGATCATGACCTGAGCCAAAATCAAGAGTCAGACACTCAACTGACTGAGCCACCCAGGCGTTCTTATATCCCTATGGTTGTAATAGACAATACCACTTACCAAGTAATTTTTTCTACTAGTATGCCATTTTGAGTCTGGAAAAACAAAACCAACTGGGAAGATGGTTCATGTGTTGGCAATATATAAACAACTGGAATCTATTCTATGCTAGAAAATCAGATAATCTTAGGCAAGAAGAAGTGGAAAGGTGAAGTGTTCAAGCTTGGTTGATCTCGAACTATTTTACTAAAGGTTTTCTGCAGGGTCTCCTTCATGCAAGGGAAATCCAAATCATTGTCATTTGGAGACTTACAGGGAATAAGTTATTCATCCCTATAAGGGTCTTTTGTGGTTTTGTTTATTCTTGTTTAACTTTAACCTTTGTCTCGGATCCCCACTCCAACACATTTGACCTCCTTTCTACTTTAAGCTTGTAGGGTTTTTAACATCCTGTTGTAAAGTAGATAGCATACAACCTTTCCATATGGTATTTTGCAATAAAGCTCATCCTTTTTCCCACTTTTCTCTACATTATACTCATGAACAGCACTGGCTGCTTAGAATACGAGAACAGGTACAGAATGACAACGTAGGACCCCTTGTTTAAAAATGATTGAGGATTTTGGGGTGCCCGGGTAGCTCAGTCAGTTAAGCGCCAGCTTCGGTTCAGGTCATGATTTCACAGTTCATGGGTTCGAGCCCCACTTTGGGCTCTGTGCTGACAGCTCAGAGCCGGGAAGCTGCTTTGGATTCTGTGTCTCCCCCTCTCTCTATCCCTCCCCTGCTCACTTCTTTCTCTCTCAAAAATAAATCAAAAACTTAAAAAAAATTTTTTTAAATGATTGAGGATTTCAAGACACAGACAGCAGAGCAGTAAACAGTGTGAGAACCTTCTAGATCCTGTGTGTCGCATCTGTGATACACCTGTCAAGTCAGCCCTGCTTGTGAGAACATAGCATGTTGCAGTCTGCACCTGCTGTGTTGTTTTTCTTACCGTCCTACAAAACCTCACAATATCCGCTTTTTAAGTATCTTGTCCCCACCCCCCGCCTTCGAGTCATTTCCTCAACTCCCCCATTGTTAAACCCATTAGCCCTTATACTCCCCATTGTGGAACTGTGTGAGAATTTCTTTGAGATATATTTCTAGGAATGAGATCTGTTGGTCACAGGCCATGTAGTTGCCCCACTTTACTACACGCTGCCAGATTGTTCTAGAATAGGCTGTGTACTCCCATCAACAGTGCGGAAAGTACCCATTTCTCTACCTATTTTGCTAGTTGTGCCGTTGTAAACATCTCTGTCAATCTGTCATTTCTTTATTCGTCTCGTCGATGATTTGACTCAATGAGCAGAAATCCAACTCTGTTTGCGTGTCTACTTTTACGTTAACATCTGTGCTTTGGCGATCTTCTTTAAACTTCTTCCCCAATCCCTAGGTCACAAAATAACAGGGCAAAGATGCTTTCCCTTGGCAGAGGGGGTGGGGCCTTTCTTGCTCTCTGGCTTCTCCTTCCTGACTTAGGCTGGAAGGTAGGTGGTGTTCCAGGAACACATCCTCCCTCTTTCATCAAGGTTTCTAAAAGCTCCAGGGTGTCAGCGCAGAGCACGGGAAAGAACAGAATAATTAATTCCTGCTTGACTCATGCTGTAAGCTCTTACTGGTAGTGAGTGTGTTTATCCAGCAACCGTGTTCTGGGTGTTAGAGAGGTCTTAAAGGGAATGCATCTTCACCGTGCAGTGGAGCTGGGTCCCCAGTCTGGACACATTTGAAAACCTGTGCCTTCAGAGGGTTTTGGGGGCAATGACAAGACTCTATTACAGTATACTGGTAGTATACTGGTTACATGCCATTATACATTTGTTTGAACGGCTACAATGCACAACACCAAGAGTCAACCCTAATATAACCTATGGACTCATGGTGATAATGATGCGTCAAAGTAGGCTCATCAGTTGTGACAAACGGACCACTCTGGTGAGGGCACAATAAAGAGTGGAGACTATGCACTGGTGGAGACAGGTGATATATGGGAAATCTCCTCACGTTCCTCTCAATTTTGCTGTGTACCTAAAACTGCTCTAAAAACATTGTCTTAAAAACAAAAACAAAAACAAAAAACTCTATGCTTTTAATTCTGAGCCAGGAATTTGGCATCGTTTCCTCAATGAGATTATATGCCTTGGTGTTTGCATAATGACTGGTATTGTTTCGATTTGTTGCTTTAGTGTTCTGTCCCCTGGGCTTTGCATTTTTATGGGCCCGTTGCTAGGGACCTAGGCTATCTGTGAGGTTCGAGATTTCTATTTTAGGGTATGTAATCTTCCAAAGTTGTGCACTGAAACCTTTTGTATGCGCTTGTGTGTATATGCACCTGGTATCTTGAATGGCTGGAGTATACTGGAGATGATGAGTCACAGGGCAATGAGACCTATGGACAAGACAATCACCAAAACTCCCTCCCTCTGTGATGACGGTAGTCATTCATTAAGGCATGCGGATTTTCCCAGGGAGGGGTGTTTCATTTGAAAGGCCTGAAGACCTTACGGTATTTTGTTGAATCTAAGATGCCCTCGTCTATAAATCGTACCTTTCATTAAATTCTGTACTCCTGGGAAAGAAAAACAACTCCAGCTGTACTTGTAAGACATCTAAGTAGGAAGCATTCTGAGTACAGAGATGCGAAAACGTAAACAAAACACAGCAAAACAAAACATTTTGAAATCAATGAAGTATCATTTGTTATAATACGGCCACACTGAATTAAAGTGCGAGATTTGAACCACAAGATCTTTGCAAGGATTTGCGTCATGATTCAGAGGTAACTACAGGTTAAAACACTCGCATACTTTGATCTGTCATGAGGTGAGGTCCCCTGGGATTCTGCAAGCCCCAAAGAGCTCTTTTTAAAATTTTGTCGGGGTCTTAAAAGGCCATAACTACTGGGAAAAAGAGTCCTGAGGCCAACCTGTTAACTCAAATTGTCACCCAAACCCTGCTCAGTAGATATTATAATGTCCATTTTAGAGGTGAGGAAACTGAAATTCAGAGACGCTATAATGTACTTGGAGAACTAGCTGATGGAGGACAAATAACATGGCATTAACCCCTCACTGGGACATTTAATTCCTGGAGTCCCAAATGCCTGAATGGTCCTACTATGTAGATATTTGATATTTCGTTATAGGTCTCATAGCCCAAAGGGCCATTTGTACACACAGTCCATATGCTTTGGAATATGGAAAAAAATTATAATTCAGTCCAAATGGAGTTTCTAAGTCAATGTTTATCCCTGTTTGTGTTATTATCCAACAAGCTAGATGTACAGATGGGTCCAAGTCTTTCCAATTTATAAAATGGAAAGAGGCAACAAGAACAAAAGAATTCCTCTTCTACTCAAAATATTTTAGCTACAAACTAGTTGTCTATGGCACCTGTCTTTACAGACAACTTGGGAATTAATATTTTTTAATGTCTATTTATTTTTGAGAGACAGAGTGCAAGCAGGGGAGGGGCAGAGAGAAGGAGAGACACAGAATAGGAAGCAGGCTCCAGGCTCTGAGCGGTCTTCACAGAGCCCTACGCGGGGCTCAAACCCATGAACCATGAGATCATGACCTGAGCTGAAGTTGGACGCTTAACCAACTGAGCTACCCAGGCACCCCAGGAATTAATATTTGTAAAGGAGGCCAACATTACCTGGAAACCAAAGCCAGAAAAGGACATTACTACAAAAAAAGAAAAAACAAAACAAAACAAAACAAACAAAAAAAAACACCAAAAACCCTATAGGCCAATATTCCAGATGTTAGATGCAAATATTATCAACTAAATATTTGCAGACTGAATTCAGCAGCACATTAAAAGGATCATTCACCATGATCAAGTGGAATTTATGCCTGGGATGCAAGGATGATTCAACATACACAAATTCATCAATGTGATAATACCACACTAACCTATGATCATCTCAGTAGATGTAGAAAAAACCTGACAAAATTCAACATCGTTTCATAGTAAAAACATTTACAAAGGCATTAGTATTGAAGAAGAAATACGGCTGTCTCTATTTACAGATAACATGCTTTTTATATAGAAAATCCTAAAGACTCAACCAAAAAACTGTTAGATGTAACCAACAAATTCAGTAAGTTGAAGGATACAAAATTAACATACAAAAATTCTATTCATTAACAATGAATTATCCAAAAAATAAGTAAATAAAAGTAAAATCAATTCCATTTACAATAACATCAAAAACAATAGACTAGGAATTAATCTAACCAAGTAGGTAAAAGATCTCTATTCTGAAAACCATAAGACAATGATAAAAGAAATCAAAGAAGGCAGAAATAAATGGAAAAGTACCCAATGTTCATGGATTGGAAGAAATAATATTGTTAAAAGATCAATACCAGCATAAGCCATCTATAGAGTCAATGCAATCCCTATGAAGACTCCAATGGCATTTTTTATAGAAGTAGAAATAACAATCCTGAAATTTATATGGAGCCACAAAAGACACCAAGTAGCTAAAAAAATCCTAAGAAAGCAGGAGGCATCACACTTCTCTATTTCAAACTCTACTGTAAAGCTATAGTCATCAAAATAATGTGATACTGGAGAGAAACAGAAGAATAGAGCAATGGAACAGATGAGAGCTCAGAAATAAACCCGAGTATATACAGTCAACTAACATTTGACAAAGGAACCAAGAATATTCAACGGAGAAAAGGCAGTTTCTTCAATAAATGATGCTGGGAAAATTGGATATTCATATGTAGAAGAATAAAACTACATCTCTATCTTACACATTCACAAAAATTAACTCACAATAGATTAAAAACTTGAATGTAATACCTGAAACCATGAAATTGCTAAAAGAAAATATGGGAAAAATTTCCTTGATGTGGGTCTTGGCAATGATTTTTTGATCTGACACTTAAAGCACAAGCAACAAAATAAAACAGGTGGACCACATCAAACTAAACAGCTTCTGCACACACATACACACACACACACACACATACAACAACAACAACAACAACAGCTACCAACAAAGCTAAAAGACAACCTATATAATGGGAAAATATTTGCAAACTATGTATCTGATAAGGGGTTAATATATAAAATATAAAAAGAACTCACACAACTCAATAGCAAAACAAACAATCTTATTCAAAAATGGGCAAACGACCCGAATAAACTTTTTCCAAAGAAGATTCATGAATGGCCAGTAGGTACATGACAAGAGGCTCAGCAGTCATCAGGGAAATGCAAATCAAAACCACAATGTGGTATCACCTCACACCTGTTACAATGGCTGTTGTCAAAAAGAGATAACAAGTGTTGGTGTAGATGGAGAGAAAAAGGAACCCTTGTGTGCCGTTGGGACGGTAAACTGGTATAACCACTATGGAAAACAGTATGGAGGATCTTCAAAAAATTGAAACTAGAACTATCGTATGATCCGGTAATTCCACTTCTGGGAATGTAACCAAGGGAAACAAAAACACTAACTCAAACAGATACCTACACCCTCATGGTCATAGCAGCATTATTTACAATAGTTAAGGCATGGAAACAACCTAAATGTCCATCAACGGATGAATGAATAAAAGAGTCCTGATTTATATGATTTATCAGATACATATATATATTAAAAATAATATTATTCACCCATAAACACTGAGGAAATCAGACCATTTGCAACAAGATTGGAGGACCTTGAGGGCATTATGCACAATGAAATAATTTGGACAGAGAAAGACAATACTACATGATCTCAGTTATACGTGGAAATCTAAGAGGAAGAAAAAGCTTTATAGAAAAAGAGATCGGATTTGTGGTTATCAGAGGCTGGGAAATAGAGGTAGAGGGAATTGAGAGAAGGTGGCCCGATGATAACTTCCAGGTAAAAGGTAAATAAACACTAGGGATGTAATGTACAACATGATGACTATAATTACCCTTACTGTATTACATATAGAAAAGTTGTTAATAAATCCCAAGAGTTCTCATTACAAGGAAAAGTATTTTTCCCCCTCGTTTTCATTTATTTGTATTCTATCTGTATAAGATGATGGACATTAACTATACTTATCGTGATGATCATTTCACATATGTAAGTCAAACCTTTATGCTGGACTCCTGAGACTCATAAAGTGATGAATGTCATTTACATCTCAATAAAACTAGAAAAAACGGTTTTGAAAAGTTGTTTGCACCCATTGCCTGTTGCAAGTTTTGGCTTTTTCCTTTCTCTCTCCTTTTGACATTGACCATTATGTATTCTTCCTGTTCATTCTCCTAGCAGCCTTTCCTTTTCTTTCACTCAGTTTAAATACTTAAAGCTAGAGCCTATTGGATTTTTGGAAACAAATTCCTAGTGACTTCTTGATTTCAATTTCGTTTCCATTAGTTGGGGAGAAAAAGAAAACTTAAAGGCGTTCAAAAAGCAAAAATGAACACACGTATTCAAAAGCTAATTATTTGAGTAAAAATAATTGTATAAAATAGAGGAAATAAATAGAGGAAAAGCAATATACAAGATTTAGAATAAGAAAGGTAATACAATTCTTTGTAAAGAAAGGATTTAAAACCAAATTTAAGGGGATGTTCTAAGACATAGCCTTAGCATTTTCCAAAGTGTGAAACTTAGAACCATAGTCTTACAAAAAGATCAGTTAAGCAACAAAAGGTTCCTGGGTTCCTGATCAAAACCATTTAAAACCCCTTTATGTTGTACTCAGAGAGATTCATAATGCCCATTAGCTATATGGACACTTCTGGATGAAATGGAAAACTTCATTGTGAAATAGAAATGATTAACATTAACTCTAGAAGCACTAGAAAACCTGAATAGATCCCTTTGTGAAAAAGGTATCACACTTAAAGGAGTCACAGATTATAGTTCTATCAAATCATTAAAGAATAGACAATTCTTAGGCTATCTAATCTAATACAGAGTATCAAGGATATTTTTTCTAATGCATCGGATGGGTTAGAATTACCCTCATTAAAAACAAACAAACAACTCCCCCCCCCCCCGGAAAAAAGTAAAAGGCAGCTACTGACCATACTTACTTATACACTGTGGTACATCAATGCTAAATGAAACCTTAGTGAATCTGATATACCAAGCAGGGTTCATTCTAGCTAGGCAAAAGTATGTAACAAAAAAATTTCCATATGAAAATGCATCTTAATACCAAGACTTTGGAAGAACCCAATAAAGGCTTGTTTCAGATGTGTGGACAGGGGCCCCTGGGTGGTTCAGTCGGCTAAGCCTCTGTCTGGGGCCTCAGGTCATGATCTCGCAGTTCGTGAGTTCAAGGTCCACATGGGGCTCTGTGCTGACAGCCTGGATCCTGGAGCCTGCTTCGGATTCTGTGTCTCCCTCTCTCTCTGCCCCTGCCCCACTCACACTCTGTCTCTCTCTGGCTCTCAAAAATGAATAAAAATGTTAAAAAATTACAAAAGACTTTAGATGTAATATACAATAATATAAAATCTGAAGGAAATGTAGGTAAATATTTTTTATGATATTTCAGTGGGGAAGGGCTTTCTAAATATGATACCAAAGGCATAAATTGTGGCAATGAATCATTAATGAAGCCACGTAAAATCTCAACACTTCTACATTCTTAAATGCAGCCTAAAGAATCATCAAAAGCAGTGAATTTAGAAAAATATTTACAACTTACATAATAGAGTTAATAATCTTTGTATCTGAGGAGTCTTTAGGAACCAGCAAATAAAAGCACCCAACTTGACACGATGGGAGAAGTTCAGAGAGGAAAAGTTACACAGAGGTTAAATATAAATAGACAGAGTGTGTATGAATGACTGTTTAATTTGTTATGAATCATAGAAGGACAGAATCACACATTAAGAAATCACCCGATTCCTATAAAATTAGCCAGTATAAAGCATTGTGCCCAATGGGTGTCAGTGGCCTTGGCAGAGCAGAGGGTTGGTGGCCTGGGGAGGCTGAGAGAGCCCAGCAGGCACATGCCCTATGTGTGTGGCCTGCCCCGGGGGGTTTACACGTACAGTGTGGGCCAAGGGCAGGGAGTGGGTGATCCGGCATCTCATTCCTTCCGGCCCTAAGCCTATCTAAAACCATTGCATTCAACAACAAGGTGTCGCTGAAACAACTCTGTTTTTGTTTCTTACTGCTTTCGTTACTCTGCCACATGGAGCTAATTATTCCCCCGTCCGGATGAACACTCCGGAAAACCCCGCCACTTCTCCGAGAAATTACCGCGATTCCATCTGGACTTGGAATGAAAGTCTCTGCACCTTCCCCACGTGAGCCTGCGTCCAAGCAGCCTGAGAGCAGAAGCCTGCATTCGGAAAGGGAGTGTTGGCTCACCCTCTCTCTCTCCTACCCTTTCTCCCCGAGCTCTGGAACTCTGGGTTCTATTCCACTTGAGCTGGGACACGGCGGACCAAAGGAGAGTAAATGCTTACTACTTGTCCTGTCGTATTGCCAGCGTTTTCTGGACTTGATTATATTGAAAACTGACTCTCCTGTGGGATTCTTTGGAGGAGCCTATCTGCGGCTCCTTGGACGATGCACACGGTCCCTGTCCCAGATGCTCACTTACCTCTGCAGCTCTAAGCTATTTGGTGATGCCTCCGGTCTCTTTCCGTCTTCCAGGCAGTCCTCCAGATGAAAGACGAGCAACTGTGGCTCACGGGCGCCCATAGCCCACTTCTTTCTTAGCTTAGAAAGCAGCCGTGCAGGGCATCTCTCGATCTTTAGCTCTGCAGGTGGTCTCAGAAACCAGCTTGCTGATTCCCAAAGTGCAGGGTATGTTATGCTCTCCAAGCCACCCTGGTGGCGTGAACTGGGGGGCAAGCAGGTGCATCTGTGCCCCTGGGGAGAGGGAGAATGGGGGAGGAGAGGAGGAGGGAGATTCATGGCACAGTAATACATTTCTCCAAAAGTCCGTCCCTGAAATGCACAATCTCTGACCTTTTAGAGCCTTGAGATGCGTGTTGGAGGCAGTCACCCAGAGGACATGACCTCTGGTTGACTCGCAGGCTAGACCCAGCGCCCGGAGGCTTCTCACCTCCTTCCCGGTCCTCCGATCGTGCACTTTGCTTGCCTTCTCACAGTGGAGGCTGCCCGGGAGAACAGCCTGCGGAGCAATATGTGTCGTTGAGTCCCCGGGACTGCGTACATTAACTGAATCCAGGTAAGTTCTCTATAGAAACTTTGAGGATTTCTTGGGGCGTCTGGGTGGCTCAGTCGGTTAAGCCTCTGACTCTTGGTTTCAGCTCAGGCCATGATCTCACGGTTCGTGGGCTTGAGCCCTGTATGGGATGCAGAGCCTGCTTGGGATTCTCTCTCTCTCTCTCTCTGTGTCCCTTTTCCCCTCTCCCCTGCTCTCTTTCCCTCTCTCTCTCAAAATAAATAGATACACTTTTAAAAAAGTTTAAAAAAAAAAATTTTTTTTTCAACGTTTATTTATTTTTTTTGGGACAGAGAGAGACAGAGCATGAACGGGGGAGGGGCAGAGAGAGAGGGAGACACAGAATCGGAAACAGGCTCCAGGCTCTGAGCCATCAGCCCAGAGCCCGACGCGGGGCTCGAACTCACGGACCGCGAGATCGTGACCTGGCTGAAGTCGGACGCTTAACCGACTGCGCCACCCAGGCGCCCCAAAAGTTTTTTTTTTAAAGGAAACTTTTAAGGTTCTTGTGAGCGGGTGTGGAGACCTACTCACCTTGCGGCTGTTGAGTCAAACTTGAAAAGTAGGTTTGTTGGCTTATTATACCTGCCACCTCGGTCCTCGGTGCCCCAGAGCAGGCTACAAACTGCCGGCAGGACGAGGGTTCAGGAACTTTCTTCCCCTCCTAGACTGGGTTTTAGTTGAAAGGAGTGCAGCCGAAACTGTAAACAGAGGAGGCACTGTACTTCCAGAAAAATCTTAAGGAAAACACATTGCAGGCAACAGTAGTAGCTGTTGGATCGGGTCTAAAGTAAAGTGTGGACTGATTCCACCAGTCAGTGTGGAAGTTGGGGGTAGTTCTCCAGAAAAGGGAAGCATGTATTCTAGATGACCAGGATTATTTCTCATTTAGAGATGTTGGCATTCTTGCAAAGTATGTAGACTGAAGTAAGTCACTATTGACATGGTATCACATGAAGCTGCCCCTTCTAGACAATTCTGAATTCTGTCATCATGTGAAAATCGCCATGTCTCTCTCTTATGATAAACTATGACATCCCAAACCCCGAAACAAAAACGAAACAACCCACAAATAAACGCCTGCCGCCCGTCAATCTGTAGCGGGCTCCCCTTTTCCTCTGGGGAGGGGGCCTGTTCATAAAACAACAATCTAAGAGGAAAAATGGTTTCTCCTGTCTTTAGTGTAGGCCTTGCCTGGGAGTCTAACCTTTCAGTCTGGAGTATTGTTTCTACCGCATTAGGCCTCGACAGAAATTTCTGTCTTAAGGCTCCCAAGAGCTATCACATGTCTAAGAATGTATTAATTTTAGCCCACTGAAACCCATTTTGGAGATCTGACCTTCAGAACTGTGAGATAGTAAATTTGTGACATGTGAAGTCACTATGTTTGTGGGGTCCAGCAGTGGGAAGCTAATACGTTATCTGTATGTTTGTGTGTTTCTCCCACTAGATTCGGAGCTGCTTAAGGATATGGGTATTGTTTCATTCAAGTGCAGTAAAGTAGAAAAGCAAGTAGGGGGCGCCTGGGTGGCTCAGTCGGTTAAACGTCCAACTTCAGCTCAGGTCATGATCTCACAGTCTGTGAGTTCGAGCCCCGCATCGGGCTCTGTGGTGACAGATCGGAGCCTGGAACCTGCTTCAGATTCTGTGTCTCCCTCTCTCTCTCTGCCTCTCCCCTGCTTGCACTCTCTCTCTCTCTCAAAAATAAAATAAAAAATTAATAAATTCTTTAAAAAAAAAAGAAAAGCAAGTAGGTCTAGATGTTAAAGTTTTTCCAATTTGAATTTATTAGAGGAAGCGGTTACATAGGTATCTGATGCATCAACAATCACTTCAGTCTTTTGAAGTATCAGTAAAAAATTGGGTTTATCATTTTTTTCATTAATTGTTTGCATGTAAATTTTACATCAGAAGAGAAAAGAGGTTTGTTTCCAAATTCAACTGACAGTCGTATGAATCTTTAACTTATCTCATCTCTGTCTATGTTTGGGTGCTTCATGAAATTGCTTCATAGAATCACGGGATCCTCAGAGATTATGTATTCTTATTTCTTTGTTTCAAGAAAACTCGCGATTTTGACAAGCTTCTATTAACTGATAGCTTGTGTCAAAGCTAAGGCTACAACTGATTTTGTGTTCAGTATTAATTTAGTATCTTCCTTAACTGAAAATCACAAGGAATAGTACATGCATGTATATACACGTATACATCACTGTGCATGCGTGCGCACACACACACACACACACACACACAGATTATTTACAGACCACCCACAGATTCTGGAGATTGTGAGGTAAATATATCTGTGAAGGACCATTTTTTCCCCAGCCAACCACAAGCATGCATGTGGGCTCAATAGAATGGATCGTCTTTTCTTCTCATGTTGGGTCTGGATGTGGAGTGTCAGATTTGTCGTGTTTTATAGCTCACAAGTGTTGCATACATTCTTTTGAATATATCACATAGTACTGGACAAACGTATTTTTTTGCAAGGGACTTACTCATTTAGGGACTTAGAATTTCGTGCTAGAAGTTTGAAATGCACACAAGTAACTATAACAAAACTGATAAAGTCATTTTTGTTGTTGTTTCGAGAAGTGCTCTGGTTGCTCGACAGAAGTGAGTCCATTGAAAACACTGGGTGCCCCAGACAGTGAAAAACCACCCTCTGGAGCAGAAATTCATCTAGTGATCATTGGGTATGTATTAGTCGTGTTAGTTAAATTTAGGCATCTTCACGACGAAGGTTTTCATTTCAAAAGTGACCGTGGCGTCCAAGCCTTAAGACCGTTTCGCACAAGGGACGCGTCAGGGTTTAATAATGGAAACCAGTATGCTGGCAACTCCAGGCTTCTGGGATGATGTACACATTAGTCCTCCCAAAGGCAACTTGCTGGGGCAACATGAATAACCAGTTCTTTCCTCCTCTTTTCCAGTATTTGGCAAATAGAATGGGGAGCACCATTTTATCTGGACCTTGACTGGCAATATATTATGCTCTATGGAATAGTGTTTCCTTCTGCTTTAGTATTTAAAACACTTCTAAAAATATATCCCCTCCCCCAATTTTGTCTTAGACTTATTTACTGAGTTTCTGTGATACATACTGGGTACTTTTGAGGCAACAGTGACCCAGCCACGAAAAAATTAAAATCTTTACCCTTGTTGAACTTACATTCTAGACATAGCCAAGGGCACAAAGCTAATTCTCAGCCTCAGTTTAACTAAGCATAACGCTCTACCAGTGAATACAACCACAAGCATTGTAGAATCGAGCTTCTCAAATTTAATGCGCTACAGATCACCCGGGGATCTTGTTAAAATGCAGATTCTGATTCAGGTAGTCTGGGGGGAATCTGATATTCTCTATTTCGGATAAGCTACTAAGAACTTGGACCAGACTTTGAGTGGCAAGGCTAGGGTGGAGACGATGAGGTTTGGAAAAAAAAAAGTGCTTTGATTTGAATTTTGGCTCTGTTGCTTTTGCAAAAATCCACTGGTGTTTCAGTGTCTTTGTTTGTTTTGTTTCTGCTCTTGTTTTTTTGGAGAACGAGGACAATTATGGCAATTATGATGATCCAGCTACCATTTACTGAATATCAGCGCTGGGCTGGGCGCTGTGCTATGTTTTTGACCTATATATTTTAATCCTCACCACAATCCTGCAAAGTATGAATGATTGCTCTCATTTACAGATTAGCAAAGAAACAAACTGTGCTTGAAGAGGTTAAGTCATTTCCTTAAAGCCGCTCATCAGGCAGGCGTGGGAGCTGGGCTCTTGCTCTGTGCGCAGTAAGACTCTTTTTTGTAAAATGAGGGCGGAAAGTAAGGGTGACGATGTGCACGATGTGCCTAGGACTGTGCTTGATGTTTACCAGGGGTTAAATAATGGTCTGTCCCCTTTCGTCTTTAGGGAGGTTGTGGGTGCCATGCGTAACTATGATTGGGAACGATGGCATCGTGCGTTGACAAGAGCTGGGAGATGGTGCATCCTGGAAATCCCGTATTTTTCCTTCCCACGAGACCCACTCCATTTGCCCAGAACTCGCTGTGATTGGTGGACATATCCTCTTACCGTCCAGGGCCCATGGGCCTGCGGAGAGTAGTTACCAAAAGGAGTCCAATCCAGCTACCTATCTCCTAGCTAATCCTTCAGTAGGGCAACTGCTCACACCACCTCCGTCCAGTCTGCATTTCCTAACCCTCTCCTCCTGCCCAAACCTTTTTTCCCCCCCAACTAGCAGCAACACCAGGGTCAGAGTCTCTGCACCCCCCTTCCTGGTATCCTGAAGCTGTGTGGAGGGAAGAGAGGCTCCACGCGGCAGTATACGAGCATGCGTGTGTTTTACTTGTTGGGGATGATCAAAATTGGGACTGCTCCTATGGACCAAGGAGCCCCGGCGTCCCTGGGAGCTTGTTAAAAATGCAGCTGCCTTGGGGCCCACTCCAGATGTACAGCATCAGCATCCTGGACTTGGGTCTCTGTGATATCACCACGCTGTCCGGGAGAGTGTGATGTAGACCAAAGTCTGAGAAGCGTCATTTTCAGGGGAAAATGTGTTGCAAGGTCCAAATGAATCATTTAGAAATTAGCATTCAGAGACAGCCCATTATTAGTGGAGGTGGTGTTGGCTTTACAAAGAGAAGAGACAACCCCTTCTTTAAGACAGAAGGCTACTGGGGCGCCTGGGTGGCGCAGTCGGTTAAGCGTCCGACTTCAGCCAGGTCACGATCTCGCGGTCCGTGAGTTCGAGCCCCGCGTCAGGCTCTGGGCTGATGGCTCAGAGCCTGGAGCCTGTTTCCGATTCTGTGTCTCCCTCTCTCTCTGCCCCTCCCCCGTTCATGCTCTGTCTCTCTCTGTTCCAAAAATAAATAAACGTTGGAAAAAAAAAAAAAAAAAAGACAGAAGGCTACTGACGCTGTCTCCGAGGGCCAGATAGTAGAGCCTCTCCTCCACCTCCACCTTTTCCAACCTCAAGACAATGATTGAGCTGTATGTTCTTGGCCAACATAAAGTTTCCGTGTGCGTCTGATTTGTGAGGTCGGAGAAAGCTATGGGAGGTGCAGAAGTGTTGAAGTTTGGCTTTTTCCAAATTTAGGTTTGTTCTTGCCTCAACACCCTACCTCAGCAATTATTTTCACTGAAGTGATGCTTATATTCAGAAGGGCAGTCAATATAAGTTGAGGAGAGTAGTGTTAACGAAAAAGCACATGCCTATTTCTGTTGTTGCTCGGTTTTTTGGCTTAGCTCAATTACCCCGACTCTTAAGTGCCACTTTCTGCCCAAACCTGATTGACCAAGGGCAAATTCAGATCTTTGGGTCTGTGTGTTCTTGAAGCATTCAGCAGGGGCTTTTGCACATACTAACATTCACTGGTTATTGATTAGTAGAGGAAATGCTTGAGTTTTATATTAGAGAGCAAATTGCTCAATGCAAAAGAAAAACTCTTAGAAGTAATAAGAAAAATAATCAAGTGACTCCATGAAAAAAAAAAAAAAAAAAAAGCAAAAACAATGAACCCAATAGCTTTGTTTTACTTCAGTTCACTTAACGTTGCTCCCTGCCCCCGTTCATGATGGGTGATATGTATACTTATAAGTAAGGCGGTGAGGGGGTGGGGTGGGGGACTATGTTCTAGAAGATGCATCGGAATCCCCGAGGGTGACATAATTCATGCTACCCACAGAACCATAAAATTCCTAGGAATGTTTTGAATAAGAAATGAGAGAGGGACGCCTGTGTGGCTCAGTTGGTTGGGCATCCTACTCTTGATTTCAGCTCACGTCATGATCCCACGGTCGTGAGATCAAGCCCCGAGTCAGGCTCTGTGCTGAGTGTCGAGCCTGCTTAAGATTCTCTCTCTCTCTTCCTCTGCTCCTCCCCCACGCTCATGCTTTCTCTCTCTCTCTCTCTCTCTGTCTCTCAAATAAAAAAAAATTTAAATTTAAAAAATTAAAAAAGAAATAAGAGAGACCCATATATAGGAAACTTCACACTTTTACTAAGAGACATCGAAGACAACTTGAATAAAAGCCCAGACACAATTTTGAAGATTCTGCTTGAAAAATGATCAATTCTTTAAGAATTATTGGAAAGGTTAGTGCAATTTTAATAAAAATCCCAGTGATTTTTTTTTCAAACTTGCTGAAAGTTTAAGTTCTACTAAGAAAAAAAGGACAAAACTATTTGAGAATATTTATTTAAGACTATTCACTTAAAGGGGCATCTGGGTGGCTCAGTCAGTTGAGCGTCCGATTTCGGCTCAGGTCACGATGTCACGGTTCATGAGTTCAAGCCCCATGTCAGGCTCTGTGCTGACAGCTCAGAGCCTGGAGCCTGCTTTAGATTCTGTGTCTCCCTCTCTCTCCGTCACTCCCCCACTCCCGCATATAATTTGGATATACCTTATGGTCTTAGAGGAAATGGATTGCACTTGGCAGGAAAAGAATCAATATAGTTTTCTCAAGGATGGATTGCATTGCCGGATTAGAGAATACCAGAAGAAATAAGAAAACAAGAAGGAAGCACTGGTATAGATGGAGTCTTTTTATTTTATTTTATTTTATTTTATTTTATTTTATTTTATTTTATTTTTTTAAAGTAATCTCTACACCCAACATGGGGCTTGAACTCACAATCCCGAGATCAAGAGTCACATGCTCTACCAACTGAGCCAGCCAGCTGCCCCGGACGGAGTCTTCAGATAACTGTAAACCAAGTACAATGTACAGGAGTGTTTTTGTCCTGATTTGAACAAACTATAAAAAACACATTTATGAGACAATCAATGAAATGTGAACATGGCTTGGATATTTGATCATATTAAGCAATTTTTCATTTGCTTGCTTTCCAGGTGATACTGTAGCTATGGTTTTAAATTTTTTTTCTTTTTTTTTTTTTTCAACGTTTATTTATTTTTGGGACAGAGAGAGACACAGCGTGAACGGGGGAGGGGCAGAGAGAGAGGGAGACACAGAATCGGAAACAGGCTCCAGGCTCCGAGCCATCAGCCCAGAGCCTGACGCGGGGCTCGAACTCACGGACCGCGAGATCGTGACCTGGCTGAAGTCGGACGCTTAACCGACTGCGCCACCCAGGCGCCCCTAAATTTTTTAATGTTATAAAGCTGTATCATAAAATATTTCCAGATGAAATGATATGATGTCTGGAAGTTTGCTTGAAAACATTCTGTTGCTGGCTGTGTTGGCGTAGAGATGAAATAAAGTTGGCCGTATAATTTAGGCTGAAATATAGATATTTTTTTTGGTTGAGAGATGTTTGGGGGATCTACTACTCTCTCAAGTTTTGTGCTGGAAAACTTCAGAAATAACAATTTGAAAAGAAATAAATAATAAGATGACAAAGTAGATGGAACTCAGGAAATTTTAAGTTTTGTATCAAGTTTAGAAACACTTCTGGGAGGTAAGCCAGTCCCAAGTGCGTTTGCTATTCACATGTGATTTTTTTTTTTTTCCAACGTTTATTTATTTTTGGGACAGAGAGAGACAGAGCATGAACGGGGGAGGAGCAGAGAGAGAGGGAGACACAGAATCGGAAACAGGCTCCAGGCTCTGAGCCATCAGCCCAGAGCCTGACGCGGGGCTCGAACTCACGGACCGCGAGATCGTGACCTGGCTGAAGTCGGACGCTTAACCGACTGCGCCACCCAGGCGCCCCTCACATGTGATTTTTAAGAGAGCTTGGCACATTAAAGAAGTGGACAGGTTAGCTACGTGGAAAAAATTAATTATTTGTCAATAAACAGTTAGTAAAGATACCAGAAAGGCGCATAATGATAAGTTTCAGCGATGAAACAAGAGGTCTTAATGTGTCTGCCTGCAGCAGGGAAGAAATAATGAGAAGCAATTCAGTTTCCCAGAGATAATAGAGTTTACCAACAAAGAAGCCGTGATAATAACTGTTACACATACCTGCTGTATAAAACAAAGTGGGAAGAGTGTAACAAAGGCAAGAATGTACTTTGTAGCATAGCAACATGGGAAAGATTTATTTGGATTAGGACTTGATATGTTGGTATGCAATTGTGACAAACTTGGTCAGGCAGATCGGAATTCAAATCCTGCTTCCACTATTTGCCACAAGATTTTTGCACATACGATTATTTTTTTTAATGTATTGATTTGTTCGAGGAACCTGGGTGGTTCAGTTGGTTAAGCGTCTGACACTTGATTTTGGCTCAGGTCATGATCTCACGGTTTGTGAGTTCGAGCCCCGTCTGGCTCTTCATTTGATGGCATGGAGCCTGCTTGGGATTTTCTCTCTCTGTCTGTCTCTCCCTCTCTCTCTCTCTCTCCTCTCTCTCTCTCTCTCCCTCTGTGTCTGCCCCTCCCCTGCTCATGCTCTCTTTTTCCTCAAAATAAATAAAATAAATATTAAAAAAAATTAAATTTATTTATTTACGAGAGAGAGAGAGAGAACATGTGCACGAGGGAGGGGCAGAGAGAGGAGAGAGAGAGAATGCTGTCAGCACAAAGCCCCACCTGAGGTTGGAGGCGGGGCTCCAGGCAGGGCTCGAACTAACAAATGGTGAGATCATGACCTGAGCCAAATCAAGAGTCGGATGTTGAATGGACGGTGCCACCCAGACGCCCCTACACACACAATTACTCTCTGCATGCTTGCATTGTACACCTGATACATTACCTTCTCTTTGTGAATTACTTTACGACTTAATTCCTAATTTTTCTTTAAGATAAATTTTCACAATTTTTAATTTGGGGCCTTACCATGCTAAGTATAACGGGCACAAGCGCCACCTATTGATTAAATAGAGTAAATGCCTTGGATAAGAGGGAGAGCGGAAGCAAACCTCTAAATTTATATTTTAGTGGCAAATTTGGGTAACAGTATAGTTCCCGCAAAATTTCTTTGTTCAAATAGATTGTGAATACAAAAACGTTTCAAATAACAGTAAGTGTTTTCTCATAAGAATAAGCTGCATGTCTGTGCGCTTATGGAATTAATTTCATGGAACAGTTCAATTTTAGAGCTGTAAAAACAAAACACTGCCAGATTCACGACAATTCTGAGATAGCCAGAAAGCATAGCTATGTATTAATGGTATAGATTTATGGATCTGTGTGCAATCTGAAATATCTATTACTATTAGGTCATTTAAAACTCAATTTTGACTTCCAAAATCTTTTAGAGCTGAACAGTATGTTATGGTAGATGGAAAATTATCAATGCTTTTCCTTTTTATTTTTTTTTTCTTTTCTTTTTATGTTTATTTATTTTTGAGAGAGAAAGAGGGACAGAGTGTGAGTGGGGGAGGGGCAGAGAGAGAGGGACACACAGAATCCAAAGCGGGCTTCAGGCTCTGAGCTGTCAGCACAGACCCCAACATGGGGCTTGAACTCATGAACCTCGAGATCATGACCTGAGCCGAAATCTGACGCTGAACCAATGGAGCCACCCAGGTGCTCCTTCCTTTCTTTCTTTCTTTCTTTCTTTCTTTCTTTCTTTCTTTCTTTCTTTCTGTTTCTTTCTTTCTTTCTTTCTTTCTTTCTTTCTTTCTTTCTTTCTTTTTCTCTCTTTCTTTCTCTCTTTCTCTCTTTCTTTCTTTCTTCTTTCTTTTCTTTCTTTCTTTCTTTTTCTCTCTTTCTCTCTTTCTCTCTTTCTCTCTTTCTTTCTTTCTTCTTTCTTTTCTTTCTTTCTTTCTTTCTTTCTTTCTTTCTTTCTTTCTTTCTCTCTTTCTTGTTTATTTATTTTGAGACAGAGAGAGAGAGAGAGAGAGAGAGCATGAGCAGGGAAAGAGCAGAGAAAGAGGGAGAGAGGGAGAATCCCAAGCCACAGAGCGCTGGAACTCATGAGCTGCGAGATCATGAACTGAGCTGAAATCAAGAGTCAGACGCTCAGCTCAGCAGACTGAGCCACGCAGGCGCCCCCAATGCTTTTTAAACAATGCCGATATTTGCACCTCAGTCACTGCATCCTGGGGCTATAAACTGGTATGTCCTTAATATCAACATTAGGCACAAGTTACCATTAAGATTATTAAGATAATGCCATAAGCAGGATTTTTTTTCTCTATTTTTTTCTATAATTTTCTCTGTTTCTCTCTCTTTTTCTATTATTTTCTCTATTTCAGCTGTCTCCTTTGTTTCATGTCTGGAATGGAAGTATAAAAGTCAATAAGCTGAACCACATTATAAGCGATGAGAATTGTTTCTAATAGGAGATAAGTTACTGGGGCACCTGGGTGGCTCAGTTGGTAAGCGTCTGACTTCGGCTCAGGTCACGATCTCACGGTTCGTGGGTTCAAGCCCCGCATCGGGCTCTCTGCTGTCAGCACAGAGCCCACTTCACATTCTGGGTCTCCCTCTCTTTCTGGCCCTCCCCTGCTCATGTTCTCTCCCTCTCCCTCCCTGAAAAATAAACATTAAAAAGAAGAGATCCGTTACTTACCAGATTTAACGCAATAAAAGATCACCATAGACATAAGCAATTAGAATTGTGATTTTCTGATCATAAAGCATAAGGAAATGAAGGCGAATTAGTAACAACACAGCCAAACGTGGTCTGTTCAATAGACTTAAAACAGTGATTCTCAAAGTACAGATTCCTGACCAGTAGTATCACATCATGTGGGAACTTGTTAGAAACGCAAATTCTTAGACTCACTGCAGACCAATTAAATCAGGAACATTGCTGGGCGCGTGGGTGCCTGGGTATGTTAAGCATCCAACTTTGGCTCAGGTCATGATCTCATGGTTTCTGAGTTCGAACCCTGCTTCGGGCTCTCTGCTGTCAGTATGGAGCCTGCTTGGGACCCTCTGTCTTCCTCTCTCTGCCCCTCCCCTGCTCTCTCTTTCTCTCTGACTCTCTCTGTCTCTCTCAAACATTAAAAAGTAAAATTTGGAACACTGGGAGTTAGCCCTAGAAATATGTGTTTGAACAAGCCTTCCAGGTGACTCTGATGTATGCTAAAAGTTGACATTAGGATACTATTCTCCAGGGTATTTCTGCACATCTCAGAGAAGAATTTTCCTTTCAGGTTTTTTTTCAAAGTTGTTTGCATAGTGACCCAAACCCTCTGCCTTAGAAAACAGAGGTAGTATCTCTCTTTTTAGGAGAGAGGGCTGGTTTGTTCCCAACCAGTATAATGAAGACAGTGTCCCTCCCTGGGACAGAGATTGGATAGGTTTGCTAGACGCCCCCTTAATCCGAGTGGGGGTTCTCTAAGTTTAGGTTGCTTCACTGTGGTAGAGAGCCACTTGTGCAATGTCCCTCTGGGTCAGCTTTCACATCATCCCTATGGGACTCAGGCAACAAGGGCCAGATGGAGGTCATGAGGTCCGCTGTGCTGTAAGAGACTCCTTTGTCTCTGACCTGGGAGTTTCCTGTCCTTTGCCAGCGTTGATAACATTGTGGCAGCATCCCTTGATGACTTGCAAGACGGTGTAGAGCTACTGGGCCAGTCACTCACATAAATGGCATCTCTCCCACTCTGGTCCATTCTCTGCTCAGATGTCACTTCCCAAGGGGACTTGTCCTGATCACTCCATTTCACATAGTGCCTTGTGTCCTTCCCACTCCCCTACCTGCTCTATCTTTATTATCAGTGATTATTATTACCTGATACCATAATATATGCCTGTTTATATCTTATTATCAACCTTTACCACTAAAATGTAAGTTCTATGAGGCCAAGAGGTTTGTCCTTTGTTCCTGCACTTAGAATAGTGTCATGTCAAGTTTTGTAATAATTTTTTAAACATTTTTTAATGTTTTATATATTTATTTTGAGAGGAGTGGCAGAGAGAGAGAGAGAGAGAGAGAGAGAGAGAGAGAGAGAATCCTAAGCAGGCTCCACGCTGTCGGTGCAAAGCCTGACTCAGGGCTCGATCTCGGGAACCAATAGATCATGACCTGAGTTGAAATCAAGAGTCCAATGCTTAACTGACTGAGCCACCCAGGCGTTCGAAGCTCTGTAATTATTTATTGAATGTCAATATTTATTAAATGAATATCAACATATTATATGTAATTTAAGCTTATTAAATGAATATAAGTATTTTCTACAAGCAGAACAGGTTTCATAGAACAAGAAGGAGATTTTTTTGAATTTTTAAAACTTTTTTTTTAAGTTTCTTTACTTTGAGATGGGGCGAGCGGCAGAGAGAGAGAAGGAGAAAGAGAGAGAGAATCCCAAGCAGACTCTGTGCTGTCAGCACAGAGCCTGACTCGGGACTCAAACTCACTACAAGGTCATGACCTGAGCCGAAACCAAGAGTCGGATACTTAACTGACTGAGCCACCCAGGTGCCCTGAACCAGAAACCTTTTAAAAAATGGAATCTAGTAGACCCATTTGGGCTTGTTTTGATAAGTTCAGCCACATTTTGCGATGAGATGCTTCAAAATGAAGATGTAAAACAGAATCTTTAGGTCACTAGAAAGGATATATTAACGCTTAGATAATTAAAATTTTTTGGCCGAATATTTATTCAAGGGAAAGTAATTCTTTTTCTTTTTTATAGCTTTTTAAAAAATGTTTATTTATTTTTGAGACAGCTCAAGCAGGGGAGGGGCAGAGAGAGGGGGACAGAGGATCCAGAACAAGCTCCATGCTGACAGAAGAGAGACCAATGTGGGGCTCGAACTCATGAGCCGTGAGATCATGACCTGAGCTGAAGTCGGCCACTCAACTGACTGAGGCGTCAGGTGCACCCAAGTGATTCTTTTTCTGACTGTGTTCCTGTGTCTGTGCACACACATTCTAAGTGTATATGTGTGTATGTATGTATAGAATATATATGTATATATGAATATACATATATATAGAATATATATGTATATTCTAAGTAGTATATGTGTGTATGAATATATATATAATTTTATAAGTATATGTATATTATACAAAGAGTATTATGTACACAAGTATATTTATACACATATAAAATATACAACACGTATTTGTAAATACAAGAGCTCAGGTATTTGTAAATATATATATTTACGCTTAGAGATATATTTTTAGACACACATACAATGAGTATATAGTCTTCCGTGTTTCATAAGTTGAGCTAATACAGTTATGATAAGGAGATAAGGATTCACAAACAGAGTCACTTGATTCTCCACAGGCATATTGTACCTCGGCACTTCATAGGGACTGACCTTGCTACAGTGACACAAATTGAACAATATAGGGATAGACGATAGACGAGAAGCTGGGAAGAATGAGCAGGCCAACCAAATGAACACAGGAAGAGGAAAACATTTTCCCAATGCTTTTCACTCTTGGAAATCCATCTTGAAATAATTATACCAGATGGTTAAAATTCAGAGAGGTATCATTCAGGAAGGAATGTAAACTGCATAATTATTAAAATGAAATAATCAGGGGTGCCTGGGTGGCGCAGTCGGTTAAGCGTCCGACTTCAGCCAGGTCACGATCTCGCGGTCCGTGAGTTCGAGCCCCGCGTCGGGCTCTGGGCTGATGGCTCAGAGCCTGGAGCCTGTTTCCGATTCTGTGTCTCCCTCTCTCTCTGCCCCTCCCCCGTTCATGCTCTGTCTCTCTCTGTCCCAAAAATAAATAAACGTTGAAAAAAAAAATTTTTAAATGAAATAATCAGACGGAGGCCAGCTGGTTCCTAAGATTGTGTCTAACTGGTCTCCATAACTGTGTATAAACTTGGGCTTCCTGCTTTTATTACTGTGACTTCATTAGTTTACTTAAAGATAATGAGGCTTTGAGGAACTGATTTATGCTAACCAAAATCGCAGAAAAGACCCGAAGAGCCAGAATATCAATTGCTTTGCATGCAGAGAAATGACCTGCTGTGGAGTAGAGCAGACACTTACTTTGGCTGCTCTCACAACTTCTCACTTAGTAGTTATTGTGTCCTGAAGCTAAGTTACTGTGAGAAGATTATCTGGAATATAAGAGCAAAGAAAGATGACCTTAACAGAGTGTCGTGGAGGTATACAAATAATACTGGGTGATATTGATTGGGTGCTACTACTTATATTAAATGTCTGGCATAGAGAAACCACACAATGGATATTTATTTGTTCAATGAGTGAATATGGAAAACCTCACAGCAGCTCTGTGAAGTCAATGCTTTCATTTTTTCCACCGGAGAAAACGGAGTCTCGGAAAGATAACTCCTTTTTCCGCAAAATGAATCAGCGATGTGCACTTGAACCCAGGTCGCGTTGACTTCCTCGTTCATGTTTACGACAGTTTTGTTCTGCTGCTTTCTTGACAACGTATGTATTCTTCTCTACCTGCAAACTGACTACAATCCATTCAGTTTTAGGTTCCCATGTATCCTTACTCACTGTAGACCTTGTTATGACATCGCCTTCTTACGAGGCCTTGAAATGTTTTACAGTTTATTTAGCTTTAACTGAATGTCCTCGATGATGTTTTTTGCACTCACTGCTTTCATCAGCAACCTGCCTGAAAACCAACTTCTTAGGGTGGGTTATTTAAGTAGCTCATCTTGTCCACATCTCGATTTGTTTTTTTGAGTGCTGCTTTCAAAAGAAAATTCTAGAGTGGCCTCTTATGTGTATGCCTTGAATGCTTTCTCCTGTTAGCTTAGAGTGTATGTGGCTTTTATAACCTCCGAGTTGGGCTAGGACAATGCCCACCTGAAACAGAGCAGGTGCACATCGGGAGGTACAAATCCCATGCCATCCCTGCAATATCTTGCTCTCTTGATTTTTTTCTTGCCTCCACTTCTTCTTTTTCAATGTATCATCTATCCAGCTAGTTCTGCCTTCTTGCACGTTTCCAGAGATATCTTACATTCGCCCGGCGATTTTCTCACCAGAAATGTGTCTGGAGCCTAGGCACCCAGACATGCAGGACGACCCTGAATAATGCATCACAAAATCCTCAGCATTTCTTCCCTCAGATAACTCTAGACACGTTTAATCTGGGCAACATGACAGAGCTAGTTATGTCAGCTTTGTGAGGCAAACAGAGAAGATTACTTGCACTAGGATATGTGGATTCCAGTCCTGGGACTCAACCTCTGTGAACTTTAATATCCTCCCTGGGAAAATGCTGGAATTAAAGCCGGTGGTTGCTTCAGATCTCTTTTAATTTCAAAGCCCCATGATGTTCACAATTTTGAGTCATGTTATTTCTGGTGAGTTTTAAATTACAACACACTTCTCTGTTCATAGGTATTGGTCTTCAATGCGAGTTATGCACAGAACATGGAAACCTACTGGCAACCCCAAAATAAATTAGAAAGAATTCTGGAGGGGGCTGTGAACAACAATGTGAAGGTGCAAGTTAAGAGGTGTATTTGCGACATGAGGAAGAGATGATTGGACTGGAAGGGAGGCTACTGGATAAAGTAGTTGCCGAAGAGCTAGAATAGATAAGGAACTCTAGATTTAGGAGGAGTTGGGATGGTAAATTGAGGAATTTGAATTTAGGAAGTCGAAGAGGATGTTAGGGATCGGTTTGGAATATTAAGCGTGGAGACTAGAGAAAGGAAGGCCATTTGAGATACTACTGCAACCGTTCGAGCACTGTGTGTTCACAGGTATCATGGTGGAGAAGGAGATGAAGAGCTGATAGTTTTACAAAATTGACAGAAAAATGAATATGAACGCCTGATGTATTTTGTCTTAAAGGCCCAAAGACAATGACCAACTCAATAGCAATGATCACCCTCACTACTAGAATATGATTTTTTTTAATTTTTTTTTAACGTTTATTTATTTTTGAGACAGAGAGAGACAGAGCATGGATGGGGGAGGGTCAGAGAGAGGGAGACACAGAATCTGAAACAGGCTCCAAGCTCTGAGCTGTCAGCACAGAGCCCGACGCGGGGCTCGAACTCACGGACCGCGAGATCATGACCTGAGCCGAAGTCGACTGCTTAACCGACTGAGCCACCCAGGCGCCCCTAGAATATGATTTTTTAAATTTAAAAAAAATATCTTTTTTTATTTTAGAGAGAGAGTGAGCATGAGCCAGGGAGAAGGAGAGAGAGAAAATCCCATGCAGGCCCCACACTCAGTGCGGAGCCCAATGTGGGGCTCAATTCCAGAACCCTGGGCTCATGCCCTGAGCTGAAATCAAAAGTTGGATGTTCAACCCATGGAGCCGCTCAGGTGCCCCTAGAATATGATGTCTTCAAAGGAGCCAGGACTTCTTAGGGAAAAAATTGATTCCAGAGCAGGGGAGGCAAATACACAAGATGAGGGGTTAGGTCAAAAGGACGATGGAGCCATTCATAGAGGCTCTCACAAGCAATAAAAGGGAATGATTTTAATATCACTAAGGATAAAAGTTGCATTGAATTGAAACACATCAAATATGCAAAGGGCCGTGAATTTATTATGATACTAAAAGAAGGAAAATTAATTTTGGAAATTGAAAAAGGGAAAGAAGCATATATTTTGTGGTAGCCAAGTAATACAGGAAGAAAATTCTCTCCTATGGAAGTATCCAAGCTAATAAATGAAAAAAAAAATTGATTCACTTAGACCATCACCACTCCTTGGCCCCTAGTGAACAGTTGAATCTGGGGACTGAAGAGAAATGGTTCCTGACCTCCTAAAAGAGGAGCAGTTTTGCATTATGATCCTCGGTCTCTGAAGTAGTTTTTCTAAAACAGATCTTAATGTGACCAAAGTTATAATTTACAAGAACGGTTCTTTTTTAAAAGAATTTTTAAATGTTTATTTATTTTTGAGAGAGAGAGAGAGAGAGAGAGAGAGCAAGGGAAGGGCAGAGAGAGAGGGAGACAGAATCCCAAGTAGACTCCATCCCGCCAGCACAGAGCCCGATGGGGGCTCGAACCCAGGAAGCGCGAGATCATGACCTGAGCTGGAAACAAGAGTCGGATGCTTAACCGACTGAGCCACCCACGCGCCCCCACGAGAATGGTTCTTGGCAGGGAGGGGGGACAGTTTTTCCCTTAAGGGGGTATTTGACAACATCTGGAGACTATGTAACTGTCACAACTTCGGGCGTGTGTTCTACTGACATCTGGTGGGTAAAGACCAGGGATGCTGCAAAAACCTATAAAGCCCAGGCTTATCTGGGCAAAATTATCTGGCAAATAGAATGTCAGTCGTGTTGGGGTTAAGAATTCCTGACTTACGGGACATGAGAAGGGGAGAGGAACATGTTAAATAATACTACTAAATATGATCGGCAAAAATCTCATTGGTATGAAGCTACAAGCAAAAGACAGTTTCTCTAACAACAACAACCAAAAAATGCAAAGAAATAAAAAGAAATGGGACAGATGACCTGTAGACCTAATGAGATAAGAGACACATCAACCAATAAAAAGGCGAGGAGCTTATTTGGATCCTGATTCAAGCGAACTATAAAAAAAATTGACATTTTTGAGACAAATGGAAATTTGAACAGTGACTGGATGTTTAAGGATATTAAGGAAATTTTGGATGTGGTAATAGTATTGTTATGTTTAAAAAGAGACCTTGTCAGGGGCGCCTGGGTGGCTCAGTGCGTTAAGCATCCGACTTCGGCTCAGGTCATGATCTCACAGTTGGGGAGTTCGAACTCCGTATCCCGCTCTCTGCTATCAGCACAGAGCCTGCTTCGAATTCTGTCTCCCTCTTTCTGCCCCTCCCCCGTGCTTTCTCTGTCTCTCAAAAATAAATAAACATTTAAAAAATTAAGAAATAAAAAGAGACCTTATCTTCCAGAAATACATCCTGAAATACTCATTGGTGAAATATATAATGTCTCAAATTTGCTTCAAACTACTACGGGAACTAGGTAGTAACTAGTGAAATAAATCCTTGAAGGTCAGCTGGGATGTTGACTGTTCAGATTTAGGAATGAGAGATATTAGTAGAAATATATTTATTTCTATAAACTATATACCTACTTGGGTTCAACAACTAAAACCAGAGTTGTGCGCGTTTACTAAATGCGGACTAAAAGAAACGGAGTTCGCTTTGATGGTCGTTCTTCTCTTGAGAAGGCAGAGTTGATGAAGCATCTGACTCCTTAACCAGCGATGCCACCATGAACATTAGTCACTAGGCACTGAGACCCTCGTGTCAGTTTATTGAAGGCCGCCAACAAAGTTCACTGAAATATTGAAATCAAGGCTTTTACGTGATCTTCTTTGACCAATTTCTTGTTTCCACTTGAAAAATACAGGGGATAAAATGAACAAGAAAGCTTCGGGCTTTCTAGCAAAGGTTGAGGGACCTCGCAGTGTAACATAATGAAACATTAACAGCGTTTTGTGAATACCCACTATGTTCTATACACAACGTGGGTACCAGATAGTCTTGATCGCATATGTATTTTCTGCCCATTAAGCCCGACCATAGCATGCTAGGCGTGACCCAAAAAGCTTCATTGTATAAAATACGAGGTCACAATATCACCGGGTTGGTAGAATTTCCCAGGTGAGACCGTGCTTACTGGAGATCTTGGACGTTTGGAGGAGACATTTTGTTGGTGGGGTGGGTGGGTGGCACACCAGCTGGTGACAGACTTACAGAGCACATTCTGACTTACAGAGTAGTGGGCGTGCTTCTGGATCCCGTGTTTGCCAGGATGGCGGCAGTGACGTGAAAAATCTTGTGGTTAGTTGTTGCACGTTTTGTGGTCAAGGTCCACGGATGTGGGATAGAAGAGCAGAAGGGATAGACAACACATTTTGTCCCCAACTTCCAGACCCAGGGCTACCCGTTGGTCTCTTCCCTCTAGGAAGTGAGAGTGAGCTGCCTTTGATTGAGCTTATAGCTTGCTTTGCCATTTCATGGAGGTAAATACGCAAAACAGCACGTGATACGCAGCGGAGAGGGAGAGAATGGGCTGCAGCAGTTATAGGCCATAGAAGGCGATGCACCGGGTACTCGATCTCACACACGCACGGGGAGCATCAGTGTTCCACCCCTGGACCCTCTCTTGGCAGCACTCACCACTCGTGTCTCATGCTCTAGGTTGGGTCTAGCAGATGCATGGAATGGGAAGGCCGGAAGAGACGTTTCGCCTCTCCAGGAATCTATTCTTTCAAGAGTTTCTGCACCCTATGTTAAGCACAAAAATTTTTTTAAATTATTTTATTTGTTTATTTTTTCCTTTATTTATTTTGGGAGAGAGAGAGAGAGAGGAGGGGAGAGGCAGAGAGAGAGGGAGAGAGAGAACATCCCAAGCAGGCTCTGCACTGTCAGCGTAGAGCCCGATGCAGGGCTTGAACTAATGAACGGTGAGATCGTGACCTCAAGCTGAAATCAAGAGTCTGACGATTAACCGACTGAGCCACCCAGGTGCCCCTTAAAATTATTTTAAATCCGAAACAATAAACGGAAAGATTATTGATGCGAATATATTTCTAAAGTCAAAATTACGGGAAGAATCACCGTATCCCAAAGCATTATAGAGAACCATGTGTGAGAGAAGAAATTAATTTTGGAAAAATAAACGGGTAATTCTTTAAATCTAGAACTACTTATTATCTTCTCCCATCATAGAAATGATTTCGTTGTAAATTACTTGAGGGGCATCCATGGCCCAGATAAAGTCCAAGTGATTGTAAGGAGGAATCTTCCTGTGGTAAATGAGATTGGGGAGTTTGGAAAGCAGAAGGTCCACGTCTTCAGGGTCTGCCAACAAGTCATTGCCACCATTCCACACCGCAATCGGGACGTGCATGTCTGTCAGGTTGTAGTAGGGGGGTGTGGGCTAAAATGCAAGACAGAAAGAATCTCAGTTTTGTAGGTAGCTGCACTTTAAATATTTATTCCTTGGCTAAATTAATATATATTTACATATTTAATATATAATAATATATTTATATATTATTTAATATATATTATACGTATGTGTGTGTATATATGTGTATACACACACACATACATATATATGTGTATACATATATACGTATATATACACGTATATATATATACGTGTATATATACGTATATATGTATGTATACACATATATATGTAACATTAGCCGACCTAGATACTTTATTGAAGTATAATTGACTTAGAACATTATATTAATTTCAGGTGTACAACATAATGATTTAATATATGCACATATCATGAAATGATTGCCACAATAAGTGTAGTTAACGTCCACCACCACACACAGTCGCCATTTATTTTCTTGTGATGAGAACTTTCAAGATCTACTTTCTTGGCAACTTTCAAACACGCAATATGGTATTGTTCATTACAGTCACCATGCTATACGTGACACCCTCAGGACTTACTTGTTGTATGAACTGGGAGTTTGTACCTTTTGACCACCGCCAGCCATTTTCCCAACCCTGTACCCCTCACCTCTGCCAACTACCAACTGTTCTCCGTATCTATGAACTCAGCTGCTGTTTTTGTTTTTAGATCCCACATGGAAGTGAGATTATACACTATGTATCCTCCTCTGTCTGACTTAGTTGACTTAGTAGCAAGCCCTCAGTTTTCATCCATGTTTTGCAAATGGCATGACCTAGTTTTTTAAGAAGATTCTTAACAGTCATTGCTCAGAGAAAGTCACCCTTATCCACAGCGCAAAGTAGATGCACTATGTTTTAGGTCAGTGCTTCTTAAACTCTAACAGGCCTGTAAATCACCTGTGGATCTTGTTAATATGAAGATTCTGATCTGGGGGAAGGGCCAGGATTCTGCATTCCTAGTGATGCTGACACTGTTGGTCCTGGACCATGGCCTTGAATAGCAAGGCTTTAGATAACAATTCTTACAAATTAAAAATTTAGATTTCTACCCAAGTGAAAGGAAGTGGATTTGACTGGATTCTAACTGTAATTGACTGTTTCTACCCAGGCCCTCTAAAATATGATCTTGAAATGTCTTGAGTCATTTATTTTGGCTTCGTATTGATGTATCAGTAGGGTCAGTGGGTAGGTCAGTCAGTTCAGTGAAGGGGTTGTATTTGTTGAATACTTACCTGATTTTTCTAAATATTGGATCAAATTGTGATAAAAGCTATCATCAGCCCCATTTGCATTTCTAGAAAATCACCATTTACACACACATTTTAAAAAGGTTAATAAAGCAGGACAAGGAAATAAGCAAACCATTACCAATTTCACCACTATCAACAGAGAATTTTGTTGGTTTTTTCCGATCATGTTCTCAAGAATACTATCCAACATACCAAATTTTTCTATATTCTCACCTTACAGAAGAGCCAACTTGTCATAGCAAAATAATGAATCATATATAATTGTTCACAGTATTTTAACACTTTATTATAGTGAAGAAAAGAGTAGTATAGAGAATATCTGTAATAATAAATCTACTTTCCTTTATTCATGTTCCACTGTTCAAAGGGTTTCCTAGATGCTGGCTTCTGGCTCTTAAATTAGTGTCACTAATTTAAGTGACAGGCTTGGCTGGGGGGGGGGGGGGAGGGTGCACTTGGGACTTGGTGTTCCAGGTCCTCCCAGATGGGTGCCTGGGTCTGCTGGTAGGTACAGCCCAGTAGAAAGGTAGATGGAAACCAAGTCTGTGTTGTGGGGCCTTGTGGAGGTGATGGTCGGGGAAAAGGCATCTCAACAATGCTTGATCTGATGGTGTTGTGAGAAAACCCTCTTTAAAGACCTCGAAAATGGCACAAAAGCAGGAGGCATCTTCTCTACACATACGATATTGTGGTGAAGAGATAGAAATCCCTTCTAAACATTGAGTCATGGAAGCAGATGGAGATCAGGAGGCTCCCCACCAATACTTGGGTGGAAAACTTGGGGTGGGGTCAGAAGGAAGGGGAGAGGATTACCAAAACTGCAGGGTGGCTCTCCTGTTCAAATTTGGCCAGTGATGGTCTGAGGGTGCACCCTGTGCTGAGGGCTGGAAGAGATTGTCTCATTCCACATCTGGGTGGAGAGATGAAGAAATTCCTATCTGAACGCCTACGGGCCCCAGATAGGATGGACTCCAAAGCCTGGCTTCTCTGTGCTGCAGCGAGTGCAAGGGGTGGCCAGCGTGCCTGCCTTTAGACAAAGCCCCTGCCTGCTGACAGGTATCTCAGCCTTGACCTGCCAACATGCCACCCTAACATCTTACATCTGGAATGTGGTGGAATCACTTCTCTGGCTTTCGACAAAGGAAAGGGTGTTGTGTAAGAAGACCAGAAATTTCAGCTTTATCTCACAAGCCGTTCCAATTATTGGCTTGTCGTATCAGAGAATTGCATTTCCGGAAGGAGGGAACTGTGTGCTGGGGTGTAGGATCCAGGGCAAGTCTGTGCAAGAGGGTGAGGGGTGATGTGTTCTAGAACGTTCCTCGCACGTGGTGGTGCGGTACCCTGAGTGCAGCCACTGGAGCAGGAGTTCACGGCGCGATGTCTGGTCTGATGACAGGATTCTAAGGAAATTATCGTCCACTTTCTAATTTCCTTAAGGATGAGTCTGGGCACTAACACTCCTTTGGAAAGTGTATGCATGATTATTGTAATGTCATCTCAAACCTTTTATATCTTTGTCTTTCAAAATGTGAATAATTTTAGCTTCAAGAAGCTTACCTGATGAAAGTGAATCATGTTCTGAACCGGACTTCCCCAGTCAAAAGCTTGGAATTTCCCAGACTTGACAGCCTAATGGAGAGAAGTTAAGAATACAAAGAAATAAAAACTCTCCTCACTGTGTGAAAATCAAAGCTTTCTACGAAGTTTACTTCCAATGTAAACAGTTATTGAAAAACATTCTTCTCCTTCCAAAAAACCAACACTGTTCATCATCTAGGACAAGATATCTATGCAAATTTAAATATAGCTTTGCTTGAAATATGTTTTTCTTGCATGCCACATCCTAAAAATCATTCATTTCTTTGCTCCCAAAAGTGATTGTTTTCAGAGGATTTCCATTCACATGGATTGATAGCTATTATCAGCAACAAGCCACATGGCAGAAAAATTCCCTTCCAGGAGTATATGACAGACTATCTTAAGAGTGTGCTTTAGGGGGGCGTCTGGGTGGCTCAGTCGCTTAAGCGTCCGACTTCGGCTCAGGTCATGATCTCGTGATGGTTTGAGACCCATCAGGCTCTGTGCTGACAGATCAGAGCCTGGAGCCTGCTTTGGATTCTGTGTCTCCCCTTCTCTCTGCCCCTCCTGTGCTCATGCTCTGTCTCTCTGTCTCAAAAATAAAAATAAACACTAAAAAAAAAAATGAATGTGCTTTGGGTAAAGTGCCAGGGGTTCAGGCACACAACAGAGGTTTTAATAGTATTTGAGAAATGATACCTGGGACCAGTGGAGGACGTTTTGAACCGACGTTCCTGCTGGATTATGTGACAGATACACATCCAAGCGACTCTAGAAAGCAAACACAGACACTGATGTATATTTGGTTTCTTAAAAATAGCCTAAGACTGAAATTGTTCTGATCCAGGTCAGGTGTTTAAGGGTAGGGTTTACCCGAAAGATAGGAGCAACACGGCTGTATGCCAGTTTAGAGTTTGCAAGGGACAATGGCAGGAGCCAGTTTGTTTGGTCAGTGGCTACTCAATGAGAAGACTTCCCAAGAAGTTTCGAGAAATGGCCAATGTCACATGGTTTGTATCAGGGTGGAGCCAGGGACTTTAATCTAGCTCTCTAACGTCTCAGCTCTTCATTCTTCCCTACCCGGTGCCGGAGTGCAGTAAATGTAACATCCATACACAAGCCTTTTGCTCTACAGACCTATCTATGTATATATATTTAGACGTATGTATGTATACGCCATATATGTGATAGTCAGTATACATATATGGTACATTGATAATCTCTATGCCATCCTGCCGTCTTATCAGTGTCCTTGGTCAGACCCCGGACAACAAACTGAAATCCCCATCTCATCTTGCATAGATTAGTTCATGGTGGGTCTTGATTCCACTGTATCGAAGACCATGGATAGGATCAAACAAATTGACCATCTTCATAGGGGAACGAAGTATCTCTTCACATAATTTTCATGCAGAGGATGAACTCTCTAATTGCCTCCTCATGTATCTATTTTATTATTATTTTTCTCATAAGGCTTTTATGGATGGAACCCAGTAATTTGGTCTGCCTTTTCTTGGTGTGATAAAGGTAGACTACTCTGTTGAGCTCCACATACAAAATGGCAGACATTCCCAGAGCCAAAGAGAGTGACTCCCTTCCAAGGGAGAAGGATGAGGCTTGTATTTACCATCAAAAATAGGAACTAAGGAAAGTTCCCTTTGTTCGTATATATTTAAAAATATCTACAGATTCTGACTAACATTGAGAAAAAGACCTGAATGTCCTTGATTTCCATGAGGGAGGGAACATATCTGTCTTTTCACCATTGTGTTCCCAGTAGCTACAACCCTTAGTAGTGCCTCCAATAAACGTTGTTTAGTGAGTAGGTACCTGTAGGTAGAATTATATCGTCTTATCAATGCACTTGGTGTTTTTTTTTTTTTTTTTTTTTTAGGTGCTCAAGGGTATGTAACTAAACTGACAATTTTGAGTGAGGATAATTGTCGATATATAATAGTATCACTAGCAAAACGTGCTATTGCTATGAGTGATGTGCTTTGAACTATGTTCTGTATGTCTTCCACACATTAGTTCATTTAATCTCCACAATGGTACATTTTGTGGAAAAGCAAACCAAGAAGATGAGTGTAAGTCAGCTCCAAAAACAGGATTTGAATTTAGCCTCTTAGCTTGACTCCATACTCTTAACTACTTTTGATTCTGCATTTTGCAGTCTTAAAACCCCAATCCGGGGCACATGGTTGGCTCAGTCAGTTAAGCGTTGGACTGTTGATTTCAGTCAGGTCATGATCTCACGGTTCATGAGTTCGAGCCCGCATTGGATTCTCTCTTTCCCTCTCTCTCTGCCCTTTCCCCACTCATGCTCTCTCTCTCTCTCTCTCTCTCTCTCAAAATAAATAAACTTTAAAACCCCTACCCAAGGCAAAGCAAGTGAAATAGCAGATAAAGAGTGTGGACGAGCGCTAACATAATTTCTCTGAAATGAGTTTTGTTGTTGTTGTTGTTAAAGTTTTTTACTGAGCCCCAACATGGGGCTCGATCCCATGAACTGTTGTATCATGACCTGAATGGAAATCAAGAGTCAGACGCTCAACCCCCTGAGCCACCCAGGTGCCCTAGCATTAAGAATATTTATAAAGAACATTTATTCAATGCTTAGGCATTGTTTTCCTACAGAGAAGCCTGCCAAAACATATGGCTCAATGCCTCCCCTCACAGAATTTAAATATGATGCCAATTATTTAGGTCGTCAAAAGTGAGTAGTGCTCACCATCTACTATTTTTTCTACCTGCTGTTTACTTTAGGGGGCCCTTGGGTGACAGCAGGGAGCTGAAGGGAACAAAACTGGGAGCAACGGTGTGACTTCCCTTGGGCTGAGCTACATGGCCGGGACACAGTTCTGAAGCTATTCCTAGGTGTTTCAATGATCATTTCTTTAAAAAAATTTTTTTTGTGTAATGTTTATTTTTAAGAGAGCGAGAGAGACAGAGCGCAAGCAGGGGAGGGGCAGAGAGAGAGAAGGAGACACAGAATCCAAAGCAGGCTTCAGGTTCTGAGCTGTCAGCACAGAGCCCGACACGAGGCTCGAACCCACGGGCCGCGAGATCATGACCTGAGCCAAAGTCGGACGCATAACCGACTGAGCCCCCCAGGCGCCCTGAATGATCATTTCTAAGTGATGGTAGGACAAGTCATCAAAGTGTTGCTCAAAATCTTCAGAATAGAAATGTCAATGCAAAAAGAAAAAAAAAAAAAAAGAAATGTCAATGCATACAAACCATATTCAAGTTACTAGTGTCAAATCCACAAATGATAAATAAGGTGTTGCTACAGAGGAGGTCCACCATCTCGCGGGAGCACACTTCAGTGGCAAGAAATTGATCAAAAAAGTGGTGTGGGTAGAATATTTTGTTCCCGAATATAATCTGAAAAACAAAAGCATCGTTAGAAGTTTCCAAAAATTAAGCTACAGAAAAGACGCATTAATTTGTCTTGTTTCCTGGTATAGGTGCGACTAGGCTGATGGGATTTTCATCTTATGTTGTTTTAGGAATCTTGAAAACTTTTTCTCACTTTATTCCCACAACATAGTTGTGGAGGGGATAGGGCCGATGCTCCATACTGAGTATTTATGGTTCCACCGAGAAATGTACTGGCTGCTGAGAAGTATAAGACACAAAGAATCATAGTCTAGTTGGGCTACTAAGCGTTATGAAATAAGATCATAAAACAATGTGGCAGAATGTCATAATTGAGCGCCGAGATACGTGATTTCAGCAATAAAACATGAAAAGATCAGGAGCGGAAATGGTGACTCAGCCATATTTTCAGCAAAGCCTTTGGAAAGACAACGAAGCCAGGACTGCATGGGTTGAAAGACAATTGAAAGATGTGCTTCAAGTCTTCTTGAGGAAAGAAGAAGGCTGCATGAGGAAACAGGAGGCTAACAAAGAGTCAGGGGCTTGTGCTAAGTAGAACCGGATTATAGCTAGAATCCTGACCCAAGCCTCAAGCCCCTGACTTAAGGTCTAGTGCTTTTTATTATTATTTTAAAACCATCTGTCCACATCGCCTATCAGAGCCTCAGAGCACAAGGAGGTAATAAATGTCTGCATCAACGCAGCCAGTAATTATACTCAAGGTCATTACGATTTTTCACATTCTGAATAGAAGCTTTACAGATGTAGTTTGGAGGTAAAGTCGCTTAGGCTTGCGACACACACACACACGTTCGTTCGGAGTGAAAAGAAATGAATAGTACAAAACCGCAGGAGGAAATAGCATCATGACTTTTTACAGCCTGATGTAAAACTGTTCTAAAGGATGTTGTGTCTGTGTATGTGAGCCTTGGTTTCTGCAGGGGGGAGAAGGAGGGGATTAAGTGTAGGAAGAACAAAGATTACGAATTCCCTCCCCTGTAGGCGCCTATACAAGGCACTTCCGGTTTATTGCGACCCATGCTCCAGTCCTCTGGAACCCCACTAAAGGAGGAAACTCTTAGGAAAAGCGTTGGAAAGCCAAGGGCATTTGATGAAGGGCCTCAAGGTCCTGGCCTCGCCAAGCGTTGCCTTCTTCCGCTCTTCTTCCTTTTCCCTCCCCTTCCCTTTGTTTTCTACCCTTCCTCTTCCTGGTTTTCTCCCCGATGGGTAGTTTACGCTTCTTCTTTCGACTGTGTGGTTTTGTTCTTATTTCCCCTTCCCCGCCCTGGCGTGGAATCGCGGCTTTCACACAGGTTGAAGGAAACCGAACGTCTGTGAGGGAGCACCCACACTCCCGGAGTTGCTAACCCTCGGAAAGTAACGGAACACGCGGAAACAAACGGGGATCTCAGCGGCTCAACGGGGACTCAACGGCGGTCGGTGCTAGCCGAGAAATAATACACACGCACGCGCACACGGAATAAACCACGCCTGCGCACAAGGAATAAAACGCGCATGCGTCCCTCCCCACTCCTGGGTAAAAACGTGATTGGAAACCACCCCAGGGAATTTTGTTCTGTCTGCATCACTCTGAAACCCAGGGGCGATTTGTTATCTTAGATTCAATTAAAGAGAATCACATACCTTGAAGAGGAATGACGGAAGAAGCATGAGCTTGTTTAACAGGGTCTTGGTGTACTTGACAGTGGCCACAGGAGCCAGCGCATAAAAAGTTTTTATTTTCTTAGCCAGCTTGGGATTGGTAGAGAAGGCAATAAAACCTGAAATAGAACAAGGAATCGGGGAAGAAGGTCCACGCGTGTGTGTGCGCGTGTGTGTTACAAGCGTGACATTATTTTGGATTTTCTCCAAGTGCCATTTACTAAGAGCGACAACCTGAGACACTGACCATCTCTGCTTGCTCAGAGCAATCAGATTTTCATAGATTTGTTTTCTTCTCATAGACTGTCTGGGAACATGAGGCTAGAACTTTTCAAAAGTCATAATAAATTCTTTTATCTGACTTTCGAAAATAGGCTAACTTTAGGTTAATCAAATGGTGACAAAAGCGATGTATACAATGTATGGATTTTGATGAGTTCAAATGCGTGTCATCTCAGGGAGATCATCAGCATTGCAGATGAGTAGGGTATGTAAGTGGGAAGATTAAAAGCACAGGTTTGAAATCTGACCAAACAGGATTTGAATCCCAGTTCTGTGGTTTACTGGCTTTGTGACCTTGGAGGAGTCACCTAAAACTAAGAGCATCAGTTTTCTCATCCGAAATATGGGGATAATAATGAGTGCTTCATTAGGTTTTTTAGGAACCAAGTGAGGTGAATTATAGAAGGTATTTACCAGGACACGAGGCATATCGTAAATGCTGGACAAGTGAGTAGCCAAGATAATTCAAACGTCTACACACGGTAAATTTACTCAGCTCCTGTCTGTAATTAACTGATTTTATGAACAGTAGCATATTGGTAGACTAGGATGTGACCAAATAGTTATTGAGCTAAATTCTATACAGTCAAACTACATAGGATAATCTCTCCCCACAGTTAATAATGGGTTTTTTTTAGACACAAGAATAGCCTGAAAAAAAAAAAAAAGTTTCAAATGTAGACACTTACGTCACCTATGTAATATACAGCCTAATTTTACTTGAGGAAGAATGGTCTTTCAAGAAGACTACATTTATTACGGGATTCTTTACTTGATTGCCTAACTCTGCAGGTTACAACCAGCATATCACCCAGAGAAAGCAAGAATCACACGTGAAGAACCCGCGTGGGTGTCAGTAGGTCCCCACACTGTCAAGACAGGTGACTTCTCAGAATACACTTGCTGGCTCAAAATGAACAATCCTATTTTATGCGCAATTCTAACAAGGGTGCTTATCTAACTTCCCAGTACACAGAAGATTAGAAACACCTTCCAGAAGAATAGGAGTGGGGTGACAGCAATGATAAGATATCCATTCGTAAGAAAGAAGAATGATCCCATTTAATTCAGTTGACTCCAAAGAGTGGTCATTGGGAGTTATTTAGTGTCAGTCCTATCTCAACAAATCCTAAGGACACTGTTGCAGTGTATCTCAAGGCAATAATTTTAGGACCCAAGATCATCGAGAAAAGGTTAAACTCTGTTCGGTGTGTACTATTTGAAAAAGCAGCAGTGTAGGGGCGCCTGGGTGGCTCAGCTGGTTGAGCATCTGACTTCAGCTCAGGCCATGGTTTGTGAGTTCGAGCCCCTCATCAGGCTTTTTGCTGTCAGTGCAGCCCCTGCTTTGCATCCTCTGTCCTCCTCTCTCTCTGACCCTCCCCACTCATTCCCCCCTCCCCTCTCTCTCTCAAAAAGAAATAAAACATTGAAAAAAAAGGCAGAAGTGTGTCATGAGTCAAAGGCAGATTTCCCTCCAAATGATGGGATTTTTGTGTGGTTTTGGAGACTAAAGGGGTGAAGTTTTGGTAATCTAGAGCACCTGCCACTCTTTGACAGAGGAGTGTGAGTCGATTATGGGCCATGTGGGTCTGATGCTGTGCTGCCCTGCCTGGATTCCTTACACGTCTGAAGCATTTATTCAACCCCAGCAGCTCCTCTCTCATTTTGCTTTTGCTCAAGACAATCCAGGGTTCTCAAAGAATTCAACAGAATCTCTTCCCAGGGCCGCCTGCATTGAATGGCTGGCCAACAGGTGGGTAAAAAGGCCCAGCCACCTCGTCTCGCTCAAAGACTCTGAAAAGCCATCCCAGACAGAGTGCGCTGAGGACTTTTTGGGGACTGCATCACGTCCCAGCTTCTTCCCCTGCTACGCCCGCCTTTCTGGCCTTCGCTCAAGCAGTGTTTATGTACACGTCCCGAATACGAATCCTCATCTCCTTGGAAACATGCTGTATGCCACAATGACAAAGGACACCCGGAAGCTCTTCTTCAGACCTCTTTCTCTGTCTCAAATTGTCTAGGGGAGATCCGTGCTGTAGGAGAGCAAGCGGTCGGAAGAGGATTCCCATGAGCGCCCACCGCCACCTTCATCGACTTCCCCGCATCTGTGTCTAGACACGGATGTTCCGATCGCTTCGAATCATGGCACGGGCTCAGGCCATCAGCCGAGAGTGGCGTAAAAACACACTGTTATTCCGCCCCCTTTCGCTTCCACCCTTTCCCTTCCCTGTCTGGCTTTCTCTCATGCGCTCTTGAACTCACTAGATGCTCACATCCCAGCCACTCCTCTGAGGTTGCTCTTAGGAAGGTCACCTCTCCTGCTGCCAAGTGCCATGGTCCCTTCTCAGACTTCATTTCACCTGACTCCTCAACAGCCTCTTCCACGGTTGACCACCTTCTCCTTAAAACACATTCTCCTCTTGACTTCCAGAACACCAGGCACTCCTGGCTTCCCTCCGGGCTCTGTCACCATCACTTCCCAGGATCATTGTCTGGTTCCCTCTCATCTTCCAGGTTAAGAGCGGCCCAGGCCTTAGTCGGGGGACACCTCCTCTTTCCTGTCTGACCTCACTCCTTTGCATCCTGTCTCGTGTACATTTTGTGTTTTCAGTCCAGTCCTCTCCCCTGAACCCCAGGTTTGTATCATTACTCGACTGCTTGGCCCTGCACTGAAATCTCCGGCAGGTATCTAAGAGTCAGCAGCTAGAGAATGCAGCCCCCGTTCCCTGGTGCCATATCAGCCCTTCGCACAGCCTTTGCCATCGGGGTTTGGGTGTCTTCATGACTTCAGGTGCTCAGGTCACAAATCCTGGTGTCATTCTTGACTCCTCTCTTTCTCTCACACCCCATATCCACTGTGGAGGCAAGTCCTGTACGTTGCCCCTCCAGAAAATATCTGGAAACTAACCGTGCACCACAGCTCCCTACCCTCAGCCAGGTCACTGTCAAGTCTCAGGCGGGTGGGTTACTCTAAGGGTCCTCTAGCTGGGTTCCCTAACCCAGTTCTCCATCAGCAGCTGGAGGGATCCTGTTCACAGGACTCTGTACCTTCCCATCCTGTTGAGGATCCTGAGGTCAGATGCTAGAACTCCTCTCTTCAAAACTCTGTGGTTTCCCTGTTCACTCAGAGTAAAAGCTGAAATCCGTGCAACAGTCAAAAAGCCCTGGGGCGCCTGGGTGGCTCAGTCGGTTAGGAGTCCGACTTCAGCTCAGGTCATGATCTCACAGTGCGTGAGTTCGAGCCCCGCGTCAGGCTCTGTTCTGAAAGCTCGGAGCCTGGAGCCTGCTTCGGATCCTGTGTCTCCCTCTCTCTGCCTCTTCCCCCCTTCAAAAATAAATAAACATTAAAAAGCCCTGAACAGTCTGCCCTCCTCAAACCACATCCCACCCCTCCATCTCGTCTCTCGCTGTCTCTCTATCTGGTTCAGCTACACAATGCATTGCCTCGTTGCCGTTCCTTGAACACGCCGCAGCCTCAGAGCCTTTGCTCTTGTCCTCCTTTCCTCCCGGAACATCAGTCTTTCAGGTATACACACGGCTCAGACCCTGACCTCCTTCATGCCTTTACTCTGAGAGTGCTGGTGGTTTTCTCTAAACTCGCTGAATCCCCTCTAATGCTCCCCGAGAGGTTTTCCCGATTTATTTGTTTCCCGTAACATTACTATTACCTACCTACTCTCTTAAAAAGAATTTTTTTTAAGTTTATTTATTTTCAGAGAGAGCATGAGCAGGGGAGGGGCAAAGAGAGAGGGAGAGAGAGAATCCCAAGCAGGCTCCATGCTGTCATCACGGAGCCCGTCGTGGGGGCTCAGACTCACAAACCAGGAGATCATGACCTGAGCGGAAGTCAAGAGTCTGACGCTGAACCTACTGAGCCACTCAGGCACTCCTATTTTACTTTTTTGATCCTTGTTACCTTCGCTGCCTCCCCACTAGAGTATATGCAGTACAGAGATGGAAATTTTAATGTACTTCATTTATTGCTGTATTCTTAGGACACATGGCTGGTGCTCCATAAATGCGGTTGAATGGATGGAGTAAGGTCAATCCAGAGGCCGTGCGAAGCCATGTCTCTGAGCGTGGGCTTGGCCGTCAGATGGCCCGAGCTAGTATCTGAGTCACCCTCTGTGCTGCACCTGTGTTACGTGCGCACAAATGATTTACCCTCCTGTTTTGCTTCCCCATATATACGATAGGAATAATAATTGTCCCCATGTCACTGGGTTGTTGTGGCCATTACATCATAGAATGAATGGAAAACGATCAGCAAATGGCCAATATGCCTGCCCCACCGCTGGAAGGAGGTCTATAAGAGCCCTTTTACCTACCAATCGTGGTGCCCTGGGAATGGCCAACGTAGCGGAGCTGATCCTGTCCAGTTTTCTTTAAAATGAAGTCAATTGTGGCTGGAAGGTCGTATTTAGCCATTTCATCAAAGCTGCAAGGAAAAAAATAAAAATAAAACGACAGGCATTTCCTTGCTATAATTTCTAAGAGTCGAGCATATTTATAGCTAAGCTTCTCTTAGAGAAACAGAAAACTAGGTTCTCTAAGCATTGCTGCTGATCGACCATTAGCTAATGCTGATAGACCATTAGCATTAGGTGCTCTGGAGGGGCGGCTTCTTATAAACAGATGGCATCATTTCTGAGGCACAGCGTTACAGCTGCAGTTTAATCCAAACAAGGTAGCATCTGCAGATGGGGATTATTCCTATACCTAAAAATGAAAGTCAGATTTAATAATCCTTTGTATGCAGTGTTCCAGTGCCTGATCAGGTGAATCGTATCTCCCTCTATTTCACTCTCCACGGATGAGCCAGGGTGAGCTTTTGAAAATGCAGATGGGGAGGGGCGCCTGGGTGGCTCAGTTGGTTAAGCGTCCGGCTTCGGCTCAGGTCATGATCTCGTGGTTCATGAGTTTGAGCCCCACTTAGGGCTCTGTGCTGACAGCTGGGAGCCTGGAGCCTGCTTGGGATTCCGTGTCTCCCTCTCTCTCTGCTCTTGGCCCCTGCTCATCCTCTCTCTCTCTCTCTCTCTCTCTCTCTCTCTCAAAAATAAACATTTAAAAAAGAAAAGGAGGGGCGCCTGGGTGGCTCGGTCGGTTAAGCGTCCGACTTCGGCTCAGGTCACGATCTCACGGTCCGTGAGTTCGAGCCCCGCGTCAGGCTCTGTGCTGACAGCTCAGAGCCTGGAGCCTGTTTCAGATTCTGTGTCTCCCTCTCTCTCTGACCCTCCCCTGTTCATGCTCTGTCTCTCTCTGTCTCAAAAATAAATAAACGTTAAAATTAAAAAAAAAAAGAAAATAAAATAAAAAAGAAAAGGAAATGCAAACGGAGATTATGCCACTCCGTTGTTGGAGACTTTCTGGTGGCTTCTCATTGCACTCAGACGAGTTCCCAAGCCCTCAGCATGACCCTTGTAGCTGGACTGACCCGGCCCTCTTCAGCATCTGTCATCTCCCGTCCTGTCTCTCTTCCTCATCACTCAGGAGTCACAGGCTTCCTCTCAGGCCCTGGAACCCTCAGAGCACTTCTGTGCCTCAGCATCATCACAGAAATCTCTGCTGTTTCCCCTTTTATCTGCAATTTCCAGGGACGAGGCCCTAGAGGGCCGGAGATCAGAAACCTGTGCAAATCTTTCCACAGTGTCCCCGATCTTTACTCTCTCCCTCCCCCGCCTCAGCCTTGAATCTCCCAGGTTCTTGAATCTCCCACTGAGTTTTAACATCCTCCCGAATCTCTGCGGATGCTCCTTTGGGAATCTGATGAGGGCAGTGAATGTTCTTGTTTCAGGTTGCTTTGCTCATTCCATTTGGAAAAGCGTATTCAGGGAATCTGCGAATAATGGTGCTGAGATCTATAGAAAGCGTGGGGGGAAAGCTACCCTTGCAGGGAGGTGTATGGAAGAAACCAAAAAGGGATTAGGATACGAATGACTTGCTTTTAACCTGTTGGAGGATAACAGGTTAAAATAGGACTGGGTTGGGGGTGCCTGGGTGTCTCAGTCGGGTCAGGGTCCAACTTTGGCTCGGGTCATGATCTCGAGGTTCGTGGGTTCAAGACCCATGTCAGACTCTGTGCTGACAGCTCGGAGCCTGGAGCCTGCTTCAGACTCTGTGTCTCCCTCTCCCTCTCTGCCCCTCCCCTACTCATGCTCTGTCTCTCTCTCCCTCCCTCTGTCTCTCAAAAAATAAATAAACACTTAAAAATTTAAAAAACAATAGGACTGGGTTGGAATACACACGCACGCGACCACCCATGCTTTCTAAACTCAGTATTTATTTTTAATTGTCCCTTTTCTTTACCTGAAAGTCCAGAATTCAACTGAGTCTGGCGAGTAGTATAGGTTTCTCCTGGCCCAGGTGTTCCCTCTGCTGTTCCCCAGCCACACGTCATAACCAGCATCGGCCAGAAGGAAGGCCAGGCTGTTGTTGGGAAGGTTGGAAATCCAGTTTGTGGCTGACGCGAGCAAACCGTGCTGCAAAAACACAACAGGTCTCCGGCCTAAGGGAGAAAAGTGTATTCAAGCTTTATAAACTCATCCCTTATTCTCAGATAAACACGAAGACAGAACTAGGCTTTCGTAGGACAAGAATGCAATACGTTTGCTTGACTGAGTTGACCATTTGAATATATTATCTTAATCACGGTGACAGTTACTCAAGTGACAAGCCACATCGAATTGTGCACTTTATTTAAAAAAATTTTTTTTAACGTTTATTTATTTTTGAGACAGAGAGAGACAGAGCATGAACAGGGGAGGGGCAGAGAGAGAGGGAGACACAGAATCTGAAACAGGCTCCAGGCTCTGAGCGGTCAGCACAGAGCCCGACGCGGGGCTCGAACTCACAGACCGCGAGATCATGACCTGGGCCGGAGTCAGACGCTTAACTGACCGAGCCACCCAGGCGCCCCTCGAATTGTGCACTTTAAATACGTGCCATTTATTGAATGCCAATTCTATCTCAAAAGCCAATGAAAAACTTATATTCTGAGGAAATTCAGCATGTTGTTAATTTAAGTGGATTGTGAGTGGTAAAGTGATAGATAGGTGATCTTGCTGAATTTTACTCTTTTTTGTGCTTCACCGTTTTCTTGCAATGAGAAAAAGATAAATTTTTGGCAGCAATAGCCAAAAAGATGACCTTTATCTGTTCAGGAAATGAGCCTCAAATCGTCTCGCACATTCTGGCTAACTTTTCTTGATCTCCGGGACTCAGCTTAGTTCTTGTTTCTAGAGCAAGTTTTTTCTTGACTTCCGCTAGCCCAGTTAGGCACCTTTGCCAGAACGTCTAGTTTAATATTCTCTGTACATGTCTAGCACGTGTCACATATTATTGTAACCATCTGTCCATGTATCTATCTCATTGACTTGATGGTGATCTCTTTGAAGACCGGAGGTAAAGTTTCATCACTGTTACATTTCCAGAACAAGCAAGACTCATTAAGTCCTTAGGAGGAAATGAAAGGAGGAAGGAGGGGAGGAAAGAATGAAAGGAAGAAAAGTGTGAGGGAAAGAGGAAGGGAGAAAAAGGGAGGGAGGCAGGGTTATACCTTTATTCTCTGAATTTTTCCTTCCATAAGGGATTCTGTTGATCCCAAGGATGTAACCATCCTCGGTCACAACTTCATACTCTTCATTTGGGTATCCCCAGAAGGAGATCATCTGACTCTGGGGAGGAAAAACACAGCTTTAAGTTTTAGTTGACTTTTTAAACGCTTCTGGTAAGCCGATATGGTTAGTTACTCTTGATCGGTCATGTCAAGGCTTCACCTCACCGTGATTCGAAGTCACGGTGGTAGCTCCTCGTTCTATAGGTTCCCTACCCCCCGCCCCCCAGTGACTTACAATATTCATAGTCACTTCAGGGTTTGTCGGGTGTAATTTTCCCAAGAAACCATGTGTGGTTCCAAGCGCAGATATCAAACTGGCCACTGTTAATAGCAACAGCATTTTGGTCTTGCCTGAAACAGAAGAATGACCCGTGCCTGGTTAAACTATTACACTTTCTTCATACTTGTATTTTGTGCTAATTTTCCTTTCACGCAAACTAGAGAAAGGCTTGGGTTGGATTATATTCTGTTGGGCAATAAACTGGGACACGTGGATATCGGCGTCGCAATGCTTGACTTGATTCCTTTCAGAACATTTCCCACTCGGTTTTCCAGTTGTGTTGAGTAAACCTGAATTGATAAAAATGTCTTCCAATTGTCTGACGTAAGATCCCATTCTTAGTATACCGCATGTTTAAGGCTTTTGTCGACTCATTTGGAGAGCCCAAGGTTGTGTGTGTGTTGTGTACACATTGGATTCTTTCAGATTCATCCTCAATGTGACATGCATTCGAACTAATTGTGGCGTTTTGGATAGTGTTTATAACAGCCGCTCCATAAATATTTTTTGATTTGGGGTAATTATGTGGATTTAAAAGCTGCCACCATCTACTCAGAGTGCTGCCATAACTAAAGTAGTGTGTGTGTGTGTGTGTGTGTGTGTGTATGAGTGTGTATATATATATATAAATATATATATATATATATATATATTTATATATATATATAATCTCAGGGAAGCTTTTGCTTTTTTGCTGAGATATTACCTAGTTGAAATGACCTAGGTAGGTCTTGATAAATTAACAACGTGTTGGAGGGTACAATATCTTTGGTTGCAAGGATTTAACAACAAAAAGGAAAATTAGTATCATGATTTGAAAAGAATCCCAGGGACTGTTTCATTCAACCCCCTCATATTTTACAGGTAAGATCTAACAACCCACTTCGCAGATAAGTTAACGATAATTTCAAGTGGATCAAATTAGAACGATCGTTTACGTGATCAGTCTTTCACATAATTGCTCTAACAAATTGGGCGAGCTTTTATTAGCTATTTTAAAAAGTCCAAAAGCATATGTTAACCTCCATAATAGGGCTGTAGCTTTTATGACAAAAGATTAATTCCTTTAACGTCTAGCTAGCTTCTAGGGGCGCCTGGGTGGCTCCGTCAGTTGAGCGCCCAACTTCGGCTCAGGGCATGATCTCGCGGTCTGTGAGTTCGAGCCCCACATCGGGCTCTGTGCTGACAGCTCAGAGCCTGGAGCCTGTTTCAGATTCTGTGTCTCCCTCTCTCTCTACCCCTCCCCCGCTCATGCTCTCTCTCTCTCTCTCTCTCTCTCTCTCTGTGTCAAAAATAAACATAAAAAAATTTTTAATGTCTAGCCAGCTTTTATAAATCAGTAAGAAAAAAACCCAACAAACCATTAACTATTGGTTTAGCACATGAAAAAGCTTTCCCGGAGAGAAAAGTGGCCTAAAACTCTACAACTTAAAAACATTTGCAAATATTTTCAATTACATTATAATTAATGAAATGTAAATTAAAACTATCATGTTATAACACCTATCAAACAAAGTCTGATAACTCATAATGATGACAAAGTTGGGTGAAACAGACACTTAAATGCTGTTTGTAGGAGTATAAGCTTTTGCGAGGTCTTTCAAGAGGAGGCTGGCAATATTCCTGAAAATTTAACCCTTCTATCCTACATTTAGAGTTTAACTCAGCTGTAATCACGAATGTGTCTAAAATCATATGGACAAGAATGTTCACTACAACACTGTTTCTAATGGGGAAGATTGGGAATGACCTAAATGCCCATCAGTAGAGAACATAATAATCTTATAAATTGTTGTAGAAACAGAACGTCATGCATATTGCTCAAAGAAAAAAGTGAGATGCAATTCAAAACCACAATGAAGGGGCGCCTGGGTGGCTCAGTCGGTTGAGCGTCCGACTTCGGCTCAGGTCACGATCTCGCGGTCCGTGAGTTCGAGCCCCGCGTCGGGCTCTGGGCTCATGGCTCAGAGCCTGGAGCCTGCTTCCGATTCAGTGTCTCCCTCTCTCTGCCCCTCCCCCGTTCATGCTCTGTCTCTCTCTGTCTCAAAAATAAATAAACGTTAAAAAAAAATATGATTTTTCGAAACCACAATGAAGTATCATCTCACGCTCGTTAGCATGTCTATTACCAAAAAGCCGAATGATAACAAGTGTTGGTGAGGCACTGTGGGTGGGAACGTAAGTTGGTGCAATGACATGGAAAACAGTAAGGAGTTTCCTCCAAAACTCACAAATAGAACTACCAGGAATTCCACTTTCGAGTATTCATCCAAAGAAAACAAAAACTCTCAAGAAGATATCTGCATCCTTCCTGTTCACTGCAGCATTATTTACAATAGCCAAGACATTAAAGCAGCCTAGGTGTCCCCTGATGGATGAACAGATAAAGAAAATGTGGGACACAGAGACACACACTGGAATATTATGCAGCCTTTAAAAAGAAGGAAATGTTGCCATTTTGGGCAACGTGGGTGGACCTTAAGACCATTATGCTAAGTGAAACAAGTCGGACAGCGAAAGACAAATACCGTATGATCTCATTTATATGTGAAATCTAAACAAACAAACAAACAAAACCCCCTAAGAAAAGCAAAATGACTGAGCTCATGGATGCAGAGAACAGATTGGTGGGGGGTTGAGGGAGAGTTAAATGGGTGAAGAGGATTAAAAAGTACAAACTCGTCGGGCCTCTGGGTGGCTCAGTGGGTTAAGCATCCGACTTCAGCTCAGGTCATGATCTCCCCGTTCATGAGTTCAAGCCCTGCGTCGGGCTCTGTGCTGACAGCTCAGAGCCTGGAACCTGCTTCAGATTCTGTGTCTCCCTCTCTCTCTGCCCCTCCCTTGCTTGCACTCTGTCTCTCTCTCAAAAATAAATAAACATAAAAATTTTTTTTTTAAAGTTCAAACTCGCAGCTATAAAATCATTAAGTCCTGGGGATATAATGTACAGCATGGAGATTATAGTTAATAGTAATATTGTATTGTATTTTTTAAAGTTGCTAAGAGAGTAAGCCTTAAAAACTTTCATCACAATAAAAAATAAATCTGTAATGATGTATCGTGATGGATGTGAACCTGACTTATTGTTGCAATCACTGGGCAATATACAGGAATATTGAATCATTAATGTATGCTTGAAACTGATATAATGTTATATATCAATCATATTTAAATTAAAAAATAAAAAGAAGAAATACTATGACATTCTCTCCCCCCAAAGAGGAAAGGGAAGGAGATACATACGTATTTATTTGAAGAGTTATCTCAGATGGATTGTAAAAACAAGGCACAGAATACAGTTCGTTTAGTACATATTAGGCTATGTAGTGCCATTTATAAAATTTAAAATGTATCATTTAAAAAGTAAAACTAGAACACCGACATTGTTAGGCTTCTTGCAGTTATAAAGCAAGAGAGCTCCATGACAAAATGGGCTTGCTGTAAAATGAATGAATGTTCTTGTTCTGAGTTTCCTCGAAAAACTGGGTTGCCCAACTAAAAATGTATCAGCCTTGCTTGTTAACATGCGGTCCTTGGGGCACCTGATCAGCATTTTCTCTTGGACAATAAGGAATTGCCTACATACTCAAACTTATTAAAATTGAATTGGTGCTCTTTTTGATTTTTACATTTTGATTGAAAATCCAATTTATAAACTTCTCCAAATGACCACTTTGTGATAGCCCCCTACTTTTCTGATCTTGTGATGGCAATTATCACTTATTTCTCAGCACAGATAAACTATTTGACATTAGACGTAGAACATCTAAACTCCCTTCTGTCTTGCAATCACCAACTACAAGTTAGAATCTTCAGATCTAATCTATCAAGCTGGTGAAAAAGTCTCCAGGGAGAAGAGATATTTGTTCTCAATATTTCAAGAGATGCCATGTGGAGGACAGTTTTAAATCGATTCATTGGTAGTGTGCCAGATGTAAATCACGCAATAAATATTTAGTAAGAAACCACTGTGTGCGGGGCATCTGGGTGGCTCAGTTGATTGGGTGTCTGACTCTTGATTTTGGCTCAAGTCATGATCCCAGGGTTGTGGGATTGAGCCCTGCCTTGGGTTCTGCACTGAGTGTGGAGCCTGCTTAGGATTCTCTCTCTCTCTCTTTCTCTCTCTCTCCTTCTGCCCCTCTCCCCTGCTCTCATGCTCTCTCTCTCTCAACTTAAAAAAAGAAGAAGAAAGCACTGCATGCTAGGAGCAATATTTGGAAGTCACACTTACGAGGTTTTAATTCCATATAGTGAAGAGCTTTGTGTGATATGGATGACTGGGTTCAAGTGGGATTCTTTGAAAAGTGGTGTTTTATCACTGATATTTGCTGATATTTCAACAGAGGCAGTATAACCATTTGTCGTAATTCATGTACAACACTTACCGTAGTTTTCGACTTACCACTAAAGCCAGACAGGAACTCTCAAGACCTAAATCTGAGCCTCTGGTCTACAAGTTTGACCACTTATTTAGCGTACGATTAGATATAATAGTGCCTCTTAAAAATGGATTTTTGGGGCGCCTGGGTGGCGCAGTCGGTTAAGCGTCCGACTTCAGCCAGGCCACGCTCTCGCGGTCCGTGAGTTCGAGCCCCGCGTCGGGCTCTGGGCTGATGGCTCAGAGCCTGGAGCCTGTTTCCGATTCTGGGTCTCCCTCTCTCTCTGCCCCTCCCCCGTTCATGCTCTGTCTCTCTCTGTCCCAAAAATAAATAAAAACGTTGAAAAAAAAATAAAAAAAAAAAAAGGATTTTTAACTGTGCCTTTACAATGGTATTTTGTTTTTTTTTTTAATTTTTTTTTCAACGTTTATTTATTATTTTTGGGACAGAGAGAGACAGAGCATGAACGGGGGAGGGGCAGAGAGAGAGGGAGACACAGAATCGGAAACAGGCTCCAGGCTCTGAGCCATCAGCCCAGAGCCTGACGCGGGGCTCGAACTCACGGACCGCGAGAGCGTGACCTGGCTGAAGTCGGACGCTTAACCGACTGCGCCACCCAGGCGCCCCTACAATGGTATTTTAGAAAGGGACAAACTCGTACATAAAGAGCAACCAGCAGTGTTTTAACATTCAAACCAGAAGGGTTTGATCAGCTATTTCAAGAACCCACAATTTTTTTTTTTTTTTTTACCATCTATTGCCTCAGTAAGTAATTTGCCACTGCACAGCGAGGACAGTTGACCTATGGTCTAAGTTATAGGATATCCCAAGCACCCAGTCATACACATGGGCTCAAAGATGTTCAGGCGTAGAATAAGTCGACAAGTTCTAGGGCAAAAGCAGTAGCTAACATTTGCAGAGGGCTCGCTATGTGCCGGGCAGCGTGTCCAACATATCGCAGGTGCAAGTCAGTTACCTTCTCTGGGATGGTTTCCTCTTCTCGAAAATAGAACTGGCAATAGTGTCTGTCCCAAAGCTATTACCAAAATTCATGAAGATAATGAAAGGAAAGCTCTTCGTAACGTGTTAGGCGTGTAGTTAACACGGAATAAATACAGTTAGTATTACTGTCATCCCATTTGACTCCCATGATAACCCTAGGGAGTAGATAGCATTTTAGTCCCCATTTGGTGGAAGAGGAAGGCAAGACTAAACAAGGGCTTTCCCAACGGGTGTGTTGAAAGCAATTGACCCCAAGGTTGAGACTGGGTAGTCTGTCTCCAAAGATTATGTTCCCCACTAGTAGCCTCTGAAGTTTAGCAATGGTGTTAATACAGGTTGATTCAACAGAACCTGGATGAAATTATTCGATATAGCATGTTAATACAGCTAGTTCATATGATACTAGAGGACTGATTTTTGCTTCTCAAAAGGAAGCATAAGAGAGACTACACGCTAGGCCCTGGCTATAAAAATCCTGAATTAATAAACAAATCTGCCAGCTAGTAATGAATAATTTCACATATAAATAAAAAATCAAAGAAAAAAGAAATGAGATCTTAGAAGAGTGAGCCCTAACTTAAATAGACACATTAATATAGATGAATACTCGATAAACACCCCAGCTTTTAATAAATGCAAGAGTTGCGTTATAGGAAAAATGAGTCCAATAATTCAAACATGAATTTTGCCCAACAGAAGTTATACTCACCGTCTCCTCAGAAACAAGATTCTGTTTCTCTTGATGTTTAGTAATTTGCTCTATGTTGCATTCACTTCTTATATACAAAACTTTCAATAATGGCCAGAATTACTCAGCCACTGATTACATTTCCATAATCCTTACTATCTGGACATCATCTAATTATCAAAGGACAAACCTAAAAATCAAATACTGTATTCATTTTCACATAATATTTTGAGTTCACACCTTTAACTTCTAACAGCCACAAATATTGGTCAAAGGAGTTATGACTAGAAGTGATTTAGAAAACAGTAAAAATGATTCTCGATAGCTTAAACATATAGAAAGTGTTGGACCAAAGGTAGAAAGCAAGTGATTATGTAGTGTGGCTCCGATAATGGGGCCTGAGATGATGAAAGATCTCCTCTTGTTCTTTAAAAATATAGCACATAAATTATTCTGACTGGATATTTACAAAACCTCCTGCAAATGAATGTAATCAGCAGGGATTGGTGTTTTATTATGGTCTTTGCCTAGGGTCTCTAACTCTGCAGATAATGCTACAGCTCGTAGAGAAAACCCAGCCGCTGCCCTTTAAGAACATATGGGTGGTGTCATTTTCCTTATATAAAATCATTAGTTGGAGTTTGAACAGTGGCATTGTGTTAATAAATGACTTGTGGAATTAAAATATTAATATTTAAAAATACAGTTGATCCTTTGCAAACACCATGAGCACCTGTAGCTTAGAGTGTGAGAAAAAGAGAATCCTATTTTGACATCTTAAAATAGTTTGCAATTTAACTTTAGGAATCACTCCTTTTTTTTTCAGTAGTACTTAAGTTGCTAGTAGAAATGGTGAAAAAATAATTATTGGTGAAAAGAACGCAGTGGCAAGCTATCAAACGGCAGCTTTTCGCCACACATTGTAACACAACTAACTGCATTCGCTTGGTTTGAATAAACTAGGAAAAAGTTAGGGTCTAGCAAATACCACACGCACTTGCGTATTTTGATGTTTCTAATATCTCAGCTTTGCTCAACTCTGGTTGACTGTCATTGACAAGAGGGGATTTTTGAAAGGCGAAGAGTGGCACATTCTCATAAGGGTCAACACGGAAGGAAGGATCGATAAAGAAGAGGAAGGTTTTGGTAGCTAACCAAAGGCTGACAGGAGCTGAATTTACTTCGCCAGCAGGTGGGAAGCAGATAAACCGTATCTTTCATGTCATTGTTTGTATAGATTTAAACAAGAGAATTCAGGATGTGTTCCCCTGGTCTTTTACTGTAATTGAAAAAGATTTGGGGACAGTGTCTGGGCATATGTAAATACTAGTAGTCTTTCAAAGAGATCTGTGATCTCTTTAATGCAGCCAAATGGCCAAGCACACTCTTCCTTCTTTATCAGTACCTTAAATTCTGATTAGTTTCGGGTAACTGTGGTAGTCATATAAGCTAGTAAAAGGGAGTTAGTTTTCAGTGTGCAGCGTGTGCTTAGGACCATGAGGAAACATGATGCTTTTCGTAATGTTAACAGTTCCCCCCTAACCTCTCTCACCCCCCTTACCATCCTTTTTCTCTTGCAACTGTCCGTGTACACACAGGTCTTAGTTCAGCCTTTATTTCCCTGAGGAACAACAGCCTGACACTGTTTATCATGTCTCCATATTGGGCTTGGTACTTTTGTAGGCATTACAACAGACCCTATGGTTATCCCTTTTATAGGACTTTTTGATTCATAGGCTCTTTGTTAGATCTCTTTCCCTGGACACAACACACACACACACACACACACACACACACACACACACACACAAACTCCTTAACTGTAGTGGCTCCAGCTTCTTCAATCACTGTTCTGTCCTCAGTGCCTGCCTATTGCCTGGGACAAAGTACATGATCCACAAGTATTTGATGAAAAAATGATCAAAGAAAGAACATGAATTGCCAAATCGTCTGTATACACTTATGCATAAGCGTACCATATGCATTTTGTAATAGTAAACTACCTGATGGGTATAAAGAAATATGATTAATTTAATGCACATTCTACTGTAGGAGAAGATGTTTAAATATACATTGGGAAAATACATATGTATTAAAATATTACTATCTAACTTTTTAGGCTGATGGTAAGAAATTTTAGTAACTGTAATAGAAAGCCATTTATAAGCCGCTGAAAGGAAAGACATAATTTAAGAGTTGTGCAAATCATTCCATGGAAATCACCCTGACTCCATGATGTTTGCGATAGTCATTATCAGACACCTTTGATGCAAGTAATGCTTGAGTCTTTAATGAGGACAAATGAAAACACGAAGCTGGTGTAGAAATCATCTTTGAATAAGACCGTAATGTTGAGAGAAGAGATCAAGGGAAGGAGGAATTGTTGTACCTATAACCATATGTTGGGTGATTCAAAGCACATCACTTATTCACTGGGTCTTAGTTTATGTAATAAGTTGTATAATAATAACAATACCTGCCCAGCTACCTAGTAGGTTTGTCACATAAGTGCCCTGATTTCCTTTTGTTGCTTGGTATCTTTTCCTCAAGATTCAGGATTCACTTCAAATGTCACTTGCGTGGTGACATCTGAATCTCCCTGCAGAGTTAGTCTCCTCCCCTCATTGCTCTGGGACCCCTGCCCTGGTACTTTCCATATTTTAAATATAAGCTGTTTTCCTGTCTAGATTGTGTTTGATGAAGGAAATAACAGGTAGATAAATGAATGAACACATGAATAGAGATCAAAGGAGATAATTCACAAGCAAATGCTTTGGAAAACGTAAAGAGTTAGAGAAGTAAATATAGGATCGTGTTTTCAATGGCGTTTTGTGTTGGCCTTCCTGAAGAAAGATAGGATCCATAAGGGGACACCAGCCTGGAGGTGTGGTTCCTTTATGCTGCGGGAATGTCTTACGCTTGTTTCTGGACAGAGGGTAGGATACCATATGTCTAAATGCATGGCTTCAGGGTCAAACTGACTACGCTCAAATTCTTGCACGGTCACTTGTTGTCTGGATGAGTTTACATCGGTTTCAGCCTCTCATTTGTAAAATCAAGATGGCAGTGCCTACTTCTCAGATGATTTGTATACAAATTATATAAAATAATGTGTGCACTCTACATAGCACCAGGCATAGCATAAATACTTAGTAAATGATCCTTTAAGGAGTGCCTGGGTGACTCAGTGAGTTAAGCATCCAACTCTTGATTTCAGCCCAGGTCATGATCTCATGGTTCATGAGTTCGAGCCCCGCATCTGGCTCTTGTGCTGACAGCTCGGAGCCTGGAGCCCGCTTTGGATTCTGTTGTCTCCTTCTCTCTCTGCCCCTCCTCTGCTTGCGCTCTCTTTCTCTCTCTCAAAAATAAATAAACATTAAAAAAAAAAGAAGGAACCAGCTTTGTGAGGAGTCCATGAAAAAGCCTTCTGGGCAAAGACCATGAAGTGCAAAATGACTTGTCACTTGGAGGGACACCACGTGGCAGGGGTCTGATGAACAAAGGGGAGAGACGGGACCTGCCCATTTGGTTCCTTTAGCCCATGATAAAAAAAAACTCTGATTTTATTTTACAAGTTGAAGCATTTTGAGCAGGGGAGTGCCTTCACTTATTACACGTTTTTAACAATCAACCTGGGAGCTGTGTAAAAAAAAAAAAAAAGGGGGAGGCAAGAATGAGAACAAGAACACCAGTTAGGAGCTTTTGTAGTGCTCCAGTTGAGAGATGAGAGTCCTTGATCAGAGGGGTGGAGAAGGAAAGAAAACTGATGGCAAGATACTTTCTGGATGTTAGTGTCACAGAATTTGCCAATGCATCAGATTCAGCAGGAGTCAGGGTGAAGGTAAGAGAGAAAACGAGGTGATCAAAGGTCCTTGCACTGACTGTGACAGCTACACAGATGGGAGTATAAGGAAGGGACAGATGAGGGTTGAAGGTGGGAGGCCAATACATCCATTTTTTAAATATAATTGGCCTGTAGATGATAATTAAAAGTAGGCAGTTTTCCATATGAGACTGGAGTTCAAGAAGCACCTGTATTGGAGACATAAATGTGGATGTGATTAATATACAGATGGTACCTACAGGTGGGGTCACCTAGACAAGTGGCTTTCAATTTTGGTAACATATCGGAATCATCTGGGAAACTTTGGTTTTATATATATATACATTTTTAGAGAGAGAGGGAGCCAGAGCACAAGCAGAGGTGAGGGGCAGAAGGAGAGACAATCTTAAGGAGGCTCCCCACTCACCATGGAGCTCAACGTGGGGATTGATCTCATGACTGTGAGATCACGACCTGAGGCAAAACCAAGAGTCGGTCGCTTAACCGACTGAGCCACCCAGGTGCCCCTGGGAAACTTTTAAATACAGATGGCCAGGCTCCAGCCCCAATCAAATGAATCAGAAGCGTAGGGGGGTAACTAGACCTTGGGATTACATTTTTTAAAAAGCTTCAGGTTAATTCTGATGCATTTGTGAGAGCTGAAAACCACCGGCCCGGGGAGAGATTGCCGTCAGAGAAGAGAAAATGGTCCCAGATTGAGCTCTGAGGCACCACAGTACCGCGAGACCAAAGGTCCCTAGCAAAGGGGAATTGCCAAAGAGCAGCTAGGTAGGATTGAAAACAGACAAATTTAGGCCCCTTGAAGAGATTGTTGTGAAGAAATGTGGCTAAGTGGTTTCAGTGTTATAAGGCACCAAGTGTGATGAAAGATATGTAGTGTTCTTAAATTTATTTTGATTGAACCATAATACACATACGGTAAAGTATACACATCTTAGGTACACATTTGATTACTCTGTGTACGTGTACATAATGGAGTAACCACCATCCAGGTCAAGATATGGAACGTTTCCAAAATTCCATAAGGATCACCTTGGAGGTGCTCATCTCCCTCCCTCTCAGGAAGTAAGTGATTTTCTGACTTATCCCGCTGTGGGTTCAATTTACCCATTCTTAAACTCCTTATCAGTGGCATTTCACAGTGCGTATCTTCTTTGTGTCTTGCTTCTTTTGTCTGACGTCATTTCTGTGAGCTTCATCCGTTGTTGCCTCATGTATGACCAGTGTGTTCTTTTTCTAATTCTATAGCTTTCGATTGTATGAATTTACCTCAACCCATTCGCTCTCCTGTTGGTAGATATTTGAGTTTCTGGTTTATCAGCACTTACGAATGAAGTTACTGTACGTGGCTTTTGATGGACATACATTTCCATTTTTACTGTGTCCATTCTTAGGGATAGAATTACTGTGTCATTAGGATATGTGCACATTTAACTTAATTGGATCTTGACACGCAGTTTTCCAAAGAGTTATGTCAACTTACACCTCCTCTAGCAATAAATGAGGGTTCCAGGTTTTCTGTATGCTCCCCAACACTTACCACGGTCATTCTTCTGCTTGTTAGACATTCTGGTAGGTACGAAATATCTCATTTTGGTTTTAATTTCCTTTCCCTGATTAATAACGACAAACGTGCTGGTAGACTTACTGGGTGTTTTGATCCTCTTGTGAAGTTCCCGAGTCAATCTTTTTTGGTCGATTTAATTGAATTCTCTCCTTTTATTATTGATTTGTGGGAATGCTGTCTGTATTTTGGGTATCGGTTAGATGCAACGTGTCATGAATATTTTCTCCTAGCTTCTCAGGGGTTTGCTTTTTTACAGTCTCTGAATGGTACCTTTTGGGGAAAAGAACATTCATTTTTTTTTTTTAATTTTTTTTTCCAACGTTTATTTATTTTTGGGACAGAGAGAGACAGAGCATGAACGGGGGAGGGGCAGAGAGAGAGGGAGACACAGAATCGGCAACAGGCTCCAGGCTCTGAGCCATCAGCCCAGAGCCTGACGCGGGGCTCGAACTCACCGACCGCGAGATCGTGACCTGGCTGAAGTCGGACGCTTAACCGACTGCGCCACCCAGGCGCCCCAAGAACATTCATTTTAAGGAGCTCTAATTTCTCAATTCTTTTATGGTACTTTTTGAACCACGTGTAAGAAATCTTTGCCTACACTGAGATCATGAAATTATGTGTTTCTCTAAAAACTTTATTGTTTTACCTTTTACATTCAGGTTTGTGATCCACGTTCATTTAATTTTTCTATTTGGAGAGAGGAGGGGCTGATGTTAATTTTTTTTCTGTACGGATGCCTCACTCCCTCAGCCACCTTCCCACTGAACTCAATGCCACCTGTATCATTAGTCAAGTGTGGGCTTGTCTCAGGATTCTATTCAAGTCCATTGACTACTCACATGCTAGAAAGGAGCCATGGTCCTCCCGCATATTCTGAGCTATTTTTCTTCTGTTTATTGTGACAAGCTGGGAGAGGTGAGGGAAGAATGTGGTTCATGATTCCTTCACGCTTCTGCTGATTATTGGTTGGATCCCAAAGTCCGAGAGCTTCCACTTTACTCTGACATTTAAATGGAATGCAGTCAAATGGGAAATGACTTGTTCTGGAAACATCTGTCCTCCCACAGATATTTCCAATTCTCTCACCCCCTAGAGTATGCTTCTCGGCTTCCTCCCACGTTCACTGCCCACTATTCTTAATGCTGATCTTTCCAGCTCCGAAGGGTTTTCAACGTAGTAACTGAAGTCTCACACACATATTGTAGCTCAGTTTTGAATCTAGAATTAAGTCTGAGGCAACCGGTCTGGTTTGAGCTAGTTGACATGTATGAAACCAGTTGGACCAGACCCAAGGGGAGTGGTGCTTCCTTGTTAGGGTGGGCGAGGCTGCATGGCGCTTTTCTTGTTCACACTTGAAAAACCTGATGAAAGTTCTGGACCCTCTCCCCAGCAATGCGTTACATACGAGCGCACACAAAATTTTGCCTATAATTCTTGAGGGTTTGTGCAGATTCCCTGAAGTTCGTATATTAAGAATACATCTGGTCCAGCTGAACCACGACCTCTTGGGAGTCAAGACTATTGATAATGTTACTTGTCCTATCTCCCTTTCTATTTTTTCTAATTTGACAGTGAACGGGAATATTTTCATAGATGCATATATTAAAAAAACTGGAATCACGTTTTATAAAGTCACCTACTCCTTGTCTTTAAATTCAGTCCCCAAGTCCTACTATTTTTGTCTTTGAGACATCGTTTTTTTTTGTTTTGTTTTGTTTTGTTTGTTTGTTTGTTTGCTGTTCATCTATTTTCATTCCTCATTCCATCATCCTGGTCTAGGCTTTACTACATCTTACTTAAGATTTCTGCTGTCAATTGTCTTCTAGATTCGAATCTTCCATTATTCAATGCATCACCAAACCGTTACCCAATCTGAGTTCTAAATCGCAAGCTCCATGGTATTACCTTTGGGCTTGAAAAGCTGCCGTGGCTCTCAGTGTCCCGAGAATTTCAAACAGAGAGGAATGTATCTCATCCGTGGAAGAGGCATTTTTAGAGAACTCTTCTGTTCCAGGGAGTGGAGTGTTCCTAAAATTCCCAGCCCCAATGGATCTCTCTTTCTCTTATGATTTCCCATTGTACTTCGGTGACAGTAAAACTCATTTTGGCCCCTATGTCTCTGTTGTTTGTGTTGCTTCTTAATGACTCCAGAGCATGCCCTATTAACTCAAGAAGATGAACTTCATTAGAATACATATTTATATCACTACAGAATGTAGTGAAGGGCTTTTCACTCAGCAGGTGCTTAGTAGTTTAGATATTAACGGAATTAGCTTATTTCCTGCATCATTTCACAAATACATGAGGCAACTCGTGGTGCTTAGGAAAAGAGTTTATTTGACTGTTCTCATAAAATTCCAAAGCGTCTTTATCACTTGAGGGTGATAACATTGTCTTTACAGCTCCTCTTAGAAACCTAGAAACCTCCCCTTAGAAATCACATTACACCGAATGGTTGACACTGACATTATAGGAGACAGATGTTCATATCCTGGAGCCCATGTAAATACGTGTATATTTATGTCTGTGCATTTCTAAGGCAAGTGTCTCCATAACTTCCATTAAATTCTCAAATTTATCCTTCACCAGTAGAAAGGTTGAGAATCATCGCCACTAGCTCATGTCTAACAATCCTGCATGTAACAATTCAAAAGTGCTCACTAAATGCATGTTGAATGAGACTGAATGGCAATGAAAAGCAGAAGAAAGAATATTTACAATGACAGAAGGATTCCCTGTAGGTAAAAAAAATACGATGCAATAGGTTATTTTACGAGTATTCTGAACTCAATGTCAGCATTAAAAAAAATGGCATCGTTACTAAATATAGTAACAATTATTGCTGTAACTAGTTCATAGAACGAAAATGTTACAGTGAAACTTAAGAACCACGGTGAAAGAATATGAAAAACAAACAACAGAATTAAGGAAAAACAATTCCATCGTCAAGTTAAAAAAAAAAATACAGAGCTTTGCATGTAGTAAGGTTTTCTTTATTGTGTCCATGATTTTTGTGAATTTTGTAGCTAATGTTCTGAAACGCTCCAAGTTCCCAGGTCAACTCCAATTGATTGTAGGAGGTAAAGACAGAAGGTGAATGAGGTTAGGGCTTGCATGCAGTAAGCTGCTGACATCTTTTGGGTTAGATGTGGGACTTCTTCCCATCGACAGCACATTGGTCCGTCACATGGTACTGTGGAGGTTTAGGCTAAATGAGCAGAAAGAAAGAATTTTGACACGTATTCACACTTAGAAGCAACACTGGGTCTTTGTAAAACTATGCTTCGCTAGAAGAGACTGTGTGTTTTACTTATGTTATTTTTTATTATTAGTGAAAGTGGGTTGGTGTCAAAATGTATAGCTTCTAGAAAAAAAGGCCACTTGTGCGTCAGCCAATGTAAAGTTCCCTGCCAGAGTAGCCCCACTACTCCCAGCAAACTTTGGTGCCCTCCACACAGACCGAGATAAGAGGAGAGACAATATTTTTACTCCTAATCTTTAAAGCAACAATACACTAGATTAGCAAAAATCAAACCGGACCTGCTTTGTTGGCTCTCTCCAAGAAACAAAGAGAGGTGTGTTTTGAAATTTCTAGATAAAGACCAGCCTGGGTTGGTACCTATTTTCCTATTGTGGCTAATTGGTCTTGAATTGATCCTTATGTCTAGAGATAAGGGTGTTGATCTACTCTTAGACTGAACGTAAGTTCCTGCCCTAACCCTGCTGAGGTTCGTCCCTGACCCTCCCCTCCTGCCTCCACTGCTCGGGTAAGACGAGTTTAGAAGGGTCCTTAACACAATGGAGGCAAGTGGAGATAGCAGAGGAAGGAAATTGAGGAGGCATTGGCCGAGAGAGGTGTCAGGATAGAATTATGAAATCCTATTTTGGGGAGTAGGATACTTGGAGATTTTGAGTAAGGACTTATAGACAGAATCTATTGTCTCAATCAATGTCTAAATATATGACAGAGGTGTAAGAACAAAGTTGTCTTTGGCCATGTCATGCTATGCTCAGAGTAGGTGGCACAGATTAAAAAACGTTAAGGGGCACCGGGGTGGCTCAGTTGGTTAAGCATCTGACTTTGGCTCAGGTCGTGATCTCACAGTTCTTGAGTTCAAGACTCACAACGGGGTCTGTGCTGACAGTTCAGAGCCTGGAGCCTGCTTCGGATTCTGGGTCTTCTTCTCTCTCTGCCCCTCCCTGCTCAGTCTCTGTATCTCTATCAAAAATAAGTAAACCTTAAGAAATTTTTAAGAATATTAAGATGTCATTCGGTTCAGAAAACACTTTGGATATTATAAGTGCTTTTACTTGTATTAGTATGTATAATCTTTAGAGCCAATCTGTGAGATAGCCAGTAGGCATCACCTCCAATTTACAGATGAGAAAACCAGCCCTGGGAGGTTCCTTTGGCTGAGGGTGTGTAGTTAGTGACTGAAGGACCTAGGAGGAGGGCTTCAGGTTAGAGACATAGCTCGCCTTCTGGGTGACCTGGGGGGTTCTCCAGAGCACCCATGCAAAAGTCACTGTATTCGTTTACTGTTGCTGCCATTACAAAGTACCACAGGCTGGGTGGCTCACAAGTTAGAAATAGAGGTTCTGCATCCAGGTGTGGGCAGGGCTAGTTTCTTCTGAGGCCTCTCTCCTTGGCTTGCGGATGGCTACCTTCTCCCTGTGTCTTGACAGCATGTTCCCTCTGTACCGTCTGTGCCCAAACTTCCTCTTCTAGAAGCACCCCAGTCATACCAGATTAGCACCCCCTGTAAGGACTTCACTTAACTTAATTACCTCTTTAAAGATTACATCTAAAAACAGTCACAGTCTGAGGTACAGGGGTTAGGACTTCAACATAGGAATCTGGGGGGAACACAATTCAGCCTTGTTGCAGTCAATTATTTCAGAATGACAGTTTCAGTGACTTCATATTTATGGAGCAAATTTTTTATAACCAAAATGAAATTTCTTGGGCAACTGAGTGTCTCAGTCGGTTAAGCATCTGACTCTTGGTTTTGACCCAGGTCATGATCTCATGGTTGGTGGGATCGAGCCCCGCGTCCGGCTCTGTACTGATGGTGAGGAGTCTGCGTGGGATTCTCTCTTTCTGTCTCTCTCTCTCTGCCCCTCTCCCGCTCATGCTCTCAAAATAAAGTTTCTAGCAACTGAAACATTTTTTTCTGGTATGAGTATTATCAAAAAGCAAATATTAATATTTTATAGCTCCAACTAGAACAATATTTAGCCATTCTGAAATGGATACCTTTTTGTTTTCCTGGTTGGGAGGAGAAATGGGTGAGAGAGAGGAAATCTGGACCCTCGTTCCACTGAAGTCATCTGTATTAAGGAATTTTTGACACTACCTTAGAAAACTAGGCATCAGGGAGGATTCCATGACGGTATAAAGCCAACAGGTATAAATGGTTCACTTGCCAGCCAATGACTTCTAAGAGATTTTCCAGGTCAAAGCAAGTAAGAGACCAATCTACAAGCTCTGCTTATAAACTTGCTTCTGTTTATGATTTAATGAGTCTCCCCAGTATCATAAGTGCTGGCTTAGACTGCCGAAATCACAGAAGCCACATGGAATGTTCAACAGCGGAGGGAGTTAGGATTCAAGAGTCTGTGGCTCTTAAGTAGTAGGCTAACAACAACTTGATCGGAAATTCTGTGCCTTGGAGGAAATCAGGAGATTGGAATCTCCACACATCCAGAGAAACCTGAAGGGAAACCAAGGGTTGTCACACGCACTGGAGCAATCAGAAGTTCAGTTGACAGAATTCTAAAGACTTGGCATGCGTTTTCTGAAATATTCTGCTGGGAACAATGGAATGCCAACAGAGTGAGTTCAAGTGCACACTCAGCGAGATATTTATTAATTTCTTTGTTATCAAACAATTCTAGTTTTATTGCTTGAAAATACCCAGCCATAGAGTTTGATATTTAAAGCATAACTCTTTCAGTTATGTATGCTAACACGTTGTGATCACCAGAGATTGCCTAATATTCTTTTAAAGAATAAAATAAAGCAATTATTCTTTTCAAGCTCAGGAATTACATTTTTTCTTAGGAAGGTGTCACAAAGAAATGACACTAAATGAGTCAAACAGAAAATCGAGAAATTATTGTCCGCATAGAGAGAATCTCGACTTTCTCTTCTATATTTACTAAAAAGAATAAAACTCCACTAAAATTTAAGTGTCCTTGACGGACGTTGGAAAAATCCACACTTCCCTCTCATGTAGATCAATGTACTTGAGAATTGGGAAGGCCAGCCGCATCAAATTCAATTACAAAAATAATTATGTGTACAGGCATGGAATACTATTAAAACAAATAAAACTCGAACTAATAAAATGCATTTAAACATATTTTATTTTATAAAATGTATATTATTAAAGTAATTAATATATATTAAAATGTATATAATTCAATACATAATATATATCAAATATATATTTAATAAACATATTATTTTATAAAATGTATATATATTTAAATGTATATTATTTAAAATAAATTATATTTATTTTAAAATAAAATCAGTGGTCAGGTAAAGCTAAAGTGGATTATCAACTTACATAGTCCATTAGTCTAACTTTACCAATGTATAATGATCTGGTTTGGCATCCTTGTATACCAATATCTTGAAATCTGTATGAGATATTATACCTGCAAAGTTTTAAGTTAATGGTTAAGTCTTGGCTGACTTAATTTGTCTAAGAGTTAAATCTTAAAAAAATTTATGTACAAGTATGTCTTATTTTTAGATATAGGTGTGGATGTTAATAGTCATAGGTATGAATACCTAATTGTGAAAAAGGGTGTTTTCCTACTGAGACGTGGAACAAGACAGGGTGCCTTTTTTAACCTCCTATATCAGCCTCATCCTGGAAGTCCTTGCTAGTTTAATATAGAAAGACAAAAAAAAAAAAAAAAAAAAGAAAAAAAAAAAGTAAAGGACCTATAGGTTGAAAAGAAAGATACAAAGTTGCCTCTCTTTTTTTTTTTTTTAATTTTTTTTTCTTCAACGTTTTTTATTTTTGGGACAGAGAGAGACAGAGCATGAACGGGGGAGGGGCAGAGAGAGAGGGAGACACAGAATCGGAAACAGGCTCCAGGCTCTGAGCCATCAGCCCAGAGCCCGACGCGGGGCTCGAACGCACGGACCGTGAGATCGTGACCTGGCTGAAGTCGGACGCTTAACCGACTGCGCCACCCAGGCGCCCCAAAAGTTGCCTCTCTTTACAGATAATTGTCATCATTAAAAATCCCAGAGAACCTATCCAAAAAAGTTGCTAGAAATAATATTTGGGTTTAATAAGGTCATGGATGCAAAGATATCAACTGTATTTCTCTATGTTAGCCAGAAACAAATGAAAATATTTTTAATAATACATTTACAATAATACTAGAAAACAGGAAATACTTAACTCTAAGTTTAAATAAATAGGGCCCAGATCTGTATGCTAAAAACTATTTAAAAAGCAAGAAATTAAAAAACACCTAAGTCAATGAAGAATTATTTTCAAGAAATAATATTTTGTAATTATCTTCAAATTAATCTATAAATTCAACACAGTCTCAGTCAAAATCACATTTTTGGAGCATTTGACGAGCTAACTCTAAAATTTATACAGAAAATCAAATGAACTAGGAGAGCCAGACAGTTTTGAAAAAGAACAAGTTCAAGACTCACGTGAGTTGATTTCAAAATATATTTTAAAGCTAGAGTAATCAAGACAGTGTGGAATTGATATAATGATAAACAAATTGATCAACAGAACAGGAAGGAGAGTCCAGAAATAATTCCACACCTTTACGAAGAATTGGTTTTTGCAAGGTTGCAAAGACATTTCAGAGAAAAAAGATAGTTGTTCCAACAAATAGTGCCAAAATAAATATATTCATATATAAAACTGAATTTCGATCAAGAGGTCACATGATGTACAAATTTTAGCTCAAAATGGATCATAGGTTTACATGTAGAACCTAAATTTAAAAAATATTGCTAAAAAATACGGTTCTGGATTAGCAAAGGTTTTTTACATACAAGTAACAAAACAATGATCCATAAAAGGAAAAATTGATAAATTGATTTCATCAAAATTTAAAACTGCCTTTTAAAAGACACTTCAGAAGAAAAGACAAGTCATAGGTTGGGAAAAATGTTTGCAAATCATGTGTGCTAAAGGACTTGGATCTAGGATCTATAAAGCACACTTAAAATGCCACAAAAGGAAAACGAACAATCCAATTTTTAAAAGTAGGCAAAAGATCTGAATAGATAGTTCAACAAAGAAGAAATGTGTATGGCAAATACGCACATGAACAGAAGTTCAAAATCGCTTGCCATTAGGAAAATGTAACTTGAAACCACAATGAGACACTAGTACCTACGTATTGCAACAGCTGAAATTAAAAAGACCTACCAGTTCCAAATGTTGGCATCCATGTAGAGGAACTGGTACTCCCATAGACTGTTAATGGAAATGCAAACCAGTCTGGAGACCAGTTTTACAGTTTCTTAAATAGTTCAATATGCCCCTCCTGTGTCATCTGACCGTTCTGTTCCTAAGTATATCCTCAGGATAAATGAAGGCACATTTCCACACAAAAACACGTATTAAAATGTTCGCTACAGCTTTATCTGTAACTGTCAAAAACTTGAAACAACCCAAAGGTCTTTCACACAGCTGAATATGTCACAGGTGATATTTCACAGGTGAATATAATAACAAACTGTGGTTTACACACATAGAGAAATACTAGTTCACAGTCAAAAGGAATGAGCTATCAAGTCCAAGTCCAGGATAGATGAGTCTCAAAATAATTATATGGAGTGAAAGAAGCCGGGAAAAAACAGATTACATGCTATACGAATCTATTTATATAAAATTCTAGAAAAAGCACACCAATGTACAGTAAGCAAGTAGTTGGAAGGGAAAGAGGTGAGGAGGTGGGGGGGGGGGAAGAATTTACAAAAGGCACAAGGAAAATTTGAGTGGAGGGAGGGTTTCATGGATGCATACACCCTTCAAAACTTACAAATTGTATATATTATGTGCAGTTTATTGTGTGTCAGTATACTTAAACAAAGATCAAAATAATGATAAAATGAAATTTCTAGAATTCAAAGAGTGAAACAAAGGAGAGATATTAAGGATCAATTACAGTATATTTCTTGTCTAGGTTAGGATGAGGCTAATGACACATATTTAAAAGTGTGTTAGAAAAATGGATGGTTAAGCAGATTTTTAAAATCATTTATAGGTACGTGTAAAAATAGAGAATTACGATTTATAATTCCTAAATCAGTAGATGAAAAACAAATAAACAAGAAAGTATCTTAATCCAACAGAATACAGTCAAAAAGAAAAATGTAACAGAAAATTGATGGTCAGAGAGCAGTAGTAACCCAATTATTTCAATTATTTTGATAAATTAAAATTAAACCCATATTTAAAGCTTCAGAAATGGTTATCAACAATATCATTTGCTTGTGTTACATGTACTTTTTAAGACACAAATGTACGTCAAAGCATCCTTTGGTATAGAGCAAAGGATGGGAAGTTTTATCTGGAAAATATTGAACAAGAAAGCTCAGACACACTAAAATTTAGGGTTGAACTATACAAAACAGGCTGAAGAGATTAAGGCCGAAACACATGATTAAGGCCGAATCATAAGGAAGATATTATACTCTGAACCTGCAAATAGAGTTTTTAAATAGATAAAACTGCCAGATTCACAAGAAATTGAATCACCCATGAGTAGAGGTGGGGCTTTTGACCCAGCTGCTCCATAAATGGGCACAGCAATCTAACAAAGACAACAAAAATCAATAAGCATGAAGAGTTTGGAACAGAACAATTCGCAAGCATCATCATAAAACCCGCACCCATTGTTACCAAACATATTCTTTTTAAGAATTCATGAGACGTTTACAAGAATTAAGAGAGATTATGAAATGACAGCATGAATTTTATTTTTAAAATATTGCAGCCAAATTCTATAGCGAGAGGAAGCTTCACTTCCTCTCTAAGGCGATCAGTATTAACAACTTGTGAGTCTTTCCTTTGGATGCGAAAAGAAATGAATCAGTCAGAGAAAGACAGATGTCATGATTTCACTCATGTGGAATTTGAGAAACTCAACAGAGCTTCAAACATAAGGGAAGAGAAGGAAAAGTAAGATAAAAACAGAGAGGGAGGCAAACCATAAGAGACTCTTAAATATAGAAAACAAACTGAAGGCTGCTGGAGGGGTGTTGGGTGGGGGATGGGCTAAGTGGGGGATGGGCATTAAGGAGGGCACTTGTTGGGATGAGCACTGGGTGTTGTATGTAAGTGATGAATCACTGGGTTCTACTCCTGTATGTTAACTAACTTGAATATACATAAAAAATACATGTATTCGTATATGCTCTATTCATATAGATTCATATATTTTTAATATATAAATGGAATTTTTACTTTTTTTTTAGTTTTCTCTTTTATGTAGAAATATATTGTAGAGATCATAAGTAATAAACGTTCATTTTTTTAAACCACTGATTTCTATATCCTAGTATGAATAGTGCCACAAATTAGTATTTATCCTTCAGTTGGTAGACATGTTGGATGATACTTTTTTTTCAATTAGTTTTCAAATTTGCAAATATTTTTTCAAGACGGATACCTAGGAGTGGATTGTGACGTCAAAGGTGTCTAGCTTAAAATTTTGGTAAGCAGTAAAATTTTAGTGAATAATATAAAATTGTCCTCCAAAAATTATTGTAACTTATCCCCCTACCAAAAACATATGGGAATGTTCAGATTATCTTTCTCTCAACCTTTGCCAGCATAGTATATTTTCAATTTTAAACTGGAAAAGTAATTTAGTAATTTCAAAGTATTTTAGTAATTTCTTCAAATTTTGAGATTACTGATAGGATAGTTTCTATCATTCCAAGCTGGGGTCCTTATGGATATATGCATATATAATATATCCATTTTATGTATTCATATGTGTCTATGTATGCACACACATATACACATACATCAGGATATATTGTATATAACACATATGTGAGTGAGCGTGTGGGCAAATTGTAATTCTTGCTTGGCGTCTTGATTGAAGAGATACCCATGTGACTCCCAAAATGTTGTAATTTAGTTTATAATCATTATCCCAAGTCCTCACTGTACCTAGATTACTGTATAAATGCTTAAATAACTCAATTTTCCCCTTCTTCAACCTCTCAAACAGAGCCCTAGACACTATTTGTGTGTGGCAAAAGTGATGGCTGTTTGAATGTCAGATTATTTCATAAAATCTACATAGGGCGGTGACATAAGAAAATTTCCACTTTGGATGATACGTTTCATTAATTCACTTTTCTGCAGATGTTCTCACATGTTGCTTATCGCTTTTAATACTAAATATATCCCCACACATAAAAAAGAATTAAATCTAGGGAGAGGTAAATATTGGAAATTGAGGTACAGAGATAGGTTGATTGGTAGGTAGGTAGACAGAGATAAATATGAACTCCAAACAGTAGCAATTCCGTGAGTGATTTGGCAGAATTCAAGTTTCATGAGTAAAAGAAGGAAAGTGTGTGGCCAGTTTGCTTTTTTCCTCAGAGTAGAAATAAAAGCTTGAGCCTCACAGACACTTTCTGTTTGAGTCCTTCGTGCAACATCTAAGGGTACTCTGTTTTCCTAACCAGCCCATGATCTGGAAATCCTTGACCGGGTCTGCTCTGTAACTCCTGGCATTTTACCCGCTACCCCAATATTCCCAGACACATCTTGTGACCGTTCTAGACTGCACCTACCTTGTCCCATCTCCAGCCTTCAACAGAGAGGTAACCGATGACAGCCCCAATCACCTGGGAGGTGACAGGGTAAAGGGACAGATACAACTATAGGGATCTGTTATAGGGATCTGTATAGGGAGGGTGTGAGAAGGGTCCGGACACAAAAGTGTTGGATATGAAGACGTACTTGCAAAGCAGAACTGGCATCATGTGTCTGTCTTTCCTTTTTCTCTTTTCTTTCTATGCCTTTCTCTCCACCTTAGCCAAGTTCTGAACATCTTAGAGGAGACCTTCTATTCTGAAGAGCTCAAAGGCTTGGGAGAGACAGTCAAGGAGGCAAAGATATATCATATGAGCTTCATCATTCTTTTTTTTTTTTAATGTTTGCTTTTGAGAGAGAGAGAGAAAGAGAGAGAGAGAGAGAGAGAGAGAGACAGAGCACGAGTGAGGGAGGGGCAGAGAGAGAGGGTGACACAGAATCCGAAGCAGGCTCCAGGCTCTGAGCTGTCAGCACAGAGCCTGATGTGGGGCTTGAACATCATGACCTGAGCCAAAGTCGGACCCTTAACCGACTGAGCCGCCCAGGCGCCCGGAGCTTTAACATTCTGATGCAGAGAACATCATCGGTGTAAAATAGACGTAAAATTGTTTGCTATGCTTCCTTCTATCCGACTGCTCAGGGAACAGCAGTGCTTCAGGTGAATTCATGTGCCCCCCCACAAGCTTGGAGATTATTCTAGGATTATAAGATACGTACACTAAATGCTACTTGAATGAATATATCCATGAGCCCCTGGCTTCTGGTCTCTGATTAGAGTGTTACAGTCAGAACGGAATCTGGAGAACTTGGCTGACGAAATACAGAGCTAACGAAATGGTGTAGTTTCTACAGTCCCGACAGCAGATAGTTCATCCTAATGCAGCAAAAGCCCGGTTACTTGTAAAGGGTTAAAACCAGGTCTTCTGACTCAGGAAAGGACCCTGTTCCTTTGCATTCAGCTGCCTCTTTCAGACCAACTTGAGATTTCTTGCACATTATGAATTCTTCACGTTCTGCCTATACATTCGTTTCACTGACTCATAAAATCTACATGATTTTTATGACGTGTTCTGTTCCTGCATCGCAGTGACCAGTAGCAAAGTCAGGCATTTTTAGCGTAGAACTATAAATAATTAGTTAACTATTCCACTTGTTTGATGTTTGTGGAAAGAAATATTATTTAGATAAAAGCTAATTAAATATACTTAGCTTATGAAATGGCCAGAGATATCCCTTATACCTGTGTTGAGATGTCACTCTTTTTTTAAACATTTTTTTTTAACATTTATTTAATTTTGAGAGACAGAAAGAGATAGAGCATGAACAGGGGAGGGGTAGAGAGAGAAAGAGATAAGAATCCGAAGCAGGCTGCAGGGTCCGAGCTGTCAGCACAGAGCCCGACACAGGGCTCCAACCTCCGAACCGTGCGAACATGACCTGACCTGAGCCGAAGTTGGATGCTTAACCAACTGAGCCACCCGGGAGCCCCGAGATGTCACTCTTAAAACCTTTCTCACAGTTAACGAGCTTGGCCGAAGTGTAAAAGGTAATATTTGTCCTTCGGATTTCTCCCTGAGTCATTTGTCACCCCGCTAAGCCCCTTATCTCAGGGGACTCAGGCTGCCCCTCACTTGTCCTGCCCTTCACTGAAGCATTTTGCTGAGTCGCAGGCAGAGCAAACACCCCCTCCCTGCTCCTTCCACACCCAAGTCGTGTCCCCATCAGCCGCAGCCCCGACCCGTCAGCTGAGACAGAGCTCGTGCACTGAATCAATCCGAATTCTCCATGTGTTCTCCGCTACTGGACCTAAATCCCCCTTAAGATACAGCTGGTGTCATTCAGACATTTCCTTCAGGTCTTGAATGCGATGCACGGTCTCCAGAAAACTTCCACCTGAACGGTCTTGTTAAAAATGACAGCGTTAGTCCAAAACCACTCACCCTCACTGTATTTTTTCCTCCCTTGCTCATATCCCTTTCCAACCCCCTCTGTGGTTCCCTGGTTTCTTCTATTTGTTGTCTGTCTCAACCTGTTAGAATATAACATCCCTTAGAACAGACTGTTTCCTTAAGGCTCTATCCCTGAGACTAGCAGAGCACCTAGCATATAGTAAGTGCTCAGTAAATAACTCTTGGTTGAATCAATCAACCGGGGGTGGGAGGGGTTCTTATTGTGATCACTTCTTTCTCACCACGTAGACCGTAGACCACAGCCTTGTGGACCACAGCCTTTTCAGCTGCGACAGCCGTTAAAGGGTTACCATTTTTTAAATTGAACCTCCTCTCCCACTTTGCGGTTGTTACTTTACTCCATCTGGGACAGTAACTCTCATCTGGACTCTTGCTTCCTCACCGACTCACCTTTCCCCAGTTTGGTCTCAGGGACAGCCTTTCCTTCATCTTGCTCACAAAGTGAACTTTCTTTCTCTCTTTTTTTTTTTTTAAAGAGACAGGGGGAGGGGAGGCCGGAGGCAGAAAAAGAGGGAGAGAGACAGAATCCCAAGGAGGCTCCGCACTGTTGGTGTGGAGCCCGATGTGGGACTTGAACCCACAATCAGTGAGATCATGACCCCAGCCGAAATCAAGAGTCAGATGCTTAACCGACTGAGCCACCCAGGCTCTCCAAGTGAAATTTCTAAATTATCAAGTGTGACCCAATCCATATGTTCTAAAACCCTTTAAAAAAAACAAAGGTTCTCTGTTGTTTACAGGATAAAGTTTATTTAGCAGAGAGGACACTCCATCATCTTCCTCACCTCCAGCCTCTTCCTGATCCCCATGCGGTGGTGTTCTGGAACCTGTCCGTATTGGCTTGTGGAGAACGGAGGGTTCACTCCCTTTACTAGTTCTGCACCGAGTGACCTCAGGGTGGTGGCTTGAAGTCAGTTCTCCCAGGAATATTGACACCAGGGAAATTGGCAAACCCTACCAATCAGGGTATTTTTTCCCCCAGAAAAAGACACTTGTGGTACATCCTCTAGCACACCGCTGCTCCCTCTCCCACAAAATAAATACGTAATTCTCACGAGTGGGCTCACTGTTAGATTCACGAGAGAATGGTTTCCTGGTCCTGACACACTCTGATGGGACTCCTCACCTGACAAGTGGGAAGTTCTCAGTTTATTTTCAACCCTCCTATGACTTTTGCGTCATAGTCCTTACATACGCATGACAAAAGAAGAATTTAGATAATTTACTATCCAAGTAAAATGGATGTACGAGGAAGACTCACAAGTTTATCTGGTGGTTTCAGGTACTTCCTCCTTCATGTCTGTGTGCTTCATGGGATATCAGAACTCCAGTTCGAGAAGAAAGGGCTCATAATCAGGCCTCCCTGGATGGATCAGAGCTGCTTGAAAATATGAAGTACTTTCCTCGACTTTTTGGTGGGTTTCTGCTACTCCTGCGGCTCAGAAATGGTCTTTTTTCTCTGTGAAATCCTCCTTTTGGTCAGGAATGAAACTTTGAAAGTTTTAAACTCATTCTTGAGGCACCAGGGTGGCTCAGTTGGTTGAGCATCTGACTCCTGATTTCAGCTCAGGTCATGATCCCAGGGTCGTCGTATTGAGCCCTGTGTCAGGTTCCACACTGAACGTGGAGCCTGCTTGAGATTCTCTCTCTCTCTCTCTCTCTCTCTCTCTGTCACAAAGAGTCATTTTTTCACTCCCTTCTTGCTCTCACACCGCACATTTAATCAGGGAATCCTATTGACTCTTTTAAAGTAATATATTCATAGATCATCTACTTTTTTAAGAAGACAATTTTTTTAGAAAAGTTTTAGCTTCACTGTAAAATTGGCAAGAATATACAGAGATGTCTCGTACGCCCCAACACACGCATGGGCTCCCCTATTATCAACATATCCCACCGAGTGGTACACTTACTACAGTTGATGACCCTACATTGACACATCATCTTGCCCTAAGTTCAAGGCTTATGTTACAGTCCACTCGTGGTGTCATACATTCTATGGGTTTGAACAAATGCATAATGATATGAATCCACCATTGTGTTATACAGAATAGTTTCACTGCCCTAAAAACCCTCTGTGCTCCTCCTATTCATTCCTCCCTCCCTCATGTCCATCTCTGGCAACCACTGATTGACCTTTTTACTATTTTTTTGGTTTCGTATTATCCAGAATGTCGTATACTTAGAATCACGGAGTATGTTGCCTCTTGAGATCAGCTTCTTTCACTTGGTAATAGACACTTAAGGTTCCTTCGTGTGTTCATGAGGCTTGATGGTTCATCCCTTTTTATGCTGAATAATATTCCATTGCCTGGATGTACTACAGTTTATTTATGCCTTCACCTACTTAAGGACGTCTTGGTTGCATACAATTTTGACAATTATGAATAAAGCTGCTACAAAAATTCGTGTGAAGGTTTTTGTGTGGATATAAGTTTTCATCTCTTTTGGATAAATACCAAGGAGGGAACTTGCTAGGTTGTATGGTAAGGATGTGTTTAGTTGGTTTGTTTTTTTTTAATTTTTAAAAAATGTTTATTTACTATTGAGAGACAGAGAGAGCCAGAGCATGAGCAGGGGAAGGGCAGAGAGAGAGAGGGACACAGATTCCGAAGCAGGCTCCAGGCTCTGAGCTGTCAGCACAGAGCCCAACGCGGGGCTCAAACTCACGAACTACGAGTTCATGACCTGAGCCGAAATCGGACGTTTAACCGACTGAGTCACCCGGGTGCCCCAGGATATGTTCAGTTTTATGAGAAACTGCCAAATAGTCTTCCAAAGTGGCTGTGCCATTTCATGTTTCCACTAGTAATGAATGAGAGCTCCTGTTTCTTCACATTTTTCACTAGTGTTTAATGTTGTTAGTGTTCACTTTGGCTATTCTAATAGGTGTGTAGTCATATTTCATTGTGGCTTTAGATTGCATTTCCCTGATGATGTATGACGTGGAGCATCTTTTCATATGCTTACTCTCCATCTGTATATCATCGTTGGTGAGGTGTCTGCTCAAATCTTTGTCCCATTTTAAAAATCAAGTTGTTTTCTTATTACTGAGTTTGAAGAGTTCTTTGTATATTTTGGATAACAGTGCTTTATCAGGTATGTCTTTTGCAAATATGTTCTCTGAGTCTGTTCTTTTCTTCCCATTTTCTTGACATGGTCTTTCATAGAGTAGAATTTCTTAATTTTATTGGAGTTGAGCTTCATTCTTTCTTTTCTGGACCACAACATTGGTGTTGTCTCTCAAGAGTTATCTATATACCCAAGGTCATCTACACTTCACCTATGTTATTTTCTAGGGGTTTCATAGTTTTCCATTTTATATTCAGCTATGATCTACTGTGATTTAATTTTTGTGTCTAGATTTATAATGTTTATGTCTAGATTTATTTGTGTGTGTGTGTGGATGTCCGTTCCAGCACCATTTGTTAGAATGAGTACCTTTGGTCCATTGCATTGCTTTTGTTCCTTCATCAAAGACCAGTTGACTATATTTGTGTAGGTCTATTTCTGGGCTCTTTATTTTGTTCCATTGATTGGATTGTGTCTTCTTCCACCAACACCACCCTGTATTGATTATTGTAGCTTTATAGTAAGTATAGTGAGTCTTGAGGTTGGGTAAAGTTGACCCTCCAACTTTGTTCTTCTCCCTCAATATTGTCAATATTGTCAATATTGTGTTGGGTATTTTAGCTCTTTTGCTTCTCTGTATAATATGACTTCAAAATCAGTTTTTTAAGATGTGCAAAATAAGTTGCTGTGATTTTCACCGAGATTGCATGAAAGCTATAAATCAAATTAGAAAGAATTGCCATTTTGACAAGACTGAGTCTTCCTATCCATGAACATGTGATATCTGTCCATTTATTTAGTTCTTCTTTGATTTCATTCACCAGAGTTTTGTAGTCTCTCTGAGATAAATCTCGTACTGATTTTGTAACATTTATACCTAGGTATTTCAGTTTTTGGTGCTACTTAAATTATATTATGTCTTTAATTTCAAATTAAATATAAGAAATAGATTGGCTTTTGTGTATTACATGGTGTTCTGCAACCTTGCTGTAAATGTTTACTCTAGAGCTTTTTTATTCTTTCATATTTTCTACATAGATGATTAGGTCATCTACAAACAAAGATAGTTTATTTCTTTCTTCCCAACATGTATATCTTCCATTTTCTTGTATTGTCTTATGGCATTAGCTAGAACAAGAATTTACTTTTCACACCTTCACTGCTTTCGCCTTGGGAAGCCATCACTATGTCTCCTGTAGACTATTACAGTGTCCCCTTAACTGATCTCCCTGCTCTCACTTGTGCCTCGTCCAGTCCATTCTAATGAAACAGCCAGAGGGACCCTTTTTAAGACATTTTTAGTCAGGCCATGTCCTTCTCACCTGCAACCACTGCAATGATTCCTCCTTCCACTCTATGTAAGACTAACGTTCTAACGATTGCTTATAAGATCCTGCATGATCTGACTTACCTCCTGCTTTCGCCTTGATGTCCACCTCCTATTATCTTCCCCTTGCTCATCCCATACCAGACATTCTAGAGATCTCTAGCCTTAGTCCTTTCCAAGGCAGTCCTGTTCTCTCTCTGGGAGCTTCAGGAGTGGAGCTCAAGAGAAGGGTAGTTTTATAAGTAAACGGAGGCCGAAAGTCAGCATGACGTTAGGAATATACAGCGTTTATTTTTTTTAATAGGTGATCCTTTAGGTCTCTGGATGGTATGGATGAGATGGTGAACGTGTATAAATATATTTGCTTCAGGTTGATCTAGTGGTAAGTGCTGACCGAGTGATCACATTTTGTCACAACCCATTCCTATCAAAAACCGAATAACTACTTTACTTGCACAAGAGAATTAATTTCTGAGTTTTCCCAGCCTTCTCCTTCTTATTGCATTCTCAAGAAGATTTGATCTCTTTTCTGGAGAGAGATGCATTACCATCCTGGAAATGACGAGGACCTACACAGAAGAGCAGTTACGGAGGGTAACACAATTGAGTTGACTTCCATTTAAGTAGATGAAGACCCAGTGACAGGATCACGGAGACGTGACCTGCAAAGTGGCACAGGGTCCCATGCTGAAAAGGGCCCATCCTCGGTTGCTGCTTTACTATCATCTAATACTTGAAACACTTGGTAGTTTTCAAACAAGGGGCCCTGCAATTTCTTTTGCACTGGACTCCGTAAGTTACGCAGTCAGTTCCGTGAAGACCTAAGCATATCATCTGACAGAAGAAAATGACACTGTGTATGAAAAAAGGAAGGTGCAAAAGGGGGATGAAAAAATGAATAGAATGAGATCCTAGAAGAGACAGAAAAGACTAAGATAAAGAATATGGGTAGGGGTCTTAGAATCAACAGGGACAGGGACTATAGTTACTCAGAGCAAGGAGGGAAGGAAGGAAAAGGAAAAGGAAAGGAGGGATCCTACACTTTCGAGGGAGAGGAGAAAGAGGTTTCCAACAGTTAATGTTCTCTGTGTTCTCAGTAAGGTAACCCAGCACCAGGTAGGTGCATGTATGTGCTTAACCAATAGAGAATCTTAAATAAATGTTTGAATGTGAAAGAAAAATAAATATTGATGAGAAAGGTAGCAGAGGAGTAAATGCACGAGAAAAACTAAACCAAACATAAAGTAAAACCTATCAGAGCAGAATGTTAACACAAAGCCCTGATGGAGAAAGTTGTAACAATGAGTGCAGAAGAGAAAAACAATGCACACCTGTTACACCTGCATATATGTTGATGTAGCATTTTTAGCATACGAGCAAACATTCGATGTTCCTTAAGATGATAATGTCATTCCCTTAGTTATTATTGACCATACTTTCTTAATAGGAAGACTGTATAAGGAGGTTGTCACGTTTTTGTTCCTGAAAATTCTTTTGGCCACCATTTTCTTAAGCTTTCAGGGTTCTTTATCTCTAATATTTCCCACATCACCCGACCAATTAATTAAGGCCTTTATTTTTTAAGGTATTTCCCAGCTTCACAGTTGATATATAACACAAACAGTAAAATACTCATTCTACGTGCACAAATCAATGAGCCATCACAAATGAATGCATCCATATAGCATCATCTGGGTCAATACGTACGTCACTACCAACACCCGAGAAAACCCATGAAGCAGGTCTTATGCCTTGTTCCATTTACTTCCGATCTTTCTCTCCACCCCCTTCTCTTCCTATCTCAACTTCTAGCTCTACAAATTAGTTTTTGAAGTTTGTATTAATTAAACCAGGCATTGTTGTGTCTGACTTCACTGAAAAATAGGCTTTGGAGACTCCTATGTGTTACTGTGTGCAGCAACGGTTTGTTCATTTTCATCACTGCGTATCATATCGTCTGAATATAACATTTTATTTATGCTCTCTGTTTCCGTTGATGAATGTTTGTTATTTCTCCGGTCTTTGCTATTAAGGATAATATTATCATGAACATTCTTTTACATTTTTGGTGCGCATTGGCCTTCAGTTTTTTTGGCGATATACTTAGGGTTGGAACTACAAAGTTACAGTGCCTGTATATGTTCACCAACGTTAGCAGTCAATGCCAAGATTTTGCAAAGTAGCTTTATCGATTTCTATTTTTACCAACGATGTAAGAGACCTCCAGTTGTTCCATATCCTTGACCAACACTTGTCATTTCCAGGCTTCTAAATGTTAGTTATTCTGTCATATCATTTTAGTTTTATTTTTATAAAGCTTTCAAATGTGAAGCCTGTTTTGAAATGTTTAGTGGTACTTCGGATTTTCTCTTTTATGAAATTCTGTTCAAGTCTCCTGCCTCTTTTACTGTTGGGTTGTCTGTCATTCCTTTTTGATTTGCGTTGGAAGTCCCCAAGACCCGGCTTAGGCTCAGTGTTTCACCAGAAGGACCCACAGGCCCCAGAAAAACAGTTAGACCCACGTGGATACAGATTATTATCAGCAAAGGTAACGACACCAGGGTGAGGCCGAGGAGAAACCAGATGCAAGTTTCCAGATGTCTTCTCCCAGTGGAGGTACATGGAGCTATATTTAATTCTCCCCAAAATAATGTATGAAAATCAAGGGGCGCCTAGGTGGCTCCGTTAAGCATCTGACTCCAGCTCAGGTCATGATCTCGTGGTTCACGAGTTCGAGCCCCGCGTCGGGCTCTGTGCTGACAGGTCAGAGCCTGGACCCTGCCTCAGAATCTGTGTCTCTCTTTCTCTCAGCCCCTCCCCCACCTGTGCTCTGTCTCTCTCTCAAAAATGAATAAAAATATGTTTTTTTAAATGTGTGAAAAACTGTAGGCATGAGGTGCTTGCGTGAGTGACCTTGGCCACTCAGACTCCAGCCCCCAGATGAAAACAGGCAACACTGTAAATCATACTGTTTATACAAACTATCTGATCAAACTTATACCACCTGGCCAAGGCCTCAGGTCTACAAAAGTAGTCTTAGTAGGCAGAACTTTCCGAAGCCTCAGTGTCTGGCTAATCCTGAGGACAAGCCTTTATTGGGACTGTTCAGATTTTGAACAACACTGACCTGCTAAGTTAACGCTTATCTGTATAGATTTGTAGAAATTATTTATGTATTATAGATTAGAGCCTCCTTCAGTAACTTGTGTTATAATTATTATCTCCTGCTTTATGAGCGGTTTTTTTTTTATTACCTTACCTGTTTTGATAAGCAGAAGTTCTTACTTCTGTCCCATTGACTAATCCCTGTATTAATTATTGTGGCTTTACAATAAGGGAATTGACATTTTTACAGTATTAATGTTCCTAATCTTTGCACATGGTATATCTGTCCATTGACTCATGCATTCCATAATTTATCTTTAAACAGAAACATGTTAGAAAACTAGTTTTCTCTGCGTACAGGTCTCATACAGCTTTTATTATATTTATTCCAAGATTTGATGTTTTTGATGTTATTATAAATAGCATACTTTAAAAAATTCACTTTATGTTTATTCTGGTTGGGAAAAAAGTGGGAGACAGAAGAATTTTTTAAAAGAAATTTACTTGTGGGGAGCCTGGGTGGCTTGGTCGGTTAAGTGTCCGACTTCAGCTCAGGTCACGATCTCACGGTCTGTGAGTTCGAGCCCCGTGTCAGGCTCTGTGCTGACCGCTCAGAGCCTGGAGCCTGTTTCAGACTCTGTGTCTCCCTCTCTCTCTGCGCCTCCCTTGTTCATGCTCTGTCTCTCTCTGTCTCAAAAATAAATAAACGTTAAAAAAAATTTTGAAAGAAATTTACTTGCAATTAATGTAAGAAGTCAGAAATTCAGAGAACTGGCTTGCCAAGTTAAAAACTAAAATCCAGCAGGTTTTTTTTTTTCAACGTTTTTATTTTTTGGGGGGGGGACAGAGAGAGACAGAGCATGAACGGGGGAGGGGCAGAGAGAGAGGGAGACACAGAATCAGAAACAGGCTCCAGGCTCTGAGCCATCAGCCCAGAGCCTGACGCGGGGCTCGAACTCACGGACCGCGAGATCGTGACCTGGCTGAAGTCGGACGCTTAACCGACTGCGCCACCCAGGCGCCCCCAGCAGGTGTTTTTTTAAAAAAAGGCAAGGTTATCATCAGACTGTGTATGGTAGAAAAATAGCTACTTTTTCACATAATTATCACATCCACAGAAAACATAGTATTTCTTCAGACATCAGCTTTGCAAAAATTAGGGAGAAAGACTTTTTCATTCGAGTCAATTTTGTCCTGGGTAAATGATTCTTGTCTGGTGTTGATTTTGGCACTCTGCCTCCAGAAAGACATGGGCTTCTGTAGGTCAAGTGTCCTGCAATTCTTGGTTACAGCCCTTGGTACAGTCTGACAAGGGTCACTTTGTAATGATAATGCACACTGGCTGACAAAAGACTGGAACTATTAATCTACTTCCTGTAGAATCAATATTTAGGAGTAATTCATACAGCTCTTTGCTGAGATTCTTCTTTTACATTGCTTACAAAAGCTAGTGATCGCCAGATGATCAGATCATTGAATCAAATGTCTTCATCTTTACATCAACAGGGACATAGTTGGCCATGCACAGATCAGTCCCAGAACCAGAACTAGACTGGAGCAAGAACTGGGCATTATCTGGAACCAAAGTAGAATAAGAGGGAGAAAATAGAGGAATGGGGGGAAAGAGATAGAGAGCTCTATTACTACAGAAGATCACCTTAAACACTAAGAAAAGGCTTGCTTGATGCGAGGGGCCAGTGGAAGATTCCCTTGGCATACTGCCATTTTCAACTACAGTAGGTGAATCTCTCTGGACATATATGGATGGATAACACAGAAAGAAATGATATTAGAAAAGAAAATCGGGGATTTTCTTTCAAAAAGGTGTAAGGAGACAGATTTTAGAAGGCCTGGCTTGCCAACTAAGAAATAGAACAAGTATTTAAAAGGAGAAAAACACAAGATTGCAGAGGTTTTAGTGGTTACATCAGCCCATTCAAGTTGGAAAACAGCCATGTTTTTATATAATTATCATACCCACAAAGATTGTGAAATTCATTCAGATATCAGCACTATACAAGATAGTAATAAAGATTTCTTTTTTTTTAATTGAGAGTCAACAATTTGTGAGAGAAGCTCCAAGTTGCATTTATTTTGAGAACCACACCTGGACAGAGTGACCCAGTTCCTTTTTGTTTATCTTAGGGTACAAAGTCATTTTCTTTTCTTTTCGGCCATTAGATGTATTATGTATGTTTATTGACAGTGGGGGAGGGCAAAGTTTCTGTTTTGCTTCCATATAAATGGTGCATATACATATAATATGTTTAGACTGACCTTAAGTCAAAGCAACTTTGCTGAACCACTGGTTAATTCTTTTTTTTTTCTTTTTTTCTTTTTTTTAAATTTTAACGTTTATTTATTTTTGAGACAGAGAGAGACAGAGCATGAACAGGGGAGGGGCAGAGAGAGAGGGAGACACAGAATCTGAAACAGGCTCCAGGCTCCGAGCTGTCGGCACAGAGCCCGACGCGGGGCTCGAACTCGCGGACCGTGAGATCATGACCTGAGCCGAAGTCGGATGCTTAACCGACCGAGCCACCCAGGCACCCCTTCTAATGAGTTATATCTAAATCCCTTGCAATTTTCCATGTATTTGATTGTGTCAACTGATAATAATGAGATTCATTTTTCATTTTTACTAATCTTCATACCCTTGTTTCCTACACTTGCCATATTGTACTAGCTGGGGTCTACACTACAACGTTGTAGTTTCCTGAACTTGCCATAAGGTACCGGCTAGGTCTATACTACAACATTGACACGAATGTGACAAGACCTTATTGTCTTTCCCAGTCTCAGCAGGAAAGCTTTTGGCTCTTCATCAGATTTTGTGCTACTCTTCATCAGATTAAGGAAACCGTATTCTTACTTCAAAAGTTATTATCATAAATAGGTTGTAAATTTTGCTAAATGCTTCTTCACATGTATTAAAATGACCACATGACTCCCCTCTGCCCCCCTTTACTCTTTTTTTTCTAAGTTTACTTATTTATTTTGAGAAAGAGAGAAAGCACACACGGGGGTGGGGCAGAGGGAGAGAGAGAATCCCAAGCAGGCTCCATACCCAACACGGAGGCCAACGCGGGGCTTGACCCCACAAACTGAGATCATGACCTGAGCCCAAGTCAAGGGTCGGACACTCAACCAGGTGAGCCACCCAGGTGCCCCCCACCCTTGTACTCTTCATATGGTGATTTTCGTAGGCTGGTTGTCACTATTTAGGCGTTCTTGTTTTCTTGTCTCTTGAGTGAATACCTAACAGTGTAAGGTAACACTGTTAATACCTAACAGTTTAAGTATATTTTTACTTTTATAAGAAATCACCGGGCTGTTTTTGTAAAGTGCTTGTGGTATTTTTGTTCTCGCCAGCAATGTCGAAAAGTTCCAGTTATTCCACAGATTTCCTAATACTTAGTATTGCTTCTCTTTTAATTTGTTACTCTAGTTACTATTCAGTGTCTCAGATTGCTTTAACTTGTATTTCTTTGGTGACTAATGATGCCGAAAATCTTTTCAGAGGCTCATTGGCTATTCCTTTTCTCCCTCAGCTTTGATGAGGTATGGTTGACAAAAATCGTACAAAAAAGATGTACATTGTGATATTTTGATATGCATATACATAATGGAATGATTACCACAATCAAGCTAAGTAACATATCTATCACTTCACATAGTTGTCTTTTGCGTATGTGTGTGGTGAGAATGCTTGATATCTACTTTCTTAGCAAATTTCAAGAATACATTATTAACCATAGTCACCATGCTGTACGTTAGGTCTCTAGAACTTATTCATCTTATAACTGACACTTTGATTCCTTTAACCAACATCTCCCCGTTTTGCCCGCCCCCTGGTGGCAAAGTCTACTTTGGTGGCCAGTCCACTCTCTGTTACTATGAGTTTGACTTTTTTAGATTCTACAGATAAATGAGATAATACGGTATTCGTCTTTCTCTGTCTAATTGCCTTTAGCATAAAGCCCTCCAGATTCATTCATGTTTCCACGTTCTTGCAAATGGCAGAATTTCCTTCTCTTTTAGAGCTGAATTTTATGTACATATAGAATTATTATGTAGATAATGATGATTATACATAAACACGATGCTAGCACATGAACATATGTTTCTATATATACATCTAGATAGATAGATAGATAGATAATCTTTCTTAGAATGTTTATTTTATTTCATTTTAATGTTTATTTATTTATTTTTGAGAGACAGAGAGAGACAGAGCATGAACAGGGCAGGAGCAGAGAGAGAGGGAGACACAGAATCCAAGGCAGGCTCCAGGCTCTGAGCTGTCAGCACAGAGCCTAATGCAGGGCTCAAACTCACAAACCATGAGATCATGACCTGAGCCAAAGTTGGACACTTAACTGACTGAGCCACTCAGGTGCCCCATAACATGTTTATTTTATTTTTGAGAGAGAGTGAGAGAGAGAGAGGCAGAGAGAGAGAGAGAGAGAGAGAGAGAGAGAGAGAGAGAGAGGAAAGGGAGAATGTAGAGAAAGAGAGAGAGAGAGAGAGAGAGAGAGAGAGAGAATCTCAAGCAGGCTCTGTACTGTTAGTGTAGAGCCCGATGTGAGGCTTGAGCTCACAAACCTTGAGATTGTGACCTGAGCCGAAATCAAGAGTTCGATGCTTAACTGACTGAGCCACCCAGGCACCCCTGGATCTTTATCATCCATCCATCCGCCGACAGACATTTGGGTTGTTTTCATTTCTTGGCTACTGTAAATCATGTTGCAATGAACATACAAATGCAGATATCTCTTTGAGATATTTTATTTATTTTGTTTTATTCCCTTTGGATATATACCCAGTTGTGAGATTATTGGATTATATGGTAATTATATTTTTAATTTTTCAGAAACCTCCATAGGATTTTCTATAGTGACTGTACCAATTTACATTCCCATCAACAATGTACATAAAGATTCTCTTTTCTGTACGTCTTTGCATCATTTGGTATCTTTTGGCTTTTTGCTAATGGCCATCCTAACAGGTGTGTGGTGGGTTTGATTTTCATTTCCATGATGATTAATGATGTTGAACACCTTTTCCTATACCCGTTTCACTAGCCATTTTTATGTCTTCTTTTGTGAAGAATTTGTTTAAGTCTTTTGCTTACATTTTCTTGGGTTACTTTTCTTCTTATTAGCTTCAGAGTGGTTTTTATATAGTTCAGAGAAACATCTTTTGTCAGATGTATTTGTTGTAAATATTTTTTCCCAGGTTGATGGCTTGTCTGTCACTATCTTAAGCGTCATTTGACAGGCAGATGATTTTAATTTTCATGGTATTCAAGCTATCAAAATTTTCTTTATAGTTGCTCAAGCTTTGTCTCATCTAAGACGTTTTCCCTACCCCAACATCGCAAAGGATTTCTTCTCTGTTGTCATCTAGAAGTTGTAGGGTTTTGGGTTTGGGGTTTGGGTCTAGGAGTCATTCCAAATTAAATTTTATGTATGATGTAACGTAAAGGTCAAAGTTCATCTTTTCTCTGTAATCATATCCACCTTGGAAAACACAATCTTTTACCTGATTGAAGATCAAATGACTGCATAGATGAAGTCTATCTCTGGATTCTGTATCATTCCATGGATCTAGATCTGTTTATACTAACACCACACTGTCTTGATTAATGCACCTATGCGATTTAAGTCTTTCACTTAGGTAGTGCAAGTCCCCGGACATTTTTCAAAATTATTTTGTCAATTCCAAATTAATTGTAATTCTACAAATGTTTTAGAATCAGTATAATAATTTCCAGAAAAAAAAAAAGCCTAGTGGAATTTTGATTGGCATTTCTTTGAATATATAGGTAAATTTGAAGAGGGGATATCTTAATAATACTGTCTTTGAACCTGAGCATATTTATCTGTATTCTTCAATATTATATTATTATATATTGTTTATAATAGTGTAAATGGTATATTTAAAATATCATTTTGCAATTATCTGAGTATAGTATACAAACACAGAAGTTATTTTTGTATACTGACCTATCTTGAAACATTGCAAAATGTTAGCACTATTTCTAGCATCTTGGATGACTTGATTTTCCTTCAGAGAAGATTTACTTTTGCTTCTGACAGGTGGTTAGGGCATCAGTATTCCCAAATCATCTTTGTACATGAGGAATTCACATGATCAAAAGGTGGGCTACAGTTTCTGAAAGGATGATCAATTTCTAGTTTGATTGTAGTCAGGGTACAGAACTTGGAGGTTTTAATCCAAAGCCTGAGGATCAAGGTTTATCAGAGATACTTCCTTTTGGTAAGCTAAATTACAATTTTTACAATTTCTACAATTGTTTGGAGGTTTTTGGCCTGGAATGAGCAGATGTTGCTAGGGTATAAACATCTAAAATGCCAGGTATAGTTCTCTGGGCTTCTTTTTCTTGGACCTGTAAGTCTTCGATGCATTTTTAGCTCTCTTTGTCTCTCTCTCTCTCTCTCTCTCTGAGAGGGACAGAGACGCACCAGTGGGGGAGGGACAGAGAGAGAGAGTCCCAAGCAGGCTCTGCAGTGCCAGAGCTGAGCCCATGCGGGGCTCGAACTCAAGCACTGAGAGATCATGACCTGAGCGAAAACCAAAAGTCAGACGCTTAACTGACTGAGCCACACAGGCACCCCTCCCTTTGTCTTCAAATAAATGCTTTTAACAGTTGTCCCAGGTCTGAATTACTCAGTTGACTGTTACCAGAAACTTCCAACTTATTTTTAACATCTCGACATGAGTATTCTTCTGCATTATCATCCCCCACGTTTGTCTTCTGTGAAGGATCATTTGACAACTTTGAAGGAACATTCTTGAACCCTTTAAAAAGATATCTCTACATGTGCATCTATTCTCAGGGCTCTACTCATTTAGCACCAAGGATACCAAAGAAAGGAAGGAATAAACTGTATGTAGCCTTAACAGTGACCTTTAAAGTTATGTGCCTTTGCTGCATTCCAGTAATGTGTGCATGTGTTTTATTTCTTCTCACTACCTATGCTATTCCATTTATTTTCTGTATAATGCATTTTAAAGCCCATAAGCCCGTGTTAAGTGCAAAGTTAGCAACTTCAGAGAGAACTTGACTTGGCCTTCAGGCCTCCGTTTTGCTTGGGGCAGGAAACATAATTTTCCAATTCAGGCAATTATAGATTGTTTCTTTCCCCCGGTATACACGTGGTAAATTTACACTCAATTCCAGAACTCCTCTTTACGTCTTGCTCTCCCGCAGACTTTCGCAGGAAAGCCCGCGAAGTTATGCATTATCCAGGAGTCGGAAGGACTAGGGGTCCAGCCTCCCCTGGGGCATAAGTCCCCGCAAGCGATGTGCCCCTCATCCGCTGCTGATGTCCATGGCTCGCCGCTGTCTGTGGCTCCTGTGATACGTGTTGCATTTACCGACAGCATCCCTCCATCCCAAACCTTAGGCTCCTTCCCAGCTCTGCTGAACGGATCGACATTCTTCTGGTATGCGGGAGGCTCTTGGATCTTTCGTGCGCCAAGTTGCAGTGTGTATTCCGCGAGGCCACCATCAGTTTGGTTTACCTAGAAATATGCTTCGACCATTGCTACTTGCCACGCACACTGGCCGGAAAGGCAGGCTATCCACCCTGGGAAGTGAGGTATAACCCCCCACCCCCCACCATGGCTTTTATGATCTGTCCGTCTACTTCTGCAGCGTGGCCGGAAGTGGGGCAGAAGCAACAACATGACCATGGCCCTGGCTTCCAGGCACTCTTTCTTCTCTTTTTCCTGCCCCAAACTTCGTTACCTGGCTCGAAAGTGTTTCTTCTACTCTTCACTCAGCGTAGAGAAAACTCAGCTGCACACCGGCAAACCTTCTTTCAAACTCTTTGTATGTCATCCACATTCATATTTCTTAGAGGAAAAGAAAGCCCCTTTCTCAAAAAGTCACCCGCTGCCCTTGAAAATGTTTCAGATTGTGTTCTTAGTGATGCGCGTTACATGTAGAAAGTCAACAGACGGCCCTGGGCTGAGTTCGAACCCGCCATTTCCCCCCATGTAATAAATGCCGTTGATTTAATGCATGGAAGCCTTGGGGCCGTGAAAAAAAATATGAAACATTCCAGACTTTCTTTAAATAACTGGAAAAACACACATAGTAAGAGGAGATGATTGGGTTTTAATAGAAACTATGTAGATCCTTCAACACAGAGGACCGTGGTTCTCTACAGAGTGCCTTGGATAATGTCAATGATTTCACGGTAAACTTGATGATACACATCTAATCCAAACAAGAAGTCTATATGATTGTAGGAAGAAATGGTTTTGTGGTAAATATGGTTTGTGATTTCAGAAAGTAGATTATTAATATCTTGAGGATCAGCCAACACGTCACGGGCCCCGTTCCAAGTTGAGGTTGACACATTCATGCATGTCACGTTGTAAAATGGAGAAGTTGTCTAAACATCAATGGGTAGAAACAAGAGTCGTCACAGAAAATGATATATAGAAGGTGTTCTTTACTGATTCTTTAAATGATGAATTAATACACCATTGTAAAATAAGCTGATTCTAAAATAATTATTACCGTGGAAGCAATGGATATGAAAGAATTGTTACTACGATTTTTACTTAGAAATACGTCAGATACCAATCAAAACTGGACAGTTTGCTCTAATTCAGAGCATTCAAACAATCCACAGAGGTATTTGCAGTCTCGTTTTTAAAGCGTGAAAGTATTTTAATTTTTTTTGACGTTTATTTATTTGAGAGAGAGGGACACAGTGTGAGAAGAGGAGGGACAGAGAGAAAGGGAGACACAGAATCCGAAGCAGCTCCAGGTTCTGAGCTGTCAGCACAGAGCCCGATGTGGGGCTTGAACTGACCGTCTGTGAGATCATTACCTGAGCTGAAGTTGGATGCTTAACTGACTGAGCCCCACAGGCACCCCAAACGTGAAAGCATTTTAATCAAAATTTTTGGTGGCTGCATAATTGCTGATATGTAAATGGTAAAAATCAACGGTCGAAGTCAAATCTGACTTTATCGATTCTGATTTCTGATTGACTTCGGAGTTTTACACAAGCCAACCACATCAAGTGTGGAGTTTAGCTAAGGCAGAAAAGTATGGCGGAAAAGGGTAAGTTTGAAGGAGATAGACCAGACTTCTGTCCTGCTACTCATACAATTTTTACCACCTTCTCACTGACTTTTACATTTTCCTAATTATAATGAGTTTATCTTATCTTCCCAAATACAATAAATAGTTTTAGGGTCAAGAACCATATTATGCCTTTTATTTCTTAGTTAACTAAGCACAGAGTTATGCCTATTATAAACACTATATATATATATATATATATATATATATATATATTCATAAGGGAATATATTCGTCCCATATATATATATGGGAATATATTCATCCCATATATTCATATGGGAATATATATATATATATATATATATATATATATATATATATGGGATGAATCACTCTACACCCTGTCAACTTCTCCAGGCTTATCCAAGATATTTGTTAGAATACAGGGAAAATATGGAAATGCCCTTCTGGCTGGATGTGACAATATGGAGACAAATCACGGTGATCTTCACCTGCAGGTTCTTCTGACTCTGTTATTATACTCTCGGGCTTTACATGAGCTTTTATCTATTGCAACGTCATCTGAACTGAGCCCAGAGATAGTTTTTAGCTTAGACATAAATATGTACCTGATTAAAATGCATCCAGTTCAGAACAGGACTGCCCCAATCAAAAGCTCTCAAGCGACTAGAATTAAAAAGCTGAAAGAAAAAATTTTTAAAGTAAGATCATACTCATATGTTTATGAGCGCGGCAGGGGAGCGCGTGAGGTGTGCGTTGAGTATTGTCTGTTGGTTCATACGCAGGTAGACTTCTTTGCTTCTCCCTTCCTTCGTAAAGGGCAAGAAATGGAAGAGGTAGGAGACGGGGGGCAGGGGATGTACAGAATATGATCCTATCATCTTCATATAAATGCATGTTTCCCCCAACGTCTGCTACCTTATTAGAGGGGGCCGGTGTGCTTGGGGACAATGTCAGGCTTCCCAAGAAATCCTGTTTCATCCACAGAGGTCAAAAGTGAGCGTCTAGGACTAAGTGCACTAGGGCTAAAGTGATACTTTCCTAAACACCTTGCTTCAAACAACAGCGCTCGAAAGAATGGGCCAGAAGCCATCCCTCGCTTCACCCTCCACGCTTGCAGCCTCACCACCACTACCTGCTTTGAACTTACTAGGTCTAATCTGATCATGTCCATTTTTTCCCCCTGACAATGTCTTCATTGCAAGGAGGTTCAGACTCTCGGGTTACTATTTTTTCTGGGATTCTACACCTGACAGGTCTCCATACACCCCCTGCCCCCACATCTTGTCTCATTCTAATTCCCCCCAGCTCTAAAGCCCTCTCTACCATCGGGAATTTGTCATCAGTCTGTATCTTAAAACCCATTTCTGATGGGTTCCCTCACCTCCTTGTCGTCTGGACCACCTGATTTCCCCGAGAACACTGCTTCCCCTGCAGCTCTTTCCTGCCGCCAAAATGGCCAGGGTTATTTACGACCTTAGCATTTGTAGAACTTTGGTCAATTGAGAGAAATTTTCCCATGTCACCTATGAGCAGCACTTGACAGTTGTTCATTTCTATCGTTGAGAACTTTTTTTCACTCGGCTTTTACAATACCATCATTTCTTGATTTTCATTTTTCTCTCACTGCTCCTTTTTTTTGTCTCTTTGTCATATTCATCCAGCCTCTGCTTCCTGACCTCTGAGCCTTTCCATGTCTCAGCCCTCCAGCCTTGCTCCCCTGCTCCCCATCTGTATCACTCCGTGTTCTCATCCGGTCTCTTGGCTTTCAATGGCGTCCGTGTTCGAAACGTCCATCTTCTTCTGTGAGTCTCTTCTAAATCCTAGACTCCTGTATGCAACTGCTTCTTCAGATTAACCATTCGGATGTCTCACACTTAACATCTCAAAACTACAACATCGTATCTTTCCTCCAAACCCACTCCACCCCCAAACCTCCCAATCTTCTTTAATGGCAATTGGATCGTTCTGTTGCTTAGTCCAGAACCTCTGGAGTTACCCAAGAGTCTCCTCTCTCTCCTCGCGTAGAATCCATCATTAAGTGTCCTTGGCTGCGTGTTTACAAAACACATGTAAATTCAGAATCCAACCCTCTTTACCACCCTTCCTGGGAGCACATCAGCGCAGGCCATCACCAATTCTTATTTGGATTACAGTACTAATCTACTAACTTTGTCACGGCTTCCACTCTTGTCCCACTTCAGCCTATCCAACATGGCACCCAAAGTATTCCTTTCTTTTTTTTCAAGTAAACTCTACCCCCAACGTGGGGCTCAAACTCACGACCCTGAGATCAAGAGCCGCACACTGTGCCAGGTGAGCCAGCCGGGCGCCCCCAAAATGTAAATTAGATCATGTCCCCTCCCTGCTCAAAACCCTGCAGGGGCTACTCACTTGAGCTAGAAAGCCAGAGTCCTAACAATGGCGCTCTTGTTTCTTTCTGGCTCTATTCCATTTCTGCCCCCTTTTCTTACTCCTCCCTCCCTTAATCACTGACATCAGCTGGAGGGACCTTGTAGCCGTGACTCTCAGAAATGCTCCCGACTAACAGCCTGTATACCGGCTCTTCTGTCTGTACGGAATGCTCTTCCCGAGTTGTTCACGTTGCTAACTTTCTCAGCGCCTTTAAATCTTTTCTCACATGTCACCATCTCATTGAGGCTGGCCTGTGTCTCTATTCAAAAACACAATCCCCTGCCCCGTATGCCTCATCTCTTTATCCTCCTTTCCCCCCTTTATTTTTCCATAGCTTCTAGCCCCTTCTTAAGTTTTGATGATTTACTTACTTGCTTTGCTTATTGGTTACTGTCTGTATATCTACTGCTAGAATGGAAGCTTAAGGAGGACAGGGATACTTAGTTTGTTCACTGGTAAGTACAATGAGCATAGAACAACATAGGGCACATACTAGGTGTTCAATATGCACGCAAAGGCTGCTTCTATTTCCTGCCCTAGCTATCATCAGCAATGAGCTAAATCTAACGGTAAGCTGAAGATTTTTAATAATTTACCTCAAAAGCAATCACTGAACAGATTTAAACAGTAAAAAAAATTTTTTTTAAACATGTATTCATTTTCAAGAGACAGAGAGAGACAGAGTGTGAGCAGGGAGGGACAGAGAGAGAGGGAGACACAGAATCTGAAGCAGGCTCCAGGCTCTGAGCGGTCAGCACAGAGCCCGACCCCACAAACTGAGAGATCACAAGCGGAGCCGAAGTTGGGCACTCAACAGACTGAGCCACTCAGGTGCCCCTAGATTTAAACATTTTGAAATGAGAAAGCCCTTAACCAATATCTCAATGAAACTTTTTTTTTAAAGTTCATTTATTTATTTTGAGAGAGAGAGAGAGAGAGAGAGAGAGAGTGAGCAAGCAGGGGAGGGGCCGAGAGAGAAGGAGAGAACGAGAATCCCAGCATGGAGACTGCCATGGGGCTAGAACCCATAAACTGTGAGATCATGACCTGAGCCAAAATCAAGAGTCAGACACTTAACTGATTGAGCCACCCAGGTGCCTCTGTGCTGATAGCTCTGTGGGGCTTGAACTCACGAACCGTGAGATCATGACCTGGGCCAAAGCTGGATGCTTAACCGACTTAGCCACCTGGTGCCCCTATCTCAATAATACTTTAAATTCATCGGTGTTTATTAAGTTTAAATAACACTCATAATCATCGCCCTGTTTAACTCTCATAATATTTTTGTTAGGTCAGAGCATTATTATTAACTCCATTTTTAAAATTAAGGAAACTGAATTCATAGAGATTAAATGAGCTTGCTCAGCATCTCACTGCCAGTAAAGTTCAGAGAAAGGACTCAGCATCTGGTGTTTTGATCTCAAGTACAGTGTTTTTTCTAGGATCTTATCCTGGCTCTCAACATTGACATGATATTCACACTGGATTTTTTTCTTCACCAATATGCATTCAACAAACATTCTTAAGTGTCTGCTATTTCCCCAGAACTCTCAGCCTTGCAAATACAAAAGTGAACAAAACTGGCTCACGGCCCTCATGGACTTCACAGTTTCACAGAGGAGAAAGTGTAGTCCAGTGACAGACTAGACATTGGGACACCTGTGTGCTCGTCTTAGGTTTTTTTTTTAAAGGAGTAGCCTTGAATTTGGGGGCAAGTCAAATGAGGGGCATGACCTAGATGATTCCTAGTCTACTATTCTGAATTATTAACATTTTCTTATTTGTAAAACAGAAAATAATTATATTGCTCTGATCGTTGCTTAGGTTAGAGGGCCGGATAGATTACGATATTAACATATTATAATCTATGAAGAATTACGCGAATATGTAAGTTTCATTTTATCCTTCCAAATTTATCATCCTATGGCAATGGCATGATTCTGAGAATGAGGGGGATAAACCAAGAGTAGTAAAGATTAAAATCGTACTAAAATGCACTTTAAAAGTTATACCTGACTCCAGTGAAGCATGTTTTGAACGGATGTCCCTGCTGGGTTATGTGACATGTACACATCCACACGACTCTGAGGGGTTAAAAAATTATTTTTATGCTTAGCCCAATCATAGAGAACATAATCTTTGATATTTATTAAAGTAAATAATTGTAAGAAAATGTAAAGTTATTTTTAAACAAATAATCTAAACAAAAAGATTAAATTATATTCCACTAAATACATAAATGTACTTACTACATGTGTAATTTTTACAGTAATGTAGAAGCTATTATTAGATTTCTAAATTACATTGTTCGTCATCCCATATGGAAAACATTCAGAACTCTTGGAACTCACATAGATATACATCCTTTTTGAAGGCAAAAGAACAGAAAATATAGGAAGAAGTTACCAGGGGGCACCGGGGTGGCTCAGTTGGTTAAGCATCCGACTCTTGGTTTCAGCTCAGGTCGCGTTCTCATGGTTTGTGGGTTCGAGCCTCACATCAGGCTCTGTGCTGACAGTGTGGAGCCTGCTTGGGATTCTGTCTCTCTCTGCCTCTCTCTTTCTGCCCCTCCCCCACTCGTGCATGCTCTCTCTCTCAAAATGAATAAATAGACTTAAAAAATTAAATGAAATTAAGTTAAATTAAATTAAAATTTTCCAGGAAAAATAGACAAGGAAAAAAACCAAAGACCCCTCAAAAAAGCAAAGTACTGAAGCCAGTTTTCCTTCAAGTTCTTTGCCAGCCTTAGAGGATCTGAAGTTTCATTCTGAGAACTTAGCTAGTTGAAGAAAACAAAAATCAGCCCAGGGCCTGCCAAAGGCAGTTGGGAGATTTAATAAGAAACTCTCTCTGTGACAAACTGGGGTCCCGAAGTTTCACACAACTCAAAAATGAAGCAACCACAAATAGAGCAGCCTTCATGTCAACCTAGGTTTGCATTTGCCTACAGGGTCCCTGGGAACCTCAGTCAGTGACCAAGACATATAACGTCAATGTTATCCTATCAACGTCTCGGCATGTTATTTTAAGGAAATCAACAACCCCCAGACTGCTTCTAAAGTCCCGATGGAGAAGCAGAAGACCCACAATAGCCAACACAATATTGTGAGGGAAGAAGAAGGTTGGAGGACTGACTCTGATGGACTTTAAGACTTCCTACAAAACGACAGTGATCAAGACAGTGTGGTATTGGCGAAAGAATGGACAAAGAGATCCATAGATGGAACAGAGAGCCCCAAAATAGACCCCCATAAATAGAGTCAACTACTCTTTGATGAAGGAGAAAAAACAATGCAATAGAGACACAACAATCTCTTCAATAAATGGTGTTGGAACACCTAGATAGCCACATGCAAAAAGAAAAAAAAACCAAAAAGAATCTAGACACAGACCTTACACCCTTCACAAGAGTGAAAGGAGTCAAAATGGAATACAGACCTAAATGTCAAACTCAAAACTATAAAACTCCAAGGAGGTAACACAGCAGAGAGAATCTAGCTGGCTTTGAGTTTAGTGATGACTTTTTAGATACAACATCAGAGGCACAATCTGTGAAAGAAAATAACTGACAAGCTGGCCTTCCATAAGATTAAAAATTTCTACTTTGCAAAAGGCCGTATCAAGAGAATTAGACGACAGGCCACAGACTGGAAGAAAATATTTGCAAAAGGTACATCTGTAAAGGATTGTTACCCCCAAAATGCAAAGAACTCTTCAAACTCAACAATGAGGAAACAACCCAATTTAAAAATGGGCCAAAGACTTTAACAGGTACCTCATCAAGTAGATACACAGATAGCAAATGACCATGAAAAGATGCTCAACATTACATGTTATCAGGGAAATGCAATTCAAAAGAACAGTAAGAGACGACTATACACCTGCTAAAATGATAAAAGTCCAATAAGCTGTCAGCACCAAATGGTGAGGATATGGAGAAGCGGGGATTCTCATTCATTGCTGAGGGTAATGCAAAATGGCACAACCACTTCGGAAAACACATTGGTGGGTCTCTTATAAAGCAAAAGGAGTCCTTAGCATACAATCTAGCAATCGCACTCCTTGGTATTTACCCAGAGGAGTTGAAAACGTACATTCACACAAAATCTGCACACTGATGTTTATGGCATCTTTATTCATAATTGTCAACACTTGAACCAAAATGTCCTTTAGCAGGTGCATAGGTAAACTGTGATACATCCAGACTTCAGAATATTTTTCAGCACTAAAAATAAATGAGCTGCCAACCCATGAAAAGACATGGAGGAACCTTAAATGTGTGTTACTAAGGGGAAGAAGACAATCTGAAAGGGTTACAAACTGTGGGATTCCAAGTAGGAAAAGACAAAACTGTGGGTATGGTGAAAAGATCAATGATTGCCAAGAGCTGAGTAGGCAGGGATGAATCGGTGAAATACAAAGGATTTTTAGGGCAATGAAACTATTCTATATGATACCATAATGGTAGATACGTGTCATTATACATTTGTTAGAATGTAGAACGCCAAGAGTGAGCCCTACTGTAAACTATAGATTTGGGGTACTTACGATGTGTCAATGTAGGTTCATCAGTTGTAACACATGTAGCACCCTGGTGGTCATTACCATGCCCAAGGCCATCTAGGTTTTTTCCTCATGTTATCTTCTAGGAGTTTTACAGTTTTGCATCTCACATTTAGCTCTACGATCCGAATTCAAGTTAATTTTGTGAAGGGTGTAAAGTTTGTGTCTAGAAATTTTTTTTGCACGTGGACATCTGCTTGTTCCAACTCCAACACCATTTGTTGAAGAGACTGTCATTTTTCTATCGCATGGCCTTTTCTCCTCTGTCAAAGCTCTGTTGATGATACTTATGGGGCTCTATTTCTGGGCACTCTATTCTCTTCCACTGATCTAGTAGTTTCTTCTCTCACTCATTCCACACTATGACTGTAGGTGACTGTAGCTTAATAATAAGTCTTGGGGTTGAGTAGTATCAGTCCTTCAACTTTGTCTTTCCCTTCAATACTGTGTTGGTAACTCTCAGTTTTGCTTCTCTCTATAAACTTTAGAAGCAGTTTGTCAATATCCTTAAAATAACCTCCTGGGACTTTGATTGCGATTGCATTGAATCTATGGACTAAGTTGGTAAGAATGGGCATCTTGACAACTTCCCTTTCTTTGAATGAATAGATTGGTTCTCACTGAGAAATTATTAAATCGTACAGGTGCAGGAACCAACCACTAGTCTAAATGCTGCAACTGCCCCTGCCAAATCTGGATTTTTAAATCTAATGTGCTGAAAAAGTCTTAGAGTGAATGCCCACATCTGTAATAGAGTGTAGATACAACCGATCCATAGGGCCTCGGTAATAGGGGCTTGAGCACTGAAATAGTTTTCCACTGCAGGAATTTTGACAAATGCCAGGAGCATGTAAGATAATTAGCGGGCACTAATGCTAATTATAAAGAGATCAACAAGAAAGGGAAGGAGTGTTAGGAACCAAGATATAAGAGTAGAAGCTGTGGGAGTGCCTGGGTGACTCCGTCAATTAAGTGTCTGGCTCTCGATGTTGGCTGAGGTCATGATCTCACGGTTTATGGGATCGAGCCTCACGTTGGGCTCTGTGCTGACAGCATGGAACCTGCTTGGGATCCTCTCTGTCCTCTCTCTCTGCCCTTCCCCCCACTCATTGTCTCTTGCTCTCAAAATAAGTAAATGAACTTAAAAAAAAAGAGTAGGAGTTGTGACAAACAAGTGATAGAAGACAAATACAACAAATTTTGGGAAACTAACACCCAGAAGAAAAGACTAGTAAAGATACCCATCACAGCGGCTGCCCTCTGTTCTTTACAGAGAGCAAAAGCAAAATTATCTCAACATACTAATGCTGATCAGTTTCAGAATGTTGGTACAGTCACAAAATCAGAAAGACTAAGAATCTAACTATCAGTATATATGGGAAAATCACAAAATAACACACAAGGCACTGTTACGAGCTGCTTTCTAAAAACTGACAAAATACATTTCAAATTCAACTTGTTCTTACCATATTTAAGTTCTCCAGGTCACATCCATACATCAAAAACAAGACCTCACGGCAAATCTTGCCAAAAATCTTTAGTGGACACAGCTTTGAACCAACAAATCTTTTAAATGACGTATTAGGTAAGAAGGCTTTGTTGCCAACAAAAGCCTGTAAAATAAATTTACTTTATTTGTATTTGGAAGACCAAAATAATTAATCAAGAAATGATGTGATGAGTTCACTATATTTATAATCAAACGCATTATCTCACATTAGTTTAAAACATTTACATTAAGGGCAAAACTTGGAAACACAAGGTAGAGAGAAGTTGACCACTGGATTTTCCTTCATAATAACATGTCCAAAGGTATTATAAGTAAAACCCTATTCCTTTGTAGAAACAAAAGCAAGAATCCAGTGCAAATAAAACCACAAAATTAAATTCACACATAGCCAAGACCTTTCGTTTTGAAAGGAGAGAATATTGTCATTTGGATTATCAACTATGTAGAGGAAAGGAATAACATACCTTTATCACTGACTTCCACTTGTATGCCATTTTGATTAAAGGGCTGTTTGAGTATTTAATAGAAAAAACTGGAGCTAAGGCAAAAAATATCTTGACTTTTTCAGCTATCTTTGGTATTGTGGAAAATGTTATGAAAGCTGAAAGAAAATAAGACAGAGATTAGCTACTCTTATGCAGTTACTACCATCATAATAAATGACATCGTGGCAAAGAAGAGTAAATTCAGGGGCGCCTGGGTGGCTCAGTGGTTAAGCATCTGACTCTGGTTCAGGTCATGATCTTGTGTCAGCTGTGCTGACAGCTCAGAGCCTGGAGCATGTTGGAGATTCTGTGTCTCTGTCCCTTTCTGCCCATTCCCTGCTCTGTCCTCTCTCTCTCTTTCTTTCTTTCTCTCTCTCTCTCAAAAATAAATAAAGATTAAAAAAAAAAACAATTTTTAAAGAGTAAATCAAATAGACTTTGAATAATTGAGTCACTCATTTTTTTTCTTTTTTTAAAAAATTTTTTTTTTTTCAACGTTTATTTATTTTTGGGACAGAGAGAGACAGAGCATGAACGGGGGAGGGGCAGAGAGAGAGGGAGACACAGAATCGGAAACAGGCTCCAGGCTCTGAGCCATCAGCCCAGAGCCCGACGCGGGGCTCGAACTCACGGACCGCGAGATCGTGACCTGGCTGAAGTCGGATGCTTAACCGACTGCGCCACCCAGGCGCCCCCATTTTTTTTCTTTTAAAAATTTTTTAATGTTTATTTTTGAGAGAGAGACAGAGTGTGAGCTGGGGAGGGGCAGAAAGAGAGGGAGACACAGAATCCGAAGCAGGCTCCAGGCTCTGAGCTGCCAGCACAGAGCCTGATGCGGGGCTTGAACTCACCAACCGTGAGATCATGACCTCAGCCGAAGTCAGACTCTTAACTGATCGAGCCACCCAGGCGCCCCTAAGAGTGGACATGCTTGTCTCGCTCCTGATCTTAGGGGAAAACTCTGTTTTTCCCCACTGAGTATGGTGTTAGCTAAGGGTTTTAAGTCTACAACATTCTTGAGGGTAATCCTTTTAACTTTGAGATAAAAACACTTAATAAAATGTAGGTCACTTCCTCTAGTATGACTTCTATCACAATTGGTTAGCTCTATTTATTTAAGTTAAATCCACTAATAATGTAGGCTTGTACTCTGGTGTAAGTACTCTGATGGACTTAAAGTCCTCTATTTTTATTTTATTTTTTTAAATACTTTTTTAAAGTTTATTTATTTTGAGAGACAGAGAGTGTGAGTCAGGGAGGAGAGAGGAGAAAGAGAGTGCCAAGCGGGCTCTGTGCTGTCAGCGCAGGGCAAAAATGGGGCTCGATTTCACGGACTGTGGGATCATGACCGGAGCAGAGATCATAAGTCAGGTGCTTAACCAACTGAGCCACCCAGGCGAAGTCCTTTCTTTTTATTTATTTTTAAAAATTGTTTTATATTAAATATAATTTATGGTCAAATTGGTTTCCATACAACACCCAGTGCTCATCCCAACAGGTGCCTCCTCAATGCCCATCACCCACCCTCCCACCCCCCCATCAACCTCCAGTTTGTTCTCAGTATTTAAGAGTCTCTTATGGTTTGCCTCCCTCCCTCTCTGTAACTTTTTGCCCTTCCCCTCCCCCATGGTCTTCTGTTAAGTTTATGAGGATCCACATAGGAGTGAAAAGATACGGTATCCGTCTTTCTCTGCCTGACTTATTTCACTTGGCATAATACCCTCCAGTTCCATCCACGTTGCTGCAAATGGCCAGATTTCATTCTTTCTCATTGGCAAGTAGTATTCCATTGTGTATATAAACCACAACTTCTTTATCCATTCGTCAATTGATGGACATTTAGGCTCTTTCCATACTTTGGCTATTGTTGAAAGTGCTGCTATCAACATTGGGGTACAAGTGCCCCTATGCATCAGCACTCCTGTATCCCTTGGGTAAATTCCTAGCAGTGCTAATGCTGGGTCATAGGGTAGATCTATTTTTAATTTTTTGAGGAACCTCCACACTGTTTTCCAGAGCGGCTGCACCAGTTTGCATTCCCACCAGCAGTGCAAGAGGGTTCCCGTTTCTCCACATCCTCTCCAGCATCTATAGTCTACTGACTTGTTCATTTTAGTCACTCTGACCGGCGTGAGGTGGTATCTCAGTGTGGTTTTGATTTGGATTTTCCTGATGAGGAGGGACGTTGGGCATCTTTTCATGTGCCTGTTGGCCATCCGGATGTCTTCTTTAGAGAAGTGTCTATTCATGTCTTCTGCCCATTTCTTCACTGGATTATTTGTTGACTCACTCATTTCTTAATTCCCTTACCAAACATTTACCAATCACCCAGTATGAGACATACATATCAATCACAACATAATGCAGATTATTAGTATTAAAAATAATACCTAGATCATAAATTGTGATAAGCCAGCAATAAAAGTCTTGTTAACACCGTAGTTTAAAAACCAGAAACAACATTTAGCATTTGTATAAGTAGCAACGGTGAAAACACGCTAAGTTGATTTTTCTGGTATTTGAATCTTACACTTTAGGTGACAGAGTCAATAAATGTCAAATAAGTTTAATATTTACTTTTAATTTATTTAAAAAGTTCCTTGCCTTCTTGTACAGAGGATACCGAATGCTGGTTTATATTATATTGTTAGTTTAGAGTCACTGATATGACACTTATTTGTCATCTTATCAAGCTACATATTTGCACATCTTAAATATTTTTATAGCTTTTCTGTTTTCTGAGTTCTGAGAAGGCAAATAACCAAAGAATTATATATCATAGTATGAGTCGATAAGCTCTAACACGTAGCCCACTTGCTTCTTATTTCATGATTTTCCAGGATTCCTGGTTCCAGATAATCGACACATGGCTAACTAACATCAGAGAACAGATCTATGGAAAATGGGATTAGACTGTTACTCAACACATTTTTTAAAGCGGGAAATGGATTATTCTCATAAGAAAATGATAGTTTTCAGCCTAGAACAGACTCGGTTAAGGTTGGCTTCTATCATAAAATGGCCTTTGTAACTTCCAAAGTAGAAAGGGTAAAAGTACAAAAGTTTAGCATACCACGTAAGAGAATTATGTTAGGTCTTAGGGAATGTATTTGTTTTCCTGAAAGTGAAGCTGTTACGCATGAGCCAGAAGTATGATGGCCGTGAGCTGTGGGCCGCTCTTTTCTAGCTGTCTTTAAACATGTGATGACCTTCCTCGCCCTTGTGCACATCTTAAGTCTCATCCACCCTGAATGCATAAACACAAACTTCCCTTTCAAGTCTCTCCCTCCCAAAGTCCTTTGCTACATTTAAACAATAAGAGTAGGTATGAAATTTCTATTTGTAGCACAAGAGGTAGTCATGATCTCGAGATGGATAGCCAACTTTCGTACCCTTGGAAACCAACAAAACCGCAAACAACGTGTTGTTGACAATCCATTCTTTGTGACTAGAGAAGATAAGGTAGAAGGGAAGGGGGGGAAGCTGCCAGGCGCTGCTGTGGCATTCCTGCCTCCGGCTCTCCTTTATTTCCCTCGCAGCTCTGGAAGTTCACCCACACCCTGGAGAAGGATGCCTGCAGACCCTGCAAGGGTCCTTAAGGAACATTAGCACCATACCGATAGTGGTACCCTGGGAATGGCCCACGTAAAATATTTCCTTTTGTCCCGTGTGCTTCACAATGAAGTCGATGGAGGCGGGGAGGTCGTATTTAGCCATTTCATCAAAACTACAAAAAAAAAAAGACAAAAAAAGAAAAAAGAACATTGAAATTCCCTTGCTACTAACGGGATGTTAACACAAACTTCCGTGAGAACACAAAGTCAAGGAAACAAAATAGCCCCAAGATAGTCTTAAAAAAATTTTTTTTTGGGGGGCGCCTAGGTGGCGCAGTCGGTTAAGCGTCTGACTTCAGCCAGGTCACGATCTCGCGGTCCGTGAGTTCGAGCCCCGCGTCAGGCTCTGGGCTGATGGCTCAGAGCCTGGAGCCTGTTTCCGATTCTGTGTTTCCCTCTCTCTCTGCCCCTCCCCCATTCATGCTCTGTCTCTCTCTGTCCCGAAAATAAATAAACGTTGAAAAAAAAATTAAAAAAAAAAATTTTTTTTTTAATGTTTAGGTACTTTTGAGAGATAGAGAGACAGAGCATGAGTGGGGAGGAGCAGAGAAGAGAGGAAGACACAGAATCTGAAGCAGGTTCCAGGCTCTGAGTTGTCAGCCCAGAGCCTGACACGGGGCTCGAACTCACGGACAGTGAGATCATGACCTGAGCCGAAGTCAGATGCCCAACCGACTGAGCCACCCAGGCGTCCCTCCCTAAGATAGTCTTATAAAGAGGGTGTTCGTGTATTCTATGTACAGGGAGATACACAGAGTGTAATGGAGCAAAAGAATGGTTGAAGGAAGGGTGGGGTTGGCCAAGGAAGGTCACTACTGAAAAAGGAGAAACACGCTTAAAATCAGACTAGCACTCTTTAATTTTCAAGCCAAAATTTGCATCCACGTTGATGGTCTGTTAAGAGACCTGACTGAGAAAAGAGCCGCATTCTATTTCATTTCATTTAAAAACCAAATCAAACGTTCGATACGCTTATCAAATAAAAGGAAACATTATTTGAGTTTATTGGTACCTGAAGGCCCAGAATTCTTTAGAGTTTGTTTTCAGGTACAGGTGTTTCCTGGACCACGTAGTCCCTCGGCTGTTCCCCAGCCACACGTCATAACCGGCATCGGCCAGAATGAAACCCAGGCTGTTGTTGGGAAGGTTGGAAATCCAGCTGCTGCCAGATGTCAACAAGCCATGTTGCAAGTATACGACAAGTTTCTGAGCTGGAAAGAAAGATGCAGAGAATTTCTTTTTAAATTTTATAATATCTGGGCGCCTGGGTGGCTCAGTCGGTTAAGCGTCCGACTACGGCTCAGGTCATGATCTCGCAGTCAGTGAGTTCCAGCCCCGCGTCGGGCTCTGGGCTGACAGCTCAGAGCCTGGAGCCTGCTTCGGATTCTGTGTCTCTCTCTCCCTGCTCCTTCCCCAGCTCACACTCTGTCTCTCTCTCGAAAATAAATAAAGATTAAAAAAAATTTAAATAAATTTTATAATATCTGTGTAACTAGCTCATGGGAAATTCAATCTTTAATACATGACAGTTTGGAGATTAAAAAAATTTAATTTTATATTGTAGAAATAAGGTAAATTATTAATGTTTAGTCCCATTCTATGTCAGAGATATAGAGATATATGTCAGAGATATAATGTGTTAAACACATTAGTTTATTTTATTTTATTTTATTGTTTTAACGTTTATTTATTTTGGGGACAGAGAGAGACAGAGCATGAATGGGGGAAGGGCAGAGAGAGAGGGAGACACAGAATCGGAAACAGGCTCCAGGCTCTGAGCCATCAGCCCAGAGCCCGACGCGGGGCTCGAACTCCCGGACCGCGAGATCGTGACCTGGCTGAAGTCGGACGCTTAACCGACTGCGCCACCCAGGCGCCCCTAAACACATTAGTTTAAACACCTTAGTTTACTAATGGATATTTTTCAAATGACCAAGTGCATAATTAGGCCGTGTCTCATTTAAATACATCAACTTTTTTCAAAGTCTATTTATTTTGAAAGAGAGAGAGAGAGGGAGAATGCATGCAAGGGGAGTAGGGGCAGAGAGAGAGGGAGAGAGAGAATCCCCAGTAGGTTCCGTGCTGTCAGTGCAGAGCCTGATGCAGGGCTCGAACTCATGAGCAGTGAGATCATGACCAGAGCTGAAATAGTCAGATGCTTAACCGACTGAGCCACCCAGATGTCCCTAAATATATAAACTTTTAAGGATTATTCAAATATCTAAGAGTGATGGGAGCACTCATATCCATTTTAAATAGCATATTGCATAAAATATTATATTGTATATGATTTTCCCACTCTTCCATTTCGTAAGATGACTTTATAATCACATTTTCCCAGACATATTCAATATATGTGTCATCATTAGGACCACTGTGCTAGTTACCTAACGGAGTTCCCAGAACTCTGATTATGCTTGCAAGCTTTTGGGGAAATAACACCTTTTGAGTAATGTTAAATGTGCTCACGAGTAACTTTGTTAAGCCCCGAGTTGTGATTTACCCATAATCCGCATCATTAGCGTCTACTGCCCCAATGCTGTGGGCGCCCCGCACAGACCCACTGACCAGGCTGATGTTTGCGCCCGCCAGCTATCGTGTTACCAAGCTGTACCTGGCTGCCCCTTCTCGGGGGAGGCTGAGAATGTACAGTGTTGGCTGAAAGGGAGCTCCCACACCACAGGAGGAAGGAGGCCACCTTCTCAACCAACTGACACAAAGGTACAGAGAGCTGAGCCCCTTGCTTCTGGGTTGGACCGACTCTGATGTACTTCGTGTTGTGTATCACCCCAAGGGATGGGAGGGGAGGCTAGACTCCAGGCGAGACCACATATTTGCTTAACTCCTTCTGCTCTCTTCTTTTTTAAAGTTATTTATGAAGAAAATTGTTTTTAATGTTTATTTATTTCTGAGAGAGAGATTATGAGCAGGGGAGGGGCAGAGAGAAAGGGAGACCCAGAATCTGAAGCAGGCTCCAGGCTCTGAGCTGTCAGCACAGAGACCGATGCGGGGCTTGAACTCACGAACCACAAGATCATGACCTGAGCTGAAGTCAGACGCTTAACCACTTAGAAACCCATGGGCCCCATCCTCTGTTCTCTTCTGCTTCTCCTATCTCCTTTTCCCTGAGATTTCCCTCAATAAATCACATACCCTCAAATCCCTGCCACAGGCTCTGTTTCTAGGGAACTTGACCTAGATGTACTACTGAAAATGACCCAGGAAGTAGACATTTAAGGACGGGTTGTGGAGTTGGTTTCCTTGCTGGTTGGCCGACAATGAGGTCCTGTCACTGATTGTAGGTAGAGACTGAAAGAACGTTGGATGTTGTGGCGCTCAGCCCAGTGGCTAAGATATTCATGTTTCCTTGCCGATACAGGAAAGGGGTGACTGGCTTGCTCAGTATCTGTGACAGTGAGGAAGCACAGAGGAAATGGAATTATGAGGTCTGGGGAAGCAGGCGGCTGTTGTTGAGCGCCAATGGTGTTTTAAAGAGAGAAAATTGCAGACCCGGGGCAATCACTCACCACTTCAAAGCAAAGCGTGCAAGTCCTAAGACCTTTTCAGTGGCATTTCAACACCTCGTCGTCTACAGTCAGAGGGCAAACTGATTTCTACCGGAATCATGGTCATGAACTAATTGCCAGGAGAGTGGGACTTCGGGAAGGTTGAACTGTCAGCGCTGGAAAGAATCTATGTCATATTCGGGGCTTTGATAGGGAAGTAGGACTCTGAGCCTGTCTGAATGAGAACTTTGGAAGCTTACATCTCAGGGTTCCCTGAACCCACTTCTCTTTGTTCGAGCAAAACAACAGGTCTTCTCCTCCTGAAGATCCTCCCCAGTGCCTTCCTGGATACTCCATCACCAGCACTGGTTGAGGTCCCCAGTGGCTGGACTGGAGCGTGTTGGGTCTGCTGAGGGAGAGGTGAGATTGTAGGCTAAGAGAGCTACAAAAATCTGGCTAATACGTGTATGACCGCAGAGGTTGGAAGAGTCCGCCTAAATGTTAGATAGAAAGGAAACATATACCTACAGATATGCTGGATAAGGGAGAGTTTGTTCATACGTGAGTGCATTCCTACGATACAAGATTTAACACAGCTGCAGTAGTTCCAGAGGTCCGTCCTCATACTCTGCCAGGGTTTCTTAGAAGCTTAGACAATTCCAGAATAAGAAAGCAGACTGGGGTGGAAAAGATACGGAGGCTAATTTATTGAATGAGAAAAGAACACCCACCAACTGATTTAACGTGCCTTGGGAGAGCCCACAGGATAGAACACCTACTAGGTTGAAAAAAATACTCTGGTGAGGACATCAGTAAAATTTAAAAGCTCAGAAGTGGAGAACTTCTATTTCCGTTTTGGGATGTATAATAAACTGGAAAAAATATTGCTTTTATATATATGTATATATATACACACATATATAATATAAATATATATAATATATATAATATATACGTGTGTATTATATATAATATATATAATGTATTATATATAATATATTATAATTATAATTATATATCATATATATAATTATATATATCCCTGATATATATAATATATATTATAATTATATATTATATATTATATATAATTATATATATATTTATATTATATATAAATATATATATCCCTGATATATATATATAATATATATATCAGGGAGCTGATTCACAGAGCAAAAATCTGGCCCCAAATCTGAGGAGAGACAGGTGCTTACAGGGAAAGAGGAGACATAGCCCTTCTTCATGGGGGATACCCAATATGAATAGTTTGGGAAGAATAATTGAAGAATTAGTGAAGGCCAGAGAAAGCTCCAAGGACAGGACAGGGTGTGAAGAACAGGGTACAGTCGAAATGGGGAAAGTCCATATCATCCTATAAGCTCCATCCCATGAACCCTACATGAACTTCACAGAAAAGATTGGAAAGAGTCTTACAGAAGTGTCCATTGTGGTGCAGTTGTCGCAGGAAGGTAAGACACTCTCCTCTGGTCTTTTCCCCATCTGCCCTCCAGAACAATACTCAGTCGGGGGGGGGGGGTCAGGGCACAGGGAGGGAAACAAGTACTTCCCAGGGCACACTAGCCAACCAAAAGCGCATAGGATGACTCAACCAGCAGATGTCAGCTGGACATTGGTCTTGGCCATCCCAGTGCTATGCAGGGGGCTCACAAAAGGAGGGGCCATGAAGACAGAGATGCAGACTAAACTGGCTGCCCCAGTTTGGGCTTCTCACCAAGGAGGAGCCATGATGACAGAGATGTAGGCTAAACTGGCCCCCCAATGTGGGCCCCTCACCAAAGCAGATCTAGCTAGTGCCCGGGGAAGTATGTCTAACCTGTCTGCAAAGGAGATCTTACACAGTAGCACCCCCTGAAAAGACCAAACCAGCCACTTGGAGACCAGTTGTGTACATCAGACCCTTTCTCTCCTAGAAAGGGCCACAGTACACTATGACTAGGATTGGTATCTATTTCTGCTATGATTTCCCTTTCTTACCACACAGAACCACACCCAGCACTACTGTTCAAGAGTTCATGGAATGTCTGATCTACAAATATGGAACCCTTCATGACATTACTTTGAATAAAGGAATTCACTCCAGGTCAAAGAGGGTGCGTTCATTAGAAGGCCACTGGTTTTACCACATGACAACCCTCATGAGGCTGTTAGCCTCGCAGAGCAATGAAACAACACCCCGGTAGAGAAGCCAGCTGGGAGATGAAGTCCTGTAAGCATGGGTGTGATCCTTCAGGACTCATTATATACCTTAAACAAACGCCCAGAACATAGTGCTGCTTCCCCTAATTGGTAGAACACATGAATCTGAGAAATAAGGGATTAGGTGTGACACTAATACCCAGTAACTCACTCAGGGGTTTGCACTTTCTGTCCTCACAATTTAAGGCTCTTCAGATCTGGAGTTCCAGCCCCATGTCGGGCTCTGTGCTGACAGCTCAGAGCCTGAAGCCTGCTTCAGATTCTGTGTCTCTGTCTCTCTCTGCCTGTTCTCTGCTCTCTCTCTCTCTCAACAATAAATAAACATTAAAACACACACACACACACACACACACACACACACACACACACACACAACAAAACCCTCTGTGAACCGGAAACCAGGGGAGAATCACATTCTCTTTTTGAGGCATGTAGAGACTTGTATGCGAAGTTTCAGTGCACTTAATCTTTAAGTCCTTTTCTTGTCCTAAACTTACTGAAAAGAAGTGGCAAAGTGAAGAATCTCAGGTCCCAGAAAGTCACCAATGTGTTCTCGATTGAATATTACCTGAATTGTCATTGTTCGCCTTCCCATAAGGAATTCTATAAAGGCCAAGGATATAACCATCTTCAGTTACAACATCATGCACTTCACCTGGGTAGCCCCAATAGGAAATAATTTGGCTCTAGATAAAGAAAAAGGAAACCTTTTAGTATGTTGGTCTGTTAATGTAATGTGATAACAATCTAACCTATTAATGTAATAATGGACCTTCATACCGTCTCAACATTAGGACTATTTTTTTCACTAGTTCATTGATGCATTCAGTAATAGATATTTATAGAACACCTACCAAGGTGTTATACATTATATTCATCAGTCTTATACATTATTTTTTTCTAACTACTAATCGGTCATGCTTTTACTCAACCAGATACAATTTAAAAATATATGTTTATTCGAAGATGTTTGTATGTCTATGCTCATAGGTAAGCTTAGGTCTGAAATTTGTATGTTTATGCGTGTATACAAAAGAGAATTTGTAAGTCCTCCATAAATATTTATATATATTTTCATCCAGGGACAAAATAAGGCTAAAGCTACAGAACAGTAAATGGGGACTATGGGCTGACTCATATCAAAATATACGAATGCAAGGATATAAATTTGACTGCAGATCCATTAAAATAAAAGCACCCCCAAATTAAAGAAAGAGTAGTATTCCCTGTTATTTTGGCAACTTAGCATTTATTTCCTAGCAGCTTACGATATTCATGTTTGCTTCAGGGTTTACAGATCTTCGGGATCGAAAGGCACCATGAGTAGTCCCAAGAATTAAAATGAAAGACATCACTTTGAAAAGGTACCACATTTGGGATCTACATACCAAAGGAGACATTAATACTATTAAAATTGCAACAAGTAATAACATTTGACTATTTGAATAATTCTGTGAGTTAAGGAAAATTACCAGTTTCAGATAAGAAAGTTGAAGCTCTAAAAAATTAAGTAAGTTGTCTAAAGATACAGGGCGTTCTTGGCTGTCAAGATTCAGATTCGTTCCTGCTTCATTCTCAAACCCATGCTTTTCCAGTCACCCTATTTTGTAGTGCAAACCCCCTCTTTGAAGTCTCCATCATAGAATTGCTTAGCCCAGTTCCAAAAACTTTATCATATACTACAAGTTCATTGATAGCTGAATTAAGGATGTAATAATTTCTACCAGGCTAACACTTATTTAAAGTGTGTTTAAAGGTTGCTGGGTTTTGGGGAGGGCAGGAGGACAGGTGAGGAGATTAGGAAGATTGGATAACTCGACTTCCATCCAGACTCTGAGCATCTAGATTTTACTGCATACAGAAATGCTTGTTTTGAGTATCCTAAATTCTGGGAAACCAGGACTCTTCAGTTCTTTCTAGAATAAGAAACCAGGGAGCCACCGAGGTCACTGCCCACATTCTCTCCCAAAAGCATGACTTATGGATCTCACGAACCTTCTACAATAAGCCAGGCACTGTACCTGGAAGGACATTGTGCAGAGTTCATAGGTCTGGCTTTGCCACTCACAAGCTATGTGACTTAAAGGAAGTTACTTAACCTCTCTGAGCATTAGTTTCCCTACCTATAAAATGTGAATAATGCCTCCTTCTCAGGGTCGTGATAAACTTAAATTTGATAAATGGGATATGACGCTTTGTTAGTATAATACCAGTCACATAGCTAACATTTACTGTGTGTTAGACTTCCTCACTTAAGAGAACAAACTATTACCAGCAACTTAGGAAAATAATTTACGTGCAAATAATTGCTATGTCTTTCTTATATGTTTGTTAGCCTAGTTCCAGTGCAATAATTTAACAACTTGCTACAAATTATCTCGACTTGAAAGTTTTAAACTACATTTATTTTTAAGATGTATTTTATTTTTTTAGCATTACAATGTTGCTTTTTTTTATATAATTTATTGTCAAGTTAGCTAACATACAGCCTATACAGTGTAGTCTTGGCTTCAGGAGTAGATTCCTGTGATACATCACTTACATACGACACCCAGTGCTCATCCTAACTAGTGCTCTCCTCAATGCCCATCACCTGTTCCCACTCCCAAACCCCCCACTCCCGTCAACCCTCAGTTTGTTCTCTGCATTTAAGTGTCTCTTATATGGTTGGCCTCCCTCTTGTAACTTAGATTTCCTTCCCTTCCCCTATGGTCTTCTGTCAAATTCCACATTTGAGTGAAAACATATGATATCTGTCTTTCTCTGACTGACTTATTTCACTTAGCATAATACCCTCCAGTTCCATCCACACTATTGCAAATGGCCAGATATCATTCTTTTTCATCACATCCATTGCATATATATACCACATCTTCTTTATCCATTCATCCGTTGATGGACATTTGGGCTCTTTCCATAACTTGGCTATTGTTGATAGTGCTGCTATAAACAGTGGGGTGCATGTGCCCCTTCAAAATGGCACTCCTATATCCTTTGGATAAATTCCCAGTAGTGCTATTGCTGGGTCATAGGGTAATTCTATTTTCAATTTTCTGAAGAACCTCCACACTGTTTTCCAGAGTGACTGCACCAGTTTGCATTCCTGCCAACAGTGCAAGAGGGTTCCCCTTTCTCCACGTCTTCCCCAACACCTGTTGTTGCCTGAGTCATTTATTTTGGCCACTCTGACCAGTGTCAGGTGGTATCTCAATGTGGTTTTGATTTGTATTTCCCTGATGGTGAGCGATGGTGAACATCTTTTCATGTGTCTGTTAGCCATCTGTTAGGTCTTCTTTGGAAAAGTCTAAGACGCATTTTCTGATCGAAAGCGTTAACTTATGGAAACTGGACTTCTCCCCTTTTGGTCTAGATTTGTGTTATATTTGGTATAATATCAGTGCTCTTTAGTAAGGGCAGAAGGCAGACTTTAAAACACAATAAAGCTTTTTCTACCAAAGAAGAGACAGAAATCTGCTCATTTAAGTGCATAAGCAAAACATTTATAACATTTGTAGTCACAATCTAGATGTTCCTCCTTGGGGGTGTTCTTGGGAAAGTGTTAGTGAGATGGCAAGTCTACTTGGTACTCTGTCCTCGTGGGCTGTCTCCGGAATTTGAAGCTTACCATACATACTGATTTTAAAGTACTTTGCATTAGTCTAGAACAAGTGTAAATCTATCATCCCAAATGAAAACTTTTTGAAAACGGAATGATATTAGTAATGGACTTGGGAAACGGGCATAGAGTAGACTGTTCTAGGCAAGTGGACTTACGGTGACCCAACTTTTATCCTTATTTCCCCAAATGTTGGTATTTTTATCCCAATAAAATGCAGGAGAAGGATGGACCTTTGGCATATGGTCGTTGAGACTTCTAACAATCACCAATGGTATATGTTTCGACTGAATTGAATTACCGACTTTATTTGGTGTTTACGGTGATTTATCAATTGTACAAAACAACTGATGAAAAAGTTCACTAAAATCTAGATCTCTGCTGTTCAATATGTGGCTATTGAGCACTTGAAATGTAGGAACTAAAATTTTAATGTCATTTGAATTATTTTTAGTTTATAAACTAAAACTGTGAAATTTTTTTTCTGCTAAATGCGAGTTCCAGGCTCCGAGCTGTCAGCACAGAGCTGAACATGGGGCTCGAACCCACGAACCATGAGATCATGACCTGAGCAGAAGTCGGACGCTTAATCAACTGAGCCACCCAGGTGCCCTGACACTTTTTAAAATAAAATGACAGCACGTTAGTGATGCAAAATTGAGTGACAGTGCAGAAGCTGGTATTACGCAAGATCAGTAAAGGGAAAAATAAGACTGGAACGAGACTGTCTCCATTTTCAAAATGAATGGCAAATGTAATTTGGCACGACAGAGCAAAATGAAAAGGTTTCCTTCCTTCTAATAAAGAAATATTAAAGATCATAAACAATGTTGAGAGACATTTTCAGCAAACACGTAGTGAATTTGATAAGGAGTTTCTACACAAATGTCAAAAAAGAATCCATGAAATCAGAAGTTTTTTCTGTCCAAAAAACATTTCCCTCTTTAACAGAATCTGAGCTTGTAAATTTAGACTTCTGTAAAATGCTTTGGATTCTTGCACACACAAAAAAAAAAAAAAAAGAAAGAAAGAAAAGAAAACCATTTTTAGATGGTGAGCTGCTAAACAAAAATGATTATAGTTGGAGAAATTTTGTTACTAAATTTAAAGGAAAAGTCTAAAAATAATATTTTGCAAGTTGAAGATCTTCAATAAAGCCACCAAACAATTGCCCACAAATACAAGAACTTTCTAAGAATATAAAAATCAATTGATTCAAAATTTGAAGATTTCATGTACTTTTCTTTAGTTTCAGATGAGTTGTGCGATGGGAGAGACAGTGCGGTTAATATTTCGGATAATTTTGTGTCGGAGGCCTTGTAGCTCTACAAAGAAGTGTCAATTTGTGACTCGTAAAAAATCAAAGCCATGGTGCAAATGCTTAAAAATCTTTCACGTTTCTTAAGTAATTTCAGCTAGATATGAAAAAAAAAAATTAGTTTCTGTCACAATAGACAGGGCTCCAGCTAGCTTATTTCAGAAATACAGATTTATTAGAATTTTAATGCTGCCGTAAACATAAGGGTGCATTTATCTTTTCGAATTAGTATTTTCATTTTCTTTGGGTAAACACCCAGTGGTGCAATTACTGGGTCATAGAGTATTTCTATTTTTAATTTTTTGAGGAACCTCCACACCGTTTTCCGTGGTGGCTGCACTAATTCACCTTCCCACCGACAGTGCACGAGGGTTACTTTTTCTCCATATCTTTACCACCACTCGTTACTTCATGGTTTTTGATTTTAGCCATCCAACAGGGGTAAGGTGATATCTTGTGGTTTTGATTTGCCTTTCCCTGATGATTAGTGACGTTGAGTATCTTTTCATGTGCCTGTTGCCATATGTGTGTCTTCTCTGGAAAAATAGTCTATTTAGATCCTCTGCCCATTTTTAAGTCATGTTGTTTGTTTTTTCAGTGTTGAGTTGTATAAGTTCTTTATGTATTTTGGATATTAACCTCTCATCATATATCGTTTGCAAATATCTGCTCCCACTCAATAGGTTGCCTTTTGGTCAAACATTGATTTTCTTAGACCTCTGGCGGCTGGAAGTCCAAGGTCAGGCTAGCAGTATGGTAAGTTTCTGGTGACTACTCTTCCTGACTTCCTGCTCTCACCTTCTCACTATGTTCCCATGCAGCAGAGAGAGCTTGCTCTCTTCTTCTTGTAAGGCCACTAATCCTTTACAGAAGGCCTCACGTTCATGACCTAATCTGATGAGTCTAAGTATTCCGCCCAAAGACCCCGTCTCCAAGTACTATCACTGTAGTGGTTAAGGCTTTAATGTCTGAATTTGAGGGGTCACATTCAACCCATAACATATTTTAATTCTATGTTTACCTTTTTTGAGAAATTGCCATAGCCTTTTCCATAGTGCCTAGACCATTTTACATAAACACTAGCAACGCACAAGGGTTCAAATTCACCACCTCCACAATGACACTTGTTAGTGTGTGTGTGTGTGTGTGTGTGTGTGTGTGTGTGTTTGCGTGCGCACAGGCGCGCGTGTGTGTGTTTATAATGACCATTTCAATAGGTGAAAAGTGGAATCCCGTGATTCTGATTGGCATTTCTCTAGTGACCAGTGATGTTGAGTACCTGTTTCCATGTGATCATTGGCCATTTACATATCTTCTTTGGAGACATATCTATTTGAGTCCTTTGCCCGTTTTGTATTCAGGTTGCTTGTTTTTATTTTTTGTTGTGAGTCTTAAGAATTCCTCGCATATTTTAGAGATCAATCTGTTTTCAGACAGGTGATTTGCAAATATGTCTTCCCATTCCATACGTCGCCTTTTCACTGTGTTGATGGTGTTGTTTTAAAATTTGATGAAGTCCAACTTGTCCATTTTTTTGTTTGTTGTCTATGCTTTTGGTGTCATCTATAGGAAAGCATCTCTAGATCCAATGTCATGAAGTTTCCCCTTGTGTTTTCATTTAAGAGTTTTATCATGTTAGTGCTTACGTTTCAGTCTTTGATACAGTCTGAATTAATTTGTTTACATGGTATAAGGTAAAGGTCCAACTTCATTTTTTTTGTGCATGGATATCCAGTTATCTCAACACTTTCTGTTGAAAGGCTGTCCTCTTCCTCACGAAAGGTCACAATTCTTCTTGTGAGTCATTTCGCCATATATGCAGGGACTATTTCTGGTTCTCTATTCTATTCCATTGGTATGTGTCAGTGTTTATGCTGGTAGCACAAAGATTATTAACGCTTTGTCATAAGTTTTGAAATCAGAAAGTGTGAAACTTTCAACTTGGTTCCTCTCATCAGAATTTGTAACCCAAGAGACTAATATTTCGCCTATTGTTTCATTCCACTGTGCAATACATATTGAAAAATATGTATTTTACAAAAAGGGTTAAGGATGCAGTTATCAAAATCATTCAATATGTATATGCAAATGCTAAGAATGATGATCAGATTATGAAACTCTCAAGAGAAACAGAAGACAGAGTGTCTTGTGTTCTTCACCAGAGCTCATTCATTGAGTCATGGGAGATTTTTAAAAGAATAAATGTGGGGCGCCTGGGTGGCGCAGTCGGTTAAGCGTCCGACTTCAGCCAGGTCACGATCTCGCGGTCCGTGAGTTCGAGCCCCGCGTCAGGCTCTGGCTGATGGCTCAGAGCCTGGAGCCTGTTTCCGATTCTGTGTCTCCCTCTCTCTGACCCTCCCCCGTTCATGCTCTGTCTCTCTCTGTCCCAAAAATAAATAAACGTTGAAAAAAAAAAATTAAAAAAAAAAAAAAAAAGAATAAATGTGTTGTCAACTCTAATTCAAGACTGTCCTGAAACAAAAGCAGTATTTGCCAAATATCAGAGAAGAAAATGATGGTGGTGTAACTTAACTTTTTTTCATCAATATCATGCTGAGAAAAAAAAAGCTCATTTATTACCTTATTAAGGTGCCATAAATTATGTTTATGTGGAAGCTTTCCATAATGCATATCAATAAGAATGGTTTCACACTTTCCTAACATGAATCAATATGTGTATTTTATTTCTAACCAATAGCAGTATATAAATTAGCTACAAAAAATGGAAAGAACACTTTGTGTGATATTGATAAATTTAGAGTTGCTTTTAAACTCTAATTTGAATTTGATATGAATAATAGTAATTAACATGGGCTTTCAAATGAACTTAACTTGGGACAGATGTAGTTTTCAAATTGATAAACTACTCCAAAGTCAAATTAATTCTTCTAAAAACTTTTAAAAATTGTCAAAGTAGATGCAAAGGTACAAGAAAAAGGATTTATTGGTAGTCAATTCAGGTAATAAACAACTTTGAGATATGTTCGGAACACGCCAGATATGTGAAACTACTCTTTTAAGAATACATTTTATGAAATCGAGACACAGATCAAGTATGTCTGGTAGAAAATTTAGCTCCCAAATTGACACATTTTTATAGGAGTAAATTACACTCCGGATTTTAAGGGCTTAATACAAAAAGTAATGTAAAATATCTCAATAATTTTATAATACTTGCATGTTGAAGTGATAATCTGGATATAACAGATTACCATATTTTTTAATGCTTATTTATTTTTGAGAGGGAAAGAAACAGAGCGTGAGTGGGGGAGAGGCAGAGAGCCAGGGAGAGTCAGAATCCAAAACAGGCTCCAGGCTGTGATCTGTCAGCACAGAGCCCGATGCAGGGCTTGAACTCACAGATTGCAAAATCACGACCTGAGCCGAAGTTGGACACAACCCAGCTGCCCCTGAATATAATGGATCACTATTAAAGTCACACAGATATTATAAAACTAGCTATTCCTACTAAAATAAAATGTTTTTCCTGTAAACCTTGTACCTAATACAGCTGATTACTATTAATACGTTTATTTAAGTCACTCACCGTAATTGTCCTTCCATGCTAGCTGCCTGGTGAACTACTATTCCATGGACCAATCATTGGTGCTTTGCTCTGTTTAGGGGCAAACTTTTATAAGATTTATAAAGATGAAACTAGAACAGAAAATTGGGTTTTGTACAAGAACACTAAAATTCAAGGCAACCAAGATTTTAAATAACATTTTTTAAAAGATTATCACCAAGTTAGCCAAAGTACTTAAACAAAATGTGAAGTTTCCAAAAATCTGCCTTATTAATAACACTCATCTATGACTAAATATAATTTCCTAAAAGCTGACTTGAAGGTTATTTTTCTTCAGCTTCTGGTATTGAAATGATTGGTTTGGCTCCAGATACACAACACAACAATGAAAAACATTATGCCATCCCTCTCTCTCTTATTGATTTTAGGTGCCTAATGTACGTGTCTTCAAAGTAGTCAATCCTAAATTGTGTTCCTTTGAGCAAAAGTTGCTAAACAGAGTCACAAGGATGCCCCCCCCCAAAAAAAGAGTATTGTTCTAGAAGAAGAAATAATATGAGAACATTTAAGTTCAGTGCAATCTCATTTTTAAAGCTACTTTTCCACATTTATGCATTTATGCTACTCTAAACACATTCACAAAAATGAGAATACATCTACGGTGGTCGTTAGGGGTAGAGTGCTAGCTTCAGTTAAAAAAATATTAAAATAATTAAAACATGATTCTAATTCTCACGAAAGCCTGAAACAGACTTCTGTTCTTCGTTCTGGCAGTTACTTCAGTAACAGCAATGGGTTGTAAATAGTCTACGAATGGTGTAAAGCAGTTCAGATATAGAAACAACAGTCTTAAAAGTATTGCTAGGTTTTGGGGTGCCTGGGTGGCTCAGTCAGTTAAACACCTGACTTCAGCTCAGGTCATGGTCTCACGGTTCATGAGTTCGAGCCCCGTGTCGGGCTCTGTGCTGACAGCTCAGAGCATGAAGCCTGCTTTGTATTCTGTGTGTGTCTCTCTCTGTGCCCCTCTCTTGCTTGTGTGCGCACTCTCTCTCTGAAAAATAAATAAACAGTAAAAAAAAAAAAAAAACCAAAAAAAGGATTGCTATGTTTCAAAGATTTATCCCTATGGAAAACATGAGCAAGTTGTCCATTTCTTACTCAAGCCATGTGATAGAAAGCATAATATAGTTCGAGGACGGGCTAAGATTATTTCAACATGTATATCGTAAACCCTAGGGAAATTACCAAAAATGTTTTAAGGGTAAATAATAAGCCAATAAAGGAGATAACATGGAATAATAATAAATGCTCAGTTAAACCCAGAGAAGTAAAAAAAAAAAAAAAAGAGAGAGAGAGAGAGATAAAAGAAAAATAAATATGGTAGCAACACTGATCACTTTATGTGCAAATAGTATAATTATACTGGTTAAAGACAGAGACTGTCCAGTTAAATTTTAAAAAAAGCAAGACTAAACTGTGTGTTCTCTACAAGAAATTTATGTTAACTTCAGATACTTAGGTTAAAAAAAAGTATAGAGAAAAATATGGCCAAGAAAGCTGGACTACTTATGTTAATTTCAAATAAAGTTGACTTAGGGGAGCCTGGGTGGCTCAGTCACTTAAGCGTCTGACTTCGGCTCAGGTCATGATCTCACAGTTAGTGGGGTCAAGGCCCACGTTGGGCTCTGTGCTGACAGCTCAGAGCCTGGAGCCTGCTTCTGATTCTGTGTCTCCCTCTCTCTCTGCCTCTCCCCTGGTTGCACTCTGTCTCTCTCTCTCTCTCTCTCTCAAACATAAGTAAACATTAAAAAATTTTGCAAATAAAGTTGACTCAGAATAAGGAATATCATTATGGGTAAAAAGGGAGGTTACATAACGGTATGGAGTCAATTCTCCAAGAAGACATAACAATCCTAAATGTCTATATACCTAACAACACAGCATTACATATTTAAAGCAAATATTTTATAGGCCTGAAAGGAGAAACAGACAATTCTGCAATTATATTTGCAGAATTCAACTGTCCTTTTTTGGTAAATAGTAGAATGAGTAGACAAAAATTAGTAAGGATATAGAAAACCTAAAAAATACTATAAATAACTTGACTTAATTCACATATATATAGCATTCTACACAACAATAGCAGAATATATATTCTTCTCCACCATACAAGAAACAATCACCAAGATTCTAGCCCATAGACAAGACCTAAGTCTAAAGGAATAGAATTCATACAAAGTTCTTGAGCCATAACAAAGCTGAACTCACAATCAATAATAAGACCATATCCTAGAAAGTACTCAAATAGTTGGAAATTAAATAACACATTTCTAAATAACCTGCAGGCCAAAGAAGAGCAAAATTTAAAACTGTTTTGAACGAACTGAAAATGAAAATACAACACAGCAAAATTTGTGGGCTACACCTAAACAGCATTTAGAAGAAAGTTTACAGGGGCGCCTGGGTGGCGTAGTCAGTTAAGCGTCCGACTTCAGCCAGGTCACGATCTCACGGTCAGTGAGTTCGAGCCCCGAGTCAGGCTCTGGGCTGATGGCTCAGAGCCTGGAGCCTGTTTCCGATTCTGTGTCTCCCTCTCTGCCCCTCCCCCGTTCATGCTCTGTCTCTCTCTGTCCCCCCAAAAAAATAAATAAATGTTGAAAAAAAAAAAAAAGAAGAAGAAAGTTTACAGCCATGACCGTTCATGCGAGAAAATAAGAAAGGTAAGAAAAATCAGTTTAACTGAAGTTTTACCTTAAAGGAACTAGAGGGGGAGAAAGCAAATTAAAGTTAACATTAGCAGAAGGAAATCAATAATAATGATTAAAATAGGAATCAATGAAAAGAAAGGAAAGAAAAATAGAGAAAAGGCAATGAAACCAAAAGCTGGTTCTTTGTATCGTTTCTAAATGTGTAGGATGTAATTAAAACGGTGCTTAGGGAAAACGTATAACTGCTTAGATACTCGCTTAATAGACATGAATGGAAGGACTTTTGCTGAACAATGTCACTTAACTTTGTGAAATCTTGAGTTACCTATCCGTAATGACTTGCGCCATCTTTAAAGATGACAACATACGAGGCTCCTAAGTGCCCCTCCTCCCACGGACACCCTGAACGGACAGCTACACACGGATCAATTCTTGCTGAAAGAAATCCGGAAACTAGCTGAGCAGCGACTATACACTGGGCAAAGGAGGACGTGGTACCACATCAAAACCGGTAGGAAAGGCTGAGACACACTCTTGTACAACACCACACAACTGGGAGGGCATCCTCAAACTCCCAGCTTCTCCCTGAGGACCACAGGATTTGGACACCATATCTAGGGCCCCAACTTTTAAGTCACGCACTTGAAGGATGCCCACCCCCAACACCCAAGTCTGAAAGCTAGTAAAGCTTGCATCCTTGAGACCGCCAGGACCATAGCAAATAAAGGAGCAGTATGGGCAGGTGTGAGCATTTGCCAGATAGATCGCCCTGGGGCTCGATACAGAGGAAGTAGGCAAAAAAGGCCCATCTCTCAGTCTTTCCCTAACAAAGGTCTATTTCAAACGCTGCCGCGGGAGGGTCAGGCTTCTAATTCAGCACACATCTAGGGGCTGACTGCCATCCTCCCCAGACATCTCGGAAGCCTACGGACACTTCCTCTACCCTTTCTCTCTAGCCCACTCCAAGTTGTCAGTGTCTCCCTGGAGGGAACAGGAGCACATCTAGCACCCCAGATTTTGTGGCTGCCTCTTGAGGGGACCGGCCCCTGATTCCTTGGCTCTGATAACAAATGGGGCTTACCTTTAAAGATCCCGCAGGGCTGTAGCAAACAAAGAAGTTCTTAATGGGGTCAAGAGCAGCCCTCTTCTCCCCATACACCCAGGCTGAGTGCAGAGGAAGCAAGCAAAAATGCCCACCTACAAGTGTCTCCATAGAAGGGGCCTAAATACATATTTTCCCGGTGGCGGCCTGATGGGCTGGCTTGTATCAGGGCACTGACTGCTCTTAGGACACTGATGGTCTGGGCACGGTTCCAACTACTCGGAGCCACTAAGAACAAATAAGGCGGGTTGGGTAATCGCAGAAGACATTCACAAGTAGGCTGGGATGACTGACAAGGTTCATCTCCTACAATGAGACCACTCTGTCAAGACTAGGAGAGGTAGCTATCTCATCTGATGCACAGGAACCAAGAGAGAGAGTCAACGAAAATGAAGAAACAGGGATGTGTTCCAAACCAAAGAAAGAGATAAAACTCCAGAAACAGATCTTCCCGAAATGGGGACCAGTACTTAACCTGATAGAGAGTTCAAATAACAGTCATAAAAGCTCCTCCCCACGATCAGGAGAACAATGCATGAACAAAGCGAGAATTTCAACGAAGAGATAGAAACTATTAAAAAGTACCAAACAGGGGCGCCTGGGTGGCGCAGTCGGTTAAGCGTCCGACTTCAGCCAGGTCACGATCTCGCGGTCCGTGAGTTCGAGCCCCGCGTCGGGCTCTGGGCTGATGGCTCAGAGCCTGGAGCCTGTTTCCGATTCTGTGTCTCCCTCTCTCTCTGCCCCTCCCCCGTTCATGCTCTGTCTCTCTCTGTCCCAAAAATAAATAAACGTTGAACAAAAAAAATAAAAAATAAAAAGTACCAAACAGAAATCACAGAACTGAAGAATAAAATGACCAAACTGAAAAATTCAGTTGAGAGTTTCAATAGCAGGCTAGATCAAGTGGAGTGAAAGATTAGTCTTCACTAATCACAGAGCAGTGGGATTCATTTAAGCAGAGGAGCAAAAAGAAAAAAGAATGAAAAAGATTGAAGACAGTTGAAGGGTTTATGGGACACTCACAAATGGACCAATATACACATTATACAGTTCCCAGGAGAAGAAAGAGAGAAACGGGTAGAAAGCTTATTAAAATAATAATGATAATAATAGTAATAATAATAACAGCTGTCAATTTACCTAATCTAAGGAAAGAAACAGGCATTCAGATCCAGGAAGCCAAGAAACTTACAAAGGAGATGAATCCCGAAAGACCCACACCAAGGCACATTATAATCAAATTGTCTGGAGTTGAAGACAAGGAGAGAATCTTAAAACAGTCAGAGAAAATGACTTGTTATCTACAATGGAACTTCCATAAGACTATCAGCAAATTTTTCAGCAGAGACTTTGCAGGTCAGAGGGAGTGGCATGATATGTATATTCAAAGTGCTGAAAGAAAGAGAAAGAAGAAAGAAAGAAAGAAAGAAAGAAAGAAAGAAAGAAAGAAAGGAAGGAAGGAAGGAAAGGAAGGAAGGAAGGAAGGAAGAGAAAGAAACCCACCAACCGAGAATATTCAACACAGCAAAGTTGCCTTTCAAAATTGAAAGGAACATAGTTTGCCAGACAAGTGAAAACTGGAGGTTATCACCACCAAATGGGTCTTGTAAAAAACATTAAAGGGGCTTCTTCGCAGTGAGATGAAAGGATGATACTAAGAAACAGGAAATCACATGAAACTATAAAACTGACTGGTAAGGTAAATATGTAGTTAAATTCAGAATTCTTTAACGTTTCATGGCGGTGGGTGAATCTTGAGATTTCTTTTGTAAAATTAGCAAGCAGCGATCGTGAACGTATGGTAGGAAAGGAGAATGTGCTAGACCACAAAGGCTTTTACAGATATATTAGCGGAAAGTACTTTCAGCAGTTGAGAATGTGGAAAACGACTTCCTTAAAATTATGACTACCATTTAGAAAATCTGCCTTTACTTACGTGTGTGTGCAGTTTGACGATTGCTGTCCCACCCAATGCTTCGACTCCTTTTGCAATATCCCCCCTATTGTGCTCATCCAGGTTTAGCAGGCTTCCCCAGTTGGGAGAGCTACTTCCTGAGGAAATTTGTTCCATTTTTAGATGTATCTACTTAAAATCATTCCTTACATATGTTCTTTGTGTTAAGCCAGAATCTATTTTCTTATAGTTTCATCAATTGATTTTAGTATACCGATATATCTAATTATGTGTCTCTCTTAAGATCTTTTCCATATTTGAAGATAACTCTCATGTTTTCCTGGAGTTTTCTCCAGGCTAGAAATTTCCATCCTTCTTACCTATTCAAATAAGTTCATTTCAACTTTGCTTACCATCCTGCACACCTTTCTTTGGAATGATACCAGTTTCTAAATGATCCTCTTAAAATCTGGGTTCCAGCCCTGAACACAGTATTTTAAATGTGATCTGGCTAGTCTAAATAGTGTGGGACTATCACCTGTCTTGCTCTGCAGCCATAATCCATTTATATTTATTTTTTGTCTTGACAGCTTTCTTATATTAACTCATAATGAGCTTAAATCCAAGGAAAATTCTAAGCTCCCTTCCCTTGATTCTGTAAAATTATTTTCTAGATACTTTGAATAGCCTTGTCCAATTTTTTTTTTTTTTTTTTTTTTTTTTTGGTTAAATTTGTGTCAGTGACTTGTATTGAAATCTCTTGAACTCCTGATCTTAAAATAACCCTAGGAGGCTCTCTTGATTTTAGGCCATCTATAGTATGGTTAAGTGAGAACGGGTGGAACTGTGCATCACACTGGTAAATATCCTTTGCTGATTGGCATGATACTTTTCTATTATTGTAGTCATACCATAAAAAAGACTCCCTGAGAAAGTATTTTCAACACTGAAATTGCCCCCACTGAATTACCATTCAGCCTGTCTTAGTTTAAGCATTACCCTTGAAAGACTTGTATACCTTCCAGGCAAACAGTTAGTGAACTCTGTTTCTGAGAATTCTACCTCTGATTATAGTTGTCAAGGATACTGAATTGACTATGACAAGGTTTCTCTTGGTGCTTAAATTCTAGTAAGTAAACAATAAAGAAGTGAGTAAAAAAAAAGCAAGGTAAAAAGTATTAAGTGATGGGAAGAAAATTAAACAGGTTAGTGGAATAGAGAGTCACAAGGTGGTTGTGTTAAGTCAAATGGTTAGAGAAGGCTTCTTTTAGGTGACTTTTAAGTGGGATTTATTTAGTTATTTAATGTTTATTTTTGAGACAGAGAAAGAGAGAGAGAGAGAGAGCAAGCGGGGGAGAGGCGGAGAGGGAGACAGAGTCCAAAGCAGGCTCCAGGCTCTGAGCTATCAGCAGAGCCCGATGTGGGACTCGAACTCATGAACTGTGAGATCATGACCTGAGTTGAAGTCAGACGTTTAACCGACTGAGCCACCCAGGCACCCCTTAAGTGGGATTTAAACGAGCATCAGGAAACATCAGGAATAGGAAAGAAGATAAAAGTTCAAGGTGACGAGCAAGACTAAATTTAAACACATCCGTTTTAGCTATTTTGCACTCCTCCTTTCTTTAGTCATTCCCAAATTTCCCAGAAAGATACCCTAGTAACAGCAGCCGACCACGGACCCACAACCCTCCAGTTAAAGCTCTGGGCTAATACAACCCATTCTGGAGGGTGGGGGTAGAGGCTGAGGCTAGCCCACTCTCTGAAGACTAAGGTAATGAGACATCACAAGCCACCATGGCTACCTCTGTTCAACGGTCATAACAATCCCCAGTTCTCCATAACTTTCTGAAGAAAATATTATTGATCATAGCAGAAAAGCATAAGAGAATGAAGGATTGATGCAAATTCGCAACTGGAAACACAAGAGAGAGACTACAAGCAGGAGAAGGAGACAGAGGGGGAGAGAGAGAGAGAGAATGAATCTCAAGCAGGCTCCACACCCAAGTGCAGAGCCCAATGCGGGACTCGATCCCACAACCCTGGGATTACCACCTGAGCCAAAATCAAGAGTGAGACTCTCAACTGAATGAGCCACCCAGGGGCCCCTGCAATTGCTTTTCGAAATGCTAAATGTGCACAGATCACGAGAATGCAGCGAAACAGGCACTTTAGTCCATTTCTGGTATTTCTGGTGGAAGTTGGATTTTTCTGGTGTAGAGTGGTGTGGGGTTGGATTTAAGAGACAAAGGAGAAGAGGTCAAAGACCAGAAGACTAACACTTAGCCAGAGGAGAGAGGAGAAGTTATTGAAGATGACCATGAGGTTGGAGCCCTGATGGTGCAAGAAACGAGGAAGCAGGAGGAGATGGTGGGAATGGGGGGAACAGACTCAAAAAACCCACGGGGACCTGCCCTCCCCTCAACCGCGAGACACTGCGGAGCCTCGGGCAGACTCATGTTAACTCAGTGTCTGTATTTACATTAAGCTGGTGGCAGAGGCCCGTTGTCATAGGTTATTTCAAATATCCTTTCCAGACAATTCTGAGATTTTATTTTTAATTTTTTAATGTTTATTTTATTTTTGACAGAGAGAGACAGAGCACGAGTGGGGGAGGGGCAGAGAGAGAGGGAGACACAGACTCTGAAACAGGCTCCAGGCTCTGAGCTGTCACCACAGAGCCCGACACGGGGCTCGAACTCACGAACTGTGAGATCGTGACCTGAGCCGAAGTCGGACGCTCAACCGACTGAGCCACCGGGGCGCCCCACAATTCTGAGATTTTAGAATGGGGTTGCAACAATCTCTCCAACTAGACTGTAAACAACTTTAAGGCAGGGATTGATGAATTTATTCAGTCTACCATATCAGCTTTGCTTGCTTTATACCAAATAGATGCATCTATAAATGAATAAATACATGGCTTCTATAAAACATTTGAAATTAATAGAAAAATATAAGTACATCTGCTTCCTCTCCTATTGCTCTAATACTGCGTATGTCCTTGTTTCTGTGTGTGTTTCCCATCCTCTGGGATTCTACTGGTTTCGAAGCAGTTTTTCATCATTATACGATGAGTACTTTTCCCATACACCCTTAAACGTTTAAGCCGTATTTTCTTAGTAGCTTTATTCAAATGTTCAGACAGCTATAATCTGATCAATCAAATCCCATTGATTGTTTACCGGAATGTTTCTAATAACACTGAGGGAAACACGTTTCTACATAAATCCTAATGTAGAGCTATACGCTATTTTCCTAAGATAAATGTCTACATCTGGTATCTCTCATTTAAAGGACAGTTTTAGGGCTTTTGATATATGATCAAATGCTGCTCCGGTCAACTTAGCCATCGCACTTCCATCACTACTGCATTAAAGTGCGTTCTGCTACATTCCTGCCAAATGTAGGCACATAACCTTTTAAAAAGCAATTCCCAAAAAATAAAAAACGATATCGCATTTTTTGGGCTTTTTTGGGTATTGCATTTTAATTTTTATCAATATGGGAAAGTTAAACCTTCTAATCTGTTTATTGGACTTCTGTTATTTGTTTCTATTCAAAAATTGAACCTGCACATTTTCGTTTTGGATTTTGTCACTTAATTGTGTCTTTAAGATTTTATATAAGGATATTTAGCTTTCGTCTTTCATACCTGCCCCCAAATTTGCTACTGGTATTTTGTCTTGTGCATTTTGGACATACAAGTTGTAAATAATTATGTACTGTTTTCCTGTTCAGTTCCATCTTTTATTTTTATGTAGGTCTTCTTACAGACTGTATATATTCATCTATATTTTCATCTAGTTCGTCTTTTATCAGACGTATGTACCGATCCATCACCAATGACGTATGGTAATTTTTTATGACGTAATTTTTACATAAAGTAAACCTTCCAATTTTTAAATGTTTTCATTGTAATTGACTACCATTGTCAACTACCATTGACTACCATTGTCATAGCTATTCAGTTTCTGTAGTTTTCCAGGTGATAATTTATCTGCAACCCACTGTAACTTAATTCTTTATGTTTTAATAGTTGGTCGTTCTCACTGAGAATTTCCAGGACAATGTTGGGGGGAAACAGATCAGCGATAAAGGCATGAACCCTGTCCTGTCCATCTCTGCATCCCACAGGCTATCGGAATGTGTTCCGGCATAAAAACATTTACTGAAGAGCGGAGCGATCTCACGTTTTCTGGTCAATCACACATCTGTAATCGTCACAGATCTGAAACGAAGACACTAGTGGCCCCATTCCCCAGATGGAGAAACTGAGGCTCGAGCTGAGGTAACACACACAGAGCCCGGAGGCCAATCTTCTTAGAACCGTCCCAGGATTCCGACATCCTTCGGGGCATCGCTGGTGCGGACCCCCCTCCGCCCCTCAAGACCGCAGTGTCACGCCGGCAGGGGCGCGCACGGGGACCGGGGCTCAGCTGCGGCTCCAGCCGCAGGAGGGGGGGGGGGGGTGGGCAGGTGCGCGCGCCGTCCCCCCGCAAGCCCCCCCCCCCCCCCGCCCCCGCCCCCGCCGCGCTCCGCTCGTCCCCGCAGCGCCGGCTTCCGCCCCCCAGCCCGGCGGGCCGCTCGCCTCGCGCCTGCCCCCTGCAGGCCGGCCGCGGGGCTGCTCGCGGGCGGGGCGGGCCCGGAGCGCGGAGCGGGGTGCGGACATGGCGCGGGTGCTCATCGTGGGCGCCGGGCTGACGGGCAGCCTGTGCGCGGCGCTGCTGAGGAAAGAGACGCCCCGGCCTGTGCACCTCACGGTGTGGGAAGAGGCCGGGGACTCAGGTGGGTCGTCCGGCGGCCGAAACCGGGGCAAGGAGGCCGCCGCCGGCCGGGGTTTCCGAGGCGGCGAACGGCCCCCCTGGGGGAGTCGGTGAGAAAATCCAGTGGCGGCCGCGGCCGGCGGGTCCCGGCAGCGGCATGCGCAGTGCGCGCCCGGCCACGTGACCTAGGCCTCAGACCTACCCCCCACCCCCACCCCCAGGGCCCGACGCGGGGCGGGGGGGGGGGGGGGTGGCTGTGACCCTGGCGCGGTGGGGGGTGGTGTCGGGGAGCGGGAGGGGACCCCCGCAGGAGGAGCGAGGGGAACCGGCGAAGCGGGAGGAGGGGAAGGAGGGGTGGGGGGGAGGGAGGAGTGAGAGGAGTGGGAGGAGCCCCAGGACCCGGGAAGGAGGGAGGGAGGAGGAAGGAAGGGAGGAGCGGGAGGATCCCCGGGCGGGAGAAAGGGAGGAGCCCGGAGGAGCTCTGGCCCTTTGCAACGCTTGGGCCTGGGGTCTTGGCCAATACGTGGGCTTACATCGCGGCCTGCTGGTGCCTTCGTGGCCTTCTCCCCGCTTGGAGGATCCCGAAGTGCCCCTTGGCCAGGACTTTGCGAAGACCTGCTTTACAGAATCCTTGTTTTCTCAGGAAACCTGAGTGCAAGAGTGAAAGCATTCCTTGACTGATGCATCCTGACATGTCATTCGTTGTGTCGTTTTATTTGATCCATTCATCCGTTCTTTAATGAATCATGGGAGTCCGTGCTCCCGGCTCCGAGCTGAACAACGCTTGCCGCCCCATTCTTGTGCCCTCTTTGAGAAAGGGCCTCAGGGTGACCAAATAGTCTCTGGACTGCTTTCTGACCATGGTAGGTTGCAGAGCCTAAAACTGAAACAAAAACAAACACCAAAAGGTCTTTTTAAAATACGGCTATGATCTGTTCGGCCCGACCTGAGCTGAACGGCGTGAATCGCAGGAGGTTCATTCTGATGCACTAACACGTTTCCTGTGGATTCATTCAAGGGGGGAGAATGGCTACGGCCCGGAGTCCTTGCAATCCACAGAGCACCGTTGACTTGGGAGCCCAGTACATCACCCGCACTCCCCATTATGCTAAAAAACACCAAAGGTGAGTTAGTTGCAAGGGGTGGAATCCTTCTTACCGAGTGTATGATGTAAACATGTTGAGATCATCCATTTTTAACTCTGCCTCTTGTAACAAAATATAGTGAGGGCAGGACAATACTGTCGCTGTCGGTGGTGGTAGCAGGAAGACGTGAACCTGAGTGGAGTGGATAAGCTGGGATACAGGTCTCCCAGGGTTATTGAGAAGACCGGAGGAGCTCTTACCCCACGGGGGCTCAGTAAATGTGCTTGAACGAGTCAGGGCTGAGGAAGAGGGAGGCTGGCTGTGATGCCAGGCAGTCTGCACCAAATTCAAGATTGGTGCCCTGCCTGCCTTTCTGTTTACCTTCACCGACTTTAATTTTGAAATACGCCAGAAAATGGGCCTTCTGCTAATGTCAGCAGAAGATTTATGGATTCTCCAAACGTTGCTGTTCATCACTTGAATTCTGTTTTATTATTGTTATTTTTTAAGTAAGCTCTGTGCCCAAACAGGGGCTTGAACTCACGACCCCGAGATCAAGAGTTGCATGTTCCACCGACGGAGCCAGCCAGGCCCGCCCTAAACTATGTTTTATCAACACGAAACATGTATTCAGTTGGTCATCTCAAGATTTCTAGTTTTATTTAGAATGATGATCTCTAAGAATTCTTGGACGAGACTGTATAGTATTTTTAAGCTAACTAATTACGGTATGTAATTATATATGTTGATTTATTTCAGTTTTTATGATGAACTGTTAGCTCACGGCATTTTGAAACCTCTGACCTCTCCAATTGAAGGGATGATAATGAAAGAAGGAGACTGTAACTTTGTGGCACCTCAAGGGCTTTCTTCAATCGTTAAGCATTACCTGAAAGAATCAGGTGCGGATAAGGTTTTCTCTGCCTTCTTTTAAAATTAGCATTTACAAATAAAAGCTGTATATATAGTTAAATATTAATACTATAAAGAAAGTCATAAAATACGTGTTCTCCTATTCACTGCTCAACAGCTAATTTTCTCTTCCTAAAGTAATTCCTGATAATAGTTTTCAATGTATGCTTCCAGAAAAATGTTTACGTATCTATTGATCTTATATGGCTATCTTTATGTATTTATTCATGCGTGTTTATGTTTGCTCTTTTTAAGATGTGCACACAGGATTATTTTACATAAACCATTCTACAAGTTGTTTGGTCTGTTTATAATAAATCAACCCCCGCCCGCCCTCATTTTCTATCTATCTACCTCCTATTGGTTCTGTTTCTCTGGAGAATCTTAACACATCATCATGGACAGAATCCTATCTTAGGTCTATTTTCATATCAACAAATTCAGGATGCTTCATTCTTTTCAATGCCTGTTCAGTATTACATTATTTATGTATAAATAAATACATGAATACATTGTTTATTAACTATTAACTGTCTGGTAAATATTTAGGTAAATATTTGGGGGGGTGACGGGTTGTTTTGGTTTTTGCTAATACCAGTGTTGGTGCATTATCTGACCCTGATGCACTTTTGTAAGCATATCTGTAGTACGATAGCTGTCAAATGGTAATGTGCATTTTTTTTTTGTTGTTGTTTGGTTTTTGAGAGAGAGAGAGAAAGCAGGGGAGGGGCAGAGAGAGAGGGAGACAGAGAATCTGAAGCAGGCTCCCTGCTGTCAGCGCAGAGTCTGACTAGGGGCTCGAACTCATGAACCATGAGATGCTGATCTGAGCCAAAATTGGTTGCTTAACCCACTGAGCCACCCAGGCGCCCCGTAACGTGTATTCGTAATGCTATCTTTTCCTCTTAAAGAGCATCTTATCATCAATGGTGAATGGGACATTACATCTTGATATTATGGAGATTTTTGGGTTTTGCCAATGTGACAGGTTAAAGATGGTATATTTTTGTGTTTTGATTTGCATTTACTTAATGAGTGAGTTGTTTTAACCAGCTCTTTGCATTTTTTTTCTTTGAATTTATTTATAACCTTTGACTCTTTTCTATTAGGATGTTCATTTGTTCCTTATGTATTTTATGAATGTTTTGAAAATGACCTTTGTTTTTTTTTTTGAAAATGACCTTTTCAAAAATGATGATAAATGATCTTGGATGATAAATGATTTTTTTCTTAAACAGAAGTAGGTTTCTTGATGAGTCATCATTAAATAAAATGCCCAATTCAAGATCACTGAAGAAAGGTGCTGAGAATTTTTGTTTCATAAGCTATTTCTAGGATAATTATTGTTTTGATCTTCATCAAATATTAGTTATTGAGAACTATCCCAGGCAAGGGAGAGATCAGTGAGATTGAATATACAACATAAGAACATAGTAAATACCATTCTGGTTAGACCATTTCTCCATCTAGGATTCAGTCTGTGGTCATGTATTACTCAGGAGTTTCCAGAGAAACAGAACGAATAGGAGATAGACAAAATAGGATACGTATACATGTGTGTATATATGTGTGTGTGTGTGTGTGTGTGTGTGTGTGTGTGTGTATACATAATAGAATACATTGGATGTATATAATAGGATATATATGTGTGTATATATATATATATATAGATATGATTTATTATAAAGAATTGGTTTATGTGATTATGGAGGCTGGCAAATGTCAAGATTTGCCAGATGAGTTGGCAGGCTGGAGACCCAGGGAAGCCAACAGTTTCGTTTCAGTCTGAAGGCTGAGCACCAAGAGACCGAATGGTACAATTCCAGTCTGAAGGCTAGCAGCCTCCAGACCCAGGAGGAGCTGACTTTTCAGTTCAAGTCCAAGTACAGGGGAAGAAAACCCTCCAAACCCTTGTTCCAGGTTGAAAGCGGTCAGGCGGGAAGAATTCTTCTTCACTGTCAGGAGGGTCAGGCTTTTTGTTTTATTCAAGCCTTTGGCTGATTGGATAAGACTCATCTGTGTTGAGTAGGGAGGGTAATTGGCTTTACTCTGTCTACCAATTTAAATGTTAATCTCATCCAAAAAACACCCTCATAGACAGACCCAGGATAATGTTTGACCAAATATCTGGGCACTCTGTGACCCAAGTTAATGCATAAAATTAACCCCTGCAGATTATGATACCATTGGATATTTTATAGAATGTCTCCATCAGCTTCATATACCCTATAACTTTAAAAATCTCATTTCTGTTGTGATTGGCCCAATCTACATGTGCATATTTACTGAAATCCTCAGGTATTCACTAACCGTATTATATATCTACCCATCCATGCATGTCATGTATCCATTCAATATAGACTTATTGAGTAGTTACTATATGCCAGGCACTGTTTTAGGCGCTAATGATACATGAACCAAAGTCCTTGCCCTCTTACAGCTGATGTTCTGGCAAAGAGACAGTTCTTGAATACACAGTGCCTACATCCTTATTTTGGTAGGTGTTAGGGGAATATATGTTTTGTCTTCCAATTTTGCTTTGGAAGGTCTTGGGAAAAGAGGTTATATTTAATTACCTGCGGCTCACATAGAATGTGGCACACATCATGGGCATGCATGGGCAGTGACAGTTACCATGGCTGTTCCATCATGCTATCATGCTCATGCCGCAGCTATCATACCATATAATCCTACAGCAACAAGTCAAAACCTAACTATATCATTATAACACTCGCCACCTTTATACTATTCATACACAGCCCTGCTACATCAACATTATCCCTATCACAAACATGAAACAAAACACCCCTAACCACCTCATGCTGATGCTAATACTATCTCTAGGGGGCCTTCCGCCACTCTCGGGATTCATCCCCAAACGAATAATCATCCAAGAATTAACAAAAAATGAGATAATTATCATACCTACACGACTAGCCTCATAACATTGTTCAACCTATACTTTTATATACCCCCTCCCATCGTAACCTCCGCCATACTACTCCCACCCACACCAATATTATCCATCCTGGATTAGGAGTTTAGGTTAAAACAGACCAAGAGCCTTTAAAGCCCTAAGCGCGTTATAGCCATGTAAGTCCTGCACACTTAACTCTAAGGACTGCAAGAATCTATCTTACATCAATTGATTGCGAATCAAACACGTTAATGAAGCTAAGTCCTGACTAGATTGGGGGGTTTCCATCCCACGAAATTTTAGTTAACAGCTAAATACCCTACTCAATCTACTTCCCCACCATCTAGGAATAAAAGGCGGGAGAAGCCCAGGCAGCGTTGAAGCTGTTTCTTTGAATTTGCAATTCAGTGTGATATTTCACCATAGAGCTTGGCCAAAAGAGGGCTTCAACTTCTGTTCTTAGATTTCCAGTCTAATGCTTTACTCAGCCATTTTACTTATGTTCATAAACCGCCATTTTCTACTAACCGCAAAGATGTCGGCACTCTGTATCTCCTACCTGGTGCCTGAGCTGGTGTAGTAGGAACCGCCCTTAGACTTCTAATTCGAGCTGAACTTGGCCCACCCAGCACTCTACTAGGAGAGGATCAGATCTATAACGTAGTCGTCACTATCTGTGGTACCCTGGATGGGTACCCTGGCTCAAGCGATTGACTCTCCGAAGGCTAATAGTACGGAGGTGTTGAGTCTTGGGGATTTTAGGGGGTTGAGAGGAGTAACACCCGTGGGTGGTCAGCAGCCCACCGACTCCGGAGTCGGGGCAAGGCTTGAGTGGTAAAAGGCTGTGAAGAAGCCTGCGAAGAAAAATCCTTCTGAAATGATGAAGAGAACTACTCCCTCCCGCAGGCCCTTTTGAGCAATAGGTGTGTGGTGGCCTGGAAACGTGCTTTCTCGGACAATATCTCGTCATCGGGGTATATAGTTGGCAGGTTGGTTGTCAACCCTACAGTTAATAAGGATGTTGAGTTGAAGTGAAATCATATCGCCAACCCTGAAGTTACCAGGAGGGCTGAAAGAGCTCCCGCGAGCGGTCACGGGCTTGGGTTAACTATGTGGTATGCGTGGGTTTGGTGGCTCGTTAGGTGCTCTCCTGTAGGTGTAGACTTACTAACAGGGTAAAGACAGAGGCTTGAATCAGGGCCACAGCAAATTCGAGAATTGTTAGTAAGACACAAATAACGAAGGCAATGAGGGCGACAGAGGTGCTGACGTGTATTAGGGCTGGAGTAGCTCCTCATTAAGTGAATTAACAGGTGACCTGCTGTGAGTCGTACGGTCAGAGCACCCGGTGGGATGAAGAGGCTAATAGTTGCAATGACCACAAGTATAAGGATTAGGGGAAGAGGTGTTCCCTGAGGTAGGAAGTGGGCTAAGGGTGCTTTCGTCTCGTATCGGAACCCGGTGACCATGGGGCCGGCTCTCGGGGGCATGGATATTCCCTGGTACCTAGTAAGTGTCATGATCTACACCATGATAGGTTCCTGTGTCTGTATCTATTTCTGTATACGTATAGGTGCATATGTATACTGGAGGTGTTGTTAAATATATTTAATACAGTGATACGCATTAGGTGACTATCAGTTCTCATTTAACTAGTTCTTAGTAAAGACCTGTTTCTATTTTCAATTTGTACAGCCTGTTGTGACAGTGAGTCTTGTAGATTTTTTTCTCTCACTATATAAAACACTATTTACTTCAAAAAGTAATTTTTATTTTTTTTAAAGTTTATTTATTTTGAGAGAGAGAGAGAGTGTGAGGAGGAGCAGAAAGAGAGAGAGAGAGAATCCCAAGAGGCTCTGCACTGTGAGCGCAGAGCCCAATGTAGGGCTCGAACCCATGAACCATGAGATCATGATCCGAGCCAAAATCGGGAGTCAGTCATTTAACCAACCGAGCCACTTGGGCGCCCCCAAGAAGTAATTTTTTTTTTTTTTTTTTTTTTAGATTGTGCACTACTGGTAGAAAGCTTGGAAAATACAGTAAAATAGCAGGAAAAATGTCATTATATCTGTCAATAATAAGTCCCTCTTGTGACCTACTTTCTGCTTTTAATTTTTTTAATTTTTTGTTTTTATTTATTTTGAGAGAGAGAGAGAGAGCCAGTGGTGGAAGGGCAGAGAAAGAGAGGGAGAGAAAGAGAATCCCAAGCAGCTTCACACTGTCAGCACAGAGTCCAGTGCAAGGCTTCAGCCCATAAACCGTGAGGTCATGACCTGAGCCAAAATCCAGAGTCAGACGCTTTCTTTAAAAATGAATTTTGAGGGGCGCCTGGGTGGCTCAGTCGGTTAAGCCTCTGACTTCGGCTCAGGTCATGATCTCACGGTTCATGAATTTGAGCCCCGCGTCAGGCTCTGCGCTGACAGCTCAGAGCCTGGATGGAGCCTGCTTTGGACTCCGTGTCTCCCTCTCTCTGCTCCTCCCCTGCTCACGCTCTGTCTCTCTCTGTCTCTCAAAAAATGAATAAACATTAAAAAAATAAATAAAAACAAATGTTGATATAATTGAGTTCAAGGTTTACATAATTTGAGTGTGTATAAACTTTTTCTTTGTTTATTTTAATATTACCTTCGTCATATTTCAGGAATCTTTTCCCCTCTCTACCCAGAACTGTTATTATAGTATTTATAGACATTATCTATACCATTTTAAAATTTACAGTTATATCCCTTTAAGCTTCTTTAAAGCTCTCTGTCCTCTAAATGGTCCACAAAAGTTTTAGTGATTCCAGAATGTAAGTTGGGAGAGTTTCTGGAATCAGAATGATCTGGATTCAAATTAATATTCTGCCACCCCTTCCTAGTTATGTAGTAATGGGAACGTCTAAAAATCAATACCCTGGTTCTTTCATTGGAGAAATAAGAGTAGTAATAGTACCCACTTTGTAGTATACCCACTATAGAATATACGCACTCATTGTCAACCCAAGCAAATATCAGGCCAGGTACATAGCAGTCTCTTGACCAATGCTGGTTCAGAAAATAAGCTACTCTAACGAGGCCGGCCTTTGTCTGCCCTCAGTGCAGAAGAACCCACATTGCCAAGAGATTCCAAAACTACTCTACAGTTCGGAATCGGTTAGGCTTACGAGCCCACAAGCTGTTGGACGAACCAGTCAGTAGTAGCTTAGATTGGAGCCGACTTCCGGGGAAGTTATCTGTGTGCTTTAGGATACGGATAATGCTGAATAGCACAGATGATGCTTTCGGATGGCTTCAAATCTCTAAAGCCAGTATCTAACCCCTTAAATATACACACCTACCAATGAACCCTTAAATACCCTTAAATACACACCACCAATAAGCACGCGATGCTCTTTTCAAAGGGAACATCATGGGAAAACACAACAGCATAGAACATATACAATTACTAGGCCTACTTGAGGTCCAGATCAGGGCCAGGACTAGAGCGAGGCGAGCAAGGTGACCTGGCCGGGGTGGGACATCCTAAATAACAGAAGCAAGCTAAGCGGAGCTGCTCTGGCAGGAGTGGAGATGGTGTTTGTGAGTCAGATGCCCCAGTTACCTGCACCTTCCCCAGACTGGGGCCTTGGACAAACCCTCAGGCAGGTTGGAGGCAGTTTACAAGCCCTTGCTCTAATCTGCTAACGGAATGGTGTTAATTGCCTCAAAGAGATTGACCCCTGGGATAGATCCGACGTACCTAAAACTCGCGGATGTTTTGAATCCGTCGGAAGGAATGGTCAAGGCACTGATGGTGGAGGGACCTCACAGATGAGGGGGCTCGCACTGAGCCAGAGCAGCCACAAGAGGGAAGCCTCCTGGCCCAGGTTGGATGTAAGCCTGTGTTTGAGTGGCTGGGAGCCCGAGGTGTGGCAGGTAACGATGGACAGGACTTTCAGTGAGCTTTTCTGTTTTGTTCTTTCTTCACTTTTTTTTTTTTCCTGTTCCCGAGGCTGCATGAAAAGTGGACTTGTTTCGGGGGCACCTGGGTGGCTCAGTCGGTTAAGCATCCTGCTCTCAATTTCTGCTCAGGTCACGATCTCACGGTTCATGACATCGAGCCCCGAGTCGGGCTCTGCGCTGACAGTGCAGAGCCTGCTTGGGATTCTCTCTCTCCCTCTCTCACTGTGCCCCTCCCCTGCTTGCGCTCTGTCTCTCTCAAAATAAATACACATTAAAAAAAAAAAAAAGTAGGAGCGCCTGGGTGGCTCATTTGGTTACGCATCCAACTTCAGCTCATCTCATTGTTCGTGGGTTTGAGCCCCACATCGGGCTCTGTGCAGACTGGGTGGAGCCTGCCTGGGATTCTCTCTCTCTGTCTACCCCCCCCCCCCCACTCTCTCTCTAAGTAAATAAATAAGCTTAAAGAAATTAAAAAAAAAAGTAAAGTCATTTTTAAATCAAAGTTTTCTGAAAATTGAAATGTGAGGTAAGTGCTTATGTCCCAAGGAGGCTTATTGATCCAATTGTATTTTCTTACCTTTGGTTTATGGCTCCTGTTTCGTTCTCTTCAATGGGTACCGATTAAATAGAATGTGCCGAGTGCTATACTGTGTATGCGATGTGGTATTCGTGGAAACAAAACAGGCGTAATTCGTTGCTCATGGGCTCACGTTTTAATAGGGAAGGGAATAATAACCAAATGACTACTCAAATAATTATGAAAATACCTCGGTGATAAATGCAAAGAAGGAAAATGAGTTGACTGGCCATTCTAGATTGTATTTCTCTTAATTCCAATTCTTCTTGATAAAGGTTTCCCACCAATTAATAAAAGACAGCTGTGGTTATTATTATTGATTGTAGCAGTAGTTTCCCCCCTCCCCCTCACCCCCCAGAGCAGCCATGGACCCGGAGGTCCAAGGGTGCCAGAAGGAGAGGAATCCTACTGGATGAGAAAGAAAGTGAGCCCCAGGGGCTGTAGACGACACACTTCACTGTTTCGTTCACCTGAGTGGATTCAGTTTGTGATTCTTCCCGGCGTCGTCATTCGCACGGCAATCCTGATTATGTGAACATGACTTCGCTTTCGGAACAGGTGCCGAGGTCTCCTTCCGACACCGTGTGACCCAGATCAACCTGAGAAATGACAAGTGGGAAGTGTCCAAGGAAACAGGTTCCCCTGAGCGGTTTGACATCGTTGTCCTCACGATGCCGGTTCCGCAGATCCTGCAGCTCCGAGGTGACATCGCAAACTGTGAGTCCCGGCCTGCGCCGTTCGCCCGAGAGACTGGAGTTCCTCTCACAGGGCATGAGTTCGGTTAAAACTGGCTTAGCAGAGGGTGTGTTATGGATTCTGTTGCTTTGCATGTTTTCAAAACTGATACCATGGACTCGCTCGCGACATTGGTCTAGGTCAGACTGACACCCAGAGGATTGTTTTTTAACCGGTTAGAGGTTGACCATTGTTCTTATTGCCCTTGCCCTTAAGAAGTAAATATTTTTGATGGACACGCATGTAGGTTGGCCTAAATGAAGAGCAGTCTCTTTGTGGCCCTCGTGGGGGAAAGGAAGGCTTTTCTGATTCAAGAATTGATTACGTCAACCTTCTGGCAAGCCTCATCTTGGATGGCTCCTGAGTGCGACGGCTACTGAGTTCTTCCCTGCTCGGGACTTGTCGGTTCACTTTTTCTTTACCTGGCTTCTCCCCTCCTTTTTTTTAAAAACAGGCTTGAGGTATAATTCACGTACCATACAGTCCACTTATTTAGAGTGTACGAGTCAGTAGTATTTGGTATACTCCCCGATATATGCGACCGTTACCACATTTTCATCACCTTGGAAAGAAACCCCAAGTCCTAAAGCATTCACCACCTTCCCTCTGTCTCCGTTTCCATCCCAGCCCCGAGCAAACAAGAATCTACACTGTGTCTCTGTCGATTTCCCTATTCCCTGGATCCTTAGGAAAAGCCCTTCTGTGGTCCTGCTTTGCTTCCGTGTATGACAGGTTTTGCTGATTTTCCTCGTCTCTTCCGTCATGTGTGACTGGACCTGACTCATCAGAGCCACTGACTTCTAGAAGTTACGTCATCTTGCTTTGAAGCCCGTGGGTTATAGCAGTGGTGGGCGGGGCTTCAGGGCCGCGGGATAGTGGTGGATATGGTCGTGCCTATAGCTTTTGACTTTCTCGTAGGACTAAAGTTGACATTGGATTTAACTGAGGAACAGCCTTTTATGTCCCCATTAGCACGAAAACTGGTAATAAATATGGTTTGTAGATCTTATTTTTAGAGCCGTAATGGGAATTGTTCTCCAAGGAAGAACATCGCTGCTTATTACACCTTGAAAGCAGTGTATTTTTCCCAAATATCAGGTCCACCGCGTGGTAACAACGTAGGTCCTTCTCCAGCACAGTCTGAGATGACAACATAGAAGGGACTGGAAGGCTTGCCAGACAGCTAAGGGCACAAAACCAATTTCAAGGATCTCTTTTACAAGCCTACCTCTGCTCTGTTGTTTTATTGTCGCTTTAACGTAGGAGGACTTCTTGCTATGGAGTCTGTAACAGGTGGGCTGATTTGGAGACTGGTAAATAACATACTGTAACACTTACCTGAAACACAGTGGTTGGTCATTACATTTGGTTGTGCTGTAAATTGCATGTTCCTGTTTTTATTTTTTTTAAATTTTTTTTTAACGTTTATTTATTTTTGAGACAGAGCATGAACAGGGGAGGGGCAGAGAGAGAGGGAGACACAGAATCTGAAACAGGCTCCAGGCTCTGAGCTGTCAGCCCAGAGCCCGACGCGGGGCTCAAACTCACGGACCGTGAGATCATGACCTGAGCCAAAGTCTGACACTTAACTGACTGAGTCACCCAGGGCCCCTGCATGTTCCTGTTTTTAAAAGCTACCTATTTTTGTATATGAGGGGAGACCCTTTAACATTGCATTTTGAAAGCACTTCTCCATATTTGTAAATGGTGACATATGCAACATAATGTCATGGCATGGACTGACCCTAAAGATCTTGGAGGGTCTGCTAATTGATAATTTTATTTAGATCTGCTGTATCCTTATTTTTTTGAATGTTGGAACTGTGTGGGGGTGAGAGATACCTTAATTCTACTATTATTTTGTTTCTTTCTGTCTTTCCTAGGGCTATGGCTATTAATTTTTTTCTGCAATTTTTGCTTTGTGATCTTCTGATACCGTATTATTTGATTCATAAAGTATCTTTACTACAATGATACTCTCTAACTTAAAAAGGTCTCTCTTTAGTCTCATTTTAATTTTATTTTGCCTTCACGTCAACCTTGACGAATAAATGAGATGCCCATTCTTTGGTTTTCATGTGTCTGGCTCAACATTTTTACTTCTAACCTTTGAGAGAGACTTCATTTCAGAAGAACATCTTTTGTATCTGTTTATCTTTCAGTCCAGTAATTTCATAAGGATATACCTTCGTGATCATTTCTTACGGGGCGTGTTGTCCATTTTTGACTTGAAGACCGCTTTTTTCTTATTTTCAGCTGTTTCCTCCTGATACTGTACTTACTTGAAGAGTTTTTTTCTGTTCCCCCTTTGACGAGGATCTCACAGTATCTCAACAACTACAAAGTGTCTTCTTCCCATATCTGCCATTTTATCTCAACTCACTTCAACTTTGGTCTTGGCATTACTTTGTACTTTCTTTTGCTGGCCTTCTCTCCTCATCACCTATGTGATTTTTCAACGAGGTCATAGATTATTCACTGTTTTCAGGTCATTGCCTCATTCCAGCCACATTTTTCTGGGATGTATTTTTCATCAGCTCATTTGTGAGGTTCTGTTATGCTCTGTCTTCCTTAGCTTCTCTACTTGGGTCCCTCTCTAATTATTACCCATTTTTCCATGATGCCATTTCTGTCGACTTCACAAAGCATAGTGTTGTCAAGAACGGCCAGACATTTCAGTCAGAGTATGTTGCTAGTGATTATGAAGATTGGGTGCCAGTGATCATTAGTATAATAATATTTTTATTAATATGGAAAGATTCCACAATATTTTTAAATTAGAAAAAGTATATAGACGCATCTTTATTTCTTTTCTGTTGACAAAAAATGGTTTGGCAGAAACAGATTAACATTGTTATTGCTTGAAGATGATTTTAATTTCCTTTCTTACAATTTTGTGAATAGTCATAACTCTAAAAATAAGGACGGTTTACTTTTACTATAAACAATGATAACGACACCATTTTAAAAAATGTTATCAAGCTGCAAAGGAAATAGAACTGTTTTCCTTTTCCTTTTTATTGGAGGCGTACGATGGGTTATGTGGGCTCTTTGTGATGAAAACGTTATGGATGACTGACTTGGTACACTTGACTGAGGGTGAGGGTCTTTGGGTTTTGGGTTGGCTCAGTTCAGAATTGGACCCCATGTGAATAATTCTGTGTTTAGTTCACTGTTAGGAAATAAGTCACCCTGGCAGAATGTGCTAACACTGACCCTTTACTACCTATGGGTCTAAAACAAAAGGGATTAAAAACATCCGCCTTCTCTTTGTTGTGAATCTCAACAGTGAGCTCAGTATGAGGATCATCAATGTCATCTCTCTGTTTTCTGGAGAACCTTAACCACGCTCGCTCTCGTTTGATTCCACTTCTTCCATTCCTGCGAGAAAGACCTTCATCTACAAAGCCACGTGTTGCCATCTAGTGGACCCTGTGTGCATTGCAGCTCCCCTCGATTTTTAAACTACAGAGGACGCTGAAGATGATGGCAATAGGGAATATACGTAAACCTGTAACTGTAACATAATTCCCCAAACCCGACAGTCATCACAGGGAAATAAACTTAGGCGCATGACAGCTGACTGACCGACTTACCCGGAAGTGCATAGCTGGTCAGGGACGGAACCGGGTGCCATCTTCCAAGCCTCGCATTCCTACGAACCGTGAGCAGCCCCTGCCTTTGCTTTCTCTGCATTTCCTTCTTGTCCCCGTCCCCTTTGTAAATCACATCTGCCCTTTTGGGTCAATACAAATGCCATCTCTTACGTGAAAGACTTCCCTGTTGATTTCACGTGGACTGGATTCTCCCCTACGCACTGCTCCCTTTCCCTATTTTGCTTTTTACGGAAGACACAGAACTACATTTTGGGGAGGCAGTTATGGATTACATTTATTACAGTATCCTGGGTGAGAGGACAGGGAATCTTTATGGCCCATATAGAGAACCTCTTATCATTCACGATTCACCTTCTGGTCCTGTGACGGCTACTCTAGAATACAGCCACCAAAGAAAAGCAACCATGAGGCCTTAAAGCAGGCAATTTTAGAATAAGGGTATATGTGCTTTAATTGGTTGTACAGAAGTTTGCCATCCGACATAGTATTATTTGTTTGAGTCTAAAAGAAATGCTTCTTTTGTTTATATTTTTAAAATTATAACACTTGTTCACCCAAAACATAATAGTTTAAAAATTTCAGTAAATTCACAGATGGTAGGTTTTTGATGAACTATTGGAGATCTTGGGGGTACATTTCTAACTTTCTGAAGACGCCCTAGTGAATGTTCACTTTCTCAGTAGTTATCTGCCTAGCACTCCTCCCCTTTCCTTACATCGGTTCCCCAGTGAGCCAGCATCGTCCCACGCCTTCTTCTCTTGTCCCACACCTTCTCCGGCCACACAGCCTGGCTCCAGATACCCTTCATGCTGGGCCTAAGAATTGCTCAGGTTATATTCTTAATATTTTCTGTTCTTTCCATTTAATTTAATTTAATTTAATTTAATTTAATTTTATTTTATTTTTTTAAGTTCATTTGTTTTGAGACAGAGAGCAAGCATGAGGAGGGTAAGGGCAAAGAGAAAGACAGAGAGAGAGAGAGAGAGAGAGAGAGAGAATGAGAGAGAGAGAATCCCCAGCAGGCTCCACACCATCAGTACAAGCCCAGTGCTGGGCTCGAACTCACAAACTGTGAGATCATGAACTGAGCCGAAATCAAGAGTCAAATGCTTAACCGACTGAGCCACCCAGATGCCCCTGTTCTTTCCATTTAATTAACTTTATTATTAATATATTTTACTGATGAAAAATTAGAAACTAAAAATAATATGAAATCCACTCATAATTCCAGCCCCTTAGATACTAACCTAGTTAATACTTATTTCTGGATATTTTTAAAGGTAGAAATAAAAAATATATTTCTTTTCTTTCCCTCTCTTTAAAAAAAAATTTTTTTTTTATTTTAAAGAGAAAGAGAGTGAAAGAGAGAGAGAGCAAGGGAAGGGCAGAGGGAGATGGAGAGAGAGAGAATCTCAGGCAAGGTCTACGCTCAGCGTGGAGCCTGACACAAGGCTCGATCCCAGGAACCTGAGATCATGAGCTGAGCCGAACTCAAGAGTCAGACACTTAACTGACTGAGCCACCCAGGCACCCCTCCTCCCCTTTTTTTTTACTTTATAATATTTTAGGAATATCTTTCCAATGCCAATGAATATTCATGTGTGTCATGATTGTTACTACATACTGTTCTATTCTTTGGATTTACCTTGATGTGTTAAACCTTGACGGACATTTAGGAAGTTTCCAGTTGTACAAAGTGTTGCTCACAGAATGTTCACAAAGTGTTAAGTGCAAATCTGAAACAAAGATTTTCTCCACTACATTCTTTTCCTCATGGAAATAGTTAATTTTAATATAGACTAGAATAAGGCCCTCTCGATGAGTTTTGTTCTGAGTTTTCTTGGCTTATCAGTGTCTTATTTCTGTGTGCTTTAGAATCAGGTTTCGTTAAAAACTCCTGTTGCAATATTGATTTGAGTTACATTGAACTTAAGCATTAATTTGGGGAGAATTGACACCTTACAATAGTGTGTCTTTCTATTCAAAAAAGTGAAATAATCCTGCATTTATTTAGGGATTTTTATGTCCTTCAGTAAAACTTTGTAGCTTTTGTCTTAAGATCTTAGACATTTCTTGTTACTATTATTATGAAATCTTTTATGGTATCTGTGGAGATTGGGAATAGTGTCACTTCTGTTTTACGTTTACTTAGGTGTTTCCAGAAAACACCACCTGGCTAAGTTTTCAAATCCACCATGAAAAATCTGTTTCTTCTGGGAGTGGAGTTAAACCCTTTTACATTTATTGGGATAAATAGTATGTAGCTTTTATCGCTTCCATTGATGTCTGTTATTTACTTTTTTTTTTCACTTTTTTTCCATTTTCCTTTTTTCTTTTTTTTTTTTTTTTTTTTTTTGGCCCACTTTATCAAGTGTCTCTTATTCCCTTTCTCCCATTGTTTATGTATAGGATCTACAGTGCTTTGTCATTCCGTTAGTGGCTATCTTTTTACCCTCTACAAACAGAGTTAAACCTATTTCATTTCCCTCCTATTCCTTTCTACCTCTCTATCTCATTCCACAAATAATTTTTGAATGCCTACTGTATTGGATATTGTTAGGTAAAGTAAAAAAAAAAAAATTAAGTAGTCTTTCTTCTCTTCTCCCAAAATATTTTTATTACTTTATTTATTTATTTATTTATTTACGTTTATTCATTTTTGAGAGACAGAGAGACAAAGCACAAGTGGGTGGGGGGTGGGAGAGAGGGAGACAGAATCCGAAGCAGGGTCCAGGCTCTGAGCTGTCAGCTACTTGTCTCGTAGGAGCATTTCCTATAGAAGAGAGACTCATGTTTTCCATTTGATAACACAGACATTTGCCAGACTATCATTTATTTGTCTTTTGCTTTTTTTTTATATCATTTGCCATAATAATTTCTTAAGATTTTAATTTTGTTAAGTGTATCTATCTTTCCTTTCATAGATGCTGGAGTTTCTGACTTGCTAAGGATTATTTCCCTCACTCTAAAGTCATATAAATATTCTAAATTGTATTTTAATACTTTTAATTCTTATGCCTTACATTTAAATCTTTATCTGTAATATGTATCTTATAAAGTATGAGATAGGGATCTGACTTGGTGGTATTTTTCTTTCCCCAAAGTGATACCGATTTTATCAGCATCATGAGCTTTGTTTTTCCCACTGAATTGAAATTCTTTATTTGCCATATGTTAAGTTCTATATATACTTACTTACATTTGTTTCTGGATATCCATTTTGTTCCATTTATTTATTGAGGTGCCAATGTCATCACTATTTTCTTTATAGTCACTTTGTGGTTGTGAGTCATTTTTAGGGAGTCCCGGCTGTATGTGTGTAAGCATGAGAAAGCTTTATTCTTCCCCAGAAAGGACCTCGAAGTTTCCTGTGTGAACTCCACATCTTTACAGATTAAGGGCCTTAATGGTCATTTGCCACAACTTTTTAGTCACTTTTGGCTGTTTGAGTAGCCTCATGTTGGTTTTTGCATTTAAAAGAAATTTTTATTTATTATTATTATTTTTAACGTTTATTTTTGAGACAGAGACAGAGCATGAGTGGGGGAGGGGCAGAGAGAGGGAGACACAGAATCCGAAGCCGGCTCCATGCTCTGAGCCGTCAGCACAGAGCCCGACTCGGGGCTCGAACTCACGGACCGCGAAATCGTGACCTGAGTCGAAGTGGGACGCTTAGCTGACTAAGCCACCCGGGTGCCCCCGTGTTAGTTTTTAAGGCTCAGTCCTGGTTGTTTTAGCGTCAGGTCAGAGCTCATTCCCGCGGCCTGAGCGGGTAGGCTGGCAGGCAGGTACCAGGGCTGGTGACTGGGTGGATTTGGGGGTCTGATTTTGAATATCTGCCCACTGCCCCCCTCAGACTGTATTCCGTGAGGGCATGGTTCCTGGGACTGGCTGCCCCGGGTGGCGGGGAGGTGGCCTCGGCCTCCCCGGAGTTCATTCCTGTTGTCCGATGCTCGGTGACGGGTCTCCAAGCAGAGGAGGCGTGGTGTGTGTTGCTGGCCCCGAGGACACATTTCAGCTTCATGCTGAATCTTCCCAGGGCTGCGTCCCCTGGGCTGGAGGCGGCCATGGCTCTCCCCGCCAGCCCCACGGGCGGGGCTGCTTTGCCTCAGCCCCCCAGGGCTCTGCAGTTGAGCAAGTACCTGGTTAGAGGACACGGCCGCTCCTTCTTGGAGCTCCCTCTCTCCAGGGACCGTTTCTGAACCATCCTGGGGCAGGGGGGCTCCTAGGGAAGGGCATCCCCTTCTCCCCGCTCCCAGGATTTGGATGGACAAAGCTTCTCTCTGGGAATGTTGACGTTCCCATAAAGCCGAGCTTTTGCGTGCCACATCCCTCTGACTTTTCTCTCCGTGTTGACTGGGTGGGGGGCTCAGGGTAGTAAGGCCGGGTCTTCCTCGGTGATGTCTCACAACCTTCTGACGGCAGTTGGCTCGGTCCTTTTCCTGGTGGCCTCTTGCCCTTCAAGTGTCGCTTCATTAGTGCTCCTTGTTCCCAACTTTACAGAGAGCCAGCGTGACAGGGAAACTTCCGCTGCAGTTTTGAGGCCTGGAAGGCAAGAATGTCCTTACTGCGCCTTTAATAACATCTCCCGACTCAGTGATAACCATGCGCCCATCAGCAAAGTTGAGTCATTGGCCTCCCTCTGTCGTGAGTTAGCCTCCTGTTCGTCCTTCAGACTCGAGGCAGAGCTGTTTCCTCAAGAATGTCCTCCTGACCTCCACCACCAGGCCATTTCTCCCACTCTGCATTATCCTCGTTTCCTGTGCCTCATGTTTTTAACACTTATCGCAACTGTAAATAATTAATGGCTTCATCTGTTGGGGCATGTGTGTCTTTTCCGGAAGAATGTGAAGACGGAGACAGGAGCTGGTTCCAGCTTACCTATTCCTGTTTTCCCGGGATCCCCTGTGAGTGCCTCACCTATGCTCAGTCCTCAGTCTCTGTTTGCTGAATGAAGGAACGAATGAATGACACAGTCTGAAGTACGTCTCGAAGGACAGGCCGAAGGGAAAGAAGGAAATACTTTGGAGAAGAAAATAGGCCTTCGCAAAAAGCTGGAAATAGAGATGCTTATTTTATGTTTTGGGGGCTGAAAACGGACTGGCTTGGTGGGAGCAAAGGCTTTGTGGTGGGGAATTGGGGGAGAGAGATAAGGCTGGAAATGTGGGTTCGGGGCAGAATGTGGTGAGCCTTGCACGTGAACAGTGTTGAACAAACAGAGGTCCTTGTTCACCAGAAATACTGAATCTACCTTTTAGAACCTGACTGGGTACCTCGAGTTGGTACGTAAATTTACGGCATTGGTTTGGGAAGAAGAAAACGTTTGCGGGACCCGGAGGGATGTTGTTGCAGAGGCTTCCAATCTTAGCGGATGTGCTGTCCTTGAATAGACACTTAGAACTTTAGTAAACCGAACCGTAAAGGTGCATAATCTCAGACCTTATGTACTGTGGAATAAAATGATAAATACTGCTCCACGAACACCTCTCACCACCTCCCTACGACTGCTAGGATCACCCATTATCTCTGATGGAAAAATGAGAACCAATTCTTTTTTGCTAAAAGAAGTTTAAATTCTTCATTTTTCTTTGACATTTTGGTGAAATGACGTTGATTAAAAGCACAAGAAACAAAGGTCCTTTATTCATCAGGGAACATGCTTCATTGCTTTTTCCAGCAGACCGTCTCCATAGGAGGGGAAATAATTCAGTTTCTGGACTTCCTCCGATATTAGCTGCTCTGTTGGGCTGCCTGCACGCTTATGAACTGAGATCTCAATTTTAGAAAAACCAATTGTTACCATTAAATTCCTTTTATTTGTTATGTCTTGATCCTCACTTTTTGTATCTACCTCATCGACTCGTCTTCATTATTATTTGCGAAGTATCGGAGACTGGGAGTTGGTTCCAGTTAATCTTTCCTTCTCTTTCTTAGTGCCCAAGAGGCAACCAAGGCTAATCTTTGCCGCCCTTCAGAAACTCATCCGTCAACAGAAATGGCAGAGACCTGCCTCCATCTTGGAGTCTGGAAGGATCTGGCACCCCTCTTCCTTGTCCTGGCTGCCCATTCCATTCCTGGCCGGACAGAGCAAGTTTCCCTACTTTTGTGTCCCTCTGGGGGCTGAATAGAAGGGTGACTGGAAGATGATGGTAACCAGTAACAAGAGTAGTCACCTTCTCTGTATCGTTTACTGTTCACAACTGCCTCGTGAGTATTTTTTTATAATATATTTTTTTAAAGTTTTTATTTATTTTGAGAGAGAGAGAGAGAGACAGAGAGACAGAGACAGAGAGAGACAGCTGGTGAGGGGCACAGAGAGAGAGGGAGACAGAGAATCCCAAGCAGGCTCCACACTGGCAGCACAGAGCCCGATACGGGGCTCAAACTCATGAACCGTGAGATCTTGAACTGAGCCGAAATCAAGAGCTGGACACTTAACTCACTGAGCCAGCCAGGCACCCCTGCCTCGTGAGTATTTAACCTCCACTTTATGGAAGAGGAAAGTGAGACTCCGAGATGCCAAGTGAACCTGTCTGAGGTCACAAAGCTGTGGGGTGGCCAATCTGGAATCCAGTCTCCTCCAGGCGCTGGTGATTCAGGCTGGTTACCTTCTTGTCCCTTTCCCCAGCACAGGTGTGTGTGATCTCCCCATGCTTGATATAAAGATGTCAACGATGTTAGTGTTGTGGCCTTTGTGTTCTCGTCCACATGCTGTCAATAGCAGTGTGATGTTGCAAACGAGGCCACCAGGTTGCTGCTCTGGCAGAAGAAAAGATCCCTACTTAATGCTGCCTTACTGACTGTGCACTTCCTTCAGGACTCGGAACTCTATTTTCCATTCAGAGTTCTTCGAAAACAGAAAGGCTTTAAAAAGAAACGTCAAAACTAGATGTGGGGTGAGATGAAAGAGGAAAGAGCTATAGTTTATCGAATTACATCGTTATCACCGACTCGGTCACCAAGTGAATGGAACTAAACCGTTTCCCTTCTGTGCTGACAAAGGCATTTGAAAGAGAAGAAATTTGAGGGCTGAGATTTTTAGCTTTCTGGCGGAAATCTCGGAAGGTTCGGATAAAACGTGCTAAACACAAGGAAGAAAGTATTACCGCCTTCAGCTACTAATTTTGAAGTAAGGAATTGTAAACATTGAGATCAAAAGAGAGGCAGGGAGGGCTAAAGGAATACCAGCATTCTGCAGGGGATACCCTGTCCCCCCAACTTGTTTTTCTTTGTCACAAACGGATCTCATATAAAAAGTTTCTCATTCCCTTGTGTCGGATTGGTAAGACAGGGCTCTGCGCTGACCGGATACGTGCGTCCCCCCTCATTCTTCCCAAGTGCTGTTACTAGAGTCTGACGCTTTCCCATTCTGACTTGAGTGTTTGCTCTAGAAAAGAATGAGAGCGATAATCTAAAAGAGCGTTTTGTGTTTACCAGTGTAGAAGTTATTGTTGCTTTGAGGAAGCTATTTGAATGTTGGCGTCTCCTAAAATTTCTTCCATGAAATAGTAGCCAAAGAAAACCACTCTAGCCAAAGCAGAGTTTGCTTTCCATTTCTGTGAGTTGTTAGACAATTTTTTTTTTTTTTTTTTTTTTGTATCTTATAGTTTTATTTGCTACGGGCCTATGAGATGATGAGATTTTATTTCAAGAAGGAAAGTGAAAATCCAGTTTTATATTTAAAAGACGGCAGCTGTAGTCTTTTATTTAGATGTTGAAATCGGGTTTTTCATGATACAAACATACAGTAAGATACTGTTCTGGACACTTCAAGTATAGCAGTGAACCAAACAATAAAAGCCCGCAAGGAACTCTTACTCCTGGAGAAGGAGACGTAATATCCTATAATATTCTATGCCTGGAGGAGGAGGAGAAATAAGGCAATATCTAGGTGAGGTAATAGTGCTGGGAAAGAAAATGGAACAGGATAGGGAGATAGAAAGTGACAAGGCGTACTTCTGCATGCAGTGGGAACAGCTCTGTGACGAGTGAGTTTGAGCAGCAGAGACCTGAAGGTAGTGAAACCGTGAGCCGTGAGAATGTCTGGAGGGATCTCCAAGCAGAAGCAGCAGTTTCTCAGGGAGGCCAGTGTAGCTGGCATACGGTCCCAAGGAGGGGCCGCGGTGGAGGACGAGGGCAGAGAGGACGCAGGGCCTAGCTGTGTGTGGCTTTGTGCCGTGATAAAGACCTTGGCTTTTACTCCGCAAGAGATGGAACGCCGTGGAAGGAATGACGTGATCGGACTTAGGTTATGGAGGTGTTCTGCTGCTGTGTGGAAGTTAGACTGTCAGAGGACTGAGCTGCCAGACGGATGGAGACTGTAGACATACAGGCCAGAAAGGCAGGGCTTGGGCGGTAGCTGTGCTGGCTGGCGGTGAGTCCAAAAGTGGTTGAAATCCAAATGTACGAGAATCCCTAACTTCTGCATCAGTCCTCTTCCTCATACCGGATCTCAAGGCTTCAGGTAGTCAGGGAGAAAATGCCAAGGACGTGTTGGAAGAAAGAGGAAGTGGTCAGCTATGCCGTATGCTGCGTATGGTCTCATGTAAGAATTGGCCTTTGGATTTAGGAATATGGCGGGCATGGGTGACACGGACAATAGTTTCTGTGGGGTACTGGGAGCGGAAAACAGATTGCAGAAGGCTTGAGAAAAAACAGCAAGAGAAGACATCGAGATTGTTGGTTCAGACCCACGTTTGTCAATCGGTTTTTTCATGATCCCTTCCCTAAGGAGCTTTTTTAGACATTTTTTTCTAATTGTTCTTCCCGCACCCTAATGAAATTCTGGTGTCACCGATACGGTTTATATTTGTTACATATTATATGTATGTGAATAATATATATGTATGTATGTGTATATATATGCTTTCTGCATAAAAAGAGTAAGAATTTTCCACCCCGCAAGAGTCAGTTTTTGCCCATTAAGGGTGATATCACCCCTACTGAGAATGGCCTTGTTTTGTGTTTTTAAGATGGGATATGTTATAACGCGTCTGTATGCTGATGGGCCGAATCTAGTAGGAAGGGGAGACTTGGTGGTGTAGCACCAGATCGGACAGAATCTTGTGTTGTAGAAACAACCCGGGGTCCTGAGTAGGAGACAGAGGTTGGGGCCTTCGGTGGCAGCTGGAATGTCCCCCCCCCCCCAGTTGAACAGCAGGGGAGACAGGGCAGCGGGGCACAGGTGGAGCGAGGGCATGTCTTGGGAGGTGGGAGCCCGCGGAAGTCCTTTTGTGGTTGATTTGTTCACTCAGGGAAACCTTTGCTTTGGTTGAAGCTGCTGCTGGATATGGGAAGAACATGTAAAAATGACAAGTAGTTTTGGATCTTTTTCTAGATAGGTTCTTTTCTTTAAAAAGGAAACTAGAGGTACATGGTAGTTTCTTTGAGGACGTGGTCATCATTCTCTAGAAATATCTGAAATTCCGAACCGTGCCTATTCATTCATCCACATATTCATTGCACAAGGATTTTCTCAGCTTCTTCTCTGTTATCAGTCACAAAAGAACAAAACTGCATATAACACGACTCCTTTCCTGAAGCACACTACAGGTACCTGGGTATTGCACTCCCTTTAATATCTTTTTCCTTAGAGGATGTAAAAGGGTGCCTATGGGGTACCACATAGAATCTGCATTGATCAAGAGAGAATGTTATGAAATTTATAAAATAAATCCAAACACATTCGTAAGTTCAATGCATTGTATATCACATCTTCCTGGTGGATTCTCTGCTCTTCTCACGGGCAAACAATGTGCTCATAGAGACCCGCTTTATCATGAATACGATAGGATGTTTCACAGACTCTTTTTTTCATTTATTTTTTCTTTCATTTTTAAAATTTTTTAAAACTTAAATCCAAGTTAGTTAACATAGAGTGTAATAAGGATTCCAGGGGTAGAATTTAGTGGTTCATCACCTACATATGACACCCAGTGCTCCTCCCAGCAAGTGCCCTCCTTCATGCCCGTCCCCCATCTAGCCCATCCCCCCACCCCACACCCCTCCAGCAACCCTCAGTTTGTTCTCTGTATTGAAGAGCCTCTAATGGTTTGTCTCCCTCTCTGTTTTTACCTTATTTTTCCTTCCCTTCCCCTATCTCATCTGTCGTGTTTCTTAAATTCCACATATGATGTTTCACAGAATCTTGATTAGAAATTATTAATTCTTGAAGAATTACTAATTCTTGGGGCGCCTGGGCGGCTCAGTCGGTTGAGTGTCCAACTTCAGCTCAGGTCATGATCTCGCAGTTCGTGAGTTCGAGCCCCACGTTGGACGGTCTGCTGTCAACGCACGGCCTGCTTCGGATCCCTTGTCCCCTTCTCTCTGCCCTGCCCCGTTTGCACGCTCTCCGTCTCTTTCTCTCAAAAATAAATAAACATTAAAAAAAAACAAAAAAGAATTGCTAATTCTTAAGGTTGTTACGCTTCCCTTTTCCAAGACCGGTTGGTGCTTCGAAGAGTTAACAGCGTTGTAAACGTGGGCTGTGACTCATCCTTGAACTGAGGTCACGCGTGGCGCTCACAGACTGCAGGACACACAGATGAACAGCATGTGGCAGTGTTGAAATGTGGTTCAGAAAGCCGGTGCCACAGGCCCAAGACCATTTAGAACACTTCCCTGCGATGATTGCAAACGCATCCCGGGATTATATTTTTCTTCTATATTGCTGTGTGTCATGCTCTGTTTGCCAAACAGAATACAGAAAATGAATAGGCAGTATTCTGGCACGAGGCTTCGTAGATAAATGGTCAGAATGAACTCGATTGCTTAAGAAAAGCGTAAACACAATTTAGTCACTGGATGTGCGGTCCGTATGTCGGCTGTTGCTGTGGGGAATTTTGGTTTGACCACGGTGATATTTTCTTTGAGAATTCTGTTAGACCAACATTCTCTTTGTTTTCATAACGTTTCCATTCTGCCCCCCAAAAGAACAAGCTATCAAATTACTGAAGCCCCACTTGTATAAATGTGGCTGCACGTATCTAACAAGACTGTGAATTTATTCTGCCCTGACTTTAGTTTGTAGATATCAACTGAATAAAGGAAAACTAAGCTGGGGGGCCGGGCTGGCTCATTCGGCAGAGCGTGCGACTCTTGATCTCGAGGTTGTGGGTTCGAGCCCCATGTCAGACATGGAGCCTACTGAATTAAAACAAAGAAGAAAATTGAGCTTTTGATTCACTTTTACAACTTTTATGTAGATGTTTGCAATATAGCATATATAATAGAGTGTTTTTAAGCCATCCCAAAATACAGATACACGTGTGTGCGTGTGTGTGTTTGTGCACATATCCCCTTCATTGTCGTTTACATTTTTAAAAAAATTTTTTTAATGTTTATTTATTTTTGAGAGAGAGAGAGAAAGACAGAGCATGAGCGGGTGAGGGGCAGGGAGAGAGGGAGACACAGAATCCGAAGCAGGCTCCAGGCTCCGAGCCGTGAGATCGTGACCTGAGCCGAAGTCGGACGCTCAACTGACTGAGCCACCCAGGCGCCCCTGTCCTTTACATTTCAAGGTAATGCCAAGACTTGGTGATTGGAATATTTATAGGATGATGTACTGGTGGCAAAGCTCCGTGAACATAGCAGTCATTATTAGGAGATACATAAAGGTGTTTTTAGTCTGTAACTGATGGCTTTCTTCATGAATGTGCTCACTAATTCTCTGCCTTTGCTACTTACTGTCATCACCAAGACTTGGCTTTGGGAGAATGTGATTCCTTATTACCCACACTGCCAGTTGCGTTCCAGTTAATTATAACCTACATGCGTCTACTGAGCGCTTGCTGTATTCCAGGAATTGTCCCAGATTCTGAGTTCACAGAGGCTAAGGAGCCCTCACCCCGGCTTTTCAGGAGGTCGTAGCGGGAGGATCTGTCTCTACTTCTCTTCCAGTCCTTCCGAAATGTGTTGTTTTGTACGTACTTGGGCTTAGAGCAAGGTCTGGCCATTTCTTCCACTCTTCTTCCTAGTCCCGGCTCTGCTGCTTGTTAGCTGTGTGACCTCAGGCACACAACAGAACCTCTCTGACTCCCTGATCTCTCTTCTGAACGACCGAGATGATACTTCCTACCCCATCAGGGCATTCATTTGGGAAGAGTAAGTAAGATAATGTATTGAAGCTCCTGGTGCACTCTTGGCACATGACCAGGGGTCAACAACAGAGGCTGCCGCTGTTGCTGTTGAACTTGTGTTTGTCACGTGACTGGCACCTATTGCCAGAAGGGTTCGGTTCCCTTTCGTTCCCTTGCTGCTTATCACTTCTTGCTGCACCCGGCTAGCTGGGAACTTAGAACTAGAGCGAATCGCTTTCGCTGTGTAGGGGAGACTAGGGAGATAAAAGTCACCTTCTACGGCTACAGCGCCACTTACTAGAAGAACCAAACTGCTGACTGTAAAGCCTGACGTCTTTTTCCTGCTGCACGTTCTTTCCAAGGTCCCTTCTGATTCTCAGTGCTTTCGTTTTTTTTCTTTTTGAAAAATGAGGGTGTGTCATGATCACAAGCAGTAGAATTTCATTTGGGCACAGGCTCAAACACTCAGGATCCGAATGCCTGATGATGTCATCCATGAGCGAAGATGTAGAGATCTGCATTTTTATAAATAAGTGTGACTATTAGTCCACGGACAGACCAGAGTTCCCCAAATAGTTCTCAGTCCTTGCCATCTGCATCACTTGATTTTTCTGTGTCAACCGACAGTGGAATTATTTTTATTTTTATTTATTTATTTATTAAAAAAAATTTTTTTTAATGTTTTTATTTATTTTTGAGACAGAGAGAGACAGAGCATGAGCAGGGGAGGGTCAGAGAGAGAGGGAGACCCAGAATCCGAAGCAGGCTCCGGTCTCTGAGCTGTCAGCACAGAGCCCGACGTGGGGCTCGAACTCACGGACTGCGAGATCATGACCTGAGCTGAAGTTGGACGCTTAACCGACTGAGCCACCCAGGCGTCCCTAGGATTATTTTTAAAGGGGGTGGGGGAAGTGAGCGCTTTTCTTCTTTAGACTTTGGAAGTATTTAAAAATTTTTGATAAAATCTATCACTTTGATTTTTCACGAAAGGGCTCTTTTGATACGTTGATTTTTCTTTAGTCGTAGGTGGTAAGCTTTGAAAATCTGTGGGGGTTTTTGCAGGGTAGTTCTCTGTCTTTGCCTTGTACTTCTCGGTCCCTGGTGGCCAGAGGACATCAGCCATTAAGGGATGACACAGTTAAGAAGCTGGGCGGCTGACGCATGTGGCTCAGTGGCTCGGCCATTGCCTCTTGAGTTCAAAGGGCAAGCATTCCCGATTTGACAAAGAGGAGTTTCTGGGTGCGTGTTTTCTGCAGAAAAACTGGACAGACTATTGAATTAGAATAATTAGAATTCTATGTAGAATTCTCTGTATCAACTTTTAAACGGTTACCTTGGGCAAATGCCAGTCTATGTGGACTTCATTTTCCTCCTCTGTAAAATGAGACCATTGACGTCCAGGTCTCCAAAGAGGCTTCTAGGTCTAAAATTTAGTCTACAATCTAATCTGAAACGATCCTGCAAAAAGGCAGTTGTGTGTATAACCGCTGTTTGAAATGTGAGTTTCTTGAACGTGACTTCACAGGGCAAAGATGTCAGAAAGCATGTTTATAAAATGTCAAAGAGGAGGAGCAAGAGGGAAATATTTCATTGTTGTTTACAAACAGCTTGGTTAACAAGTTTTCACCTTTCCCGAATACATTAGATTTGGGGGGAGGAAAGAGCAAAACTCATATTCAAACCAAGGTTCAAAAAGTTTTTTGTTTTTTTAGCAGTGATTGGCTTCTCTCTTTCATCCACTAAATTTGAGTTCCCCAAGTCTTATTCTGGCTCCACCATATTCCACCACCCAAGGAATATTGCTTGAATGCGTGGATTATTCATTGAATGATGAATTCCCCAGTGTAGTTGGTTACACGTTGTGGCCGACTACGAGAAAGTAAGACTTCTTCAATTTGTACTCTTTCTACCCTTAACTGTCCCATCACCTACTATCCACATATGGTATGTTGAAGAAAGAAAAAAAAATCAGTTACCAAAAAAAAAAAATTCTTCCTCTTAGCCTGTTCCCTCACTAAACTCCCATGAAAAGAAAAGCAAACTACTGTATGTTAGCGGAATGGTTTTTTGAAGTTTTACAAACATAAATAATCTTTCTTTTAAAAAATTTTTTAAGTTTATTTATTTTGAGACAGGGAATGTGTGCACAAGTGGGGGAGGGGCAGAGAGAGAGATAGAGAGACAGACAGACAGAGAGAGGAGAGAGAATCTTAAGCAGGCTCTGCACTGTCAGCACACAGCCCGATGTGGGGCTTGAACTCATGAACTGTGAGATCATGACCTGAGCCAAAACCAAGAGTTGGACACTTAACTGACTGAGCCACCCGGGCGCCCCAATAATCTTTATTTCTATAAAGCCATTCTATTTGTACAATAAAACCACTGAATGGATCATAGCAGGAATTTGGGGTGATCTTTTCCCCATTTGCAAAGAGCCATGTCTAAAGCAACAACAAAGCACAGCAACAACCAAAAGAAAAGAAAGTTTGGGGGTTTTGTGTGTGGGTAGGTGGGTAGGTGTGGGTGTGAGTGTGGATATTGTGATGAAGGAGCAATGGAATTTTAAGACATAATTATTTGTATATATTCTGAAGCAACTCCTGGGTTTAATACCAACTTCTACAGTAGTAAGTTTCAGTGTTAGTTGTTTTAAATCTGATAATGTTTTATACGTGGAGGAGTTTAAAACCTGGGTTTCAGTTTATGAATAGAAAAAAAAAAAGAAATCAAACCACTTTTCTCGGGTGTCAGTCTTCTTAACTACGACATGAGGTCCGGGTAGATGATGTGTAAGGTTCTTTATGCACCAAACATTCGCTGATTTTGTAAATCAGCCAATCAGTCTGATGCCAACACTGGCTTTCCAGGTTGACTCCAGAGTGGCACATTTTTCTACCTCTCTAAATTCATCTGTCCTACACTACTCATTCATTCCCTTCTGTTTAGCGCTTCAAAACAAGAATGATTTTTCAACTTTCCCCCTTTTTATCTTGTATTATGAAGCACATTTAGAATCATAAGCAAATTGGATATGTTGCCAATTTATTTTTACAGGCATGGGCAGTGCATTTTGTTTTTTGGCTTTCTCGTTTGCTGGTTTTTTGGTGTTTGGTTTTGTTTTCTGTTTTTTGTTTTTTGACATATGAGGGACTGAGTTTTAGGAGATGAGATAGCAGAGGGCAGCATGTGCGTGGCAAGAGCCCCAGGTTGCTCCGTGGTCCCGTGTGCATGGGAGCATTCAGCAGTTTTCACGTGGGACGCAGTCCGCCAGCCTCACTCCCCTAAGTGTGAAATGACACTAAGCCATATGCTCTGACGAACATTCACATGTAGCAGTCCGCTCCCCTTCCTAGTGGTTCCGAACAAGCATACCTCAGTGCGTATTGATGCTGTTGTCCAACGATATACGTGCCTTCGTTTTCTCATTCCTGGGCTTCATGGAATGCTCAACACTCCGTGTGTGTCAAGAGAATCCTACTATGATTTGTTGACCTTTGAGTGTGTGGACTTTTAAAAGTATATCTCTCCTCAGAAATAGGTAGGCATATATCTGTAATAATGTGAAAGTGCAACATAGCTAGTTATCTCGTGAGGTGCACCTACGTAAATTTTAAGAATTCACTGAGTCTATCTTTTTAAATATTTATTTTTGAGAGAGAGAGAGACAGAGCATGAGCTGGGGGGGCAGGGGGGAGGAGGTGGGCAGAGAGACAGAGACACAGGATCCGAAGCAGGCTCCAGGCTCCGAGCTGTCAGCACAGAGCCCGACGCGGGCCTCGAAACCACGAACCGTGAGATCATGACCTGAGCTGAAGTCGGACGTCCTACCCACTGAGCCACCCAGGCCCCTCCGAGTCTGTCTATTAAATTAGCAAATGTAGGGGTGGTTCTGGTGATGCTGCCTCCTCAGTGTGGCGATCTGGAAAGCTTCTCCCACAGTGGTGGTCTCACCGCCTCTTGACTGCCCGCAGAGGTGGTTACGTCATCGCTCTTGGATGCTTGGAGACAGGTACCCAGAGTCTGGGCCACTGACTAAACAAAGCAGATGACCAAGTGAAGACGCTGGGATTAGGGAACGTGTTGATAAATACATGTTGGCGTTTGGAGACATTTCTCTGGATGCTGTGGTTTCCATTTCCGCAGCATTGTCCCTGGTAGCTCAGCCAGAAGGAGTTTTTAAAACTCCTAATGAAACACACTGCTTAATTATTCGGGGGGAAGAAAACTGATGTCATATTTAATGTCCACTAAGTGTTTGTATCTCGAGCAACACGTATTGTACGTCATGTGTTGAAATCCAGTCTCGGCCCTTCCAGACAGCACAGCGGAGAAGAATAATAGTACAGCTGAGGCAGGTGCTGTGTGAAACACACATCTACCAGTGTGTTTGTTTGTCAGGCCTCAGAGGCTTTCCTTCCTCACCAGCCACTCTTCTGTGTTCAACGGAAGGATGCCGTGAGCCAACACGATCTGTCTGAAGAGATTTGGGGACACGTTAAATCAAAGGCATTTAAAGAAGACAAGGAACCTCACCCTCCGATTTGGCTTTTCTGTTAAATTCGTGGACCATATTCGTGGTCACAATGCCTGGTTTCTTGGGTTACCGCCAAAGAGTATGGCGGTTGTTTGGGTTATTTGAAAACTGGACTAATATTGCAAATCCCTGCTGGTGAACCTGGTGTCCTGACCAGGGGGCTCTCAGAGGATTCCGTAGTTTCAACAGGAGCAAAAATTCCAAACCATCGGAACTGTTCCTCCGATCTGCAACCTTGGGAAAAAAAAGATCTAAGTGTGTTTACTAAGAAAAGATAATCTAGTTCATTTTTTCGATATTATGTTTTGGATATGATAGTGTTTCACACGTGGCGAAGTAAGTTGGTTCTTGAAACAACTTGACGAAGTAGGTCCCGTTTAAAGATGAGAAAATTGCCCAATGACTCAGTTAACGAGCGAGCTGGCATTGGAACCCAGTTAGGCTGAATCCAGGGGCCAGGCCCTAACCACTCCACCACACTGCTCCTTACTATTTACGTGCTTCTTGTGCCCAACAAATGACCCACGGGTTTGCAAGTCTAGTAGAACCATGGGAGCAGGGCAAGCAGGTGAAATGTGATGGAGAGAGCAAAGTTCAGAACGATGCGCTTTCTGGTTCTGGAAGTGAAAGCGGCTGCCAGTCAAAGGCCATGGGCCGTCCGGCAGCTGGGACAGGCAAGGAGCAGATCCTCCCCTCGAGCCTCCAGAGGCTCAAACACAGCCTCGTGGACACCATGCTGTTAGCTCCCTAAGACCTATTTCAGACTTCCGTGAGATAATATAGTTGTGTTATTTTAAGCCACTATGTGTGGGGCAATTTGTTACAGCAGTATGGCAAAACTGCTATTCCCAGGAATTATTTTCATTTGTAATAATGTGTTTAATGAAGCTCGCTCATTCTCATCTGAGAATGATCGTAATTGTGAACATTATGATCATTACTCACTGAGGATGTAGGGACGGTGAAGGATTTACCTGTTTTGTCTCTTATAAATAATCCCAATTGCTTTCTCTGCAAGTTTGAAAGAGTCTTTACATCCTTACGGTTTTGCTCAGTCAAGAACTGATCATCTAAGTGGTTCTAGGAAACTCAGAGCAATTTACTTGGAAGTGATCTAGGAACTTAATTAGGCCTTTGAAGGAGATAGCTTTTTTGTTTTGTTTTGTTTTACAGAGGAAAGGGTTTGTCCCTTCATAGACAGTTACTTACATCGCACCCATTATTGGGAAAGCCAAAATTGCTTTGAAGTTTCAAAATGCTGATATTTCGGAAATGTATTTAGTTGAACCCAGAGAAAATCTTTTTCATCCACAGTCGTTTCACTTAGCATGTTGCAAGGATGTGCCTGTTAGTAAGTTTTGTAAGACCCCACTAATTCTTTGAAGAGAAGCGTGCTCTCCAAATTCATAAAGTTCCCGCTAGCAAACCAGGACGAACGCACAGATGCCAGGACAGGCACATGGAAACACTTTCCCGTGTACTTCCCCTTGGAGCTCCGTGACCTTGGATCGGGCGGGAGGGTGTTCTTTCAGTTAGTGCTATGGCAAGTCAATGTGAGAAGAGAAAAGGGTTTAAAAGTAAACAGGAGAAGGAAGTCTTGAACTACGGACGTAACATCTCTGGAGATTGTCTCCAGGGGTTGATATCCCCTTTAGGACCATGGCTTCAGAATAATGATGGAGAAGTTCACGTGCCCCCCACCTTTCATCCCCAGCACACCAGTGCTCACAGACACACGCCATCAATTTAGCCCAGCGTGTGTTGGATGTCCGTTGTTGGCACACCAGAATCCACCCATAATTCTTTCCTTGTCGTTCCCATGGGGCAGTCTGTTGTCTAAGCATCGTTTTGGTTTCTTGGTAAGAAATCACTTTAGGATTTGAAAGCTCTTGTTGCCTTTGAAGTGACACTGTTGGATTTTCTAACATTTATTATGCAGAAATTGTATTTAGCCTGCCTGCTAATAAGTTTATGGCTAGTTAAGAAAGATTTTGAACATTTCTTGCCTGGATAATTTCTTGTTTAATCATTGACATATGATACAAGTTTTCTGAATCATGGATTAGATTGTGACATTTCTATTTATCCCTAACATGAAGCCAATAATTGGCTATTTTTAACCAGTATCATTATCAGAAAATTTTTTTTTTCAGTGGTAGTGTTCATTGACTTATTCATTGTTTCTTATATGAAAGTAAAAAAACACAATGTCTATTTGCAATTAGCACAAAGGGTACAGCTTAATTCTCTTACTTAATTGTGCTCAACATAAATCAGCGAGCTCTGTCTCTATTTCAACCATTCAGCGCTTGTAAAGTCACCATTATTTATTTTAGAATTTTGTAATTTTCATTTTTGGTTCAAGTAGATGAAAAGACCAGCAAGGCATTTTTTTTCCTTTTTATAATAATTTAAAGTGTTCTGAATAAGCGACAGTGCCAGAATACTCTTTTGCATTTACAAATGACTTTATAATAAGATAAATATAGAAAGTGAATATAGAATTTTATCTATTAATGTTAATAGGCCACAGGCAGTCAAATATACTTACAATAGTTAGAGAATTAGGTAGGTTTGGATTTTTGTTTTCATTCTCAGTGTGCAAGTAATTGCAGAATTCTCCTGCCATTAAAATATGTAAATATTGAATATGTTTTACATTCTGAATAATTACTTTTCAGCAGCATTGCATATGCCAGACATGTATTTTTTTTTCTCAATACCGCCTACAAATTTAGGACACTTCATTTCACATGAGCATATACATAATTTTTTATATAATGATTACTTACTGAATGAAAGAACAGGTGATTCAAATTCTTGAAATACCTTGGAATGACTATCTTAGTTAACTTTTATTGTTCATTAGTGCTGCCGATAAAGAAAATGTTTTTACTTAAAATTTCCAACTAATCAGAGTGCATCCATTTGGATATTTTCCCCTGAAACAGCAAGACTCACACTGTTTCTAATTAGAGATACATATAGAGAGATGTATCACGGCAGAAACTGACACAAAATGGTATCTTTTGACAAAACGAACTTGCTGGGAACTTGACTGTCAGCTCTTTAACACAAGAGCTGTATAATGACGGACTGTGCTGTTCAGTCTGTGTTGACGTTACTTTCTCCTTTTTACTAAAGTCTTTCTGTGTTTCTTTCAGTTTGGGGTCAGTATTCTAGAACAGTGAAGATAAAAAGTTCAGGAGAAGACACGGGGAACTCCTTAGTGATTTATCCCATTGAAAATACAGATGGCGTTGGGGAGATTGTGGCCTTGGGAAGCAGCGAGTCCAGGGGAGAGGCTGCCGCTGAGCCCTGGGCTTCTCCAGGCGCTGCTGCGACACAGGGGACATTATCGGACCGGCTGCCGATGGTGGGGACCCACACAGCAGAAGCGTCCAGGGTAACGGCACCCTCGGGGTTACCATCATTCTCAAACGACCGCCAAATGGGATTATTCTGGGGATGCCTGGGTCATCGGACCGGAAGGTTCATTCTGCTTTCTATATCGTCCAACACAGGCAGCATACCATCTTTCAAACTTTTATTAAAACAAACAAAAAAGAAAACTCTGTCTTCTGTATAAGAGCATTCTTCGCAACACTGTCTTTCCCACCTCAGTCGTGAAAGACTGGAAGTCACCATTCCGTCTCACTGCACTTACGGAGTCTCCTAGAGCGGGCTATACGTCACTCAGGCGCCCGGGCTGTTTGTTATTTCAGAATCAGGCAATGCCGAACATCCTCCTCTTCTCAGACTTGTCATCTCTGGGCTGTGCGTGACATTTTAAATTGAAGTCACGTTTGGGTTGTCCGAATGCAGAGGTACCCTGGAAATGGTTCTGGAAAGTCAGAACCTTTAGTGGGATGGCCCAATAGCCCCAGGTATTGCCCGACCCCAAATTCGCCAAACTTTTCTCCAAGGTGTTATGAGAATAAGAGGGGCACATGAGGAGAGGGCTGAAGAGGAGGGGTAAGCGGGGGAGAAGGCAGGCAAATTGTCATCCTTCGCACTGGTGGAAATTGGAGGTGGGAAGAAATGAAACGCAGGAGAGTGCACCACAGTGCATTTGTCCCCGACACAGACCAGCCCCACAGGACAAACACATGTAGCCGTTTGCCCTTCTTGATCCATCGGGAATTTTCTAATGAGACAAACAGAAGGGTATAGAGAAATCCTATTTCTCTGACTGAAAAAGAGAAAGGAGAAACAAGAATAGCTAACATTTAAATAGCACTCGCCATTAACCAGGCCCTCTCCAAAATGTTGGAAGTGTATTAACCAATTCAAACTAGCCTCTATCCTAACAGTGTTGTCCCTGTTTGCACGATGCAGCTGAAGTACAGAGAAGTTAGGTAACTTGCCCAAGGTCGCAGAACTTGTAAGTGACTGAGCCTGCTCGAGGGTTCCCGTCCAGGCTGTCCGGCCGCACACGGGTGTGCCTCGAATTTTTCAGACTTAACAGAAAACAAATATTTTGAGGATAACATCTGAATAATCATTTTATTAACAGCCATAACTTTGTAAAAAAATGTTTATGTATTTTCGAGAGAGAGAAAGCACAAGCGGGGAGGGGCAAAGAGAGAGGGAGAGAGAATCCCAAGCAGGCTCCATGCTGTCAGTGCAGAGCCGGACTTGGGGCTCGATCCCATGAACCACGAGATCATGACCTGAGCCAAACCCAAGAGTCAGAGGCTTAACTGACTGAGCCACCTGGGTGCCCCTAATATCCATAACTCTACCCGTTCAGAAGCAGAACTTTTACGGTAGGGCAGACACGTGCTTTTTGGTCATCCAGGTTTTTCTTGTAACCAGTTGTCCACTTGGCAAGTGAGAAGAGAGAGACCCCAGGGGGAATGACCGAGAGGGTGCAGGAGGGGAGTGCAGGAGGCAGAGGGGTGAGGGTGGGGACCTCTGGCAGCCACACTGGGTCATCAGGGAGCATAAGAAGTTAGGCTGGAAATACTGAGCAAAGGATTGTATCTGACACGTGAGGACAAAGGGAGAGGCAAGGGGTTGGGGTCAATGGAAGTAAGTCCACCTCTTTAAAAGCGCAGTCAGGGGGCGCCTGGGTGGCGCAGTCGGTTAAGCGTCCGACCGACTTCAGCCAGGTCACGATCTCGCGGTCCGTGAGTTCGAGCCCCGCGTCAGGCTCTGGGCTGATGCCTCAGAGCCTGGAGCCTGTTTCTGATTCTGTGTCTCCCTCTCTCTCTGCCCCTCCCCCGTTCATGCTCTGTCTCTCTCTGTCCCAAAAATAAATAAACGTTGAAAAAAAAAAAATTAAAAAAAAAAAAAATAAAAGCGCAGTCAGGGAACACTCCTCCTGGGGTATTGTCTGTGTCACCAGCTAGACCTTGCCTAGATTTGGGGGCAGCTGTCTTCACTGTTGTGTATGTTGTGCACTAGGAAAAGGATGGTTTTCTCTCACTCAAGGGAGAGATACTCGTGAGTCCTATGAGCGCCCAGAGCATTTTTATTATATTTTGTGATTACGGTTGGAGACGCTGCTTTATCTTATTTCTTGTAAAACTCAGAGGGAAGCCTTCCAAGGGCTTTACTGCTCTCGGCTCCCTTCGTAATCAAATATGCTTCTTCAGCAATAATTTTAGCATCTATTATCACGTTCGGGCCTCTGGCAGCCGGGCAGGCTTACAGCTTTGACATCGCTCGAGGTTTGCACACCGTCCTGCAGGGCTGTCTGGTGCTCCTGATAATAGGTTCTAAATGCGCAGCTGATTTATGCTGCCTGGAATCGTCCCATCTCTTCCTAGCAAGTGAATTTGGCAAATGAATCGTTTAACCTTTCCAGCCCCAGTGTTCAAGCCTCACCGTGAGGTCATTGGGGTCACGCCGAGTTTGACAGAAGAAAGTTTGGGCTGGGATTGTGAATGTCACCCTGTCTGGAAGAGGTGCCTGTTGTCATTTCAGATGAAGAAATGAAAGCAAAGAAAAGCATATTTTCCCAAGTGTGCTGAGTCTACAGCAGGAGCAAAAGCAGAGATCCAGACTCCTTGTCCCCGGTCACACGCTTGGCCCCGTGGGCTTTCTTCTCTTCTCACCACAGCTCAGAATGGTGGCGCTCAAGTTCAGCCTCACGCTTAGGTGGTGGGAGCTGATTCCAGGACACAAGGTTTAAGGACTTGGGTGGGGGAGGGGGGCCAGTCAAGGGGGTCGGCATCAGTCCGACACGCTAGCTCTCCCTTCACTGTGACCTTGAATGTTTATATCACAGGGATCTATCTATCTTTAAACAAGCCTTGTAATTAAGCAGAAACTCAGTGGAAAGAGACTCCGACGGTCACATGACTGGTCCCCCAAGCAAAATGCAAAGGTGTCTCCCTGCTCTTTGGCCCCCCTGCTCTCAGAAAAGCCTCATCACGTCCTTGGAGCTGGCTGTGGAGGGTTCCATGTAATACCCTGACCCCCCCTTACCCCCTGTCCCTGCTCCATCGTTGGGTGAGGCTTTCTCCTTCATAAAGAATCTTCAAATAGGGGCGCCTGGGTGGCGCAGTCGGTTAAGCGTCCGACTTCGGCCAGGTCATGATCTCGCGGTCCGTGAGTTCGAGCCCCGCGTCGGGCTCTGGGCTGATGGCTCGGAGCCTGGAGCCTGTTTCCGATTCTGTGTCTTCCTCTCTCTCTGCCCCTCCCCCGTTCATGCTCTGTCTCTCTCTGTCCCAAAAATAAATAAACGTTGAAAAAAAAAAATAAAAAAAAAAAAAAGAATCTTCAAATAAACATCATAGGCAGGAAGTCCTTGTTAGTTCCCCATGTTGACTCAGAGTGGCACAAGAATATTTCTCCTTGCCTCAAGGGTCAACGTGACCCAAGCCCAGATTTGACCAGAATACAGACATAAATTTTAAGGCTAACGAAGGAGCTGTTGTTAGGGTCAGTTGGCTTCTGAAGCTTAAGAAGGTTAGAATTCTTTCTTTTACGGACATAATTTTCCTGCCTTGGTTTCCTGTGTACTGTAGTACAATATGTTCTCAAGTCTAATTCTTGGAACGGTCTCGAAGGTTCATGTGCTTCTTATTTTGTTGCTACTTGTCAAAGGCCAAAGGGGTTGAATGTGTCAGACACATTGGGTCATTTGCATAACGTACTACATAGTAATAGGAACAGGGTATGTAGAAATTGGAGGATATGTTTCATCTTGTTTCAGCATTTAACTTCAGATCATGGCCAAGTGTCTGTTTTCATTGAGAAAAGCAAGAATCCGCCAAAAATCAACATGGAGCAAGTGAATTACATCATGAGGAAAAAGAGTGAAGATGTGTGAGCGAAGAAGACACACTGTTCCACTCAGTTGTTATTGGAGCAGCCTTGTTTTTAAAAAGTCTTAAACTTCTCATTGCAGTTTGGAAAACTCTTAGAGAATTCAGTTTACGGATTGATGTATATCGCATTCTGAAACTGCTCACAAAGCGTAAGTATTTCCTTTCCGTGTAATAGAGATGCTCGCGATGCAGTTTTCAGGCAGCAGCCTTGTCGTGGGGGACAACCCCCTGATTTTGAACTACGTTACAAAGCTATAGTAATTAAAACCATATGGTCCTGGCATAAAACCAGACATATAGACCAACGGAACAGAATAGAGTGCCCAGAAATGAACTCACAGTATATGCTCAATTCATTTATGGCAAAGGAACCAAGAATATACAGTGGGGAAAGACAGTTTTTTAATAAATAGTGCTGGGAAAGACTGGACAGCCACATGCACAAGAATGAAACTAGACCCCTATCTGACACTGTCCACACAAAATTAATTCAGGATAGATTAAAGACTTGAACATAAGACCTGAAGCCATAAAACCCCTAGAAGAAAACATAAGAGGTGAGCTCCTTGACAAAGATCTTGGTGATGAGGTTTTGAATCTGACACCCAACAGCAAAAGCAACAGAAGCAAAAATCAGCAGGTGGGGCTAGCTCACACCGAAAACCTTCTGCACAGCAAAGGAAACGATCACCAAAACGAAAAGGCAGCCTACGGAACGGGAGAAGATACACACAAGCCATGGGTCCGCTAAGGGGTTGATACCCAAAGTCTGTGATGCACTTGTACAACTCAACAGCAACATAAAACGATTCAGTTTAAAAACGGGCAGAAGATCTAGGGGCGTCTGGGTGGCTCATTTGGTTGAGTGTCTGACTCTAATTTCTGCTCAGGTCGTGATCCCAGGGTTGTGGGCTCAAGCCCCACGTCAGGCTCCGTGCCGAGCGCGGAGTCTGCTTAAGATTCCGTCTGCCCCCTGCCCCTGCTTGTGTGTGTGAGCCCTCTATCTCTAAAATAAAAATGCAAAATACAAAATAAAGTAAATAAAAACAGGCGGAAGATCTAAATATTTTTCCAGAGAAGGCGTACATGAAAAGCTGCTGGACATCGTGAATCAGCAGGGAAATGGAAAGCAAAATCACAAGGAGATATTCACCGAACACCTGTCAGAACGGCTATTATCAAAAAGACAGGAAATAACAAGTATTAGTGGGGATGTGGAGAAAAGGGAACCCTTGTACGCTGTTGCTGAGAAAGTAAATTTGGGCTCCAGAGAACAGTATGGAGGGTCCTCAAAAAATTAAAAATAGAATTATCATATGATGCAACAATTCTACTCCTGAGTATTTTTCCAAAGAAAATGAAACCACTAATTCAAAAATATATTTGCATCCCTATGTTGATTGCAGTATTATTTATATATATTATTTATATGTTATGTATATTAATATATATTTATATTGTTTATATATTTATGTATCATTTATATATATTATTTGCATATTTATATATATATATGGAAACAATCCAAGTATCCATTGACGGATGGATCAAGAAGATGTACGTGTGTGTATATATATATATATATATATATATATATATGTATGTATACATATATATGTATGTATGTATGTATATGTATATATGTATATATATGTATATACACACATATATATAAAACATACATACACAATGGAATATTACTCAGCCATTAAAAAGAATGAGATCTTGACATTTACAACAACATAGTTGAAACTTGAGAATATTATACAAAGTGAGCTAAGTCAGAGAAAGGCAAATACTATATAAACTTATATGTGAATCTTAAAAAAAAAGGCAAGCTCATAGATACAGAGATCAGATTAGTGGCTGCCAGAGGCAGGAGGTTGTGGGGTGGTGACAGACATGGGTGAAGGGGGTCAAAAGGTAAGAAGAAAAAAATGCAGTTGACGGAAAACAGGCATAGAAATCTATGTGTAGAGAAAAGAAAATGTGTATTCTTGAGAGAATTCCTCTGGAAATTTCTACTTATTATACAATTCTCAAAATATTCTCTTGAAATTTTTGGAGAGTTTTTTTGAAAAGATAAAATTATTGTCCACTCTCTTAAATAAACTAGAACAAAATATTTTTTTTGCAACTACATAAAAATGGGTTTGGGAATTTGGGGCCACCCTGGAAAAATTCTTCAAATCGCTGTTGTAATCACACATTCTTTTAGGTACACACCTACTTCTCTAACCATGGCCTGAACAATTTGTGACTCTTCTCAAACTATTTTCCACTGTCAAAGGAAAAAGATTTGCTGTCCTTGCAGATATTCAGAAGAATGAGCTGCGTTCCCTAAGAAAAGCAATTCCAGAAGGGAACTCCTCACCATGTTTAGAATAACGGTAACAGCTCTGGTATAACAGCATCACTTGTGAAACAGCACAACTGTCTGGATGTCTTAGTTCTTATGTATTTGTTGAAAAAATGTAATAGTTTACAGTGACATGTGCGATAGTGAGGCAGTGGATGCCTTGTTTTAGAAATTTTCACCACTCTGACCCCGAATACAATTGCCGTTAATAGCTTATGACATGCTTGTCTTTGACTTTTGGAGAAATAGGTGATCTTGTAAGTTTCCAGGAGCCATGATAGCATAACCAGCATAGTTATTCCCCAGGCATTTTTGAAAACGACATCTTTCAGTAGGAAGGGCATGTTGATAAAGTAAGACTTCCCAAAATAGGAAAAACTATTATATTTGAAAAGCAGATGATTACTTGAAATATTTCTTATCACAATATAAATTTTATAGTTGAAATTATATTGACATTGTGGTGGCAGTGGTATCCAAATGAACTCATCTTTGTTAGTTTGAGGCTTGTATTATTTCTTTTTAATTTTTTAAACATGTATTCATTTTTGAGAGACAGAGTGAGACAGAGTGTGAGTAGGGGAGGGGCAGACAGAGAGAGGGACACGGAATCTGAAGCAGGCTCCAGTCTCCGAGCTGTCAGCACAGAGCCCAAAGCAGGGCTCGAACTCATGGATGGCGAGATCACGACCTGAGCTGAAGTCAGATGCTTAACCGACTGAGCCACCCAGGCACCCAGAGGCTTGTATTATTAAAGTGACAACACAGTATTTTGTTCATGAACGGTGGTTACAAATCTGCTGATAGAATAAATGAATGTGAATATTGAAAAATTCGATCACGAATGCTTGATGCGTTACCGTATAGCTGGATGGAGGGTTTAAAAGTAAATACAGATGTGCCTTCATCAATATTTTGAATGATGTAACTTTTACACACGTTACATTGGCCCTGAAGTTATGAACCTGAAGTCAGACTCAAGAAAGCATCAGATATGTCCATGTTACAAAAGCAAGTTAGAGATTTACAGAAGTTAACTCATTCAACACATTACCGAGTAACTACCGTGGTTCCATTTGATGCACTAGATGTCAAGGAAAACGTAGCAGGGAAACTGCACCCTTACTGCTTGGAGCTTACACTCTAGTGACTAGAAGGCTCCAGAAGGAAGACACCGACCCAGGAATCTTTGTATTCCGTGGAAGTGTTCTCATTCCAGATCACTGCATTCTGTTTTCTGCTTTGAAGTGTGATGAATTTGGACCCATGGTCTCCAGAGTCCTGTGACATTAGAATATAAGCCAGGATCTTCTGAATTCTCCTTTGTTCTTAAACGATACAATCCTTCCCACCCCCAAATCTTAGTATTTGCAATACGTACTATTATATGTGAGTACTCTGTGTGAAAGCATTTTGTGAGCTATACAGTCTGTTCACTCCAAGTTAGTGTTACTCTTCAACAAGAAGACATCTGAGCTATAGCTCCACAAAGGACCACATAGACTCGCACAATTATGCAGAGAATACAACAGCTAATCTGAAGGTCTTTTCTCCCCCCCTCTCAAAAGCTGGAGTTGCTCTTGCCTGAATTAGCTGGTTAATTTATCAACTGTCCACCTCGCTTAGTCTTTGTAGAAACAGTTTCTAAATCCCTTCAAACTGTAGTTTATGTTCACGATGGTTTAGAGCTTATGTTTTCTGGCGGCCACGGAATGTGTCACCCCATTAGAGAGACTCTCAATATTGTTTATGGAAACAGGGAACAAAATGAAGTCATAAATCTGGAAGACACCCTTTTTGGCCACTGCCTTTTGGGGAGAAGTAAGTCCAAATAATTAAAAAAAAAAAAAAAAGGGCCAGTTAACTTTTTTTCTTAAACATTTCCCAGCCAGGGCGTGTTATAACCTAACACAGTAACCTAAGTCAGCAGTCATGTATGTTTTCTTAAGTAGGTTCCTTGTAGAAAACTGGAACAAAGGACATGACAGGATAATGTCTCAAACTGTCCCCTAAATCTTTCTCAATTTTTCTGTCATTTTGCTTCTATTTTAAATGCCTCAACCCATAGGTAAGCCCTCTTAACTGTGCAATTGAAAACACCCCAAGTGAGCCTGCTCCAAACTCAAGAAAGAAAAATCAGATTTCACACTAGGAATGAAGTACTTTATTATTTCTTTCACGTTCTGCTTCCTTTACACTTTTCTGGAAGCATCTCTAAAGGCGGGCATGGCAAGAGATTTCGAGGAGAGACACCATGGCAGAAATGTCTTTTCTAAGGGTTAATGAGGTCACGTTGTTTGTTATATTTTTTGAGGTCTTAGAATACTTGTGCATTTCTTATTCTGATGACAAAGTGCAGCTGTTTCTAGTCAACCCTTTTTAAATAAAGTTCTTCCTTTGCGCATCCGTTGCAAAATCAGCAAACTTCTGGGCCCAGAGTGAATCTTCTCCTGTGTGCATGCCAGATACTTTATTGTTTGTGGGAGTTAATCTCCAGGTTAATCTCCAAAGATGGACTTTTTTTTTTTTTCCCCCAGTTGGACTCACATATAAGTAAATAAAGTCCCCATCTGGATCTCTGCATCTGAGGCTTGTTTTGAATTCATATATAAATTCCTCAATTCCACACAATTGTGCTATGTGAACCATCTCTGCACATGAATTATATTTTTCCACTGTTAAAATTCTCAAGTGACTCAACAAGTATGTCATTCTTTTCTCTTCCAGGGTCCCCCTCGGGACCCTGGATTTGGAAGGAGTTCACTTATAACATTGCCATCATGAGCGCCACCTTTCCCCCTGCCTTTGGTTTTCACTTTTATTGAAATACCGTATAGAAAGATGCACGAGTATTAAGGAAACATCTTGATGAGTTTTGGCAAATCAAACATACACCCATAGAGCCGGTGCCCCTGCCAAGAAATGAGACATGCTAGTGCCCTGAGATGGCCCCTGCTAACACTCCTTTCCAGTTGCTGGCCCTCCCGCCCTCCAGCAGCCATTTGCCTGACTCCTAGCGGCATAGATTTTTTTCTTGCCAGTTACAGGCATTCCGTGTAAATGGAATTCCATTTACATTCCATTCCATGTAAATGGAATCAAACAGTAGACGCTCTTTAGTGTTTAGGTTCTTTCACTTGCCGTTTTTTTGGTGAGCGTTATCTTCTTGATACGTGGAGTTAAAATTGTTTTTTTTTTTTTTTCTCTTACTGCTGTGTAGAATTAGGTTGTATAGACGATACGTTGTATAGACATAGCGCATTTCATCCATTTCATGTTCATGGGCATTTGAGTAGTTTTCTAGATGGTGCTGTGATAGATAGTGCTCCTGTGAGCATTCTTGTGCGTTCCCCTTGGTGAGCAATTTGCACACATTTGTCTTGGAGGTATACACAGGGGTCATCAACGTATTCTAGTTTTTTAATTTTAGTTTATGTTTTTCAAGGTATTCTTTTTTTTTTTTTTAAGTTTATTTATTTTGAGAGAGAGACAGGTCAAGAGGGAGAGAGAGAATCCCAAGCACTATCTGTGTGGAGCCCAACACGGGGCTCGAACGCACGAACAGTGAGGTCATTCCCTGAGCCCAAACCAAGAGTTGGAGGCTTAACCAATTGAGCCACTTAGGCGGCCCTGTTTTTTCAATTTTATTGATGAAAAACTTACATTACTGAGAATTTCTCATCAGCCAGAGTTACTGTGTTGAGTTCATATCATTCTTTTTCTAAATTGTAGAAACTCAACGTTTTAATTCGCCAGGCTGCCTGCCCTCTTGGTTTCAATCAAGCCAGTTCCTTTTCCACCCTGTGCGCCGTCCTCCGCTTGCCCTGCGTACGTGTGCACGCTGCACACTCATTCTTACTCTTTCCTCCTTGCTTGTATTTTTGTCTCCTGGAATGGTCTAGTAGTAACACCGATAGTAACAAGTAACAGTGGCAACCGTGCACTGAGCACTGACCGTATGAAGAAAGTGACGATACTTTTTACATACTTGACTCCCGCATTATTCTCATGTTGTGCAAATATTACTGTCCCAGTTGACCAATACTTTTTAATTGTGATGCTTATGATGTACATGTACCAAAAAAGAACCGAGAATAATATATAGTTACCACTGAGAGACCCAGCTCTCAGATTTGATTGATGTTGAAAATCTGTCATTTTGCCTCCATGTTTTTCTCTATCAGGGCCCCGCCCGAGTCAGTCAGGATCAGTCGCCTCTGCAGCTGATGCTTTTCATAACCTCTCGACATCTTGTCCATTGGAGAAGGGATGTTATTGTTCATTATTTCTTGTAAGGGTAGTTACACACCAGCCGGGTGTGGGCCCCTCCCCCAAGCGTGTGCCATCTCGTATTTTATACGTGAGGATGTCCACATCCAGAGGGGTGACCGGTGCGGGGCCACGTGGCAAGCAAATTTCAACCTCTTTTGTTAGTTCTCTGATACAACCGTTCTCTTAAAGTCCGCTTCGATGACCTCATCATCGCAGGTAAACCTTCTCTCCTTATGTCAGTGCCTCCTTCTGAGGCTCTTCTGCCCTTGCTGCTCTGGACCCGAATGCCTCTTGTTTTCTCTCCCACTGCGATCGTGCTTTCTCTCTTCTTTGTCGGTGGCCCCTCCGCTTCCTCCTAAAACATAGGCAGGACTCAAGGCTGTGTCTTCTGTGCTGCCTCTGTTAGCGGTTTCATTTACTCGTGGGCTTTCTGTGCGGAAGACCCCAAATCTTCATTTTTAGCCCTGATTTCTCCTTCATGACTTCGACCCAGGGCTCAGGCTACGCATGGAGTGTTCCACTTGTGCAAAGCTGATTTCGACGTCTTCTCTCCTCACCAAACCTGCTCCTGCCCTTATGTCCAGTGCGGGGTCACCCCATCGCTTTGTCATTCTCTCCCCGTGACCCCATGCGTCGTCGAACTCTTGCCTACACTTCCATAGAAGCTTCGTAAGGGACCTCCCCTGTCCCTCGTTTCTACCCATCCTCACAACTGACCTTTCACTCTTCCGTGCAAATAAACTTTGAGGGGTTCCCCAGTGCATGCCAACTAAAATTGGCCCATTAGTGCCTTATCTGATTTCAACTGATCTTTCAAGTCAAATTAATCTATTTTTTCCTCCCGGTATGTCTACACTTTCCCATTTCGGAATTTTTTCCCAATGCTGTTTCTTTCTCTAGAAAGCATTTCCTCCTTTCTGTGAACACCCGGTTCATCCTCCAAGGCCCCACTTCCTTGTATCCTTTCTTTGTATCCTCAACCAAAAATAATACTTGGTAGTCTTTTTTTAACCAGGGATGATTGACGCCAGGGGAACAGGCCAGTCCAAGGGAAGCCACTTCAAACAGGGAATGGGACCAACATTTTATACTAGGCAAGAATAAGGGGGTTGATTTGGGGCTTTAACTTGAAAACATACCCCAAAATTATAAGTTATAAACTTATTTTCCTTATAATTGATAAAATTTGGGTTCTAATTGAAGTTATGTGTTAATTCTTGGAAAGTACAAAGAGCGACCAAGGTATTTGTTGATTTTTTGGCATGAGTTTCTGACAATTCTGAAATGATTCAGTCACATTGATTTTGACTTTTGCAGCACAAATATAAATGATTTTTTAAAAACTCCGGAAACTCAGTTTTATTTAGAGCATTTTACTTTAATTTGATTTTTAAAACACCATGTCGGGGCACCTGGGTGGCTCAGTTGGTTAAATGTCCTACTCTCGATTTTGGCTCAGGTCATGATCTCACACACAGTTCATGGGTTCGAGCTCCACATCGGGCTCTGCGCTGATAGTGCAGAGCCTGCTTGGGATTCTCTTTCTCTCTCTGCCCTCTCCTGCTCGTGCTGTCTCTCTCTTTCAAAAATAAATAAATAAGCATTAAAAAAAAAAAGTAAGCAAAAAGCACCATGTCAATCCCTTATCACTTGTTTAATTACTTGTGTTCTCTCTACCATATTGTCACTTATGAGTGTCTTTGCATGGAGTTTGAGTGGTTCTTCCCTGTTTCCACTTTCACTGAACTTTATGCAATTATGCAGATATTTCTATACTCTCTTTTAGCAATAGGTTACCATTGATGTAATCATTAAACAACTTGTGAGACTTTCTGTGATTACTTAACACTTTTCCTTAGGTTTTCTCTGGTGTTTACTGTTGTCCGAGTGTTTGAGTACTGTCTGTTCCACAGGTGTTAGTTAAGTTTCTTGCAAGGCAAGACTCATGCCTTGTTTGTTTTTGTACCTATATCTGAACCCATGGAAATGTCTTGTACATAATAAATATTTAATAAGTATTTGTTGAATTCTGTCTTCTGTTGGTTCCTCAGTAGAACCAATCCTTGCCTTTGGCTGAATTCCATCATTGGAAACAATACTATAAAACTAGTTTATAGAAAAATGGATCATTTCTTTTTTATATGAGAGCAGTGCATTAATACGGTGTCGCGTTCCACATCAGAGACTCAATTTCAGATATAACCAATCGTGTATCCTGAAAGATATGATAACTAAAATCTTCTCTGAAAACTTAAGTAAAACCTGTATTCCAAGTCTTATAAAATGTTTATTGGCTTATCATGTATAATGATTACTTGTGTGTTACAATGTGTACATAAAATGAAAAGGTATAAACCAGACTATTTAACATAAGTGTAAAGGCTGACGTAAACATCAGTTAAGATTCTAATTGACAACATTCTCTTCTCCGTCCAAAACTTAGAAGGGGCTTTGGAAAATGATTTTAATAACCCGATTCTTTTAAAAAATCTCACTGCAGGATGCCTTAAGCAGATTACTTCATTTACTCCTAAGTAAGTAGAGTTTGGGTTTGGGAGAAGTGGACAATTCTGTTGACCTTAGCTTTGCCTCATCTTATTTTAGGGGTTACCTCAGTACCTGTCTGAGGATGTGATAATGGTGTTGTTTCTACCACTAAGAGCTGAGCTAACGTTTTCCCCAGTCACCCTCTCTTTATCCAACTTAAAGCCATTCAGTCTGAGAACAAATAAATTCTACACAAGAGCAAAGAGTAGTTATGTCATTCTACGTGATGTTTAGTCATGAGAATACTTCGCACACCATTGGGAAACCATTAAAACTATTACCAGGTCATTGGAATGGGCATTTTAAAGGGAATTTCTGGAAGAAGATAAAGCCCTGAGTTAGCACGTGCTGTTGTACAAAAATCAGTGAAGTGGCCAAAATTCAAGAATGGTGGGAAATACGTGGCTGTGATGGAGTAGCGTGGCGATCTGTGAAGCAGTTTGTGGTTACGCGCACCTGCATCGCTAACATCTGACTAGGGAAACAAGGACTCGCCTCCATAACTCGGATGTCCTTGCTCTCTCTTATAAAGCTTTTATCTGGACTCAGTAGAATTACAGTGTACCTTATCTGATGTGGGCAAATGAAGTATTCTGATAAATATAGTTTGTGGTCCAATGAAAATAGACAACTTATCCAAAAGATGAGTTCGTAAACCATTTTCTTATACTTCTCTTTCTCTTCAGCACCCAAATATCCTTTTGCCGTCGGGTTTCTCTTTGTCGCCCTAGCAAGGCCTATTAACTTGCAGGGCCCTTAATAAAGAGGGCTGCCTTCTGATGTATCTCTCCATCCCTCCATGTAATCGTGACAACTGAAGTCAGACGCTGTTCTCTGTTCCTCTCCAGTTGTAACGTGGTATTTCCTTCACTTTCCTTTAGCTGGGCCAGGTGTTGGCACCAGGGACTTCAGGAGCATTTATCAAGAAACATTTGCTCAGTTCGACCCAAATACCACAAGACAGCCTCATCTTTTCTTTAACCTTTACAGTTCTCAAAAACGGAATGGTGCCCAGGCCGGCACAGTTGATCTCATTTTGTTGAATTTGAATACAGGTCCAGTTACTCTCAAGCAACTTAAGATTTCTTGGTTCTTTTTAACGTTGATTTATTTTGAGGGGGGGGGTGGGGGGCAGAGGACCCAAAGCGGGCCCTGCGCTGACAGCAGCGAGCCTGACGCTCACGAACTGTGAGATCACGATCTGAGCTGACGTCGGATGCTCGACCGACTGAGCCACCCAGGCGCCCCTAGCAATTTAGTTTGACAGTTTAAAAGAAAATCTCCAGAGTGTTATTATTGACTCAAAAACCTCAAGCATCTACAAGTGTGAGGCACTGTATGAGGATACAAAGTCAGACCTGTTTGCAGCCTTTGAGCTCATGCTTTGATGGAAGGGAGGTGCATGTATGTTGTCTTCACCACGTGTAACCAGAACTCGACACATAGTATATATGTTTGTTTTGTTGTATGTTAAAATCCGTTTATAGTAATATTATGGTTGCCTATCTTGCCTGCCTTTGCATAGGTTTTGAGGGCTGGGGCTTTGTCTTATTCCCACAAGTGTATTCCAAGTAATGTACTTACTCCAGACATTTTCGGTCTTCCCATCAAACTTTTTTTTCAGTGAATTCTCATTGGAAACAATTTATTAGACAGTGAACCAACATGCATTTCTGGAAACCATATGGTATCTCATTAGGCTTCTTTGATGACCCTGCCTTGATGCTCCCTTCTGTTTCCATTCCTTTATTCTGTCATCGGCACATACTAATTATGAGAGAGCTTTTTCTACACGTGACATGATATTCAGCCAGAGCCGAAGCCATATTTTGTGTGAAACATAATATATTTTCAGTTACCCAAAGACTAAAGGATTATTATTATTTACATACAACCACCATGAGAATCATTAGAGGTGTAGACTTACACAGGAAGAAAAAGCAAGACCAAAGGAAAAAATAGGACACACAAGAAAGCAATAGTGTATTTGTAAATGTATCGTAAATGTAATTAACTGTCAACTGTAAACAAATAGCTGTTTTTTAACATGAAACTAAAATGCTAGACGACAACAAAGAGACGGCCTATACGCATGTTCAGTGGTGGTTAAATTTGTGGCGGCACCAAAACATAACTCGATAAAATGAGAGCTTCTAAACTGGCAGAGGGGAGAAACACGGAATTTGGGCAACGTTAGTTCAAAGGAAGTCGAGAAAAGAGAGCAGACGAGCAAAATGCAGGAGAAAATGCAAAGTAAGATGATGGAAATAAGCTCCGTGTGTTAGTCATCAGCCTCATGGAGACGAATCAGTTACCGCGGGGGGGGGGGGGGGGGGGGGGGGCGGGGCGGGGAGGGAGAGTCCTCGCATGGTGTTTGGTGTGTCCCAGGCACCACTCGGAGGTCTACGTCCATATTAGCTCTTAACATCAGCCCACGCAGAGGGGACAGCTAGTACCTCATCTTGTGAATGAAGTTGCTGGAGTACAGAGAGGTTGAGTCTCTTGCCGGAAGTCACACAGGTTAAAGGTCTTGGATCCAGGAGTAGATTCAGGTCAGCTGCTCTTGAGCCTACCAGTCTCCAGGGGCATCACTCTCTTTGGTCATGTTGCCCTGGAAACGCGAGCTGCACAATTGTGTACATAGTATGATGCCACTTAAAAATGTGAGAACAAAAAACCCAACACTATATGGCGTACACATAAGTGTGTATTAAGAGTATTGGAAAAACAGGGGTGTCTGAGTGGCTCAGTTGGTTGGGGGGCCGACTCTTGATTTCGGCTCAGGGCATGGTCACGGTTAGTGAGTTCAAGCCCCGTGTCAGGCTCTGTCACTGACAGCGTGGAGCCTGCTTGGGTGTCTCTCTGACTTTCCTTCTCTCTCTGCCCCTTTCTGCTTCTCTCTCTCTCTCTCTCCCTCTCTCTCTCTCTCTCTCTCTCAACATAAATGGATAAGCTTAAAAAAAAAAGAGTATTGGAAAAACCCATTCATCGGAATGACAGAATGATATTTACCAATGTCAGGGTAATGGTTACCTCAAAGAGAGACAGGAAACCAATATATGATCTCAGAGGGCTTCAGCTGTATCTGTTATGTGTTTGTTTTTAATATATGATAGGAAGCAAACATGGCAAAAATGTTATGATTTGTTAAGGCTGGATGATGATTCATGAGTGTTTTCATAATATTTTCTATTCTTTTTGTATATTTGGCGTATTTCACAATGAAAATATTTTCTCTTAAAGAAACAGTTATAGGAAGTAGACGTTTCTCTCTTCTGTCACGAAATTGGTCATTGAATCCTGAATTTTGCGTACGAGTAATTGTTCCTCTTGCATGTTGCTCCTTCGGTAAAATACACTGCTACCCATCAGTGCAGTGTACAAAACTATAACGATGTTGGTGTTTGGGAAAGCAATAACTCACGGACCTTTTCTCCACCCAAATTTGGAACCAGTTGAGAGAGGAAGACAAAGGAGTCTGGCAAATACAAATGCTACTTACAGGACATTTGGAGAATGTGACTGGGTGTGTGGTGAAAGTGGACTTCTATTTTTTAATTTGTTTATGTTTATTTATTTTGAAAGACACAGAGAGAGACAGAGAATGAATGGGGGGAGGGGCAGAGAGAGGGAGAGGATCCCAAGCAGGGTCCACGCTGTCTGCACAGAGCCCGATGCAGGGCTTGAGCTCACCAACTGTGAGATCATGACTTGAGCCAAAACCAAGAGTGGGGCACTTGACCGACCTAGCCCCCCGGGCGCCCGGAAAGTGGAGTTTTACTACTGAGTGGACCTACCCACCCGCCAGAGGCAGTCCTGGAGAATCATCGACCTTGCAGGGGAGGGCCTGCCCCTGTGGAATGTACGGCCGTGAGGAGCAAGGCCAGACTCGAGTTTTCCAGCAAGAGGGAGGAAGCCGCTGGGCTCCGTCCAGCCAGCGCCTCCCAACGGCCCCTCTCGCCTAAATTCACGACTGTGGAGGACTGCGCGGTGCGGGAGAGACTGCAAGAGTTTAGAGACGATTGTCCTTAGTGGAGGTCTGAAGAGTAAGGAAGAAGTGTTTCTGTGTCCCTCCCCGACCCACCCAGACAACAGTGAATCTGCCTTCCGTGGCTTCCAGACGCTTGGAATATTGAGGAATTTTGAGGACATGGGTCGTTAGTTCATAGCCCAGTTGGCGCAGCTGATGACGTTCTCTCAGTCCGCCCAGCCCCAGCAGATACCCTTATCTGCGAATTCCACGTGTGTGTTTTCATTCACTTGTTCATTTACTATCGAATTATCTGAGAGACGGTCTCCCTTGGTGCCCTCATTTCTGGAACTCCCCTCTCCGAACCGGTTGCTCTGTCAACCTGCCTCAGAGCTGCCGTTGTCCACCGTCATTTGAGAACTTTCCGTCACCTCTCCGCTGCGTTCTGTTGGGTCCTGTTTCCTGCGTGCTTGCACCTTTGTTGGGGTGGGGCACCCCACCTAGTGGCTTCCTCAGAGCACGTACAGGGGAGATACATCTTTCAGCCATGCCTCTCTGAAAACATCCTTCTCCTAGCCTTCCATCTTTGGGGCCTTTTTCTCCTTTTTAAGACTCCTTCAATATTATTCTTCTGTCCTGCTGCTGCATTTTTCTCTACTATTTTATTTTTATTGAGTGTCCTTTCTTACAAAATGAGGTGCAATATCGTCTCTTACCCATCTGAGGATAACAAACTGCTTCTCAAGTTTAATTTATTTTTCCTCTCAGTTCCTGCGTTTGTTTTGTTTGTTTGAGTCTTTTTGCTCTCGGTGTCTTCACAGCTGATGACCCTTGGCTGTCCATATTTAAAGGACCACTGCTTAAATGCCAGTTGAACAAGGGGACTGGCACATTCCACTGAAGGACAATCAGGCCAAGTCCTGACCATTTTAGAGGGGACCACTCAATAGGGCTGAGGAAAACCGTTATAGTACCTTTGTATGAATTAGGAAAAGGATCCCCTGGAGCCTATGAGTTGATGACCGATGGATGCCTTCGTGCTAGTTAGAAAAAGGTGATGCCCCGCCCCTTCCCTGCTCATGACTCAGTAAGCGCAGCATGTGTTGGGTTTCATTCTTCACTCACCCCCTCAGGCAGATAACGGCCTGATACACTGTGAGGGCCCTGCTCCTAAATGTTAGTGTTTTTAGGCCTTTTTCTTCAGCTGGTCATGTTCTCAGAGGCAGACTTTAGTGTTCTGCTTGGAGGTGAGCTTGGAGGGGGTTGCGGGGGTGGGGAGAGCCTAAAGTTCTGGCTGCTAGTGTTCTGGAAGCCAAGTAGAGGAAGAAAGCTGGGGAGGGGAGAATGTCTCCCTGGGAGTAGGTAGACTTTCCCTTAATCTTCCGTTGCACCAAGGAGAGCTACCCATACCCAGCTTCCCAAGCCTATCGGATGCCACGTTTCAGAGAGTAAGCTTCCTGCCTTTCGCCATGATGGGGTTCTGAGGTCTTCTGGTCGTGAGGAGTAGAGAAGGAAATGGGGGGATCCCGGGAATCCACGTTCTCAGCCACACTCTTGTTTTCTTTTCCGCCCCTCCCTGCATCCTCCCGAGACACCTGGCGTCTACACTTGCTGAATCTTCCTGGAATTTTGCCTCTCCTGGCATCCCACTTCTTACCTCCTTTGCAAACTTAGGATTCGGGCTCTCTAATGAGCCTGGGAGACTTCCCTTTATCCATCTACTAAACGGCTTCCAAAATTTTGTTTCTGTGCCTCATCTGCTGCTGACCACTCTCAAGTTTTCTCTGTCCTTTTTTTGTTTGTTCTGTTTTTACGTATATCGTGCCACTTTAGTGGGAACTCATAAAGAAGCAGAAACAACACATGCGCTTACTTCTTTGTGTTTAATTGGAACTTTCATAACTTCTTTATCATTTGGGGCAAGCTCTCTGTGTTACTGAATTTTTGCGTATACTCACTCCAGAATGAGCTCTGAGTTTGGTGGTTAAGGATCTGCTACATTTTGCTCAAGACGTAGATGCTGCATCGCTCTTACTGTTTCGATCTTTTAAAGGTAATCTAATCGGTAGGCTTCCTCCACAGAATCTGTTTCCGATCTCATTGGCAGGAGTGTAGGCACCCGCGTCCATCGCCGGATTGTGAGGATGAAGCGGATTTAGTCAAGGGTTCAGGTGCCACTTTGCTGGATCCACATGCACCTTGATACGCACGTTTGCTTGGACTTCACATGATCCCACAAATCTCGATTGGCCTCTGTGGGTTTGGGGCTTGTGTGTGTGTGTGTGTGTGAATGTCCTATGGTGATTTCCCAAGGGTCCGAGGAGACCTGGCCAGCTCATGCATGATCGTACCGTTACTAGAGGTGTTCTGATCTCTAGTGTCGGCTCCAACTGTGATTTCATGTTGCAAATGAATGCAGACACGCACGCGGCCATATGGTGTTTGTACTGGTCTAGCTGTACTCCACAGAGACGCTCTGGCCAATCAATAGAAAGCCATATTCTTTACAACCAATTGACCTGAGTTTTTCTTCTTTGTGGGTGAGTATGTATTTGTAAGGTCTTGATGACAACCCTGAATATCTAATTTGGTAAGATAAAGTGATCTAGAAGACTGAGGATTTTTTCTGTCACCACAGGATCAGTTTAAATACCACTGAGTGTTTGTGTGTGTGTGTGTGTGTGTGTGTGTGTGTGTGTATGTACATAAACACATATATGGATGTGCATATGTGTAGATATATGTATGTAACTGCACATCTCACCTATGATTGCAAACTCAGCGAGTATTATTTGTAAATAGAGTTCTTGTTAACAAAATAACTAAATAAAATAAAAAATAAAAGTGAGGACCTCTAAAAACCTGTTCAGAGATGAACCTGTAAGCTTTGGATGCTGTTCCGCACTGCTGTGGACTCAGCCATCTGAATTGTTTTATTACTTAGATGCTCTCCATGCAATTCCTAGGGCCTTTATTAATGTGAATGTGTCTTGTGAAAGGAGGAGGTTTACAGGTTTCTTTATGTTCTGTAGAATATATTTCATATTAGGACTGATCAACAGGATTTTATGTAGAATGAAAGAATCATGATATTAAGTCTTTGGTTCAGATATCTCTTTCACACACACACACACACACACACACACACACACACACACACGTCAGTGCAGCAATATCTTTCACTATTCAGATGACTTAGAAAAGTCAAGTTTCTAGGGCACCTGGGTGGCTCAGTCGGTTATGCATTCAACTTCAGCTCAGGTCATGATCTAGCGGCTTGTGAGTTTGGGCCCCGCGTCGGGCTCTGTGCTGACAGCTCAGAGCCTGCTTCAGATTCTGTCTCCCTCTCTCCCTGTCCCTCCCCCATGTGCTCGCTCTCTCTCAAAAATAAACATTAAAAAAAAAGAGTCAAGTTTCTCTTTGCTGACGTTTCTTGACATTGGGTTGCCAGATTGGGAAAATAAACTGGAGTGTGATTTGTTTTCAGACTAGGGCAAGGGTTGAAGTACATTGAAAGGTTATAGTCAGTATTTGGCACAAGATTATACAGAAAGTCAATATTGTATCGATAAGTTTGAAAATGGCCTAATCCCCTGCTGTCCAATAGATCTTTCTCTGATGATGGGAATATTCTAGATCTCCATGGTAAGCAATAGCCTCATATGGCTGATGAGTACTTGAAATGTGTATAGTGTGATTGAGGAATTGAAATTGTATTTAATTTTATGAATTTCAATGAATTTCAATGTAAATAGCTAGTCTTTTCTTCCCTGGTGCTTGAAGCTTGGCCACTATCATGAAGGACACAGTAACTATGCAGACCAGGATGTTCATGACCAACCGACTGCTTCAGCAGAAACAAATGGCCATTGATGTCCTTCACCCCAGAAGGCAACAGTGTCTAAGACAGAAATTAGGGAAAAACTAGCCAAAACGAACAAGACCGCACCAAATGTCATCTTTGTTTCGGTTCAGAACCCATTTTGGTTGTGCCCAGACACCTGGCTTTGGCGTGATTTACGATTCCTTGAATTATGCAAGAAGGTATAAAGCCAAACATAGACTTGCAAGACATGCCTGTACGAGAAGAAAAGACCTCGAGGAAACAGCCAAAGGAACACAAGAGCAGAAGGAGGAACGTCGAGGGGTCTGCAGAAGCCAGTGCTGGTCGCACCCAACAAGGGAGCTGCAGGTTGGACAAAAGGAGTAAAGATTCTGCAGTGACTTTATCTGTGGTGACTGTGCAGTTTTTTGTTTTGTTTTGTTGTTTTTTTGTGAGAGGATTAATAACCTAGGAACTTAAAAAAAATAAATTTAAACAGCTGATGGATAATAGAGTGTTCTTTTACAAACACCTGGGAATGCAAACAGCAGAATAAAGTTATACTGAGTAGCAGGTCTAGTTCATAAAACTGGAAATCATCAGTAGCTCGACTATGGCACAGGTCATTCATTCCCACATCTAGTCAACGGACATGAAGCACTTACTAAGTACTATACTATATTATGTACTTAGTATATTATGCTACCTGTTGAGGAGAACAACTTCTGTTGCTGAATTGGGCCTGAAATAAATGAAAAGTTTTCAAGGCCACAGCATATATGTGAAGCTGACTGATGAAGAAGGTTGGAGGGGCAAATAGTTCTGCTGCTGTTCTAGAACAGGGAGGAAAGGAGAATGTGGCCCAGAAGGCCATCAGGGAACGCTGCCCACAGCCAACAAAAGAGGACAGAGGCCAAGAGACCTGAAGAACGTTTACAATTAATCAGTTTGAAGAAATGATATACGGTCAGAAACTACCGGGAGATAGAGTTCAAAAGTTAAAGCAGAAACACGGGCCAAAATCAAGTAGAGATTGAAGCTTAGCATAGCGAATGGCACATCCAGGAAACTATGGTTCAACCAGGATACAGTATCGTCCCAGATTACAGCTGAGTGACCATAACCCCCGGATGAAATCCATCCAGCAAGCAGATGTCTGTTGGCTGAGGTGTGAACCCACCACTCGCTTATTCCCGTACGTATGGTCCTGGCTCCATGGTGGGGGTAAATTTATGATTCCAACAGTGATTTTGTTGTTCCGCAAGCAATTCTGAAACCACTCTGGCTGTGTGAGTCCCAGCAAGATTCTGCATTTCCATGCAATATCTAGAAAGGACTTTTCTTTACTTCTTTTTCACGGAGTCTGTGACCAAAAAACTACACTTTGACTCACGAGTCTGAGATTTTGGAATGTAAGATAAAGGATCGGAGAGAGTCCTCTTTCGTTTGGTTCTTTGTAATTTTCTTACCTCACGGGAAAGGGTTGACTTTAGCTGGGTGTTCCCCAAGCTTGGAACCTACTATAAAGTGACCCCTTCCTTCTAAAGGAGACAAGAATTGGAAGAGGGTGATAATAAAAATGTCACCATCTAGTCATTTTGCTTTATAGGCTGAATATGAATTATTATATTATATATATTATAGGCTGAATATGAATATTATATGAACAATTCCTTTCAGAGAAGTCATAACTTACTTTCCAGAAGTCTTTCAACATTCAGATATGTGGGGCAGTAGAAAATAGAGTGTTCTTTATTCAGACAACTGAGTAAAGTTATTTACTAAATGGCACGGTGGGACATTGGCAAAGCCGACCTGTAGCTAATCAAGAACAAGGTTAGCCAATTATCTTCATGATTTAAGGTTCGGAATTCACCATTTTAAGCATCTTAAGAAAAAATATTCTCGTGAGAGTTCCTTCTCACATTTCTTGATGCCTAAGTGTCTGTGAGAATTTCAGAACTGCAAAGATAGAAATTCTTTCTAGAATTTCTAGAATTTCTCCTTCCTCCCTGGACTGCTATTTAGATACAAAGCTGTACATTCATGCTAAGGAAGGTCCAGAGAAGGGCTGGACCTACTGCCTGTGACAGTCTATCAAACACACCCTAGCTCCCGCAGGCAGGGGTTTCCATTGGCGGAAACTAATCATGCTTCCATTGTGGCGTCTCCACTGGGAAGCCCATCTTGTCTTGTGCTGCCTATGGGCTAAAGAGCTGTTTGCCCCACTGACAAAATATTCGAAGACTATTTTTTCACTCATATGTGGATCCTGAGAAACTCAACAGAAGACCAAGGGGGAGGGGAAGGGGGGAAAAAGTTACAGAGAGGGAAGGAGGGAAACCATAAGACTCTTAAATACTGAGAACAAACTGAGGGTTGAGGGGGGTGGGGGAGAGGGGAAAGTGGGTGATGGGCATGGAGGAGGGCACTTGTTGGGAGGAGCACTGGGTGTGGTATGGAAACCAGTTTGACAATAAATTACATATAAAAAACAACAACAACAAAACAAATTCCTTGAAGACAATTTCTTTGCTTATCAGCTTCCTCTTTCTTAGGTTAAATAAACCGCATTTTTTCATCTTTCTCTTTGGGGCTAATTTTCTAATCCTTTTTTATTCCTTTAATCTCTGTGATCAGTCTTCCTGGGATTCCTTCCAAATCCTATTGATGTTTTCAGTTTGTAGACCTGAACCGGAAGTTAATCATTCCCTTACAAAAGGCTTGCCTGGTGCTGAGCCTCACGGGGTGAGATTGCTGTCAATCATCAGTGACATACCGCAGATACTTTTATGCAAAACTTGGCTTTGAAATTATAGCATAGCACCATTGGCTTGTATTTAACTCTGTTTTTCACGAGGGCACATTTTTGTGCGTGTCACGGGTACTCAACACCAGGTTGGCTAAGACGTTACTGGCTCAGGATGGTTTTATGTAGAAAAATCTACGCTGTTAAATCCTAACTGTTTTATCTCTTTGCAAACCTGTACAATATCATGGCCATCAAGAATTTTATGTGGTATCAGGGGTGCCCGGGGGGGCTCAGTCGGTTGAGCGTCTGCCTCTTGATTTCAGCTCAGGTCACGATCTCATGGCTTCGTGAGTTCTTGCCTCATGGGCTCTGCGCTGACAGTGTGGAACCTGTGTGAGAGTCTCTCTCTCTCTCTCTCTCTCTCTCTCTGCCCTTCCCCTGCTTGCATTCTGTCTTTCTCAAAAAAAAAAAAAAAAATTTTATTCGGTATTCCAGTGTCTACACCTGGTTTGTGCAGAATTCAAGCTTTCACATTCAGCCACTCATTTATTCCCTCAACATATGTTTATTGAACTCCCATTTTTTCAGGCTCTGCCTGTCCTGCCATGCAAATTTTTAATGTATCGACAAATACTTTGGAATTGCTACTACAACTCTGTTGTGGCCCAAGGCGAGAGTGCATTGGCCCCGTTTTAGGGAGATGTAGTTAATGAAGTATAAAAAAGTCCTCATTAGAATGAGAGACTTCAAAGGCAACATCAGAGTGATGCTCTGGTGCAGGACCAACCAGCGAACTGAGCCTGCCAGAGCTGGTCTGAGCATTTACTCCAGGGCAAAAGTGAAGCAACTCGGACTGTTTCTTGGGCAAGACCATTTAACAAGAGTTACGATAGAAGTCACCCTTTAGTGTCCGCTTCGTGGCCAAAATCTGAATCTCCTTTTTTCACCTTCCATTCTGGCGACTCTGAGTGTTCCTAGGGGTTAGTTAGTTCTTGGAATTTGGTTCTGTCTGTTCTTTTCCTTGGTAGTATGATCCTCTGCTACAATGTTAACTCTTTTTCTCTGTATTTATCTCTTCCCTATCGAAGACCAAGTTCAATATCATTAACAATCTCAAACACCATTTTCTGAAATAGGTTTTATCTCCAATTGAGTACATTTTATTCTCTCCCAAGTTGTCAATTCTAATAGCTGCATTTCTTTTACTGGTTCCATACATCCTTCACTTAAAACCTCCTTCGTTTTTGTTTTTTTTTTTCATTCTGCCACTCTTTTTTCTGTTATATCATCATGATCACCTGCCTTCGTGCTCCCTAGTTCGTGTTAACCATCGTGGGCAGACTGAATTTCATCGTATCATGCTTCTCAAAATCTTTAGTGGTTTCCCGCTGTCTGCAGGATGAAGTCCCAACCTTTTCAGGACACACAAGCCTGGGAACAAAATGGGGTCAGAATATTAAACATAATTATTCTAGAGCCTTGCCTCTGTGAGTGCTCCCACCTCCCCTCCAAACCATCCAATCAGTTCCCTGAAAGGCAAGATCTTTGAAAGTCAGGACAAGGAAAAAGAATACCTTTGGTTGATGTCTGAACTAGTAATTCAAGGATAGGGTGAATTGGGCAGAAGAGATTTTAAGCACATTTCCCAGTAAGGCCTAAAGAAGGCCATGCATGTGGACAGGAAAGATGTAAGATACCCCCTAAGGGAGAATAAGAAGCCTGGCAAAGCCTGCGATGGAAGAAGACATAAAGAAATGATCTGTAGAGGAAAACAAAAAAAAGAGAATGCAAGCTCTGTCTGGCAAATTCGTCTAAACTAGTGTTTACATAGTTTACAAGCTTCTGATAACTTGGCTTCCTACAACTCTCTCAAGCTTGTTTTCAGTAGGCCAGTATTCAGGGGACCTAGTTCTGCTCTGGATAGACCAGTTTTCCTCTGGATAGACGCTTTCGGCACGTGTTCGGTGAGACATTGATTCACCGTGTGGCCCTGCTCTGTGTGTGAGACCCAGAGGAAGGCAAACGGAAGCCACGTGGAGGACCACCTGCCCCTTCACGACCTCAGCTCAAACACGGAAGCACTTTCTTATTGATGTGGACCTCATGGTGGTCCTTAGCTTGAACCTTCTCCAGGCCCGTTACTCAAATTCACACATGTCATGGGCATGTCTGTCGGGCTGGTGTGGTTGACCAGCCAGCCGGAAGACAGTTCCTAGGAGAGGCTGATTGGAACTTCCGGAGAGAGAACGCTTTCACAGGGTAGATGGAGTTAGGCAAAGTTGGCCGAATAATAAAGCTTTAGTGATTGTTGGGAGCGATACATCTGCAGCATTATGGTGCCCATCGCTTGGTTTGTCTACCAGCCATTCCCACTTGAAACACCAGGTGAATCCTACAGAGATGTAGGCAGGGGGATCTTGAAAGAAAAACGGAGTGCTCTGCACTACAGTCCTGGAAGCCTGTGGGGTAATACTTCCCGGGAGCTCATGTGGGAAAATACAAGGCTGAATCAAAGAGTGAGGCATTCCCAGCCACCCACCCACTTATCATGCAATGTAGAGCGACTTCTGCACTTCCCTAACTTCAGAGAGCCCAAAGCAACATTAGCTCTTCAAGGACTCCTGCTCATTGGCACAAAAGCACCAGGAGAAAGTAGGACCCGTCGGAAACGGCACAATGCTTGGCGGAGGCAACAGCGTCCAGCGAGTTATGGCGGCAGGTCAGTGATCTGTCATCCAGAGGCAGCTGGTGGATACACTTAGACACTACTGAAGACTTCAGAGGCTGTTTCAGGCATCGTGGGGGTGGGGTGGGGGTGGGGGTGTCCAAAGCAGAAGAGGAAACGTCAGGCCCCACAGAGTAGTTGGCCGGGCTTGTCCAAGAGCACACGGGAGGTCACCCTTAGAGGTCAGAGGTCATGAACATTTTTGAAGGCCTCTGCAGGGCATCACAGACAGAGTGTTTTACGGGTAGGACCAGGAGGTAGAACAGCACGAATTCTTAAGTGTCTTGGGCTTAGAGGAAAGTCTGTCCTTTCGGTCGGTCGGTTGGTTGGTCGGTTGGTGAAGGAGCTCTTGAAATAGACAATGATTTTTGAAATTTTTAAGGGAGAGACAAGGTGTATTTCAGAAATAAGGTTACTGTTTCCATAAGTTTAAAGAAACGGTAACTGGGTCTGTGTAAGCGTTGATCTGATTCTTACCACGTACTAAATGAGGTATGTATCTATTAAATCCTTTTATGTAATTCTTGGAACGTAAGTAGCTGTTCAGTAAGGATTCCTGTATAATCTTCCCCATTCAACTGGGAATTTAGGAGAGGACAGGGATAGAACATTTGCTAGGCTTGGGCACGAACAGCACTTCAAGCCTGAATATGCATCAGATTCAACTGTGGAGATTTCTTTACAGTCGAAGTGCCTGGGTGGATCCCAGCCACTTTGAATCAAGGTCTCTGGCTGTGGGACCCAGATGCTTTCAGAATGTTCCTCAGACGATTCTAATGAGCAGCCCAGCTTATGAACCATTGATTGGAGGATGGAGAAAGTGCTGGTTTTTGGCTTTATAAAGAACAAAAGCCAAAGTATTCTCTTTTCTTTCCTTGAGGGTGCATCGTGTTCAGATGGAAAAAGTAGAGAGCTGGGATCTAGTTGTGATCTTAGCTCTGCTGATGGAGAAAGTCAGTTAATTTCTGTCTCTCTCTCTCTCTTTAATGTTTATTTTTGAGAGAGAAAGAAAGAGAGAGAGAGAGAGAGAGAGGAGCAGAGTGGAAGAGAGAGAGGGGGACAGAGAATCCCAAGCAGGCTCCACATTGTCAGCACACAGCCTAATGCGGGGCTCAAACTCAGAAACCGTGAGATCATGACCGGAGCCAAAATCAAGAGTCGGACGTTTAACCGACTGAGTCACCCGGGCTCCCTTCTTTTATCCCAATCCCTCAGCACTTCATGGAGACCCTATTTCTTTGTGTACAGAGCTATGAAGTATTGAAAGAAATGAAGCATCTATACCATAGGAGCTGACCTGTAGTAGACAGACAGTAACCATTCGTTCTCCTTGCCCTTTGCCCTTCTCTCTAGGTAAACAGTTGCTCCTCAAAACAAGGCTTTCGCTCCCCTGTTTTCTCATGGGGAGATGAGCCACAAACCAATTAGGCTGATATTTACTCAATTACAATTTTGTCAAGTGTCACAAATGTAAATTACATAAATTATAAGGGTCTCTAACAAGATCTTCTGACCTAATTTATCCAGTACGTTAGCCTTCTGTTTTAGCTGCGTTTTCTCTTCATATTGATGTATTGAACTAATTTTTCCTCTAGTGTTAATGCAGGAAAGCTTCATGTAGGGAATAGAAATCCCTTGTCCGCAAGTATAAATGAGCACAGGCACACTGTATTTTGCCTTTGGTTATATTTGCCTATGTATGTTACTTACTCTTATGGATAAATATGTATACACTAATTGCCAAGCTTTTTTGAAAACACTTGTTAATGTATTTTAATAAAGAAGCTAGATTTTAAATCTTATTTAAGCTGTCGGGTTAAAGTCCAAAAGACTGGTTCTCATTATGGTCTAACTTGGCTGAAGTAACAATGAAGAAATGTCCAGAGTCCGTTTTAGTTGGCAGCACTCCAAAGAGAAATATCTCCTGCCAGGTTTTTAAAAACAACCTTCAATTAAATTTCATCTGGGATTAGGGTCTGTCTTAGTTACACATTTCAGAAAATTAAGGTTTATACCAGAAGAGTCTTAGTGGCTTAACACCATTAGCCAGAATTGTAATCTGGTCATTGTTTTCTCATTGTGTAAAACTCAGTGTTCCTTTCTCAAATGGCACGAGAATTGCCTCTCAAAATCTGCCGGCGTTGGCAATCAAGCCTCATTAGGTGGGAAAGTCTTTATTCGGTTTTTCACTTTTCGTAAGTAAGTTAGGCATTCCGACATCTGTGTCCATAACAAATCTAGAAGACATCTCTTCGCTGAATGGTGTAGGTGCCCATGTTGCAAGGTTCTTTCTAGAATACAGGGAAAAATGTTGGGAGGAAAAAAAGTGGCTTGTGGAAATCCCTTCTCAAATTTGTCAACCTGTCTTATGTATGTCTGTAGAAAACAAAAGGCCATTTCTCTCAGTTTATATTGTATGCGCGTAAGATATCAAAGTAAACCTCTGAGACAATATCAACATCATAAAAATTAGCACAGTTAAAGCATTTAAATCCTCAAAGCATTGCTAAAACATTAAAACCTTTTAGATATGTTCTCGACTAAATACTATTATCCCCATTTTATAGCCAGTGTTGCAGACATCCAAGGGCGATGTCGAATTTTGTTAATAAATGGTACATCAAATATGCGCATGGTAAAAAAAAAAAAAGAACATTGATACATTTTTTTCTTTCCTTATTATGTAAAGTCTGTTTGTAATAAAAAGGAGTTCTGTACATAGGGCAATAGATTTATGCACAATGAATTCATAATGATTTCCCAGATGTTCATATTTAACTAGCAGCCATTATGAAAGGGGTAAGGCTTTCAAAGGTTATCTTCCTGATTAACAGCTTTCACCGTCCCTGGCTGGGTGATTTTATAGTCTGTCAGGGAAATTAACCATGTAGCCTCCAGATCATAGCCATCATCATATGGACGGAATATAATTTCACACGCTTCCATCATATTTGGAAGTGAAAACCAGACATTTCTTGATTTCACTTAATGATTTATGTACTGCCATAGTTATACTGACTCACCCCCAAATACGAAGGGAAATGAATAGTTTGTCCAAGTTGGCGTATAGTTTTTAACACAAAATTATGGCCCTCATCAGAGAGGAAACGTTTGGCCACAAGAGCACTCTCAAGGACTTCATGTCCCATGATTAATTTTTCTCTTTTTTCATAACGCCACTGAGAACAGCAGTGTATCAGATTTCATTTTCTAAGGAAAGCATCTCTTTGAAACAAACTAACCCAGCAGTAAAGAGGAAACTACTAAATCTGAAAAATAGCATTCAACTTTCTAGGCAGACTAAAAATTACAGTGATTTTTCCAGCAGTCCCAACAAGGCAGTGTTGCTGTGAATGCACGTCCCTCCTTAAGCTCGAGTGGCTTATTATAATCAGACTAAATTCTCACACCATGTAAATCCATTATAGTTTATGACTTAAATCCATGAGAATTATAATTGAGAGAGCCTTACCCAATCAAAATCAAATTTAATTATATGTTCACATTATAATCTAGAGAACAGAGGTTTTAGTTTAAAATCAGCCTCCTCTCTTTGTTCTGAATGGAAAATAAAGAACCACTTTTTTTTCCCCTGAGTTGTGACATACTTGCCAAGACGTATGACTCTTCCGTGTGCCTCTAATGGTCTACATTTAGATAGTCGCGACCCAGCCGTGCTCCCTCTGCACCCTCCAAGCCTCCCTCGTGCGTTTCCAGGGCTGTGGAGGAGTTTGCTAGGGGTGCCATAGCACGATTCCACAGTCCGGGTGATTTCAACAACAGAAACATATTCCCTCACAGTTCTGGAGACTTCAGGTCCAAGGTCAGAGTATCGGTAGGTGCTCCTGAGGTCTCTCTCCTTGACTCGCAGACAGCCACCTTCCTGCTGTGTCCTCGCATGGTCTGTTGTCTGTGTGCATGCATCCTTGCTCTCTCTCCGTAGGTCCAAATTTATTCTTCTTATAAGGGCGTCGGTCAGATTGGGTTAGGGCCCCCTGTAAACAGGGGGCCCTAATCATTTTACTTTAATCACCCTTTAAAGTCCCTGTCTCCAAATACAGTCACGTTCTGAGGCACTGAGGGTTAGGGCTTCATCGTACAAATTTGGAGAGGGCACACTTCAGTCCATAACACCCTCTACCGCTCCCACCCTCCCTTGCTTCTCCCCCCTTGCCTTTTTCCTTAAACACTTATTGAGCACCTACATATATGCCCGGTACTGGGCTAGAGGCTGAAGAGACAATGATGAATGAATAAATTATAGTCCTTTCCCTCACAGATCTGGAGGAGAAGGCCAGGAAGCAGCTAATTAGATCACAGAAGGAAGGGGTTCTGATCAGGGTGCACGTAAGGCACTAAGCAAAGATGGGACAAGACCATGAAACCTGCCTCGGGGATTAAGGGAATCTGTGCTGTAGGCACAGCCTCTCAGCTCAGTCTCGAAGGACTAGTAGCAATCAGCCCGGAGAAACGAACCAAGAGAATGTTCCAGAAAGAAGCAACATATACAAGAGCCCATAGGTGGGAAAGACACAGCACAATTGGACCCTGCAAGTAACTCAGTAGAATTTGAGTCAAGCCGTTGTAAGGGTTGAGACTGGGGCAGCGAGTAATGGAGAAATACTAGGTATTTAGTACTTCTTGGAAATAAACTAACACAAAAATAAAGTTGTGCTTGGAAAAAGAAGTCATAGTCACATCAACGTGGAAATGGCAAAGTTGGAAAAAAATAATCGCAAATCATAATAGAAAGGGCTAGTGTCCTCGGTATATAGAGTTGTGCTAATCAGCTATTTTTCTGGTAGGAAAATAGGCAAAGAACAGAGAATCGAAAGAAAAAGAAATGCAGGTATTTTCCTATGCATAGGAAAACAAAGATGCAAAATGAAACCATCCTTTTTTTTTCTTTACCTTTGGTATTGGCAAATATTTAAAAATTTGAAAGAATGGTGTGAACACAGAGGCTTGCTTACTCTGCCTATGGAAGCATCAATTGCTACACCCTCAATAGAGAGAAGTTTCGCAGTATCCCTGCAAATTATCAGTGCACATTCCCCACGGTTCAGTTTCCGAGAAATAGGCACACATGGGTGGAAAAGTGTTTATACAGGTTTGCATTGCTAATGGCCAAAGTTTACTACCTAATAACAGATGATACCTTGAGGGGGGCGCAATGATACGTGCAACATATTTTGAAATTTAAAAAAAATATGAGAGAGATGGAGAGAGGGATGGAGGGGTGATTAGACATTTGATAAGGCAAGTGCATGATAAATTATTTATAGAATCTAGCTGGTAAGTGCATGGGCATTTACTGTTAGATTCAACTTTTGTTTACGTTTGGAAACTTTTATAATAATGTGTTGGAGAAAAAAAGATTACCAGGAATCTTTAAGTCTATCTGTAGGGGAGTGGCTTATTTTAATGATGGTGCATCCATACCTTGGAATACTAGAGCTGTTTTAAAAAAGAATAAGACAGGGGCGCCTGGATGGCTCACTTGGCTGAGCGTCCCACACTTGATTTCGGCTCAGGTCTTGATCCCGGGGTCGTAGGACCGAGTCCCACATCGGGCTTCACGCCGAGCATGGATCCTGCTGAGGATTCTCTCCCTCTCTGCCTCTCCCCCTCCACCGTGTACGCACACACTCTCTCCCTCTGAAATAATATGTGTATATAGTCCCCTAGGAGATGGAAGGCTCTCCAAGATATATTACGAAGTGAGAGAAGAAAGATGTCAGTAACTTTATGTATACCACGATTCGTGTATAGTATCTCCACAAAGATGCACAAAAAAATTGGGAAAAAAGAATATATACCCTGTGGTAGGGGAACTTCATCTGGAGGATGGAGTGAAAGGGAGAGCTATTATCTCATATATTTTAGAGTTTTGAATCATGTGCATTTAGTGTCTATTGAGAAGTAGAGTTTAAAAACATAATGGATATTAGGCCAGATACTTTTTTTAATTTTTTATTTTTATTAAAAAAAATTTTTTTAATGTTTATTCATTTTTGAGAAACCGAGAGAACACAGCATGAGCGGGGGAGGGGCAGAGAGAGAGGAAGACAGAATCCGAAGCAGGCTCGGGGCTCAAACTCACTGACCTCGAGATCATGACCTGAGCTAAAGTCAGACACTCAACCGACTCAGCCACCCAGGCACCCCTGGGCCAGATATTTTGCTGTCTTTTTAAAAAAAACATTTTTTAAATGTTTATTTTATTTTTGAGAGAGAGAGAGAGACAGAGAGAGACAGATCATGAACAGAGGAGGGGCAGAGAGAGAGGGAGACACAGAATCCAAAGGAGACTCCAGGCTCTGAGCTGTCAGCACAGAGCCCGATGCGGGGCTCGATCCCACGAACTGTGAGATCATGACCTGAGCTGAAGTCGGACGCTTAACCGACTGAGCCACCCAGGCGCCCCTTTTGATATCTAACTCTCCATAAACCATAGCCCTGTCCTGCAAGGTAGGTATCATGATGGCCATTTGCAGATGAGAAAAAGAGTTTCTGAGAAGCTCGCTAATTTTCCAAGGTCACACAACTAGCACGTGAGAAAGGCACAGCCAGGACACAGGCCTGTCTGATTCCAAAACCTTTGCCCTTGGCACTCTGCCCGGTGGTGATAGACTGGAGCACTGCACTCCAAGCGAGGAGGCGGCCGGACAGGAGGGCACAGAGTGGGGAAGGGCAGGCCCTCGCTGGAGCCCGGGAGGCGGTGCAGAGAGCTGCAGAAGGCGTAGGGGTAGCGGGAGGGAAGGAAAATGAGCGCCACCTGCTAGATGCCTCCACATCCAGAGACGGGGACTCTGCTTTACAAACCACGGGGAGCCGTGCGTGATGTTGGAGATGAGGCACTTTTTGATCCTGGGTGCCAAGGCTAGAGAAGAGGAAGGCCTGACGAGTTCTGACATCTGGCTTCATGGGGCTTTTGCTGCTGTCGTCGTCTTCTGAGCGTCACTCTAGCAGTAGAAAGGGGAACGTTTTTGAACTCGGGGCATTTTTATTGTAAGTGGCCATGGTGACATGTTACATGCACATATGAAGAAGCCCCTCCTTATGTGTAATAGAAACCTCCCAAATACAACTTGCACGATTTGTTGCAGCAAGAATGATGGCCAAAGGGGACTTGTTCCCGACACAAAAGGGTCCAAACGCTTTTTTCTCGAACTTCTTGTCCTCCTGCAAAAAAAGAAAGTAATAATAATAGCCAATAAAAACAGTTGGCACTATGTAGGAATTACTTTGTGCCACAATTTTCCCCGCTTTTTTGTTACAATATTACAACTATATTATTATCATTATGGATATGCTCTTTAATATTAAGTGTCATAGAACTCAATTATAACGGACCCAAATGTTATGAACGGTTATTATTGTAAATATGCTCTTCGTAGCAACGGTTCCCTTGTATTTTGTACCGCTTCGGTGCATGCTAGAATACTCACGTGACCTCACTTAAATATAGTATTACTGATTGGCATTCAAGGATGATTCCGCATGTTATTTATACAAGTAAAAAAAAATTGGAAATAATCTAAATATCCACCATTAGCAATTTAGTTAAATAAGTCATTGTACATTTATATTAAGGGATATTTTACAGGCATTAAAAAATACAGTTTCAGGAGCAGCCGGGTGGCTCGGCTGATAGAGCGTGCGACCCTTGATCTTGGGGTCGTGAGTTTGAACCCCACCTTGGACGTGGAGCCTACTTAAAAAACATATGGTTTCAAGGAGCGTTTACTGACAACTGAAAGAAATAGGACACAGAATCGTATCTACAGCATGACTGTCGGTTTGTCAAGGATGCCTATGATCTCCAGGTAGCATAAGCCAGCTGTCAGTACTCGGCCTTCGTCATACTTGGCCTGCCCGGGTACTTGAGTGTAGATTACCGTCACTCCTTCCTTCTCAAAATACTGTCTTCACTGGGCTTCCGGACGAGGCTGTCTCCTGAGTCTTTCTTCCCTCTCTCAGCTTCCTTTTGTTATTCTTGCTTCCTCCCCTAGACCTCGTCCGAGTGTGGGAGTGCCCCGGATTCAGTCCCCCGGCCCCATCTACACCCTCCCCAGTTTCGTGAGTTGAAGTCCTACGTGTACATCCCCACCCTGGGTCTCTCCCCTGAACTCCACCTGCTTGCCTAATGAGCACCACAGACTTAACTCGCCCAAGATAAACTCCGGGTTTCTCCCTGCACCGTCATCTCCTTCCCTCCTTTCCCATCTCAGAAAAGGGCAGTCCTGTCTGACTCCAGAGTGGCTCAGGCCCCAAACTACGGCTTTATCCTTGACTCTTCTCTTTCACACCCACGTCTCGGCCACTCAGGAAATGAGGGAGCTGCTGATGTCCCTGAGAAATGAGGGCCTGAGGGTCTCAGTGCAGCTGTGGGAGACCAGGAGCCTAAGTTTTCCACGGGTTCCTTCCAGAACTTCAGTTTATTAATCCGTAAAGTGGGTATAATAATTGTATCTGCCTCGTATGGTCTTTTAACGTGGGTGAAAGTTTTAAGTGTATGCAAAGTGCGGGTTAATATAGTGCTTGGCACATAGCCAGCCTTTAATAAACATCAACTTGCGTACCTGTTATTTACTTTCATCCCCGGTGATATAAATATATCTTCTTTATAACAGAGATACTGCCATAAGCGGGGCACTACAGAGTGATACATTTTAGAGACAGGAGGAGTCTGGCAAAAGCTCGGTTCTGAAGCCGCTTCTGATGTGAGTCAGTGGAAATTTTAATTGACACTGTTAAATAATTCCTTGCTAGCTTAAATAATTGAAAAAATTTTAAAACGCTTCTCTTGTCTTTTTTTTTTTTTTCTTTTTTTTCCTGTGCTGTTTTCTCATACGTTTGTATCAGGATGGTTAGAATCATCTGCCCAATTGTTTTTGTTTCTTGTTTTTTAAGTGAAGTCCTGTCTCCTGTGAAACCAGCAGTTGTGTGGCATCCCAGGTATGCATTCAGTTCGTATACATGCCATGCTATTCTGTCGGAAAAAATATCGTCCTCCGTCTGAAAGTCTGACATAAATTTGACATACTTTCATGAAATGTGAAACGGTGGAGACTTCTAATCCTAAATTATTCTCTAAATGTTCATTTATATTAAAAGCCTCGGTAGGCACATGTACTCCAAATGTTAATATCCTAGGAGATTACTTACAATGACCATTTGGACATAGTCAGGAAGGAGACTATGAAAAATTTATCAGCATGGGAATGGGGCTTGATAAGTCATCTTGGCAGAAACAGTCCTAAATTGTTCCAGGCAGATGGGCATCACTCTTCCTGTTTTCAAAGATGCTTGAAGAAGAAAAATGATATGCCCCATCGGTATCTTATTTTAGTATTTAATGATCAGCTCCGAGGGGATCCTTCCCTACAGGTGTTACCATTTAAACTCCCTCCATTTTAACACTGTGTTCTTGGAGAACACTTCACCTGTGTTATCACTTTTTGCTTTTATGTTTGTCCCCTAATCGTTCATTTTCTTGACCTAAACTGTTCTTAAACATTGAACTTAACCACTGGCTGGCAATTTTTTTTAAGGCAATCAGATGTTTGAGAGATTTCATTCTGAGTTCAGAACTGATATTAGAATACCCCTTCCGTTCCATTCCATTCCGTTCCGTTCCGTTCCGTTCCTTTCCCTTCCTTTCCCTTCCCTTTCCTTCCCTTCCTTTCCCTTCCCTTTCCTTTCCTTCCACCTGTCCTTTCTCTCTTTCTCTCCACTGTCTTTCTTATTTTCTTTCTGCCATTTATTCTGTCCTTCAGTAAATGCTTTCCCAACACCTAGCCACACCGGCTGCTCTGCTAGGTGTCAGGAGGGCAGTAGGGAACAGGATCTAATTGCCCGTCTCTGCGTGCCAGTGTCAGAGACCAGCCCGTCACAAAAGCATCGTCATACAAATAGAGAAGAGAGCGATGATCTCATCTAGGTGCTTATTCGTGTCATGCCCCTGGACTTAAGAGTTCTGCATGTGTTGGGTATCACCTCACCGGGGGTCAAATAAGAACCACAGGGAAATTCAGCTTAGGAATGCAGCAGAACTCCACGGGGGTGATCTTAGAAGACGTTTAAAAGCCAGCGCCCCCGCACCCCCAACAAAGTGCCTTGCCAAAGGAAGAACTGTCCTTTAAAAACTATTGCATGCTGGGACCCTGAGGAAAGTGTGCAGTGCCTTTGAGAGGGGACAGAGGAGGGCGACAGTAGACCGGTAGACAAGCAGTTATATTCAGGGATTAAGCTGGGAGGGGGAATACTTGACCCCGGTGCCAAGTTTCTGCACAGTCTTCTTCTTACACACACTGTCTCAGATAGACCTTCCTGGAGGGGCAGGAATACTGGGAAACCGGTGGAGGGGATTATGGGAAATCTGGCTTCACCAGCAGAAGGGACCAGAGCTCCCCACCCCCACAACCATCGCGGCCACCACCGCCGCAACCCGGACCATCGGACCATCGTCAACCTTAACCACTAACCGACTCACAAGCTACAGATAGGGAAGTGCTAGCAAAGGCTATTAGGATCATGTCTGACAGAAATGCTAAGGGACAGCGGCAGCCGCTGTCCTCACTGCATTCACCGGGCTCTTAGTGTACATCAGACCTTCTGGCAGGTACTTCGTACACGTTGTCTCGTGGAATCATCACAACCCACCCGTGTGGTAGACCGTTATTATTTTCTTAAGTTTGTTTATTCATTTTGCAAGGGGGGGTGGAGTGGGGAGAGAGGATCCCAAGCAGGCTCTGCGCCGTCAGCGGAGAGTGTGACACGGGGGTCAAACCCACGACGTTGAGATCGTGACCTGAGCCAAGGTCAAGAGTCAGATGCTTAACTTACTGACCCACCCAGGTGCCCCGGTAGACCATTGTTAATATCCCCATCTTACAGATAGAGAAGTTAAGGCATGGAAAACTGATGTGAGTTTTGCTAGGCGGCATAGCTCGTAGTGGTGGAGTTATTTCAACACAGTTCTGTCTGTCTGCATGGAACACGGTCATAACTACAGGCTCTGGTTCCTCTCTGAAGCCCTGGTTGACTCAAGAGCCTTCACTCAAGAACCCTCGATTCCGAGCTGTTCCTCAGTTGGACTTTGCTATTTCCCCCCCAAGTCTAATGGATACACAGCTGGCAACTGAAGACGGGCAAAGAGACTTACTAATAAAAGGCTTCAAAATAGTGCTTACTTATAGTATTAGAGACCATTCAAGATTAGAATTCAGATTTTCAAAGAATGTGTTTCATTTTGCAGCTGCAACTGCTATCCATTAACTGATTAACTCCTCTCACTATTGACTGCTTACCCTATTTTAAGGTTGCAGAAAGATCCGGTTAATCCCCCAGTTATCAATTGTAAAGACATGAGATTTACATATAATCACAGCTCCAAATCATGCCCGTGGATGTAATAAATGGTTACATTCTTTGATCGGTGGATTTAGTTTCCTAGTGGCCAGTAATTTTGAACTCTCAATGTGTGCTGCATCGAAATTAAATATTCATTATGATCTTTTGAAGTTTACATTGGAAAGTACTTCAAAAACTATCAGTACATCAAATTATAATGTATTGCCTTCTCTTTTAAAAAATCTGATAGTGGTAATCCTTTGTGAATTTTGCTCTTTACAATTCTTTCATCAGTGCAGATGTTAGCAACTCCCATGGGGCAGCTAAAAAATGCCTCCTCATAAAAGCTGTAGACGAAAGTCAGTCATAAATCATGCACTTTAAATATGGGGAGCGCATCTTGCCATGATTGTAGAGTTTCTCAAGAACGGATGATTGCGAATTGAAAGGTTTCATACTTCCACAAACCCTTTCTGTATTGATTTGTTTGCAGCTGATTGAACCCCTTCTTCAAAGGATGTCATTTAGGACTTACTGTTTTGTACTTTCCCATAGCCTTTTAGAATTACCAGGAAAAATATCCAAAGAGGATTATTATACTCATTTCGCGCGTGCGCGCGTGTATGTGTGTGTGCGTGTGTGTCTGTTGGCTGGGAGGCCCTCAGACCATGCATTCATATTTAATTGCATTTCACATTTCATCTCGTGGTGCTTGGACTTGACTGATGGCTAACCAGTAAACACGTATAATTATTCTTTCGTGCCACTCGGCCATTGGCGGTGATTTTCATGGCAGTAATTTCACTGCTGAGGCTGCAAGTCGGGATTCTTCGGTTTTATGGGGATGCTGAACCTTAAAAGCTCATGGCTGATAATGTTATTAACTCTCTCCGTGTTTCCTCCACAGTAAAGGGGAAGATTGGAAGCACGGCACTGTTTAATGTGGTCCGTGTGTGGGTGGCTGTGGAACCACCGTCCGCACTCGGTAGTTACTAACCCTGGAGCCCAGCTGTGCCACTCCGGTGGTCGAACCCGCAGCGGCTTCAGTCTACACTCTCTCTCTTTGCAAAAACGAATTCACGGAATTGTTCTGTGTGTTGACTTCTTTGCTTTTTTTTGTTTGTTTGTTTCTTTGTTTTGTTTTGTTTTGTTTTTTAGAATACTCAGCTTTCTTTCAATGTCTAGATATCTTTTTTTTTTTTTTTTTGCATTAATTTTTGTTCCACTCCCTAGGAAAATGTTCAGAATTGCAGAAAAGCTGAAAAAAAATAGCTCAATGACATTGATGTACATTAGTTGTTCCCGTTATTTCAGGTTTCTTTTTCTTTTTCTACATACGGATAAAAATATATAGATTTTATTTATCTGTTTACTTTTTATCTGTTTTTGCTTGTTTGTTTTTATTTTTTGAGCGTCGCTCGAAAGTAAGTTGATCAGTTGCAGACATTGTGACAGAGGCTTTGTTTTGTTTTGTTTTTTTAAATTCAGGATCCAGTTAAAACTCACTCGATTGTTATCTCTTTAGCTTTCATCTAAAAGTTTCTTCCTACAAACCCTCCCAGGCTCTACTTTTTTGTGTTATTTGTGACCTTGACATTTTTTTTTTTAATTTTTTTTTCAACGTTTATTTATTTTTTGGGGACAGAGAGAGACAGAGCATGAACAGGGGAGGGGCAGAGAGAGAGGGAGACACAGAATCGGAAACAGGCTCCAGGCTCTGAGCCATCAGCCCAGAGCCCGACGCGGGGCTCGAACTCACGGACCGCGAGATCGTGACCTGGCTGAAGTCGGACGCTTAACCGACTGCGCCACCCAGGCGCCCCATGACCTTGACATTTTTAAAGAGTTCAGGCTAGTAGAAAATCTGTGATCTGAATCTGTCTAATGTTTTCATCAGATTCAGGTTAAACTAGGGGGTCTGAAATTTTAGCATGCTTTAGCGTCATAGGGAAACTTTCTGGACACGGACTGCCCGCCCTATCCCAGGGTTTCTGATTCAACAGGTCTATGTCAGGGTGCAGTCACAGCATCTCCAACAAGTTCCCGGGTGCTGCTGATGTTCCCGATCTAAGGACCACACTTTGAAAACCACAGGGTTAAACATTGTTGACACCAATGACATGTGCACTTCTCACTGTGTCACAGCAAAGGGCACAAGCTGGAAGCTTGTTCCAGTACTGATGATAAGCTTGATCATTTGGTTACATGCCGACTGGTAAATCTATCCAACGTAAAGGATCATTTTTCTCCTTTGAAATTAATAAGGTATCTATGGAATGATGCTCTGTAATTAATAAGTAATCTACAGGGAGAAGACAATGTGAATTTTTATTCCTCAGCAACCTGCTTTTAGCACCCAGGGATAATCCTAGCCTGAATCAATTGTCAACACATCTGTTATTCTTTAAAAAAGAATTTTCTGTCTTCCTCCTCCTCTCTCCCTCCCCAGACACCCCTACCCTCTTCCCCTCATTTCGTGTTTCTCCGTCTCTTTCTCCCTCTGCCCCACGTACCAAGTACACATACAATTTCTCGCTCGCTGTCTCTCTCACTGTCTCTCTGTTCTCTTTCCCTCTCCCTCTCATCCTCTCCTTTTCTCCCACCTGTAATGCCCGAAGTTCCAAAACCTCCCACAAAAGACCACCAGAGTCGTAAGTCAAAGCCAAGCGGCAAGGGTCGTTTATTGCAGGTTCGAACCTGGACCTCTGCGCACTCGTTGCCGGTGATGCTAAGAGGTTTCGATCAGGGTTGGTACAGCGTTTTTATAGACAGGGACAAACAGCATAGGTGAGGTTTCAAATTATGAGGGGCCTGATTAGTCGATTTTAAAGTACGGACATTTGTGGTTTTCTGATTGGGCGTCCTTTGTCTGTCCTTTGGCGGGAAGGCTTTGTCCGTTACTTGTGGTGGGAGAAAAAAAAAGGGGAAGGGGATAGGTGAGGAATGTGCTAAGCAAGCAGGTTTACAGAAGCGAGAAACGCCGGTTAGTTTATGTACAACCACTTATTCCATTACATATCAGACTACATTTAAGAAGGTTTACAACCCATTCTACTACACAGCGGGTTACATTCAGGAAAGGTCTCACAATACTCATAGCAAACAGCAAGCAAAACAGACTTCTCAGCAATTGTATTTCTTATTAAAGATCCATAATAAGCAGAAAAGAGAACCTAGCTTTAAACTAAGGTAGGGCTGTCATTTGGATTGTTCCTTTCACCACCTACTCCCCTTCTGAATTTCACTTTGGATCAAGATTTTCTTTTAATTTGATGCATTATAATTTATAACCATCTTTATTACTTTGGAGTCTCAGCATTTTCCAGATTTATCCAACAACAGCCCTTTCGGGGTCCTTATGAAAGGACGTTATTACTCTCAGGCATCGCCTTGTTCTCTGGCAAAAGATGTTCAGATCTCGCCTCACACTTTTTCTGCTCTAGACCTGGAATCTGCCATTTCTCTAAATAGGGAATATCATTTGGAAGACAATATCTGGGTGCTGGGGGGCTCTCATTGTACCGGAGTGTCACAGCTGTCAAAGGGCAGACCTAGGATTTAAATTCGTAAGAAGTGATACAAACTGCCATCTTCGGTTCAAATGCAGCATCACTGTTCTTTTTCGCCCCACTCCGGTTCTCACCGGTATCCACATTCATTCATGGTGAAAACTCTGATTCTCTAGAAAATCTTTTTACTTGAAACATTGAAGTATATATGTATATATTTGCTTATTTGCTCTAGTCCCTACAGATTAGATTCAGAATTACAACAGTGATACCTCAACAATAATGGAACTACTAAGAAAACTAGATTTCCTTGTGCTTATAGAATTTACTACGGTGTATAAGATTTAGTACAGTAGAGAGTCTGAGTTCTGTGCTTCAAAGTGTCTTAAATTATTTTTTATTTAAGTTTATGTTAATAATAACATGTTTATGTTTGTGCTGTCGATTTGATAATGCAGTTTATTGTAGTTGTTTCTGTTTTTTTTTTTTTCTATTTTAGGGTTTTTTTCCCCCAACTATTTTGATTTAATTTTACGTTCTGAACATGTAAAGTATTTACATGGCTAAAGTGGAAATCATAGAAAAATTGAAAAGTTTTAATTCCATTTATATTTGTTAGTCTCAGGTTTATTTTCCTTCCCTGTGTTTCTTGTGACAAAAATAAAGAAGTGCATGTACCCTTCCCCTTCTTACTTATACAAAAGGAGAATATTATGTATCTTCTTTGGCACCTGTTTTTTTCATTTAACGATTTATTCTGGGGGTGCCTGGGTGGCTCAGTCAGTTAAGTGTCTGACTTCGGCTCAGGTCATGATCTTGCAATTCATGAGTTTGAGTTCCCCCTTGGGCTGTGCTGACAGCTCGGAGCCTGGAGCCTGTTTCAGATTCTGTGTCTCCCTCTCTCTCTGTTCCTCCCCCACTCGCACTCTGTCTCTCTCAAAAAAATAAATCAATCAATAAATAAAGATTTAAACAACAACAACAAAAACAACAATTTATTCCGGGTATCATCGTAATATCACTTTATAAAGGCTTTTCCTCCTTCTTTCTCAAAAATACGTATACCCCATTGTGCATTGTAGGTAATTCAGTGTCTTATGGATGAACGTTGAGCTTGTTTCCAAAATTTCTTTGTGATAAGTGATGCAGCTTTTAGCTGGCCTTCTGCAGGTCTATCAAGAGGTTGCAGTCAAGCTGTGGGCCAGTTATCTTACAGCCAGTGGTTGCTGACAAGCCTTTGCCACTTGGCCCCACCCATAGGCTGCCCGAGTCCCTCCAGACATAACACTTGGCTTCCTTCCCTCCACCCCCGCGCCACTTTCTGACATGATATCTGTCTCCCTCCAGGATGCGTGATGATACCGTGTGCGTCCATGCGTGCACACATCCAGGGCAGAAACCGCAGTCCTTTTATAACCTAACCCTGGACGTGTCATTGATCATATCTTCTGAGTTTTATTAAACTAAAAGTGAGTTGCAGAGCCCCGTCCACACTCAAGGCAAGGGGAATACGCCCCACCTCTGGGGCGGGGGGGGGGGGGGAAGGAGTATAAGAAGAGAAAGAGACAGTCTGTCTCAGAAAGAGAAGGTCTGTCTAGACAAACCGAGGAACAGACTCTTAACTACAGAGAATACACTGATGGTCACCAGAGGGGCAGGGGGCGGGGGTGAAATCAGTGATGGGGACTCAGGAGGCCCTTGTTGTGAGGAGCACAGGGGGATGGATGGAAGGGGTGACTCACTAGATTGTACACCTGAAAGTAACATTACACTCTATGTTTACCACACTGGAATGTAAAGTTGAATGAAATTTAATTTTTACAACTTGTGAACATATTTTTAAAACCACCACATTGCCTAACGCACAGATTTCAAGCTCAAAACACATATTCTGTGACAGCTGTTGGGCTATATGATGTCCCAAGCGTTATCCCATGTGATCCTAACAACCATCCAGTACTTCTCCAGAGTAGAACCGTGCATCTCTTAAATCACAACTTGATAGTTTGATTGAGTTTCCAAGTTGTAAATCAGTTGCTATGACCATTCGCCTTATATGAAATTTTAGTGGATCGTCTTACACATCTGTGCTATTTTTTTTTAATGTTTTGAGGGCAATGATAAAAAACAACGACAACAACAAAAAGACAAAACCCTGTTCACAGTGGGAGAAATGAGTGGAGTAATAGATAAAAATGAAAGGCTAGCAGTTGGCAATTGTTAAAGTTCTACGGTGGAAAGATGCTTTGGGGCTCATTCTACTGCTCTGTCTACTTTTAGACATTGTTTTAAGTTTTCCAATATGAAAAGTAAGAACAAAAAGAGGGGAGAAAGAGAAAAAAGAAAACCTATTTCTTTAATGTTAATTTGCTGTCCTTTGAGATTTATTGCAATAAGGGAACATAAATACTTTCGATCACTGAAAAACAAACCTAACAGACTAGCTGTTCTTATAACCATCAACTTTTCTGTTCATCAGAAACAGCCACATCTTTCTAACAAGTAGACCTTTCTTTCGTAACAGAGTTCCCAAGCTTTATTGTACATAAGAATCATCTATAGAGCTTGTTAAAATGTCCCCAGGCCCCAATAGCAGCAATTATAAGTTAGAAGATCTTGGTAGAATAAAAAAATCTTCATTTTAAGCAAATACACCTGGTGTTTCTAATTCTGGTGATAAATGGGTCCTGATTTGATATACGCTGTTCCGTGGATTTACATTCAGGGCACTTTTACACATAAAGCAGTATGATAGACACAAAGATGAATGCTGTGGTCTTACACTGTGCTGTATTTCCTAAAGAAACTTGCCAACTAGTGGAGAAGAAAGACATAAATAAAGCATTATAATAGGAATATAAAGAATTAGGCTGATTCCATATTCTCCTATCAGCTCTCAGTAAGGACCAAAGATCGTATGAGAGCAGATTTCTTGTTTGGATGAGCAGAATATAATAGGAGCCCTGAAAATAGAGAGGCATATCTCACTGTTTGCTTTTCTAAGGAATCAGATGTTTCAAGCCGGTCTTGCAAAGTGCTAAAAATTGTTCATTTTGTAGATGACTTCTCTGATAAGTGCCAAGGTTTTAGGTCATTGATTAAAGAGGAATCTACATGCTTTGACTATAAATAATACGCAAATGACAAAGGTAGTATGAAATTAAATTGGTATTGTTGATATTCAGTTTTTCTTAAAAAAAAATTTTTTTTTAATGTTTATTTATTTTTGAGACAGAGAGAGACAGAGCATGAACAGGGGAGGGTCAGAGAGAGGGAGACACAGAATCTGAAACAGGATCCAGGCTCTGAGCTGTCAGCACAGAGCCCGACGCGGGGCTCGAACTCATGGACCGCGAGATCATGACCTGAGCCGAAGTCGGGCACTCAACCCACTGAGCCACCCAGGCGCCCCGACATTCAGTTTTTCTAATAGACAACCAGGAGAAAGACATTCCTAGTTCAGCGGCATCAAAATAATAATACCTAACTTTTATTGAGCGCTTATGAATTAGGGGTAGTATTTAGTGTATATACATCTATCATATATTATCTCTTGAGTTAAGACAATAATCTCATTATATGGTGGCTATTCATTTAGGGTAAGGAAAAACAACCAAACTTTCCATTTTTTAGATAGAGTCACACTTTTACTACATATCTCCCATTTGTGAGTAATCTCTTAAAGGGAAGAGTAAGACAAGGGTAAAAATATAGCAACCAAACCAAACCTTTTGAAGAGGATGACAATTTAAAATATGTCTTCGGCTTAAATACCAATGATTGGATTAAACACTCATCTCCAGGGGCGCCTGGGTGGTGCAGTCGGTTAAGCGTCCGACTTCAGCCAGGTCACGATCTCGCGGTCCGTGAGTTCGAGCCCCGCGTCGGGCTCTGGGCTGATGGCTCAGAGCCTGGAGCCTGTTTCCGATTCTGTGTCTCCCTCTCTCTCTGCCCCTCCCCCGTTCATGCTCTGTCTCTCTCTGTCCCAAAAATAAAAAAATAAAACGTTGAAAAAAAAAAAAAAATTTAAACACTCATCTCCATTTCAGAGAAATGTCAACACTAAAGAGTGTGATTTGCTTGCCTTAGTTTGTCTCTGTGGTTTTGAAGAACTGCTTTTATCCTGAATGAAACTAAACGAAGTGGGAAGATTCAGAGTGTATCTAAAAGTCCAGGTGACCACAGAAGCATTAACAACTCCTCATGTGTCCCTGAACAATAGGCCAGAACTAACTCCAGTAAAGCCTTAAGTCACTCTAGAGATCAATGCTGGAACAACTTACATAATGGTCTGTCTAAATCCCAGTATTGAAAGTGAGGCAGGGGAGACGACTCCTCTGGTGAAATAATGAAGCAATGCCCCCCTCCCTGTTCAGACAGACAGAAAGTAACTTATAGTTAGGGCATTTGAAAATAATCCCTCAAATTTCATGTGCCGTTAGTCAAAAGTTCTATTTGGTGCATCAACAGAAATAGCAGCTTAGAAAACACTATGAAAACTGTATTCTAACCATAAGCAGAACTTTGCTGTCATGGAATCACTACAGGTTCATCGTAAAAGGTATTTGTTATCATACATGTTCATGATTCCCCACGCCTCGTCTTGCCAGTAGGACAATCTCTGAAAATGTGCATATCTTAGAAATAGACGCAAAAAGTTACTACTTCTCCCTTTTATCTGACACTTTTCATTAGAGCACGGGGCATCTTTCTTGCTTATCTGCTTATTTCTTAAGCATGTACTTCTTGGGATCTCAGCTGGATGATACACAGGATCCACTGTTGGGCTTCCGGGATAGAAGGGCAAATGTGGTGGGTCAGAGCTGGCAGAAATTGACTGTAGAGGTGGTGGGGGAGGAGAGCCTGAAATGCTACTTGAGAAATAATTCAGGCTGTGTCCACTTCTGGGATTTATGTCTACCTGGCTACTGTGGGGGTGGTCCAAACACATCTACCTACAGAGCCACTGAGAAACCTTCTAATGAGGAGGTAGGGGTGAGGGAGAAAAAAAAGAAAAAAAAAAAAAAGCCAGCCCCCTTAAGAAACAAACAAACAACAACAACAACAAAACCAGCCCTGGGGCACCTGGGCGGCTCAGTTGATTAAGAATCTGACTTCGGCTTTCAGGTCATGATCCCACCATTCACGAGTTCAAGCCCTAAGTCGGCCTCTGTGCTGACAGCTCAGAGCCTGGACCCTGCTTTAGATTCTGTGTTTCCCTCTCTCTGTGCCCCTCCCCTGCTCACGCTCTGTCGCTCTATCAAAAATAAATAAACATTAAAACAAAATTTTTTAAAAAGAAGAAAAGAAAAAAAGCCAGCCCTGATAGAGCAGTCACAGTGGCAAATAATTTTTATTAAAGGCTTGCCCCGTGTTCGCTGTTACAAACACACACCTGAATCCTAGGGAGGGAAAACTGGAAGGAAATGCTGAATGGCCATTTTCGTTAAATTTTGATACTCATTGGAACCAAAAAATCCTGCTTTAAAACCCATCTAACAGAGCAGTAATCAAATGGGAGCCTTGGCACCCCGGGGCTCAAGACAGAAAGGCTGTGCCCAGATAATAACAGAGGAAGTGCTGTGCCTGGCAGAGCAGTGCGGGCTGGTGAATACCTTACCTGCCGCCCCATCTGGGGAGCAATGATGGAACCTTCTCCATACACGATGCGTTTGCTGCCATTACTCCCAGGCACTCATCTACTCATCTCCTAAGACTAAGGACCTCTCTACGGAAGCACACTGCCATGATTCAACCCGGAAAAATCTATCTTTCTATAATTTCACCAAATACTTTGTTTCTATTCGGATTTCCCCAGTTCTCTCAAAGTGTTATAGCCGGTCCTCCCCCAACCCTCCTACGGGACAGGGATCCAAGCAAATTTCATGAATTGTTTCAGGCTGGTTTTTTTTCTAGGGAATTTTTCGTTGTTAATTTCATTTTTTAAATATTTATTTTTGAAAGAAAGATGGAGTAACCAGGGGAGGAATAGAGAGAGTGAGAGGGGGAATCCCAAGTAAGCTCCACAATGTCAGTGCAGAGCCCAATGTGGGGCTCAAACTCACAAACCTCAAGATCATGATCTGAGCTGAAATCAAGAGTTGGAGGCTTAACAACTGAGCTACCCAGGCCCCTCATTGTTAATTTTAAAGTAATTTCAGTTGACTTGGAAAAAGGGTTACAAGAATAATACAAAGAATTCCTGTGTATCTTTCACTTAGATGCCCTAAATGTTAACACGTTACCCCATTTGTTGTCTCTCTTTCTCTCTCTCTATAATATGGTTATTATTTCTTTCTAAATTGTTTGAGAGTAAGTTGCAGAAGTGACAGTTCATATCCTTAAATACTTCAGTATGTATTTCCTTAAAACAAGGACATTCTCTTACATAACCATAGTACAATTGTCAAGATCAGGAAATTAACATGGATACAATATTATCTAATCTACAGACTTTATTCAAATTTTGCCGGTTGATTCAGTAATGCCTTTTATAACAACAGTTGTTTTTTTTTTTTTAATGTTCCAAGATTCAATCCAAGACCACATGTCACATTTAGGTGTCATGTTTCTCTAGGCTTATGTTTTGTTTTGTTGTTTTCTTGTTTTCAATCTGGAAGCATTCCTCAGTCTTTGCCTTTGAAGACTTCAGTATTTTTGAAAAGCTGAGAAGCGCTGAACAATTGTAATTCAAAGTGTCTCCTGATTTTGGTTTGTCTGATGTTTCCTCCTGATTAGATTAAGGTTTTGCATTTTTTGGCTGGAGTGTTCTCAGAACATTATGTTAGGAGGCACATGAGGCTGATTTACTGCATCACTGGTTAACTTACCCCCTCACAGTAACACGGTGATGTTAACTGACGACCATCACTTAGTTAAGGTGGTGTTTGTCGGATTTCCCCAGTGTTAAGTTACAATTTTTCCTCATTGTAATGAGTAAGGGATTTGTAGGGGGATGCTTTGAGACTATGTAAATATCCTGTTTCTTTCACCGACTGGTTTGAGCATCCATTGATGATTCTTGCTTGAGTCGCGTCCAGATAAATTTTATGCGCTTGACCGGGGCTTTTTGCTTCTTTCTCTCCCAAATGACCGCGAAAACACTATTTTATAACTCTGCCTTACCCAGAGTTTCTTCCAAAATTCTAGCTAGTTGGCCTCAAATGTCTTTCCATGGTACATTCAGAGGCCAGGTGTTGTGTCTCTTCCTTCTCACACCTGCCCTTTGGCCAGGTGCTGGTTCTCTCCCCAACTTTTACTGGCTGAAGCCACCAGTTTGTTATGTAAGACATTTCACATGATGTTTCTGCTCTGTCCTAGTTTCTCTCCTGCCTGTTTCTGGTTTGAAACAAATTTTTTTTTTCTTTTTAATGCCCACATCCTGAAACACATGCACGTCTGCTTCTCACGTTTTGGCATTTAACATCTCCCTTCATGAAAGACTTTCCCATTGTTAGTTGCTGTTGTTTGATATTCCTGGATTTTAGCTTCCAACTCTTTTATTTTCTTTGTTGTGACCTCTTTCTACCTCTGCCATTTGAGCTTTGGAAGATCACCTCCATTAAGCCTTTTAAAATCTCTTTCCACGTGGACAACTGGAATTTGAAGCCTGCGTCCCGGCGGTTGTCATCTTACATGTCGAAACACTAGAATGTGAAAATGAGAGAATTCTGTACTTTCCTATCTAGTGACTTTGCTTCCAGGGAACTGACTTGTGTCCGTTATCTGTATTATTGTTTTTTTCCCCTCAGGTTGCGTTTCTTCAGTATTTTCAACAATTTCAGCCTGTCTTCCAAAACAGCCGTGAGCTCACGTTTTACAATTAATTTAGTCACTTTTCCGTTTACCTCAGATTCCATACGCTTCCCCCCACCTGCGTGACTGCTAACAGTCAAGTTCATTCTCACGGGGGCCATTATAGAGCCTCTGAACTTTGCTCTTTCCCTTTGTTTTCATTTTGATATGTTTCCCCGGGAAGCAGGACATTGAATTTGAGATTCTCCACCCTTAGTGTACCTATTCTTGCCTTCACTTTACAGTGTCCTGGGCTTTGGTCGTCTGCATGGCTATGTCTGTATTCCCTCAGAAGTTCCCGTATAGTCTCCCTTTTAAGAAATACGAGGTAAATTTCTAGTTCTCGAACTTGAAACCTTTCCTGGATGTACCTCGTAGCGAAATGCTTTTTAGAATTGCAGCTACCATTTTTCTTCAGCTGTTCAGTGTGCTTGCCTATCTCAGCTTGGACCGTTCCCTTCCATTCCTTTAAAAGAATTCCAGTTTGTTGTATGTTGTGTATGGTAAAGGATGTTGCACACGATCACGGGTAGCATCTGAAGTCCTTGAAACTATGCAGATTTTTTTTTTTTAATTTTTTTTTTCAACGTTTATTTATTTTTGGGACAGAGAGAGACAGAGCATGAACGGGGAAGGGGCAGAGAGAGAGGGAGACACAGAATCGGAAACAGGCTCCAGGCTCTGAGCCATCAGCCCAGAGCCCGACGCGGGGCTCGAACTCACGGACCGCGAGATCGTGACCTGGCTGAAGTCGGACGCTTAACCGACTGCGCCACCCAGGCGCCCCAGAAACTATGCAGATTTTTGTGTACTTCTCCTGCGAGAGGGTTTATAGTTCTATCAAATTCTCAAAAGCATCCTGCCTCCCTTTCTTGAGTTCTGTGGTTTAAGTTCATACTCTGTAGTCTAAAAGCCAACCAGACTGTTTCTTCTGCATTTCAGTATCTAAAGAAGTAAATCATCGGGGCGCCTGAGTGGCTCAGTCGGCTAAGCATCCGACTCTTGATTTCGGCTCAGATCATGATGTCCGGGTCCTTGAGATTGAGCCCCGCATCAGGCTCCATGCTGACAGTGAGGAGCCTGCTTGGGATCCTCTCTCTCCCTCTCTGTGCCCCTCCCCTGCTTGTTCTCTAAATAAATAAATAAATAAATAAATAAATAAATAAATAAGCAAACAAACAAACTTAAAAAAAAAAAAGAAGAAAACCATCAAGCCTGAGTCTTCCTTGTCCGTGCCCTTCTCAAAGAGGGTGCTGGGTTTGGCCTTTGCCAGGTTAATGAAGTTCTAAAGAGTTCCCTTGGAGGTTTCTGATCCTTTTCTCTTAATATACTCTCCCAAGAGAACCCAGCTTTACAATTTGAAAATCCTATTGTGGTAGGGTCCCCTCCCCGAGGAACTAAAAAAACAAAACCAAACCAAACCCTCAAGGCAACCTAGCTCTACACGCGTACGTGACAACATCCCTCACGACCTTGTGACATGAGACCACTTAATCAGACTGCATGTTTGTGCGTTACCATCTGCGGGAGACAAAGAAATAGAAAATGTATAAAAAACTATGCCACCTATGGAAACCAATTTGACAATAAATTTCATATTTAAAAAAAAAAACAAAACTATGCCACGTGGCATTGGGGGCTCAGTTCTTCGGGCACGCACCCAACTGAGCCGTGCCGGCACAAAGTTGCTTCCCGGAAAGAAAAGCCTCAGTGTCACGACTCTCTGTGCGAGAATCCTGCTACACTCTCAATTCTTGAATTCCAGGGGCTATAATTACGGTCTTGGATTCACACAGTGTAGCCTGCACTCACTCTCCTCTGTTGGGCGATTGCTGTCCCGCTTTCATAGGCAGATGATTACAAATAGTTTTCCTGCCAGGTGTCCTCCTGGAGTACAGACTCTGGGTAACTGTTCTCTGCCCTCTTCCTTCGGTCTCCTTTGCCTTCTGTGACCCATACGGGGGACGAAACAGCCAAATGAAAAATGTTTGCCTTCCGTCCCTCTCTTGTCTTCTGCCCCCCACCCCCAACCACAACTTTGCAAACCTGCCCGCCTCCGTCCTGCCCCGGTTTTTCAGATATGCTTTTCTCCCTTTCAAAATTCCCACTCGAAGCTGACACTTGTCAAAATCCTGAACCAAAAGAGGAGATGCTGAGCTGCACATATCTCCGTCTTTCATTTCCACTCCCATCGCCCTTACGCCTGAATTCCTTTGTCAGTTAGCTTTGCCCAAGCTGTGCCCAAACCACGTTTTCTTGTGCCTTCCCTTTCTCCTCTCCTACCGTCTTCCCTGTTCCCTCCGGGCACCGCCTTACCCCCTGACGCTGCCCATCTCATTTCCATTTCTGCATCCTTTGTCCCCAGATTTAACCTCTTCTTTCACCACCCACTTTGCAGCCCCTCTTGATTTCCTTTCTTTTCAGTGGGCTCCACTCACTTAAATGGAGATGATTTGTTTTGACACAATCTCCGTGAGGCAGTGAGAGCAAATGTATTATAGGCTCCATCTGATAAAGACAGTGTCTAACACAACACAACCAGTTGCCACAGACCCAACGTTCCCTTGCCGCACTCATTGTATCTAGTGATAAAAGAAAAGAAATTGATAATGTTTGAATGTTGCTTATTATCTGTTAGGATATAGAATAGAAGTAACTTTAGTTAGCGTCTCGGTGTCCTGAAATGTTTGCTTAATGGTTTAATCAAAAAGAATAAAAAACTTAAGCCTGGCCTAGAGAGAAGTACAGTACGGATTTGGAGAGACACCTGTCACGGTTGCCCCACATTACACGACTGCCATGGCAGTGGGACGAGGCTTGGGCCACGTTCTCCAGTCCCAGTTGCGATGCTCTTCTGTTGTGTCTCCACCATCACTGGGAATATTGGCCTTTGAAAGTAGTCTCTCTATCAGGCCTGCTTTTCAATATGGCACCACTCACATTCCCAAAGACATCACACATCATTTCTGAATAATCTTAGGTCCCCTTAGAAGCAATGTAAGAAATAATTTTTGAAAAGCGAGCGGAGCTGCAGATAAATACTTCATAACTAAATGCAAAGGTTAACAATAAATACGGTTTCATTAAGTTGTAGAGTCTTTGGCTAATTTTATTCACTCCTTTTTAAGCTTTTTTTTTTTTTTTTTTTTATCCTCGTGTCCCACATTGTCTCAAACAGGGCCTGTTCACAGCATGACTGGAGAAAATGTTTTCTTAAATGGATAGATGAACGAATATTCCATTTGTGTGCTGATTATCAAGAAAGTGAAAGTCACAAAGCTTTTTGTCATATTTTCACTTTTTTGCAAACAAATAGTGTAACGCTGTGCACGCAACTTCCTGTCATGGATTGTTGTCCCCTCTGAAGCTAATTGCAGCACTATTCAAAATCTGAACTTCCCCAACTCCTGCTCTCCCTGTTCCTCTCAAAAGCCTGTTCCTGTCACTGCATGTGTTTTAAAAGAATCCTTATGTTCTTTTTTTTCCCTTTCTTTACCAATTTTTTTAATTAAAAAAAATTTTTTTTACATTTATTTATTTTTGATAGAGACAGAGCACAAGTGGGACAGGAGCAGAGAGAGAAGGAGACACAGAATCCGAAGCAGGTTCCAGGCTCTGAGCTGTCAGCACAGAGCCTGACGCAGGGCTTGAACTCACAGACCGTGAAATCATGACCCGAGCCGAAGTCGGACGCTTAACCGACTGAGCCACCCAGGCGCCCCAGCTTTCTTTACCTACTTATTCTGTGTGTGTGTGTGTGTGTGTGTGTGTGTGTGTGTGCGCGCGCGCGCGCATGCGTGCCTACTGTGCATATCGGGCATGGTTCTTGACATCCATCTTGTACTATCATGACAAACGATAATCAGGTTAACTTCAGAGTCAGAGGGCAAGACATTGTCACTTGAATGGCTTGCGGTGTTTCCCATCTTGCTTATCCTCTACTAGTGTTCCAAACTGTTGGGGAATGGAATGTTTTTATAACCCAGCCATCAGCAGTGGTAAAAAGCAACACGGACAAATACAGCTATGAGGGACTCCTCATCCCTCACCATATCGAAGGAAACAACCAGGGTCATGAAGATTTGTGCCTTTCACGTTGTTGCAGTTATAACAAAAAGAGAAGGCAAAAAAAGAGGACAGGGAAGGAGAGGGAGAATAAGAAGAGGAACTGTATTATTCCCACAATAGAAACAGACCTAAACTCGGAGGTGCTAACCCTGCAAGAACGGAAGACGGGGCTCTTGAGCTGGCTTATGAAATAAGAAAACGTAGAGTAGAACAACTAGAAAAATAGTTTACAGAATAAAAAAGTAATCAGGGGAGAACCTGGAAAAAGTGACGTCGGGAAGGACAGTTTGCCAAGTGTTACATAAAATCACGGAGTGCTGGACGTTGTACTGTGGCTATTCGTGGACTACTGACTGATGTTCAGCTTTCATCCTTCCTTACGTTACTATGTAGTTTCCGTTACAGTCAGAAGATACTCCGCATGGTGTGGGGGAAAAACAAGATTATAATCTGCTAAAGCCCCTATTAAATATCCACCTACTCCATTTTTTATCAGCTTTGCCAGGGTGTCAGAATATACCTCGCCGATGAAAAAAATTCGAAGCCATGTAACTTCTCCTACATGCCCCTTTATTGTCTTTCCTGACCACACATCAGGTTATCATAACGGTTCGTTTGAAGCTGGCTTGTGAGTAAAAACATGCCAAAGCCAGAGATGACTTGGGCTGGTGAGACAGAGAAAAATAAGCATTGATTTAATTTCTTGTCAGACAGAAAAAGTTGAGGAGTATAAAAGGTCCGTTCTTGTAGATAACGTTTGTCTGCAAATGTTCTGAGTGATAAAATGTTTCCAAACGGCTTCATACTTTACTCGCTTTCAGAAACTAAATGTCTCACACCCAGAGCTTTGTCCTGCGTGGAAGGAGGACCATCATGAACATTGGGAGGGAGGAGAGAATACTGTGTCTCTAAGTGTGGTCATTGTATCCCTCACTTTTACGAACCATCTACGGATTGCCTCTCCGTAAATATTTGGAGACAGAGATGGAAAACCAAGGAGAAAACTGCACACACACAAAACTGGGCAGGAAAGTCATGTTGGAAAAAAAAAAGAAGCCCATATGGGGCGTCTGGGTGGCTCAGTCAGTTAAGCCTCCGACTCTTGATTTCAGTTCAGGTCATGATCTCGATCATGGGATCGAGCCCCGAGTCGGGTTCTGTGCTGAACAAGGTAGAGCCTGCTTGGGATTCTCTGTCTCCCTCTCGCTCTGCCCCTTCCCTGTTTACGCACTCTCTCTCTCAAATACATAAACTTAAAAAAAAAAAAAAAGGAAACATTGCATCAGCCTCCACCTTCGTGGTCCTTCATCACCTTCTTTTCCTGGCATCCCTACCTCCTCCAGCTTGGCAGTGCAATCAGCGGTCACTATGACGGGGAGTTAAATGCTCCTTCTCCTTCCGCATACGCCACAGACACACGGGGCTGTGCACGGAGCACTCCCAGCACCGTTCGATTGTGATGAGGAAAGTTTAGTAAATAGTAGCTTAATAAGAAATTAGTTTGATACATTAAATACAGTTTTGAAATATGAGCCCGAGTACTACACTGGCTTTCTGGAAATTGTACGTTAGCTAGTTAGGTAGGTACGTAGGTAGCTCATGTATATTTAAGAGTCAATGGAAGCTGATAGAATACAGTCCATTTCACCCCAGTTTTTTGGGTCCACAACACAGGAGAATATTTATGACAATGGTTTGGTTGTTTTTTCCCCCCCTCTGGTTTTAGGCTTTAATATGTTACAGCTCCTAGGTAACTCCTAGGTATCCCGTGGCTTAATTGTGTAGCTGTAGTCATTTTATGAAATTTTACAAGGAAAACAAAATTTTAAATTTTGAAAAATCCTAGGTTTAGGTAAGAAGAGGTTGATATTTCGACGCTGTCTTGCACGACCTTAGAATTCTTAGAATTCTCAGCCAGTTCTTAGAATTTGAACCGGCCATGCCTCAAGAGAAATCAAGCTCAAAAAATAAGTGTATCATATTTTTAAAATAGATGGCTGCTGTAACTTGCAGTTTATGAAGTTATGTTTAAGAGACCTAGAACGTATTACTCCTGCAAAAACTGTGTTGACATTTGCTAAGGATAAACAGGATTCTTGACCTTAAAAAAATAGACAACTTCCTGTATTCTCTGATCTCGTTCGGTAATTTATCGTCATAGGCGTGGCCAATGTTCACTTGGTGTGCGTGTGGTTCTTCTTTGTAAAGATTATAGGAGCTCCCACTTACGAGCTTAAAAAGTTCATAGATAAATGTGAGGAAAATCTTCCTGTTGAAAGTTCCACGGTAGAGGATTGGCTCAAATTAAAGTAGCTACATAGTACATGTGTTTCTTTTATTTTATTTTAATTAATTAATTTTTTGCATATGCTTCTTTTAAAATGACCTCCGACTATTTGACATTTGATGAATTTGGAGCTTAAATCTTAGAGAATGACCTTGGGGTGTTGCAAAATAGTTTCAGTGATTCAGTGTCTAAAAGGTAAATGCTTTGCTCCAGCTTACTCCAATATCAGCTTAGACCATGTCTTTCTGATGGCAAAGGGAACAAATTGAAATCAGCATCCTGCCACCTAGTTTTTTTTCCCCATCAAATCTAACCAAAATCCGTACAGAAAGTTTATTTTCAAAAGAGTTTTGAGACACTTTTAATGTCATTCTAGTCAGTTTTCCTATCCAGGTGGTCCCTTTAGCCATGCAACGGACAGCCTTGTGGCATTGTGTCACCTCTGGCTACTCAATCCGGAAAATCAGTATTTCAGAAAAGAGTCTGTAGCTTGATCAAGGCCAGACTTTTGAATTTTCCATCTCGTCTCACAAGAAATTACAGCCTGAATACTCTGATTCAGTATTCGGAATTGCTGCGATGTAGAAACAGCTCTAGAATACAAAATCGATGGTCTCAAAACCTCAGATGACGAACCGAGTCTTAGAGATCCAACAGACATGGCTGTCTGGTGGAATCTGCTGACTTGGGCTTCTCTGCGACAAGTCTGTTGTGTTGGTACGGTCCTCTCTGCAAGAGGTAGCTGTTCTTGTGAGAAAAGGGGGAGCTCAAATTGATGAGGTTCTTGCTATTAAGTTTCCATTTGAATAACCTTGGGAACCCTAAGCTTCACATCTATGTTGGCCTTCTACTTGTTAACACAAAGGGAACAGATTCAAAGGACTCATGGCCTAGGATTCATACCAGACTCGCCACACAGCTGTGGGTTTGATGTTCTCGTTCCCAATTTACCGCCGGGGTCCGAGTACCCGGGTACCATGGTGATAGAGTGCCATTGAAATACATGGGTAATCAGTCAATGTACCGGAGGGTTGATTTCTCTCTTCTCTTTTCTGAACAGACAAAAGCAGTCTTCTTAGAAGCAATGAGAATAGGAGGGCACTTAACATTTACGTTATGAGGACAGCAGGGATAAAGGCAAAGATGCCATTTAATTAATGACTTCACCTGGGCAGGGACTGTCTCCAGGGAACCGAAAGTATTGAAAACCATAATTGGTCTCTCCCCATATGGAACACAAGCCTCTCTTTTCCCGTGTTTCAGTTGGAAGGCATTGAAGAGGCAAATCGCCTGCTCCCCAGCCGGCTTCAGGTGCGGACTGGAACTGAAAGCAAGACTCAGAAGTCTTGGATTTCAAAGCAAGACTGCCGTGTTGAGTGTCTCTTCTGAGAGATCATGATCCCACCTCGAATCACGCGTGCGTCCTGAAGAGCCCATGGCATTTTGCAAGAGGCCATGCAGTCTGAACTGATGAACAAAACATATTTTTTCAAGTCTCTTAAGTATTCAAACGCATACGCTTCATTTTAAGTGTTGGCGGCCTGGCCATTTGCAACTGTGACCCCAATCCCTTCCGCCAACAGTTTAAATGAAGCCGCATCACTTTCCGCTTTTACCTAAGAACGTAGCACACTCGTTTGCTGTGACGGGAAACATGGAAAATGTGGTGCCCGGCACTTTTGCTTTTTTAGCCTTCAACCTCTCTTTCTTCATGTTTATTTCATTGTTCGGTCTGTGTTCTTAGACTTTATATTTTATTTCCTCAGATTCATTTATTGGTCTTGTCTTTACGGTTATCTCTTTGAACGTTTCAATAGGTAGCATTTGGCTATTTTTTTCTTAAATTTATTGAAGTATATTTGACATACAATAAACACATCTTTATTTATTTGTTTGTTTAAAGTTTATTTATCTATTTTAAGAGAGAAAGAGAGAGACAGTGCGTGAGCAGGAGAGGAGCAGAGAGGGAGAGAGAATCCCAAGCAGGCTCCGAGCCGTCAGCACGGATCCTGATGCGGGGCTCGATCCCACGACTGTTATCATGACCTGAGCCCAAATCAAGAGTCAGACGCTGACAATTAAATGTGTGCGCTTACAAAACCACTGACGATAGTGAGAGTATCCAACGATCCCCCACATGTTGTCAAGGTTCTCCGCAAATACCATTTTCACCCCTCTCCCCCATATTCGTAGGTGACCGCTGATCTGTGTTCTGCTTCCGTAGATACTTATGTAGACTTATGTAGAATTTCTATAATGGAATCATGCAGTCTGTATTCTTTTTTGACCTCTTTCACTCAGCGGAGTCAGTTTGAGAGTCATCTCACTGTCGCAGGTACCAATAGGTCGTTCCTTGTCATGGATAATTAGTATTTGTGTACGGATATACGACAGTGTGTTTATCCATTTATCTGTTGATGGGTTCACGCCAGCACAAACCACTGTGACTATTTGTGTGCAAGTCTTTGTCTGAACGTGTGATTTCCTGGTCCCTTGGTTCACTACCTGGGCATGAAATGACTGGATCGTGTGTGAGGTGTGCTTTTCGTTTTTTAGGAAATGTGTCTAATTGTTTTCCGAATGGCTCTCCCATTTACATTCCCACCAGCCAGTGTATGAGAATTCTGGCGCCTCTGCCTTCTTGCCGACACGTGTTATATAGTCTTTTTCATTTCGGCTGTCCTAGCAGATGTGTAGAACTGACTTACTGTGGTTTTAATTTACGTCTGCCTCACGACATACGACGTGGAGCACCTTTGCACGTGCTTGTTTTCCACCTGCATACCTTCTCTGGCAAAGTGTCTCTGTAAATCTTTTCTACATTTTTTATTCGGTTGCTTTTTTTATTTTTGAGCCTTGGGAATTTGTTATATAGCTATTCTACGTCCAAGTTCTTCATCACTTATATGCTTTGCAAATATTTTGTCTCCGTCTCTGGCTATCTTTTTCTTTCCTTAACAGTAGCTATCAGAGGATGGAAGCTTTTAACTTGAAGGAGGAGAATTTGCGAGTTTAGTTTTTATGATTACATCTTTGATGTCATGAAGAATTTTCCCAAACTTTACTTCAAGAAGTGTTAACGGACTTTGGGTTTTACATGAAGCCTGTGATCCATTTTGAGTTAATTCTTATCTCTAGTGCATGGTGTGAACAAAGGTCATATTATGCATATGGATATCCATTACAGTTGTTCCAGAACAAATTAATGAAAAGACTGTTCTTTCTCCACCGATTTGCCTTTGCACCTTTGTTAAAAAATAATTCTCTTGGGGCGCCTGGGTGGCGCAGTCGGTTAAGCGTCCGACTTCAGCCAGGTCACGATCTCGCGGTCCGGGAGTTCGAGCCCCGCGTCAGGCTCTGGGCTGATGGCTCACAGCCTGGAGCCTGTTTCCGATTCTGTGTCTCCCTCTCTCTCTGCCCCTCCCCCGTTCATGCTCTGTCTCTCTCTGTCCCAAAAATAATAAAATAAAATAAAAATAAAAAAAATAAACAAATAAAATAATAATTCTCTCTATGTATGTGGGCTAATTTCTGGACCTTCTGTTCTCTGCCATTAGCCTAAGTCTGTCTTTACACCAATGCCACACTGTCTTCAAAACTGGACCTTTCTAATAAATCTTGAGGGGCACCTGGGTGGTTTAGTCGGTTAAGCATCCAACTTCAGCTCAGGTCATGATCTCATGGCTTGTAAGTTCGAACCCCACTGGGCTCTGTGCTGACGGCTCAGACAGAGCCTGGAACCTGCTTCGGATTCTGTGTCTCCCTCTCTCCCTGCCCCTCCCCCACTCATGCTCTCTCTCTCTCTCTCTCTCTCTCTCTCAAAAATAAACATTAAAATTTGTGTAATTAAAGAATAAAAAATAAAGTAAAAATAAATCTTGAAATCAGGTAGTGTCATTCCTCCCGTTTCATTCTTCCTTTTGAAGTTGTTTTGTTACCTAGGTTTTGTGCATTTCCATGTGAGTTTTAGAATCAGTTTTTCAGTTTCTTCAAAACTTACGAGGATTTGGGGATTTTCTTGAATCTATAGTATCAGTGTGGGGAAAATTGACATCTTTACAGAATTGATCCATGAAGGCATCACATAATAAGAAATGCTTATGCTATGGGGCGGGGCATCTGGGTGGTTCAGTCGGTTGAGCATCGGGCTCTTGGTTTTGGCTCAGGTCATGATCTCACAGTTGGTGAGTTCGAGCCCTGAATCAGGCTCTAAGCTGACAGCCTGGAGCCTGCTTGAGATTCTCTTTCTTCCTCTCTCTCTGCCCCTCCCCCACTTGCATGCATGCTTTCTCTCTCTCTCACTGGCTCAAAATAAATAAACTTAAAAAAAAAACCAGAAATGCTTTGGGATGTATCTATGTGTGAGTTCTATACACTGAAACCACAAAACGTTGCTGAGAGAAATTAAATACCTAAATGCATAGAGAGATTTGCTTCAACTGACCATTTAAAAGATTTGCCATGCTTTATTGGCATTGGTTTTTTTTTTCCTTCCTCTCTGTGCTGCAGCCCAACGCCAAAGAAATTAAGATGTAATAACTTTAAAGGTGTGTTGTTTGACTCTATCTTCAGTCCCGAATGAAAAAGTGATTGATGGAAAGTTTAGAAATGTAGTGTTTATAAATAAATTATTCATGGAATCATTAGGTGCTCTATTTATTCTCCAGGCACTTTGTTCTTTCTCTTCCTCCATTTTTCTGTCTGTCTTTTGATACTTCACTTCTCATTAGCGTCTTTGGCAAGGATGGTAGAGAGAAGAAATAAGACTGAACTTGTAAATTCCTTTCCCCCTGTTACGAACGCCTTTGTGGAGAAAGAGACGGCCTGTTGTGTTTAGGGATGTCACTTATCTTTTTGCTCCCATTCCCTGTCCTGCCTTTCCGTAGAGGAATGACAACCGGCAGTAGTAGGAAAGTACGACTATGCACGTTGAACTATAAATGCTGCCTTCTAAGTTTGCTCCTGTGCTTTATCAGTGAATACTCAGAACATGTGTCAAGTGCATTTCTCAAGAGGGAAGCCTATGTTTCTGAAGAAGATTTGTCATAATAAAGATTTAGAATTCGAAATTGGTTAGATTCTCTGGTAGGGTTGGCTTGGTAGCTGTTGCGATTATAGCAAGCTATTACTGAGAGCTTTCGTCAAACTTTTGTGTTATTCATACTTCAGGTTAACAATTCTGATGAAAATTTGCTTTCGGGTCTCATCTTGTCAAAGACTTGGTAGAAGTTGTAGCTAACGTATATATGTTACGAAGACATGGCTTTTTAATTTTGGGGCATAATAAATAGAATGTTATTTATAAGTATCTTCCGTAAGATGTAGTTGAAACTGTGTTACTCTGGATAAAATAAAGAAAGAAAATAATACATATTGTGATGCAATATCCCTAATTATCTTCATTATATTCACTTGATTGTTCATTTGCAAAGTAAGTAATCTGCTAGAGACACTCAGTTATTACTACTGATTTGAAAGGTTCTCATATAATTTTACTTAATTTAGAGTAAAATTGCCTGCAAAGTATGTAGCGTGAGGTTAGTGATTCTCTGGAAGGAACTGTTGTGAACAAAGAAAAACAAGCAAAGAAGGGGACCCAGCAATTGTCAAGAAAAATTGCATTTGGTCTTTGAGAAGTAAAAATACAAAAACCACAATTAGAGTCAGAGAAGAAATAGTTCAAGAGTTCCGAGATAATCATTTTGTAATATATGTGTGTATCAGGTCATCAGTTATATCTGAATACAGCTGGGTAGGGGGAGAGTACTAAGAAATACTAAACTTATTCAAATAAGCAAGCTCTGTGGGGTGCATCGTATGACATTTAAGGAACCTGTAAATGTCATCATGGAATCAGTAGCCATCAGTTTGAAAAAGCACCGTTAATAAAATTTTCCATGTAGTCTTTAGGAAATTGATCCATCTTTAAAAAAAGGAAACTGAGAAGTGAACTTCTCTGCCAACAGTTACTGCAGGCCTACTGTGTGTTAAGCCCTGGAATGCAGAGAAGAAAAGTCAAGATCCTGATTTCAAGGGCTTCCAGCTGCGGCCAAACGAGGAGCTTGGCTAATCTTCCCCCCAAAAGCAGTTATAAAACTGGGGGAAAAAAATTAAGTGCTGTAGAATCAACCAAAGGCATACCATAATCGGAGAAGCGTTATACTTGAGAAACTATTTTCTATTGGATCTGTTCCTCAGAGGATGGAAACTTCATTAGCTCAAGATGTTGGGGCATAACCTCAGTCCAATCTTTGGCTGGTCATTAAACTGTGCAGTTGCAAGGGTGACCCCTAGGAGTCCAGGTTTAAAAATTAAAACAAGAATTAAAAGAAGAAAAAGAAGAAGAGAAGGAAACCAAGCATGGATATAATAGGCTGTGTTTCATGGGAAGACACATTTCATGGACTTAACCCAGTCAAGTTGCCAAAGAACCCAAAAACAAACAAACAAACAATAATAAAAATCAACAACCACCATGTTAGGGGGAGAACTTGGGAATCCAGAGTTGCTAATGTGACTCGGAAAAAATCAGTCAATAGAAACTTTCTCTGAGTATCCCTAAATGTTTGGTTTAGTAGACAAAGACTTCAAAGCAGTGAAATGAAATTATTTTTAAAAAATTAGAGGAAGTTATGACACCACGAATCAACAGGTAATAAACCTCAATAAGCACATAGGAATTATTTTAGAAAAAATAGAACCACATGGAAATTCTGAAGTCAAAAATACAGGAACTGAAATGAAGAATGGAGCGTGACCCAAGAGCAGATTTGAGATGGCAGGAGAAAGATTCTATGAACTTGAGACTGATCAATAGAAATTATCCAATATGAAGTACACGGAAAAGGGACTGAAGAAAAATTAAGAATGCATTGGAGATTTGTGGGACAACATCAAGAATACCAACATGAGTGAAAGAGGAGTCCCAAAAGGAGAAGAAAGATAGAAAGCAGCGAGGAAAAACAAAACAAAACAAAAACAAAAACAAAGAACAAAAAACCAAGAAGTTTAATGAAGTAATGGCCCCACACTTCCCAAATTTGAAAACTGCCTTCACAGATCCAAAAAACCCAATGAATCTTAGAAAGAATAAATACAAAACTATCCACGTGCAGCCATATCATAATCAAACCGTGGAATACCAAAGAAAAAGAGAAAACCTGGAAAGCAGCAAGAGAGGAACAGCACATGACATGGAGAAGATTTGATGCAATTACTGACTGACTTCTCATTTGAAGGAATGGAGTCCGGAAAGCAGCTGAATTGCATAGTCAATGTGCCGATGGGAAAAAACTACCAAGAATTATAGATCCAGCAAAATTAGCCTTCAGTGAAAGGTGAAATAAAACCCCTTCCCAGATTAACAAGAGAAAAGTAAAAATCGTTGAGAACTCATTGGTAGTAGAATACCACAGGAAGTCATTCAGACAGAAAGGAAGTGACCCCAGAAGATAACTCAGATTCACAGAAAGCAATGGAATACACTAGAAACAGTAAATATGTAGGTTGATATAAAAGGATCCATATCTTTATCATTTCTTCTCATGACTTCTTTTTTTTTTTTTTCAAATTTTTTTTAACGTTTTTATTTATTTTTGAGACAGAGAGAGACAGAGCATGAACGGGGGAGGGGCAGAGAGAGAGGGAGACACAGTATCTGAAACAGGCTCCAGGCTCTGAGCTGTCAGCACAGAGCCCGACGCGGGGCTCGAACTCATGGACCGCGAGATCATGACCTGAGCCAGAGTTGGACGCTTAACCGACTGAGCCACCCAGGCGCCCCTCTCATGACTTCTTAAAAAGGCACAATATTCTATAAATTATCATAATATTGTATTATTGTATTTGCATACATAGGTACACATTCATATATATGAAATATGTATGACGATAATATCACAAAGAATGGTGAGGAAATGGAACTATAAAGGAGCCAGTTTTCTATACCTTACTGTAATTAATTTACCATTGGTCCGCTGTTGAATGTGATAAGTCAACATGCATATTGTAATTCCTAGAGCACCCATTAAGAAAATAATTCCAAATAAAATCACTGAAAAATCAACATAAGAGTTAGAGTATTACACTAAAAATATACTTAACAAAAAAGGCAATAAATGAGGAATAGAAGAACAAAAAAAAGACAGGACACATAATATGAAAACCAAATAGCTAAATGAGAAAATGTAAATCCAACCATGTATATTAAATGTGAATCATCTAAACATCTTGTTGTACTACATTTAAAAAGCAGGATCCAGCTATATGTTGTCTACCGAGACACAAATTAGATTCAAAAACCCAAATTTATTTAAAGTAAATGATGGAAAAAGGTGGTAATACTGTTAGACAAACAGTAGCCATAAGAAAGTTATAGTCATTATAATGATATCATACAAAATAGACTTTAAAACAAGAAATATTGCTAGAGAGAAAGAGGGATATTTCACATTGACAAAAGGGTCACTAGACCAGGAAGTTACAAAATTATAAATATATATACACACGTAACAGTAAAGCACCAAAAAATACACAAGGCAAAAACTGATAGAACTGAAAGGAGACGTGGAATGAATCATGGAAATGAATTAATGTCCATCAACTAAAAATATAAAATATTTGCATATCACCAGTCGTGTCTTTGTTAAAATAATATTGTACTAGACCAGTATGAGTTCTATTTACAATATATGCAATACACACACACACACACACACACACACACACACATACACACATGTACAAGAATGAACAGTACAGATTCAGTTCCATAAGAATCTTAGAAAAGCCTTGACCTGAATGAAGGTTTCCCCTAAACCTTATAGAAGAAGGAATGTGACTAAAGTCTCATAATAAAAGTATGAATTATACAGGTTTCCCCTACAGGATAATTACCCGTGGTGAGGCATCAACTTTGAAGAACCTATCAAATTCAGCCCAAGCCATGCCAAAGAACTTGTACTTAATTGATGACCCTGGCAATAGAACTCGGAATGTGCTTACCAGATTTAAAGGTCCCCTCTGAGGTGACATTTCTAATGCTCTCAAAGGGTGAGTTAAAACTCAAAATATGTTATTAATAGCAAAATGCAGTACTGTGAGAATATGCTGGATGAACACTGACTCATCAATTTAAGAGAAAAAGCTTAACCGTGGGTGAACACTTGATGAACGTAAAAAGCTAATATGATGCAAGAATATATTTTTAAAAATGTGACAGGAAAGTTTTCAAAAGGAGTGCTTCATTAACCTCTCTTGGTGAATTTTTCTTCATATACTGTATCCATTTTTTTCTATTATACCTTAAAAAAAAGTAGCAAGAAAAAGGATATACAGAGAAGAATGGCCGATACCAAAAAAACAATGAATGGAAAATAGGTTCTTCCTAAGGGCAATAAAAGACATTTGGATTACTTTTGCCCAAATGAGAAAGGCTAAGAGATGGCAGCATCATTTTAAAGTTCTCAAGTTTTATTTTTTTTTAATTTTTAAAGCTTATTTATTTATTTGAGAGACTGAGACAGAGTGAGTGGGGGAAGGGCAGAGAGAGAGAGAGAGAGAGAGAGGGAGAGAGAGAGAGAGAGAGAATCCCAGGCAGGCTCCGTGCTGTAGCACAGAGCCCAACACGGGGCTTCAACTCCCAAAACCATGAGATCATGTCCTGAGCGGAAACCAACAGTCGGACACTTAACTGTCTGAGCCACCCAGGCGCCCCTAAAGTTCTCACATTTTAATATTTGTGGATTTTTACAAAGAAACTAGGCAAAAATCGAACCAAAACAAACATCAGTCTGTCTGAGAGAGGTGATGTACCACGTGGCCTCATGGGATTCCATGCATGTATTCAACAGACCTACATTACACAGCCCTAGTGTTGCATACTGGATAAGGACAGAGCCACGTCAGCAACGGCCTGTGCCCCACGGGTGGGCAGAACGGGGGTCCTGTCCCAGCTGCGTGAACTCAGCAAAATGCCCAGCTGGCCCTCTGTGGACCTAAAACTCCCCAGCTGTGAAACAGAGACAGGAGCAGTGCCCACCGCCCAGGAAGGTCACGGGCATTAAGTGGGGTGACGCACAGAAAGCCGTTAGTCCAGTTCCAGGCACACAGAAGATGATCAGCGAGTCAGACGCCACCGAATTTGTCTGTCATCGTCTCCGAGTCCCCGTCATCATCACTGTCACCCCTGTGGTCACCCCGTTCGCCATCTTCCTGTCCTTCGCCCTCCTCAGCAGGATCCCCAATGTCACCCCCAGCCCCCTCGATTTTGGCCTCCATGGTGGGAATTCTGCAAGGTGATAAGCACCCGCTTTGCTGCTCTGTTAGTCATTTTTTTTCTGTGAACAGATCCTGAATGTCACCGTTTAAGAGGCAAATCTAGACATGGAACGGGCCCTGAATGGTTGTTAGTTTAGGTCACACTGTCCCATTCTCCTGTTCATGCTCTAATAATAGATGGTTATCCATCATTTAATGACATTGATACAAAAATGTAATTTGCTTAAATTATTCTTATTTGGGGCTAATCCAAGAAATTAAGTTCCACTTATATTATAGCAAATTCATTGCACAGGAAAAACGAAGTCACACGATGATTGCATTCTTACCTTTTGTGGCAAAGGAACACGGAGTAAAGCACTTACAGCGACATATCCCCTGTTCACAAAAGATCCAATGAAATTTGAATTCAGCAAGCCTTGCTACTTAAGGAACCATGGTGCCTTTGCTGTTTAACCATGCTTTGGGCTTGCATGTTTTAGAAACATCAGTAAGTACTCTGCTAGACAAGGAACGGAGAACCGGCCCCTCTTCTCTGTCTCTGAACTCCATTTGTGCAGGTTTCTAAAAAATAGATACCGGAGGGGCGCCTGAGTGGCGCAGTCGGTTAAGCGTCCGACTTCAGCCAGGTCACGATCTCGCGGTACATGAGTTCGAGCCCCGCGTCAGGCTCTGGGATGATGGCTCAGAGCCTGGAGCCTGTTTCCGATTCTGTGTCTCCCTCTCTCTCTCTGCCCCTCCCCCGTTCATGCTCTGTCTCTCTCTGTCCCAAAAATAAATAAACGTTGAAAAAAAAAACTAAAAAAAAAATAGATACCGGAAAAAATTTGGCCATCTTTTTATTGTTGCGAAATACATCTGCAGAGGAAGGTTTTTGGGTTGAAGATATATTCTTCTTAAACAACAGTTTAGGGAGGTGGCTTTTATTTTTGTCCAGACTTTGGCTTTGAAATGTTACTAGATTGTTGATTTAGGAAGCAGCTTCCTCAAGATAAAGGAACGGTACGTTTCCATATGTCACAGGCTCATGTTGGTGGATGTGGATGCTTGTTTCATTGTCCTCTTCCTGAGGTTAGGGTGGTACCCAGTGAATGACTGAGTTGCTCCTTAGGGCAGCCGATGGACCAGTGCCTACGTAGAAGGTGCCCCACCAGTCGACAACAAGATAACTGAGATATTATTGAGAGTACGCGCTTGGAACCTTTCACAGTAACTGGATGCAGCCATGACATTCAAACATATGCTTGTGTATTTATCGAAAATCTCAGTTACCAATTGATTGAAAGTTTTAAAAAAAAATGACGAAGAGTGACAATAACCAAAACCGAAACAAAAAATAAATTCAGGTCCTTTAAAGAACGCCGGTTCTGTGGGGTATAAATAGGTACACCAGGAAAGGACATGCCATCCTTAGAGAGGCTTGGGAGAAACTGGTGAAAGACGTCAGGTAAATTCTTGTCTTCAGGACTCCTCCGAGGCTGCATCTTTAACCTCCGGGAAGCAGGGCCTCTGGCCTCCTCAAACCCTGGATTTGTCAAGCATCAGCAACAAGCATTGTCCTATGGAGGACCTTCCTGAGGAGTTAGTATTCTGTAGCTGTTTTAAACCTGGCAGTCGCTTCTAAAATTTTTTTAATGTGTATTTCTTTTTGAGAGAAAGAGAAACAGAGCACAAGCAGGGGAGGGGCAGAGAGAGAGAGAGGGAGGGAGACACAGAATCCGAAGCAGGCTCCAGGCTCTGAGCTGTCAGCACAGAGCCCGACGTGGGGCTCGAACCCACGAACCACGAGAGCATGACCTGAGCCGAAGTCAGAAGCTTAACCGACTGAGCCACCCGGGCGCCCCTGCAGTCGCTTCTTCCATAGTATTAATACAGCAGGCTAATTCTTCAAACTTGGTTTTCCCCTTATTTTTTTTAATTTTTGCAACATGACCTGTAATGCTACTGCTGTACTCATGTCCCCGTTTTTCTGATATCATGGGTTTCTTTTCATTCGCTTAAAAACAAAACAAAACAAAACAAAACAAAACAAAACAAAACAAAACAAAACAAAAACAGAGGTGCCTGCGTGGCTGTCGTCTAAGCATCTGACCTTTGATTTCAGCTTAGGTCATGATCTCATGGTTTGTGGGATTGAGCACCACATGGGGCTCTGCACTGACAGTGGAGCCGGCTTGGGATTCTCTCTCTCTCTCCCTCTCTCTGCCCCTCCCCCACGCATTCTCATTCTCTCTCTCAAAAATAAATAAATAAACCCAATCTTCAAAAAAATGACCAGTTGATCAACATGGAATGAAGTCCCACCTCCTGGAAGCCAGAGACTACATTCGAAATTTTTTTATGTTTATTATTTTTGGGAAAGAGACAGAGCATGAGTGGGGGAGGAGCGGAGAAAGAGGGAGACGCAGAGTCCAAAGCGGGCTCCAGGCACAGAGCCCTACAAGGGGCTCAAACCCATGGGCCATGAGATCATACCCTGAGCCAAAGTCGGTCACTTAACCGACTGAGCCACCCAGGGGCCCCTACATTTTCTTTTGATTTCTGGATCATCACAGAGCATACGGAAAGAGCCTTCTCTGGAGGGGCGACTTGGAAATAGCTGTGCTGGAAAATACTTCCTGGCATGTGAAGGTGAGATTAGAAACCGAAAGGCTATTGGAATGAATCAGATGCGAAAAGGCTTTTTAGTGGCACCCACAGAAGGCAGAGGAAACAAGAGGGCAACTGGGGGTCAAAAAAGTCACTGAAAGTGTACTTTTAAAAAATACCCACACATGAAAGCCTTCCTTGAAATGCTGTCAGATGTCAGCACCCCGACACTCAGGTCTAGCGGCAGCCACACGTTATAGGGGAGAGATTGCTTCACTTCGTGGTGGTTCCATCTCCCTCGTTTGTTTATCTATTTTTAAAAGTTTATTTATTTTGGGGTGGGGAGGGGGAGTTGAGGGCAGAGAGAGGGAGAGAGAGAATCCCAAGCAGGTTCCATGCTGTCGGTGCAGAGCCCGAGGTGGGGCTCAAACTCACAAACGGTTAGATCACAACCTGAGCAGAAATCAAGAGTCGGATGCTTAAGCGACTGAGCCCCCCAGGCACCAACCCCCCCTGCCCCGCATCTCCCTCATTTAACCATTGCACTACCTCGTCCAACTTACTTTCCCTCGAGCCTGATGATCGCTTGAAAGCCACTCTGTTGCGTGCTGGCCATCGCATTCAGAGTGAGGCACTGAGAGAGCGCGGAGCAGGTGAAGGTCTCAGGACAAGTGGACACGGTCTGTGAATAAGTAAGCGCAGCCTCAGGCTTGACAAAGCCACAGTGGAGCGCTGGTGACGTCTTGTCCCGGTGTGCCCAGCTGGCTTCCTCGTCACCCCGCCTCACGTGGCAGCCCTTATATCCTCCTGAATCCCAGCCTTGCTTTCTCGGGCATCTTCCCCCCCCCACCTCCCCCCCAACCGACTTCAGATAGACACACGGCATTTTCCTCTCTTAGGCAAGGGTCGGGGAGGGGTGCAGGGAGCAGGGAAGGACACCGGCTAGCCACCTTTTATTTCCCACTTGCCTGTTTTTGCAAAACTTCTTAAACAACGTATCTGATTTCCTCGCCACCTCCTCTGTCCTTGGTCGCAGGCATCTGGCTTTCAGGGCGGGCGCCGCCTTGACCTTGCGCTGACACTGCACCGGGCTGGGTGCTTGGTGCTCAGCACACGGCACTTGATTGCATGCTTACAATACTCCTCGGAGTCAGGTCTTCCTCCTCCCGTAATTTTATAGGCCAGACGCTCAGGCTTAGGTGAAGCAGCTTGCTACACAGGGTCACCATTGACAGGGCTGGGATTAAGCCCAGGTCGGAGTGACCGCAACGCGTTCTCTTGACTACCTCGTTGTTTACTCGAAAGTGCCAGGAAATTGCTTCCCACTTCAAGAGGTGTTATTATAACCCATTTAATGCCCTTAGTCTTAACGGAGGAGGGGGGGGGGGAGCATCGCCACCCTCCCGGGGGGCATTTGCAAATTTGTAGGGGTACTTGGCTGTCTCAAAGCTGGAGGTGAGAAAGCTACTGGGATTTAATAGCTAGGAAAAGGAGGAGGACAGTGGTGAGGAACGTCCTGCAAAGCTGAGAACCACCTTGTGGAACAAAGAATGGTCCTGCCTCAAATGCCGATAATGGCCCATTCGGAAACAATGATAATGGATGAGAATCTAATAATGGATTCTGAAAGCCTAAATAACTTCCCCGAATCTAGAGCCATAAATCAAACTGATCTCTGTCTGGCTCTAAAGCGTATGCTTTTTTTCACTCTATTCAACAGTACATTAAAATATTATGTATAATTTGATTTGCTCTCAGAATTATCATATTTTATATGCAACATCTCAAAAGTAATTTATTTAGAGAATAGTTAACTAATTTCCTGATTGAATGTTCTTTTAATACATTTAATGGAGATAGCATGTATCATAGTACTCTCCAGATTTTCTGAAGGATGCTAAAACTCAGTGAAAGAAATCATCAACACTGTATTAAATTAAGAGAGCTGCATATTCTGGAACATGCTGTCTTCTACACTGTCGACCAGGAGTGGAAAGGACTCATTTAGGAAAGGAGAGGGATGGAGGAGGGGGAGGGAAATGCTAGGCAAAGAGATTAGGAGAGAGAAAAACATCCTTGGATTTTTATTTAATTTGTCTTCTATACTGAGCTCTGGGCTGTCACTTGAAGTGTTTACTTCTCTCAAATATCATTAAGAAATCTCCTCCATAAACTTTCCACAGGGTTGTATTTAAATTTAAGCAAAATTTTCGATTTTCTCTATATAAAGGCATCTCTTTAATGTGCTTATTTCCAAAATATATGCCATATATTTTGTGTAGCGGTCATTGGTTGTGCTGGGCAAAGACCTTGTCACTCTTGGTAAAGGAGGCTTTATCATAGATCTGTGATGCACACGGGGCCATGGGGCATGCACTTGGACATGCCCCGAGTCTGCAGGATTTAACCATCCTTTCCTAACAGCCAGTCCGTGTGTGTGTGTGTGTGCGTGTGTGTGTGCGTGTGTGTGTGTGTGTGTGTGTGTGTTGGCTTTCTTTGCTACCCCAAAAACTGCAGCACCAGTTTCAGCCCCACCTCCATGCCTACCATGGAGACTCCCACCCTGAGTTGCCTGGAGGGAAAAAAATGTTTCTATTGCGCTCTCTAGTTTTTTGGGGGTTTTTTTCTTTCCTATGTGCCCAACTTGGGACATATTTAAATTCCCAGTGTATTCCCAGTGGAGGTGATTTTCTGGGCACCAGAGAGAACAGAGAATCTCAAATTTCACTGGTAAGAATATCTGGGGAGCCTGTTAAAAATGCAGATTTCCAAGCCCTGCACTAGAGACTTAAATTTAGTAGCTCTTAGGGGGAGTCACGCGCTTTGTCAGCAAGTCCCTCAGATGATGGAGTACGGACCGCGAACTAGACTTTGAAGACTTTTAGCTCGGGACTCAGTAGGCCCTTGATAAGTAGTTGTTGAATGTACCTAAAGGTTCTCCTGATTCCTATCGAGAGGCTGTTACCTCTAACCACATGGCCTCACAGTCCTAGAAGATTCTTTAGTCCTGTCTTGCCTTTTGTCTACCTTTGTCCACCTGTTTTCAGTGACTCTGGAAGTCTTACCGTGGTTGCTTCTCACGGTCTCCTGTGCACGCCTTTTCCGTTCCCACGCCATCACGCTGTGTCGGATGCTCCTGTCCCGTGTCCTGTTGGCAGGATCCCTGGGCTCCAGACTCTTCACTCCGGCTTCTGTTGGAAACCACTCTCACGTGCACCATTCTCCTCTCCGTGCTTATACGCATCGAAGACTCTTCATGATTTGGCCCAAGCTACTCTTCCACTTGATCTCTCTCTCTCCTCTTCTCTTTAACCCCCACTGCTTTACACTCTTGTCCCTACGCGTGCATTGTGCATCTCCACCTTTCTGTCTTTGCTTTTTGCCAGTTCCCATGGGCAGAAAAGGGTTAACTCAGCAGGACTGGGTTGTTCAGTCCCTGCACTTGCCAAAGAAATGCTACTTCAGGACTAGCCCTTGGCCAGCTCCCGGGAGACAATGTCTGAGCCCCTGAAATAGTCTTCCTGATGAGAGTGTTTTTGTATACCCAAGGCCTGGGATTGTAATATATTTAAGGTAAACACACCTATTTGCATGCCTGAGACATTTTGGAGTTTATTCTATAGATGTCTTCACACAAGGGTAAACTGTGTGTTGTGGTCTTGTTTGGTGAAGTGAAAATTGGAAATAACCCTATTATCCATTGAAAGCAATATTAATGGAATACGAATTCCTGAATAGTAATAGCGATAAATCTTCCATTTACTGAACACATTGTGTTCTAGGGCTGTGCTAAGTATTTTACGTGCAGTATTTCACTTAAGTTTATAGCAGATCTTCTGTAGGTTATCCCCACGTAGACAAACACGGAGGCACCTGGAGGTGAAATGAGGTCATATGGCTAAGATCTGTATGACTCCATCCATCAATTCATACTGGACTGATAAAGAGTGATCAATTAACAAAGAGTGATGGAGCCCTCTGTGCTGACGCGGAAGGATCCTTATGGCACATTATTAAGCTTAAAAATTAAAATTATGGGGGGCGCCTGGGTGGCTCATTTGTTTGAGCGTCCAACTCTTAATTTCGGCTCAGGTCACAATCCCAGGGTCATGGGATCTAATCCCATGTGGGGCTGTGTGCTGAGTGGGAAGCCTGCTTAAGATTCTCTCTCTCCCTCTGTCCCTCTCCCCCACTCATGTGCACTCTCTCTCTCTGTCCATCTCTACAAACATATGAAATCACTTGCATGTGACCATTTCATAAGCCATATATATATACATATTTGTCTATTGTATAGAAATTCTGTTCAATATGTATATTAAACATACTTTCTAGTTGTAAAACATTTAGAAAATGAAACAAAGCACAAAGAAGAAAATCATGACCCATAACCTAACCCATCATTTCCTTACCATAGCATCTCTTTTCTGTGTTCTAAGAATAGATCTTACCAGCAGACCTAATGGACCTCAATGCTAGCAGGTTTGTTCAGAGAACAAGAGACAAAGAAAAGTTGTGTTGTTTAAATAAATGTGACAAACACTGCATTTCACATCCTCTCCTTGTTCTGGTGCAGATATATTTCTTAAAGAAGGCCTGCAATACACCCCTTCTTTATTCAGGATTTCTTAGACTGAGTGACCGTCTAACCCTTACACGAGTTGACCGTCCGTAGCTGGGCAGTTCATGGGATGAAAGGTAACTGGTGCTTCCCCCTCATAGCAGGACCCTGGGCACCGACGACAACTACTTTCTCATCTCTACCTCCAAAGACAAATCAAGAGCTTCAGTTTATTTGTCCCAGGGTTTGTACCTTCAAGATCCGCAAGAGTGACCCTAATTGGCTCTACCGGAGCCATATGCCCCAAACAGTCGCTATGGGAAAGGGGATAAGACTCTGATCTTTGGCCTTGGTCATGAGCTGGGCACTGTGGCCAGGGCACTGAGCTCTGTGATGGCCGAAATGGCATGAATCACAAATACCTGAGTCAAGAAGATTAGTTGCACCAAGGAAAAGAGAAGAGGGAAAAGGTGACAAGATACAAGATGTCCTAACATGCTGCCTTATTCTCTTTCTGTACTCTTTGGTTGGAACTCCTAATGTGTTTTATACAAATATGTGTTTTATATTCATGCTATATATTCCTTCTCATATTATACTTTTTCAGTTAATATATTATCAACACTTGTTTTCCACTGACATTAAATATTCGTCAGAAACATGAGCTTCTAGAGCTACATTATGTTCCATTTCATGAATGAAGTGTATTTATTTATTTATTTAAAATTTGTTAACGTTTATTTATTTTTGAGAGAGAGAGAGAGAGACAGAGCATGAGCAGGGGAAGGGCAGAGAGAGAGGGAGACACAGAATCTGAGGCTGGCTCCAGGCTCTGAGCTGTCAGCACAGAGCCCGACGTGGGGCTCGAACCCACAAACCGTGAGCTCATGACCTGAGTCGAAGTCAGACCCTTAACTGACCGAGCCACCCAGGTGCCCCTTATTTATTTTTTAAATTTTCTTTCAAATTCTAGTATAGTTAACATACAGTGTAGTATTAGTTTCATGTGTACAATGTAGTGATTCAACACTTCCATACGTCATCCAGTGGTCGTCACACATGCACTCCTTAATCCCCGTCACTGATTTAATCCAGTTCCCCATCTACCTCCCCTCTGGTAACCATGTTTGTTCTCTAGAGTTATGAGTCCGTTTCTTGGTTTTTCTCTCCCTCTCTTTCTTTTTTCCCTTGGCTCATTATTCCACATATGGTATTTGTCTTTCTCTGAGTTCTTTCACTTAGCATTATATACTCTCTAGATAGATCTATGTCGTTGCAAATGGAAAGATTTCATTATTTTTTATGGCTGAATAATATTCCATTGTGTGTATATACCACATGTTCTTTATCCATTCATCTAGTGATGCACACTGGGGTTGTTTCCATAATTTGGCTGTTGTAGGTAATGTTGCTATAAACATAGGGATGCGTGTGTCCCTTTGAATTAGTAATTTTGTATATTCTAGGTAAATACCGAGTAATGTGATTACTGGATCATAGGGTATTTCTATTTTTAACTTTTTTAAGAACCTCCGTACTGTTTTCCACAGTGGCTGCACCAGTTTGCATTCCCATCAACAGCGCAGGAGACTTCCTTTTGCTCCATATCTTTACGAACACTTACTTCTTGTGCTTTTGATTTTAGCCGTTCTGACAGGTGTGAGGTGATATCTCATTTTGGTTTTGATTTGCATTTCCCTGATGATGAGTGATGTTGAGCATCTTTTTTTCATGTGTCTGTAGGCCATCTGTAGGTCTTCTGTGTCTTCTTCACACAGTCTCAGAAATCCGTTCAGTTCTTTGGCCCATTTTTAATTGGATTATTTGTTTTTTGGGTGTTGCGTTGTATATGTTCTTTATATATTCTGGATACTAACCCTTTATCTGATATGTCATTTGCAGACAACTTTTCCCATTCAGTAGGTTGCCTTTTAGTTTTGCTTATTTCCTTCACTGTGCAGAAGCTTTTTTATTTCGAAGTGATGCCAATAGAACTATATTTAATGAGTGAACTATATTCCTCTATTGTTAGGCATTTAGCTTGTCCTTAATTTGGGGTTTAAAAAGCTCTGGCTTATACATTCAGCATCAAGAATTCTTCTTGGTTCTCAACATTCAGACTCACAAGACCACGTTTGACACCATTCTGCTCCGAAGTGTGTAAAATGGGAACATGGCTGAAAAGGACCGTTCCTTTCCTTTAGGAGTCCTTGCAGTGGTCCCTAGAAACTCGTGCACAAAGAGATGAAATTCACATAAAGCAAGTACAGGAACTGTCCTGGTTTAGAAGCCTTATTCCCCACAAAGAACCAGTAACTCTTACAACAATTTCAAAGGGATAGGTGTCAGGGGCCTTGTAAAGGACGTGTCTAGTTACAAGTGCACACACTCAGGGAAGCTCAGTTTCTATCAGACTATGGTTCCCATAGAGTACTTGCCATGTAGCAGCCCAAGATCAGTTTTACTCTAAGTCATGGTGACTAATTATCAACATACTTGATGTGCCCTCTCATCAGGTTACCAGGTAAATGAAGGTCAAATTCTCCCGCAGAGGGGCACCCGGGTGGCTCAGTCAGTTGAGCGACCTACTTTGGCTCGGGTCATGATCTTGCAATTTGTGAGTTCAAGCCCCACGTTGGGCTCTGTTCTGACAGCTTGGAGCCTGGGGCCTGCTTCGGATTCTGTGTCTCCCTCTCCTCCTTGTGCTCTGTCTCCCTCTCTCTCTCAAGAATAAATAAACGTTAAAAAATTAAAAAAAAAAAATTCTCCTGCAGAAATGGGGAAAGGTTTTATAAACCCTTTACCCACAAACATTTTAGACATAAATCGTTGTCTATATATGTGATTATTTCCTTAAAAAAAAAAAAACCCTAAGAAGTGGGAATATGGAGTCAAAGAGAATTAACAATTTGAAAACTCCTGGTGCATGTTGCTAAATTATGTTCTAGATAGATAGACCAAATAAAAATACCATTCGTGGTACACCTGTCATGTTTGGGGCCCAACCTGACTTTCTGGCATCATTTCCTTCATTTTCTACCTGAATGTAACTTTTCCTGTGGCCCCATGAGCCTCTCCACCATCCCACCCATTTCATTTTCTTTAACATCTCTTGTTTAGCCTTGTCTTCTGACTAGAATATTGTGTCATTTGTCTGCCTGGTCCCATCTGATTTACCTTTCAAAGTGTTCTAGAAATGTCACTTCCTCTCCAACCACTGATTCCCTTCAGCTCTTTCCTAAGTAGAATTCTTGACTCACCCCTGTCCTGCCCGTACCTTTTTTGTTCTGAAGACAGCTTTAGTGCTTCTCAGGTTGTATTATTGTCTGTATTCTCTACTAGGATGTGAACTTTTTCAACGTTTTTATTTATTTTTGGGACAGAGAGAGACAGAGCATGAACGGGGGAGGGGCAGAGAGAGAGGGAGACACAGAATCGGAAACAGGCTCCAGGCTCTTAGCCATCAGCCCAGAGCTTGACGCGGGGCTCGAACTCACGGACCACAAGATCGTGACCTGGCTGAAGTCGGACGCTTAACCGACTGCGCCACCCAGGCGCCCCGGATGTGAACTTTTTATAGCTGGAAACTGAACTTGTAATTCCCCAGCTCAGAGCACTTTGAATCATCTATAATGACCTTTTAAAAATGTTTGTAGAAGAGGGTGAGTTAGTTTCCCAGTAAAGATTTATCAATTAACTATAGGGCAGGTACTATTGAAAGTACTCCATCCCCAGCATCTAGAATGGTCCCTGCACAAAACACATGGCCAGGAAACAGTAAGCCCTGCTTGAATGAGTGAGTGAATGCAGGTAGAGCACCGAATAAGAAAAGTCCCCATTCTCTTGAAGTATAACTCTCAAAGAGGGAAGAGAGAGAGTAAACCAGCCATTAAGAGAGCCATGAGATGGAATAAGTGCTATGGAGGGAACAAAGATGAGGATGATGTTATAAAATGCTGGGTGGCTACTTTAGCTGGTAACCAGGGAGGGTTTTGCTGCGGAAATGGCAAGCCGAGATCTGTATGCCAAAAAGTCGTTGGCCCTGGGAAGACTTGCAGAAGAGCTTTCCAGGTAGAAGTAAAGCCTAGTGCAAAGACCCGGTGATGGAAAGAACCTGGCATGTTTCAGAGTGATAACAAGAAATGCTCTGGGGTGGGCCCAGACAGAAAAAAGAGATGATTTTCAAATTCTTAATGACTGCTACAGTATAAACATCGATGAATCATAACTCATTTCGACACCTGCCTCCCTCTCCCTCCCATCATCCCACTTTCTGGTTCTGAAGGTGTCCTGGATCCAGAGCACAGAAAGCTGTAGAGACACCCGTCTCCTCAGCCCCGTCCTTTTGTAGTCCTCCAACTCCCAATCAGATGGAAGAATACTCCCTGTTTTGATTTCATGGACTGTCAAGCAGGTCGTATTTTCAGTGGGTATCTTGGGATTCCTTTAAGACGGAGTCTAAGACTGTCAGGAGGTATTTTGGAGTGGCTATAATATAGGGCACTGCTTCCTGGACTCTAATGTGCTCGTGAATCCCCTGAAGGTCTTGTCACTAAACCGATTCTGCTCCAGCAGGTCTGGGGTGAGGCCTGAGATTCTGCCTTTCTAGTAAGTTTCCAGGTGATGCCGGTGCCGCTGGTCCATGGTCTCCACTTTTAGTTGAAGGGCACGTACCACTGATTCTGAGTCTTGGCTGCCTGTTACAATCCACTAGGGAGCTTTTAAATCCCCTGACCCTCAGGCTGCACCCTATGCGGCTTGACTCTAAATCTCTAGAGTTGGGACTCAAGCAGATGTATTTTTTTAAATTCCCCCAGGTAATTCTAGTGTTTGGTGCGTGGACTCATCGGGTCCCTTCGGTTTACAGGCTGAATTCTACAGTCATTGATGAGGCAGCAGGTGCACTTTCAGAAAACAGACCTCCTGGGAGAAGAAAACCGTACCCTGTCAAAGTCTTAAAAGAACTCTAAAGGTAGTTAAGGCTTAAAATTTGTGAAGTTTGTTTTTATGAAGTGTGTGTTTGCGTTTTCTCCCTTAAGAACAGACAGGGCTCCTTTTTTCACTCTTTGGCTGTCCTAATTTAAAACTCCTGTTATTGATACTGGCCTCATTTGAAAGAACTTTTTTCTTTTTTCTGAAACCTTTGGGCAAACTAGGGTTATAAAGTAAAAAAAAAAAAAAAAAAAGGAGGGACCTGCACACTGGCTTTTGCTGTGCAGCCCAACGGAATGAAATAATGGAGTCTGAGGTTTGGGATAAATACGGTCACATCAGGTTGGCATTCCCTCCAAACTGATGAAAAAAATTATACCCTTCTGGAACCCACTGTAATTAACTCGCGGACAGCATTTTTATTATAAATCCTCGTTTTAAGAAGTTTGTTACTCAGCTGTAAAGTTTTGCTCTAGGCTATGGCTTGGGCATAGACCATTTCGGCTTGACAGAAGCTTTAAAAATAAAGGTCTTTTATTTTTTTTTCATTGAGCAAGTGAAGTGTGGTTTTAAAAAGAATGAAATATCCGGTATTCTCAGACATTCTTTGCATCTCTCTCTATTTTTTTCTCTGAGCGGTCTTGATTTCCAACAAATGAAACCTAGATTGTTCGCATATTTTAAACCAAATGTTTAAACTCCGAATTGTTGGAGGGACTCTTTGAATTAAGGAAACGCATTTTGAGGGTCACAACTCAATAAAAAAAAGAAGAAGAAAAATGTTCTTCACTATTTTTCACGTGCAGAACAAGGCGGGGCAGGATTCTATTCTTTGAAGTTCCTCAGTCTGTTGCTCATTTTTCAAAGGGGAGATTACACAAGAAAGCTGAATGAAAACAGGAAGCGAATTCACTCTGTGCCTTCACTGAGAATTTCTCAAGGGATTTCTAAAATGTCCCTTTGTCATAAGTACATGTTAAAATAAACAGTGGTCAGTTTCATGGCACAAAGTCTTGATTTCTGTTTTTTGGTGTCGGGGACTTTTTCTGAGGTAGCCCTCTCCCCATAGTCCAGAGGGAACAGTCGCCCATCTCTGGATGACATTGTTCCTTCAGACTTGGATGGCTTGGATTCAGATCCGGATGGCTTGGATTTCACACGGTACCTCACCCGCTGGCTGTCATTAGCATCCTGTCTGCTTACAGTGAGTTCCTTCCTCCTACCTCCTTTTCATCCTCCTTTGACAATGGGTGTGACAGTCATCTTACCTTTGCCTCCTGCCTGACTGTGGCATAACAGAAACCCAGTTACACACACTAGTGCCCAGAGGAGCTCTGTCCTGGGGCCCTAGGTCTGGACAACGTTATTGATGGTCAGTAGTGGTCAACCCGAGGCCCTGCAGGACTTCCTCAGCCCAAACAGACCTTACCTAGGTTGTGGCTGCAGCAAATCACCGCTTATAAACTTGTGCTGTTGTCATTAAGAGTAGTATTTCCTTTGAAAGGGCAAATAATGTAAAATCATGGCATATAAGGATTTCATAGGCAACCACCAATGGGAGGAAAAAGAAAGATAGGCGTTAACTTTAAAAACAGACTTTAGGCTCTTTGTCAATGACGATAGTAGGGAATTCAAGGTGTTCCGGCCGTTACCCTCCACGTGATTGGCTGTCTTCATTCTAACCGAAACAGTAGGGCGTCACATTTTAGTTCAAGCATTCTAGGGAAGGAAGCCGGCCCCCAACCCCCGCAGTCTGCATCAAGCCTTCCTCCCTCCCTCCTCTTTGAACCCTGGACTTACCTGGAACACAGCTCCTCAGAATGTCCTGTCTGCTTTCCACCAACTAGACTGTGAGCCCTTTGGGGTCAGAGACTATGTACCTTGTTCGCTGTTAGAATCCTGCCCCAACACCTTGCTGGGTAAATATTTGTCGTATAAATCCGTAACACGATGAAGAAACCCACGACATGGAAACATAGGGACTTGCCCCCAAATAACAGCTTTTGAATGTGTCTACCAGTATCGTACAATGCTTTCCAGGTTTATCGACGTATTTGGAAAAGGCTGTCTGGTTTTGTTTGACGAGGGCCGGTTCCTAGGAGAGGAGTTTTGACGGCTGACGTTCACCGAGGATTCAGTTACCAGGCACCATTCAAAGCGTGTCACCTGCATCAACTCGTGTAACCTTCACAACAGCCAGCATGGTGGGCACGGCCATTGGCCATATTTGACGGATCGAGAGACTGAGTTACTTGCCCAGATCGCTGTAGTTGGTGGTTGGAACCCAGCCATTTCAACCCGAACCCCCCTTTAGCCCCTGGGCTGTGAAAACGGGCCCACACTGTGGCCTCCCCCACGCGCGGGCCACGGCGGACCCTGTCTTCGCATCAGGGGACCGCCGATCTTCCACACCTCGCTTGGTGGTCACCGCACCCCCCGCGCTAAGTCCGTTTCTCTGATCCTCGTTTCCTTGCAGCGTGCACATGTTTCTTCTCTCAGTTCCTCGCTGTCAGTGTTTTATGGCTCGGGGAGCCCGGGGAGGCCGCTGTACTCTTAACGCAAAGCCATTACCGCAGACGTTTCTGCTCTTTTTCAGAACCCCGTAATTTGTTAAAAGTTCTGGCGTGGGTTTTCCTCACGTCTTCTTGCTGACTGTGTTAGCACTGCACGCCAACATTCTCGGCCGTCTCCAGGGCACCGGTTGAGACATAAAGGTTTCTGTAATTGTCTAACATCATTTGCCGCTTGATGTAGTCCAGCTTGCTCACGTAACTGCGCCCGGCTTCCAAGCGATTTTTCTGGCCCCGATGGGCTATAAAATCATCTGATGCCGCTATAACTTTAAAGACAACAACATATTAGCTCGGAATCGTTTGCTTTTGTTAACTCACGTTTTCAGGTCGCCTCTGTACCCCGAGAAGGGGAAAATAAATGATGAGCCGGGATTCTTTGGTGAAATTGAAGACAATGAAGAGGAATTTTTCTCATCGTCGCTTCTTTTCCTTGCTGAGGATACCGGTTTGCAGTGTGCTATTCTTGTCGGCTGTCTGCCAGCTCTTTCTCATCTGAAGCGCGGATATGACATTTTTGTTTTTTTCCAACAGTGGGTGATGGCCAGTCTCAAAAACTGTTCTGACCCAGGTTTTTCTGGAGCTGATAGCGATTTAAAAACAAAGCGGCCGTCCAAGGCCACACAGTTCGTTAGGGCCCCGACTGAGGCTGGACTCCTGGTCCCCAGATGCCCAATCCAGTGCTCTTTCCGTCGGACCACACCCTCACGCTTTATTTGTTTGAAATACTCGTCACTATTGCACCCTGGCCAGAGAAGTTAAAGGAAACTTCACATGCCAAAGGCCAATTATCGTGAGAACTCCCAAGTCCTCATAGATTTAAGTTCCCAAAGAATAATACACACACGGCCACAAGAGTGGCTTCCCAGGACGCTAGCAGAAAGAGATTTAAAAAAAAAAAAAAATGTGTTTTATTTTCTAGCCTAACCCCAGACTTGCCTAAAGTTAAGTTAAAAAAAAAAAAAAAAAAAAAAGTATATGTGACGTATTTACATGTTCCTAGGGAGCTGCTATCTGCAGAAACTGGAAAAGGGGTAGTAATCTTTCAACTCTCTGAGATTTTTTTTCACGGAGTTAATGGTTCAGTCCTGTGGAGAATCTAGTCTAAAATTCCTATGGTCCCTCATGATGTCCCCCAAAGTAATTTACAGTCTGTATTAGTTTGCTATGTCTACAATATCAAATAACCACAAACCGTGGGGCTGTAACAACCAGAATTCGATGTCGTACAGCTCTGGGAGCTGGAAGTCCACGATCAAGGGACTGGCTCCTTTTGAAGGTGGAGAGGAAGCGTCTCTTCCAGGCCTCTTCCCTAGTGTGTGAGTCCATTTGTGCTGCTGTAATGAAATATCACAGCCCGGCTGCCTTCACAGACAACAGAAATGTACTTCTCACAGTTCCGGAGGCTGGGAAGGCCCCACATCAAGGCGCCCAAAGATTGGGTCTGGTGGGAGCCTGCTGCCTCGTTGGGTGTTGGCCATCTTCTCACATGGTAGAAGGGTCAAGAGGTCTCTTTTGGGGGGGCCCCTTTTATAAGGGCACTAATCCCATTCATGAGGGCTTTGCTTCCGAACCTCGGGTGTTAGGATTTCAACATGAATTGTGGAGGGTGTGTAAACGTTCAGTTCGTGGCACTTCATTTGTGGAGGTTTGCTGATGATCTTTGGCATTCCTTGGCTGATAGAAGCACGATCCCAATTTCTGCCCTCATCTGCACAGGACATTCTCCCTGTGTGCATGTCTGTGTCCACATTTCCCCCCTTTCGTAAAGGGGCACCAATCATATTGGATGAGGGGCTGACTCTATTCCACGATGGCCTCCTCTTTGCTAAGTACGTCTGCAGTGACCATATTCCGAATGAGGTCACATTGTGATGTTCTAGAGCGTAGGACTTCAACATACGGATTCAACCCGTAACACTGCCTATTTAAGTAAAGATTAGTTCTTTGATTGTCAAACAGGAAAACCCTAAATATAGGCAATATGGCTTCCCATCTATCAGGAAAAGAAAATGTAAGTGGCAAGTATTTACTTTAATTGAATTATTTAATGCCATTAAACCCATCATATACTTTTAAATAAAGTCCCTGTAATTCAGGGCCACACTACCTGGAGATTAAGAACATAATGAATAGTTTCATCACCTTGAGATATTGCCTTGGTTTATACAGGCTTTCCTTTCGTCTATTTTTTTTTCTTAGCAGAACAAATATTTTCATTTACTCTGAGTGAATTCTTGATAAGTTCTCGATCCTCAGCTTCCAACTCCAATGTATTTAAAAGGTTACTTAGAAGACAGCATTCTCTAACTCTTCCTACGCAGATTCCTGTTCCCTTTTTTATGTCCCCATAATATTAAGTGCACGCCTCCATTGTAGTATCTTTACATTCAGGGGTTGTACATCTTATTTATAAAACAGTGTTTATTTGTTTCCCCAATACCTGGCATCGTATGTCTGGTACATAATGTCTAGGGATGCTTTTTTTTTTTTAAGTTTATTTATTTATTTTTGAGAGAGAGAGCACACACGAGCAGAGGAGGGGCAGAGAGAGAGGGAGACACAGAATCCGAAGCAAGCTCCAGGCTCTGAGCTGTCAGCCTAGAGCCTGACCTGGGGCTCGAACCCACAAACCACAAGATCATGACCTGAACCCAGTGGGACGCTTAACCGACTGAGCCACCCAGGCACCCCATGCTTGGGAAACTTTAAATATCCGGTCAAAGTTCACTGAAGATGGAATCAATGTCAAAGAGTTCATAGAAGCATGTTATTTTAGAACTAGAGAAAGTCCCACATCACATTTTATCTAATATAGTCTATACACCCACTGTCTGGTCAATGATTTGTCAGTGGACAAAAATAATTAACCCAAATTAGTATTCACCCAGCAGATATTTTTAAAGATAATAGGAAAGCCAGCACTTTTTACAAGACAATCATTATTTGAAATCCTCTGAAGTATGGTCTTTTGATGCCCTGTAATGTTTTGAAAGTCCAAGCATTATAGTTAGATACAGAGTGTTTACAATTATTTTAGATTTTAAAACTTTTGGAAAGTCTTTATCGTGACAATTTAACTCCATGTAATAAATAATATTTATGGGGGCCCCTGGGTGGCTCAGTCGGCAAAGCGTCTGACTCTTGATTCCAGCTCAGGTCATGATCTCACCATTTGTGACATCGAGCCCCTCATCGGACTCTGTGCTGGCAGCGTGGAGCCTGCTTGGGATTCTCTCTCTCCCTCTCGCTCTCTCTGCCCTCCCCAGCTGGTGCATGTGCACATGCTCTCTAAATAAAGAAATAAATAATATTTACTTGCATATATCCCATCTGCTACCTTGTAGTTACCTTGGGCAATAACTTTATCTTTCTTTAGGCTTTATAAAATATAAAACCACTAGTCAAGGTCACTTTTATCTCCAAAATTCCTTATTCAAATACATATCTTACAACTATGTATTGTGCACATGTTATGTTCTTAGCACCTGTCAAGACACTAGGATCGTGACTGAAGGATGGGAAAATGTATGAGACGTGTCGCCTCCATGGGACCACAACCTGGGCACGATCCTGGACACAGAAGAATGTGACTTTTTTTTTTAATGTTTATTTTTGAGAGACAGAGAGCGAATGGGGGAGGGGCAGAGAGAGGAGGAGACACAGAATCCGAAGCAGGTTCCAGGCTCTGAGCTGTCAGCACAGAGCCTGATGTGGGGCTCGAACCCATGAACCATGAGATCATGACCTGAGCCAAAGTCCGATGCTTAACTGACTGAGCCACCCAGGCACCCCAGAAGACTGTGACTTTGATGCAAAGTAGGGAAGTTCTGTAAAAGGCATGGTGACCGTCAGAGAAAGCTTCCAGGGGCTAGGAACACTTGGCCTGTGCCTTCATCTGTGCTTATTGAAAGGTAACCTAAATGCAAGAGCAGCTGACTTTTGTGGAGAAAGCCTGCTTGGTTTAAGTTTTGTGGATACGTTATTTTTTATAAAGTTTATTTATTTATTTGGAGAGAAGAGAGAGAGAGAGAGAGAGAATGAGAGAGAGAAAGGGAGAGAGAGTCCCAAGCAGGCTTCATGCCGTCAGCGCAGAGCCTAACGTGGGGCTCAAGCCCACGAACCTTGAGATCATGACACGAGCCCAAATCAAGAGTTGGATGCTTAACCGACTGAGCCACCCGGGCACCCCTAAATTTTGTGGATACTTTAAAGGGGTGGTCAGACCATCTGTTTTCACCCTGACTGGACTCTGAATTGACAGCTGAAATGTCACTGATTTCAAGGGTTGCAAAGGCCAACCGAAAATACCCGAGGACCTCCTTCCACCCCTCAGCCCAAGCACAGGCCATGCTTCCTGCCTGCAGGAGCTCTGGGGAGATCCTGAACCGTGGGGGCAGAACCTGAGCTTAGAAGTTCAGGATCCAGGGGTGCCTGGGGTGCTGTGTCGGGTAAGCCTCCGACTTTGGTTCAGGTCACGAGCTCGCGGTTGGTGAGTTCGAGCCCCGCGTCGGGCTCTGTGCTGATGGCTCAGAGCCTGGAGCCTGCTTCGGATTCTGGGTCTCCCTCTCTCTCTGCCTCTCCCCCGCTCATGCTCTGTCTCTCAAAAATAAATAAACCTTAAAAACATATTTAAAAAAAAAAAAAAAAAAAGGAGTTCAGGATCCAAAGAGGACTTTTGCCTGTTGCCACGGCCCGGAACCTAAGGGCAGACTGACACAGGAGCTCCCTGAGGAGGGTGGGGGACGGTCACGGCAAGTTTCTTTGTGCCATAGGAGTCTTTCCTGCCGTTACTGAGTCTTTCCACCCTCCTGCAGACCCAGGAGCCACCAGATCTTGGATTTCCACCCACCGACATTTCCTTTGCGTGGGTCCAAAATAGACAGGCCTCTCCCCCAAGATGAGGGAGGAGCAGCCCACATCCTTCTGGGGCAGAGCAGAGCGAGTCGGCTTTCCTCTCCTGCCGTGACTGCCGTTCAGCATGACCGATGCAGGATCCCCGGGCGCTGACATGGAAAATGAGGCTGCACGAGTGAACCCGCAAACGGTCAGAGGGGAAGACGGAAGGAGAGGGGAGCTTCCACGCAGGTCGTAGCTCTGAGTTCCTAGGTGACTTTCCGTGCACTCATGCATGTGTTCGTTCAGCGGGGATTTGTGAGGGGCAGCTCCGGGCCCAGAGCAGAAGCAAGATAGAGGCCGTCCTTTCTTCGTGGAGGCTGCACTCTGTGGGGAAGATGGGTCATGGTAAGAGGATTACAAACTGGGATAAGGGCCATAATGACAGTAAGGGGAACGTGACACCCTTCAGATGTGTAACCCGGGAGGGCTTCCTGGAGACGATGACATTTCAGCGGATGAAGCACGAGGAGTCAGCTGTGCAAAAGGGCAGGCCGAAGGAACGCGAGTCAGGTGGGTTATGTTCACTCTTCATTTCACCAGCTCGAAAATGGGAGTGAGAGAGGAAGCAAAATACCCCCGATCAGATCGCTGTCTTGTCTGACTGATGAACAGACTTCCATGGAGGGACGCTGGGCAGGCATCTGGCCTGGTGCCAGCCATCACTGTCTCGCAGGGTCACGAGATTCTCGTACCTGCTGGAGCCTTCCTCCACGAACTCTCATCAGCATTCACTGCTCCTTCTTGCCCTCTTTCTCCGGTGCCGGGCTAAACGATGCCATCGAGTGCCCAGGATGTGAGGTCATTATTTGGTGGCCGGTGTACTTCCGAGCTGTGTATTGTGGGGGCCGCCTCAACTGCACGTCCAACCCCTAGTCCCTTTGGTGCCGTCGGACGTCAGAATGGTCCAGTGCCCTGCAGCCCCTGTGCAGGGACCCAGGTGCCTTGCTGTGGACGGAGGGCCGACCTGAGGGTTTACGTCCTGCTGGAAAGGAGTCAAGGGCACCCCGCGTGGTCAGTCAGCGGGGAACATGACTCGTCCTCTGCCCAGCAGCGGAAACACAGAGAAGAGCAGGCCTGGCCGTGTGTTCTCCTTTTCCACGATCACTGAAAACCTCGAATGTCTTAACAGTGTCTTGGGCTGTGCCGACTCTAACCAAAATGGATTGGCGAGCTCCGGGCGCATTGGACTGTCTTAAGCCGCGACCGAACACGTAATACTTTCTGCGGTGCGACAACATGGGACAGACAGGGAGAGCAAACCGTCCCGTGTAGGCTTAAAATTAATGACTTGCCTCTGTTCCTTGATCCTGACGTTTCCAATAAAAGGTGGTGGATTTGGTCTTGTGGTTCTGTCTCTTCAGTTGAACACCAGATTTACCCACTGACAGACTTAATCATTGTAGACATCAGAACATGTTTCCATCAAAGGACGTAAGTGCTGGAAAACAGAGACGCTATAAAGCGCATCTTTTTAATAGCAAAATAAAAAAAAAGAAAGAAAGGAAAGGAAAAGGAGAGGAAAAGCTCTTATCCAGCTTGAATCTTTTTGTAAACAGCCCTTCCGCCTCCTTCTCCCAGCTCCCTTCCCTGTCCTCGCCCCCACCGGGTCCCCTTTCCTCTCTACACCCACCATCCAACAACAAAAGAAAGAAAGAAAGAAAGAAAGAAGGTTTCACACCATATGTTTCTATTGAACAGTGACTTTCTGGTTTATGAGAAAATATTGGAAGCATTAAGTTTCAGATCTAAGGGCCCATGTTACCATGTCGTCCTCTCTTCCCCCCTCTTCCCTCCCCACCCCCTTTCTTCCTCTTTCCCTCCTTTCTTCCTTCCCTCCTCACTGGAACAGTCTTCTGCTGGCTGGTTTTATAAGCCATGGTCTAGCGTTCCCTGGGGAAATCTGCCCTTTGGCTTCTAGCCAGAGGCTCATATCTAAAATATCAATGAGGGCAAAACTAGAATGTTTGCTCTTTTCAAAGCTGGGTTGAGGAGTGTTATGATTTTTTCCTCTGTCTTAAACCATAGACAAATATGTACTATTCTTCCTTTGAACCTGTGTGTGCCATATTCTGTAGGGAGAGAGAACGACCTATGAGACAAGGTCCCATTTTCTAGGGGGTTTAGAGCACACTGAATTCAGAACATCTACATAGAAAAAGAAAATCAGCCACCCAAGTAGTGCGTCCTCACCATCAAACACTTGTACTGAAGAGTCGGTAGGAACTCATCAGCAAATGCAACCTGTTCGGGCTCCAGCAGCTTGGAGAGGTGGGAAGCACTCCCCAGGGGCTGGGCCCTGAGGACTGGATGCTGTGAATGTGGCAAGTGTTCGGGAGAAGAGGGGGCAGGTCTTACCAGAGGAGGAAAGAACTGTGTATGCACAAGGTCTTTGCTTCACAAAAGAGAAGCCCTATGCCCCATTTGGAACTTGCCCAACAGAAGATTTCGCAGGACCCCTGGTCACCCCACTGCCCCATCTCTGCAGTATGGCGGTGGCCCAGCTCCGAGATAAAGTGGCATAGGGCATGACCAATGGACACAGCTTGAACCGTGCTTGGCTGATAGACCAGGCTGGACGACAAGGCTAGCCCAGAGGGGGCAGGCTACCTCGCACTCATCTGGTGATGGATGTCCTGGGAGGACAGGCTCCTTCAGGGGGAAAAGGATTGGGGTGAGGAATCAAGAGAGACCCCCAAAAGGCTGAAGAGTGCATATAAGAGGGGACATCATTTTCAGGGAGCCTGGCTGGCCCCAGATGATACCTGTGTGCCTCCCCCGCACTGCCTGCTGCCTCTTCGGTCACACCTAGCTTCATGACCTTCATGGTCGCTGGAGAGTTCAGGAGGCTTTGTGAATGAAGATATCTAGACACTGAAGACTAAGGGGTTAAGGAGTATTTCATTCTAGTAAAACGCACCTCCCAGTTCAGAGTTAAAGCAACGCCCCCCCCCCCCGCCAGAGATTATAAGTATCCATAGCAGAAACCCCATAGACCCCACATCCTTTCTCTTGCAATGCACCCCACACCAGAGATGATGCCTTGCTGTTGGTCTGAATGTCAATGCATTCCTTCAGCAGGAAATCCATTAGGTTTACTGTTAATGTGGGGCCACGGGGCAGGCCGGGCCGGCTTTATTATGCATTTGAGGTGGAAATGGTTTCTTTAATGATTTATACCCTTTTCATTGGCATTGTTCTCACCTCCTACTGATGTTTTCCTCATTGTGGTGGACTGATACTTCAGATAATGAGCTAACATTTAGTATGATGATTTACATTTAGTATGATGGTTTCGTTACACTTTATTACCTCCTTTGGCCACATAAATCCCCAGACTCTTTACAAAAACAACCATTCTGCATTCTGGAGGGTGGGTGCAGCGGCTGGTGTGGGGCATCCCATATGCCACTCAGACCACAGCGTAACTGGGGAGGGCTGCTTCTGGTCAGATTTCTCCAGCCTGGGCTGCACCACCACAGTGCAAATGCCCCCGGGTGGGAGAGGAAAACTCTGGAGGCTTCACGAGGGCTTCCAGGATTTCAGCTGGAGCTGGGATTTTTCCTAAAATGTATGGATTTTTGTAACGTGGGTGGAGGACGGAAGGCTGCCTGTATTTTCTGTTCAACTTTATCAAAGCACCTAGAAGGCTTTTGCTCTATAACTCCTACGAGTATGACTCAGTAGGATCCTTCCAAAAGCCACTGGAATTGTGCAAGAGGACAGTGAAGAAAACATTTGAAATCATAGGAGTTATATGGTGAGGGGCGTTGGCCAACCACGAGGCTGGCCCCCCTCTCTTGAGGAAACTGATCCTACAGATGGAACAAAGCTGGCAGGATATCTTGACTGTTTTTGACTTCGTCAGGCATCTCAAACAGAAGAATCATGAAGCTGTTGACAGGTTCCTGGTGGCTCTGAGGCTGTGAGTCCCAGGAGTCATCAGAGTCCCAACTAGGCTCCGGGCCCCGCTATACGTCCAGGTGTGTGAAGTTGCCCGTCCCGTGTGAATGCTGCCCTTTGAGTTGAGCAGTGCATAGACCTGTCTGTGATGTGGCTGACGGGGGACCTGGTTCCTTCACGTGGATGCTCATCTCATCTCTTCTGTTCAATAGCTACTTGACCTTGGGCAAGGCATAGAACCTTGTGTACCTTATATCTATGTACCTTAGCTGTACCTTAGCTGTAAATATTCCCCATAGTCCTTTGCACTTCTCAACTGATCTCATGGTCATTTTTGTATTCTCGATCTTCCAGTGTTAGCTGAGAATTTGTGAATATGGGTTTCATAGTCATTACTAAGATACTAGTACATTATAAGATAGCTAGCTAGCTAGCTGGCTGGCTTATCAAGGAAAAACGTAATAGAAAAAAAACAAGCTGGAAGTTTACCTCAGGAAAGCCATCAGAACTTTAATTCTGCTAAAGCTTTGGGTGGTTATTCAGCCCTCTTGGAAACACAGTTTGGACTAACTTGAGATTTAGGGCCCAACGTGTGGAAAGAACGGTTCCTAATTCGCTTAGTTGAGATGGGAAATAAGAAAGTCCCCTTGCAATGAGGCGAACATGATTCCTTTTCCAAATTTTTAAGAATTCTGATTAGGAATAGTTTTATCACAGAATGTTCTTGGTGACTTCTCGTGTAGCTTCTAACATCCCTTCAGCCCTTCAGTTAAAAATGTTTCATGTTCAGTGGATCCAAGGCCCCTTGGGAGCCTTTGAATGGAGGTGGATTAGTATTGTCTTTAAAACAAAAAGAGTAAATGAAGAATGGCCTTGCATTGCAATACAGTGATCCAGGGAACTCTTTTGTTTTCTGGAGAATAGCCGAGTCATTGGAAAATATTTCCAACAGAAATGTAAATACCACATTAACTGTCTGTTCCCAGTTTCTTCCTCCCTGCAACGAGAGAAAGGAGACACCTTAAAATGAATTCTAAGACCATCAAGTTAGAAGTAATTATGGGAATAACTCCCTCCCTGCACAGGGTTTAAATGACCTGCACGGGTTGCCCTAGAAGGTTTAGAACTTGTGTTGCTATAGATTTTCTAGAAAAAGGTAGAGTTTACCCCCTCTACCTTGGTATCCCTGGATCCTAACCAACCTGTATGAGCTACCTTCCACACCCCACCCGGGACATTCCTGGTTTCACCTCCCTCCGGGGCTGACTGAGTGCCTCTGTGGCTTCCTATGCGCTGCTCCAACAATGCCTTTGAACTTTCGTGTGTGTCTCTAGCTATTCAGCTGTGAGCTCTTTGAGTTCAGAAGCCGTGTTATTTATTTTTATGTTTGTATTTTTTCAATCTTTTTTCTCATGTCCTGAAATAGTGCCTGACAGATACACAGTGCTCCAGAAATACTTGGTGAATTGAATTAACAAGACTATGTACATAGATCAAACAGCTCAAGTGCAGGAAACATGTCCAGACTTGATTAACTAAGTCTCAGGGAAGTAGGCACAGTGTGCTCCTGGCTCTTGTGTTCTCCACCAACCCCAGGTGCACCCCCACCTTCACACCCACACTTGGGAACAAGTTCTACCTCGGTCACAGGGCAAAGAAATCAGATAAACCTGCTCCTATTGAACTGTAATTGATTTTAATATGTTCCCCTTGAGTGACTTCACCACCCCTGTTTATTTGAGCTCTTAATAATTCTTGTTTAGACTTTATAGCCTTCACTAAGGAGTTGACCTTGTGGGAGGTTTGAAGGTTGAAATCACATACATGACCTCTCTAAATCCTAACCATTGAAAATAGATACAGGAAGTATTATTCATGGAACCCCAATGGCTTCCTAAAGAATAAAGCCCCCTGCTGAAGGGGTCCTAGAGAACAGGACTGAAACAGGAGGCTGAAGGTGGTGCTTCGTATGTATTTCTCACACATCAGTGGAGCAACCGTGTATAGGAAAAGTTGGATCTACAAAACTGACCTGAGATATTTTTCCTCCCACCATAACACCAAAATAACGTCCCTAGAAAAGTTGCCAATGGCTTCCTAATGATCAAATCCAATAGTCATTTCTTTGTCTTGATTAATTTACCATTGCTATTTGGCTCTGTTGAACATGCCCTTCTTGAATTTTTCTGTGCCTTAGGCTTCTACCTTTCCTTGATTCTCTCTTCTTTCCCCAGCCATTCTTTCATGGGCTCTTCTTTTTCAGTTCACCCCTGAAGAGTTGGCATTTCTCCAGGTTCTGTGATAAGCCATCTTGTCTTCTCACTCTGTGGATCATCTATCAATAATCTCATCCACTTCCAAAGCATCTAGTCTTGTCTGTATTCCAGTAACTTCATGAAATCTACTATCATCACTCCACACCACTATCCATATTCCAGATCAATATATTCTTTTTTTTTTTTTTTATCCCACAAATACCTATTGACAAATTACTGTGGTAGTAAATGGTGGAGATACAAAGACAAAAGTCCCTACCTTTAAGAGACAAACTAGTAGCAGAGACAGATATGGAAACAGAGTGGAGTGGCTATATCCAAGAGAATATTTGGAAATAAGAAAACTCAGATCAAACTAGGAGATCTAGAGAAAGAGCTCAGAAAGAAAGGATGCCCTGAAGGATACTTAAATGCTGACCAACAGTGACCATTGTTATTAATTCAAGAGTCCCTCGCCTCCTTTTCTTTTCTTTTTCCTGGCTGGTGGATGGTCTGAGTTCCAAGGTCTGCATGCCTCTTCTTTCCCCCGCTGCCCTCTGTCAGTTTCATATGGCGAGCGCTGCCGTCCTCTGCAATTCATGGTCCTTCTATTGACTTCTAGTCTGATAGCCCTCTTAGTACTTGTGGGCCTTCCACAAAAGGCTGTGGAATCTCTGAGCTGTTCTTGCTACCTCCTGCTGAGGTATGCAAGTTTGTGAGCCTGACCTCAGGTCCACCTGCAGAGACCCTCTCAGACGGCATCTTAGGGTGGGAATTTTCTCACAGGCACAGGTGTTTTAGGCTTTACTCTGAGATCCTTTTCTAGAACCTACCTCTCAAACTTACCTTATTTTTTAATTATCTGACTGCAAAAGCCTCCACCTTGGGTGGGGAACGGAGAAAAGACATCCCGCACCTATGTCATCCTTCTCTCCCCTCTTCCTCCTTTCTCTCTCTGAGCCCCGTGCCTTGTGCCGAGAAAGGTGTTGATTTCCTCTCTCTGGCCTTTTCCATCCAGTTCTGTAGCTTTCCCTACTCTAAGATTCTTGACATAATGTCCACCTTTGGGTCTTCCAGACCCAACTGCAACTGAGAAGTATATTTTTCCCCTCAAAAGGCCCAGCTCTTGCGAATCAAAAGCTCTTTGACTTTCAAAACGGTTGTCTCTGCCATGAATTTCAAGGACCTATTTTGAAACTCAAGGCCAAGAATTGGACTTTTTGTTCTTGACGCTCCTTTTGTGTCCTACCCTCCCCGAAGCAAAAACTTCAGCCTTCCTCAGTTTAATGTTAGAAAGGCTAAAACATTTTTTTTATTAAGAAAAAGAAAAATACATTGGATTTCATAATATGCTTTTGCTATACTGGTAGCCAGACCAACTTTCAATATTTAATTATATGCCTTTCCATTTTGTAATTGTCTTTTAATTTCTTAACCCTAGTATGAAAAATTTAAGATTGTTTAGGGCGGAGAAGAAGTCAGAGATGTCTTTTCTATCCCTCAGAAAATAAAATGGGAAACAGAAAATGGGTTCATTTTTCCATTCATTCATTCACTAGGCAAACATTTGTTGAATACCAAGAGCTATTGACAAAAAGATGAATAACAACAGTCCTTGCCCTTCATGAGTTTGTGAGTTAATAAGAATTACTATTAGGTAATAAAAGGAAAGTGGAAAGTAAACCAAGATAACTCAGAGGAGAAGAGTATAAATCAGAATGAGGGAGAAAATAAAACAGCTTCTTGGAGAAGGTCACACTTGAGCTGAGTGTTGAAGGTTCAGTGAGTTAAATGCATTGAAAAGACTTTATTCCATCCACAGGGACCTGCATGAATGAATAAATGGGAGCATATTTGGGAATCACGACTATTTAATTGTGTCCAGGAAAAGTAAAGTCTTTGGTGGTCAGAGAGGAAGGCAGTGGAGAGATGAGATTAGTATTCACTAAACAGATCAAGAAAGCCCTTTTAATGGGGCTCCTGGGAGGCTCAGTCAGTTAAGCATCCAACTCTTGATTTTGGCTCAGGTCATGATTTCACAGTTCATGAGATCAAGCCTCACATTGGGCTCTGCACTGACAGCACAGAGCATGCTTGGGATTCTCTCTCCCTCTCTCTCTCTGCCCCTCTCCCTACTTGTACTCTCTCTCTCTCTCAAGGAATTAAAAAAAATTTTTTAAGACCTTTTTTTAAAAAAAATTTTGTTTATTTTGAGACAGATTGAGAGCGTGGGGAAGGGGCAGAGAGAGCGGGAGAGAGAAAATCTCAAACAGGCTGCACTGTCAGCACGAAGCCCAATGCGGGGCTCGAATTCATACATCATGAGATCATGACCTGAACTGAAATCAAGAGTCAGACACTCAACCCACTGAGCCACCCCAGCACCCCATAACAAAAGAAAGACCTCTTGCACTCGTTAGAAGTTTGAACTGACCTATGAAAGCTATAAAGAATTATAACAGGATTTAAGGACTTTAAGGAAACTCTTACAAAGGGTTCTAGAAAGGTCACTCTGGCCAGTGTGGAAACGCAGAGAATGCACCGCATTCTTAGGGCAATCTCACACTAGCTGGGATAAAGGTTAGAAAATTACTGCCAAATTCAGATGAGCGGGAAGAACCTGGATACAGACGATGAAAGACCGAGCAGGAGGTCTGGCGGATATGTAGCAGGCCTAACCTTCAGGCCTTGGATGTGGGTGTGGAGGGAAGAAAAGAGGACACAGGGGATTCTGAAGTCATCGAGCGATTGCGAAGAGTCGTTGCAGGCTTACTTAGGGAAAGGCACATGGAGGGGAGACACCGCGGTAAGGTTTGGCCGAGTTGGATTCCACATGCCTGAGGGACTGGAAGGAGGGACGTCGGGTGGAGAGCTTCACGTTAGGTTCCATGGCTCACGTACACGCGCCAGAATTGGAAGCGTTGATGTTACTGCTAAAGGCATGTGCGTGAGCAAGGTGTTCAACCCGGAGGAGTGTGAAAGCGTGGAGAAACCAAAGGCCCGGAAGAAAATCTTGTGGAACGTGGCACAGGCCAAGGAGAAGGAAGTGTCAGAGGCCAGTAAGAAAGAAGTCTTGATGGGGAGAGGTGGAGAGCCAGCGGGGGCGAGAGAGAAAACAGAGAGCGTGTGGTGAGCGTTTGGCTCCTGCCAATGACACATAACTCCATGGCTTAAGGAAAGAATAGGTAGTGGGTTCTGCTTTTTTCTAGAAGATTAACATGAAAGACAACTGTGAGTAGTGAATCAATGGGGGATTTTTTTGCCCTTTCATTTTAAACCAGATTCTCAGCATTGAAACCTAGTTTTAACCAGGTGAATGTTCAATCGTGATGGAATGGAAGGGAAACCCACTTCAGTAACACACATATATAGACGCCCTTGCTGAATGAATAAAGTTTTGATATAATATATACAAAATATACTTAAGAGAGTAATATTCTGCAGCACTAAAGTATTTGCCTTTTCTGTACTTCTTAAAAAAAAAAACAACAACTAAACCCCAAGATCCTACATAAAACTGTCTTCTCCTACAAAGAAGAGAGTCAGCCCCTTCTCAGTTTTATATCGTATGATCGAGGGCCCACAGGGACCCCTGTCTCTGCAGAAGAGCTCCTGAACAATTTCCAAATCCCAAAGCAGTGTTCCCAGCCTCTTGTCCTATTGTGTGAGCTCACCATTCCTGTTGAGAGGAGCTTCGGGAGGGTGTCACCATGGGGCATAGTAACCCTGCCTCCTGTGCCTCAGATGAGCTATTTTTTTCCTTGCACACAAGAAGCTTCAAGTTGGCTGCGTGGGTAAGTGAAAGCATCATAAGCTGGGAGCTGTCCTCCTCAGGGGCCCCGCTGAGACCTGTCAAGGTTTCCTACTTCCTTTCTGTGTTTATTAGTCATGGGATAAACAGTAGCGTTTGACAGCAGCCCTAGCCTCCCCAGCCCGTCTTAGACGTTTGGTTGTCTTTCTGATGCTTAGAGAATGAGTTCTTCCCCCAGGAAAGAAACCCCTGGGTTACTGTCCGTATCATGGAAAGGCAGCCCTCACTTCCGTCCCTGCCAAGCAAGTAGTGACTAAAGAGAGCATAACCATGTTTGCTGATGGACACAGAATATCCAAATATCCTAAAGCACAAAGTGCCTGCATTTAGCATTGATGCATTCAGCACTGAGGGTCTCCCAGGAGACTTAGAAGACCCAGAAGTGGTTTGCCTTTCAGTATCAATGTTTTAAATCTGAACAAAAATGCTCACTTCCTGGCATAGCAGTGCCTCCCCTCTTTCCTTGGTCACCGTGGTCAGCATAGCATAGTTCCGGAGAATCACCACCAACTTGATTATAAGTAGGAGGAAAGGAAGAGCTCTGTCTCGCTCCTACAAGGATAGGAGCTTGGAAGAAGTGGAAGGGAAAATTAAAGTGAATTTTCTCCTAGAGATACTGTGCCATCTTGGGGTTTATGAGTTGCCATGGGTTCCCGAAGTTCATTACCAGGCACGAAGAAGTTTTCTCTGTTCTGTCGATTCCTGAGTCTTCAGGATAGAACTCATTTGATCCAGTGGAAAGATAATACTGAAGTATATATTATTTATGATATATTCTTACCTATAAAAAGAAACAGGGATTTTTGTGTCTCTTAACTCAAAATTTGATAAAAATTTCGCTTAACTCAAAATTATTTGTGCTAATGTGCAAGTTTGAAGAATTGTCATTTTGAGATCACGTATGCCGACGGTTCCTTACCAAACATCCCTCCCTCCTTCTTCCTTCTAACAGAACCTGCATTTATTTAGTCATCTACCCTTCCTCGAGTAGCCCAGGAGACTGAGGGGAAGCTAAATACATCCCCAGTTTCGGAGTCAGTCTTGAATTTCTACACTAGGCAGGATCCAGCCCTCCTGTAGTGACCGTAATGGGGCTAGTTAGTTGGCCATGTGACCTAGATTCAGACCACCGGGGAGGATTTTTATTGCATAATTGGGAGAGGGATTTTCTCTCTCATGCCAGACGGGAATAAGGAAGGATGTAGTCTCATTGCTAGCCAGAGATAACTAATGAAGAGGAGAGAAACCAGCCGGAAAAAGTCAACACCAAAGATTGTAGAGGAGACAAGGAATTTAGCCCAAGGGGACATCGTATGGCTCTAGCCAAACTTGAAATCTTTCCTCTTTGTTGACCTCCCATTATTTGAGAGAATTAATTTCCTTATTATTTGAGTCGAGGTGAATGGAGCTTTTATTTCTTCGCATCTGAAAGTGTCTTGAGTGATCCATTTATGGTTAACATTTCATATTCGTGTCTGGGCAGACCCTGCAAGTAACTGAAGGCTGTGTCTGCCTCAGTGCTTGAATTGGAGGAGTACCAACCACAGATTATCTCTTCCACCTGCCTATCACCAGACCTGAAATCCTGGCCATTAACGGCTGCGTTAGGCGAGAGCACCGTGCCTGTTTGGATGCCAAGGGGACTGACATCTTAAACCATGAATTCCCACAAACATTTTGGGGAATGCTTGCGTTTGTTGAGTACACATCAGTATGACTCAGCCAAAATTTATCACATATAAAATGTTAGGATCTAGAAAGAAATGAAATCACAGATGAAGAAGACACAATCCTTGCCCTCAGAGAATGTATGATCAGTAAGGGTAACAGATATGCATGCACCCAGTCAGCCATATTACAAGCAGCTCATGAACGAATCCATGATGTCAGAGTAAATAGAGAGCTTTGATTGCCAACGGGAGTGCTTTTTACAGGAAGACTTGGAGAAACTTTCAAACAGAAGATAACATCTTACCAGGATCTGGGCAGGCAGTACAGAAGGGACGGTCCAGACAGTTGAAATGTTTCCTTGAGAGAAACAATAAGAAAAGACCTTACAGCTGGGAGCTCCAAGTCTGACTTCCAGCTCTGTTGCTGTGGGCAAATTACTTCCCGCTACTTTAGACCTTGGTTTCTTTCTTTGTAAAATGAGAGTTTGGGTGGGTCGTCTACAAGGGATCTTTCAACTCAGATGATTCACGATTCTACACATGCCTCAAGAGATGCCAATACTACGCACAACCTGCTTCGTTTTTTTTGCCACAGATTTTGCTCCCATCTTCTTTGGCCCAAAGTTGACCCTGAATGTACATATATATCCCTTTCAAGTGTGGGTGGTGTTTGAGTAGGTCCTAACTCACAAAAATGTTTTCACTGACTAACAAACTTGGTGGCAAACACCTCTGTTGGTTTTAAGAGCCTACAATTGCTCTGAGGAGAAGAGAAAGACATTTGTTGTGTTTTCCGCTGTCTGATAAAGTCACTTGGAATTGTTGGAGCTTATAATACTCGCAGTAAGTAGAAGATTAAATTAAATGGCACCAGCGACACCTGGAGTTTAAGATCCCGTGTTCTTACTGAGGATCCCCTCCTGGGCAGGACTCTGAGATTGAAAGCAGCCATGGTAACAATAACCGCCTGTTCTTTCATGACTGAAGAGAGTTTGGAGTTTGGCGTAGTTCTATTAAGGTTAAAGTGGTTTTAGATATGTGAGAAAGGAGAAATAAAACAACACGTAACAGGGAGAACACTGTTGGATCTCACTTAAGAATATATTGGATTGACTTGTATATATCCATTCAAGTTCACTTTTGGGTTTTGGTTCTAAGAATAGGATCTCCCTGGTGATCTCAGCCAGCCCCTGTCGTTGTTCTTGGCGAGATACAGAAATCAATTGTTTAACCTAAGTGAAAGGGAATTTACTGGGATAACATGGATGTGTATATGGAGGGCAGCTGAAAGAGTAAAAAGGAGACTGGAGGACTGGGTTTGGGAAACCAAGGGTCTCTCGGGGAGCCACAGAGGAGAGGGAGGGAGAGCCAGTCTTTGGTGGCCCTCTGGTCACCCACAGCTGCAGTAAATACTATTGCCCGTATTCCTTTCATTCTCACGTGAATAGTTTAAGATTAAAGGCAAGGGGTGAAACATATTTTTGGCCAAATTCATATCACCCGCCCATTCCCTTGATGTTCCAGGGGAGAGAAAAGAAAAGGATCTGTCCTGAAAGAAACTCAGGAAAAGGAGGTCTCACTCCCTTTCCAGATTTTGCCATATCTGGATATGATGCCTGAAAATGCAGCAGCCATCTTGCATTATCCAGCCAGAGGGCAAAAGCAATACACTGATGATGGCAGAGAGGGGAAAATGGGAAACACTTGTGACTTGGTAACTTTAAAGATCTGTTGATCCAATCAGTCTTAAAGACGGTCCCAACTCTGGTCTTCTTGTCATCGAAGCTGGTAAATTCCCTCCATATTCAAGTTCAGCTGAGCACAAATCTATGTCACCTGCAGAATTGAAGGCATCATAACCAACCTACGGATCATATGCCTTTTTTTTTTTTTTTTGCCTGCCCAGCATTTGTTCCCCATCCTAATGTCATTTTTTGGAAATCTGCTTATTACTGATGAGTTAGAGGTACTCTTGGTGGGAGAGTATGCTTCCTGAGTTTCTTTCTTAGAGTGAAGAAACCTTTCCCAGAAGCACCCCAGCAGACTTTCCTTTACATCCCATTGGATAGATTTGAACCGCAGGAGCACCCATAAGCACAGGAAATGGGGTGTCTATGATTTGCTTACACTCAAGAACATCCTTCCCCCAGTCCCTGAAAATGGGGATGAAGTCAGCCTTGCATGAGTCCTGAGTCACATGCGGATTGACTGGGTATTTGAGTGCATGCAAAATTTTATTAGAAAGCAGGGTGTGAGGGGGCTCCTGGGTGGCTCAGTCGGTTAGACATCCAACTTCAACTCAGGTCATGATCTCACAGTCCATGGGTTCGAGCCCCGCATCGGGCTCTGTGCTGATGGCTCAGGGTGTGGGAATGAGAGTTGGGAAGACTTCCAGCAGTATCAAGAACATAGTCCGTTATCCTGGTATCTGGAAATTCTCTGTAGCAAACTGGTCTATTGGGTAAACTTGGACTTGGATTTCTCCCTAAGACATAAACCTTGGATACAATCATTGCAGTAATTCTTGCTATAACATAAATCTCTTGATTTTAAAATAAATTATTTCAAACTATAAATTTGAGTAACATTGTCGATGACAAAATTCAGCCCCATCTATATGGCACTTTAGGTACAACCTTTTTTTGATATCCCTTCTGCATCGAATGTTAATGAATGTCGGTATTAACTAGGGGACGGGAGAGGCAGGCAGGCAAGAAGATGATTGCCTGTCTTCTGCCTTCAGGCAGACTGATGCTTCTTTACGTCGCTTACAGATTGAAAGCCAATGGTCTATCCATTTCCCACAAAGATACCCCTGTTACAAAAAATAAAGCTGAAATGCCTTAGTTTTATAACTAGTGTTTTCTGAGGCAGGGCCTAATGTGCAATTTTCGCTCTTGTTCATGAAGTTGTTTAGGGTTGTAAATTATGCATTAGCCTCCGAACTGCTGTAAGCATCACCTCTGTTATTTGTGTGCCTCATCAATAAATTATGCCATTTCAATAATATGCAAATTTCTGTCAACATTTTTGGTCTTGAAATCACAAACCTCAAGCTCGTATAAATAATATATGGAAATGTACATGGTATCTGCAAACCGATTTTATTATTGGGCACTTACTGGTAATGAAGTATCATATTTAGTTTGATGAGTTCTTGATAAAATGTCTAGAAATGAGTCCCCAGCTGTCCTGTTTCTCTTAAAAGTAAAGACATTTATTTAGCTTTGAGGTTACTGATAAAATTCTGAGGGACCAAGACCAGCTTGAAGCCCAAAAGAGAGTTCTAAAGAAGCAACTTTCTTAAAAGGCACTTGGGGGTTCGTCTGCAGTAGAGTTTTCTGGATGCATGTAATGGTCTATAGTTTGGCAAGATTTCTCACAAGCAAACTGAAATTTGCTTTGCTGCCAATGTTCATACTCAGTGCTAGAAGCTTTGATTCACTACGAAATTATCATCGTGAGTGGCTTGGTAGCCTCGACGGAAATAAAACATAAAACCTTCGTACATCTGTGGATTTGATATAGGATGGAGGCCTGGGATCCTTGTTGTTATTTGGAACCATCCTGGGAGACCCATGTGGGCCAAGGTTTTATCTCTGACCTGTAGGAGCCACAGGGATGATTTGGTGGGCAGGGCTCAAGAAGCCATAGGAAGAGTCCAATGCTGGCGTCCTGTGTGGCATCTGGTGCACACAAGCCTCCGTCCAACCCCTGGGACCATTGCACGTTCACTCGACTAGTGTGGCAGCTTACCTCGCCAGAACCCCGAGTGAGCCCACAACCAGCAGCCGGGAGGCTGCCTCTCCCTGAGCGCCAGCTAACAAATCCCTCTTTACCCTCCCATTGCCCCTTTGCATCTCGTACTCACACCTTACTTCCTACAGTCCCTCCCCTAAACTCTCTAGTGAAGCTCATCACTGTGCCCCAGGGTCCTGGTTCCTCTCTGCCTCTTCATCTCGACGCCATCAGCTCACCAGGGTCAGCCCTAGGACCTTGCTGATAGATCAACTCTTGAGGCCTCATTTTTAGTTATAATATAATAACAATCACAGGGGCACCAGGGTGGTTCTGTTGGTTAAACATCCAACTCTTGGTTTCAGCTCAGGTCATGATCTCATGGTTCGCGGGATTGAGCCCTGTGTAGAGCCTGCTTGGGATTCTCTCTCTCCCTCTCTCTTTGCCCTCCGCCTGCTCTCTCTCTGTCTGTTTCTCTCCCAAAACCAAATAAACATTAAAAAAATTATAACATTAGTAACTAAGAATTATGTAGTGTAGCTGTTAACAACTACAATAATTTAAAAAATAGCTCTTTATTTTAATTTTCCTATGTGGACTAAGCAATCTTACATGCTTTCTGTTGTTTAATCCTCTAAACAACACCAAAGGGGCCCATTATTATTATCCCAGTATTAGAATCCCTTAATATTCTTTCCCTTTTGAACTGAAGCTGTGTCGCTTTTGCTTTATAGCCATCCCTGGAGACACTTTTGATGTTGCCTGGAAATTTCAAATTCCGGATTCTTGCATTGTTTCATTTTTGTAACGGTCTCTTCTTATTTTATGGCACTACTGTCCTCTACGTTCTTTTCTAGAGTGTTATTTTTATGTAAATATTTAAGTATTCTGTTAGTTCTTTGAATTCTGTTTCCTTATGTGTTTGGGGGGATGTATTATTTTTTGATCTTTGTTCATAGGTTTCATGTTGCTTTACTCCAAATATTTGGTAACTTGATTCTTGTCTTTTCACGTTGTGTTGGAAAATCCTTGGGGGCTGGGCTGGGGGGCAGGAGAAGGTTCTGGGTCTAGTTACAGGTGCTCATGAATGAAGGGGAAAGGAGAGACATACGTTGATTTTGGTGTGCTGGAAACTTTCCTTCTGGTGGCATCCACCCTCCCAGTCACAGGGCCCTTTCTCTCAGTTTCAGCAAATGAAGAGTTGAGGTAAGGGAATAACAAGACAGCTGGTCAGAATTTCGTTTGCCAGTGAATCACACAGACGTGCTTCTGTGACTCGTGTCTGTTTGCACCCAGCAACCGCACGTTTTTAACCACTCTCACCTTCGCGAGTTGCCCTCCTCGTGTTTGGGGGCAAGGTTTCTCCGATCTTAGTCTCCACCTGATTTGTAACTTTCAGGGATGCTTCAAAATCTCTGGCCCTTTGATAGCACACAGCCTTGTTTTCCAAAGTTGTGTGATTGTATAATTACTGTTTAAAATATCTGTTGTCACTTCATGAGATTTTTGTCTGGGAGGGTGTAGGGATTCCTGGAATCAGTCGACCATTTTGATCCAATCTTTACTCCCATTTCACAAATGAAGTAGCTATAATTAGAAATATGCCCAACAATCTGAGATCCTCTTTATTCTAACCAAATCCAAATGCCACAGCCTGTGCTCCCAACCAGTATCTATTCTGATTTTCATTACAGGCTTTTTAGTTTGGATAAAAATGGCTCATTTTGTCCATACAATACAGTCTATAAGGTGTTATGACTATTGTTTCCAGTTTACTGATGAAGAAACAGACTCAGAAATGTTAAGTGATTGCTTAGGAACTCAGTGCTAATAGTGACGTAATAGTAGCAAATGGGTCTACATGTGCAGCAAATAATTCTTGGCACATAATAAGAACTCAGGATGCAGAGGAAAACGTCATACGCCTGTACCCCAAGACCTCACAGAAAGAACCTGAAGTAGGATCCAAGTTTCCTAATTCTCAACCCATCTAATAAGCACCTTTGAATTAAGCCTCACTACCTCAGTTTCCTTGGTTTTGCTGTTATCCCTTTTTCGAAAATCACCTTGTTAACACACACACACACACACACACACACACACACACACGGACCCTTACTCTGTTGGGAGATTGCAAATGGCAAGACCTGGCTTGTTTTTGATATGACTACATCCAATAATGCATTGATGTTTCCTGCCAGTAAACATCAGAGAATTAGCCCTTAGGTTTGCAAAAGATTTCCAATATGACCTCAATGCTCCAAAAGTTATGCATCTCTGTTTTAAGGTAGCTATGCAATACGCTTTGAAATAAGAGAGAGAATGAGCTCAATCAAAGAGAAAACATTGACAAATCAGAAGCTTACTGAATAAGCTAATCAACCGAGGAGTCTAGTAGACCAGGCTGATTTTTAATAGTGCCGCTGGACACTTCAAGCTTTTGTTAAGCAAACACATTGCACTGAAGGCTTCCAAGAGACTCATTGTTACCTGGAGAAAAAATAGCAAGCCTGTAGTGAAACAATTATAAGCACGATACAAATATTAATTTGATTTTGGTACTATTACCTAGGTCGTTGTAGTCTGGGCAGGAGAGTATAAAAGCAGAAAGCATTAGATTATCAACACTGAGTGGTGTGGCTAAAGTGAAATTTCGTGGCCTCTGCTGACTAAGGAGGTTTGATCTAAGTCCTCACTTACTCCTTTCATTAGTTATTTGTCAATAAGACTAGTAGTAAGAGTAACCACCATGTGTTCACAGAGCTATTGAGATGAGTATCTGGGCTCCAAGAATGGAATTCTGCTCTATTCATTACGGCCTAATTTCTGTTTCTTCACTAATGAAAAGCAAAAGAAATAAATAAGAAGAACAATAATGTACATTTGTTACTGCTTAATTAATCAAAGATAATTGTCTATAAAATTGCTTCCTTTTATCTCATGAAAATATTATAAAATAAATATCATGATATTTAGATGATATCTAAATTATTATATTTAAATACTGAGATAAGGAAACATATTCTGAGAGGTTAAGTGACTTATCCTGAATTAGCACAGTTCCCCAAGCACAGATCAAGCGATGAAATGAAAACTGATACTCCAATTATCTGTCTCTGAATTTTTATGCTGATGCCACACTGTCCTGCTTCCCCAGTAATACACAGAAGAACCAAGTGGACCACTGTGTTTTTCTATACTGGTTTCCATCCCTTATATGGAGATGTGTACCTTGTAGATATGTGGATCTTAGGATTCACTAACAGCACAGACCTCTTGGAATTTCCCTGCTCTGTCCCCAGCTCAACTCATCACACCCATCTATGTGTTCAGCAAAAAATCAGAGATATATAAAATTGAAACTAGTGTTTCTCCTTATTTTATTGAAATAATAATTTCTTTCCTATGACCACTAGATTAACATGAGTTTTTAGTCAATTCTTTTGGGTGCCAGTTATTAATGTTTTGCCTGGATAAACACAATTTCTGATATTCAAAATTTATCAAGAAATTCAGCATGGGACTACTGAGAACTATACGTTATTTAAAAATAAGAATTTTCAGCTGGTTCCAGAATCTCACTTGATCTCTGTACTAGGTATGATTGAATTTGGTTTAAAAGCAGTAAAATGTATTCTGGCATTTTAGCTCCACTTAAAATATTATGAATTGCAAACATTCATTTCAGCTTGATCTTTTCAGCCCATTCATTTTAATGCCTCTCCAGAAATTGAAGATGAGATACATAACCACAGATTCCTTGCAGGGGGTCAGATTTATATCCTTCTTGGTATTTGATTTGAAAACTTTGACTTTAAAAAGTGCTTTACGACCACTGAAATAACAAAACCAAGAGGTGTAATTCAAAAGCCAACAAAGGAGATAAAATAAGAATCATAAAAAAAATCATTGAATCCAAAAGAAGACCAAAAAAAAAAAGGAGATAGATCAAGGAACAGATGGGAAAATATAGCAAGTGATACACTTTAACCCAATCACATCAATAATGACATTAAATATAAATGGTCTAAATGTCCTAATTAAAAAGCAGAGATTTTGGGGGGCACCTGGGTGGCTCAGTTGGCTGAGCAGCCAACTTTGGCTCAGGTCATGATCTTGCAGTTTGTGGGTTAGATCCCCACGTCAGGCTCTATGCTGACAGCTTGGAGCCTGGAGCCTGCTTCAGATTCTGTGCCTCCTGTCTCTGCTCTTCCCCCACTCATGTTCTGTCTCTCTCTGTCTCTCAAAATTAAATAAATGTTAAAAAAAATTTTTTAAAGCAGAGATTTTTGGATTGAATTAAAAAAAATCAAGATGCAACTTATATGCTGCCAGAAAGAAACACATTTAAATATAAAGACATAAATATATTAAAAGTAAAAAGTATGAATGTATATATACTTTTTACTATATATATATATTTATATATTTACTATGTATATATTATATCAGGCTAACACTAATCAAAAGCTGATATAGCTGATAGAGTTGATGTGGCTTATATTAACATGAGACAGAATAGATTTCAGTGCAAAAAATATTAACAGGAAAAGGAAGTTCATTTCATGATGATAAAGGGGCCAATTCAAGAGGAGGAAAGAGTCCTAAATGCATATATACCTAATGAATTTCAACATACATGAAAACAAAACAAATTTTTTTTTGCAGCTGATAGAGCTGCAAGGAGAAATGGACAAATCCACAATAATTGTAAGAGACATCAATTTTTCTTTGTCAATAATTTATAGAAAAGGAGACACAAAATATCAATGACCTTTTACACTTGAATATTACTTATCAATCAACTTTAACTAATTGACACTCCATCAACAACGGCAGAGTACACATTCTTTTCAAATACACCTGGAAAATTTACTGAGAAAGACCATATCCTGGGACATAAAAACAATCTCAGTAAATGTAAAAGGATTCAAATAATACAAATTATGTTCTCTGACTACAGTGGAGTTAAAGTAGAAATCAATAACAGAAATATGGGAAAATTCCAAATATTTGGAAACTGCATAACACTTCTGAATAGCCTACGGGTCAAGGGAAAAATCAAAAGGGAAATTGTGAAGCACTTTGAACTGAATGAATCTGAAAATGCAACATATCAGAATTTGGGGGACACCACTAAAACAGTATTTAGGAGGCAATTTATAGCACTAAAGGCCTATATTGGTAAAGAAGAATGGTCTCAAATCAGGGACCTCAGGTTCTACTTTAAGGAGCTAAAAAACAAAGAGCAAACAAAGCCAAAATTAGCAGAAGAAAGGAAATAATAAAGATCAAAGTGGAAATTAATGAAATAGGAAACAGAAACAATAGAGAAATCAATAAGACCAGAAGTGGGTTCCTTGAGAAAATCAAATAAAAATCTGTAGCCAGACTGATCATGAAAATAGGAGAGAAGACACATGTTACCAATATCAGTAATGGGAGAGTTAACATCGTTATAGATTCTACAGTTATGAAAAGCATAATAAAGGGATATTATGGACAACTTATGCCTGTAAATCTGACAACTTAGATGAATGGATAAACTTCTTGAAAAACACAAACCATCAATGCTTACTTAAGAAGAAAGAGAAAACCAGAATAGCCCTAGACATACTAAAGACACTGAATTTATAGTTTAAAACCTTCTCTCTCACACACAAAAAAACTCCAGGCCCAGAGAGTTTCTCTAAGAAAATTCTCCCAAACATTTAAGAAATAAGTAATATCAATCCTACATAATTCTTCCAGAAAATTGGGGTAGAGGGAATACTTCCCAACTCATTCCATGAGACCAGCATTATTACCCTGATACCAAAATTATACAAAGACATTACAAGCAAAAAAACCCACAGACCAATATCCCTATGAACAGAAAGACAAAAATTCTGAACAAAATTGTAGTAAATGGTAACAGCTGTGTATAAAAAGGATCATAACCAAATGAGAATTATCTCATGAATTCAGGGTTAGTTTAACACAAAAAAATCCATGCAATTCACCACATAAAGAAACTTAAAAAAAAATCTATGATCCTCTCACCAGATGCAGAAAAAAACATTTAACAAAATCCAATATCCATTATTTATAAAAATTCCCAGCTAGCCAGGAATAGCAGAGAACCTCCTCAATCTGATAACGACATCTACGCAAAGCCTGTAGCTGATACCATATCTCATAATAAAAAACCAAATGCTTTCTCACTAAGATCAGGAACAAGACAATAATGACTGCTGTTAGTACTTTCATTCAACATTATACTAGGAGATTAAGGCACTACAATCAGGCAAGAAAAGGAAATCTGAAGTACCTGGAATGGAAAGAAAGGCGTAAGTAAAGCTGCATCTATTCACAGACAATATAAGTGTCTATACAGAAAATCCAATGAAATCTACAAAAACAGCAGAACTGATAAGTGAGTTTCGCAAAATTGCAAACTGTAGGATCCATATGCAAAATTTAACTGCATTTCTATCCACTAGCAATGAACAATCAGAAATAAAACAAAATGTTTTTAAGTAATAAATGTACAGTAGCATTGACAAACCCCGCACACTTAGGGATATAGCTAACAAAGGATATGCAAAGTCCACATCTTAAATGCATACCTGAGGTGCCTGGGTGGCTCACTGGGTTAAGCTTCTGACGTCAGCTCAGGTCATGATCTTGTGGTTAGTGAGTTCGAGCCCCGCGTTGGGCTCTGTGCGGACAGCTCAGAGCCTGCAGCCTGCTTCAGATTCTGTGTCTCCCTCTCTCTCTCTGCCCCTTCCCCTCTCATGCCCTGTGTGACTCCCTGTCTCCCTCAAAAATAAGTAAACATTAAAAAAAATGTTTTTAATGCATACCTAAAACCTATAAGACCATTGTTGATAGGCATAAAGGAGACCTAAATAAATCGAGAGAGATCTCTTTTTCAGGGATTGGAAGACTCAATATTTTCCCCACATTGATCTGTGGATTCAGTGCAGTCACAATCAAATTCCCTACGATCAAATTTCTTTGTGGAAATTGACATTCTAAAATTCATGTAAAAACTCAAAGGATCTAGAATAGGGAAAACAACTTGAAAAAAGAACAGAGGTGGAGGACTAGCATTACCTGATTTCAGGAATATCATGAAGTTGCAGTAGTCAAAACAATGTGGCACCAGCATGGAGGTAGACAAGTAGGTCAGCGGGACCTGGTAGAAATAGTTCCACACATACATAGACAAGTGATCTCTGACAACGATGCAAAAGCAGTTCAGAGAAGGAAAAAAGATTATCTTTTCATCAAATTGTGCTGCATCAGTAGTGCAACTGCACCCTTAAAAGAAAAGACAAAGAACTCCAATCTATAACTCACAACATGGGATCAAAGTGGATCATTAACTCAAAGTGGATCATAGACCCTATGTATAAAGCCTAACATTATTAAGTTTCTAAAAGATAATACAGGAAAAATCCTTGGGGCTTGGGATTAGGCAAAGATTTCCTAAATATAACACCAAAAGCGTGATCCATTAAGGAGCAGGTTGATGAATGGGACTTGAGCTCAGCCATCGGCTCCAGTCACTCTTGTCCTTCATGGGATTTGAGCTCAGCCAATGGCTCCAGTAACTTTTGTCCTTCAGTCCTGGAGGGCGGATCAGCTTGAACTCCAGGTTTGTTCAACATTCCTGTTTAGGAAACTGCAATTTGATTAACATTACTTTAGTGATCCTTTTTTTCTTTTTTGACCTTCTAAATATAGCAGGAATAACTAACCTTCGTATAGCACTGTTCACATTACAGATGGATTTTCTACACATCATCTTGATTATACAGCAACTTTATAAGGAGCTTATGTTCTGTTTTATGCCCATGTTACACACGATTCACTGAGGCTCAGAGGGATTCAGTGTCCTGCTCCAGGTTACACTGCTGGAAAGTGGCACGGCCCAGCTCTAACACAGGTTCCTGTGACCTTAGAGTCAGCTTGCTTTTCTACTGTCTTACTTTGCATCTCTATGTAGAATGGTAATTTGCACCCTGATCTTTCAAAAGAAGCTATTTCTTGGTAGATGAGAAGACTAATGACAGCATCAATTCTCTCAAGACCCCCGGATATTGCTCAGTAAAGTAGATATTTATCTGTTACCTTTCACACCTATCATGGCCGTCATCCATGTTTATAAGTGCATGGCCCAAGGGAAAATGTACAAGACCAACCACCCCTTCCATTCTGAATTCTGAATAGAAATAAATTGGCCTTCGTCTTTAATGACACTTCACCACGCTGTACTCAGGTTGCCCGTAAATGTATGTAATTCCCAAAGGGACTACCAGATGCCCATGGTGTATTAACCCCGTCACCCGGTAGGATCTGACCTGATATTCCTCTGATGTTGTCTAAATAGATGAGTCACTTCAGGGAGCCTCCCTTAGAATTCCATGCTCTTGGCATTTGCCCCAGTTCTGTGATAGCCACACGCCTCAGGGGTAAAGTAATGGATCTCTGGCAATCTGGCTCTCCCTTTATATCTCTTTCACATTTGCTTACACATTTGGGACTGTCCTCTGAGAATGGCACAAAGTAGAAAGGATAACATCCTCCCGCTACCCTCTCTAAGGGTCAAAACCACATGCACAATCTTATCAGTGTCAGTCAGATTATTCTTCAGTGGCGATTCTAGACATGGTTTCAGCCATTTGAGAGCTGAAGCAGAGCGCCGTCAGGAGAATCAAATTGAGGCCAGTAAGCTTAGTGCAAAAGACAATATTCGAAAAAGGTACATGAATAGACGTGAGCCTTTCGTGTTTTAGCCAGGCATTTAACACCTGGCGCGGGGGAGGGGGTGCATTTCAGCATGCTGCCCAGAAAAACGCAAAACTGTATTTTCTTATTGCTAATAGTGTAATCCTTTCCCTTGGCAAATAAATTCAGTATCATACCTGCATGCTATCCCAAGAAACAGAAACGGAACAAGAAGTGGTTTGGAAGTGAAATGTTCTCCTTCAAGTGCCACTGCCTCTAACAAACAGTTTCTGTCCTTTCTTGATTCGCCTTATTTCCGCCTACAAACCTCTCTTCTCATCATTCAGGGCATTTCTAATCTTTGTAATAATTCTGGTAGGAACGAAGAGTTGACTTCTGGCTTTCTCCTACACAGGCAACATAGTTAAGGAAAAAAAAAAAAAAGCATAGATGTGTCTGAGTTGCCTCTGGCACTCGTTAATTGTTTGACCTGGGGCGGGGGGGGGGGGGAGCTTATCTAACCATGCTGAAGTTCAACGATTCCATGTATAAAATGAGGGCATCCTCCATGGGTCCTCGTGAGAACCAAATGAGCTACTGTAAAACATATCAGATGACAGGCATAGGGAAGACCTATCCAATAAGCACCATTTTTATCTTTCCTAATGAGGTGAAGAGTGTGGCTAATTTCTCTCTGTTCTAAACCGCTGTTGCTGTGTGTGCCTTTATTGAGATCAAAGTTCTTACTCGGCAATCGGAAATTTCACAGAAATGATGTCATCTGCAGCCAGGTCCCGTCCTTCAGGAGATCATGGGTGTCTGCTCGTGCAGCTTGAAATGAGATGCGATGTTCCCTTCCCTTTCCAGAGTTTAGAGCTGAAAATGTGTCCGGTGGGTAACAAATCTCGCCTCGAGTGGAAGAATAGTTAATAGGTAAATACGAGATAGTAGCTATGGGAAAGAGACCCACAGTCTCCCAGGCTGTGGTGGAGGCGGAGGTGTGGGTGACCCCATCTAGTTCCCAAATAGTTCTGGCTCCTAAGGGCCACGAAGAGCCAGCACCCTGTCAAAGAAATACAGCATTATGCCTCGACGCTGTGTCTCAACTGCACTCTGCAAGCGGGGCTTTGGGCACCACCCTGAAGGACTAATGGAAGAAGAGCAAACCCAGAGAATCCACAAGGCCGGTAACCTGGAGGTATCGTTGCACACAGTGAGACGGGAAGATGAGTCAGACACGCCCGTGTTCCCATCCTCACTAGCCGTGCGCATCCGGGTAAAGGCTAAACGAGCCTCTCTCTGCTTAATGTGAGACTTTTCATTTTTTCTTTCCTTTCCTTTTTTTCTTTTCTTTTCTCTTTTCTTTTCTTTTCTTTTCTTTTCCTTCCTTTCCTTTTCTTTTTTCTTTTCTTTTTCCTTTCCTTTCCTTTCCTTTCCTTTCCTTTCCTTTCCTTTCCTTTTCTTTCCTCTTCTCTCTTCTCTTCTCTTTTCATGTAATATGGTGATAATAATGGTATCCCTGTGGAGTACCTGGCATATATAGATGTTCAATGCATACTCTGTTTTTAATGTTTTTCTAATTTTTTTTTTTTTAATTTTTGAGAGAAAGAGAGACAGAGTGTGAGCAGGGGAGGGGCAGAGAGAGAGGGAGACACACAGTCTGAAGCAGGCTCCAGGCTCTGAGCTGCCAGCACAGAGCCCGACGCGGGGCTCAAACCCACCAACTACGAGATCATGACCTGAGCCTAGTCAGACACTTAACCCACCAAGCCACCCAGGCGCCCTTGTTCAATGAATATTAAATACTACTTTTATTAGTTATCTAAAAGAAACCATTCCCTGTTTATGTTTCATTCTAACCATGGTGTTAGGAAATGGAAAAAAAAAAAAAAAAACGTATAAACAAAACCAAGCCAGATAAATGCGGGCTCTTCGCATCAGTTTGCCCTACCCATTCTAACTTTTCTCAGATCTAACTGATCTTTATTGGATGTATTTCTGAAGCACCCCCTTTTCCCTGCAGCACTGTCACCCCGTGGGATCTCCGCACGTGTGAGAAGGCTGTGTGCCACACTGATTAAGAGTGTGGCTGAGTCTGAATCTTACATTTTCCTCTTACTGACTTGGGTGCCTTTGGGCAACTTTATCTGACCACCAGGTACCTATAAAAAGGGGATAATAATAGTGCCTGTCTCCTGGAGTTGTGGTGATAATTTAGTTAATACCTGTGAAGCTCCTGGAACAGTGCCCGGCAGGTAATAGGTGATCCACAAATGCCAGCTATGATTAAGTGCTAGCAATTAGGACTAATAGAATGCTTGCCCCTTTCTCTCTTCTGAAAGCACCTATTCATTCAGGAGGCCTGACTTCCTATTGTGAGGATTGCTTTCCCTTGATCTCCTTTTTTGCTTCCTTCCCAATAGTCCAGGAAAGAGGGCAAAGTGTTATGTGGGTACAGCCTACGGCCCCCTTAAGTTGTCACCACAGTTGTCCTGGGTGGCAGTATTGAAGACCTGAGTGCCAATGAGTCCCTTCTTGATTTCCAGTCTGGGCTTCCTCGTTATTCACGTGAACACACTTCATTACAACGGGGTTGTAGTGGACCATCCAAGGTGCTCCGGTTCTGACATGGCTGCGACTGTCACCTGGGGTTCGAATTCACATGGACTTCTCTGTATCCCACGTTAGACTGTCATCTTCTTGAGGGCAAAGGGCCATATCCTAACTCCTTACAGTTGCAGCAGCTAGCGCACACCCAGGGACACTCAGTAAACCGCCACCTAACTGAACGGACGGACGCAGTCACATTCGAAGCATAGTGCACTAGCCCTCTGTTCGGCAACAGAGGAAACTTCCTAGTTAGTTTTGGGACCATCGTGGAACTTTAACATGTGCAGGGCTACTCTGATACATCTATTTTCTGTCTTCCTACCTTCTTCCAAGCTTCATCATTCTTGCTGGTTCATTGTCCCCTCAAACATAACTCGTGTGCTGCTGCCCCGGTGCCTTTACTCTCGCGTTTGCCTTTCCCTCCCTTTCTGCTTGGCTTAGTCTCCACTCGTACCTCCCGTGAATGTTTCCTTCTCCGTCCCACACATTCCCCTTCCTCTGACCTCCCGTAGCATCTGCCGTTTAAACCAATTAGCTGCCACTTAACATTCCCCACTGCTGTGTGTTTTCAGTTGTCATTTTACAAGAAAAATCCCTGACTGCACCTTCAGTTCCTTGAAGCAATGGCCACGTCTTCCACTCCTATACCCAGCATTGTAGCTCACACTTGGTGCACCAATAACTAAATAATTGTTGCTGACACCACTTGGTCTAAACCACTTTAAACATAACTGCAATGCAAAATAACAGTACATGTAGCACCATGGAACATTAATTTGTGGGTGAACAGGACGATGGGATGCGTGAAACACATCAGGACAGAAATGGAAGCTGCAGGTAGAATTGGAGCTTGATCACTTGCTGTTTACTCTCGTGCATTAGTTTTGTTTGCTGCGTCGTTTTATCGTTGTTCACTTTGGGCTTTGGGGCCGGGGTTGTGGAGTAAGGGCATTTAACTGCAAGCGAGTCGCATGCCCTAACAAACAAAAACCCTACTGCAGAATTTGTTTATTTTACCACGAAAGGTTTCAAAACAAAACATGAGACAACGAATGCCTCTCTGCCATCTGTTCTGAAGAAGTGTGGGGAAGGCGTAGACGGGGGTGCAGTGTTATATGCACAGTTTCCCTCCTCCTCTTCAAACCTTTCAGGAACATGGTGCTAATGACTGTGGTGTGGATATCACCCAAATTTACAGCCGCAATGTATTTGAGCGTCTTGATTATGACAAAATTCACAGCTACCAAACCCAAAGCCGCGTAAAGAATCGTCAACGCACACGATGCTGGAAGGTCACGTAAATTCTTGCTTCGTATTTGAAATCCTGGTAGGTGCCTCTTTTGAAACGCAGCCGAAGGGAAAAGCATTACCAGCCATCGCTCCAAATCTCAGAGCAGCCAGTGACCGAGGATCTTGTGCCGAGGACCAAGGTTGGCCCTGACACCGGACACTCTGCCCCAATTGCCAAGAGCATCTGGTCCCACGCATTTTCCTTAGTGTGCGTTCCTGCATTAAAACGTTTTGTATCTCTTCCTTGTCTGAATATCACCACCTGGGTCGTGCGTCAGCACTGTGTGCAGCTACATCAGCAGCTTCCTTCACTCATCACGCCATTGACATTGGCCTTCCATTCTACGTCCACCAGGGAGAGAAGGGAGAGAAGAACGTTCCATTGGTTGGAGGCTATGAAAGAACACTTCCAGATGGGTGTGGGCTGCCTCAAGTCACCGGCTGGGCAGGGAGCCTTGGCCTCCCGTTAGCCTCTGCTTCCGTCAGCGGGGCGCCCTGCTTTCCTCACGGCCCGGGGACGTGCCATCCACGTGCGGCCGTGAGACCCTTTTGAGGCCGCCTCCTCTCCCCGTCTCCTTGCCACGCGCGGCCGAGCTCCCTTCCGTCCCTCCCTGTGCCTGGCTCACTTCCTCCAGCCTCAGCACCAGCTTCCGGTTTTTCTCTGCTCCATCCGCGGGGTCTTCCGGGAGCAGCTGAAAGGAGGGACTCCGAGAGGAGGGACTTCCGGCTCCTGGCTCCCTTCTCCAGGCCGTCATCCCGCCCTTCGCGCCTCCCGCGACCCCGCGACCCCCCGCAGGTGGACTCAGGTGGCAGGCGCCAGGGCGTGTGCAGCGTGAGGAAGGCAGAGTTCCCGCCCCCTCGGACCTTCCAGCGCAGGGCAGGGAGTGTGGGGGCGGACAGGCGAACGCGCTCGTGCCCGGTGGCGGTGGAGCCACCAAGGAAGAGACAACAGGGTAAAGGAGAACGGTGGCGGCTCGGGGGGGAGATGCCTCGCGTGACAGATGAGCAAACCGAGGCACAGGAGGGACGAGTGATTGGCCCGAGGCCACACACACACACACACAGTGAATGCGGGTTAAACACCGGGCCAGCCGGCTCGACAGCGCATGCTCGTCTTCCACGGCGCCAGGCTTGACCCTAACACGTCCTCAAACGGAGAGCGGAGCGGGTCCCCCCCCCCCCCCCCGGGGAGGGGCCCGCACGCTGCAGGTGGCGGTCCCGGCGGGAAGCCACGCGGTGCCAGGGCCCAAGGAGGCGAGGAGCGCGTGGCGCCAGTGCCCAGCCCTGGCGACTGAGAACAGATGAGCCGACGAGCCGGGTTTGGCAGAGAAACCCCCAGGCTGCCAGTACGGTCACCTCGCTGTTTGTATGCAGTCGTGAGGCTTGGCGAGCGTTTCCGTCAGATCCTCGGTTTGAAATGGTTGTTTTCTGATGTACAGCTGCCGCTTTTCAATCCTCATTCTAGGAAGCGTGCGCCTGTTTCGGGAGGGCTCAAACCCAGAAACGAGGCCTCACACAGCTTGCTCGGTAAAGCAGCTCGGTGACCGTTCCTTCAGATGTGACGAAATGCTAAGTCATCAACCTTAACGGAGTCAGCCTCTGTCCAGCGCGGCCCAATTAGTTTCTCAGGAAGTGTTACGAGCACTGGTTCCGCCACACTGTCTATTAAAAACAGTCCAGGGTGCAGATAAATAGCGCGTGCCCTCATGGGGTCAGAGATAGGGAAGATGCTGGCCGGTCGTGTGTCAGTGTGCGTGCAGCACAGATCTACACGAGGCAGGCCTAACCACGCTGTCTTTCTACAACCCAGGGCCGTGAACAGTGCTACTGGGGACAATAGGAATGCGATTCACCGAAGAGGTCCCGGAAGCATGAAGAGAATAGAGTGCCTTACCTTAGAACTAGTGTTCAGTGATTTGGGATTCAACCACCAGTGCCCCCGGCGTTTTGTAAAGCATTCCCTTTATAAAAAGCACCCACTTGGAAAAATCGCAATGACTGTAGGAAAGCAACAAAAGAGAAAGAAAGTGATTTCTTCCATTGTCTCTTTTTTTTAATCTTCTCTCTTATTCTTTTGTGGGATTTCTATCAAACTTCTCACTTAAAGTAATTTTTAAATGTTTTATTTATTTTTAAGACAGAGAGAGACAGAGCATGAGCGAGGGAGGGGCAGATAAAGAGGGAGGCACAGAATCTGAAGCAGGCTCCAGGCTCTGAGCTGTCAGCACAGAGCCCGTCGCGGGGCTTGAACTCACGAACTGTGAGATCGTGACCTGAGCCGAAGTCGGACGCTGAACGGACTGAGCCACCCAGGCGCCCCTCAAACTTCTTATTTAATAGGAAAACTAAATCATGAAATAGGCACACTTTCAAACTACAGGTCCGCTGTCTGTTCTGAGGTTTGCTCACAATTAGTAAACAGAACACCCTGATGGAGTTTAAATTAATTAATCCTCGGAATTTCCGGGTATCTGGAAGAAAGGATAAGGAAGCAGCAGATGTCGCATCAGAGGAGACCCGGGCCATTATAAAATTCCAATCCCAGTTCCTTGAAAGAAATACTGAAAAGGCCGTATATATTTTCAGTGATTTGCTATATGCCGTAGATGGGTTTTGAAACAGTAACTGTCTGAGGTAAAATTATATCCATACTGGAAACCACTTTTTTCTTCTAGGTTTCTAATTCATACCCCCATCCTTCAATATAGGACCGTTTTAAAATCACGCGTGCAATGAATAAGGTGGTGTTTGCAGAAAACAAGATGAGATACCAAGGAAGAGTACACTCTCATTCTTCCGAGAGGAAAGCCATCTTTAATATTTGGAGCTATCATTTAATGTTTAAGTGACTATTTCAAATAGAGCAGAAGTTAATGAAATAAAGACAGAGCTTTTCCCTCCAGAAGCGTTATCCTTATCAAGAGTTAGCTACTTATGAAGAAGGATGATAGACGTGTCGGGCCTAGAAAGATATAAAAAAAATTCTGCCCTTGAGGATCCAAGTCAAGATGAGGTGACAAGAGGGACATAAAAGATGAAATACAAGGCAGTGTGACCTTGTGGAAAGTGCAGTAAAGACAACAAGGATGTGCGGGGTTTCGTGAGGTCTTCTCCGAGGAGGAGGAGCGGAAGATAAACAACATTCTGGGCAGAAGAATGGCCAGCAGCAAAGGCCAGAGAAAACCTGGCAGAGACATCACAGTGGACCAGACTGGCTGGAGCAGGAAAAAGGCAGAACGAGAGGCTATGACTAGGTCATATGGAACCTTAAATGCCAGGCTCAGAGATTGGAATTTCCTTCTGTGGGCAAGAGGACAGCCAGCCATCAGAGGGTCTTGATGGATCTTGTGTGTAATGGGGCAAAGGTGCACACATACTAAGTGAGACACAACAACATGGGTTGGAAAGGAGGGTGTTTTGAGGAGCACCTGGGTGGCTCAGTCCGTTAGGTGTCTGACTCGATTTCAGCTCAGGTCATGATCTCATGGTTTGGGCGATTGAGCCCCACGTTGGGCTCTGTGCTGGGTGTGGAGCCTACCTAAAAGAGGGAGAGGGAGAGAGAGAAACACGGAGGGAACAGAGGGGCGCTGTGGTGACAAAGGCAGAGAGTTGAGTGAGGTGGCCACAAGCCAAGAAAGCCAGCAATCTCCAGAAACTAGAAGTTCCATAGAACAGATTTTCCCCTAGAGCCTCCATAGGGCGTGAGACCCAACCGACATCTTCTTAAAATGAGTTAGCCTTAGCCAGCTTTATAGTTAATAAGCCTTAATGACTTATATGGCACTTCGGTGACCAACAAGAAAGATGTGGGCTATGCATAATGTTATGGATAATAATAATACTGGCTTTATGAAATAAGAGCCTACTATGTACCAGGCACTGTATCACGGTCTTCCTAAAACATTGTTTCATTTGATTCTCTCCAAAAACCAATGTGATGGGTTTAAACCACCATTTTACAAATGATAGAAATAGCTGACCAAATACAGCTAAAACCATGTAAGAGCTGGAGAAGTCCGGACCTTCAGGCTCTCTGTCAGATGATCTTCCTATTAAGTGACACATGTGCAGTGGAACAGCATCTCAAGGAAGAAGAAAACACCCCTCAAAATTCGAAAATAGAGCAATTAACTTAAATGGTCTTTTCTTTTCCAAAAGGCAGCTAAATGTTTGAATAGGTTTTTTTCTCCCCTTCTGATTGCTACATCTTTAGAAATGCAAAAGAATAAGAAGGAACAGGAATTGAACCTGGAAAATAAAGGCAATGACTTGGAGGAAAAGAAAAAGTGGGCCCAGCCTTGTCTTCCTCTGTTCCCCTCCACTCTCGCCCTCCACAGAGAGCCCAGAGACAGTTCTGGGTGGACAGCGGAGTCCTCTGATCCTGATAGAGTGCGTGGCCCCACCGCAGACCAGTTACACGTGTAAATGACCTCAGTGGCCGTGTAAATGACCTCAGGCAGAATTATGTTCCGGAACCGGGTCTGGCTTCACAGGTAGTAGAAGGGGCAGTTTGCTTGTGAGGAAGAGCTAGGGGACCTCCTTGAAATGTCACTTGTATAGCAAACACACCGTTTGTAGTAGATGGGATTTCTGTGGGTGCCAGGGGTCTGCTGAAGCCCCTGTTTGAGCCACACTCCCCCTACAGTAGGCTTCAGCAAACGATCAAAAGAATCTCAGACTTGTAGGGAGTCCTAGGGAATCTGGGCCTCTCTACACCTGGCCCTGTTCCTCCAGGGCAGCCAATGGGGTGTTTAAGCAACTTGGCTGAAGTCGTGGCCCAGCCATCAGGGCTGGTTCAGCAGGAGATCGTAGGCCAGCCTCTCAGAGTGAGACCATTTAGGAAATTACTTTCAAGGGGGCATCCATAGGATGCTTAAGAACACAGTCCTTTCCAGAAAAGCTACTTCCCTGAGGTCCCACAGATCATCTGCTTCAATCCGTCAGTCCTAAAGTTCTGCATCACATTTGTAAAGACCCTCTTGCCCAGGAACATAAATGCGATGCGTAGTTTCGGCTTTTGCGTCTCTGCATGTAACCCAGGAGGTCTCAGTAAGACGTCATAGATGGAGATGTGTAACGGAGCTTTAACATCCTGGCCGCTTACAGTGCCTGGGCAATTCCTGGAGAATCTTGCCAATGGAGGCAGAAAACAAGAACAACGTATGGTTGATCTTTATCTTGAACGAGAACCTTTTTAGCCATTCAGGAAATTCCTCAGCTCAGATTTCGTAAGCCTTTGATGAAACAGACTCTACCATTTCAGATGGCCAAAGTTGAGGACCCAGTGCCATGTTTTCAGTAACGTCATTACAAAATCGGTGTGCACAGGGATAGCACCGTATGGAGGACTCGACAATGCACGCTTCGTGCATCTCCTAAAAATAACCGAATACACCCCTGTGTAAGTTTCCTACTGTGGTAGCGTGAGCAGAACCCAGTTTTAGAGTTGAGTTCCGTTCTCCAACGTGTGACACACCAACTGACTGACCTGGAAAAAGTCAGGGAAATAATCCCTGAACCTTTATTTCCTTAACTGTGAGACAGGCTTAATGATCCTTACTGAGGTTGTTGCAAAGAGCAAACGCAGGAACACATGAAAGTATTGAGCACAAAGAGGCGAGCAATTAAAAAAGTCTATTGAGTCATTGGCGTCATCAAGGCAAACACGTGGCTGCTTATTTCTGCATCTCCAGCGAGGAATTAGAAACAAAATGACAAAAAAAGACAAGGTTCATTGCTTCCCGGATTTCACTGAATGATTACTGAACCTTAGTTTCATTTTACGTGGATATTTTTTGTATTTTAAAAGTCCCTAGTCCTTCATTTCAGGTCACTAACTCCAAAGGGGAAGTGGGCGTTTATACAACACACGAATGGAAAGTGAGTCAGGGATGTCAACACTGTCACATAAAACTGTATTCATATCTGCATCTTAGAAAGCGTCTACGACGACCCTGGAGTGGCTCAGTCAGTTAAGCCTCCGCCTTGGGCTCAGGTCATGACCTCGCGGTTTGTGAGTTCGAGCCCCACACTGGGCTCTGTGCTGACAGCTCAGAGCCTGGAGCCTGCTTCGGATTCTGTACCTCCCTCTCTTTCTGCCCCTCCCCTCCTCACGCTCTGTCTCTCTCTCTGTCAAAAAAATAAATAAACATTAAAAAAATTTTAAAGGGAAGGCGTCTACAGTCCGTAAGAGCATGTGGGCAACAAAAAGCCAAAATCATAAAGATTCCAGAGAACTTAAGCAGCTGAGGTCCTAAGCTTGAAATTTCACAAAGTGAAAATGAAGAACATTTTTAATGCACCTTGTTTGTCCCATTTCCCCAGGGTAGATATTAATGTTATGGCGGAGGTCCTCGTCATCGTCTAACAACAGGGACATTTAAATATGCAACCCGGGGCGCCTGGTGGCGCAGTCGGTTAAGCGTCCGACTTCAGCCAGGTCACGATCTCGCGGTCCGTGAGTTCGAGCCCCACATCAGGCTCTGGGCTGATGGCTCAGAGCCTGGAGCCTGTTTCCAATTCTGTGTCTCCCTCTCTGTCTGCCCCTCCCCCGTTCATGCTCTGTCTCTCTCTGTCCCAAAAATAAAAATAAACGTTGAAAAAAAAAAATTAAAAAAAAAAATATGCAACTCATATTTGGCCTCCGAGTTGCCTCAAGAAATAAGAGTGCCATTTTATTCAGCATTTTTGGCACTTTGACCTTTTTGGGAAACATGTATTATCTTTCACACTGTATACTATTTGTTACTTTGCCTGTCAGATTAACACAGTTGACTGTTTACACCTGTTCTGTGTAAAGTTTTACTGAGAATAGTTTCCCATAAATTTGGATTCTTGTCATTTAGAAAAGAACTACTTCATTAATCAAAGGCTTTTAAGTCCAAATTCCAACTTGAGCGTGGTGCCTTATACCAAGATTTTCTGTAGGAAGCACGTGAGAGGAAACATCACTGTGGAAGGTTGGGGAAATCTCTTCCCGAACCACAGTGTACAAATCCAAGTTTTTGGCTCCCAAATAATAACTACATCCTTCAGAGCCTTCTCTTCAAAAGCCTTTGGAAATTTTGAAACGTATAAAATCTTGATTCAAGACGCACAACCTCCCCCAGAAGAATTCAGCAGAAAATAAAAATAACCTAGCTGAGCTCCCACTCCTCCCTCCAGACATAAAGTCTAGGAAGGCCAGATTCTCATCCTATATAATTCTGTGAGAATTCCCACAGGGAAATCCGCGAAAGAATTCAGAAACCTCCCTCGCGGAAATTCTCATGGAGCTATATAGGATGAGAACCTGGTTTCTCAAAAATAAACATAAAATTCTTTAAGATATGACCTTTTCCCTCAATGAAACCCCAGATGTTAACTGGAGAAGGATAATCTTGGGGATCCAGCACAATTCTGGGTTCTAGCGAATTCGGTTGGTTACTCAGCAACTCTATTGCCATAAAGGGACATACAGATATTTGTAAAATTACCCCATTCTTTTTTTAACCCAATTTTCAATAAGGATACATAGGACAAACCAAATTTTAGGCAGAACGGTAATATATTTGCACATGTAGGGTTTTTTTAATTGCAAAAATGACATAGGTTTGTAAAACATTTCAAAAATAGAAATGCATATAAAGTAAAAAAAAAAAAAAAAAAAGAAAGCCCTCAAAAAGAAAAATCTAACAGGCTTTGTTAGATACAATTCTCATATTTCTCTTCACAGAGCAAAGAGGAAAAATGAGGTCAGGCTATCGGTTGGCAATTGAATAATTTTGAAACCTTCACCTACTTAGAATTCGCTGTCGCATTTTCTCTGAGGAAAAGAGAGTGGGAGTTTTTCATGAGCTTCAACTCTTACGGTAGAGTTGCTGTGATGCAAATACAGAAACAGGAATCAAGGTCAGGGTCAGGAAGGGCAGAGACGGGTTTTGTCATGCGAACTGTGGTAGGAACACTGAAGGTCTAATGAAAGCAGGGAAGGAGGAGCCCCACAGGTCAGACTCCCAAAAGAACTTGGAAGTCAGGTCAGGCACAGAGAGAAGAAAGCCTGGAGGACCAGAGGTGCTACCCGTGAAACCCTAGTAATGGGTCCTCTTCTTTTACCTGCTTTGGACTTTCAGATTAACCAGCTTGTGTGCACTCTGGTCTGGGAGCAGGAATCGATTGCCTGTACAGAGTGTAATGGCTGACACAAACTGAGTACCTACTGCATGCCTGGATCTATTCTAAAGGTCGTGTGTGCTCATCTCGTTGAATCCTAATGAGATTCAGCAAGCCAATGAGACAGGACTGCTGTTATCCCCACTTTACAGATAGCAAAACTGAGGCTTAGAAAGGTCAAGTAACTTAGTCATATAACGTATAAATGTGTACGAAGTCAACTTTTATTCTTTGAATGTTTCCCCAGGCACACACACCAGTGGCAATATATTCACCTCACTGATGGAGGCGGGGAAGAAAGCCATTCAAAAAAGCACAAATCAGCTCAGCCTCATAAATGGCATGGTTGAGATTTTGGTTATAAAATCATCAGTCCAGCCCATTGAGTCAAAGTGAATAATCTGTTCTTTTGATATGAACAAAACCTCAATGCACTCTTGAATTCCAGTTCTTTCAAATGCCATAGGCCTTTTCTAAGCTTCATAATGACCTTGACTTATTTTCAACATGAGTCGTTTATTTGGGGAGAGGCAGGAGCCGGTATCATTAACAGGCAAAGAGAAGTAAATATTTTACTATCCCACAAAACCATCTCTTACAGGTTCATTTGCCCACGTGCTCATGATCTTTCCCCCTGAACTCCTGTTGCCTTCCCAGCCCCCTGGAGTGTCTGTCTCAAGTGAGACCTTCTTACCATGCCCAGAGTGCGACCTGCCTGATGGCTCATACACGCTTTACCGCATCTGCATACTTTCCATCTGGGTACTTTGTTGGAGGCAGCATTGAAAACCAGAGAGGGTTTTGGTACTTCTGCAGTCTCCTTTTGAATTGTCACCCAGCGTTATAGCCCCCCACTGCCTGATTTCTCAAAAGTATTCCTCCCTGCCCAAGATCAGACTTCAGTGTACTCACTGCAGTAGATCTGAGAGGCACGGGAGAAAATTGTGAGCTAATTCCTATCAGCTTCAAGGATAAATTTGGTTAACTGAATGGATCCCAAATAGGCAGGTAGATTGGAGGGGTCATTTCTGAGCAAGACGGGCTTCTCACTACTCACGACCCCAATCCCCACCCTATATGCCATTAAAATAAAAGTTAACAAGGACCACAAGTTTGCTAGTGGCTGCACTGGGCTGTAAACTTCAAAAGAGCCTTCTGCTTTTGTGATTTTCCCATACATCCAGTAAGCAAAATGTGCACATATACTTGAGGATTTCACATTAAGAAGGCGTCATAGTCAGAGTCTCTAAAATCAAGTCTCAGACAGCAGCCTTCGTCTTCTTGAAGAATCTGATAAGCGGTGTGTCCACACACATATGGATGTTACCTTGAGATCCCATGACTTAAGCAGATGTAGACCAAAGAAAGGAAATGAGAACTATTCCCTGAACCGGTCTAAGAAACAACCTCATCCTTCCCATCTTCGGTTTCCTCATCTCCAAATCCTATGATGTGACTTTCCTAATCTCTGATGTCTCTTTGGCTCTAGGACTTTTAACCATCCTTTTTCTTATGCTCATGGAAAGCTTGCTCTTAGTGCACCGTCGCAGTGGTTAAGACAAACCTAGATGAACGGAAGACCAAATTAGAAGCCTCCTGTGTATTTTTCCAGGTGGATTCAGACCACTTGATTCATGGTAACCAGGTGTCAAGAAGAAACTAACAAAACAAACAAACAAACAGAGCTCCTTACAATCTATTTAATGTGGAAAGCATGTATCTAGAGAACCAGCTTAAATAAGAAAATGACTTATGTTATTTGTACTGATTTCTTCAGATAGAAAGTGTTTTCCATATCTTTAATTTTGGTACAGATGTGTTGTGGAGACTATTTTCTTTTGGTATGAAATACAAAATGAGAGGACCAGAATAAGATCGGGGTTCTTGGGGGCTTACCTATTAAACCCAAATGATGAGTAAAAGATACTGACATGAGGAAACTTTATCCGCACCTGCAAGAGAAATAGAAAATAGCACGGGTCAGATCCGCTCGGATAAACTGAAACATATCTGAATGTGCGAATTGGAGACAAAGCAAGAGTCTGATTTGCCCACCAACAAAACCACTGAAGCACAGAAAGGGAGAGATATGAGAAAGGAAGGAAGAGGTCGTTTAACCTAAATGGAAAATGCGACCCACCCTCACCCCATTTTACCTCACTGATGCCTAATTAATAGTCTGGGCCAAGCTGCAAACAGAGCAGTGAGCATTTGGTTGCCTACTGGGAGGAAGTTCATAAGTAGGAAGCAAGGAAGGTGTTAAGATCAAGTTGACGTAAGACGGAGTCAGTGTGCGACCAAGTAGGTGAGAACTTCTTGAAAGAAGACTCATCTCTGTGAGGGAGGGAACACACCGCCATTCACCATTGTTTTCCCAGTGCCAAACACGGTGCTTAATTGATATTTGTCGAACGAATTAATGAATGTCAGGTAATGTTGGGAATGGAGTTGCAATTTGTTCATGGGAAGAATGGAGGAAACTATAGGCCAGCAAAAGCTATTAACAGAGTTGGAGCATAAGATGCAGCTTAGTGAGGAGGAGGGGGCAGAAGAAAAGACCAAGAAAAAGACATTTACTGCCAGAACAGGATCCAGGAACACAGTGCCTGGAAGCCTTTGAGTGGGAACCAGGAGATCTTCACTTCAGCCTCTGCCTCAATGTATTATTACGTGACCTTGGGAAGGGGATCTGACTTCCTGGTTTCCTCTTAGTCACAGGAGCTCACATTTTCTCTCACTTTAAAGGGACATAAGAGATTCCTCAAACACAGAGGTGAGTGAATACTCCTCCTTTAGGGCTGGGATGTCCCTCCACAGATCTACGTCCAAAACAAAGATGTTAAATATTTCTAGTCTCTCTTCAGAATCAGTGCTAAGGATGAATGTTTATTCATTCAACGCTAGTCATTATTTGGCAGATTCTATTTGAAGCATGGGTAAAGTTTTCTTTATGTTGAGAAGCTCAGTGGTTTGGGGCACAATCTACAGAGAGCAATTGGGAAACCACAGAATATTTAGAGTCCCTTTATTTTTATTATTAAGTGTCTTGAGAGAGTGGTTGAGGTACATGTGTAATCCCCTCAGCTCTCCCCCATTTCTCTTCCCCAGCCATCTGATCTCAAGCCTCCTCCAAGGTCATCCATGACTGTCCAAACCTTTGGATATTGTTCAGGTCTCTCTTTTTTCAACTTAGGTTGAAGTATTTGATATTAATGATCATTCCCTCTTGGTTAAAACATCCGCCTCACCTGGGTTTTCTATCAATGATGTGTGTTCCAAATATTTATAAAGTGAGCTTGGAACCACAGAGATGTGAATACAGATCTCCCCTTTGTCATCTTGTGAACCCAAACAAACTATTTAATCCCAAGGCAGTTTCTTCATCTATAAAATGAGGTGCTTGTGGCTTCATTCAACACCTTCCTTGCTGTGAGGATTTCATGAAGGCAAATCATGGTGCCTGGCACATAGTAGAAAAACAAGATCAACCTGAGTTCTATTTGGATTTCCCTTTGCTCCATCCACACTGCTACTGTCTTATTTCTGTGAGTTATTTCAGTGGCTTCCTCACTGGTCCCTCCTGCCTTCAGCCTGTCATGGTTCCAGTCCTTTCCTCACCTGTGGACTTTCTGAAATACAAATCTGATCATATCACATCCTACTTAAAGTTCTTCAGGGGAATCCGGTGATCTGTAGGATAGGTGAAGTCCAGAATCCTAAGCATCATGTGACCCAGGCTCATCTCCACAGCCTCACTAACAGCCACAACAGTCTCCCACACCCTTCACTTTGGCCACATTGGGCTACCTGTAGTTCCCTGAGTGTCCTGTGCGCTCACACACCTTCCTACCTTTGCACCTGACTCTTGCTCTATTTTGAAAGCCTTTTCCTTCCTTCTCTGGCTGGATTAATTCTGTGTGTTCTTCAAGATCCAGCTCACCAGTATATCTTTTTAAATTCTTTTTAAAGCAGACAGAGTTGACTCTCCCTCTACAGTGCTTCAGTCTTCTCTAATGCACACATTATGTTTTCGCCATTAATCTTGCTTATCTGTCTTCCCAATTAGGTGTGTGCTCCATGAGGGGCTGTATCTATGCCCTGTTCTTTGCATAGGGCCTGGCAGCTAGTATGCTCAATACATGTTTGTTGACTTCATTACATAAACAATGAGCTGTGTTTGGGCAGGGACAGAGTGAAAAAAAAAAAAAAATAGAGCATGGAGTTTGAGCCAGTATGAATGTGAGGGTGAGTCAACCAGCAGTAAGTGGGCAGATGTACGGAATCAATGATGAAGGCAGTGTGGAACAGAATTAGAGTCTGGGTAACAACAAACATGAGTATTACATGGTCCAGCGAGGAAACCAATTTGACCTTTTCAAAATAAAGGGAATATAGAGGAGTATAAACGTTGTAGAACATGGAGCAATGATCAGATGCTCATATGTAAGTTTTTTGGAGTGCACAGAGTGAGATAAGGCCCTAGGATCACTGTGCATGACCAACTTCTACAGAAATCATTGACTGATATGAGAAGCAGCCGAGGGCATTGTGGGAAATCTCCTCAGGTGTTGGAATCATGAAAAGTTAGCCAACTGTGAGGAGGGAATCAGAGTTCAGCCACATAAGAGCTCCCATAGAAGAATGATGTTGGAATCTTGTGTTTCTATGTGTGTTTGTATGTCTTCTAACTCTTGTCTAAAGATTCCCTTAAGCCACCTCAATACATTAGAAAGAGCTGGTGATATTGTGTCATCACATGTCTCAAACTCTCATATTTTAGCACTGACCACTATGCTTATGTCTTAGACATCATATTTTTGTGGGGACTAGTTTATTTTGTGACTTCCTGGGACCAAAATTATAATTTAGTTTCAGTCCTCACAACACCTTTCTTGTTTGAACTTAGTAGCAAAATGTCTAGAGAGGACAACTGAGAACTATAAATTTAACCCTTTGGAGCTTTTGTTCTGATATGGTCCAAACTCAAGTTTTCTTTTCTGAAGTTGTAATGGAAAGACGAATAAAATGAGAAATAATAAATAGAAAAATTGTACGATAAAAATCATTAACTGTGAAATTATGATCAAAATTTCAAGTTCTCTAGTGTAATCATTTGAATGATAAAACTGTAAATATTTTTAATGACTTATTGAAAGGTATGATCTCACTTTGGTCTGGAATCTTAAAAAACTAAACTCAGAGCTACAGAGAACAGATCAGTCGTTGTCAGAGTCATAGTTAGAGGTTGTGTGAAATGGGTAATGGTGGCCCAAAGTCACACACTTCCAGTCATAACATAAGTAAGTTCCGGCAATGTAAGGTACAGTATGGTGGCTATAGTTAACAATACTATATTGTATCTTTGAAAGTTGCTCGTAGAGTCTTAAACGTTTTCATCACAAGAAAAATTTCTAGCTGCGCAAGGTGATGGATGTTAACTAACTCTATTGTCGTGATCATCTCACAATATATACATATATCAATCATTAGGTTGCACACCTAAAACTAATACAATGTTAGGTCAGTTATATCTCAATAAAATGGGGAAAAATAAATTTTAAGAAAGACCTTTAGAGTTTTACGCCTTTATGAACCTTAGCATAAAATGTTTCCTGTATTCGCTGCTCTTCTATGAATATCACCATCATATAGACCAGAAGTTGGCAAACTAGAGTCATGGGCAAATCTGGCCTGACCCCTGCCTTTGTAAACAAAGTTTTATTGGAATGCAGGCACACTTACCTATTTATGTATTGTCTATGACTGATTGCATGCTAGAGTGTAACAAAATCTGTATGATACACAAAGCCAAAAATATTTACCATCTGACCCTTTGTAGCAAGAGGATGCTGGTCTTCAACATGACAGTGGTTATTAAGGCAAGTAAGTAAAGCCTGTTCTTTAGAGTGTAGAACCCAGAGCTACTGAGCCCACAGACTTCAGGGCAATTTATCTTAAAAAGTGAAAAAGAAAAACACTTTTAAAAGAAAAAGCTACCAGCCATCAAAATGAATTTCAACTCCACCAGCAGTGTTTTCAAACAACTAGCTATCAGAGTTGCTTGCTTACCACCAAACATGTTCGGAACCTTAATATAACGAACATCCTATGTGCATAGTAAATGAGCTATTTGTCTCTACTACTTTATTTAGTCCTTTGAAAACCATAAGTGACATTCATTTACAGACACAGGGGCGATGGTCTGCAATCTAGAACTGATTTCTTGGTAGAAAGTGGAGAAGATGAGATATAAAATCATTCTCTAAGTCAGGGGCCCTAATGACTCATAAAGTCTTTCTGGGCTCTATTTAAGTCATTTGAAACTGAAATTAATGATTCATATATGTGATGGCTCTTGCAGAAGTAAGAAAGGAGTCGTGATTCATCCAATATTAGTGCATGAGCTTTGTTCTTATGGCACAGGGTGCAGAAATGCGTTTCCAGTGCCTTGAGATGTATGCTTTTACACATTCTTTCTCCAAAGAAGATTTTGGATTCCAAATGGAAAACAAGGCTAATGAAACTATCTTCCCAATCACATTACTGCAAAAATGTTTACAAACAATACCTGAAAATGAGAAGTCATTCCTGATCCCTTTGACTGGACATAGTGGCCTTGGTGTACATTCAACTAGTGACCAAATGTGTAAAAAAAAAAAAAAAAAAAAAAAATGACATGGCAGAAAGCTTTCTGAACAGTTGAACAATTTGGAATACAGTAACGTTTTTATAAGTTGGATTATATTTTCCTACCAACTTAAGTGGTATTCTAGAAATGGGTCTTCATTAAGGTTTCTTTTCTCACCATATTATCTTTTAAAAACCATGTACAATTAAAACAAACCATGCTTGGGGCATCAGGGTGGCTCAGTTGGTTAAGCGTCCGACTTTGGCTCAGGACATTATCTCATAGTTAGTGAGTTCAAGCCCTACGTTGGGCTCTGTGCTGACAGCCTGGAGCCTGCTTCGGATTCTGTGTGTGTCTCTCTCTCTCTCTACCCCTTCCTGACTTGTGCTCTGTCTCTCTCTCTCAAAAATAAATAAACTTAAAAAAAATTTTTTTTAATAAAACAAACCATGCTTTTCATAGAGAAACATAATTTACTACTAAGCCAACTCAAATCCTTTTGGATGCAAGGAGAGTTGTAAAAAATAGGGGCACCTCAGTGGCTCAGTCAGTTAAGCGTCCGACTCTTGATTTTGGCTCAAGTCACGATCTCACAGTTGTGAGATCGAGCCCCACGTCTGACTCTATGCTGGCTAGCAGTGGAGAGCCCGCTTGGGATTCTCTCTGTCCGTCTCTCTTTTCCTCCCTTGCTTGCACTCTGTCTCTTTCAAAATTAATAAATAAACTTAAAAAATAATTTAAACATAAATAATAAGCCAGAAAAGTATTTCCAAATTTTAAAATATGCTATATATAACACCAGATTGGGAAAAGTATCATTCACTATCTAAAATGTGGAAAGGGAGAAGTCCCATCTCTCTGTGTAATCCTTACAGGTTAAATGAGAAGAAAAGAAAAGAGAGAATAGCTTTCCCATCTAACTGAACGACTCTTCTCCTCATAAAGCCGCCATGGTTATCTCTTTAAGATCTATTTTGGCCACTTTCTAGACGTCCTTAGCCGAGGCGCTGAAGGTCTAGTCCAGACATATTTAGCAATTGCGTTTGTGGGTCTTGCGTGCTCTCTCTTTAAGAATTTGCCTTTGTGGCCTTTTGTCTGTCCGCCCCTGGGGACGGCAGGAAGGCAACTAACATGAAAACATCCAGCCAGTCAGTAGAGAGGATTCATACTAATAATGATTTCCTGAGATGGACGGATTTTTATGCTCCGTGTTCACCCCCGTGGCAAGGCACATCACCAATGTCTTTCACGTTTTGCCGACAAAAATGGATTTCCACGTATTACAGAGTTAATGCTAATGCTGAAATTAGAGTGCTCTAATAACGACTTTCCGAGCAGAGACCCTGCTGGCTGTCCTTAGCCCCAACAATTGTGATCCCCTCAAGCCAGCAGCTGCAGCAGGGCGGTGCTAGGCAGCGTGGGGCCTAGAACTACACCCGTTCTATTTGCGTTTGGCTCCCAAGCACTTAATAAATATTTGTTGACCTACTGAAGGAACTAGAGTTGGCCTTTCTTCGATTATTTGCACTAACCCCTGCTGTTTTCCCTCCATTTTCCTCTCCTGACGATTTCATCTGTTACCTTCATTCATGGTCATGCCTCTCTCCTCCTCTGTACTGGTATTAATTCTGCTAACGCGTCAGTCGCATATAGCAAGGTCGTCTCTCTTTTCCTCACTCTCTCAACCATAAAGGAACCTAAGACACGGTAGCCACGGGAAAAAAAGAATCACAAACCAGACCAAGCCAGCAATGAAAAGTGTAAGCCAGCCTTTCCCTGCTGTGTTTCTTCATGGGGAGAGAGCGGAGGCGGTCGAGAGAGTGGAGATTATGTTCTCTCACTGGTAGTGGGCTGGCACAGTCCACGCGCACCAAGAGCTTAATAAGATCTTTTTGATGTTGACGATTATGATAGTTCAAGGGAGCAGGAAATTGAAAGAATCAGAGAAGGAAATGAGGCCTGATCTATGTCTGCCAGATTTGTATCAGCAGTCCACACCAAAGCAATGATTTTTACCCACATCTATGAGATTTGAACGTAAATCACTAGATATGCATCATTTAGTTATCTTTACAATTTCAAGGAGGTTACACTAGAATCATCTCAAGGTGGTCGTCTTCCCTGTGCTCAGAGATCCTCAGAGAAAGAACATTTCCAATTTCCCAGGTGCCAGGAAGCTTTCCCTAAGCCTAACTATAATTCTTTCTTCTGTAATAGAAGCCCGAACTCTAACCAGCTGACTAAAACAGCAACTTATCTTCATCTGGATAATATTTCTTTGCCTACTGGAAGGTTGTTATTACAGCTTCTCTGCACTCCAGCATTCTTTCCCCCGAGCCAACGGATCCTAGGTCCCTTAGCTTTGCCTGTTTTGTAACCCTTTCAACACATTTCTGTCTGTCCTTTGGGTAGTCTCCAAGTATACAACATTTCACTAAGATGACCTAAAAATAAAGGAGATGGGCTTCGAGCAAAGCTGAGTCAGGTATCTGGATTGCTTCATGGTTTCTCTGCTATGGTTACTTATGCACCTTACATTATCAAGTTTGAGCTGTCCATTGGAACACCGTTTTGCTACTTCCTGGTAAGTTCGGAATCCATTATGATCTTTGGATCTTTCCCATTAAACGTGAGTCATGTTTTCCCCTTTCTCTAACTCAAGATTAAGTTCTTTCTCTGGGTAAATTACTCTCCCATTTTGAATGACTTGGCCCCTGACTTAAGGGTTGAGAATAGTTCTAAACTCCTACCTTTCTTTTTTAGGAAAATCCTTTCCTATTTTCTCAGCAGAACAAAATGTCCAAAAAATATGCCACATATAAGAGATAGTAGAGGTCTGAAATGTAGAGAAGGTTAGTCCAGCTCCTTCATTATAAAGATGATGACACACTTAAGACTTAAAGGAATTAAATAGTTTGTCCCACATCACAGAGATTCCCAGGAGCAGAGGCAGGTTGAAGGCAAGGTCATCTGATTCTCCCTTGCATGTTGTTTCTCCAACACACTAAAGCCTTGTAACACGCTTTACGCTACACTAACGAGATGGACAGGGGATGACTGCCCGACGAGAAAGGTATGGAAATTGTAAATCTGAAGCAATTTCATAGAAAGCTACTTTTATTGTAAATTATGTGATCTTACCAATGAATAGTACATGCATTATAAACTAGACTTTCCTACTACATTATGCTGGAGGATTTTATGTATTCAGTTGGCCGGACCCCCCCCCCCCCCAAAAAAATCCAAAATCTACGAAACTCTTCAGTTAATCAAAACAAGTTCTTCCTCACTGCACTGTATACAAATGTGTATAAATGTGTGTAAGCATAGAGAGCACAGAATCGTGAGGCCAGAGTCAGCAATTATCAGTAGGTGGTTAAGGTCGTTTTGGCCGTAGCTCCCATCTGTCCCTCATAATTATTCCATGGAAATCTCAGGCCTCTTATCATTTCATCTGTAAATAGTCCAGTGTGAATTGCTAAAACATGAAGGTGCTCTTCTAAAACCATAACCACAATAGCTATCACACCCACAAATATTAACAATAATTTCTTAATGTCCAGTGAGTATCCAGTCACATGATTGCTTAATATCATCAAATAGCAAATTGGGTCCACACTTCCCCAATTTCCATCTGTGTGTGTATGTGTAACAGTTTGGGTCCTTCAGTTGACATATGTCTCTTAAGTCCCTTTCAATCTATGGGGTCCCTGTCCTTTTCTTTTCTTCCCCTCGTGGTTTTCTGTTGAAGATAACCAGGGTTATCTGGTATAGTTTCGACGGTCTGCATTTTGCCAAGCGTGTCCCCATGGTGTCACGTAGCATGTTCCTCTGAACCTTGTATTTCCTATAAACTGATGGGTGGGTATAGAAGATTGATCATATCCAGACTCACTGCGGGTGTGTGTGTGTGTGTGTGCGCGCGCGCGCGCACGCAGAGAAGACCACTTCATGGGTGACAGTGTATTCTTCTATCAGGAGATAAGCTGTTATCAACAATTGATGACTTTTGCCAACATCCATTAATTCGTTAGAGATTTCCAAAAATGTGATATTGGACTTTTTAGCTAAATCAGTTCTAAAGAACATTCCATTCATTAACTTGTAGGCTGTTCTTCTTTACTTTTCTCAATATCTCCTCAGTGATTGCTTGTCTAGAGCCTGCACTTTTAGAGATTATCCTGTAAATGTGTACAATACTTCCTGAGTTCTTGCCTGTTCCTAAGAGTTGCCCTATGGACTTTGTTACTTGAAGATCCTTTGGGCTGGTTATAAAATCTATTGCTCACATTTTTCTTCCTTTGAGTGTTTTCAGTGCGATACTTCATTGTCTTCTGTGTAAAATATTACTGTGATAGGGGTGCCTGGCTGGCTCAGTCGGAGGTGCATGCAACTCTTGATCTTGGGGCTGTGATTTTGAGCCCCGTGTTGGGTGTAAACAAAATAAATAATAAAATAAAATAAAATAAAATAAAATAAATCTTTAAAAATATATTACTGTCACAGAGCCTGATAACCTGAATTTCTTTTTTTTTAAGTTTATTTATTTTGAGAGAGATAGAGAGAGTGCAAGCGAGGAAGGGGCAGAGAGAGGGAGAGAAAATCTTAAGCAGGTTCCACACCATCAGCGTGGAGCCTGATGTGAGGCATGATCTTGAACCATGAGACTATGACCTAAATCAAGAGATGCTTAAGACACCCCCGAATTTCTTTTCCTTATAAATGACTTGGATTTTTTGCTTGGATACTCAAATATTTATTACTGTTTTTTAAAAGGAACTTTTAGCTTTAAAACTAAAGTCTCGGGGCGCCTGGGTGGCGCAGTCGGTTGGGCGTCCGACTTCAGCCAGGTCACGATCTCGCGGTCCGTGAGTTCGAGCCCCACGTCGGGCTCTGGGCTGATGGCTCAGAGCCTGGAGCCTGTTTCCGATTCTGTGTCTCCCTCTCTCTCTGCCCCTCCCCCGTTCATGCTCTGTCTCTCTCTGTCCCAAAAATAAATAAACGTTGAAAAAAAAAATAAATTAAAAAAAAAATAAATAAAACTAAAGTCTCATAGTTTTACTAGAACATATCTCAGCAACGGCTGTTTTTGGTTGATTTTTTTTTTAGGGACATGATGTGCTCTTTTAATATGTATTTTTGATCATATTTCTTTTAAAAAGACCATGTGTAGGGGTGCCTGGGTGCCTCAGTCAGTTAAGCATCTGACTTCGGCTCAGGTCATGATCTCATTGTTCGCAAGTTTGAGCCCCATGTCAGGCTCTGTGCTGACAGCTTGGAGCCTGGAGCCTGGTTCAGATTCTGTGTCTCCCTCTGTCTCTGCCCCTCCCCTGCTCAAGCTCTATCTCTGTCTCTCTCTCAAAAATATAAACATTGAAAAAAAAGTGTTTAAAAAACCATGTTTAGTATTTGTGCATTCCTTTGCTCTGGTTTTTCCCTCCGTAACTCCTATCCAGTATCTCTCCAGCATGCTTTTGTCGTCTGTAGGGAAATTATTCTGCCCCTTCTTTGTCAGACTACCAATCTTTCAGGTGCTTGTCAGTCACCTCTCTGTGAATCCTTCCACAATTTCGGTAAAAAATGACATGTCTAGGGGCTTCTGAGTGGCTCAGTCAGTTGAGCATCCAACTTCAGGTTAGGTCACGATCTTGCAGTTTGTGAGTTCGAGCCCCGCGTTCCGCTTGCTGCTGTCAGCACAGAGCCTACTTCAGATCCTCTGCCCCCCCCTCTCTCTCTCTGCCCCTCCCCTGCTCTCACTGTCTCTCAAAAATAAAATAAAACATTAAAAAAAAAAAGAAAGAAATGACATTTCTATCCTCCTTACTCTCATAGTACTCCTATTTTGACACTATCACATAATTTGTTTACATGCTTAGTTTTCCTGTTAGACCATGTTTCCCATTGCAGGAGAAATATAGCATGTTAATCGACATATGTGTTAAGCACAGGGCTTGGCATATAAAAGGCATTAAAATGCATGTATTTTGAATGAATGAATTGACAGTTGACTATCAATATGCCATTGTAAGTGCCTGAGCCATCACTGCCCATTAAAAGCAGCCTTAAATTAAATTCAACTCGTAGGGGTGCCTGGGTGGGTCAGTCGGTTAAGCGTCCAACTTCGGCTCAGGTCATGATCTCACAGTTCGTGGGTTCGAGCCCCGTGTTGGGCTCTGTGCTGACAGCTCAGAGCCTGGAGCGTGCTTCAGATCCTGTGTCTCCCTCTCTGCCCCTCCTCTGTTCACTCTCTGTCTCTCAAAAATAAATAAAACTGTTAAAAATTTTTTTTAAAAAATTCTACCCATTCAGGACTTTTGTGTCTCATGGAAAGATCCTGCTTTCTCAATTTTGGGGAGTTATGCCTAATGGTTGTATGTCACATAGATTTATTTAGAAGGATATCTTCATTTTCTATAAATATGTAATTGAAATACCTCAACGTGCTATCCAGTTTGATTTCTTTAATATTATTTCTTGCATATTTAGTATTTAAGTAACATTCATTTCTTCCGTCCTCTAACAAAACATTTTCATTTTACTTTAGAAAACAAAAATTCAAATTATACTAGATGTTCAATTCCAGGACTTTGCCCCAACTTTTTGCCCCTTACCCCAGTATACTAGGGCTGCTGTTGATTTGCAAGGTTACTTTTACCTTTGAGAGAGACACCAATTACGAGAAATGCACTTTTTTTTTTTAAGTTTATTTATTTTGAGAGAGCGAGAGTGGGGGGAGGGGCAGAGAGAGGGAGAGAGAAAATCCCAGGCAGGCTCTGTGCTGACAGTTCAATGCAGGGCTCGAACTCACGAACTATGAGCCCATGACCTGAACCAAAACCAAGAGTCCGACATTTTACTGACTGAACCACTCAGGCGCCCCAAGAAATGTACTTCCAATTATTCTGAAAAAATCAGTTGAAAGACCAGTATGACAAAACATACATGAACAAAATCACCATGTTTTTCCATAAACCAGAGAGAGAGAGATACAAAGTTATGGAGGTTGGACAAAGTATGGCATTCAAGGTCACACTGAGGAGCCGTGATCTCGTAGACGGGTGGTTCTCAACTCAAACAAACCCTATAGTAAGCTGAATAACGGCCACCTAAATATATCAGGCTTGACTCCCTGGAACTTGGAAATGTTAATTTATAAGGAAAAAAGGATCTTAGCGGATGTGATAAGGTTAAGCAGCTTTAGATGAGGAAATTACCCTGGCTTATCTGGGTAGACCCTAAATCAAATCACAAATGTCTTTCTCAGAGAGAGGCAGGGGGAGGTTAGGCATAAACACAACAGAGGAGGAAGCAGGGTGCCTGAGTGGCTCAGTCAGTTAAGCATCCAACTTTAGCTGGGTCATGATCTCATGGTTTGTGGGTTCGAGCCCCACATCGGACTCTGTGCTGACAGCTCAGAGCCTGGAGCCTGCTTCTGATTCTGTGTCTCCCTCTCTCTCTGCCCCTCCCCTGCTCACGCTCTGTCTCTGTCTGTCAAAAATAAACATCAAAAAATTTTGTTAAAAAAAAAAAAAAAAAGAGGCGGTCACATGACCACAGAGACAGAGATTTGTGATGGGGCCACAAGTCAAGGAATGTTGTGTGGTGGCCTCTGGAAGCTGCAAGAGGCAAGAAACAGCTTCTCTCCTAGAGCCTCTGGAGATAGCACAGCCCTGCCAAGAAACTGATTTTGGCCCGGTGAAACTGATTTTGGACTTGTAGCCTCCAGAACCGTGAGAACATAAAGTTGTGCTCTTTTAAGCCACGGGGCTTGGGGTAATTTGTTACAGCAGCCACTGGAAACTAATACCAACCTGACATCCTCTTTTATTAATTGAGATATAATTCACATACCTTAAAATTCACCCCTTTAAAGTTTATAATTGAGTGGTTTTTCGTATATTCAAAAAATAGTGGTTTTGATTTGCAGCCATCACCACTAATTCCAGAACATTCCATCACCCCAAAAAGAAACTCCATGCCTGTTACTAGTCACTCCTTATTCCCACTCCTGGAAATTATTAATCTACCTTCTGTTTCTATGGATTTGCCTCTTCTGGACATTTCATATAAGTGGAATCATACAATTACGTGCTCTTGTGCCTGTCTCTTTTTTCTTAATAATGTTCTCAGGGATCATCATATTATAGCATCAATCAGTACATCCTTTTTGTTTCTTGCTGGATAATCCCTTGTGTGGATAAACCACATTTGTTTATCATTCATCAGTAGAGGCATATTTGCTTGCTTCAATGTTTTGGCTATTATGAATAGTAACAGTTCTATGAATATTCATGTTTTTGTGTGGGCATATATTTTCACCTGTCTTGGGTATATACCTAGAAGTGGAATTGCTAAATCATATGGTAACCGTGTATCACTTTTTGAAGAACCAACCGCCAAATTGGTTTCCATACCTGTTTCACCGTTTACATTCCCAAGAGCAATATAGGAGGGTTCCAACGCTGTCACATCCTTGTCAACCCTTGTTATTGTCCCTGTTTAATAACCATCCTGGTAGGTGTGACGTAGTATAGTCCCACTGTGGTTTTGATTTGCATTTTCCTACTGACTGATGACATGGAGCATCTTTTCATGTGCTTGTGGGTCATTTGTACATCTTCTTTGGAAAGAAATGTCTACTAGGTCCATTTGTCCACTTTTTAATTCCAGTTATCATCTTACTGAATTTTAAGAGTCCTGTATGTTTTCTGGATAAAAGTCATTTATCAGATGTATGATATGCAAATAGCCATTCTGCGTGTGTCTTTTACTTCTTTGATAGTGTCCTTTGAAGCACGAAAGGTTTTCATTCTGATGAAGTCCAGTTTATCTCTTTTTAGTCACTTATGCCATTAGTGTCTAACTAAAGCCAAGGTCACAAAGATTTATACCTTTGTTTTCTTCTGAGATTTTATAGTTTTATAAGAGTTTCATACTTTTAGCTCTTATATATTTATATCTGTGATTCATTTTAGGTTAATGTTTGTACATGGTGTAAGATGGGGTCCAGCTTGTATGAATCACGTCTTTCATTTCCTGTATTCTGATGATCGACATCTGTGGCCCTAGCAATAGAAAGCAACTCACCCATGAATGTTTTTTTTCAAATGCAGACCAACCAGTCCAGTGGCCATGCACCCAACCACCTCTTTCATCAGGCTCTCCCACTCCAGACCGCTACTCACCTTCCCCAATTACCCCAGGGTGAGATAGCATACAGCTAGGGGATAGCCCCTATTCAACAGAACCTGCTAAAATTATTCACCTAGCTAGTCCTAAACGTGTTTACTCTGGCTCACCTCCTTCTTCCCATAGAAACCACAGTAAAGGCTCTTGCCCACAATTTTGCCCTCTCCCTCTGCCTCCTGACCTACCCCGGTGCTTCCCCACGTAATACCCCATACCGTAATGTGCCTGCATCTCTTGGGAACTGTGAGTGTGACAGACTATCTTCACTTTTACTCATTTCCTGATCTTTTGGCCTTGGCATACCTAAATAATAACAAAGCCTATCACACCTGTATGAAAACACAACTTTGTTCTTTTGCATGTAGATATCTGGTTGTCCCAGAATGTATCTATTAAAAAAAAAAAAATCTTTCTTTCCCTCATTGAATGGTCTTGGCATCTTTTCAAAATTAATTTGTCTTAGGGGCACCTCGGTGGCTCAGTCTGTGAGTCATCCGACTTCGGCTCAGGTCATGATCCCATAGTTCGTGGGTTCGAGCCCCGCGTGGGGCTCTGTGCTGACAGCTGGGAGCCTGGAGCCTGTTTTGGATTCTGTGTCTCCCTCTCCTTCTGCCCCTCCCTGGCTTTCACTCTGTCTCTCTCTCAAAAAAAAATAAACATTAAAAAAAAATTTTTTAATTTATTTGTCTTAGACCTATGAGTTTATTTTTGGTCCCTCACTTGTATTTCATTGATCTATAGGTCTCTCCTCAGGGCGAGTACCACACTGTCGTGACTACTCTAGCTCTGTAGTACGTTTTGAAACTGGGAAGTGTGTGTCCTCCAACTTTTTTGTTTTTCTTCTTCAAGATTGAATTAGCTATCCTATGTTCCTTGAATTCCCATGTGAATTTTAAAATAAGCTTGTCAATTTCTGCAAAAAAACAAGAGCGGAAGTTGAGATTTTGATGAAGATTGTATTGAGTCTGTCAGTTATTGATTTTCTCTTTTTCTGTTTCCTGTTTTATTTCCACTCTAACATTATTTTCTTCCTTCTGCTTCCTTTAGGTTTAGTTTGCTCTTCTTCTTGCGGTTTGTTAAGGTGGGAGTTTAGTTCATTGATTGGGGATCTTTCTTCTTTTTAAGATAGGCATTTACAACCACACACTTCCCTGTAAATACTGCTATGTGCCTCCCGTATAGTTTGATATGTTTTGTTTTAGTTTTTATTCATCCCCAAGTATTTTCTAATTTTTCTTCTTATGTATTCTTTCACGTATTGATTATTTGGGTGTATGTTGTTTAATTTCCACATATGTGTGAGTCTTTGTTATTGATTTCTAATTTCATTCCATTGTGATCAAAAACATACTTTGTGTGATTTCAGTCCTTTTAAATATACTGAAACTTGTTTTATGGCCTAACACAGGGTCTCTTCTGGCCCCATGTGTACTTGAGAAGAATGTGTTATTGTGCCATTGTTAGGCGGAGTGTTCTCTATGTCTGTCAGGTCTAATTGCTGTATAATGTTGTCCTTGTCCTCCGTTTCCTACCTTCTGTCTGATAGTTCTACACGCTATCGAAAGTAAGGTATTGGTGTCTCCAACTATTACTTCTCCCTTCCCTTCTGGTAGGTTTCGCTTCATGTATTTTGGGACTCTGTTGTTAGGTCCACATATGATTGCTACTGTTATATGTTTTTGGTGGATCGAGTCTTTTATTATTGTGAAATATCTTTATATGTCTCTTGTCTTAACATCTGTTTTGTCTGGTATTAGGGTGACAACTCCAGCTCTACTTAAGTTGCCTTTTGCATAGTATCTTTTTCCATTCTTTTACTTTCTACCTATTTATGTCTTTGAATCTAAATAGATTTCTTATAGACAGCATAGCGTTGGATCAGGTTTTTAGCTCTTCCGTCAATCTCAGCCTTTTAATTGGGGTGTGTAAGCCCTTTACACTTCACGTAACTGCTGAGACGGTAGGATTCATGTCTGCCATTTTGCTATTTGTTTTCTATATGTCTTAGGACTTTTTTTCTCAATTCCTCCATTTCTGCCTTCTTTTCTGGTAAGTAGATCATTTCTAGTGTACCGTTTTAATGCCCTTGTCATTTTTTAACAACCTCTTAAAAATGTTTTTCTTCGCGGTTTCTCTGGACTTACAGCTAACATCTTTCTTTATAACACTCTAGGTTGGATTAATACCAACTTGCTTTCAGTTGTGTACAGAACTTTTGCGCCTATATCATTCCATTCCCTTCCCCTTCCTTTCTGCTGTTACAGTCACATAAACTACATTTTACGTGGTGTGCCCCTCAGTGCAGATTTATAATTATTACTTTATAATTTGTCTTTTAAATCAGATAAAGTGGTACAAACAAAAATCATATTGATGCTGTTTTGCAAAGTTACCATCTTATATGGTTATTTTTAGCAGTGCTCCCTAGCGCTTCGTCTGGATTTGAGTTTTACGATCTAGTGACCTTTCATTCTATTCTGGAGGACTCCCTTTAGTGTTTCTTGCAGAGCAGACCTTCTAGCAATGAATTCTCTCAGTGTTTTGTTTATCTGAAAATGCCTTGGTTTCCTCTTCATTTTTGACGGATATATAATTCCCGGTTGATAAATTTTTCTCTCAGAATTTTGAATATGTCCCTGCCACTGCATTCTTACCCATGTGGGTTCTTCTGTGAAATCAGATGCTAATATTATTGAGGATCCCTTGTATGTGATGAGTCATTGTCTCTTGTTGCTTCAAGATTCTTTTGTGTCTTTGTCTTTCAGCAGCTTGATTATGATGTGTCTAGGTGGGAATCTCTTTGATTTTACTCTTAGAGTTTGTTGAGCTATTTGGATGTGTGGATTAATGGTTTTCACCAAATCTGGAATGTTTCTGGCATTCCTTCATATGGTCTGCTTGCTGCTTTGTCTCCTCTCCTATGTGATTCCCATGATGCATACGTTGGTATTATCCGTACATATTATCCATACGTATTATCCATATGCACACTGATAATATTCCCCAGGTCTCTGAGGCTCTGTGTATTTTTCTTTCATTCTTTTTTATTTCTCTTCTTTGTTCTTGATAATATCAGTTGACCTATCTTAAAGCTAGTGATTCTTTCTTCCGCCTGCGCAAATCTTCTTTGAGCCCCTCTAGTGAAACTTTCACTCCTGTGATTTTCCTTCTCAACTTCAGAATTTTCATTTGGCTCTATTTTATAATTTCTGTCTCTGTGTTGGTCTTCTCTACTTGGCAAGAAATCATTCTCATACTTTCCTTTATTTCTTGAGATATAATTTTCTGTAGTTCTTTGAACACAACTGAGATATCTCATTTAAATCTTTGCCTAATAAGTACAATGCCTGGACTTTCTCAGGGGCAGTTGACCACTTTTGTCCTGTGTGAGGGCCACAATTTTTGTCTCTTTCCATGTTTCCTAAATTTTGGTTGAAAACGTACACACTTTAAATAATATAATGTGGCAACTCTTGAAGTCAGATTCTCCCGCCTCGCACTGGTTTGTTGTCGTTGCTGTTTGTTGTTGGTTGGTTGGGTTTTTCTGAACTAATTCTTTAATGTCTGATTTCTTTGTCATTGTGTTTGGGGAGCATCTTCAGCACCCCAATGGGCACCATGCAACTCTGCATTCACTTTTACTTCCTGCTTGCACAGAGCCTCAAGGTGAGGCACAAGTGAGAGTCTGGGCCCTTTTCAAGTCTTTCGTGAACATAGATATGCTCACCTCCGTATGCATGCACTTGGCCTTCTAGATTCCTCGATATGTCTTTGCTTTTCAAAAATCCTTATGGAACATATCTTTCCACAACTTCCCATGTTAAGCTTTTGGTAATCCTGCTATTTGCCTATTATCTACTGCCTCTGGAAACTGTAATGGTAAACACTTGCCCCTGACTCTTTTTCAGCAGATGACAGAAAATTGTTTCTATTGAGAAAAAGGCTGTTTACAATGAGTGGATGAGCTCTGAGCCAAGTCATATATAGATGGTGGTTTGAGCAGTATGTTCTAAGGAACCACCAGACAGGTGAAATAATGGCAGTTCTCTGGGGAATGGGACTTGGAAAGATCTCTGGCTCTATTCTGCCTTTCCTTGGCTGCCAGACTGCTGGTTTCTTACCTGATTTTCCAGGTTATTGCAGAGCTGGGGAGTGATGGGAGGAGAGCAAGGTAAAATCAAACAAGTATCACCGTTTTTACTGATACCTAGCCACTTTTCTGGAATAAAAGCTCCCCTGATAGCTGCAAGCCTATGGTTAATTTCCAGAGTTCTGCAAAGTACATTTTGACAATTTTTCCCAGTATTTTTTTCGCTTTCGTGGAGGACAAGTTTTTCAGAGTTCCTTACCCTGAGATTTTTCACTATCACCCCAATGTCCTCTTTTATTTTTTTTTTTTTAATTTTTTTTTTCAACGTTTATTTATTTTTGGGACAGAGAGAGACAGAGCATGAACGGGGGAGGGGCAGAGAGAGAGGGAGACACAGAATCGGAAACAGGCTCCAGGCTCTGAGCCATCAGCCCAGAGCCTGACGCGGGGCTCGAACTCACGGACCGCGAGATCGTGACCTGGCTGAAGTCGGACGCTTAACCGACTGCGCCACCCAGGCGCCCCCCCAATGTCCTCTTTTAATGGCAAATAATTTTAATAACATCCTTCGCTATCCTAAAATGAAATTCAGGGATAATATAACCTACCAATATACATAATTTCAAAACCATCAGTATAATTCCCTAACTATAATAGAAAAAAGGAATTATGTTAATAATAATTGAAAACGCTCAGGTATAACGACACTAGAAGGCACGATGAAGGAGTCAGACCTTTACACCTATTTGCAGAATCTGTTTGAATTGGACGTTACAAACAAAAAAGGTGATTACTTACGGTTGTGCTCTTGGGGCCCTCAGATACCATGTGTGGCCATCAGTATCACGGTTTTCAAGAATTCTGAGCAATTCTTGGCAAAGTTCCAGACAAAACAAAGTATAATCTGCCTTTGATTTACTTGGGATCTGCATTTCTGAAAAATTAAAACCTTGCCAAAACTATGAGTGTTTTTATGTAAACTTGGTCCTAGGGTTAGGTGATTACATGTGGGTTTTTTTATCTACGTGAATGGCTGGTGGGCAAACCTAGCATAATGTGGAACTGCTCCGTATATCCTTAGCCACTGCACGCTAAATGTCAGTAACAGCCACATAGTTATTTAGACACTTTGAGACACCCCGCCCACAAAAAGTGGTCCCAAAACACCCCCTAGGGGGCAGTACCACTCTTGTAAGAACTACTGCTTTAGATGAACTGGTAGTTGTTTTTTATTTTGTTTTAATATGAGGTCAAGTTTCAAAGAAAGGTCATCAGTAGGAAAAGCAACACGCTGATGAAATGTAAGTGTGCTGTATGCACAACTCACTATTACTCTGACCCCACACCCTACTTTTCAAGGTACTGAATATAAAATAATCACCAAATAATTTGCAGACTTTTTGATGGACTAGATGTTCATGAGCTTTGGTTTTTATGTTTTCCTTCTCAATTTTTATTCATTTTTTCAATGTTTATTTATTTTTGAGAGAGAGAGAGAGAGAGAGAGAGAGAGACAGAGCACAAGTGGGGGAAAGGCAGAGAGAGAGAGGGAGCAGGCTCCAGGCTCTGAGCTGTCAGCACCCGGCCCAACGTGGGGCTTGAACCCACAAACCACGGGATCATGACCTGAGCCAAAGTCGGACGCTTAACCAACTGAGCCACCCAGGAGCCCCTCAGTTTTTATCTTGAATGGTAGTTTTACTTAGTACATTAAGATGAACAAATACAGGAACTGATCTATACAGAATAACACTGCCTCCCTCTGCCTTAAGACCCTAAGCCAGCGAAGGGCTTTGTTTCTAACTTCCATTCACATGAAAGTGGGCTGGTCCAATGATCTCAGTTCCTCGAGTAGGATCCCTGTGGTATGTCACCTAGATTGTCTCCAAGAGACCGTGACTTTGTCCCCTTGTGGAGCTAAGTGAAGGAGTCACTAAATTTCATGGTCACAACAGTTTCAAGGAGCAAACACTGTCACCCTGGCCATTTTGATGGACACATTGTGTTTGTATCAGCTCCGTGAGGAATCTAATTGACAGTGGTCATGTGCAGTGAATCTCCACGGGTTCTCAGTAAACTGCAACAAAATACTACCTCCCTCTTGAGCTCGTGACTATTTATGAATAGTATTGCAAACGCTGTAATAGCTCTACCCTTCTTGCGACCTTCTGAACATAATATCTAATTAGTCAGCTTGCATAGAACCAGGTGATTTGAAATGCGGTGGCTCCTGGCCCGGAGCCATCCATCCATCTAATGGATGTGGAATTACATGCACTTTTATGATGGCCCTTCCTTTGCAGCTCCAGCCAGCTGTACCCCTGAATTGGCCGGCAAGCAGCTATTCTGAGGCATGTAATTCTTGCTGTCCCGCCGAGAGCAAGAGAACCCTTCTTACAGTTGATGGACATTTTCATTTTGAGTTGCTCCTTACATTTCTGTCACACAGATGGATGCAGTCTCACTAGTTAAGGCTCGTTTTTAAAAAACGGACAAATGTGATTCCACCAGAGGGCACCATGGTAAACTTCATTTTCAGAAGTACCCGGAACAGGTCAGCTAAGAGATCCCCAAAACTAGATTACTGAAATGAATGTCATTAAAGCAGCAATACCTTGATCAAGATACTGATTCCATCGCGATTTTAAAATCTCTAGGGAGTGATTTACTTTGCCGGGGATGTGTTCCTCATTCACAGACGCAACTTGGCCAGATCAAAAATAGATACAGGCTTGGTCATGGCCAGTGCGTGAGCTCCCCAGACTGTCAAGAAAGCAGTACGCTTTTCTTGACCGTTGGGGAGTGGGGACCTCTACTTTCCTGGCTCTAAAAAAGAATGAACGCCTTTCCGCACAGGAATCCCAGAAGGCAAACCCATATCACAATTTCCTACCCGCTCCACAACAGCTATCTAGAACAGCTCCGATTTAGGATGCATTTCAAGCGTTTACTACTAAGAGACCTGGGGAGTGAATGGATACTATCCCCAAGTCCCACTGCAAACAAGATTCTATTCATTCCCTTTTCCAGAAATCATGGTGTTGAGGTTCCACAAAACCGCCCACACGATGGCAGCTATAGCTGCCCACGACTCACGACTCACGACTGCAACAGGAATTCACAAATGACAGGGCACAGACCAGTCGGTGCACAGGTTCCAGAGTGAGGAATCGGAGGAAGTTAACAAACAAGCACTGCGCGTGGGCACGAAGGAGCGTCTTCCTCTGCCAGGCTTGGGACAGCAGCCCTGTCTGTGCGGGTCCCATGAAACAGGAGAACGAGCCAGCCACGGAGGACGTGGAGCCCGACAGCAGCAAGGTTGCCGGCTCCCCGCCTGCGAAGACTGTAGTGTGTTTTCCTAACCGAAATAAGGCCTCAGTGACTCCAGTGATGCTAGGCAGAGCGTCGCAAAGTGAACAGGGGCCAGGTCCTAGTAAGGATCGCAAGTTTTGTTCTCGGGGCACGTTTTAAGCAGGGCGTGGACAGGATCCACAGAACGGATTTGAAGGGAAGGGGGCAGGAGGTGGAGAGGACAGGACGGGGAGCGAGAAATTGGAGACATCCACGAGGAAGCTGTTGCCGGGGAGGTAAAGATGCCAGTGACTGTGGAGATGGACAGGAATCACCTGGTTCAAGGCATGAGTTGGAAATGGAATCTTTGTGACTTGCCAAGAAATTAAGAAGGGGGAAGGGGGAGAGAGACCAGGGTGACTTTCAGGTTTCCAGCTAGAGCAGCCGGGAGAAGAGCAATGAGATCGCGAAGGCTGAGGAAGGAGAGGCTTTTCAAGGAGAGGTGGGGGACAATGATTAGGTGCCAGGCTCCACATGACGCGTGTGACAAGACTTTGAGACACCCCGGTGAAATGCAGTCCGAGCCGCCCTGCGAGCTTGCAGGACTCGGGGCCCATTTGCACCACCGTCTCCCCTTCCAGATACCCACAGAGATGTTCCCCACGCCTGTGTTTTCAAGGTCTGTGACCGCAAAGGGCAGAGAGCCCTTCACCCGCATTTGCATTTCCTGCTAACCTACAGACCGATGGGGCTTCTGGTTCTCTTTTCTGCGATCAGAACAAGTTGCTCGCCCTGGATGCTGCCCGCAACTCCAGATCGCGACCTCCGCAACACCCCCTGTGACATCAAGAGTGTTGGATTTGTGGCCGGAAACCCTCGGCTATTTTTCTTAGGAGCTGAGTGACCTGGAGCCCGCGATTGAACTTCTGGGAGCCCTGCAGGTCTTAAGAAAGACAGTATCAGTGATTACACGTAAAAGCACTCTGTAAACCCTAAGCAGTTACATCAGTAGGTGCCGTTACTCTTTTTGTCTTTTTCATCACAGTCATCACCTCCGTTAGGAATCATCTGCCATTGATTTTTTCCCGTTCCCTTCCCTTTTTTTCTTGCCTGCTTCTTCGGTCTCCTGTCCCTTCTGCCACATAAATTTGCTTTCCTGAAAAAGGCTGGGTATTTGGAGACATCATCGCCAGCCAATCAGAGCGCACCATTCCTCCCGGCTGCTAAGCCAATCAGATGTAACCTCCAGGTCTCTTGTCTGTGTTGCTAAGGCTTCAGGTCTACTTCTAAAAGCTGAGTTGCTTGCTCTCTGCTGGTTCCCATCCTCACCACCCCCCTCCACCCTCCCAACCCGCCTCCCCACATTCCCCCCATACCCCCCCCCCCATCGCCCAGCCTCTCTTCCCACTTTCCCTCCCTCTCCATCCCTCTCCTCCCTCCCCCTTCAGGGTTTGGAGCAATTCCAAATACTTAAGCCTTCCGGAAGTTTGGGTTACGGATAAGCAAGGTCTGACTGTGTATATTTTCCCTTGAGAAATAGAGAACAACTATTCCATGTTCAATATTGGAGCAAGTGTTTTAACAGCTTGGCCGCATAACATTTAGATTTGTTTATGGGAGGGATTTTTTTTTTTCTTATTTTTTTTTTTTGGTGTACAAATCGACTCTAATTCAGATCGACCAGAGAATAAACTGGCATTAAATTTGGGAGTGAAACGTCATATCACTTAAACCTCATTGGGCTTCACATTTCATTCAGAGTATTTTAAAGCTCTCCCAGTTCTTAACTGATGACAGACATGATAAATATATTGTGGCTGTTAGGCTCCTGTTTCTTGAACCTTCCGTGCTGGGATTATCGGTGAAAAACCACCCTGGATAGCAGTGATTTGGGAACTAATACCTAATCTCTAAGTGGGTGTCCTGTCACTCACTTCCGGCTTCTTCTTTGGCAGCTAATTAACATGGGAGTAATAGCTAGAAACCTCCACCCCCACCCCCACCCCCACCCCCCAGGACACTCTGGTCCATCTTTAAAGGCTGTGTAGCCGGGGACATTCAGAAGATTCCCTTAACACAGAACAGCCTCTGCCTTCCAAAACCCTAAAGACATTTGATAAGGAAAAATAACTAACGAGTGATGTCTTTCTCATAACCTTTGCTACCTACTTAAAAACTAACAGTACAAGAATTTGCAGCTTAAAATGACCAGAGAAGTGGCAGAAAGCCAGAATTCTGTCTGAGACAGCTTAGAAAAAGCTTAATCATTAACCAACGGGTCACTGCCTTCAGGCTCTGACCTTTAGAACTAACCAATTTTAGCCTTTGGGTTAGTTTCCTTCAAATCGAGTTACATATGGAGGGAGAAAAAAAAAAACAACAAAAACCTCTCTGGTGGCATGGTACCACCCATCCAAGAAGGGGTTCTCAGCAGCCCACGTATTTGGTGAGGAGCTTTCTGATGCCTGGGAGTTGGTCCAAAACACAATATTCACAACTGTTAAATCTTTTTTTTTTTTTTTTTTGGTTAGAGTTTAGGGAAGGCCCTGAGCACGACTGCATATCCTGCAGGTGAAATGTACGAAATCCGGTTAACATGGTAACGGCTCTAAAAATACCTAGGCTACAGTTTAACCACAGAGTTTCCTCCTTAACGTAAAAGAGCCACCGTCAGGAGCCGTTCGAAAGTGCAGCAAAAGCAATCCCTAGGACTTTGTGCAAAGCAGGCTGTTCAATCAGGCCTGGCAATGACAACCTGCAGCCACTCGGCCTCAAGGTAGTAATTAAAGTTTTGCGGGGCAGAGCAGCAAAGCACGCAGCCGCCAAGAAGAATGTTACGTTGATAAGCCTTTTTTTTTTCCTTCCTCCAAAGCTGTTTTCTCTCCTGCACCCCCACTGCAGGTGGACCAAGCAGGGCGTGGCAGGGGTGCAGAGACAAAGAGTCACCACGCTGTAACCGCAGGGCCCCACCCGAGGAAAGCCTGGGGCAGAGGGACTGGAGGGGCCACTGGGCTTGCTGCCACTGTGTGCCTGGCAGTCCCCCCGCTCTGGGCTCCCTCCGAGGCGGTGCTGGAGGGTGATTGCTCGCCTGGGGGTTCCAGTCCAGGCCCTTTGCTTGGCAGGGACCCGGAGGGTGGGGGTCAGCCTTTGCCCCGAAGCCTTTGCAATTAGAGACTGGGAAACACGTTAGGAGCTTTTGCATTCCGAGCCTTGCGGACCCAGGGTAAGAGATTCCTTACTAGATTTTGTCACGTCTAGGGTGCCAGGTTGAGTAAATCACAATACCTGACACTGGGTTGCATCCGAATTTTAGATAAACACTTAATAGCTTATTTAGTGTAAGTATGCCCTGTGCAATATTTGTGATATACTTATAGTAAAATGAAAATGCGCTGTTTTTCTGAAAGTCGGATTTGCTTGGACGCGCCTTATCCTACCTGGCAACTCCAGTAAATTGCTTTCCTTGTTTGTACTTCTTAGAGTCTCCCTGTCCTCCAACGCCCAATCGGTACGCTGAGGTTTGTTTGCTTGTTTTTTGTTTTTTTTTTTTTTTACCTTGGTTTGTTTTATTGTTGTTTGATTTTGCTGTACTATTTTTTAAATTTTTTTTAATGTTTATTTTTGACAGAGAGAGAGAGAGAGAGAGACAGAGCATGAGTGGGGGAGGGGCAGAGAGAGAGGGAGACACAGAATCTGAAGCAGGCTCCAGGCTCTGAGCCGTCAGCACAGAGCCCGACGCGGGGCTCGAGCTCACAGACTGTGAGATCACGACCTGAGCGGAAGTCAGACGCTCAACTGACTGAGCCACCCAGGCGCCCCCCCCCTCCCTTTTTTTTTTTTTTTTTAATTTTTGGGTCAATGTAGAAGGGCTATAGTCCAGGGAAAATGAACTAGCATTTACCGAGTTCATTCTTAAAACAACCTTACATTGGGTATTTTGGGTGCATTTTGTTTTAATCCTTACATTTCTGTATGGTAGACTGTTTTTAATCCACATTGTACAAAGGAGGATCCTGAGGATCAGAGAGGTTAAGTGACTTGACTAAGGTCATACAGCTAACCTGTAACAAAGCTGGTCATGACTGCTCTCCCCTGAAGCTATTCCGATTTCCATATATCAATTAATTTGATGCTCAAATCGACCCCATGATATAGGTGGTTCTATCATTATAATCCCTGTTTTACAGATGAGGAAACAGGTTCAGAGAGGTTACGTATGTTTCCCAAGGTCACACAGCCTAGGCTTTGCAGCCAGGAAGACCAGATTTAAATCATGCCTCATTCACTTAGCAGTATACCACCCTAGGAAGGGTCTGAACTTTAATTTCTCCACACTATGAATTGGAAAGAGTTATGCCCTCTCACAAAGAAAAAGCTTTGCACGTAGTAGGCACTCAAAAGACATGATTTTGAGAATTGTCTTTACTCCATACCTGTGACAGTAAGAGACAGAAGAGAACAGTCTAGGTCAAGGATTGGCAACATTTTTCTGCAAAGAACCAGAGAGTAAGTATGTTAGGCTTTGCAGACCAAGAGGCAGAATCAAGGATACTATGTAGGCAGTCACATAATGAGAGAGAACAATTTCTACAGACTTCGATCAACAAAATTGAGAATGTAATAACAATACTAATAACGGAGTATAATTCTCTGTATCATAGGTCTCATAAGTGAACGGAATTCTTTTACTGTGAAGGGGGGTAACATTTAACTGAGGTTCAAAGTTAGTGTTTCCTGCCATCAGAAGTGATTGCACACGACCATCTGTTAGTGCTGATTCATAATGAGATTTTACATATTTCATCTTTGAAAAGGTCTTTTCATACTGATAGATATTGCCAAGCACCGGTGTCTGTCCACGAGCCTGCGACTAATGGAGCACGTTCATTGCTTGGAAGGCGCTGAAAGAATTCTATTCAGTTCTCGGTATTTGCTTTTTAGCGTGTCATGAAATTAATTACTTAGAATCGAAGGGTAGGCAGACTCTCTCCTCACTGCCGTTAAATGGATTTTGAAATATGGAAATTTCCTTTGCACTTGAAGTAAGGCCCATAGAAATGCCACTGAAACTGTAGTTTGAGCTTAGAAAATATAGCTGGTAAATATAGCTGGCACATGGGACGCCTGGGTGGCTCTGTCGGTTAAGCGTCCGACTTCGGCTCAGGTCATGATCTCGCGGTTTGTGAGTTCGAGCCCCACGTCGGGCTCTGTGCCGACAGCTCAGAGCCTGGAGCCTGCTTCGGATTCTGTGTCTCCCTCTCTCTGCCCCTTCCCCGCTCATGATCTCTCTCTCTCTCTCTCCCTCTGTCTCTCTCAAAAATAAACAATTAAAAACTTTCATAAAATTTTTAAAAAAGAAAACAGAGCTGGCGCACAATGGAGGCCTTCTTGTTTTCACTTGTGACAGCACAGAAAACGGATAAAGCAGCTCGACATTATGGGCGATGCCAACATTAGTTGTCGTCGAAATACCTTTACCACAGTCTAAGTTTCACTTCAAAGTGCTGCTTGGCCTTGTAATTTTAGGTCACATTCATTAAGAACCTACCAGTTCTGCAACAAAAGCTCATTTCCAAAACCTTATTGTGGTCGATGGTGGCACGGGTCATTCACAAAAATTTCAACCTCGGCCATCAAAAAAACCACAGTCACCTTTTAGCCATTGATCTGCCATGTGGCAGAGAAATAGGATGTTCCGATTCTGCCGTGACCAGTACCGAACTGATGACGCTTGAGGTCCACGGAAATGAAGGCCCCCATTACCAGGGGGTCACCTGCACACGGTAAATTTTAGTATTTTCCACAAAGCACCTGCTGGGGAATAACACAATGAGGATCCATAGGTTTAAAATGCCTTATAAGTTGAGCTGAGCCCTTTTTCTGCTTCAGAACAAATACTCTCACCACCAGCATTTGGAACACATCTTAGAAGATTCCCCTTCAGATGGAACTGAACTCACGTTCTCTCCGTTTCTTTGAAAACCTTCCCGCCTGTTGTTTTCCAATGCAAAATGCTCATAGAAGCCAATTCTTCAGTCACTTCCAAGGCAGGACTGAGTCCTCAGATAGTCATAACTGTACAATATCAGTAACAATGGTCACCTCGTCGGGAGCGACGGAAAACCACCCGAAATCATTTGCCTTGGTTCTTAGTTGACGAACGGTGTTGCTTCTGACACTGCAAATTCTTCAAGCCAACGAAGCCAATGGTCTTAAAATTAAACAGGTTTATTTCTCCTGGACAATTTCTTTGCGGCAACCAAGCACAATTTAGTTTACTCACCATCGACTAACAGCTTTCCTTACTCAGGAAACAAACGAGCCACTTAGAAACTTATTTCGTTGAGCCTCATTTTTCAACTCTTTTTGTGAAACAAACAAACAAACAAACAAACAAACTGTGCTGTGGGGTCGCCTGGGTGGCTCCGTCGGTTAAGCATCTGACTTTTGATTTCTGTTCAAGCCATGATCTCGTGGTTCATGCCCACTGGGCTCTGCACTGACAGCGTAGAACCTGCTTGGGTTTCTCTCTTCCTCTCTCTCTGCCCCTCGCCCGCACTCTCTCTCTCTCTGTCTCTGTCTCTCCAAATAAATAAATAAACAAACAAAATTCTGCTACGATGAGATAGTCCACTTTTTAAAAAAATTTTTTTATTTTTTTTTTAATGACCATTGCTTTCCTGGGAGTTGTGATGAGTGTTTAGCCCCACTAATTCCAACGAATACGGTATTTGTATCTGGTCTGGTGTCATTCCAGAATAAATGCAATGCTTTGCCAACTAATTTGATAACAGAGTCATCCACACCCCACTGTACACGCCGTGGGAAGTCTGCTTTCCTCTTCTTGTTTTGACCTGACAAGTTTGCAGTGGCGCTGAAAAACTAATATTAAGAGAAGTCACAGTACCGTGGGGTACTTCAATCACGGTCGGGTTGTAACTGCATCGGTGTGGTTTGTGGTGCACGTACTTTGTCACAGTGCAGGGCACTCAGAGAACGTACCTCAACCGCTCTCCTGGCCGCTGTGGTAGGAGGGCAGCCCAGAGACAGTAAGAGCACAAAATGAGTGTCATTGGTTCCAGCAAACCCTTATGTGTGGATACTATACTTGAACGTTACGTCATTTTCATGGGTCACAAAATATCATTCTCATTTTGATGTTTTTGAATCATTTACAAATTTAAAAACCATCAGGGCACCTGGGTGGCTCTGTCGGTTAAGCGTCAGGTCATGCTGTCACAGTTCGTGGGTTCAAGCCCCGCGTCGGGCTCTGTGCTGACAGCTCCGAGCCTGGAGCCTGCTTCGGATTCTGTGTCTCCCTCTCTCTCTGTCCCTCCCCCACTCATGCTCTGTCTCTGTCTCAAAAATAAATAAACATTCAAAAAAAAAAACGTTTTTAATGTAAAAACCATTGTCAGCTGGAGGGCCATACGACCGTGGGCAGGAGTCAGATATGGGCCATGGGATAACCAAAACTTGTTCTAGTAAGCTAAATATTAAAGTTGATCTAAACACTTTGATCAGGATTTTTCTGCAATACGTAATACAGGATGTACGTTTTACAACAGGCTCGGTCAGGCACATGTTCATCTTTGTTTTATCACAGAAAGATACTATAGAGTAAATACAAAGAACAAGAGCTTTGGGGCGGCTGGGGGGGCTCAGTCGGTTGAGCCTCCGACTTCAGCTGAGGTCACCATCTTGCGGTTCATGAGTTCGAGCCCCTCATCGGGCTCCGGGCTGAGAGCTCAGAGCCTGGAGCGTGTTTCAGATTCGATGTCTCCCTCTCTCTTTCTGCCCCTCCCCCACTTGTGCTTCCTCTCTCTCTCTCTCTCTCTCTCTCTCAAAAAGAAATAAGCATTAAAAAAAATTAGCTTTAAGAAAAAAAAGAAAGAACAAGAGCTTTGAAATTGCTCATTTGGGGCCGAGCCCTGCTCTGCCATTTGCTACTTGGTCAGACTACTTAATATATTTAAATTTGTTTCTTCATCCGTAGAAATGGGGTGGATAATTAGAATCCTTACTGAAGTCGTAAATAAGACAAAGAGACCTGTAGCATCACTACTACTTAACATACGTAGAGACCTGCCTGGTCAAAATGTGGCCTGCCTCATCTGGCAGCCTGGGGAAATTAGAATCAGCACTTTAACGAGATCCTTAGGTAATGTGCAGGCACGTAAAAGTTCGAGATGCCCTGGTATGAGGAGGTGCTAGCTAATGCAATCATACAAAGAAAAGAAATTGAAGGGTACACATTTTGGAAAGGAAGAGGTAATTCTGTCATTATTTGTGGACGACGCGAGGGCCGCATAGTTCAAAGGGAAATTCAAGGGGAGTCACCTAATGAAGAAATACACAGAAAAAGAAAGCCAGATATAAGAAATATAAAATATTTCTTGGTACATATAGATATGAATATGCGAATGCACAATTAGTAGCTTTATTATACTGCATCAATGGCCAACTTGAAAATACAATATCAAAAAAAAAAACAAAAACAAAAACAAAAAAACGACCAAAATCTCTGTCTACAAGAGTAACAAGAAACCGTAAGCTGACTAGGAATAAACCTAACAAGAATTGTTTGTGAGTGGGTGAAGAAATTGCAAACTTACTGAAGGGCCTAAAAGATGACCCGGATATATAGGGAAATATACCATACTCAATATAATATAACTGCCAATTGGTCCCACATTAATCTATAAAGTCAAAGCTATTTTCTCAAGCTTTGAAGAATTGAAGAATTCAATTGAAGAATTGAATTGGTTGAAGAATTTAGTTGAAGAATTTAGTTGGGAAAAGAGGCATCTTTTATCAGTGGAGAGTGGATTATTTAAATAAGTGGTATAGAAACAGTCGACTGTGTAGGGCCTTCTGGCTGGTTCGGTCAGTAGACCATGTGACTCTTGACCTTGGGGTCATGAGTTCAAGGTAGAGTTTACTTAATAAAAAAAAAATTAATAACAAAAAAACCTATCTGTTTTAAAAGATTCCCATTTCCCCTACCTCCATACCATATAAAATAATAAATTAAAGATGGATTATAGGGTTGATCATAGAGATATGAAAGTCCTAGAAGAAAATGGAAGTTTCTTTTGTAAATAACCTTCAATTGGGAAAGCTCTTCTTTCAAAAAGGTACAAAATACCAAAATTTAAAAAGGAAAAGAATTGAAAAATTTGACTATGTAAAGTTGAAAGTGTTCTATCACCTAACAAACCACCGGTTGAATATATTGACAATATATGTCACAAGTATAGGATTACATGCAGAATACATGAGCAAAACAAAAACAATGCAGGATCCAAATGGGCAAAGTTTATGAACAGGCAACAAGCAGAAGGAAAGTGAATGGTTGGTAAACATCTGAAAAGATGATCGACTTGACTTCCCTTGTTGTTGCTGTTTCTATTGCAGTATGACAGATCCCCCCCAAATTTAGTGACAAAACAATCATCATATTACATCAAGAATTCTGCAAGTTAAAAATTTGGACACGTTACCGTGGGGACAGCTTATCTCTGCTCCACAATGTCTGGGGTCTCAGCTGGAAAGATTCAAGAGCTGGGGGCGGGGGGATGATATCTTCCGGAGGCATCTTCACTGATATGTCTGTGGGTTGACGCTGGTGTAGGCTAGAGCTGTTGACCGGAAACTTATGTATCCTTTCAAGTGGCCTGGGATTCTTCATAACATAGTGGCCGGGTTCCAAGACTGAGTGTCCCAGGAGAACCAAGCATAAATCAGATCATTTTTTTATGACTTCACTCAAAAGTAACATAGTGTCAGTTCTGCCTTAGGCACACACTCAGATTCCGGACAAGGGGATAGAGACCCTACCTTTTGGTACAAAGGATGTAGGATGAGGAGTTTTGTTGCAACCAAATGGAAAAAATCTATCTGCCACACTGGTTATCAAGGAAACTCAAATCAAATAACTCACGACCATTTATCACACATCAGATCGATAATTCTTCCAGTTTCGTTCATTCTTTGGAAGAAAGAGCAGGAGGGGGGATCAAAAGGAAGATGAGAAAGATAAAAGCAGTGGGCTAAATGTTATCACTGTGTTTTCCCCCAGTTTAAAACAGAACAGAACAAAACCTTGGTCTGGGAAGAATTTCTTTTTGTTCCAGACATTATTAAAAACTGGCCATTTTATTAGGATATGAAAAAGGAATTTATTTTGAAAAAGTTATCCTGCTGAAATAGCAATACATTTTCGCATTTAAATGAGCAAAAACAAAGAAAGTCCCTTTCCTTAATTGAACTCACTCTTGGACATTAAAGCACTCTACTGAACATAAATTTGCATTTTTTCCCCAGGAATAGTTAATATATAGTTGTCTTCTACTGCAAGTTGAATGAATAAGTTTAGAAGTGAATAAAAAATGGTTTCTATGCGTGTGTTTGCAAGTATGAGAGAGAGACATGGAAAAGACACCTTATGTTGGATTTGAGCTTTTTAAAGAGTATTTGTGAATTATTTTCAAGAAAATAGAAAGCTCAGGTGTAGCTAATCTTGTCTGATTTTAATGAGCCATACAAATATTATTTTGTTCCAAGAGAATTTGCCTGTATAAAAGAATTCATTAAAGTTTAATAAATGATTTTTAATTAATGGGTTGATATCTCTGGTGAAGTGTAAGGTGTTACATTGTTTTTTATGTGCGAAGTACATCAGCCTGGAGGGTGGTATTTTTACCAAGACCATTAGAACAGAGAAAAATTGTTCGGAAAAGAAAATAAGTTTTCCGTTCTTTCCCAAAGCCATCTGGGTTCTTTTCAGATTATAAATGTAAATGTATGATTTTATGTTTATTTACTGTACCTGTGATGTTTATAAATGTCACTTGTATGGTTAAGTAGCCGCACGGTATGCGGCAGAAGATTTCGCTTGCATTTCGCACGACTGACTTGCCGTACAATTGTTAGGCAAATTCATGATCCCCCCCGGATTGTGGTATCCGCCACCATGGAAATAAGGCAGGAGATTCAGGGACTAGCAAAGAACAGAAAAGACTACATGGTTTTTCCAGCCATGCTGGAATAATAGATGGAACTGTCTTCCCCACAACATCATCTTTTCGACACTTGCGAGAGAATAACGGATTATTCTTTTGCAATTGCTAATAAAATACAAGCACCAGGTTAGCAAATTAAAAAGTTAAATTTCTCAGAATGACATTGACTCATCTATATCGCAGATAAGAAATCAATATTTTATTTGCTGCATCGTTCAGTTCCATTTCTCAGTATGCATTATTTGAAATAGAGGTGAATTAATTTTTTTACGGACTGCCTATTCGGATGTTCTCGTTTTGCACCGTGTCCCCGAATCTTTGTGCAGGAGGACAGCTAGCAGGGTGACATCGGTACTGAGTGAGAAACGATAGCGTAAATCAAGTTCCCGCTTCAGGCAGCTCTTGGGTTATAAACTCCCTTTTGGTTATCTGTGGTTTCAGATTAGCAATGTGTGTTCCCCTAGAACCAAAGTTCTCATCTGCTATCTCAGTCTAGCCCACAAAAACTTATTTATCATTAACAAAATAGACTTACTTCCATTTGCTCAAATAAGACGGAGAACGATTCAATTGTTCTATTGATAGTGGACACTGGGTATTGAGGAAATGCCAGATGAGGACGTGGACGGAGTGTTTCATGAGATTCGGAAGGGGACGGACGTCAGGGGACTCTTACAAGCATGGTCCTTTATTACTTCTGATTTCAGTAGCAAGCATGCGGCTTTCCTGATCCCTGCATCGCTTACTATTAATGCCACCTTTGGGGCACCAGGTAGGGCTCAGTCAGCTAAGTGTCTGATTCTTGATCTTGGCTCAGGTCACGATCTCATGAGGTCTCATGAGATTGAGCCTCGCGTCGGAATCTGTGCTGACAGCATGGAGCCTGTTTGGGATTCCTTCTCCTACTCTCTCTCTGCCCTTCCTTCTCTCTCTCTTTCTCTGTCTCTCTCTCTCAAAAATAAACAAATAAACTTAAAAAAAAAAACAAAGCCACTTTCAATTTATGTTGCGCAAGGACTTCTTCTGTCCTGTTTGACGTCTTGTTCCTAAGTAGGATGAAAGAGATAGGGAACGGGAGGCAATAGGTGCGCTGAGACGAGATCTTCCTGACGGCAGGACACCTTGGGTGAGAAGGAGGACACGTGGGGAGGGGGACTGGAGTATAAGGCGGAGGAGAGCAGGGGCCGACAGCCGGCCACCAGCTGGACGTCAGAGCAGGACAGCCTGTGTGCTGCCTAAGCTGGAAATGAGGGCAGGGGCCGGTGGAAGCTTGGAAGGAGGATCTCCACTTGAGTTCTTCTTGTACACGCGGGGCATCCATAACCTACCGTGAAACCAGATGATGTCTGAAAGATCTCAGCAGGTAACCCCGTAATTTTACCCGGGATTTCCTTGTGATCGGTGAGTGTCCCTACATTTCCTTGTGTCCCACAAGTTTCCTTGTGATCGTTGGAGGGTCCCTAAGCAGACACAGGTGTGGGGAAAGGTTTGCTCTTCGGAATCTGCTCTCTAAGTAACACAGACACGAGACCCCGTTTGTCATCCCATCACGGAGATCACACCCGAGCAGATGTACACGTTTACCCGCAAGCAGGAGTAAACAGGTGTGTGGGGTGGGTGTGTCAGGGCAGGAAAGCGAAGGAGGGATTTATGTTTCTGACTCTACACCACATGATAGAACCATGGGTCATAAGAAGGGAGAAAACTGCTTACTGGGTTTCAGGTTACAGAGGTGCTGTGATTGATTGCATTAGAGTTAAGTTATACACCAACTCTGAATAATAATGGAGACCTGGTTACAAAAATCATCTTAATAGGGTGAACGTTTTGATGAAATGGTATTCAGCTAAAGTTAAACTATAGATCAGGAGCAAATATCTTGAAGCTATAAAAACGTCTTTGTGGAGGTGAGCCAGGAAAAATTCTTTGTATTCTTCCTTCCTGGCTCCCACTTGTGAATCTCCTGTTGGCAACTATACCTTCCCATAGCAGTTAAGTCTGCCTTGTTCATCCCTTTCCTTGCGATGTCAAGCACAGCAGCGATAATTGTCATTGTTAATTTTTATTTGTCCCTGCTCTGTGCCGAGTATTCTGCATACATAATTTTTATAATACGTGGAGTATAAAATTTCTAAAACTTTTCATCCTATTTATTTTTTTAAGTTTTTTTTTTTTTAAGTTTATTTATGTCTGGGAGAGAGAAAGACCGAGCGTGAGTGGGGGAGGGGCGGAGAGAGAGGGAGACACAGAATCCCAAGCAGGCCCCAGGCTCTGAGCCCGACACAAAGCCCGACACGGGGCTCGAACTCGTGAACCGTGAGATCGTGACCGGACCCGAAGTCAGACCCTTAACTGACTGAGCCATCCAGGCGCCCCTTTTCATATTTAGAATATAACATCTCTAAATGTTTTTTGGTAAGATTTAGAATATAAAATTTCCAATCTAATCCTCATAACTGCCTTGTAAGGTCAGTCGTACTCACTACTTAACAAACAGATAAGGAAACTGAAGTTCAGTGAGGTGCAATGTATATATCGCATTATATTGATATGCATTTATTTCCATACATCAAGATTTGTGCTGAGGCTCAGAAATGCGAGCCTTCAGCTAAGGAAGACCTCTGTCAGCAGATCTTTCAGGTCAAACATTTGCTATGACGTAAAGGTCAGATGAGAAATAGGGAGAAATGACTGAAACCCGGCAGTAAAAACATTCAGCTCAATAGCATGAATAAAATGGAAACAAAACAAAAATAATAGGGGCACCTGGGTGGCTCAGTCGGTGGAGCGTCCGACTCTTGATTTCAGCTCAGGCCATGATCTCAGGGTGGTGGGATTGAGCCCCGCATTGGGCTCCATGCTGACAGCACGGAGTCTGCTTAAGATTCTCTCTCCCTCCCCGCTCTGCCCCCGCTACTCTGCCCCTCTCCCCTGCCCTCGCTCTGCTGAATTTCCCTCTCTCTCTCTCTCTCTCTCTCTCTCTCTCGCGTGAAAAAAACAAAGAGAGAGATAACAAAGACAAAAGGACAGTAGTTTACTAAGGTAAAGACTAGTATATGGGTAAGAGGAACTTTAAAAGTATTACAAAGAAAAGGTAAGCTGATAGGAAGGTGGAAGATGAAGTTTTTCATCAAACCGAGATTTGTATTCACTATAGGGGCGATTATCCTGATTTTACAGTAAGGAAAACGCTTCCACTAAATGAGGTCGGCTGCCACTTCCGCTTTTCTCCCCCCACGTCCAGTTTATTCTCTTTGGCTTTCGCTGAGCGTCGTGGGCGTTTGCTGCTCTGTAAACAGAAGAGAATTAGCGGATTTGCCAAGTACAAGATAAACATATTGCCCAGGGTCCTGATGCTTACACTACCGGACTCGGACATTTTACCTCGATACCGCGGATTCCAGGCCCCTGCAAGCATTGCTTTCTGATTTCTAAAAGTATCAAAGTTTTGATTTGGATTGTTAATTTGCCAAGTTGTTGCCTCGGTACAAAGTACCTCTGGCCATCGATATAAAAATCTATATCTGTATAAAAATGCGAGGTGGCGTGCAACAACGTTTTTATTACTGTGAATTTCGGAACGACCGTACATGCTCACGAACGCCACGGCGGTAAGGTAATTAAAGGGGTAGGTTGGGACGAATGGCAGTAAAATAACGACATCCCGTGACATTTTGCATCATTGCGCGCCCCGTGCTTTACTTTCATAGTCTGTCTTGTCTGAAACTCGGTACTTCTCCTACAGAAACAACGATGAGGGGCGCCTGGGTGGCGCAGTCGGTTAAGCGTCCGACTTCAGCCGGGTCACGATCTCGCGGTCCGTGAGTTCGAGCCCCGCGTCGGGCTCTGGGCTGATGGCTCAGAGCCTGGAGCCTGTTTCCGATTCTGTGTCTCCCTCTCTCTCTGCCCCTCCCCCGTTCATGCTCTGTCTCTCTCTGTCCCAAAAATAAATAAACGTTGAAAAAAAAAATTAAAAAAAAAAAAAAAGAAAAGAAACAACGATGGCACAGTAGCCTAAAAGTTTACAAACGCAGGGAAATAAGCCTAGCATTTCCAACCTTCTTATTGTGGGTTTGGGACTCACTGTGTACGTTGCGCAAAGACGACGGGAAAGCCTACTACGTTTCTGTTTCGAAACCCAAAGGGAAACCTCCCAAGGATAAAACCCTTAATCACCAGGGGCACGTTATGTTATGTCTCAGTCCACAATCTGTCTGACTGGTGTAGGGCTGGGTGCACAGTGAGCCTACGGAAGACGATGCTGGAGTTAAATAACCCCACATTCTTTCAGAAAACGGGTCCTCCATTTAAAAAAAATTTTTTTTTTTTTATTTTTCCTAATCCCGCGGTTAGAACTAGGTGCCAGAGAGACAATCGAGCCGTTTTAATGTCACAGGCCCTCCATCCAGATAAAGAGAAGAGTGGTTAGCGAGTTTGTAAGGCAGCAGAGACTTGGTGTGGTTGCGGGAAAGTCAGGGGCTTTATGGCAAACCAGCTACAGGCACGTCTGGAGGGCGAAAAAGTCTCTTTCAAAGGCCACCAGCCTGGAGTAGCGGGGAGGCAGTGGAAGCAGAGAGCAGTGAGCAAACATTGTCTTGTTCCCCTGACACGCGGTTCTTTGTGATTCCGGAGATGGGGACGCAGCAGGGATGGGAATTCTCTTCCTGGATTGAGAAGGGGGGACCAGGTTCTTCACGAATGCTGGTCACAGTACTGAGCCTTTGAGCCTTCACTTTACTGCAAAGACATTCTAGCCTGGTGGGGCAGATTTGCCTGTTTACTCCTGGACGCCTAACAACGTGCTCCTATAATTTATTTTTATCCTTATAGAAAGAAAGATAAGGTCAGGATCAATGAAGTATTATTATATTCTAGAAACATCAGGTATCTTGATGTTCTTTTCTTCCCTCTTTGATTCCACTTAACGCATTGATCGTGAGGGTCCCCCAAAGTTTGGGGCACGTGAGGATAAACTTCTCTCACTAGACATGCACCTCATTGTCCTCCTATGCCTATGCTTTTTTAATGCGTTCCGGTGAGTTCCAAACAACAGGTGGGCACAGCAGCTGGTGAAACGCACCCGTGAACGTCGGCAACCAGGTGACCGTTAGCTTTCTGCCTAAACGCAGGAGTGGAAACCCAGATTCATCCTAAGCTTTTGCCAAAACGTTTTTATCAAGCGACCAAAAGACCACACAGAGAAACCTTTTTCTTGGGCACTTCTCATTTTTTTACCATTGCGGGACAGGATTAGGCTTGAGAACCTGTAATGGCGGGCAGACCACAGGAAGGATCCCCCGGAGTGTGGGTTTCTATTCCTCCCCAAAAGATAAGTCTCTAAATATTCAGCATCCTGAATTCGATAGCTAAAGAATTCCCCAATTTATGTTAAATTAAAAAAAAAAAACAACTCTTGTCTGAAATGCTCTTAGCATCGTCACTACTCTTACTTTTCAAAGAAGAAGGTTGGTGTCTTGACCCTTGGCTCTGACCAGTCAGGTGTATCCAGTATACTTTACCAGCCAAAGAGCTGTCTTTGACTTAGTAATATCCTGATATGCTTGAGATGTTAGGATGTTACCTCGAAAGGCTTGTTAAAAACTTTTTTCTGAAGTATGATACACACATCGACACTTCCAAAGGCTTTTAAAGTCAAGAACGATACTGTTGGGTTTTCGCAATACACTGATCACGTGCCTTTGACTGTGCTAAGCACGTACTATCCCCTCATTTAATTTTCTTGCCAATCCTTTAAGGCAGGCACTGTCATTATTCCCATCTCACCAGGCAACAGATGCTTGGAGACGTTAGGCAACTTGACCAAGGTCACATAGACACACGTCAGAACCAGAATTCAAACCCCAGTTTTTCAGACTCCAGAGGTGCCTCTCAGGACGAAAGAAATATATTTCCCCAGGGAAATCCCGCATTGATGTAACTGCTGAAGTCTGTCACCAATAAACTCTAGATTTATTGCTTGCTAAAACTATTTTTGAAGCTGTGCTTCTAGGCTTAATGACTTCTATACCTATAGAGTCCAAGTGAACATTCAATTTGTTCCTGGTGAAGTGACACAAGACTGATTCTGTGATGCTTTTACACAAAAGGAATGACTCACGAATGGTAAAAAGTTCAAACTCTGTATTGGCCGGCTAGGAGAGCTATTTATGGAAAATGGGTCTTTCGGCGCTGTTTCTATAGCCACTTTGAGAAAAGAGGAATCAGCTAATCTGGCTAAAATGTTATTGGCTTCATGTAACCACAGGATTAGATGGGCTAATGTAGGAGTTGAGAAGGTGCATAAAATTTGCCATTCTTGGAATTCAGCATAAAAGATAAAAAAAAAAAAAAAGCCATATGGAAGTGTTGAATTGCTGTATCGTACACCTGGGATTAAAATACAAACTTTAAAAAAAAAAGCAATAATAGGGGTGCGTGGGTGGCTCAGTGTATTAAGCATCCGACTCGGTTCCAACTCAGGTCATGATCTCGCGGTTTCATGAGTTCGAGCCATGTGTCGGGCTCTGCATTGACACTGCAGATTCTGCTTGGGATTCTCTCTCTCTCTCTGTCTCTCTCTCTCTCTTTCTGCCCTTCCCCTGCTCGTGCTGTCTCTGTCTCTCTCAAAATAAATAAACTTAAAAAAACTTTTTTAAAGCAATAATAAATAAACAGACCAAGAACAGCTAGTGCCCCCTGATGCAGCACTTAAATAGTTATAATACAAATTGACTTCCTAAGTTCAGCTGTCTCCGAGCTGAAATCCTTATATCTAGTGGCAAACTGGGAAATTAGCAATCACCTGTAATCGACTGTAAGCAACCAGACTTCTGGAAAGAGGTTAAGGCTTTGAGCACCAGCCATCAAAGTGAGCAGATTTACCATTCATGACACTATTGATAATGGATTGATAATGGATGTCAAGTCGGAGCTAGAAGGTGTCTTTTGTCCTATTAACATTGAAATATTGGTTGTTATGCCAAAAAGTCAGAGATGAAGAGAAACTCATCTCTATAGATGAAAGTGATCCTTTGTTTACCTATGAAAACACAGACCTTCAAGAGATCACAAGGTATTCTCACTCAGAATACTTCTGGGCAAAAGGATTTGCTTTTAAGAGGTGGATCTCAGTCAGTTAAGCAGCGACTTTGGCTCAGGTCATGATCTCGTGCTTCGTGAGTTTGAGCCCCGTTTCGGCCTCTGTGCTGACAGCTCGGAGCCTAGAGCCTGCTTCAGATTTTGTGTCTCCCCCTCTCTCTCCCTCTCCCCCTCTCATGCTCTGTTTCTTTGTCTCTCTCAAAACATAAATAAACATTAAAACATTTTTTAAAAAGAGGTGGACTCTACCGGCCATAAGAGTGGAAGGTAGCATGCTTTGCTTTCAGAGGGCTTTGCTAGAAGAAACCAGAAGAAAACATCCTTAAAGAGTGTTTCAGTCAGGGTCCCAGCAAGCGATAGAGGGTAAAAAGGTTCTAAAGGGAAGGATTTAAGGAGAGGGCATTCAGAACGGTGCTTAGGTAAGGCCACCTGCAGAGAATATTGTGGCACCTTGGGACGGTGACAGCAGAGAGCCATCGCCAGTTGGAAGCCGAAATGGGGAGGAAAACAAAGTATCTGATGCCCCTTGCGGGTTGGAACCAGGGAAGGAGGGCTGCCTGAAAGGAGGTTTTACCTGTAGAGGAGCTGAAGCATCTCTAGCACCTGGGACTCTCCTCCAGCCCCCGTCTCCTTCCGCCCTGCAGTCTACCGCCCGTGCCTCGCACTGGCCACAGCCTTCCAGAAACCAGAGCTCGAGGGAATTCGGCCTTCAGAGGCTGCAGTAACCCTGGGCCCAGAGCAGCGCAGGGAAGGGCAGAAGTAGATGTGGGGGAGCAGCCGTAACCAGTGCAAACCAAGGTTCGGTCTCTCCGTGTTTCAACAAGCAAGAGAGAGAGAGAGAGAAGAAACAACTGACAGATGGCCTCCGTATGTATTCTAATCTATTATACGATACTAATAATGTAAACAGCACATCGGAGGGATTTCATAACATGCAATAGATGGAGAATTTCTATAACAGATCACCCGTTAATAAAAATCAGCATAGTGACATGAAGAATCTAATAGATCAATTAGCAAAATAGCACATTATTTCCAAAAGATAAATTACGTAAGTGAAGAGTGTTTAGTCTCATCAGTAGAGAAGAAATCTATGTTAAGACCAACATAAGATCTATTTTTCCTACTGAATTATCAAGAAACATGGGTAATACCGAACACGGGCAAGGATACAGAGAAGTGGGTCTTTCAGTACGTACTATTAACGAAAGTATAAATTGGTGCAGTCTTTCTGAAAATCAATTTAACCGTGATTCCGCTTCCAATATTCTGTCTTAAGGAAATGATTAAGAACACAGATAACGATTGATGCACAAAGATATACATAACAGCTTTAACTACAACGGACCAAACAAAGGAAACAAATGTCCCACAGGAATGGAACGGTTAAGCAAATCACACAGACGTCCATTGCATCAGATTTTATGGGGGCATTGCAAATCGTGCTGATGATGAGATTTTTTTTTTTTTTTGTCATAAGGTAAGCAAAAATGCAGTACGCAGAATTGTATGTGTGATATCAGCACAGCCAGGTTTAAAGAATAAAGTCAGGAAAATACTGAAGAAAAAAAATGTCACAATGTTCATGATAGTGGCTGTTTCTCTGAATAGTGAGAATTATGGTGATTATTTCCCCTTTTGCCTCTTTCTGCATTTGTGCACTTCCCAAATATTCTAAGTTGAGGATGCATCGTGAATATTTACTGGATGCCCACGTTATACTCGTTTTTGTTGGGAGGAGCTGGACACACAACACTCTTGAGGTCACGGCACTTGACTCAATGTGCATGTGATCTAGTGTCTTATTTTTAGATTGTAACTTCAAGGATTAGAGAAGAAGAAAGGTGTTGTTTGTCTAAGTAGAGTAGGTGAGAAGGAGTGTCCCATCTCTGCCCCATTTGATCTCTGCCCCTCGGACCACCTTTCCAAGCCCATAGGGATCATGGCTGCCTTACCTTCCAAATATGCCCAAAACCCTAGGCAAGGTAAATCAATACAGTTTTCGGAAAGAGTAAATAAATAAAATGTCTTCAAGGCTTTGGAGTAGGTAAAGAGCTCTTAAGCAGGACACGAATGTGCTAGTAAGAAAAAATGGTGAATTGTATTAAATTAAAATGAAAACTCTGCCCATCACACCACACGATGGAAAGAGTAAAAATGCAGGCCACGGAGAAGAAAGTCTTTACAAGTCATGTACAAGACTCCTGCCAGAATATGTAAAGGACTCCTACATAACAATAAGAAGAAGGCAGGCAACCCAAAAGAACAACGAGCAAAAGTTTGAACAGGCGATCACAAAAGGATATCCAAATCAACACAGCAAGGTTTCCAAATAGTAGTCCTCAAGCAACGCAGATTAAAACCACAATGTGATATCACCTCAAGTTAAAAAGGCAGAGAGTAGCAATTGTGGACGAAGATGAGGAGCAACTGAACTTCTGTGCACCGAGGGCGGAGTGCAGATTGGTACAATGGCTTTCGAAAGCACTGAACGGGATCTACGCAAGCTGAGCGTCAGGGGACCCCGTGATCCGGGAGTTCCAGTGCTAGCTATATAGCCAAGAGAAACACATAATGTGTTCTTCGCGTTACATTTGTAATCACCCAAAACTACAAACGATCCGAATGTCTACCAACAGTAGCAGGGACTCATAAAGGGCAGTATATCTATATCAGCAGAACTCTCCAGCAGCGGGAGCTAACCGCGACTACGTGTAACAGCATTTGTAAATATCACAAGCTTAGTGGTGTTGGGTGAAGGAAGCCAGGACAGTGGGAGTATACGCCACATCATTCCGTTTATGTGACATTCGAAACCAACTCAACTAATCCATGGGGTTAGAATTCAGAATCACTGATTATCCTTGGCAGGGAGTGCCTGAAAAGTGGGGAGAAGGTAGCTTCTGGAGTTCTGGTAATACTCTGTTTGTTTTTTAATCTGGCTGGCGATTATGCTGGCACATTTTTATGAAAATTCATCAAGGCATACTTTTCGGTATGTATGGTAATCGTCGGTTACAAATTATAGGATAGGGGCCCCTGGGAGGCTCAGTCAGTTAAGCATCCAACTCTTGAGTTCAGCTCACGTCATGACCTCAGAGTTCGTCAGGTCGATCCCTGCATTGGGCTTTGTGCTGACAGTTTGGAGCCTGCTTGGGATTCTCTCTCTCCCTCTCTCTCTGCCCCTCCCCTGCTCAGCATGCACGCTCTCTCACTCTCTCAAAATAAATAAATAAACATTAAGAAAATTACCTGGTATATATTTATAAACGTGTACGTGTATATGCGACATATACACACATCATGCACACATGTATAAAATATGGAATATAAATATGTATTTATACACACATAGGTGCACACACACACACACACACACACATATTCCATCCAAACCGTAACCGCTTCTGACGCTCCTCTGAGTGTCATTTTAACATGATTCCAATCACTGTGTGCCCAGTTCCTCTCTTGGAGTCTTTGCCTGTGGCTGGGATAATAGTCTTTAAAACAGAATCTGGGTGATATCCGTCCTTGGCTCATAACCAGCAGTAACTCCGCATGTCAATCAGAATAAAATCCTCAGAGGAGACGTAGATCCCTGACAGCCTACATAAACTAGCCTCACCACCCAGACCTGTCACTTTTATCCCTTTATCCTGCTTCATTTTTCTTTACAGTTCCTCTCACCAGCTGACATGCCATTGACTTGGTTATTGATTTATAACTGGCCTCTCCACCACTAGTATGTAAGTTACACGAGAGCGGGGACTTTCGCTTTCTGCTTTATGGCCCTGACATCGAGAACGGTGCCCGGCACAAAGTAGGCAATGGATGGATGAATGAGATCATCACCAGAAAACATAAGAAGTAGGCAGAATTTGTATGTGCAGCCTTCTTTCACAGGTTAGGAAGCAAAAAAATGAAATCACTCCCTTGATGTTATTCAGGAGTGCAGCTCAGGTTCGTCTCTCTCTCCCTCTCTCTCTGTCATTCATCTCCTCCATGTGGCACACATCACACATTGCCATGCAGTGCAGTCATACGATCCTAGTGGCCGAGAATCAAGTGAGGGGGACATCCAGGTAAAGACGCATTATACTGGAATCGGGCGTTTCTCTATGAGCCTTGGTTTGCGGATATACGGCCCTTTTGAATACGTGCTAGTAAAAAAGACTATCATTTTACTTGCCAAAAATACATGTATTGGGGACCTGGGGATGCCCCCTTCAGTATTCTGCATAAGAAGAAATTTTCAAACAAAATAACGCCATTTTGTTAGGTTCTACAACAACTCGACACTTTTCAGGTCCTGAAGATGAATTTTTGTAGGTGAATGTGTCCAGAGATTGAGATTGTTTCCATCAGAAGTCCTGCCTCCCTGTCCTCCATGGGGCTCCCGTTTACATCTGACTCCCATGTCTGGAGACACTGACCAGTTTTACCTTTTCACAGAGCTACCCAGTACTGTCTACCCCTCCGTAGCTTGTCTAAAACCTGGTTAAGGGGTGCCCGGGTGGCTCAGCTGGTTAAGCATCTGACTTCGGCTTCATGAAGTCAGTGAGTTCGAGGTTCATGGGTTTGAGCCCCGCGCTGGGCTCTCTGCCGTCAGCGTAGAGCCCACTTGGGATGTTCTGTCCCCCTCTCTCTCTGCCCCTCCTCGGCTCGCGCTCTCTCTTTCTCTCTCAAAAATGAATAAACATTTAGAAAATGAGTAAAAAAATAAATAAAGCCTGGTTAAATGTGCAAATGTTGGGGTGGGGGAGGGCAAGGGGGAGGTCCAGTTTGGTTGTCAGCCTGGTTGGCCCTTCAGTTCGGTTAAATATGGGGGGGGCAGTGGGTGATGGGCATTGAGGAGGGCACCTGCTGGGTTGAGCACTGGGTGTTGTATGGAAACCAATTTGACATATTAATAAAAATTAATTATTATATTAATAAAATCATAATTTTAGAATTATTAAAATTATCATATTAATAAAAATAAAATAAAATATTAAAAAGAGGGAGAGAGAGTTTTAGGCCCTTTCAGTTACTACATGGCCGAGGACAGTTTTGTTGCTTTGTTTTTTAACCGATCAAACGCGCAACCGCGATAAGCCCACGCAGACCTGCCACATGCTCCACCCTCACTAAGGGTCTCCTTCCCCTCGCCCCTCTCAGAAAGCGGGAAGCATGACATCCAGGGGTAACTGCAGAAGCGGGTCAAATAATAAAATGAAACCCAAGAGACAGTGAGTGTCACAAGGCCAGCGTCAGATCATTCGCTCATCACACAATTCAATCTTTTAATAAGGCCGAAAATGATGGTTAAAAGGAATGATGCTTTTACTTCTAAGCTGAGTGCGAAATAACCATTAATGTCACAGGAGACACGGGTGCCAATGTTCGTTCTACAGCTCAGCCTTACGGCTCAGGAGGTCAGAGCGCGGAGTAACCAGGATATAAACAGGACTCCGATGTGGGAGTTTCGTTGGCCACACAACTTGGAAGCTGTGTAACCCAGGGCAAGTCGCTTAGCCTCTCTGAACATCGTCTCCCTGGGGGTGTAAAATGAGGATGGAAAAAACACCTACCTGTCAGGGTTTTTGTGAAGATTCAATGAGGTTTCAGTTCTAAAAATGTTTTGTAGCCAAGAATACACTATGATAATGTATAGGCTTCTTAGTGTCCTTAAATAATTCATTGAATATCGTTCTTAACCTTCTGTCTACCTCCTAAAGTCACTTCCCTAAGGTTTAGCTAAAGCACTCCCCAGCCCTGAGGTCTGCCGATCCCTTCCGTTTTAGATTAGGATTGTTTTCAATAATTCAATGAAAAAATTGTGTATGTTCCGTATCAGAGCCATCCCACCTAAGCCTTTGGAATAGAACTATGGCCTCTGAAACCCAGATCGTTGATGCAGCACAGATATGAACAAGCGATTCCCTGACACCCTTGAGGGTAGGAAGATTGGAGGTGGAGATTGAAAAGCGAGGGAAATCTCCTCCCTCCCCATCCCAACATGGAACAATGCCCCTGCTAAACATTTTCTTCTCTATAATAGAAAAGGTGACTATTTAGCGAACCCTTATCCTATGCCAAGCACTGTGCTATGTATTGTTTCATGCGACTTAACAACATCCTGTACTATTATTGCCACCTATAGACAAGAAGACTATAATTAGAATAAGTAGCTTGAGGGGCACCTGGGTGGCTCAGTCAGTTAAGCGTCTGACTTGGCTCAGGTCACGATCTCACGGTTCATGGTTCGAGCCCCGAGTCGGGCTCTGTGCTGACAGCTCAGAGCCTGGAGCCTACTTCCGATTCTGTGCCTCCCTCTCTCTCTGCCCCTCCCCCACTTGTTCTCTCTCTCTCTCTCTCTCTCTCTCAAAAAATAAATTAAAAACATCTAAATTTTTTTTAAAAAAGGGATAAGTAGCTTGACCAATGTCACATGGTAGAGTCAGAATTTGAACCCTAGCCTGCCTAATTCCTTTCCTGTTTTTTTTTTCCATTTGTTGATTTATTACGGTAAAACCTTGGATTGCAAGTAGCTCATTCTGTGACACTGAACATCACGTGATCACCACTGAGCCGATCGTTCTTGAAATTGACTTTGACAGACAAGTGCTTCAGATTACAAGCATGTTTCCACCACGAGTTATGCTTGCAAACCAAGGTTTTGCTATATTTAACTCCTACATTTTAACTAACTTTGTGTGTCTGTGTTTGCCTTTCTGTTTCTTTATCCTTTCGTTTTTGGATGAGTAGTGTAATGAGTAGGGTAGAGGCTATGACCGAGATGCCTAAGGCATGGTCACCGTGCTTCAGGAACTGTTCTAATCCACTGCAAGAATGGTGACAGATAAATAAGTCCCTATACGATGTGGAAGAATTTAAAGCGGTCCATAAGGAATGGAGCATTAGCCTTCTTACCGGGAACATGCAAATACCACTCTCTATACGGTGGTTGTTAGGATACAGTGAAAGGCCTATATCGAGCGTTTGGCAAAGACCCTGTCTCACAGAAAATGTTCAGGATAAGGATTTTCTAATGTTGTCAGATAATAACTAGGATACAAAGCTAGGAAAGCAACTCGGCGTCAGATTTCGAGAGCCTTGAATGCTGGTCTAGAGTTTGGACTTCCAGCTTGATAAAAGCAGTTGTGCCAAGGTCAGTGATCATTCTGAAAAGAAATCAGAGCTGACGCTAGCTTGCACTGCCTTTCAACATTCATCATGAGTGAGACGGAGGTGAGGGGCACGGTCGGGACTGGCTTAGAGGGGTTTTGTGTTTGATACACTAAAAGGAAAGATGATGTTTTCAAGTTTGATGCCCTGTACTTTTTCTCCCGCAGTAATTAGCGAATGCCAAAGGCAGCAACTGGAGTCTGTGCGCTACTCTTCTCGCTACGCTCTGGGCCTCTTTTATGAAGCTGGCACGAAGATTGATGTCCCTTGGGCTGGACAGTACATCACCAGTAATCCCTGCACACGCTTCATCTCCATCGATAATAGGAAACGCAATATAGGTCAGTACCCCCATTATTTCCCTTAAATACAGTAACAATGGTGGGTGTAGATCACGAAAAATGCTGTTTAATTGAGTGTTGCCATTCTGAACAGAGCAAGCATTTAACTCCAAGCCACAGGGGATAAAATTTAATGTCACATTTGGCCAATAATAAAATACACAGTGCAACCAGCAAAGTTTTTCAGAAAATCATTCCCCACATGGTTCGTATTACCAAGTTCATGAAAATAGTGTCAGAAGTTTGAAGACTTCAAAATGGCCCAAGTGTGATTGCTTTAATATGGGTCGATCTATATGCAGAAGTATCTCGACTCATTGTGTTTTGTTCGTTTGGCTCTTTTTAAAATTTGGTAAGCGCTGCTCTTTCCACTTCCCAGGCTAGAAGTAAAAAAGTGAATTTGACTATGTTACGAAAACCCTTCACTTCCGTATAATTTTATTTACCTAACTTTCATCCGGACGACTACACCAAATTACTTTGTCTACAATATAACGACAATGATAGGTAAAATGTTTCGTAAGAGCTTTACTAGAATACTAGGGCTAAAATCTCCACTCCACATTTTTTGTGGAAGGTTGTTATTAAAATTAGATTTGAATTGCTAGAATAAACATGATGCTCATCTTAGGAATAAAGGAGAAAGGGTATTCTTATTTGTAGGATTAGCATGGTCCCTGAGATGCTGCTTTTCTTGAAGAATAAACTGTAATGATGGAAAATGACTAAATTCTTGAAGGGAATCGTCATTTCAATTTGTTGTGTTGTTTTATGGTGCAGGGGATGGTTTCATCAAGCCGTTAGTTAGACGTCTCGCTTGATAAAATCACCAACTAACGTTTCCCGGCTTGCCAGAACTTTATAATGACAGAACTGGGCTGGAGTATGGTTTTTATATCAGAGCACATGATCTTAGAAAAATGTTTCTTTTATAACTTAAGACTCCCTCAGGGCCAGACTGTTTATGTTAACATGATACCACATATATGTACAATCAGCAGTTCATGAAATGCCCTGTAACGGCAATGGACTAACTATTTTTAACTCTACAACTGCTTTGTTCTAAGAAGAGGAGAATGGCCCTTGATCTTCTCATGTTGTACGCCACGAATTAGAGATTATCCTTTGTGTATTGCTTCATAAGATATGCTATCTGACAGGGTGCATGCGGTAATATATAACAGAAAAATCCATTTAAACTCGTTTAAATAACGTAAGGTCATTTGTTATATTATCCACTGTGGACTGAATTCCTCTCCAAAATTCTTGTGTTGAAGCCCAAATCCTCAGTGTGATTATATTTGGAGATGGCTTTTAGGATGCCATTAAGGTTAAATGAGGTCATAAGGGTGGGGTCCTCATCCAGTATGATCGGTGGCCTTATTAAGCGAGCAAGAGAGAGATCTCTTTCCTTGTGCACATACCAGGGGGAGGTCAGGTGAGGATAGTGAGACGGCGAGAAGGGGGGCTGTCTGCGATCAGGAGGAGAGGCTTTACCAGGAACCAAATCAGCTGGCACCTTGATCTCGGACTTCCCAGCCTTTGGAGCTAAGAGAAATAAATAAATAAAAAGAAGGGAGTAGTGGACGCTAGGTTGGCAATATGTAAGCCCAATTCTTTCCAAGTAGAGTCACATCTCATATGGGAGGTAACACATGAAGAGAAGAATCACGGATATTCAAAATTCTCTTTGAAAATCCCTTTAAACGCCATGATGACATTTCGGAGAGTGACATAACTTTCAGTAAATTGAGTGTAGCCATTTTTCCAGCGTTTAGTAGATTTGTTCCTTTGGGTGAGGCCAGATGAAATAGTTGGCTTGCCGATAGAGGACGGAGTGATATTTTCTCCTGTGAAAGGCACACGGGAAAGGGAAAAACAGCAGTCAGATCTCCTAACAGATTAAATCGCTGTACAAATGAGAGTGGGGTCGTGGGGGAAAACACACACAGTGCATGGCGGTAGCACTTTATTAAAGAGTTGTGCAAATGTGGAAGAGTGCAACGTAAAATATTAATACATTTTCGCATGATTGGCAGCATCTGAAACAATCGAAGTGAAAAGAAATTTGCGTGTGTGTGTGTGTGTGTTCGCAACCACACGATTTCAAAGCGGGAAGCCTGGGTGGATTGGAAGCCATGTTTTTGCTACTGCTCCTGATGTTGCCTCTTCAGACAGCAAAGAAACGCCTGCCTTCCTTCGCCAGTTTTATGGAAAATTAATCTTGGATTATGCAAGTTGTAAATTATGAGAGGCCTGCAGTAACGGCATCCCCTAACATAAAATCTAACTACCTTGCACTTAAACTTTTTTTTCTCCCTATCTGGGGCCAGGGTGCCAAGTGTGTCTAGTTGAATTCACACAATATAAATGTCCATATAGTGACTCCACTGTATTTTATTGATCTTTAAGTAGCCCAGCAAGAGCTGTCTCTTTATGTTACCGACACTGTCCCACACCCACGCTTTACTTGGAGTGTTGGATTGAATCTAAAACTAATGCCGTAAATGGGCACACTCAACGAATGAAGGGGGGCATTTGTTTTCCGTCAGGGTAAGGCAGCAACAAGATAAAAGGTAACAGGGTTGACTCCACAAAATACAGTCTGTTGTTAAGTCTTGAAGAGATCCAGAGGAGGAAGGACTAGTGGCCCAGACCAGACAAAGGACAAGGAGTCGTCAACGTCAGAGGTTAGGAATGGTCAGCACTTGCAGAAAGCCACCCCCAGAACCAAATCGCCTGAGGCAGAGGGTCTAAATACCAAGATACGTGAGACCTAACTTGAACTATAGACCCCTATTGTTACGGGTAGGATCCATTATACTTGGGTTTGTGTTTCCCCAGATGTGCTCAATGGAACACCAGTTCCTTGATACGCTCTTTGGAACAGGGTTCTGCCATCACATAAGTTTGCAAACTGCTACCGACTTGGCTTCTAGTTTAAAGTCTCAGGTCATATTATCCAATTAAAAGACATTCCTATAGAAAAGCCTCCTTCTCACTTCATTTCATCTATAACTTCCCAAATGTATTTGACCATGGGATATTTTATTTGAGCACCACACCTACTAATATCCCACAGAAATGGTTCCCCTGGACACCCCTGAGAAACCCTGGCTTCAGACCTGGACAGGAATTGTAGGCCAATAAGGGGGGCAGCAAAGGCTGGCGTGGGAGCCATCGAAAGGAAAATACTGATTTTTTTTTTTTGAAGATGGAAGAAGCCTGAAACCACCCTGGAACCCACCAAAAGTTGCCTCAAAAGATACTCCTGTCGTTCAAGAGATTCCACAGGACTTAGGAGCTCTGTGTTAGGAACCAGGATCAAGGATCAAATATTAGATTTTTTTTATGTTTATTTATTTTTCTCAGAGTGAGAGAGACAGAGTGTGAGCAGGGGAGGGGCAGAGAGAGAGGGAGACACAGAATCCAAGGCAGGCTCTAAGCTCCGAGCTGTCAACCCTCGAGCTGACCCGCGAGCTGACTTGCTAAGCTCCGAGCTGACCCGCGGCTCGAACTCACAGAACCTGAGATCATGACCTGAGCCGAAGTGGGACACCTAACCGACTGAGCTACCCAGGCGCCCCAAGGATCAAATATTAGAACAAAAGACGTTTTTAGTGCTTTTATCACTTGGGAAATTACAAAGATTTTTAGGAGATCTGTGCCAAGAGCTGAAGGGAGATATAGATAGATACAGATATAAATGTAGATAGATATAGATCTAAATATAGATATAGATAGATATAGATATAGATTATATATAGATAGATATAGATATAGATATAGATATAGATATAGATATAGATATATAGATATATAGATTTTTTTCCTGTTATTTCACACCTCCCAAGAAGATCTCAGAGGTCCCTCTCAAGATCTTATATTTGGAGTTAGACTGGCCAGAGTAAGTTCCTAGATTCAAGTCGGTTCTCTACCTCTTACTAGCTGTGTGATGTTGGATAAATTACTTAACCTATCTGTTTACTAACCAATAAGATGTGAGGGAAACAAATACCCACCCCAAAAAGTTGAGGATGAAATGGTTTAAACACATAAAGAGCTTCATGGAGCACTTAACAAATAAGTCAGTATCTATGGTACCTACTGTTCCAACTAACGATGCCAGTCTAGAATCTGAATATTATATTTTCCAAAGCAAAGGCTGTAAATACAAAAGCCTATCTTTGGTAAATGCAACTCTCTGCTACCAGGGCAGATAGGAGGCAGCATGGCCTGAATAAATAAAGTGTAGACGTTACCCTGAAAATGATTGGCCACAGTTTTAGCATCCTTCCCTGTTCACCATCTGGAGGAGTGTTAATGCTAGTAAAAGAGCCAATGGGAAGCAACCTGAGGAGATGAATACAATCTGCAACTCTAGAAATGTGGTGGCCAATGACCGTAATTACTTAGCTTCAATAACTCCCCAAAGGTTTCAATTCAGTTCATCCCAAAAGAAAACAAACAAATGAACAAACTTTTTCATCCCATGGAATTTATACCTGCAAGAACTTTATTATTAGGGATCCTTGAGTAACAAACACTAAGACAATGTGTATTGCCTTTAATAGCTGTTTTACAAAAGGTGCAGAAATGTTATTCCGTAGAGCTGTTTAATACATCAACTCTTTCTAAAAGACAGGAGCATAATATAAAATCCCATAAATAATTGGGATGAGCCTGGGGCCTTACATCTAGTCATCTTGGGTTTGCTTAAGGGAGTTTATGATTGGGTCGCTCAGTCGGTTGAGTGTCTGACTTTGACTCAGGTCATGATCTCATGGTTCATGGGTTCCAACCCCACGTCGGGCTCTGTGCTGACAGCTCGGAGCCTGGAGCCTGCTTCGGATTCTGTGTCTCCCCCTCTCTCTGCCCCTCCCCTGCTCATGCTCTGTCTCTTTCTCTCAAAAGTAAGTAAACGTTAAAAAAAGGGGAGTTTATGATTATTTCCATTAAGCAGAGAGCTGCGCCGTTGACAACACAAAGCGGCCTGCTTTAGGACGCAAATAAACGTGGAATTATTTCTCCCTAAACCTGCAGACAATGCAATCCACATAGGTAGCACTTTATAAGAACAAAAGAGCAGGAGGGAGAAGAAGGAAACGGGGCTATAGCGAGAAAGGGAAAGGGAAAAAAAAGAACTGTAATCATGAAAAATGGTCAGGTTTCCTGTTCAGGTTTTTGTTTTATTTATTTATTTATTTATTTGAATATTTGAATATATTTATTTTTTTAATATGAAATTTATTGTCAAATTGGTTTCCATACAACACCCAGTGCTCATCCCAAAAGGTGCCCTCCCTCCTCAATGCCCATCACCCACCCTCCCCTCCCTCCCACTCCCCATCAACCCTCAGTTTATTCTCAGCTGTTTTTTTTTTAATTTTTTTAATGTTTATTGACTTTTGAGAGAGACAGGCAGACAGGCAGAGTACAAGCAGGGGGAGGGGCAGAGAGAGAGGGAAACACAGAATCTGAGGCAGGCTCTAGGCTCTTGAGCTGTCAGCACAGAGCCTGATGCTGCTCGAACTCACAAACCGCGAGATCATGACCTGAGCCAAAGTCGGACACTTAATCGACTGAGCCACCCAAGCGCCCCTATTCTCAGTTTTTAAGAGTCTCTTAGGGTTTGGCTCTCTCCCTCTCTAACTTTTTTTTTTTCCTTCCCCTCCCTCACGGGCTTCTGTTAAGTTTTGTTTTAAAATACCAACTCCAGAAGCAGAGCTCTCTGGTAAAATAGCAATCACCGTCTTAAAATAACTGGCAATAGCCAGTTACAAAATGCATGATACGATGTCTTGTGTAATAGATGTAGTCATTTGTGACTCAATTATGTAACGGCTGCTGTCCATATAAAGACAATTACCAAACAGCAAATACTAATTACAAATACCCATCTCGTCATTACAGTGATGTCACAGAATGTCACATGACTGTAATATTAAAATCTTGGGGTGATGTCTCAGGAGGAAAAACATATATGTGTGTGTATACCTGTGTATGTATGTAGACGTAAAAATAAATAACTGTTGTCACTTAAATCCTTGGGTTTCAAATTATGAAATTGACTGATCTCATTTCACGTAATATTTGCCGATTCTAAAATCAAAAAGAATTTTCTTTGGGGGATAACATAACTGAGCCCAATTGTAAGGAGGACATTTGCCTGCAAAGTGAAAACAAACAACAGATCCCTTTGAGCCCCTGGTTTCCCCATCAGGCTGTCCTCGGTGGGAAAGATTTGCATCCCAGATAGCCCGTTCTCCCACTTGCCAAACAAATGAACTCCTATGAAAATCAGTGCCAGAGATGGAGGGAAAGTGGAAAAGCAGCTAAATATATAACATCAGAAACAAACTTTAAAAATATCCTGTGGAGTGTATTACCGGGAAAATATATTTTATGGAGGTTTCTTTCAGAGAAACCGAACTCAGAAATATCTGATTTATATGTTTCCATTCTCAATTTGCTGAGCAGTTTTTTTTTTTTAATTTTTTCTTAATATTTGTTTTTGAGAGAGAGACAGTGCAAGCAAGGGAGGGGCAGAGAAGGAGAGGGAGACACAGAATCCGAAGCAGGCCCCAGGCTCTGAGCTGTCAGCACAGAGCCTGACGCCGGGCTCCAACTCACGAACTGTGAGATCATGACCTGAGCCGAAGTCAGACGCTTAATCAACTGAGCCACCCAGGCACCCCGCTGAGGAGTTATTTATAAATATGCCTCGAATGCCTCTGTGCCGGACACTGCGCTAAGAACTAAGGATTCTTAGTCCCCACCCTCACGAAATGAAGTTCCATGAAGTCTACTCACATGAGGAATTTTGAAGGAAAGAGATCCCAAGTCTGTTGGGCGAGTGACTTAGAGTCAAGGAAGCGTCTTCATAATATAAATGGACGCACTGATACATACAATATAGAGAATGTTAACTCACATCTGTAATCAAAACGGTGGGTTTGAAAAATCAAAATCACGGGTGCCACCCAGGCACCCCAATAATATGAGCTTCTAAAAGAGCACCTAAGACCTTTTGTCGACATGAAGCCCATAATCTTCTTTCTTTAGGTGGAGAAATGAAAGATGGGGGCTATGAAACATTGAAATCCATGAATAAATCAGAAACTTTAGCCTGGACCATTATTTAACTTTCTCCCAGGGCTACTAAAAAGTTCAATAGATACAAATAAGTCATGAAATGTCCGAGAGGCAGTGAGCGAAAGGGGAAGGAAAGTCTGGAGGCTACAGCTTCCTGGCATTTCTATAACTACAAACAACGACGAATTACAAACTTACGAGGCAGCCACACTAAGAAGGGAATCTTAAACATTAAATATTCTAAATCTCTCTTTGTGTCAACCTTCCACCTTTGTGCTCTGCCTGCCCTGCTCTCTGAGAATGGTATTTTCGCTTGGGCTGTCGGTCTGAAGTCGTGGCTGTCAGGCGGAGGTTTACCAAAGATCTTTATGTTGGCCCAGAATTGGTTTTGAACGTAGGAGCCAGATATGCTGGTGACTGTGTGTGGCTTTATCCACTGTTAGTGGGGCGAAAGGCAGGAGGGAGAATCGGGTGATGGCTTATGGTGAATGGGTGTATGGATCTGAAATTTACAGGTCATAGACGAAAACAAAAGAAAAAGGGAGGAAGGCTGCCATTACTGCTGCTGGTTTAGAAGAGGGGAAAAAATACCCTATGTTGGCTTGGTGAGGAGGTGAGGAAGGCCAGTGAACAGCAAGGGGGGAAAGATCGGCAGAAGGGCACAGGTGGGAATTGCCACAGCCTTTCTGACCTCTCTGCCTAACAAAGGTCGTATAACTTTTTTTATCTGATGAAAAAAAACCCTGCTGCGTTAAATGTAATAACATCTAATTTTGGCTATTTGTGATCACAGTCCTTTTAAGGGATGGTTCTTTTGTCTGCTGAGCACCCAAAAGAGATGAGATGCCAATTGGGAGTGGAAACGGAGAGCTGAATTTCTTTGCTTAATTGAGGAGAAAATCTCAGACATCCCGAGACAATGGGGAAGGCAGGGGGCAGAGAAGGGGAAGAGGAAACAGAAAACAAGGTGGTGAAAGGCTCTGGCTTGACCTCAGGGATGACTGACCGTGTGGATTTGTAACTTTTTTGCTGGGTGATTTGATCTGTGACCCCTCCCGTAGCCCCCTACGACCCAACATAGCCCTGGATTCAGCGACTGCTTTAAATCCACGCTGGCTTTTTATTGGGGGACCTGTTGAGTAAGTCAACACAGTCCAGGCACTCTTTGGAATATCTAGGACGAAATTAGGTAGGAACTTTGAGGCTTCTTCAGGTTCATTTCTAGGCAGAAGCTTGGAGTATGGCGAGCCCACATCCGTTTGAGAACCTTATTTTGAATCAAGACAGGACTTCTCATCCTTTGGACGTCAAGCCAACTCAATCCTTTGGACGTCAAGCCAAGCTTCTTCAGGTTCATTTCTAAGCAGAAGCTTGGAGTATGGCGAGCCCACATCCGTTTGAGAACCTTATTTTGAATCAAGACAGGACTTCTCATCCTTTGGACGTCAAGCCAACCCAACTTGCTGCTTCCATAATACCTATGACCATCTCAACCCATTGGGAGAACTTGGAATTAAGAAAAAACTGTCTCCGTGGGACTGAACTGTTCTGAAGGATCTTGAAGTTAAGTCCGTACTATGGTTTGAGGGGAAGCTGTCAACACGTTAGGTTAGAAGCCAAGGCTCAAAATGATGCGCTGTGCTCTGCTTCCCAGACAAGTGCCTGCTTTTCATCATTCTGGAGGCATCTCTCAACCTCTGAAAGTTGAGAACAGTCTTGTAAAGCTGCATAACGCTTAGACAGCTTGTGAGCCTCAGGTCCTAGAAAATAGTGTAGACTGCTGAGGTGGACGAGAGCTTGACGAATCTCAATTCTGGTCCATTTTTATCTGGGACTATGATGACATCGATCGCAGGGGTGGGACTTTTCCTTTGCCCAGAGCTCCCTCAGAAAAGATTTCACCATTTTCCTCCCTGTCAAGAATTCCTCCTAAGGTCAGTCTAAACATCTCATGGGCTGGGGCGCCTGGGTGGCGCAGTCGGTTAAGCGTCCGACTTCAGCCAGGTCACGATCTCACGGTCTGCGAGTTCGAGCCCCACATCAGGCTCTGGGCTGATGGCTCAGAGCCTGGAGCCTGTTTCCGAGATTCTGTGTCTCCCTCTCTCTCTGCCCCTCCCCCGTTCATGCTCTGTCTCTCTCTGTCCCAAAAATGAATAAACGTTGAAAAAAAAAAGACCAAGGCTGCTTGGTATTAAACATCTCATGGGCTGAAGAATTGATAGGCCCCATTTGCAGAGCGTACTGCTTTCTCCAGAATTAGAAGTTCTTTCCTGGGGACCCCTTGGTGGCTCAGTAGGTTAAGTGTTTGACTTCAGCTCAGGTCATGATCTCACAGTCCGCGGGTTCGAGGCCCATGTCGGGCTTTGTGCTGACAGCTCAGAGTCTGGAGCCTGCTTTGGATTCTGTGTCTCCCTCTCTCTCTGCCCCTCCCCAGCTTGGTCTCTGTCTCTCTCTCTCTCTCTCAAAAATAAATAAAGGTTTAAAAAAAACTTAAAAAAAAAAAAAAAAAGAAGTTCTCTCCTGTAGCAAGATACATGACATGGTCCATTATGCATTCTATTCATCAGCTGATCCCCCTTATCTGAATCAAGACTGAAAATAAGAGATAGACTCTGCATCACAGCATAACAAGGGTGCGTATTTGGCGCTCAATAATTTGCTGAGCTCGTCATCCTCAATGCACCTTTGAGCTACCCTTCCCTGGTCCTGAGAATTAATACGTCACTGACACTGGGAATTAGTACATCAGCACTGGTCACCCACTTAGCAGGCAAGGAAAAGTAATGGCTTAGTCAGCCAATTGTTCATCCCTAGAACAATCTAGGGATCTGTTACCGGTGCCCTTTAAATCATGGAAAATAAATTATCTTTCTTTGTAATTGCTGAACGTGGAAGCCTTTGAAAAGCATATGTGAGTTCTTGGCAATGAGGATGATGAGAAGCCTCTTCGGGAGGCTCTGTGCCATGCCTTAAACATTGGGACTAGTTGGCTAGACCATATCACAGGTATTGCCGATAAGACCTGGACATTTCATGGAGCCCTCTCCCCAAAGAGGTTCAAGTACCCTCAGTAACAATTTTACCGTGGTCTCTAGGGAACAGACATCTATTTCGAATGATGCCCTATAACACAGACCTTGATTTCCAAGGTTATGCTTCAGAGGCTCTCGCTGTTCTCTTTGGGAAAGATAATTCTTTTTAATACTTGGATAAAGAGCAACTGTGCTCCAGCTGAAATATTTAACTTACAATATATGTGATAAGCTCTGCAAATGTGTCATTTGTCTGCCACAGTCTGGCAGATATCCCTTTTGTATATCCCAATGGCATTGAAATGAAATGGTATCTTGCATAAAAAACCTTGCCATAAACGATGAGTTCACATTAACCCAAGCTTCAGGAGTGATGAGTTCTTCACTGTTGAATTCATGACCTGGCTTTTATTACCACAGAGGGTCAGAAATGACCGGTATTATCCAGCATGATGCAGTGGGCTTTGCAATCACGTAGACTTAGCGTGGAATTAGAACTCAACACTCCAAATTAGGTTGAGCCATTTATATTGCTTTAGTCTTGGTGGATTAAAAATGTTTGAATACCAGGGGCGCCTGGGTGGGTCAGTCAGTTAAGCATCCAGCTCTTGATTTCAGCTCAGGTCATGATCTCACGGCTGGTGGGATGGAGCCCTGCGCTGGGCTCTGCACTGGGGTGGCGGAGCCTGCTTGGGATTTCCTCTCTCTCTTTCCCTCTCTCTCGTTCTCAAAATGAATAAATAAACTAAAGAAAAAAAAGGAAATGGTTGAATACCAGCCTTTTCATGGGACTCAACCTCAAAGCTCTGTAACCATGAGTGAGTTTCGTACTCTCTCTAAGCTTCAGTAACCTGGACTGTGAGTATAAGGCTAATAATGTCTCCCAGGGATGTTGTAGGGGTTGAGTGTGACGGTATTTCCAAAATTCCTAGTGCCACCTAGTACTAGGACAGAAAATGCTGTCTTTATAGTTGTCGTCACATAGAAGGTGTTTTACACTCTCAGTCTATTATACAAACTTCTTTGATTTTGAGAAAGAGAAGAGAAAAGGAAATTGCCAGGGGTACAAATTTAATTAAATTATATTATCTTTTGGGGTGCCTGGGTGGCTAAGTTGGTTAAGTGTCCAACTTCAGCTCAGGTCCTGACCTCGTCGTTCCTGAGTTCGAATTCCTCGTCGGGCTCTGTGCTGACAGCTCAGAGCCTGGACCCTGCTTCGGATTCTGTGTCTCCCTCTCTCTGCTTGTACTCTGCCTCCCTCTCAAAACTAAGTGGACATTAAAAACAAGTATATTATCTTTCATCAAAAATAATAACACATATTATTTGGGGGGTAAACAATACCTCTTTACCTGAATAAGGTGTTGAGGGACAGCATTAAATTAGATGTGGTTCTTCTTTCTTTTTGTGGAATCTCGGGTGACATTTTGCATGCACATGAGTCCAAAAAAAATTTACACGACAGCATCTCTGAGAAAAGTAAGACACTGGAGTTAGGTCGTCAGCAAATCAAAGGGCCGAGACAAACGTGAGAGCAGGTTTCGAAGGTGGACCGCAGGGTCTCCCCACAGGAAATCGCTGCATTGTGTTTTATAAGCACTTTATGTCAGTTAGCATTTTTAGCTCTGTCCAGAATCACCAGTCCATCATTTTGCTCAGATATGACATTATTGTGTCAATTTCGCCTAGAGAGCCCTTTAGTTTATTACGAGTGACTTTCTTGTTTTTAAGTGAGCTGAAGAGGCTTTGATATGCCCTCTAAAGGGCCCTACTAGTTTTAATGACCATTGCCCCTACAGACTTCATATATGTGCTCGTTTAGATAATGAGAAGTATCCGTGTATACCTTACAGGTCACTGGATTCCCTGCATAATATGAATGAATATTAAACATGGGAATCTGAAAAGAATATATTGAAATTCTATTAATATTTATAACCGATCTGTGGGACTAGGGGAATTCTTCAGTATAAAATATTCCAAATTCATGTTTGTAAGAATGAAGCATCCTTGAATTTAAAATACAGTTTTCCTCATTGAAATAGATGTCTATTATCCATATACCTGTGAAATCTTTGTTGTTAATGTTATATATCCTTACATTATTTAATAGAGTCAGGAAGGGCATTTTTGGAACCTTGAGCTCAACCGAACCTAACTCATTCTTTTTTATTAAAAATAAGATGTCTGTTTGTTCCATTTTCCACCACGTGTCTTCATAATAATGGTTTCGCAGTAGTAGCTAATAATATCATAAAGATTATAGTCCCTTTGATTTAGGAACTTTTGCCAAAACCTAGATTCAATCTTTTTTTTTTTCTGTGAAAATATAACAAGGAGAATAATTCCACTGGTCTTATTAGTAAAGGAGGTAAGATTGTCCTCAATAAACCAGTAAATTTCCTCTATGAAAAGGGCCAGAAGTATTTGGACACAATCATAAATAAAATCTTCACCATCTGCTTAGTGTCAGTTGTTGTAAGTCAACATTTTATAATGTGAACACTAAAGCTTCCCTTTAATGCACTACTTGAACTAGAGCAAAGCTTTAGGTCAAATCGTCCAGCCCAGAGATGTAGTTCATCCACTCACAGAATCCTTTGGATCAGTTACAAACCTACAGCTGGGCCCAGTTTCACAACTGCGGCGATCAAGTGATATTCTTAGAGGCAAACCAGTCTGCTGGTTCAAGGGGAAAACCTTGCCCAATTTGGGAAAAGGCTCCAATCATAATACCACTTAACACACAACATTTCATATACGACGCGATGAGGGGGAGGCCAAAATAACAACGTATCGTGGGGGATGGCTGCTGATTGCTGCTGAGTTCTGGGAAGGCACAGCTCACAGGGGTTGTCATCAGAGAAGAACAGGGCTTTCACACCGCAGAAGAACTCCAAGAACTCGAGCCCGAGTGCCAGTTAGGACAAATCCTCTGCTCTGGGGACCTGGGTAGGGCCCAGTTAAAGGACTATTGAAATCCTTCCGTGTTTCCTTTTGACAGGTGCCAATAAAAGCTGCAACAGGCTGAAAATCTCCTTGTGCCTCAGGATAAAGAGATGTTTTCACAGAACTTGGGAGGTCTTAGCCAAAGAGAAAACTTCTCCCAAACAGATCCTAAAATATATGCTGTTCCCCTAAACATGGCCCCTTTCTTTAAAAGGGCAGAATCGTGGGGATGTATGGAACTTGTTTTACAGTTTGCTTATTTATTTTGAAAGAGAAGAGAGACAGTGAGTATGGGAGGGACAGAAAGAGGGAGAGAGAGAGAATCCCAAGCAGGCCCCGATGTGGGGCTCGATCTTACCGAACCATGAGATCGTGACCTAAGCTGAAATCCAGAGTCAGATGTTTAACCGACTGAGCCACCCAGGTGCCCCTGGGATTTATGGAATTTTTTTAAAGGAATTAATGCAAGGAACATAGAGGAAAGATTATTCCAGCCCTGGACAGCAAGTAGAATTCAGAATATGCTCGCCAGAGTTGCCTTACTCCCTTTTTTAAAACTATATATGTTAACATCAAACTTAACATATGCAGCACTGGCTCTTGATTGCCTGTCTTCAAAATTCAGAATTTGTTCCCTTCTCTAATCTTCTGTGTTTCTGAAAATGGAGCCACCAATCTTCTAGCTCCTTAGCCAAAAAACAGGAACCGTCCTTGGTTTCTTCCTCTCCTTTGCCCCAATATCCAACCTGTGACCAAATAAATCATACTGATCTTGCTTCCAAAACAGACGTCGAACTCACTTCTCTGCATCATCACTGTCACAACTGAGACACCATCTTATTTTAACTGGCCTCTCTGCACTGTCCCTTTCTGGTTCGTTCTTCAGAGCCAGAATGGTCTTCTTAAAACACGCATCTGTTCACACCACTCACTTTCCCATTCAGAGCCCTTTGCTGCTTTCCCTTTGCACCAAGCGCTAAATCTCAAATCCTTATCATGACTTACAGGTCCTGAGTGACCTAGAGCGGGGGTCACACACATTTTCTGGAAAGGCCAGATGGTGAATACTTTGGACTCTGTAAGCTATACAGTCTCTGTCACAACTACACCGATCTCCTGGTGGAACAAAAGCTACAGACATTAGAGAAAGGATTGGACGTGGCTATGTGCCAATAAAACTTTATTTACCAACACAAACGGCCATCCGGATTTGGCCCAAGGACCTTCTTTGGCCAACCCCTCATCTAACACATGCCGATTTCACCAGCTGCTCACTCCTTAGCTTACTTAGCCCTCCTGACACATTTCTCATTCCTGCCGTGGTGTTGCCCACTCAAGACCATCGCCCGTTCTGTTCTTCCTGGGCAGACTGCCTGTCTCACTGTCTGCAGAGACCATTCCTGAATTCCTGATTTAACTAGGTTTAATTATCAGTAACCATACATGGATTCGTGCAAGCCCTTGCTTAATGTCCGCTTTACCTTACAGTTGTGAGATCCGTGAATGGAAAGACGGGATTTGCTTTGCCCGTCTTTGAATCTCCAGCACCTGGAACAGTGCTTCACATACCGTCATTTCTTAATTAAATGTTTGCTACATTTAGAATGAATTAACGAGATCCAATCAAAACATGGAAGAAAACAAAAGACAGCAATTTGGGCTCAGGTCTGAAATACGAGTTGCTTTAAGTCTGTGACTTTCCAGGGCATTTTATTGAAAAAGTTCTGCACTTGAAATCAACAATAGGTACAAGTCAGGGTAATTAATAGGCATGTCCCCGAATCTTGATGCTACAGAGGCACTTGTGGCTGACACGCTGTGACTTACACAAAGTCATACGCAGGTCAGGCAGCCCGTCTTCATCCTGTAGCTCTGCCATCTGGAACCTGAGCCCGGAAGGTCTGAAGGTCCGCGTGGAGGTAAGAAAGAAATGGAGGAGGCCCATGGCTTTTAACCGACTTGGACTAGATGTGCCACGCTTCGCTTCCCCTCGTAATCCACTGACCAAAACTAGTTACGTGGCTCCAGTTTAGCTGCCAAACAGGCTAGGAATGGTCAGAGAGCTCAAGGAGCACCGTGACAATGAACTCCCTGCACCAGCGAACATAACAAGCAGTTCAAATAGATTTCCTAATAGTAAATAAAACTGGCTACCTACAGGTATGCTAAACCCCATATCCTGGTATGCTACCAATATTTTTATATATATTCTACCAGCTTAAAAAAGCTTTTCTTACATGCTAATTTACCTTGTTTATGGTAACATCTCACTCGGTGGTAATTACCAGCGCCTTACTCTCATGTCACCCTCAGATACTGTTCTACAAAGACTTTTAATGTTTAGTAGAGGAAAATGCTCGCTTTGTAACAATTTCATGTTATGACCATGATTTTTCTATAGACTTTATAAGCTTCAGTCATTTAAAAATGATCCTATGGCAAGTTTTGTTATAAAAGGAAAAAAGATCATAGTCCAAAAATGGACTGTAGGAGAGCGATCTTTCCAAGGAAAGAAATCTATGTCGTTTCTCTTTTGCCTCCCAAATTATTTATGTCTATATAGGTGATTCGTCAGTCATACGTTCAATCAACATTTACTGCATTCCCACACCTGGGCATCATTCTAGGGGTTCAGGTAAATGAGACAGTTCTCTTAGTGCTTGCATTGAACGGGGAATATTAAAACATATTTGAACATGATAATAAGTAAAATTTCAACAGTGTTTATTTTATTTATTTTCTACATTTTTTAAGTATTTATTTTTGAGAGAGAGAGAGAGAGAGAGAGACAAAGCGTGAGTGGGAAGAGGCAGAAAGAGAGGGGGACACAGAATCCAAAGCAGGCTCCAGGCTCTGAGCTGTCAGCACAGAGCCCGATGTGGGGCTCGAACCCATGAACCGTGAGATCATGACCTGAGCCAAAGTCGGATGCTTAACCAAGTGAGCCACCCAGGCGCCCCTCAATAGTGTTTAATCCAATATTCTCTTGTTCCCTTATTTTATTTTTGCAAACTTTTTGAGGATCTGTACTTTGAGGTCGATGTAATGTTTGTGGAATTGAGGTATCTGTATCTCCGTGAGACATTGTCTTTTCACCTCAGTAATTCTTGTTGGGTCTTTGGCAATCCTTGAGTTACACTTACAGGAATATAAAAATGTACCTTGTTTTAAAGGGATAATAATAAACATGTCTGCTCCATCAAAGAAGGTAGAAACATTTCTATAATTTGAAATCAGTCTCCTGATTTACATAGCTTGCTCGAAGGCGCTCGTCTGGAGAGATCCGTCTCTGGCACAAAACTAGACCTTCTTCTTGCACATGCAAATAAAGGCAGGAACCTAAGGAATGATGGAGAGCACGGGACTCAAACGTGAGTCCCTGTTGGCTGGGTGGTGGACTTCCCTTAGACATAACCTCCTGAGGGTCTTTCGCAGGGAGTCTGTCGATCCGCAAGGGCTCATCTTTGCCGTGGAATCTGGAAATCTTGCCTCCTTGGTTTGCCACAATGGGAAGCTGCAAGAACTTGTTTCCTCTGTAAAGGCCAGAATTATTGGAAAGATCATCAGAGCTGACAATTTAGTTGTAAATGTGATTGGAAAAATCAAGTCCAGAAAAGGTGGTGGGGGAAGCCTAGGGGAAATGTTATCTAAGACCCTACTGATGTAGAAATACGTATGAATTTTGAGCTTTGATTTATACAACGTGTATCTGGGTTTGGGGATGCCATGCGTGTGTTTAACAGCTTAAGTCACCCCTTCCCTCTTGATATGTCAGTGTATACATACATATCAGCTTGCGTGTGTGCTGATTAGATCTTAAATTACAAGTAAGGACATGTTTGGGGCCCCTGGGTGGCTCGGCCGGTTGAGCGTCTGACTTCAGCTCAGGTCACGATCTCACGGTTCGTGAGTTCGAGCCCCATGTTGAGCCCTGTGCTGAACAGCTTGCCGCCTGGAGCCTGCTTCACGATCTCTCTCTCTCTCTCTCTCTCTCTCTCTCTCAAAAATAAATAAACCTTTAAAAAAAATAATGAAAAAGATACAGACAGGTTTTTCCTCCATCACAACTTGCTTCTGTGTAAGAAGCGAAGAGAAGTTTTCTACAGCTGTACTTTAAGACAACTTGCGTCAGGAGTTGGGAAAGTTAAAAGAAATGAAATGAAAACCAGAATGTTGTTCAACCTCTGGAAGCCTCACGCCCGCCATCTTTATTAAGCTGTGCTAAGGGCCTGACGTGTTTTATTGTGCATCATCTTTGCTACAACTCTATGAGGTAAATCGTATTATCCGTACTTTATAGATGAGGAAGCTAAAGATTAGGGAAATTAAGTAAAACCGTGACTTCAGCCTGAGCTTTCTTTGTCTCTAAATCATTCTGTTTTGATAAAAGCAAAAATCTCTGTCCTGGAACTCCTAAGGAAAACTCGAGACTTCCCTAGTTCACCACCCACCCTCCCATACATTGAGATTCATCCATACCTGGAAACAAGACTCTCATTTTTTAGATTCTTCTCCAACCTATACTTTCTGTCATATTGAAAATAACAGTGGCTTTTAAAATTCGTTTCTGAACGATGAGACACTAACACCAAACGTGTTATCTGGGGTTTCACCTGCTCCCCTCCCCGACTTCCCAGATTTGTGCTCACCAGACCCTCAAGGGCGCACCTCTTCCCCCAGCCCTACCAGGCCAGTCCAAGCTCCACCAGCACCTGCCCCCATCGAGAATCCCAGACATGCAAGAACTTAGAAGTCTAGTTTTCCTACCATCGCTCGTGTGACAAATGACATTCACGCTCACAGCGCCCTTCATGGGGGCAAGTCAAGTTCTTAGGAATCCCGAGAGGCCTGCCGTTCTTTCGCTGTCAACATCACATCTGTCAAAGTACATGTAAGCAAAAGTAATGTCATTTTCAGAATAAACCTGAATCCAACTTCATATATCTCTACAAAGCGCAATAGTCGCAATTCTGGGTCTGTTCGCTTCACTCTTGTTAGTTACGCATCCTCTCCCACAGAACTGTGACACCTGAGAATTGTGTATCCATTTCAGTGTGTGAACCGAGTATGTCTGGCGTTGCTGAGAGCTGTTCTCGGTGTCATAGCAGAGCTGTAACCAAGGACCAAGATGTCCCCAAACCGTGTGGCACCTGTTGTGACCATACTACAAACTAGCTCATTGTGTTTAGGCTCAAAAGTGGGATGGAGATTAAGGTCCTCAAATCTAAGGGATACTCAAAGATGGAGAAAGCTCGGAGGAAGGGAAACATGTTCATCGCTCGGGTCCTGTGGATTCTTGGTTTTTAGTCTCTGAGGACCAGGAGTTTCTACCATGGTGACAACGGGGAGCGACCAGCACTGCCAACTGGACCTCCATTTGATAGACTCATGGCAAATCAAAGCTGGAAGGAAACTTGAAAGAATGGACTAGGCCCATGAAGCATTTTTCTCATAATTACTTGGTCAAGCTTTTTAAAGAAACTGCTACAATCTAACCTTTATATCCTGGAGATATAGAGGAAACTTAAAGGCAGGTGAGAAGAGAGGACAGAAGGAAAGGAAACAGGCATTTGTGGGAGGAAACCACACGTGCCAGCCAGAGTACTAGATGCTTCACCCGTTTAAGATCGTTCAGACTGCAAGTAACATAAAACCCAACTTAGAGGGAACATGCCAAAAAGGGGAATTTATTGGGACTGTTTCTGAAAAATCCAGGAGTCAAGCTGCAGAACTGTACAAATAGTAACGCTGTCTGGATGGATTCAACCAATATCATAAAGACTTAGCTTCTGTCCATTTCTTGACTCCACCTTCTGCTGATTTAGATTCATTTATGGTGAACTACCGGATGGCACCAAGCATGTCAGGGCCAAGTTGCAAAAAGAACCCATTTTCCGGAAGCTCAACAGTATTCCTGGAATTGAACCTCGCTGGCCTGATTGGCTCGGCGTATGTACCCATTGCGGAACCAATCACTGTGACCAGGTGGGATGGGTTAACTGAGCCGTTCAGCCTGGACTACCTTTGCCAGGGATGAAAGTGGGAGAGGGTTAACCCCTTGCATCAAAATTTGGGTACTGTTGCCACAAAAGAGCCAGTGGATGCCGAGCAGGTGACGTCTGCTGCGTAGACATTCACCCCTGACCTGCAGGTGAATTTTACTGTGTCTTCTCTTTAAGATTCTGGGCTCCTTGAATCTATTAACTAGAATCGCAGGTAGAAGACCTTCACCGTGTGTGAACTGGGTTGAGCCCCTTTATAAGACCCAAAGCCAGTCCAATAGGAAAAGAAATAGGGAAGTGAATTTGTGTAGGCAATGTGTATTTTTTCTTCCTCGAACTAGGAGTACTCCCCATCCAGCCTCCACACCCAGCCTGGGGTCATCCTTCACCTCTGTATAAGTCATCCCTTTCCACGGATCACCTGGTCTACTAGAAAGCCTTGCCGACTTTGAAGATTTGCCTCAGATTTGCCTTCTTACATCTCCTCCACTCTCGGGGCTTGGGGATGCCTCTCTAATAGGTAGTGGTCCAGCTCAGGCTCTCTTCCCACCCTCCCGACCCTATCTCCCAAGTTCCCAGCACTCACAGGTATTGCGGAAATAGGCAACATGCTGTTTATTTTTCAAGTAGCTTGGATTACTGGCGAATGTTATCATTTACTTTCTCAGCTGGCGAGAGAAGGCAGAGCACTCTTCTGTGAACAATTTTCCATTGTTTACCGGGAGGTTATTTCCTGAATTTGTATACATTTATTTACACTGGAGTTGTGGGGAAACATCTTCTGAAATTGGAAGTATGAACTGTAGGGGGATTCTCGTTTTATTTCCAGTTCATCGTGTGGGGTTTTACATGCTTGTTTATATTTAACTAAATGCCTATCAGTATGGTCATCTTATATGGGATTGTTTAGAAGATGTCTGTGTATCTTGCTAAACATAAGAAATCCAAACATATGTAGCTTGGAATAACAAGGTTTACAAACATACGTGTGTATCTGTTTTTAAATTTCCCTTCTATCCTTTATTTAAATAAAGGCCAATGCCTACATCCACAGATACACCAGCACCCAAAGACACTCATGGAAAATGCACACCCACAGGCCTAGGATAAACAAGTCAAAGACCACAAGAACAGAAGAAACTAACAGGCGTGTTTGTTTGTTTTTAAAGCTAGTATTTCCAACTCAACGATGGAAAACTTTCCTAGGGTCACATATGGAACCAGAGCTGTAACTGTTCAGCTGCGAGCGTTCGGTTCTGTCAGCTTCTAAAGGTGCTGTCGCTTTGTCCGGTAGAGCTGACCCCATCCTGTTCGTTCAACAGACAGCGAGGCTCGCCCTACCTGTCCGTGCCCCCAACAGAACTGTTACTGCTTTCGTCCTTCTGTTCATCCAGGTCTTCAACAAATACGGACTGTTAACTCTGTGCCAGATCCTGAGGGAGGAATGAGAAATGTGAAACAAGACAGGATCCATAAGTTCAGGCAGCTTTCAGTCTAGAGGGAAGACGGACAAGACAATAGACCATTGAAATATAATATGATGGATACTGTGATTCCAGGGCACACTTTCTTCCCATGAAGCTTCATCTTCTGAGACTTAGGTTTCCCATCGGTGAGGTGCAAAGCACGCGCGAAGGCACAATGAAACCTCAGTAACTATAGCCCTCTGAGATGGAGCGTGTCAGCCTCCATAGGTAGCTCTTCCAAATGCACACCGACCTCTGAATTTACCACTTTGCATGGACTCCATCTACGCAATGGTCCTGAGGTTGGCACCATGGTTACCAGGAGGGGAAGACAAAGGCAGGTCGCTGGAAAAGAAGGTACAAATTGGGTTTATATGTGAAAATACCCCATTCACATGTAACTGACTGAAAACTAAAAGTAAATGAGATATATTTTAACCTAGTTGATTAGCAAAACTTAGTGTCGGTAAGAGCATAGAGAAGCAAGTCCTCTTATATGCCATTGGGGGAGAGTGTACTTTTGCGGGGACCCTTTAGCTATATTTGAAATCATTCTAAATGTGCTCACTCTTTGACTCAGCAATCCTATCTCTAGCAATTTATCCTAGAGGTAGTCTCACATAAGTGCAACAAAGATACACGAATAGATGCGCTCATTACAACATTCATTGCTTGTTACAGAAACTGGTGAAAAAGAAAAGAAGTATCTGGCCAAGGAAGACCAATAATAAACTGTGGGTAATTCCATACTATTAAATTAAGTATTTCCACATGAAGTGATAAAAAGCTATCCAAGATACGTTAAATGAACAAAAGCAAGTTCAGGAGCAATAGGTACAGTAAGAGTGTATTTCCATTTTGAAGAGGGGAATAGATACACAGTCTCATGTGTATAGAAAATTCTAGAAGGGTATACGGGAAACTATCGGCAGTCATTACTCTGGGGAGTGGGGCTGCCGGTCTAAGATAGAAGCAATACTTTTATTTATTTTTCACTTTTTACCCTTCCACGGTGTTTGAGGGACATTTTTGTTTTTTGCAGTTTTTTTAATTTAAGTAAAACTAGTTTTAAACCACCAAAAATAATTTTCTACTGTTTTTCCTTTAAAGGATCATATTGTACAGGATCATATTAGGGACTCTCAGAAGTCTTATTTCATTTTGTTTAAAACAGGCATTCAAAAATCTATTTGTGCAAAGAATTTCGTTGTTGTTGCTTTGCCTAATAACTGTTAATATGTCGCACGAGTCCTCCTGAGGCAACACTGACCTAAGGAATCATGGGGACATTATGACCACCCTGAAGTCATATTAGCCAGGCCGTGGGAGACAGAATTTCTGACTCAAGATCCAAAGTTCTGTTGAGGGGCACCCGGGTGGCTCAGCTGGTAAAGCATCTGACTCTTTATTTCGGCTGAGGTCATGATCTCATGGTTCATGAGCCCCGCATTGGGTTCCGTGCTGACAGCTCGGAGCCTGCTTTAGCAGTCTCTTTCCCTCGATCTCTGCCCCTCCCCGACTTGTGCATATGCTCTCTCTCTCTCTCTCTCTCAAAATAAATAGATAAACTTTTAAAAGATACTTTGAAGTTCAGTTGATGTCCTTCAGAAACTTACTGTGCCATCAGAATGGAGCAGGAGCTCTGATTCATTCACACTAAATAAAACGTACCTTGTTTCTTAGGTGGGGAAATAGCATTCCAGAAATTTCTGTAAATCTCAGAGGAGAGTTCGGAGTTTCCTAAGAAGAGTGAGGAGTGGGGGCAAAGAACCTGCTCTTCCACTGGAGTTCCCGAATACGTGTCTCCCAAATGAGGCTATTCATTGAGACCCACTCACTGCTTTTCATTGGATATTTCAAACAATTGCCATTATCAATGAATACACACCCCTCTCCGGGGAGGGGAATAAAACAAACATTTCTCTTCAAAGGTGATAGGATAAAAATGAAATAAGCAGAGGGAGGACTGGGGGTAAAACCGTCTTTTCTCTGTGCCTGACCTACTGTTATTTCAGCGGTTTCTACTTGCACAGCCCTCCTCTGCAGCTAAAACCATAAAACTGTGTCAATCGAATATCGATACTTCCTACAAAATCACTGCTGCCGTTGAAGCCAGAGGTAATGAAGTTGCCTGCCAGTCAGGCTCCTGGGGAGGAGGTGAGGAAGCTGCCTGGGACGCCAGTGGGGGTCTCAGAAGAGTCTGGGCCTCTCTCACCTCCCCAGGAGAACGGGTTGAGATGATTCAAGAGCAAATGAAATCTGCAGGTGGTCCCCTTGAAGAGTGAGGCCTAGTTCCCGCTTCTGGGCGGCGGTGGACGCACAGAGGGACAGACACGCCTCCAAGGGGACAGCGGGCGCTCTATGCCTGTTGGGATGGGCTTTGCCAGCGAGGTGGTGAGGGAGAGGAAGACCTCAGAAGGCATATATATCTGTCTCTGTCTCCCTTCCTCTCCTTGATCTGCGTCCCTCCTTTCGCAGCTAGTCTGTTTTCTTTCTGTAATGTCTATTTATTTTTGAGACAGAGGCGGAGACAGAGACAGAATGTGAGCAGGGGAGGGGCAGAGAGACAGGGAGACCCAGAATCCGAAGTGGGCTCCAGGCTCCGAGCTGTCAGCACAGAGCCCGACACGGGGCTCGAACCCACGAACCGCGAGATCGTGACCTGAGCCCAAGTCGGACGCTGAACCGACAAAGCCCCCCCGGGTGCCCCTCCTCTTGCTTTCATCATCGGGGTGAGTTGGATTGCTCTGGCGGACTTGGGGATGTGCTGGGCTTACTGTCCATTACATTTCCTGCTGGGCCCTGACGCCGTACGCTAAGGCCAACTTGTCGTAAGAGTGTCTCTGATCAGAGGGCAAGGGTAGTTGAGCCAGTTTTGCCTGGAATGGGGAGAAGGAGACTTACCAGCAATTTCTACTGCCAGGAGGAAGGCGCCAGGCGAGCGGGTGCCCCGCGGCCACCCGCACCTGGCACGACCCTCCACTTCCTGTGTAGTTCCCTTCTTCACGTGGACCCGTCTGTCTGCTGAACTTCATTTCCATGCCACCCCCACTCCCAGCCCCCGATGTCAGCAACACACCCGTTAGCAGGTAACACTTGGCTGGTTGTCCAGCCTGTGTGTCACCCCCCCCCCCCCCCCCCCCCCCGCCCAGTTAAGACGCCAGCTTCTGAAAGGCTCCCGTGCAGTCCTTCCCACAGCACCAAACACTGCACTAGGTACCCACGTGCGCATGATCCGAATCAGTAATTCAAGAAATGTTGCCACCCATGGGGCGCCTGGGTGGCTCAGTCGGTTAAGCGTCCGACTTCGGCTCAGGTCACGATCTCACGGTCCGGGAGTTCGAGTCCCGCATTGGGCTCTGTGCTGACGGCTCAGAGCCTGGAGCCTGCTTCGGATTCTGGGCCTCCCTCTCTCTCTGCCCCTCCCCTGTTGGTGCTTTGTCTCTCTCTGTCTCAAAAATAAATAAATGTTAAAAAAAAAAAAAAGAAAGAAATGTTACCACCCATTTCTTGATGCTCTGGGCCTACAGCTACAGTATGTGACACCCCTTCCTTTTCTGTAGGACACGGAACCTAGAGCTGGCCTGACACTTCGGTCCTTTGACGGCCCAGTTTCTGTCCCTGGATAGATAACTGCCAAAAAAATGAAGTTTCTCCCGTGGAAAAGGTCTCTACGGTGTCCCAGGGAGTTTGAGCTTGCTGTGTGACCAAAGAGGGTGCATTCCTCAATATGGTTATGGAAGTAGAAAAGCAGAAAAGCAGAAATGGTGACAAATTTAGGTCAGAAGCAGGAGGGGAATATTCTAGGTTACTTTTCTATAGCTCTGATTTTCTAGCACGATATAAAATGTGCATCTTCCTCTATGGCTTTAAGTTTGTTAGCCACTAAATACTTAATATGTTTCAGGATGTATTTCCAGAGATACTTACATTGATTCATTGACTATTGCCAATCAGGACTGGGAATTTTTTTTTTAAGTTTATTTATTTATTTTGAGAGAGAGAGAGAAAGAGCGAGCAGGGGAGGGGCAGAGAAAGAGGGAGAGGGAGAATCCCAAGCAGGCTCTATACTGTCAGTGCAGAGCCCTACATGGGGCTCAAACTCATGAACCATGAGATCACTACCTGAGCTGAAATCAAGAGTAGGACGCTTCACTGACTGAGCCACCCAGGTGCCCCAGGACCAGGCCGTGGCTTCGTAATGTATTTAAATATATGACAAAATAAGTCTTGACTCATTGATTTTTCAAAAAAAAAATGTATTCTCATTGCTTTATGTTTTCCTTTAGGTTTGTTTTTTTCAAATTCCAATAAACTCTTGTAGAATTAATTTTTTTCTTACCAGTTATTGCTGGTATATAGGGAAATCAATTTAATAGCAAAACTTTTAAATTAACTTGATGGATTTTACGTTGGTTTCACTATTGTTTTCAATCATCTGATTTTCTTTCTTCATAATAGTTACGAATTTTATTTCTACTTTTTATCTTAATGCACTGACCAGAGCAATGTTATATAGTGCTGGTATTACTAAGCATCCTTGGCTTTACTGTGACAGTCTATATTGTTTCACTGTAAAGTATCCTAAAAAAACGATCGGCTCAAGATATTCTAACTTTGAGAAACCTATTTTTTTCATATTGTATCTTTTTCTCAAATGATTGATATTAAATAGTAATGAATGCCTTTATTTGTTTAAGTTTTTTTTTTTTTTACTTATTTTTGAGAGAGAGAGAGAGAGTCAGCATGAGTGGGGGACGGGCAGAGAAAGAGAGGGAGAGAGAATCTGAAGCAGGCTCCATGGTGTCAGCACAGAGCCTGACACAGGGCTTGAACTCACGAACCATGAGATCATGACCTGAGCCAAAATCAAGAGTCAGGTGCTTAACCGACTGAGCCACCCCAGGCGCCCCAATGCCTTTTGATATATATTGAGATTATCATGTTTTCTTACGTATACCTACTGATGTGAAAAAATAGAGACCTATTCATATTAATAGAAAAATAGTTTGCAGCTCTGTTTATATTTATATGTGTAAATGTGATGTGTATACCTGTAATAAACATTTTACTAGCTTGACAATTTGAAACAAATCACAAGTAAAGCAACCAGATCCTGAAGTCATTTTTTTAAATTAATTTATTGACTGTGTTTTCAATTTCTTTTATATATTTTGGTTTATACCAATTTCTTTCATGTTGAGATAATTTTGATAACGTTTGTCTACCAAGAAAAATCACTCTGTTTCTTTAAGATTTAAAAGTTTATCTGGGGTGCCTGGGTGGCTCAGTCGGTTAAGCGTCCGACTTCAGCTCAGGTCATGATCTCACAGTCTGTGAGTTCGAGCCCCACGTCGGGCTCTGTGCTGACAGCTCAGAGCCTGGAGCCTGCTTTGGATTCAGTGTCTCCCTCTCTCTCTGCCCCTCCCCTGCTCATGCTCTGTCTCTCTCTGTCTCAAAAATAAATAAAAACATTTTTAAAAAATTAAAAAATAAAATAAAATAAAAATAAAAGTTTATCAGCGTGGACATGTACACTTTTCTGACCTTCAAGAACCCTATATCTGATATATGCCATCTGGCAGAAGAAAACAGCGTGGGTGCTTGCCTGTCCTTGAGTGGGGTGGAAAAAACACAAACAAACAAACAAACAAAAAAAAAACAAATAAAAAAGAAAGAAAGAAAATGTCTCCCCTGAGATGCCAAACCACATATCCGCCCTCAGGCAGATTCGGTGCCAGAATTCATTCTGCCAGTGTATTCCAAAAATCTAGTTAAAGTAGTTATGGGCAGTATTGCCCCCGAGGCGTCAGGCAGAAACAAAAGTAAATCTCCAAAGGGACGCTCTTTAAACGTAGGCCTCTGAGAATGTCTCAGATAAAGTTGCTGGGAACTTTAGACTCGCAGTAGGGGGAAAAAAAGAAATCACAAAACTCACTGTCATGAGCACATGGCAATAGCCATCCCCAACAACAGAAAGGGGAATGAGACTCATAAAGACCGCAGATTTGGGGACAACAAAACACACAATATACTACATCGGCTATCGTTAAAGAAATAAAAGAGAATGTTAATAGTGTGGCTAGAGAGAAAGAGACAATCCAAACTGATGATGCAGACCTGAATAATGTTTACAAAGGAAGAAGAAAATAATTCCAACTTGAAATTCAAGGGACAACGTAAACATGAGAATAAACACAGATAAAGGGAGAACAGTAAGCTGGAAGACAAATCGGAAGAAATCACCTAGAATCTAGCCCAGAGACAGAGATGGAAAGTATCACAAAGAGACCAAGGCACATGAAGATAGAATCCGACCAGCTGCTGTATCTCTAACCCAAGTTCCATGAAGACAGAATAGAGACAAAGGGAGAGCCACCAGCTAAGTAATTTCCAAAATTAGTTTACAAAACATGAGTCTTAAGATTCAGAAAACCCAGTGAAGTCAAAAGAGGTAAGCAAAAAAGAAAGTCCCACCTCCAGATAACCAAGTAAAACTACAGAACCCCAAAGGCAAAGAGAAAACAATAGAAACATCCAGATATGAAAGAAAAATCACCTGCAAATGACCTGCCGTTGAATGAAGAGTTGACTTCTTCACAGCATCAGTACAAGCTAACCTATATGAACAATATCTTTCAAGTGCTGAGAGAAGATGTTTTCAATCTGTTGTCACATGCCAATCTTTCGCAAATGAGCATCACATAAAGACACTTTTAGAACAGCAAAAGCCTTCAACAGAACCTCATTGAGGAACTTCAACTTGAGATACAACATGGGAAAAGGAAAATGACCCTGGAGACAAGATGTGAGATCCAGAAGGAAGCTGTGAACAGATAAATATAAACAAACATTGACTGTATTAAAACAAAACTGAATATATATATATATATATATATAATCAGAATTAAAATACTCGAGGGTTCTTATATGATTCTGGAGAAACTTTGACTTTAATATGGATGCTTAAGTCTGTGGATAATCCCTAAAAACAGAAACCAAGTATATAATTTCCAAACTGGTAAAGAGGGAAAATGGACTAGGGAGTAAAATCAAAAAGAAGGCAAAAATTTTTTTAAATTAAATGTTCTTTTGTTTAATTAGTAAATCTTTATTCATTTTTGAGAGAGACAGAGCATGAGTGGGGGAGGGGCAGAGAGAGAGGGAGACATAGAATCCGAAGCAGGCTCCAGGCTCTGAGTTGTCAGCACAGAGCCCGACGCGGGGCTCGAACCCACAAACAGTGAGATCATGGCCTGAGCTGAAGTCAGATGCTTAGCCAACTGAGCCACCCAGGTGCCCCTAAATTTTTTTTTAATGTTAAAAAGAAACAAAATGTTGGAAAAGTGGAACAAATAAAAAACAGAAAATAAAGTTCAAGACTTTTCTGAATGTAAAGATGTTCACAACATCTTGTTAAAAGATGTAGGAAGATAGCCAGAAACTGGTAACATAGCTTCAATATAAAGCAAACAATGTCAGAAGTAAAAGAAAATATTAGAAATTTTATCCTATTCAGGACAGATTTTTAATATACCTATTTCAATAATTGATCAAGCGGAGAATTCAGAAGAATTTAGTTGATTAGAAGCACACAATTGATAAGACTGTTCTTTTTTTTTTTTTTTAATTTTTTTTTTTTGAACGTTTATTTATTTTTGGGACAGAGAGAGACAGAGCATGAACGGGGGAGGGGCAGAGAGAGAGGGAGACACAGAATCGGAAACAGGCTCCAGGCTCTGAGCCATCAGCCCAGAACCCGACGCGGGGCTCGAACTCACGGACCGCGAGATCGTGACCTGGCTGAAGTCGGACGCTTAACCGACTGCGCCACCCAGGCGCCCCCCGATAAGACTGTTCTAATGGACTTACTAAAATTTAATTCAACAGCTAAAAACTTCTATTCAAGCACCCAGGTAACTTATGAAAACTGACTATGTATGAAGCCATTCAAGAGCTCTTAGAGTATCATTAGGATCACATTCTCTGACTTAACGCAGTTGAGTTAGGATTTGCTTTAAAAATGTATTTTATGATGAGTAGCATCGGGTCTTTAAGTGTGTTTAACCTGCTAATGGTTTTTTTTTTTATTTAAAAAAAATTTTAACGTTTATTTATTTTTGAGAGACGAGAGAAACAGAGCACGAGGAGGGGGAGGGGCAGAGAGAGAGGGAGACACAGAATCCGAAGCAGGCTCCAGGCTTTGAGCTGTCAGCACTGAGCCTGACGCGAGGCTCAAACCCACGAACCGTGAGATTGTGACCTGAGCTGAAGTCAGTTGCTTAACTGACAGAGCTACCGAGGCGCCCCTGTTAATGGTTATTTTTATGACTGAAATGACCATGGATCCGAGGCAGCTCATGTACTCTCCGAAGAAAAGTTTCCATTTCTCTTTGGAGAACAGGGGACTTCTATAGCTTTGATCGTAAGTGTTTCACTCGAGAACCTTCTAGAGCTCGGTGTTCTATCAATGCAGGTGGCAATGCTGCTTCACTGCCACTACTGAGGCTCCTGCTGCTGTTACCAAGTCTTTGTGTCTTGACCTCCACTCAGAACTGTAGACTAGTAGCTGTTATAACAGATAAAATAACAAGCGTTGGGGATATGGAGAAATTAGAACCTTTGTTGCGTTGCCGGTGGGAATGAAGAAATGCGGTAGCCGCTGCATTAGGCACAGTAGCCCAAAGGCGGAAGAATGCATGAATGGATCGACGGATGGACGCATACACAAAATGTGGCCCTTCCATGCACGGGAATAGTATGCAGCCTGTAAAAGGAAAGAAATTCCGACACCTGCTACAACATGGATGAACCTGAAAGACATCATGCTAAATGAAATAAGCCAGTCATAAAAAGACAAATAGCATAGAATTCCACTTATATGAGCTACCTAAAGTAGTCAGATTCATAGCGAAAGATAGAATGCTGGTTGACAGGGGCTAGGGGAAGGGGGAGGTAGGGGTCAGTGTTTAATGGATATAGAGTTTATATGGAGAGATTAAAAGACTATGGGTCCGGATGGCGGTGATGGTGACAGGACAATGCGGGCGTACTTAAGGTGAGACCGCTGTATACTTAAAATAGGTTAAAATGATAAATTTTATGTTATGTATATTTTACCACGATAAAGAAGAAACATTTCAACACTGCTGTGCCTATATCTAGGAATAGTCTGCCACTGTTTTGATATAATATTGATATAATAAACAATCTTCCTGCTTTGAGAGACGCTAACTCAGTTCTCCGTTTCTAAAGTCGCTCTTACTACACCAGAGACAGGTCAGAACAAGAATATTGTCTGGGGATGCATTACATCTGTGTAGTACTTTATATTTGAAGGAGGATGTGTATGCGTCCTAACGGATTTAATCCTTGCGACAGCCTTATAAGGTAAGTGGTACTGCTCCCTTTTCATTGGTGTAAGGAGATGAAGCCTGAGAGATTAAGTTGTCCAGGACCACTGGGCTGTTAGGATGCTTGGGGTCAAGAACTTCTCTTCGGACGAAAGCCACCGATCTCCCAGTATACACAAATAGTTGTCACCTTACTGTGGACTACATTTAATATCCCAAAAGCAAAGTGTTGTGCATGTTAAACTGAATGAAGAGAAGAAAAGGAAAGATAACATTGCCTTCCCGGTGGCCAAAGAATAATAATTATATGACCGTACGCTCTGAATCCTGTTGCCACGTTTGTGGCTCTTTACCGGGCTCTTATTTCCAAACGTTCGTTGTGTTTAAACTCTGGTCGGCTCTTCGTGTTTTTGGACTTCAGCCTCTATAAAAATACCCTTTCATTTGGGGGTTGAGGGTGCTTTTCCCTAAAATTCATTGTTTTAGGTTGCAGCTATTCAAATTTTGATCTAAATTCTCGAAACTTTCAGTCTGATTTCAATAAAACCAAGTAACCAGGTTGTTCTCTCATTGCCATGCGAGAACTGTTTCGTCTTGGGTCTTAAATTTCCTTCTTTATTGTTCTTCTTGGACTGGATGGCTAAATGGGAGGAGGCTGGCAAAACACCATCGCTGCCCCTGGTAGTTTGACGAGCCCCCCTAGAACACATAGCTGGGTGGGAGCACCCTCCAGCCTCTCAGCACGCGGCTAGCCTTCACTGTCCGTGGAAGCGTGCCATCGATGAGTGAGCTCAGAACCCCAGCTCTTGTGCATCAGAATGTGCACCCAGAAGTTTTCTCTGTCTGCGGGAAGATTTGGTACCTTACAGAAGAGGGGTGGTATTGACACCCCCTTGTCGAACAAGCCTTTCTGAATCTATTACCTAGTAACGTAAATAACATTCCCTGAGGCAATAATGGGTAACAGGATTTTTTTTTAAGTTTTATTTTTAAGTAATCTCTACCACCTGGGTGTGGCTCAGTTGGTGGAGCCCCCGACTTCAGCTCAGGTCATGATCTCCTGGTTTGTGGGTTCAAGCCCCTCGTCAGGCTCTGTGCTGACAGCTCAGAGCCTGGAACTTGCTTCACATTCTGTGTCTCCCTCTCTCTCTCTGCCCCTCCCCCTCTTTTGCTCATTCTCTCTGTCTCTCTCCCTTCCCTCTCTCTCTCTCAAAAACAAATAAACTTTTTTTAAAAATTAAAAAAGAAAAGGGGCGCCTGGGTGGCTCAGTCGGTTAAGCGTCCGACTTCGGCTCAGGTCACGATCTCGCGGTCCGTGAGTTCGAGCCCCGCGTCAGGCTCTGTGCTGACTGCTCAGAGCCTGGAGCCTGTTTCCGATTCTGTGTCTCCCTCTCTCTCTGCCCCTCCTCCGTTCATGCTCTGTCTCTCTCTGTCTCAAAAATAAATAAATGTTAAAAAAAAAAAAAAAAAAAAGCTCCCAAGCTCTACCGACTGACCCAGCCCAGAGCCCCATGGGTGACAGGCATTGAGGCTTTGCAATCCTTGCCCCTCCCCTCTGTGAGGTATCTGCAGAATGTACCCTGGCTGGTTACACATTGAATGTTCAGAGATGGTCCCTCTGCTTCCTCTTTCAAGCTGTTGCAGCTATGGTGAGGGGAAAACAGTGGACAGTCTCCTTGCCCCTGTGTTTGCTGCACGGATTCTGACGCCAGCTGTCCCGCCTCACGCATACAAAAAAATTCAGGAGCACTCGCTTCCCTTTCAAATGCTGACAGCATATTTTGGGACTCCCTTCCCTTGTGTTTTGCTGTAAAATTCATACTCCAGTATGCTCCGAGCAGTGGAAGAAGTGAAGTACTTAAAAAGATAATGCACGCCCACCATTTGGGCAACACCAGAGAACTTTTTCTTTTGTACATACCTGGTGTATTGCTTCTCGTCGCATACCTCACATTTATGAAGCGCCTACTCTGGGCCAGAAATCGTGGCGAGCACTTCACGTGCGTTACGTTCTATAGTCCCCACCGCAGACCTGTGTGATAGGTACTAACATTCTGATTTTTACAGCAAACAAAACAAAAACCTTGCAAGGTAAAGAGAGTAAGTGGGCATACAGCAAGCAAGTGGCCTATGTTGTTCAACGGGTTGTTTTTTTTTTCTTTTTAATGTGTAAAAACCGTACAAGCCAACCTCCAATAGATCATTGCCGTAGCCTTTAGAATCCTAAATTAGAATTTTCAGAATCGGGCTTGCCAACCCCTATCAGTACCTTATACACATTAATATTTTGTGTCGGCAAGGGGTGGGGGGAAGAACCAAATATCTTAATGTTGTTTTCATGCATTTCAGATCTCTTACTATTTTCCTCCCAACTTCCTCTTCTGTGTGATTTAAACAAATAATAACAACAGACGAACTCTTAACGTTCCTGCCAAGACTGTACTTTTTAATGCCTTGGTCACTCTGCTTTCAGCTTAAAACTTCATTTGATTTTCTATATTCTAGGAAAGAGTGAAAAGTACAAAGTGGATGTACTTTATTTGAAATTACAAAAATATAGCAAAAAAAAAATTTGACGGCAACCAAAATTGGAAAGTATCTCCATGTCATGAATGAAGGAGCCTTTTCTCTTAATGCTATGAGGTCAAGCCCATTTTTAGAGAGAAGCTTGATTTTTTTTAGGTGGTAAAGATATTTTACTTTATTTTATTTTTTTTAATGTGTATTTATTTTTGAGACAACGAGAGAGACAGAGCACGAGCCAGGGAGGGGCAGAGAGAGAGGGAGACAGAGAATCCAAAACAGGCTCCAGGCTCCGAGCTGTCAGCACAGAGCCCGACTCAGGGCTTGAACCCACGAACCGTGAAATCGTGACCTGAGCCGAAGTCAGATGCTCAACCCACTGAGCCACCCAGGCATCCCTAAGATATTTTATTCTAATATAATTTCAACAAAATATTTTGCAATCCATTTAACATAAAAGGAATACATATTTACTGCACATCTACTTTGTTCTCAGAATTTAAGAAGAATATAAGCTCTACGTGATAAGAAACAGCTTCTGCCTAGAGAGCGTATAATTTAGTGGATGAGAGAAGATGAACACACTGATAAATTTGATTATACCCAAGGCAGAACTTATTAGGTGTTCTTCTTCTCCTTCCTTCCAGTTTTTTAGCAAGACCTAAAATTTGTTCTTTAAAATATGTTGGGGGGTGCCTGGGGGTTCAGCAGCTAAGCGTCCGACTCTTGATTTCAGCTCAGATCGTGATCTCGTGGTTTGTGAGATGAAGCCCCGTGTCAGGCTCTGTGTGGACAGTGCAGAGCCTGATTGGGATTCTCTCTCACCCTTTCTCTCTGCTCTTCCCCCCAAGCTGTGTGTGCACACACACACACATACTCTCTCTCTCTCTCTCTCTGTCTCTCTCTCAAAAGTAAACACACTTAAAATAAGATGAAATGAAATGAAAAATGAAATGACATGGCATGAAATAACATCGTAACTCTGTTCTCTTCGGAGAAGCTTGACTTTGAATTTCAGAGGTAGCCCAGTTTTGTGGTCAGAGATTAGACTCTGTTTTTCTTCTGTTGTATTATCTGATTACAACGATTTACTCTTAAACCCGGTTTGAAACGCTGACAGATGCTTCTGTGTTACCCGCTTTAAGGTGCGTCTTTGTGTCCCTCTCATACCAGAGTCATCAGAAGTGGGACCTTCCCTGGTGGTTCACACCACTGTCCCATTTGCAGTCACATACCTGGAGCACAGCACTGAGGATGTGCAGGAGCTAATCTACCAGCAGCTGGAAAGCATTTTGCCAGGTCTGCCTCAACCAGTTGTCACCAAATGCCAGAAATGGAGATATTCCCAGGTAATCAGAGAATCCAGGGGTATGGGCACAGTTTTCTTAATCAAACCGACTGGGTCAGCAGAACTGATGATGTTTTTTTCTCATCTTTGCCACTCTGCAGTAAAAAAAAAAAAAATGGACGATCTGATCTCTGGGGCAAATATTTGCTTGCCTCGTACATGGCTGTGAACTTCTACGGGTCTTTTTAGCCTGTTATTTCCCAATAAGCGATGCACGCAATTTCCCCTGGGCTTATGTTCAAAGACTAGCATCTCAAGACTTATACACCCTGAAAATACGGGGTTTCCTATTCAAGCAAGGCAGGTTGTTTATCAAAATGCAGCTGTTTCTCTGGGGTTTTTCTAAATCAGTACTGTGGTTATATAGAAACCACTTGAACCTCCCCAATTTTTTGCAATGTGTTAGATTAACCTTGTTAGTGTATTTCGCTACCACAATTTTCATTTTTGTTAAGTTCCCACTTTGGTTTTGACTGCCGCAAGCAGGGTTCTTTGGGGGACAAAGGTGAATACCTGTAGAATTCAGCTACGCAAGCTGTTTTTCAGGGTTTGATCAACCTGCTGATGACTCTACTGGCTCAGACTTCAAGCTCTTTACTCTAAGTAAATGTTGACTTTTGCGACAACCTCTGCATATTCCAACAGAAGTTTGTGAATATTTGTAGAAAAAAATCTTTTGATCTGTAAACTCAGTTGTAAAGCCATTGGGGATAGTGGAGTGAAGGTCAGAGGGAGAAAAGGAGCGGTGACGTGTCTTCCCCAAGATTTCTGAGCCTGTTGACTAACCAATTTATCCGCACTATTGGTTACCCAAAAGCAGTATTGTGGGAAATTGCAGCAGATTTTGTATATTTTAAAGGGCTATCCAAAATCAGAGGAAATGGTAAACTACTTCCTAAAATATGACAGCATGTCTGTGTGTTTACCCGTGTCATCTCAAGTTCAATTATACAGTGAACCTTTGGGGAAAATATTTGCTTAAACAGATCATGGTCACTTTAGAAGACTTTCCTCTTTCCTTCTAAAAAGCATTGAAAGATCCCAATAGCTAATGTCTTTAAGTGATACTTAATTCCATTTTAGGTTGACTTGAAAAAGAAGACAGGGGAATCATCTTGTCGGTATAATTTGAAGCTAGATACATTACACAGTCATTTGGCAATTTATAAATACTCCTTTAAAAGAAACAATAGTTTGCGAGTTTCTTCTTGTGATTTCTGCAAAATAATAAACTTAAAAGATGGGCTCAAACCACCTTATGTCTTCAAATTTAATGCATTAATAGAAATAGATTTGTCCTAACCACAAAATGACCTATTCAAAGTTGTGCAATATCACAAAATTTAATAAAAAATATCTGAACACAAAGTACATCCAAGCCGGAGCAATGATTTTTATTACAATTTGGATGTTCTCTCTTGAAATTGTCCCAGTGCGTTTACAGCTCTGTGTCATGAAATCTACATTGGCTGCAGGGTCTAAAAGGGAGTGAGCTGTTTCATTTAAACTTAGAAGCTTGCATTTTCTACTCTTCTCCTGTCTACCCTTCTCCTAGTAGCCTGAGGGTACAAAGCATAACATTGTCATTTGTGGCAGAAATCTTGCCCATATTGTGAAATAGACGATAGGTAGATAAGTAGGTAGGTAAGTAGATGGATGGATAGATAGATAGATAGATAGATAGATAGATAATCTCCCATACCACCTTAGAAAAAGGAATAGGAATGACAGGTCCAGAGATATAATAGGATTTAACTAGTTTTCAGTTATTGTTCCCAAGGGAACATTTCTCCAGTGCTTTTCAAAGGTCCGTCATAACCTTTGAAAGCTGACATCAATGTAAGCACCTGTTATTCCCTCACTGTCCCGGAACACCTGAGCTACCTTCAACAAGTTCATGGATGTATGTGCATGACTATGGTCTACCACGTGCATAAATGGAAGGGGAGGATTGTGTAGGGGCAGGGACAAAAAAGAAAGAGGAACAACCAACTTGTTTGGAAGTTCCCTTCATTTCTGAGCAGCAGTGTAGTCCCCATAATGGGGAGATCCCACCCCTATTTTCTTCCAGCCTGGATCCCACCCTGTTTCTTTTCTTCCTCTTCCTCTCCTGTTCCACCCCAAACATCTCCTATCCTTCACACTCTAGCCTCTTCCTTTTCTACCCCTTTCTGCCAAATGATAAAGCCCCTCAAACCCTCATTTTACAAAACCCTAGAGAGACCACAGGATGGGTGTCCCCTACACCAGGCAGCAGTGAGCGGTGTGGCTTCCCCATCCTAGACCCCTCGGGATTGGCTCTTTAGCTCCATTCATTTTATCTTTTCCCTTTTTTCTCTTTCTTTGTGTCCCTGCACTGCATCCTGCTACCCAGTGGCTGTGAAGGGGAGGGGCAAAGAGGGAAAGAGAGAGCAATGATGGGCACCCAGTGTGACAGCCCAGGAGCTGGGCCACTGCGAAATGTGATCCCATTTAGTATCGGGAGTAGTCTGATGAGGTGGCTAGTTTTAGCCCACTATAGCAATGAGAAAACCATGAAATGACCTCCCTAAGGTCCCATGACTAGTCATGACAAAGGTAGTCTTCCCAGCCTCTCCGTCCTTCCCTGCTCTTCACGGACCTTCTGTACCATAGGGCTGTGGCCACAAGCCTCCACAAGCTTAGTAGCTGGAAACGACATAAATTTATTACCTTAAGTTCTGGAGGTCAGAAGTTCAAGACCAGTTTTGAAGTGTGGGCAGGCTGTTTTTCTCTCTGTGGTCTCTAGGAGAGGATCCATTTTCTTGCCTGTTGCAGTTTTTGCAAGTTGCCCGCATTCCTTGGCTCGGAGCCCTTCCCGCACCTCCAGAGCCAGCAGCAGCCGGTCAAGTCCTTGTTGCGCGTCACTATGGCCCTCGCTTTTGCCCCTACTCTTCCTTTGACGACCTTGTGATTACTTTGGGCTCTCCTAGATAATCCAGGAAAATCTCCCCATCCGGGGTCCAAGTGATTACCAACGTTTATTCCAGCTGCAACCTTACTGCTCCCTCAGCATTCACAGAGGCTGGGGATTAGGATGCGGCCATCTTTGGTAGGGGCAGCATGATTTCTGTCTGCCACACCCTCTTTCCCCCAGACTCCCCTCGGTACGTTCCTTTAGGAGGCAGTACCTCCTAACCTCATCAAACCTCTGGGGAGAGCATCACCCTTTAGGGCTCAAGCCACTCCCAGGAAGTGGCTGCTCTCCCATGCCCAGGGCTGCCTCTAATGTGACTTGCCCACGGTGGCAGGGGGCAGTGAAAGATGTCTGCTCATTATTCATTTGGCTACTCATTTGCTCAATAAGCACTTAACAAATGCCCTCAGCGTGCCTGGGACTCTGCTCATAGAACCCTGCAGACGAGGATTTGCTGGTGGCCTCCTAAGACACGAAGTTGAATTTTTGGTCTTGAGTAAGAAAACGGTGCGTTCTTGTGGGCGCTGCTCTGCCGGGAGAAAAGAGGCGGATGAAGGAGGAAGGCGTGTGTGAAAGACTTGGGAGCCACTCGGTGCCTCCCATGTGGGTTCGAATAACACGCTGGAATAGGTGGTTTGAACAAACGTAGCGAAGCAATGGCAGGTTTTCCTGGTTCTTAGTCTTCCCGTTGGTGCTCTTTGCCGTCCATAATTGAACTGTTTATCCAGTTAGTATAGCTTGATGTCTAAGCTGGGATGCATTGTGTTAAGATTTCTGTAACTGGTGCGATTCATTAGCCCTTTCAGGAGGAGAGTAATAACTAAAAATGGCTTCCGGCATACCAGGATGGGACGTGGTAATCAGTTTGAGGACCCCGAAACTCACTCCTATTTGCTGTGCCTTCCTTTGTTCTGGGGCTCATCATGAAGCCTTTCTCAAACTACAGGAAATGTCTGATTTGCTTGTGAGTAACTCTGCTTTTCCCCACATTCTTTAGTCCCCCAAAATACCAGTGGCCCTTTCCCCCACTTTATTTGGCGCACCCATGGATTATGTACTTCAAAAAAAAACAAAGCAAAGCAAAACAAAACAAAACACTGAATGCGTTTTCAAATACCAAGGAAATCAATCAGAAGAGGAATTTAAGGGGAGGGGAAAGAGAAGAGGGAGGTGGTGAATGAATGAGTACATCGGTATCTTTGACAAAATACACGGATGCGTACGAGCCTCTTAAGCTTTTGCGGCACGATTATTAATAAGGTATCTTCTGTAGTTACATTTCTTTACGTGGCCCTTTGCCCTGAGATTATGCCTTCTCTCTCCCCAGTGGCAGTCCATTCATATTTTTTTAGAAGAAGCATGAGTTCTTTAAGAACCTGATAAAAGCTATGAGCGTGGAGGTTCCCATCATTTCAAAATATACACGTACACATGACCACAAAAATTGCATATAATTATGAGGATTTATAAGCAACCCAAGGTCCTCCCTCGAGTCCAGCATTAAGAGCACCTGCTATAAATGTTATACTAGTATGACCTGCATAAATCAAGAGCCCCTCATGGCCTGGTCTTTTGTTGCGCTCAAAGAAACACCATTCCGCAACCAAAAGAAATTTAAAATACGGGCATACCTTGTTTTATGGCACTTGGCTTTAGCGTGTCACAGATACTGTGTTATTTACAAATTTAAGATTTCTGGCAATGCTGGGTCAAGCAAATTTATCAGCACTGGTTGTTTGTTTGTTTGTTTGTTTGTTTCCCGATGAAATTTCCTCACTTCGCGTCTCTGTGTCACATTTTGGTAATTCTCACAATGTCTTCAACTTTTTCATTATTATTATATTTATTGTGGTGATCTGTGCTCAGTGGTTAGGACTCACTGAGAGCTTAGATGATGGTTAACATTTTGTACCAATAAAATGTGTTTAAATTAAGGTATGTACATTCTTAAAGACATGATGCTATTGCATAATTAACTGACTACAGTATGGTATAAACGTAACTTTCATACGCGTGAAAAACCAAAAAGTCATTTGACTTGCTTTATTGTGATACTCGCTTTATTGCGGCTTTATTTTTAGAGCCTGTGGCCTTAGCCACCACACAACACAGCCCATCTAAAAACAGGTATAGGGGCACCTGGGAGGCTCAGTCAGTTGAGCATCCAAATCTTGATCTTGGCTCAGGTCATGATTCAGCGGTTCATGAGTTCGAGCCCCGCATCGGGCTCTGTGCTGATAGCTCGGAGCCTGGAGCCTGCTTCGGATTCTATGTCTCCCTCCCCTGCTCATTCTCTCTTTCTGTCTCTCTCTGTCCCTCTCTGTCTCTCTCTCTCTTTCTGTCTCTCTCTCTTTCTGTCTCTGTCTGTCTCTCTCTCTTTCTCAAAAATAAGTAAACATCAAACAAAAACCTTTTCTTAATAAAATAGATGGTCAATTTTGACACTTTTCTTTAATGTTTTTATTCTATTTATGTAACTCAAGAAATATAGACACTTACATTTGTCTGTTTGAATGTGGCTGGTAAGCTGATTCTAAAAACATTTTAGAAAAAGCTGGTACACCTCAAAGACGTTGGCCAGTGCGCTGTCACAGATTTAAACATACAGCCTTCTAGGATAGGTACTTTGAAAAAGAAATAATCATTGTACAGTAATCAAGTACATCCCGTGTGTTGCTTTGTAGTTTATTTCCACGATGAAATCATGCTCTATCGCTCATCCTGTCCCTGGTCCTGTGATTTTTCCCCCATATCTGTGCTTTATAATTTCTGGATTTTTAACGAGGCGATTATGATCTTGGACCTTGGAGTCAGACAGATTTAGGTTCAAAGCTGGGCGCCTGGTGTGCTCTGAGTGAGCTAGACTTGATGCTCGGAGCCCCAGGGCCTGTGTGTGAATGGTGACATCTGAACCTACCCCACAGCGGTTGTCGTTGGGACGAAAGGAGACAACACAGTAGAAAACGTTTACTGCAGATGCCAGGACAAAGCAAGTTCTGAGTAGGTTTTACTACACAGCGATGGCAAGAGGAAGAAGGGAAGGAGTGGGGTCATTTCTTACTAGCTTAGCTCGTGCGTCCCTTGTTTTTTTTCCTTGACTCCCTCTCTTCGTGGCCACATGCTGTCCTCCTTTTTCACTTCTCTTACTGTCTTTTCTGTTTCTCTCTTTTCTGCACTCTCCACTTCAGTTACGCAAATAGCTGTGGACAGGCATGTTTCTGAAGGACTGAGTCAATGCCAGGGGCTGTGACGGTCACACCATAAGGACTGTTCAATGACATCAGAGCAAGGTGAGACCAAAGAGGTGGATGTCTATGGATGCAAGGAACTCTTTGTCAATTAGTTGTTTGGTTTTTTTTTAAGTTTATGGATTTTTCAGCTTCTTGCCATTTGTTCCCAGACGAACTTGCACATTTTTTAGAGTTTGGTCGTTTAGCACACTTATGCCATGAGTCAACATTTCCTGGAGTGAAATTACGGCCACAAGAGCACTCTTGCCGAGGTGCCGTAAGTTTACGGTAACATGCGGAGAGCCCAAACAGGCCCTCCGGGATCAGTGGACTATGGCATGACCCAATCCGTCAACAGCTAGTCATGTAACAGGTGTCAGTCCTAAGCATTCCATTGAGTCATCTCCCACCTCTTTGTCACTGGCCCCTAACTAATGAGTTGCTTCAGTTTATTAGGAGGTAGCTGCATACAGGTGAGATCATTGGCTGAGAAATTCTGGTCATTGAATTAGGGATGTACAGTCACAGTTTAATTGAAGTTTATATGAGCAGAGATTTCCCCTCTTCACAAAATTCCATATTCTGTGAGCTATTAAATGTTTTAACACATGCATTTAATTAAATCATTTTTTCTTAAGTACTCATGAGACTAATCCTGCCTGTATTCAGTGTGACGCTTTTTCAGAAGAACTAATTATTTTGAGCAGCACTGCTTTATAGAAAGCTTTTTAAAGCAGTCTGTGTCCAAATGCTGTGTATATTCATCTGCAGTCAGTATTACTACTTAAAACTTGATGGCAGATGTTATTTATGGGTGTGGATACCCTGAGAGAAATAGACCCTATTCCAGCACATTTCCATAAAGGGTAAGTCTCCTTGGTCTTTAGGATAGACATCAGTATTATGCTATACAAACAGCAAACAAAAGCTTTGCTGACATACGCTATTTATATCCACATTAGAAACTAATGATGTACATTTGGGGTGCCTGGGTGGCTCAGTTGGTTAGGCGTCTGACTTCAGCTCAGGTCGTGATCTCAAGTCCGTGAGTTCAGGCCCCGCATTGGGCTCTGTGCTGACGGCTCAGAGCCTGGAGCCTGCTTCAGGTTCTGTGTCTCCCTCTCTCTCTGCCCCACCCCTGCTCATGCTCTGTCTCTCTCTGTCTCAAAAATAAATAAAAACATTAAAAAAATTTTTTTAGGGGCGCCTGGGTGGCTCAGTCGGTTGAGCATCCGACTTCAGCTCAGGTTACGATCTCGTGGTTCACGAGTTCGAGTCCCGCGTCGGGCTCTGGGCTGACGGCTCAGAGCCTGGAGCCCGCTCCGGATTCTGTGTCTCCCTCTCTCTCTGCCCCTCCCCCGCTCATGCTCTGTCTCTCTCTCCCTCTCTGTCAAAAATAAATAAAACATTAAGAAAAGATTTTTTTTAATTTTTTTAAAGAAATTAATGATGTACATTCATGTTTCCATTTCACACACATATATTGAGCTCCTACTCTAAATCAGACATCATACACCTTTCTGAAGACTCAAGGACAGCTCCCTTCCTTCAAGGAGCTTCCTATATAATCAGGAAAACTGACCAAGAAGCAGATAACCATGATATAGCACAATTTGCTGAAAGAAAGGTGTGTATAATAATCTCTTGAATGCAGAGCGGTTTGAGGTGAGAGTGGTAATTCGTAGTTTCCTAAGAGAAGATGTGTCTTGAGCTGACTCCTACAAAATGAAGTCAAACAGGCAGAGGGAATGACGTTAGCATGATATTCTAGCAAGACATGCACTTTCCCAGAGGCAGGAGAGTGAAAGGTGCACTCGTTGTTTGTACCTTGGTCTTTGCCATCATCTTTTATAGCATTTTTAGAAACGTGACAGTGCACATCATCGTTTTGTTACACTATGTATGTGTGTGTGTGTGTGTGTATTCATTATATATTCTATATATATTCATTCTCTGTGTGTGTGTCTCAAAAAAGTCGTTTATTCATCCCCTACCCCACTCTGTGTAGCTCATCGCGCTTTGTACTTAACTCGCTCAGTCTCCATCCACCCTGTGGAGAATCTGCTTCTCCATTGCACAGACGACGTGGGGAAATAGAGGCTCAGTCCCTCGTGTGAGGCTCTTCCCCTGGGAAGTGGCCAAACTGGGATTCAAACACAGGCATTCAGACACCTCACTCGACTGCCAGTAATTGCTTGAGCTCTGGCTTTCCCCCAATTATGACACATTCTTCTGTCATCGTTCTTGCGCTGCTGTCAGCTACAAATAATAGTTAACGTTTTTGCTCTGGTTTTAGAAAACGCTTTTATACTTCTTTTCATTTGATCCTCATGACAATTCTGACAGATCAGGAAGTAAATATTACTCTCTTTGCTTTAAATGAAGAAACTGAGGCTCATGGCGCATGGTTTTGCCTAACGTGATGCCACCAAGAAGTCGAAAAATAGAAACTGGAACATCTCATTTTAGACTCGAAAACCCATGACTCGCACTGTGTGCAGAAAGGAACCAAACACGGATCATAGACCATAAAACCTTCAACTATAAAACTTCTAGATGAAAACATAGGAGGAAATCTTTATGACCTTGGTTTTGGCAAGCATGTCCTCAATGAGACACAAAAAGCAGAAACCATAAAATAATAAATTGATAAATTGGGCTTGATGAAAATTTAAAACGGTGTCTTTGAAAGACACTGGTAAGAAAATGAAGTGACGAGACACAGACTTGGAGAAAAAACATACGTGGGATAAAAGACTGGTATCCAGAATATATGAAGAACTGTCACAAATCAGTAATAAGAAAACAAATGACCCGGTTATTTAAAAATGGACAAAAGATTTGAAAGAGCACTTCACTAAAGAAGAGATAGAAATATAGCCATGGACATGTAACAGTTCTACAATGGAAACTATAAAACATTGCTGAAAGAAATGAAAGACTTAAATATGGGAAAATACACTGTGTGTTCATCGATTGGGAGACTTACTTATTTTTTTAAGTAAACTCTGTGTCCCTCGTGGGGCTCAAACTCGTGATCTCAAGATCAAGGGTCGCATGCTCTATCAATTGAGCCAGCCAGGTGCCCCAGGAGACTTAATATTTTTAAGATGGCAATATTACCCAAAGCAATCTACAGATTTATTGTAATTGCTATCGAACTCCCGCTGGCTTTTTCAGAAATACCCCAAAATTTGTATGGAGTTGCAAGTGACCCCAAATAGCCAAAACAATCTCAAAAAAAGAAAGCTAGAAGACTCATACCTTCTGATTCCCAAACTTACTACGAAGCTACCCTAATCCAAACAATGTGGTAATGGCATAAGAATAGACATATAGATTAATGGAATAGAACCACGACTCTGGAAATGAATGCACACCTATGATCAATTGATTTCTGATAAGTTTCCAAAAACATTCAATGGAAAACAACAGTCTACACTGTGGTGGGACAACTGGATATCCACATACAAAAGAACGAAGCTGGACCCTGAACTCACACCGCACGCAAAAATTCACCCACGTGGATTAAAAACCTAACTGTACAAGCTAAAACCATAAAAATCTTAGAAGAAAACGTAAGGGTAAATATTCACCCTTGGCAATGGTTTCTTAGACATAACATCGAAAGCATAAGCAAGAGAAAAAGTAAATAACATGGACTTCCTCAAAATGTCACAACTTGTGTGCATCCGAGAATTATCAAGAAAGCAAAAAGATAACCCATAGAATGGGAGAAAATATTTGTGAATCATTTATATGATAAGGGTCTACAATCCAGAATGCATAAAGAACTCTTATAAAAACTCAACTGCAAACCATCAAGCAATCAATTTTAAAATGGGTCAAGGACTTGAGTAGACCTTTCTCCAAAGAAGAGATACAAGTGGTCAGCCAGCCCGTGAAAAGATGCCCAATGTCCTTAGTCATTAGGGAAATGCACGTTAAAACTGTAATGAGATACCGTTCCCACCCACTAGGATGACTGTAATTTGAAAAAAAGCAAAGAAAAAGGAAAAGAACAAATGCTGGTAAGGATGTGGATAAACTGGAATGCTCCTGCCTTCCTGGCTAGAATATAAAATGGTTTGGACACTAGAACACGGTTTGGCAGTCCCTCAATAAATTGTACGTAGAATTGCAATATGACCAAACTATTTTCCTCCCGTATACCCAAAAGAATTGAAAACGTGTGTTCAAACAAAACCGTATACACAAACAACTTATAGCACTGTTCACGATAAAGATGGAGACAGCACGGATATCCATCACGGACACGAATGAATAAACAAAATATGGCATGTCCGTAAGATGGACTATTATTCAGCCATGAAAAGCAATGAATATACCTCAATTTAAAAAAAATCACTTGTTAGGTGGGAAATACGTCTTCAACATATTTCTAAGAAGAAGACCTATGGGAAATTATACCGAAATATACATATTAAACATTTGAAGGACAAAAAAAGGCAATGAGACACTGATAGATGCTACAACGTGGACGAATGTTGAAACCATCATGCTAAGTGAAAGAAACCAGCAGACACAAAGGCTACATCTTGAATGATTCCATTTATATGAAATGTCTCGAATAGGCAAACCCATAGAGACAGAAAGCAGATAAGTGTTTGCCAGTGGCTATTATGGATAGTCACAAAAAAGAAGAGATTGGATGGCAAGTAAGCACACAAAAAAATGCTGAACATCACCGGTCATCAGGGAAATGTAAATTACAACCCCCATGAGATGCCATGGAACACCCAGTAGAGTGGCTCAAATCAGAAACTCTGAAGGTACCGGGCACTGGCAAGGATGTCAATGGAATCCTCACGTGTCACTGCGGGAATGTGGAATGGCCCCAACCCCTTTGGAAAAGAGTTTCCCAGTTTCCTACGAAGTTAAATATACACTTACCATCTGACCCAAGGACCCCACCCTTCAGGATTTATCCAAGAGAAATGAAGGCATGCATCCACATAAAAACTTATTTGCAAATGCTCATAGCAGCTTTATTAATAATTGCCAAAAAACACAAAAAACCCTGGAAATAACCCAAGTATTAACCACCTGGTAAACGGGCAAAAGGTTGCACATCCGTAAATGAAAAAATACTCAGTAATAAAATGAAGCAAGCTACTACTAGCTACAATAGCATGAGTGAATCTCAGAAGCATTATCTTAGCAAAAGAAGCCATGCTCAAAGGCTGTCTATTGTATCATTCTACCTGTATGGCTTCCTGGAATAGGCAAAATTGTAGGGACAGAAAACTGATCAATGGTTGCCAGGGGCTATGATTGGGAGAAGGGAATGAACTACAAAGGGGCACAAGGGAAATGTGGGGGGCGGGGGGTGGGGGGGGCGGGTGACAGAAAGGTTCTTTATATTATATTTGTGGTAGTTAACACGACTGTGTATACTGTTGAGATTTATAGAACAGTGAGCATAAAAAGGGTGAATTTCACTGCATATAAATCACACCCAATTAAGCTGGTTTTTAAAACCCCTTGTTTTTTTATCCTCCATTATTGTCTCTCTGAGGAGCACAAGTGTTGATTCTTTTAATTTCACAGTATTAACAGTAGAAAGGAGGTGGTTTCTGGATCCGAAGATCAAAATGGCGGCAATCTTTTGGCCAAAATTCTCGCAGCGCAAACAAAAAGCTGTTGGGTCCGTTCAGCACGAGTGAGGATCAGAAAGAAATAATGGCCATTCTTCTGGGTCCTCAGGAAGAGGACGGGAAATGGAGTGGGAGAAGGGACAAGGATTGAACTGGTGGGGAATTGAACAGCTGTTAAATGGGGGAGAAGTAGTGATTCGGCTCACTTGAGTAGGAAGGATGATTTTAGATTTATGTCCAGACGCACAAATCGAAAGCACGTTTGGCCCTCTGCATCCCAGGATCCCAAGCAATCGGATCCTTTGAGACACTGTGGTGCAACATTTCTATTTAGGCAAAAACAAAAAGGATCCCCATCTGGTAGATCACCTCATGGCTAGGAAGTGGGGTCTGTGCCCTCAGCCCCCTCCGCAGGCTCGGTAACTGCTAGGAACACGACACATGTTTGAAGAGTTAATGCATGCATATACGAAAACTTGCTGAAGGGCAGGACAATTTTCTATTAAATTAAAAACTCTAAAGGGGACTGTAATGCGACTGTTGTTTTGTCTGTTATTACTGCAACAGCTCTAGAGAAAACAGTATCTCATTCTTTATTGTGTACTTGTGAACAACTCCTCATCGAAACAGACCGCTCCGGTGATTCCTGGACTTTGAAAGGTAGAATAGATCTACACGGATTTAATGTGGACTTCAGGAATTGAATATACAATTTCAGCAAAGTCCGTCCTTCGCAGTTGAAGCCCCCACTAAAGCTGCCGCGTGGATCATATAATTGATTTGTGGCACTTTCTGCCTGCATCTAGCCCATGGTTTATTAAAATAGAATAGACAAATACCAATAAAGTGAAAAGCTCCACTGAGAATTGGCCAAACCACATCACTTTCTTCCCATATAGGGTATTCCAACCAATAGTCATTTTACAGCGGCTCTCTGTAGTACCAGATACGCAGCCCCGCAGCCAGGAGCCCACAACACAGGCAAACTTTCCCCTAAAGCACGACAAAGAAACGGGCTTATGAAATCACCATTAAATATAATAGAACACCGGAGAGACGAATAGAACGGGAGCAAGATGAGATAATGAACATAACCCGTAAGAACCAATTAGAAATGTACCATCTCTGCGGGAAAGCACCCGTGTGTTGATAAAGCTCTTTACGAATATTAAGTACTGTAACTAAGATAACATAGGACTGAGAGCCTCAAAAATCAGTGGCCAAAAGGAGGGCAATCTTTTTTAAGGAAATATATCTAAAAATAGACTAAGCGGGATAATCGGCACTCCAATTTATCATGATTATCCCAGTTCTCAGTATCACTTATCTTCAATAATATGCAACGTATGGTTAAGAAATAACCCATATCATCACTTTTCTTAATAATACAGCAAATATATTCCATATGTGTATGATTTCTGGCTGCGCCACAAAAATCTGAGCACAGAGAGTTGACTGTTCTATGAGAGAATTTTTTTTTAACATAGACATAGATTGGCTAGGTCACCCAGAAGAATTGGTTTCTTTTCTCCCTGACACCTATAGCTTTCTAGAATGTATTCACTGTGTCCCAGGAAAGAAAATTATATAAAGGATTATTTAGTAACTATGTCTGCACAGGCTCACTGCAGCTTTGACATTAAACTGGAAATATCATGGACCATGTCACTAGGGTCTCCATTTTTAAAAATAAAGGCAGGGGTACCTGGGTGGCTCAGCTGGTTAAGCGTCCAACTCTTTGGCTCAGGTTGTGGGATCGAGCCCCGCGTTGCGCTCCTCGCTGATGTGGATCCTGCTTAAGATTCTCTGTCACCCTCTTCCCTCTCACCTGCTCATGCTCTCTCTCTCTCTCTCTCTCTGTCAAAATAAATAAACATTAAAAAAAGTAAAGACAAACATCTGTAGATCCTATCACACACATATGCATATTCATACGTACACGCTCATCTAGTGATATCTTACACATTTCACAGGGTGTCGTTAACAGTAAGTAGCATTTTATAAGGTGAGGCTGAATTGTCTGGGTGGGAAGCCACCTTCATTCGCTCTTTGAAGTTCAGGCTGATTCAGATATTCTTGGTGACTTTGCCTGGTCCCTACAAAAGGCGAGCCAGACAGAGGCAGAGAATTCCGCTTTCGGGCCATCAGAACAGGGAGTCTGGGGCCCGAAGGGCTGTCTCCTGGACAGTTCAAGTGCTAAAGAACTGAATGACAACTGGCAGGCGTTAAGTGTTATAGAAGAGAAGGAAGTAAATAGCATGATAACTCAGAAGGTAAAGGAAAATTTAGAGACTGAAAAACCAAAGGAAATTATTTTCATAGAGAGAAAAAAAGTTCCTCCATGTTTAAAGACCTTTTGCATTCTGAGACTTTAAAACCTTCGTAAGTTCTAATTAGTTTTTTTGTTGGCCCACATGCACACGTCCTTTGAGCAAACATTTATTCAACAGCAGCCGCGTTCAGCGGAGTCAGAGATGCTGGGAATACAAAAATGAATAAAACAACCTTGGTAGCTCGCGATTTCTGAGGACACACAAGGCTTTTCAGTAACAAATATCTCTTACCAAACTGCATTTTGGTGAGTTAAGTGTAGAAGAATCAGCAACATTTTATTGTATTTCCGTTAGTCCCCAAAGGGACTTTTATAAAATAAAAGCATAGAAACATTACATTTTTAATTTAGCCAGCGGAACACATTTTTTTTACTCAAGAAAGAACCGATGCTCAGAGGTTGATAATATTTTTCACAACTGACCCAACAATGAGGTCTCATCCTGCTCTGAGGCCCTGGGCTGGATCCTCATTTATAAATATGTAAACAGACGTTTCCACTAACATCAGCACAGTCCCTCGTCTCTCTTCATTTGTTTACATTTCTCCCTGTTTTTTGTAAACAGGCATATGATAGATGCTTAAAATCAGTGCCTTGAGAATATGGTAGGAATGGGGAGATGTATACATAGAATCGACACAAACAACATTTTCTCTCTAGGGTCATAGAGTGTGAAGGCAGACATTTATTCTACGTTTGATTAAGTCTTTCCCCATCCCTATTTTTCTCTGCAGCCCTGTGTTTACTACCCGAGTGTTCAGCCACAGGTGAACAGAGGAAGAACGTGTTACCCTAGATTCTAGTTCTGTTTAGATTAATATTTGGCTGCAGGAGGGGCCTCGCAAGTTTCTGGGAAATGAGTCGTACACGAGATTTTATTCCATTTTTTAAAAATTGCTCATCCACTCACCAAGTCCAAACCAAAGGTTATGCAGTGTTACCTGAGATTCCTGGTGGTTTTCCAAAGCCTCCCCTCTGCCCTTCCCCTCATGCACCCCGGCTTTATGGAAAACAGTCCAAGGGTTTTTATTTCATGGACTGGTAAAATCCCTCTAGATGTCTTGGGAACCAGTATAATATTGCTATCTTTGTGTTCTGCCCTTAAGAATTTGAGAAGCACAAACACAGCCTCCAGAATTTAATGGAAGGGATAACCAAAAGAAAAAAAAAAATAGTAAAGATGTAACCTCATACCCGATTTATAAATAGAATACATTCGGCTCCATGAAAAAGCTCGTAATTCTCCTTATTTTTTCTCTTCTTGCCATAGATTGACTTTTGGGAACCGCTACCTTTGAGCTTTGCATCGGGGCTATAAAAGAATAAGTTAACCAAATATTCCATTTCTGCTGTTTATGTACCATGGCATGGGTTCAGGTTTACGCTGGCGGCCGAGGAGAGGAAGTGAGGAAATGTATGAATCAGCCCCACTGCATCTCAGCCTTCCTTGCCGTTCTTATTGCCAGTGTGGTCAGTACCCCCCACACACAATGGTCTGGGGAAATGCCCGCAAAAGGAGATGTTCACTCAGAGTTTGCCCCAACCAAGTTAGTGTGCATCCAGGAGACAATCAGGTTTCCCTGGACTCCGGGGACAATCGGAGGAAAGAGACACCCTCAGACACTGAAATTGATACAAATCAATTTAAATATTCAGTGTGGCTATCGAAAGTGCAAGTGATGCCTCAGACATCTCCATTTGTCCAGACTCAGGCATCCCACGTCCAATGAACGTGACCCTCCGGAACGTAATGTAACACAAGAGAGTCATAAAATTGCTCAGTCTTTTGTAACACCTGGGTTTTTTTTTTTAATGTGAATTATTTCAAATGCAATTGAGAAATAGGAAATTAGGGTCATAGGGGGATCGTATTGGTGTCGTACGTGTTTATGTTTTCAAGTGACCGGGGTAAGTTTTCTCACAAGCAGAGATGAAGCTTTGGCAAATAGGAAAATCTAAGAAAAAAAAACTTGAAAAATCTCCGGAGGTGCCTTTCTATAGGGCAAACGGTGGTTGTCACAGTGGCCTTGACAACTGTTGGGGTTCCTGCCATGGTCAACTCTCTGGGGAAATTGTTAAGTGCTAATGAAGAATTCACAAAGATGTCTCCCCTTTAGTGAGATGACGCCTTGATGAAGGCTCCCTCCTCGATATTTTAAATTTAGATCAAAATGGTCTCTTTTCGGAGCAACTGTCCCCCGGGACCCACATCTTGAAGGAGGAAGCAGAGTTCAGGCTGCAAAGGTATCACCAGACGCAGAGGCTAGGAGAACACTCCTTGTGCTGGTCACTTTACTAGGACGGGTATTGTTTTTGTGAGTGCTTGGGTCAGGGTTCTCGCAGTTTTGGAAGATCTGTTCCAACTCTGCTTTTCCCACAAGCCCTGATACTTGTGATGCACAGATTTGCAGCATGCAGCTGTAGCCAAAATGCGTGCCTTGTATCTTCACCCGGCAGTCAAAGCCCCGGTGTGACCCGTGGAGGGATGACGGTGTGGAGGGAGGTTAAGAACCAAGGGCTGTAGATGATGATTAGAAGATTATTAGAAAAAATTAGAATTGGGCCCTTGGCATCGTCCAGAGGAAATAGCTCCTGATGTGCTCCTAATTCTTGGCGTTGAAACATGTCTGGTTTAGACAAAGGCGATGCGTCAGACTATCCCGGCTTAACGAGAAAAGAGAAAACAAACAAACAAAAAAAGCGAAGAATATTTAATTCACTTATTTCTAATTCCGTGTTTGCAGTCTTCTAACCCAGGATGGGTTTACAGGATTCCCCCTCCAGTGCCAACTCCGACGGACTAGTCGTGGCTGCCTGAAGCAATGAGGTGGGAAGGATGCTGTGGCCACTTCTGGGCTCAGCGGGAGAGAACGCCACAATCAATTAGTGATGGCTGCCAGAAGTTGGCTCGCGGGGTCACGCCGATCATCTAGGACACGGTTGAGGAGATTTGCCCGCCCGGTCCTGGAATCGGTCCATTTACCTGCGTGAAGGAGCAAGTCGATTCTCTGCTCACCGGTCTGTCTCTGTCAGTTTCACTTGAGCCTGCGCCTTTTCTTGGGGTTTGGCATTGCTCTAAACCAGCAATGCTGAAGACCCCAGTGTCTGGACCCCCAGACGCCGTTACCAGGAAAGGCCCTGCTTAAAGAATCCTGTTTTTCATTATCGTTAGACTTGCCATGCATTTACTCACATTAAGTACTCACCAAACTTCTCCCCTTTCCCCATTTTGTATTTGCCATTATTTCACCCATTGTGAGATGCCACCAAGTCGGTATGCATCAGGACACATCAGGAGGTTGTTTTCACACGAACTTGGCGATTTCGGGTGGTGTAACGCGGGACCTCCCTCCACAGCAGCCCCTTGATATTTTAACGAGCAGGTTACCTGAGGACCATTTGAGAAAAGCATACGAGTCGTGGTGGCTCTCACCCTCGGAAGACCTCTCCTTCCCACCAAAGAGAAAGTGCATGGTTCAGAACTTGCGAGACAGGTATCAGTGGCTCCCAGAAAATGCGAGCATGGGGGCACCTGGGTGGCTCAGTCGGTTAAGCGTCCGACTTCAGCTCAGGTCACGATCTCGCAGTCCGTGAGTCTGAGCCCCGCGTCGGGCTCTGTGCTGACAGCTCAGAGCCTGGAGCCTGTTTCAGATGCTGTGTCTCCCTCTCTCTCTGACCCTCCCCCATTCATGCTCTGTCTCTCTCTGTCTCAAAAATAAACATTAAAAAAAATAATAACAAATTAAAAAAATAAATAAATAAAACACTTTACTTAAAAAAAAAAAAGAAAGAAAATGCGAGCACGAACAATTCGGTGGGTCACCCATGTAAGAAATGTCACGTCACCCACGCTCTAGGAGGCACAGGGGGCGGACGATGTGGGGAAGACCGTGGATGTGGACAACTCTGAGTTAAAGAGCAGAGGGGTCACACTCTATATGTGAAGACGTTTTTGGAAAGGCCGAGCCTGTGTTCCCCTCTTATTTCCTTTCTATCTCGGCATAAGATCTACTTGTAGATAAGTCTAAAAGAGCCTTTCTAGTAAGTGTAAAGCTTGGTGTCATGTTGCCACCATTTTCCGTCTCACTGGTACATAAAATATTGGTGCCTCATCCAATCGACGGTGCCTTAGATTCAATGAAAGGCGGTATAATTTGCATTCGTGACAAGTGAGGAAATGCAGTGTTAAGAGCCTGATTGTTTAAACGTTGCCCTCACTTTCTTATCAGGTTGGTTGCACACCTAAGATTAGACTCTGTGAGACCTCAGTTCTTGCCCAGCTCCGCATGGATATCACTTAGTGCCGTATTTCAGAAAGGTGGGCAACCAAATCTTGGGCTGGACAGTCCACTAGAATGAATCAACTTAAAATATAGCCATGCTCTCGGCCAAACAGCAAGATTGTTCTGTTTGGGTAGATGTCTGACAGCCCGAGGACAGTCTTTTGCTGTCAGCTTAGGTGTGGAAGGAAGAATGTGCATAGTCATGTGTGTACTGGAATTTTTTATTTTTTTTTTTGCTAATTATCACCTTTGCTTTGTTGCTAATCGCCATTTTGGATTTTTCTTTATGTTTATTTATTTTGGGGAAACAGAGAGAGAGACAGAGCGTGAGCAGGGGAGTGGCAAAGAGAAAGGGAAACGCAGAATCCTAAGCAGGCTCCAGGCTCTGAGCTGCCAGCATAGAGCCCGACGTGGGGCTCGAACCCGTTGAACCATGAAATCATGACCTGAGCCGAAGTCAGATGCTTACCCAACTGACCCCCCACATGCCCCAGTAATCGCCATTTTGAAGTCGCCGTTAGCCTTCTTGTCTGTGCCTCTCTTTTCATCTTTAATGAAAACACTTTTTGTGTATATCATTATAGCTAATAAGCATGGTACGAAGAAACAGGTTAAACTGTATAAAAATGGACAACATTTAGCATTCCTGACCTACAGAATCAGCAGCTTTGTGTGATTCCACTTAATACATGACACACAAGATGTTCACATAAAGCAGCTCACAGCCCGAGACGCGAGGAGAGGACAGCCCTTCATTCATCATTATTGAGAACATTCTAAATACAGTATCTCTTCCATTTGAGCTGCTCCCAGCCCTGTGGGAGCCTCTGAATAACACTTTTTATGTAGATGGTTCCCTGCGAAGACCTTCATTTGATCAACTGTGTGTACAATATTGTCTTTTTTTAAAACTCAATAAACATTTATTGCACACTTAATAGGGGCTAGGCACCGTTCCCAGACTTGGATACAAGGATTAGTGCATCCCAAGCCCTGCTCTTAGAAGCGCGCAATCTAGAGGAGAGACAAGACCGGACGTAATTACAGTGCAAACTAACAAGTAACATCATAGATTAAAAACAACACCCTGAAAAGATACTTAGCCTGCCTCTCAGGGCACCAAGACCTCAGAGCAGGCGACATTTGTGTTAGTTCTTGAGGGATGAGCAATTTTCTTGGCAGGGAAGAAAGGAACTGCAACGTCACTGCGTGGGATGGCTCGTTCAAAGTCACAGAAACATGACAAGGAAGGGCGTTTCTGCAGAAGGTCAGGGCGAATGTAGACAGGACACATGGCGAAGGTGAGAGGCAGGACAAGAGAGGAGGCTTGAACGGAGGGAAGACATGGTCATGGAAGGACTTCCACGGGGAGCCAACGAGTTTCCGTTTTGTGCCGCAGGTGGAGAGAGGCGTAAAACACATTTGCAGGGGCTAAGACAGCTTAGAAATAAAACTCCTTTTTCTGCTTCGAATTTATATGTCTGGTCCAGTCATCACCGAAGCATATAGAAGCGTTGCGTTAGCGACCCAGAGCGTCAGCTGATACAGCAGGACTTTTTTCTGACCCTCCCTGACCCTCCAGACATAACCTGGATTTCCAAGGGGGCAGTTCAGCCCTGCCACCTGTCCGAAACATAGCCATTGAGCTGTGGTTCCTCACTGTGGCTGGAGGCGCAGTGACAGCCTGTGGCTTTGGCCACTGCGTGCCCCTCCAGCGAGGGGCCATCTACATCACTCAGGGGAAAGAACTTGCGAGCACACGCTTCGTGTTTCCGTACTTTCCTCGTTGGGTGATTGCAAAATGGACGGTCGCACCTCAACGCAGGGAGACTGATTTCCTCCAAACTGCAGACCGGCTCGTGGGTGGCCGGGTCTTCCAGCCACGTGATCTGCCATCTGGCATTTGCCACTCAAAATGCCACTCATCAAATAGAATTCCGTTATACATAGACACACACACGTATGTATATATGAATACATATGAAGGGGCTATCCCATTTATGTGAATTTTCTAGGTGCATTAAGCTAAGAGGCTGTCACATTTTTTGTTTTGTTTTAAAAATTATACATACATACGTGCATGCATTCCTTTGACGTGTGCATACGTACGCATGTATATGGATGAGTTGTCCCATTTATGTGAGTTTTCCAGATGCGTAAAACTGTCAGTGACTATCACACATTTGTGTTTGTTTCATTTAAATTTTTTTTTCAACGTTTATTCATTTATTTTTGGGACAGAGAGAGACAGAGCATGAACGGGGGAGGGGCAGAGAGAGAGGGAGACACAGAATCGGAAACAGGCTCCAGGCTCTGAGCCATCAGCCCAGAGCCCGACGCGGGGCTCGAACTCACGGACCGCGAGATCGTGACCTGGCTGAAGTCGGACGCTTAACCGACTGCGCCACCCAGGCGCCCCATGTGTTTGTTTCATTTAAATCGCGTCTTCGTGGAAATGTTTCTGAAAGTGTTAAAAAGATGAGTTCCAGAGTCTGCTTGCTCTATCTGAGTCTCTTTTTCCTCACCTCCTAGCTCTCTGTCCTGGGGCAGGTGACAATCTTCCCGAGCCTCAGTGTTCTCCTCTATAAAATGAGAAGAGTCGTAACCACCCTGCAGGGTTGCTGTGTTCATGAAACGGGTGCACACGTAAAGCATTTGGCCTGTGGTGAACATTCGAGAAATGCTCACAAGTAATATCTTATGCATATTAGGACTGGTTCTTGGATACTGGGGCATCATCTTGAGCTTTAGTGAATGCAGGAAAACATAGCAGGCACCCTCAGGGCCTATTAAGAGTCAAAAAATTCTTTGCCCCTCTACTCAATGGCACCAGACTGCCAAGCTTCTTCCCAGCCTCATCTGGTTTTTGAGTGTTCCTATAGCCTCCCTTGCTTTCAAACTATTTGTTACCACATTCTGAAGTCATTAATATATATAAGAACCTAAAGGCTTTGTTCTTCCCTTAGTATTTCACCGACAAATCAAATAATCCAACCTGTTTAAATTCTGTCTAAAGTAGGAGTTTAAAAGTTCTGGTTGAACGCCCAGGTCTGTTCTTCAGTGTCTGTCCTCTGTGCTGTCTCTTTGAGCCTCTCAAAGATCATTTCAGCTGATTTCAAGATTCTCAGCTATGGAGAGACAAACAATGCATGATCTCACTTATATACAGAATCTAAAATAGTCAAACCCATAGAAACAGAGAGCAGAGCAGTGAATGCTAGGAGCCGTGGGAGAGAAAATGGGATGCTGGTCCAAGGTACGAAGTTTCAGTTACACAGAGCAAGTCCATTCGGGGGAGCTAACATACAGCAACACAACTGTAGTTAACAAGGCTGTATAGTATACTTGAAATTCATCAAGAGGATACATCGTAATGTGATTTACCAAAAGGAAGGCAGGGAAGGAGGGAGGGGGGGAGGAAGAAGGAAGAGAGGGAGAGAGGAAAGAAAAGAAAAGAAAGAAAGAAAGAAAGAAAGAAAGAGAGGAAAGAAGGAAGATAAGGAAGGATGGCAGGAAGGAAGGAAGGAAGGAAAAGAAAAGGAAAGGAAAGAAAAGAAAAGAAAAGAAAAGAAAAGAAAAGAAAAGAAAAGAAAAAAAAGAAGAAAGAGAAAGAGAGGAAGGAAAGAAGGAAGGAAGGGAGAAAAGAAAAGAAAGAGAAAATGGAAACTATATGAGCTGATATGTTAACTTGATTATGAAAACAATTTTACAATGTATACAAACATATCAAAACATCACGTTGTACACCTTAAATATATACAACATTTATTTGTCAGTTATACCTCAATAAAGCAAGGAAAAAATGAAATCGCAATTGAACACAATAAGCTAAGACTACGGCATAATTTAAAACAAAGATTATCTACAACATGTATGAAAGGTGCTGCTGCTGTCAGATGGCCTCTAGAAAAGTGAGAGGCACTCTTCAAAGTTTACATCGAATATGCACAACACGGGACTTTAAACGTCCATATCTTTAGGGATTCAACGAAGGAATAGTTGTACCTAACTTCCTTTTTTTTAAGTATATTTATTTATCTTGGGGGGATGGGGGCAGAGAGAGAGAAGGGGAGAGAGAGAACCCCAAGCGGGCTCCTCACTGTCAGTGCAGAGCCCAGTGCAGGGCTCGATCTCTCAAACTGGGAGCCAAAACCAAGAGTCGGATGCTTAACTGACTGAGCCACCCAGACGCCCTCCCAACCTCTTTTTTAAAGCAAAATATGGCCTGTAAATTAAAAAACCTCTGCAAAGTTTTTCTGGTTTTAAAAAATTGTAAAAGCATGTACTAACTCAACCTATCTAGAACCAAATCTCAGCCCCATAATCCAAATAGTATTTGGTATATTTCTTGATTATTTTTTGTTTTTGGTAATTTTTAAAATAGCAAATCTTCGTGGGCCTTAGTCTGTTCCTTTCTGTGAAAACGTGTAAGAGACCAGAACTGCCACGTTGTCGTCTGTGTGAATGGCATCCCCTGAAGTTGTGCCGGGAAGCAACCCCAAATGAGATTGCCTTTTTTTTTTTATAGGGGAAGAGATTTTATTTTATTTTATTGAGTAAACTCTAGCCCCGATGTGGGGCTTGAACTCACAATCCCGAGATTGAGCCACATCCTCTACCAACCGAGCCAGCCAGGCGCCCAGAGAGTGCCTTTACTATAAGTTTGTGTGATTTGCATTTTAGGGGCTTGGGGTGCTTTAGGGGCCAAATCATCTCAGTGTCCAAAACGACTGTGTTCACCCCCCACCACCCGGCTCACTCTCCCAGCTCTCAATGCTTATTAGCAACACTCATCCCAAGTCTGAGAATATATTTTTTTTTTCTCCAGGAAATAACCTCTATGCCCTTTTCGCCATTTCAAATGTTATAAACCTGGTTCTATAAAATAAAATAAAATAAATCCCAGACTTCAGCTAATTCTCTCCCTTTTGGCTTATTAGTAAGTCAGTTCTACATTTTTAATAGACCTGTGTTTATAAGTTTTATACATTTTAATTTTGAAACACTAAATGCCTCCTAACTTGCCTTTCAGCCGTGTCCCTTCCTCTGATTAGCCCTACCACACACACACACACACACACACACACACACACAGTGTGACCAACCCCACAGTTTCCTAAACACACATTGTTCTCTCTTGCCCATGGACTATGGGGTCTTTGCACATGTCGCTCATTCTCTTTGGAAAGGCCTGTTTCCTACACTGGCAAACTCCTATGCATCCGGCAGAACTCGAGTGAAATGACCCATCACCTCCCCTTTGAAGGTTTCTTTATCCGGCTGTGCTGGGTTGGGCACCCCTCCCACCCCAAGGTAGCACCCTCTTACTCACCCTGTCTTAGCCCTTAGACACTGTTATGTGCTAGCAGACCGTGCTGGGCTGGAAAGTCCTTCGGGATACAGTCCTTAAATCTCTGCGCTGTTTACCTTGTCTGGCACGTAGCCGGGACTCAATAATCGGTAAATGATTTCACAAATATCATTCCCCCCCCCCTTATCAAAAAAAAATGTTGTACCTTCAACTAATTGAGCATATCGTGACCTACTATTTTTGAAGTTCAACGCACTTGGGTTAAGTGTATCAACCACCTGAAAATGTCGACATTTGAGAAGGTCAGTGTAAATACTTGGGTGAGGGGAGGGGTTTAGGGGTCCTCGTTTTGTGCACCGTTGCTCCTTGAGAGCGAGCGTGATTTCTACAGGTAGAGAACGCCTCCCCGGGTGAGTGTTGACATCACGGCGTAATGGGGCAGAGAACGTCAATCGCAATCCTTTTGTCTGTTGTTGTTGTTTTTAACTTTTTTAGGTGATAAGTGCTCCTGCCAACTCTCATGGCCAATTGACTCTTCATCGGGAACCTTTCCTTGTGTGTGGAGGGGATGGGTTCACCCAGTCCAACTTCGACGGCTGTGTCTCTTCTGCCCTGTGTGTTCTAGAAGCTTTAAAGAACCAAATTTAGCCCCTGGATCTTTATTCTCTACCTGTGCTTGGGGTTTCTGGTTTCACAGTTCTCTGTGAGAGATGACTTTGTTTTCTATTTTGCTGAGAGAAATTACTGAAAAATTTTTCGTATGGAGTATAAAACCGATTTCGTAATTTTGATAGTTACAACCCAAGTTGCAATGAAGATCCTCTGTACGGTACACCTTTCACGGGGTTTCTGAATTGCCATGATTACTCCTTGTTAAAGAAAAATAAAAACTAATGTTTAAGAATAACAAATAACCCTCCCCCCCCAAAAAAAGTATGTCAAATCAAAATAATAGTTCATGTTCCAAAACCTTGGTTCTTTTGAGAATTTCAATTCCAAATAAAGAATAATTAATATCAAATCTTCATTTTCAATCTTCGAGCATGACCTTGATTCAATGTTTTTGCAGATTGCCGAACTACTCGATTCCCCTGAACTGTGGGTAACAGAGGGTACTTTCTGTGTCTCTCAAGTTATTAAATGATCCTGACCTGTAGGTCTCAGGTGTCATCATCTCCAGGATTGTGGTTTGGAGGGCAGTCGACTGACAAAGAAACCTGTCTTCACATTTTCCGAAAATAACCAGATTCAACTGGACTTTCCAAGTCATACGATAGTTTCTAACCTTAAAAAAAAAAAAAAAAAAAAAAAAACGCAGGCTTAATATGAAAGTAACAATTAAACAGAAACTGAGAGAAAATATATCGATCTTTATCTTCGGCTGTCTCTGATGGCTGATGCTGTTACCTTCACGCGCTCTCCAGGATGCGCTGTGGCATTTAGACTGTGTCAGGTTTAATGAATTTAATACAACAAGAAAATTTACTGAGCTAGAAAATAGATGCACTTAAAATAGTTCAATATTTGCCAGCTTCGTGGTTCAGCATATCACCCACATGCTTCAGTGACCCACATGCTTCCTGCCAATGACTGGCTGGAGAGAAATTGATCCCCGGCCTTCTAAACAAGCTACTTGTTGCTAATTTGAAAAGCAAAATGGCGAGTGCTATTTTATAATTGTGCAAGGAAAGAAATTATTGCGGCCTCTCAGACTATGAACAGTTGAACAAAATACTTCTTACCTTGGTGTTATTGAAGGTTTCACACTCACATGCCTTGTATCAGATATACACACACATTGAAAGCATGGGCAGAAATTGCTTATGTTGTAGCACAAAGCAGGCTTTGTGATCCTGCGGAATGTTGCTACATGTCCTTTTAGCAACCAACTCATGAAACACTGAAATGCCTACATATGGTCAATGTCACTTATTTTTGAAAGCAGAGAAAGAAAAGGGGAAATTAAGTGATTTCTGATGTGATATGATGAGGAATATTGAGATTCCTTTAATCATGTTGCCCCTATTTGATCAATTTGGTTTTACCCTTAAAGTATAGCAGAAAAGACTCGAATGTGTTAACCATCTTGTTTTTAATGAACGTAATTCTGGAGCCATTTGACAGAGAGCGTCCTGAAGTCTGAGGAAGTGTTACGTTTGTCTCATGAATGCACATCCTCCAAAGAAAAGAGAAGGAAAATGACTTATAAAGTTGGGGTGAGTTACTTGGAGAAAAGATTTTTCTAAGGCATTACTGAGGGCTTTTAAATATCAATTCCTTCTGAGTATGTTTGCCTAATAATGCTGCATCTGTTTTGAGAACTCTGTGGCAAATATGGGAAAAGACTCAGCCCTGCCTAGTAGGTGGATCATTTCAGTCGTTTTGAAAACTCATCTTACATTTAGATCCATCTCTGCGAGGAAAAGACCAATTTCCTGATGCTCAAATAAGGAAACAAAATGTATCCAATGCTTGTGTTCTTTATTTTCATTCACCTCTTTTCTCTTCAGAAATTGAAATGGTTAGAGAAAAATCTGGAAGCCATCCCAGAGGGCCACAAAACCCAGATGGCCAGGATGCCCTGAATGACCCATCGCTGGGGTGTCCAGTATGCCCCCCCCCCAGGGAAATAGGAGTCAGCAGTACTGGGAGAGGTGACGGGGGCGTGTGTCTGTCAGCCCCATAGGACCACACAGCACCACGGTATTTCCAAACAAGAACGTTTATTAAATCTAGACAGCCACGGAGAGCCGCTCTGTTTTGAAAGGAGCGTATTTAAGTGAGAAACGGCTCGAGCAGTGGGGTGATTTAATACTTGTTAGCTGATAAATATAGCCTCCGCCAGAATAAAACTTTATGATGCTGTGTTGAAAAGCTTAATTACTAAACCGTCTATGCAGGTCTTTCTTGCTCAGGCAGCCAGGGTGACAAATTATAGCAGTGGAATAGTATTTTTCACCTCTGGCATTTCTGAAGGGGAGAAGGATGTCTAGAAACACCGAGAACGCGGTAATAATCCCAGACCAGATATTACTGGGGGGGGGGGGGACACTTCATTGAGTCACTAAGCCTTCTGTGCAAAATGCCATCATCCGCACCCCCCGCCTACCCGCTACCTTGTTAAGCAAAAAGAACAAGGTCAATTCCACATTTATCTGGTGTTTTATACTCATCCAAGCACAAGTATATATATATATATATATATATATACTCCAGCCCCCCTAACGCCCCTCTGCAGTATGCAGAGCAGGGAATTCTTACACGTGACAAATCAGGAAACTAAGGCACAGGGCTTGGCCAGCCAAGGTCACGTAATGACCTGCCAGGACACGAGCAACCCACGCGCCTGCGACCCATTTCTGTTTACGGGGCACCACGCTGCTGGCAGGTGACAGCGACCAGAAGGCCGAGCTGAAACACGAGTTGGAGGGACAAGCCGCACCACGTGGCGCTCTTAGGTTTCATTTCGGAGCGCTCGCACTAACGCCGATGTGATATATACACGCGTCTAGCCTGGAATAAAGCCTCCACGAGTCCCGGCTGATGTTCCCCTTATTTTCATTGGCGGGCTTATTTCCTTCTTCGGGGGTCGCTCGCTATGAGAAATCGCCGCCTGCTGGCGACGCCGAGTTCGGGCGCAGGCGCGCTCGGGGAGCAGCGTGCAGACCCCTGTCGGCCTCGACGTTCGTCATCCTCCAGCCCTCTGTCCTTTCTCCCCTTCTTGCGCCGTGCTCAGAAACCTGCAATATAAGTGCAAATTTGTGATTCCTTGTTTTAACGTATCTCCTTTTTCCTCCCTCAAATTTAAAGCAATCTGGCTTCTTATTCCAGTTGATGGGACAGTCACTGTTTTGATTTTCAGAGGTAATGCAAGCGTTTAAAACTGGCTGTAGCTTTCAGGGATCTTGGTGCTAAAAAGCTAGAACAGATATGCCAAGCAGGGTACCAGACTCTGGACAAAAATGGAACATAATCAGCGAGGTCCACCCAAAGATCCCAGTTAGGGGCACACAAGTCCCACAGAGCGGCGGGCAGGGTAAAAGGTGTCATTGCAGGCGGTTAATAAGATGCTGCAGCTCACGGAGCTGGGGAACCCTAAGAGGAAGAACCAAGTTTTCTTGGGAGGGGGACGGTCTCTGAACAGAGGCAGAGATGTGTCAGTGAAACGCATCGGACAGCGTCTCTCCCTCCACACCATACCTGGGCCGACCTGGCTGACTGCATGAGTCCAAACTGCGTTATCAATACGGTCAAGACAAGTGAGTGCTTTCCGGTGGTGAAGGCTCAGTGGGACACAGAATGTGATCTCTGGGAAGAAGAAGAAAAAGGCTGAGCAAACGTCAAACTAGCTGGTGCGGGACCGAGCTGCCGTTTTCCAGTCGGGAGTGTATTCGTGTTCCAGCCATTACCATCTGGCCAGGAAAGCCAGGGAAGTTGAAATGGCAATACGTTCTTCGTTTCCTTCTCAACGACGGGCGGGGGATTATAATCCGCTTAAGAGTTCACAGCAGAATGCATCAAATGAGGCTGTTAGGGAGAAAGAATCTTTAAGAGAATGTTAATTTAAAACACATGCCGACTCCATAGAATGCTGGAATGTCTCAGTTCGGAGGGGCTTGGAGACCATTTAGACCAGTTCTTAGCCATCTTGGATTTCGAATCGTCATGAGAAGCTACGGAAAACTTTGGATCTTCTAAGGACAGCAAAAATGCACGTATATACATAGAACTCACGCACCATTTTAGAGCCTGCTGGCTAGCTGCCTATTTTTGTAAATAAAGTTTTATCGGAACACAGCCTTGCCAGTTCGTTTGTATATTGTCTGTGGCTGTCTTTGCGCTACAACAGTAGAGATGATTGTTTGCGACAGACACCATATGGCCTGCAAAGCCTAAAATAGTTACTGTCTGGTCCTTTAAGAAAAAAGGAAAAAAACCGCTGCCTCCTGTTCTAGAGGGTTACGAGGCCGCCACAGTCTATTTTTAGCCACCCAGAGGTCTATGGACCCCAGATTAAGAACCTCTAAATCTCAGCCCTATCACTTTATGTAAATACAGGCTTATCTTAGATCCACACATCTGGTCCATTGTTCCTTGATCCTACACCCTATTGTAAATCCTTTAAGGCAAGCAGTGTAGCTTTGCAGTTAAGAGCACATCCTCCGGGGTTAAATAGATTCAGGTTTTAATGCAGACTTTGCTCCTCATTGTGACCTTGAGGCAGTTCAACCACCTCGCAGCCTGCTTTATCATCTGAGAAATGAGTTAAAGGTAGCTACTTCATAGGATTGCTGCGAGGCATGCCTGCAGATAAAACCTTAGCAGCGTGCTGGACACACAGTAAGTGCTTAATAAATGATAATGGCAATGATGAAAGAGACGGGGAGGGAGAGGACAGGCAGATCCTCCCGGCGCCCCCAGGCTCGGGTGAAAGCCAGTTCTGTCTGCATTTATGTAGCACATTTGGGAGAGTGGATGGTGAGGCGAGCATGTGTGTTGACAGGAGACCCGACGAAACACGGAAGCTTCAAAGCGTCAAACCTTTCTTCAAGCCTTCGTGTAGCAGAATGGCGGTGTCTACCTGAGACCAGCCATGGGCCACCTTTTCTTGTTCTGCTCCAGTGGGTACGCAGACACCTGTTGCTTGGGGAAAGGGTGTTTTGCTCAGATGCGGTCCTTGACAAGAAACCAGGATAGGTCATCACCAGCAGTAGGGCAGGTGCGAAATGTGGGAGCGTTCTCTGCAGTGAACAGTGTCTTGTCCTTCGTGACTATGTATGTTGCATGCAAAGAATTGCATGCTTGGGGTGGATTCTGCTGAAGATTATTTACTCGGGAACACTGTGAAAACCGGGAGAGAGTTATTTCACATTCTTAACATGTTTGGCGAAGTATGCGGATTCATTTCCTGTCCCTGACCTTCGTTTAAAACTGAAGCTCGTTCCATGACATTGTGGTGGATCCATGACATCTCAAACCCACCACCTACTCGCTGGGATCTTGGACCCTTTTCTCAGGCGTCTAAGCCTCAGGATGTTCATCGCTCAAATGGAGATATTAATTTTACCTACTTTAGGGTTCTTGAGGATTACAGAATATGCACGTAAAGGGTTTAGCATATGCCCTGCACGTAGAAAATGCTCGATAAATTTTAGCTGTTAGGATTACTATTATCGTTAGTGAAATATGACGTAGGAAGACAATCTTCTCTCATAAACACCACTGCATTTGTAGGTTGTATAGACACTTTAGACCCGGCTAGGAAGCCACGTCAGTGTTTATGGAAACTCACAAGGGACCGTATTTAAGTTGCCACTGTGTGTATGGGCTCAGAGTCATTTTAGCTCAGAAATTTTTGTTGACTCTTGAGTGAATGAATGAATAAATGCTACTATGGCTTTTTCCCGTGCTCATTAACACACATGGCACCCTGTTTTCCTTGAGCCAATCTTATCTTCCCATCCTGGTGATCCCGATCACATGCGTACTTAACTCCTTCAGCATCCACTTGCCACTCAAACTACAGGAGCCACGAAAGCAGAGCCTGACGTCCAAGAAGGACACAGCGGGGCACTTGGGTGGCTCGGTCGGTTAAGCGTCTAACTCTTGATTTCAGCCCAGGTCATGATCTCACGGTTTGTGGGTTCGAGCCCCACATCGGGCTCTGTGCTGATGGCATAATTGGGATTTCATTAGAATAGAGTAACCTCCATGGGGACAAAGATTTTTGTCTTTTTTCCTTCACTTTGGAATCTCCAGTATCCAGAATCCTCCCTGGCACATACTGAATGACTAGTTCTAGAACATTGAAACCATCAGCAATTAAGCTGTATTATGTACTTAAAACATGTAACAAAAGACACAGAAAAGTAACAATTGATAAACTCTGACAAGGCACAAATGATGAGCATGAAAAAAACTTTGACTCTTACTTACGGATATGTAAGCGAGTTCTGTAACCAGAGGGATCATGTCTAAAGTTTCTAAAATGTTTCCCCGGACCCAGCACACAATAGGGCACAAAGTAGACCCTGAATACATTTTTGTTGAATAATTCAAAGATTAAAAGAAGAAAATGTTTAAGTGAAAATGAGCACTACATTCTAAGCAACCCAAGAGAAACTATCCTAGAAGTACAACACTTAACAATGGTCCATGTAACGGACAACGGCCTGTGTAGTTAGCACATTTGTGTGAGGACGTGTGCCAGAGCAGGAGAAGTGATACTTTCCCCGTGCAAATAATAAGTAAAGCACCCGTAGCAGCAAATTCTGCCATGGTGCAATGAAGGTTTATTGGCTTCCATTTTCATTTCCTTGGTCTTCTTTTATTGGAATTGATTTAAAGGTGTTAAGAGTCAGACCTATTGTACTACTCACTTCTGTAAGACAGTCACCAACCTCAAACTCACACAATGTATTTTAACCATTACAATGAGTCATGTTTATTTACCCTTTGGACAACAATCAAACTGTTTGCTGCAAACCAAAAGCTTGTCAGAAAACAAAATGTTAATGATACAGAGACCATTATGGAGAAAAAAAAAAAAAAAATGGCAAGTGTCACTCTGTTGAGAAAAGTGACCATCCTGGATGAATAGCATTCTGACAGATTAGCTCTATGGTATAGAAAAGACCTAACAGAATGTGCCTGTAATTAGAAAATCCATTCGTGCAATAATCTGTATTAATAGTTGCAATAATAAAAACTTTATAATTATTTCAGTAGATGCTGAAGAATTATGTCATAAACTTAACATATATTACTGGTAAAGCCTTATGATAAACTCAGAAAAGGGGCATGCTACCTTAAAGGAATAAAGACTATTTTAAAGCCATAACAAACATCACAATCAAGAACAAATCACTAGAACCATTTACATTAAATTGGAAAGAAGTAAACGATCCTTGCATCAGTATCTTGAAATTCCTAGGGTATGCATTAAGGCATGGAACATATTTAAAGAAGTGTCAACATAAGGAAAGAAAGGAAAATGGTTAAGAGTGCCATCAATATGATCATACTCCTGGAAAACTCAGGCGAACTAACTTCTGAAATTAATGGAAAGTGGCTAGAGAGGCTGAAGTATAAATATTCAAAGATCAGTAGCTTTCTATATGCCATAATAATCAAGGCAAATGTATCTTGTACATATTTTTATTAACCAAAAAATGTAGAGGGGCACCTGGGTGGCTCAATTGATTAAGCGTCTGACTTCAGCTCAGGTCATGATCTCATGGTTTGTGAGTTCGAGCCCCGCATCAGACTCTCTGCTGTCAGCACGGAGCACACTTCAGATCCTGTCTCCCTGTCTGTCTGCCTTGCCCCCTATTCCTATGCTGTCTCTCTCTCAAAAAGAAATAAACATTAAAAAAATTAAAATGTCGGGGTTCCTGGGGGGGGGGAGGTCAGTCGGTTAAGTATCCAACTCTTGATTTCAGCTCAAGTCATGATCTTATGGTTCAGTCCATGGGTTCGAGCCCCACATCAGGCTCTATGCTGACAATATGGAGCCTACGTGGGATTCTCTCTCTCTGCCCCTCTCCATGCTATACATGTGCGCTCTCTCTGTCAAAATAAATAAACTTTAAAAATTTTTAAATAAACATATAAAAATAAAGATGTTATAAAAGCATAGAATACAAAGGAATATCTCTAAGAAGATATGTCTAGAATTTATAAGAGGAAATGTTCTCAAAATTTGACCAGATATTTTTAAAGATTTAAATAAGTAGGAAGATATGTCCATGAAGGGGAATAGTGGATGTTATTTTTTTTCATTTTCCTGTCATTAATTTATGAATTCCACATAATCACAATGGAATTTTTTAACATGAAAAAATAATTCTGAAGTTCATCTAGAAAAATTAACAGGTGAAAATAATAGTTTATGAGCCAGAAGGTCATAAATATGGGACTTATCAGCTGATATTAAGACATACTGTAAAATTAAATAAAGAAGTTTATCATTGGTTCTAGAAATGACACAGATCAATGAAATTAATGCTATAGTAGCACTCAATGTGATAAAGGAAGCAGTCAAAACCAATGAGAAAGGAAGAATAATTTAACAAATGATTTGAGGGAAATTGGCTAGCTATTTCGTAGAAAGAAAAAGAAAGGGGGGGGGAGAGGGAAGAGAGGGAGGGAGGAAGGAAGGGAAAAAAGAGAAATCAAATGTGATTGTATCCTCATTGGATATACATTGCATTACAATAATTTCCAGGTGGGTTAAATGGATAAAGATAACCAAATACGCATCCTCCCTAAATTAAAAAAAAGAGGAAAATATAGACAAATATTTAAAACTGTCAGAAAAAAAAGACTAAAAGTTTACAGGCCATTTATTAAAAGAATACTTTACAACGATTTACAGTAAAAGTATAATATCTTTAATATAAAATAAACTTCTTACCCAAGGTTAAATTTTTGGTATTTTCTTTTTTTTTTTTTTTTTTTTTAAGAAATACAAAGTAAACAGAAGTCCCATCTCTCTGTTCCTACCTAGTGTCTCCTGTCACAAGGAAACTATTCCCATAATTTAAATTTTTATTATCTTATTTATTATTTATTTTGTTTTTAAAATTATTTACACACTCCCATATATTTATATTTTGACTTTATGTATTCATAAAAATCTGGTAACGTTCCTTTAGTTTTTAAATCACAGCATATTGTATATAGTCATTTAGAACTTTGTGCCCCCTCTGTGTTATATTTTTAATATTTTTCTCTGTTGGTTTGCGTACATTTATTTCAGCCACTTTCACTACCTTACGGTCTTCCATTTTATGAATATATGAGTTTGTTTATCCATTTCCCCACAGATGGACATTGAGTTGCTTTAAATTGGTACTATAACAGGGGTGCCTGGGTGGCTCAGTTGGTTAAGCCTCTCATGGTCCGACCTCTCAGCTCGGGTCATGATCTTGGAGTGGTCTGTGAGTTCGAGCCCCACATCAGGCTCTGTGCTGACAGCTTGAAGCCTGGAACCTGTTTCAGATTGTGTGTCTTCCTCTCTCTTTCTCTCTGCCTCTACCCCACTCGTGCTCTGTCTCTCAAAAATGAATAAACATTAAAAAAATGAATAAATAAATTTGCACTACTGCAAACATTGTAATAACTATCTTTGCATGTGTCTCTTTTGCATAGCATAAACGTTTTTACAAGGCATAATGTTAAACTGTATCGAAACTGAGTTGTGAGTTCCAGGGAATAGGCTTTATTTTTCCGTAATCTCTTTGAAATAACCATTTGAGAATTAATAAAGGAGAAACATTATCTGGTGTACCTTAAAGCCAATTGATGAATTTTCCCATAATTAAAATAGGTGGGTCCAGCTTGGGGGTGAGATTGGAAAACCTACTTGGTGGTAGGTCCTCAAAGAGATAGTAAGACCACCTATAGAGCCAGAACCCTGCCCACACATGTGCCCTGGAAGCAAAGAGCCCCTAAGGGTAGGCAGGGAGCCGTCAGGGCATTGCGGTGATGTTGAGTTAGAGACCATTCCTCTAATTTCCTACACCAAGCGCTGGCCTGATTCTAGAAAGCAGGGAGAGCAACCTTTGCAACCCCCCACCAAATGACAGAATGAATTTCCCATTCGGCTGCTGGAAATCAGGGCAAGCTGTCATCTTTCATTTGATTAAAACAGAAAATGAGCACAATGAGATACCCCTTCACAACCACTAGATGGCTATTATCAGCAACAAACAAACAAACAAAAGCAAAACGTAACCGAAACCAACAGGTGTTGGCAAGGATCCGGAGAAATTGGAACCCTCCCGCCCTGCTCGTGGGAATGTCAAATGGCGCCGCCACTGTGGGAAACGGCATGGTTGGTCCTCAAAAATTTCAACGTAGAATTTTACCACATGGCCCAGCAATCCGTCTTCCGGGCATATGCCCAGAAGTGAAAGCAGGGACTGGAATAGACAGGCCTACACTCGGGTTCATAGTAGCCTTAGTCACAATAGCCCAAAGGTGGAAGCCACTGGCTCCCATCGATGGATGAAGGCATGAATGAACAAAACGTGGTGTATTCATACAACGGGATATCATGAAGTCTCAAAAGGGAAGGGGACGCCGACCGACGCTACAACATGGGTGCAAACTTGAAGATATTATGCTAAGTGACTTAAGACAGCCGTGAAATATACAGGCTCCCACTTAGCTGAGGTTTCTAGCGGAGTCAAATTCACAGAGACAGACAGCAGAAGGTGGGGAGGAAGGAACGGGGGCTGAGGTTGAACAGTACAGAGGTTTCTTTAGGGAGACGGAGAAGCACAAAAGGTAGGCGTCAGTGGTGGCTTCAGTACAGCCTGAGGGTGCTGAGTGCCACAGAACTGTACTCTTAAAAACAGTCACTCTTATGGTGTATCTTACCACAAGTCTTTAAAAAAGGAAAGAAAAGAATGGATATTGCTTATAAAAGGGGGAGAAGGATATTTACAAATCTATGAGAATGACACCATCTCTCTACAGCAGAAAAATAGACTCATTATAGTTCTTCTCTACTTAATAGCCGATTTCACAGAAATGGCCCAAAAAAAAAAAAAGAGGAACAAAATACACACACATATAAATATATATAACTATGTTTTGCCTAGTAAGTGATAAAAATATATACACGTCTATGTATACATATATATAAATGTACGTGTGTGTAAATACTTTATATGCAAATATATGTGTATATATACGTGTGTGTATACACACACACACACACACACACACATATATATACACCCATATAAAATCATGTTCTGCTTCATGGGTAAACAAAAGCATGCAGGTTAAAAACCACAGTGAAATGCAAAGTGGCATCTTTTTAAAAATTACTAAATTCTAAAAGGAGATCAAAACTAACAAAAGTTAAAATTGTCACAGCCTCTCCACATAGTGAGCTGGAAGCATGTATCAAATGTGGTTTCTTAAGCATGTTTTTTGACTCAGTAATCCTGCTTCTAAGAATCTGGCTTCAAGGAATAATCAGGGATGCAGACATTGATTTGTTGGCAATATGTGTATTTCCAGCATTACTTATAATAGTGAAAAACTGGAAACAACCCAAGTAAACACTGATTGGAAGTGACTTAATAAATTCCAATAGATCAAAGCAGTGGCATTTAATGCAGTCACTTGAAAATGTGCCTACCTGGAATAATTCTTATGATACGCTGCTAAGAGAGAAAGTCCAAAATAGGTAACATTCAGACCAGAAGACATTTCGATCTTCATTCTTTTATTTAATTATTTTTTTACAAAGGAGGGGGCGGGGGTAGAATGCAGCTTCCTGGGGCACAAACCTCCATCCATCTGAACTGAAGCTCTCAGGGCTGAGGTCTGGAAATTTGCATTTGCTTTGAATTTCCCCAGGGCGTTCAAGGGCAGTCAGAGAATTTCTGCACTTGAGAATCCCCAGATTAGAAGACCTAAGGCTGCTTCCACGTGGGATCTCAAAGCAATTCTGAGGCTCAGAAGTCTAGAGATCATCTGACTGTTTGCATTATAAAATGCAAGGCACTAATACAGATACAATGGTGGGGGGGGGAGCTGTGCTGGAGGGTGTTGGGAGGGAGGCTGAAGTCACCTGAAGATCAGCATTGCCCACTCTCCAGTTATAAGGCATTAAGCCTCCGGTCTAGGGGCCCTCACACTGTAACCTGCATGAGAGAATGTCCTTGTCCTTAGATAGTGCATAGTGAATATTTAGCAATTAAGGGGCATTTTGTTCACCATGAACTCTCAGACCGTTCGGAAGAAAGAAACAGTAGATAAGCAGATAGATGATAGGTGCGTAGATGGGTTGATAGTTGCATAGCTACACTGATACGTGATGGATGATTGACGGGCAGGTGAAAGATAGCTAGACGGACGGATCAAAGGGAGGGTGAAGGAAAAGAAAAGTGGCTAAACTAGAAAATTAGGTGGAAGATACACAGACATCTTTGTCCTCTTTTTGCCTCGTTTCCGTAAGCTTGAAATTATGGTCCAATAAAATGTGACCCCACAAAGAAGAGGATTAGGAGACATATCGAACACAGCAGTGACCTCTAGGACGTGGACCGAAATCACCAGGCCATGCCTGCTTTTCCATCGCTCTCTTATTCAACCAACATCAGTCAAGGGTCTATTCTGTGCCAGGCTCGCCATTCAGAACACTTGGGAAAGATGGGAGATCAAAGCCATTTCCTGCCCTCACCACCGTCCTATTCGAGCTAGGCTAACCCAAAATGCAGATTCGGGGCCCTGAGACGGAATTAGAATCCCTGGAGAAGGGCCCAGGGACCCGGATCACAGGAAGGTTCCACATACACTAAGGCAGCGTTGCTTTTCAAAATATGGGCTTTGTTTCAGAAGTGGTTCGCAATTGCAATTTCATGAGCCAAAAAGGTTTTTTTTTTTTTTTTTTAATTAAAATAACAGAAAGAGAAAAAAAGATCAAGAATGCTGACACATGGTGAAGAGTGGCCATTATTGTGCAATGCGTTGGCTTCAGTGCCCTCGGTCACCATGTGGACCAGGTTTCGTATAGGAAAGCACTGCCATAAACTGTGGCCCATGAAATATATCCCTGCCCTTGTCCTCCATTGCCCCTGTCCCCGCAGCTCTCCCTTTGTCCAGCCCTGGACGGGCTGAGAGGCTGGGACGCGTCGACCGCCCTGAGAAGGGGCAGGCTGTTGAGGGAATGTGACTCCCCGGGGCACACCCTCATCACTGGGCACTGCCCGGTCTTGTGGCAGGGCCCGGAGCTATCCTGTCCCACAGGTGGCCGCGTCTCCAGCCCGCGTGCTGTCATTTCCTGTGATGGATACGGCCCCACTCAGCACATCTCTGTCCCAGCACCCTGGGGCAGAGGTGGAGCGTCGGACAGAAAGGGACCGAACGTTTCCATTGGCTGGGATGCTTTTCGATTTAACAAGAACAGAGGGCATAATGCGTGCGACCCATTTCCCGGGCCACGGTGCCGGGAATTTGATTCGGGCCCCTCACGTCAGATCACAGACGCAAGCCCTGCTTGTCCGACCCAGAGGAGAGACAGCAGTCGTCTGAAATCAGAACGGAACAGGATGGGGTGCAAAAACCCACATGAAATGAGCTTGAGAAATCCTCCCCGGGGCTCTGGGAACCCAAGAGCCTGCTGAGCTGACCAGACGGGGGGGGGATGATCCTGCCGTTGACATGTGCACTGCATAAAGACCCGTTGTCGCCAAGAAGAGACATCCGAAGACTGGCTAGGCCGGCGGAGGCCCTGGGTCGCATCAGGGCAGTGGTGGGGGAGTCGCGAACCTGGTTGGGAAGCAGAGACGCGCCCCGGAGGCCTGAGAAACGCTTTGCTCTCCATCTCGGGGCCGAACGAGTGCCTCCTAGAGAGCGGAAGACGGAATTACTCAAAGAAAAACCGTCGACCTCGCAGAGATGATTCCTTTCCTGCCCCGAGTCTGGGAAGCGCCTCTGGGGAAGCCGCAGAAATGAATTTGCTCAGCCGAACAGGGCAGAGTGAGATACTCCCCGATTTACTCGGTGACACGACGCAGCACGAGAAGCCATCCCTTCTCCACCTCAAAGCAAAGCACCGAGGGGTGCCTGGGTGGCTCAGTCGGTCGGGCGTCCGACTTCGGCTCAGGTCATGATCTCGCGGTCCGTGAGTTCGAGCCCCGCATCGGTCTCTGTGCTGACAGCTCAGAGCCTGGAGCCTGTTTCGGATTCTGTGTCTCCCTCTCTCTCTGCCCCTCCCCTGTTCATGCTCTGTCTCTCTCTGTCTCAAAAATAAATAAACGTAAAAAAAAAAAAGCAAAGCACTGAAATGCTTGATTTGGTGCCTTTGTGGTAGAAATGCTTTCTATCAAAGGCAGGCTCCCACACCGCAAGCCAGAGATAAGTAACAGAGGAAATCGTTGAGACCGTGACCTCTCGGTGGCCTCTTAGAGCCGAATCTTTGCTAGACCTCAGACTATCACACGGGCCACCAGCCCGCCAAGAGGAGTTTATGGGCGAGCGGCGCGGAAGGCACCTCAGCACGCAGAAGCCTGGCTTTCGAGCAGCTCGAGGAGAGACACTCCAAGGGAATTTCTTGTTTGCTTCCCCGAAGCAAGGATTTGATGTTTAGGTGGAGAAACCCTTCTGGGAAGTGAGCTCATTCCTGGGGTTCCGCTGGGGTCATCCAGAAAGGTGTTTGCTGGGGATCTGGGATGGTCACCCAGTGGTGAGACGTGAGTATTTCAAAAATGTGGTCTCTCACCGACTGGCAATAAATGAACTGGCAGGATGTCACGAGGGCCTCTCCGGCCCGTAGATTCGGGTGGTGGGTTAAATCAGCAAACATTCCAGAGTGTCTGCTGTAGGACGGGTACTGCGCGGATGCCTCAGAGGACGCTGGGCAGAACCGGACTCACGGGGGGCCGGGGCGGGGGAGGGGGTGGGGCGGGGGGGGGGGAGCACCGAGCAGACCAGTGCACGGGCTCCCCTCTCAAGACAGTGTCACAGCACACAGGGGAGAGACTCCTGGTGCCCACTTGCAGTTTAGGAACCCCTGAGGCCCAAGACAGGCAAGCGAGGCTGAAGGGGACCCGTATCTGACAAACGAGGTTGGCCTCTAAGTTGCCCTTAAAGTGCCTGACCTGAAGACTGAGGCCAAGGCCACTCCATCCTCAGAACAAAACGGTGGGGGGAGGCCCGAAGACAAAACGGGACCCTCCGTGGGATAGAAAGGAGACCCTGACCACAGGAGGGGTCCGATGGGTCCAATTTGCATCTGCGAGGGACAGACACAGCAAGGAGTACCCAGGTTGAGAGGGATTCTATACGTAGAAACAGACGTCATGTCGGACTCCTCTCCCGTCTCGTCAAAGAGGTCATCTGGGTCCCAGAATCTAAAAATGGCCTCAGAGTTTGGAAGGCTTCTGTCCTCAGCCGGCGTAGGGGCCTCATCTCAGCCCTGCACCTTCAGAAGCATGAAGGAGTCCGGTGAGGCAAGCGATTTCAAAGTTTGCTTTAGGACGCAATTCAAACAATTTCTGTTCGCCATGTAAACAAGTCAGCCACTTACGGGAGGAGCAACTCTTGGGGTTGAAACAGGCCTTCCTGGGTTCCCCTCGGGGCCCCTCAAAGGACAGTGGAAGACACCACCGATAAGGGGGACTTCTCAGGACCTCGCGGCCTGGTTCGGGAACACTGTGACCGTTGGGAACGCCCCTCAGACGTTCGTGGCTTCTGTCCTTGGCCCACTGCGGGACAAGTGCATCCAAACAGTGCATCTGACCCAGGGAACCCTGGGTCCCCTGCCCCAGCTCACACTCCCTCTAGGAGTGAGCTAGGCCGGGCCCTGGTTTGGGGTTGGACGAGAATGACAACTGAGACTTGGCCAATGTCACTGTCCCTTTGGTTTTCTGCCACAGCATCCAACAAGCAGTGAAAAAATAGTAAACCGAGGGACAAAAAAGAACTAATAAAAGGCTTTCGAGCACGCGACCTTAGTTTAGTAGACTAATCCTACTTACATACAGAGAAACTGTTCTCAGGAGTCCCTTGTAAATACTTCTTTATTCAGAGAACTGTCGATTCACGTCCATCCTTTGTGAATGCCAAACTAGAGTCTTGGGCACAAAAACATTTTATTCAATCTCACGGTTACCAAATATTTTTCAAAGTGTCCAAAGAAGTCTGATATATCGGATTCACCTGCAGTTTGCATTCGATTGCTTTTTCCCCAAAGAGGATAGGCCTTCCTGAATTTCACTCATCTGTGATTGCAGACTCCCAACAATTCGCACTCCAGTGAACATTTGGTAGTTATCTCTCTGACATGTACTGTCTTTCCTTCCAAAGACTTTGCTCGGATGCCCTTGCTTTTCCTATCCCGAGTCCGCAGAGTCTGGAGGGGACTGCGTGCTAAGCCCCGGGGACAGACGGGATAGCTGCTAGAATCTGTAACTTCTTGTTTGGCTTCAGCCAACCTGAGCTCGCTTATTTAAGTCACTTGTGACAGAACGAGTTCTAGGTGATGCAATGATTACGGAGCCACTCCTGGAAAGGAAGAGTCTGCTGCTTCTGGTTTCTATAGGTTAAGGCCACTCACAATACTGTAGTAATTGTAGTGGTCCCTGTAGGCCCTCCACCTACAGCTTTCCACACATCGTCTCATTGGTACTCTTATCTCCATTTTACAGATAAGAAAACTGAGGTGACTAATGTCATACTAGCTTGAAAGTGGCAGAGATGGAATTTAAGCCCCAGTGGGCCTAATGCCATAGCCATGCCCAGCCATTATGTGGTAGGCAGTGTGCAGACGCCAAGAACAGAAGGGCCCTTTTTCTCAACCAAACGTGGTAGGGGAGGGCATCTGGAAATATATGGAATGCTCTCTGGTTGTCCCAGGGACTGGTTGGTGGGGACGCACCTGGAATTTAGTGGACACAGGCCACAGATGTTCAATGGTCGGAAAGGTGCAGGACTCTCCTGCCCAACGAAGGTTGATCAGTAGTGATTCCATTGAGAAACCCTCAAGCGTAGAGTTAGGTACCGAGATAATCCAACCCAGAACTGGAGGCAGATATGAGAAGAGATGTAATGAGTGTTCCTCTAATAGAGAAATAAAAATAAAGTTTAAAAGCCTATGAAAAGCCCTTAATAAAACCTGGCGTCATCCTTAAGGCATCCCACCGCCCGCCGTTCACAGAACGTTTTCTGCTTACGAGCAAATCTTACACCAAAGTTTCCCCTTTGGATTGTAAGCCCATAGAATTTGGTGCCCTTCCCAAGATGTTTAAGATATAAGTTTCTCTGAGAATAGTCCAGCCGAGGCCACTCTCATCCTTTGCAGGTGTGGCCTCGAGCCCCTTGTGAGGTTATTGGATCATGTATGCCCTTCCCAGTCGTCACATCCAGATTGTCTATTTCCTTTTCTTCTTCTTTTTTTTAATACTCATTTACTTTGAGATAGAGACAGAGAGCACAAGCAGGGGAAGGGCAGAGAGACACAGAGAGAGAGAGAATCCCAAGCAGGCTCCACACTCAGCACAGAGCCTGACATGGGGCTCGATCTCATGAACCATGAGATCATGACCTGAGCTGAAATCAAGAGTCAGACCCTTAATCAGCTGAGCCCCCCCAGGTGCCCCTATGTCCCTTTTCTTCCCCATTTCTTCTCAGGCCTCCTTTCCATCATTGGTCATCTTTTTTTTCTTTTTCTTTTTTTGAAAAGACTTTAGTTTTTATTCATTTAATTAACTAATGAATTAATTAAAAAAATTTTTTTTAATTTATATATTTAAACTCAAGTTAGTTAACATACAGTGTAGTATCGGTCTCCGGAGTAGAACCCAGTGATTCATCACTTACGTACGACACCCAGGGCTCATCCCAAGTGCCCTCCTTAATGCCCATCCCCCAGTCAGCCCATCCCCCACCCACCTCCCCTCTAGCAGCCCTCAGTTTGTTCTCTGTATTTAAGAGTCTCTTATGGTTTGCCTCCCTCTCTGTTGATATCCTGTGTTTCCTTCCCTTCCCCTATGTTTGTCTGTTGTGTTTCTTGAATGACACATATGAATAAAATCATATGATATTTGTTCTTCTCTGACTATTTTGCTTACCATAATATATTCTAGTTCCATCCATGTTGTTGCAAATAGCAAGATTTCATTCTTGTGTGTGTGTGTGTGTGTGTGTGTGTGTGTGTGTGTGTACATACCATATCTTCTCAATCCATTCATCTGTCGATGGGCATTTGGGCACTTCCCATAATTTGGCTCTTGTCGATAGCTCTGCTATAAACATTGGGATGCACGTGCCCCTTTGAATAAACATTTTTTGTATCCTTTGGATAAATACCTAGCAGTGCAATCGCTGGGTGGTAGGGTAGTTCTATTTTTAATTTTTTTAGGAACTCCCGCACTATTTTTCGGAGTGGCTGCACCAGTTTGCATTCCCACCACGGTGAGAAAGGGTTTCCCTTTGTCTGCGTCCTCGCCAACATCTGTTGTTTCCTGACTTGTTAATTGTAGCCATTCTGACAGGTGTGAGGTGGTATCTCATCGTGGTTTTGATTTGTTTTTCCCTGATGATGAGTGATGCTCAACATCTTTTCATGTGTCTCTGCCATGTGGATGCCTTCTTTGGAAAAGTGTCTATGCTTGTCTTCTACCCATTTCTTGACTGAATTATTTGTTTTGCGGGGGGATGAGTTTGATAAGGTCTTCTTGGATTTGGGATACTAACCCTTTATCCGATATGTCATTTTGCAAATATCTTCTCCCATTCTGTCGGCTGCCTTTTAGTTTTGTCGATTGTTTCCTTCGCTGTGCAGAAGCTTTTTCTCTTGACGAGGTCCCGATAGTTCGTTCTTGCTTTTGTTTCCCTTGCCTCTGGAGACGTGCCTAGTGAGAAATTGCTGCAGCAGGAAGTTGCTGCCTGTTTTCTTCTGTAGGATTTTGATGGTTTCCGGTCTCACGTTTAGGTCTTTCATGCATTTTGAATTGATTTTTGTGTATGGTATCATCGTTTTCAAAACGTACTCAAAGCCAAAATGTGAGGGTCTGACCGTACTGTTCAGATTTCTACAGTTTGTCGGTTACATGCTCTTCCTACTTAGGTGTGGAGTAGATATCACTCGTGTTTTCCTCCAGGAACCCAACCCCTGCACCCAACATAGCATTGCTCAGGCACTTTTTGGCCTTGCAGCAGCGTATCCTCAAATATCTGCCAAACTGTCGGGGTTTTCGCTCTGTGAGATTTGTAATTCATTAAAAATAGAACTTGTGGTGGATCAGTTTGGCGTTCTGGAAAGCAGGCCGTGAGATGCCGGTGGGAGAGCTTCCAGACAGTGATGCAGGGCTGGCGTCCGTGCGAGACGAAAAGAAGGAGCGGGAGGTAGGAAGAGCCAGAACATGCAACCTTGAGCTTGTGTCAGGCCGGCCCTTTGAGCACCAGAGCAAAGATCAGCCGAGCGAGCAAGGAGTGACTCAGGCAGAAACGGCCCAGCTCTCGTGCCCCCGCTCTGCTCAGGGCAGCACCTGGCCACTGGCCAGCTACCTTCCTCCAGCAGCACACATGGCATTGTGGGTATTCTTAAAGTGGAAGTCGTTTGTCACGGAGCTGTGCGTGTGTGTTTAAAAGAAACAAGATTGCCTTGAAAGCTGGGGTCTGACCTGTGACATGATGAAACCCTGGTAAGACCAGAGTAACATCTTTCTGTCTGGGAGATCAAGCCTCACCCCCAACTTCTAGGCTGCTGGCCTGATTGAAAGAGAATATTCCACCACTCTAAAAAGGAATGGAATTAGAAATGCCAAGAGTGCAAAGTATTCTGGGACGGCTGGGCATCCAACATTCTGCGTTAATCGTAGAGGGAGAAAAGTCCTCTGTTTTGGCCAGAAATCAGGGGAGTTATTTTGGGAGCAGCCTCCTCGGTGACCCAGACATTACCATTTGAGGTTCAAAGCTCTGGAGGACACAGCCTCGAGCGTTCTTTTCCACTGCCCTGTGTTTCTTTCTTCATGGGTCTTTGTGCGTAAACCTGCTACAAATCCGGCATTCACCTTCTCAAGGGAGCCTGCGGGGAAGCTTAGAGAGGGTGAGCTTTCCTGGGAAGTGACTTGCCTGCCTATCCAAGGGCTCTCATGACTCACAGATACCTGGGTCCTCAGCCTGGTTAAATAAATAAATAAATGAACAAATGAATGAATGTATGAATAAATAAACAAATAAATAAATAGCATTCAGAATTTACCTATGCAAACCAAGTTTTACCAGCCCATCTTCTGGCAATAGAGTACCCCATATAAGAAAACCCCAGAAATGACAATCATTTCTCTAATCTTCAGGACGTTTACTATGTGAATTTCTCCAGCACGAGCCGCCAGCCGCTGGGGAGATGAAGGGAAAGGGATTCAAAGAACAGTAATGTGTGACGCTAGTCTTAAAGGGGCGACTGAAGAATCCTCCGATCACCTGCGAACAAACCAAGACCCTCTTCTTTCTGAAAAGGGAAAGATCAGCCGGTTATAACCACTCGTTCTAACTGTGCAGGGTGTGAAAGTAATTTGCTTACAGTAACCCAGGCAGCAAAAGGCTGAGCTGAGGCCTGAACTCAGGCATTCTGACTTGTACCTGGTACCCTACCCATCCTTCCCTATGACCCAGTCGCTGTGATCCGGGCAGATCCAGCTGGGGCGGGGGTGGGGGGGGGGGTGGGGAGAGCGGTGGTGCCGAAGCTTATACCTTTTGTGGTGGAAAGCTCTCTTTAAAAAAAAAATACATATGAAAATAAATTTAGAAGGGGTTCTCCCAAATGGGGAAAGACTGAAACTTAAGCTTCATTAGCTTACCAGTAAATCCACTTTTGATTGGGATAATATTATTGCCAACAGTGTTAATAGAAAGAATAATAACGATTCTTCAAATCCAAATATATGAAAACCGGGCTGGTTTGGGATTTTAGAATTTCCTTTGATTAACAAAGGTGTTCTAGGCATTCAGAGACGTTGAGCACCACACCCTCCCCCGCTCCAACCACCATGTGATTTTTCTGCACCCGACTCGTACCCCACCTGCTCGAACTCAAATTCTCTTCGTGTTCCTCAACCCAACTTCTTAATAGTCACTATAGCTAACATTACCACGTGCGTCAGGCATTGCTCTGAGGTTTTAAGCTTTTTTCACTCTGCCGATTTTTTTTCTTTTATTTATTTATTTTTTAATTTATATCCAAGTTAGTTAGCATCTAGTGCAATAAGGATTTCAGGAGTAGAATCCAGTGATTCACCCCCTACATATAACACCCAGTGGTCATCCCGACGAGTGTTGTTGCCCCTTGTCCATTTAGCCCGTCCCCCCACCCAACACCCCGCTGGCAACCCTCAGTTTGTTCTCCGTATTTAAGAGTCTCATGTTTTTTCTTCCTCCCTGTTTTTATATTATTTTTGCTTTCCTTCCCTCATGTTCATCCTTCCCTCATGTTATATATATGTATATATAGACCACATCTTCTTTATCCATTCACCCATCGATGGACATTTGGGCTCTTTCCATACTTGGGCTATTGTTGATAGTGCTTCTATAAACGTGGGGCTGCATGTGCCCCTTGGAATAAGCCTTTTTATATCCTTTGGATAAATGCCTAGTAGTGCAATTGCTGGGTGCTGGCGTAGTTCTATTTTTAATGTTTTGAGGAACGTCCCCACTGTTTTCCAAAGTGGCTGCACCAGTTTGCATTCCCACAAACAGTGCAAAAGGGTTCCCCTTTCTCCACATCCTCGCCAACGGCTGCTGTTGCCTGAGTTGTTACTTTTAGCCATTCTGACAGGGTCTCGCTGCCTGTTAAAAAACTTTGTATCGTTCTCCCTTCTCAGAGGAGGCAACTGGGGCCCTGAGAAATTAAACAGTTTGTCTCTGAAATGTGCATTCTTCACCAAAGCCCCACAGCGCTTCAAGCAGCCAGGGCAAATCAGACAAGAACCCGAGAAAACTTCATAGGGCCCAGAATAAAGTGTGATAATTACAATGTCTTGACAAGTATCAAGGATCAATGCTAGATGTTCTGTTAGCCACAGACTTAATCCTCGGGTCAGAATCCTTTTTTGGCACCTGTGAATAATGCAGGAACCACAGTGTAATTCAAATCAGCAATTCTGAGATATAGAAGGCCTTGAAAATGTGTGATTTCATGATAGAAAATACTTTCTCCCCACCCCCTCACCCCCGGCCATGGATTGCAGATTTTGAAGCCCAAAGAATAAGCTTGGCAAGGCCTAAATCTAAATGCTTCTCATAAATGTTATACTTTTTGTAGTTATTATTGAATTGCCTGTACCGGAAAGGTGTGCTGAAACCGTGTGTGTGTGTGTGTGTGTGTGTGTGTGTGTGTATAAGATTATCTGGTCAACTGGCCTGGCCGTCTTCCTGGGGCTGAGGCACCCTGGAGAGTGCATATCTGAGTCCTAGTCCTTAAACTTCAGTGTTTGAAAGAACTTCAAAATTTACCTGCCTCAAACCTTTCATTTACCGATGAGGGTCGTGGGACCCTGACATATCAAAGGTCACAGAGCTAATGAGCACCCTTCATTTGACAACTAATTGAACACCGAAGGGACTTGGATAGAGGGCTTTGCGCTGCACCATGCTGTTCCGTGGCTAACACAGACGATGTGCACAACACCAGTAATCCTGCAATTAAAAGCAAAATCTGTCGGGGCGCCTGGGTGGCTCCGGTGGTTAAGCGTCTGACTCTTGATTTCAGCTCGGCTCATGACCCCACAGGTCGTCAGTTCAAGCCCCAGGTTGGCTCTGCGCGGACAGTGCGGAACCTGCCTGAGATTCTCTCTCCGTCTCTCTCTGCCCCTCTCCTGATGGCTCTCTCTCTCTCCCTCAAAATAAATAAAAAGACACTTAAAAAAGAACTGCTGTCTATGACATAGACGTACAAGGTCTCCCTCGGTCTGGGCTCTGCCTACTTCCCTACCATCATCTCCCACAGATCCTCAGTATGAACTCTTGGTCTTTAGATTTCCAAGAAAATACTTACTGTGCAGTCTTGTCTTAGCTCGGGCACTTTAACGATACCACGATCTGGTGTCTTATAAACAAACAGAACAGACTGTATTCCCCACAGTTCTGGAGGCAGACGGTCTGCGAGCAGGGTGCCTGCATCGCTGGGGTCTGCTGAGCGCCTCTTCCAGGTTGCAAACTGCTGGCTCCTTGCTGTCTCCTCATGCGGTGGCAAGAGCAGAGCTCTCTGGACCCATCTTAGAAGGGCACTGATCCCATTCATGACCCAATTACCTCCCAAAGGCCCCCTACCTCCGAAAATCATCCCGCTGAGGACTAGATTCCAATACATGCATGTGGGGAGGGGGACACAAACGTTCAGGCCAGGGCAGTTCTCCTGGATCTGAGCCTTTCTATAGGCTCTAATCTCCATCTGGGTGGCCTTTCTTATTGTCCACCATCTGAGATCCCTCATCTGTCAAAACTCCGGAGCATGCCTTCACAGGAAAGCTTCCCATGAGGACCCCTCATGCCCCACCTGCCCATCCAGAAGGGACTCATCCGATCCCTATTCTCTTTTCTCAGTGCACAGCTGTCTGGGGGTGGGACGCTTACCCCATTGTGTTTGGGCTCTTGGTTTAATTTTGTTCCTTCCATTAAACTCTGAACTGACCAAAGTCAGACGTCCGATGCTGCTCATTTTTGTAATCATCTAATGCCTCGCCTCTTAGCGAATACTGAAAAGAAAAATGGTAGCAATCATAATTGACATTTAATCCCTACAATAAGCCTAAGGGGAAACCACGGTAGGGGTACGCATTACCAGGGTTCACCAAGATTTCTTGCTCTCGAAGTTAGCCGTGGCCACGTGACTCGCTTTGACCAACGAAATTTAAGCAGAAGCGCTCTCCATCCCCTCCGTGTATCATCATCTGAGAGCAGGTACCCTTTCCCCTGCTCGGGTGGACCCTACAGCCTGGTCCTGAGCAGGCAATGTCATCCGGTGGTGAAGCTTCCCTCACCTCTGCTGACCCACGTTGGACATATAGTAGGGGTGAGAAATAAATCTCTGTTGTCTTAAATCACTGAATTTCATGTTCACTACTGCAGCATATCTAGGCAAATTCTTCTCTGACTCCTTCCGGTTCCCTCCGAATTATCCGTTCCCTAATTCTATCTGAACTGTTGGCGATTGCCCTCGTCAAGCACATACGCACACAGTATTTTTTCCTAGAAAGCAATAAAGAATGTGCTGTTGGTGTGTTTGTTTTGCAGTAAGGATTTTTAAAGTCATTAAAAGTTCTTTCTTACTTTCTGCTAAGCAAACGTAGTATCTTTCATTAATGTCAAGCACAAACGCTTGTGTCTGACGTAAGTGATACCATATACTATTTGTCTTTGTCCATCTGACTTATCTCAGCACGATGCCCTTAAGGTCTGCTCTGACTTCCTTAAAGAAATGTTCATTTGTATTTATGTGTTTTTAATGTTTGTCTATTTTTGAGAGAGAGAGAGAGAGAGAGAGAGAGCGTGAGCATGGGAGGGGCTAGAGAGAGAGGGGGGACAGAGGACCCTAAGCGGGCTCTGCCCTGACCGCAGTGAGTCCAGTGTGGGGCTCGAGCTCATGAACTGTGAGATCGCGACCTGCGCCAAAGTCAGACCCTCAACCGAATGAGCCACCCAGGTGCCCCAGAGATTTTCGTTTTAAAGAGGAAAAACAAAACAGAACAAAAAGGCAATTCCCTTTTCTAGTGGTATCAGTGGATTGGTAAAGTACTGAAATTAGGTCAGATGAAGGGAATACAAATTCAAGGCTAAGGAAAGCACTGCTGTTTGTCTAAATCAGCCTGAGGACCCTTCCATGGAGGCCTGAAAAGCACAGTGCTCTCCAGGAAGTCGGGTTAGTATGAGCTAAGATATGAGCAAAGGACTCTCTTACAGCAACTACCATTAATATCAGTCAGTCAACAAGATTTATAAAGCCAAATGAGTTCCAGTCCAAACTCTGCCTTGTTCTATGATCGCGGTCGCATCATTTCACCTCTTGGAGCCTTAGTTTTATCATCCGGAAAATGGGCAAATAACAGCTACCTTCATAGAGCTACTGCACTGGGTTATATCCTGGCATGAGCTCATGTTTATAAAGCCCTTAGCACAGTTGCCCAAATGATAGGCATTTGGCGAAGAGACATCTTAAGCCAGCCCTCACTAACACCTGCCGATCTGCTGATCTTGGATGAAAGAAAAAATCAGAATGGTATCATGAGGAAATGCCTGCGATACCCAAGGAAACCAACCCAAGTTTGCTCATCTTCCCAGTTCCTGTTCTTTTGAGTGATTTGTTGGTCGAGGAATTATGACGTGAAGCGGGCGCAGAGGATGTATTCTTTTAACCTCGGAGTCAAGGATTCGGGTACGGTTAGATATTCAGTAACCCCTCCTCTCGGCCCCGATCAATCTCGCTCTTCTGAAAATTCCAACTTAAATTTCTGCCTCGTCCTGTATACATCCCGTGCCTCCAGTTTTGTTCTTCATACACCAGGGGAAAAATTAGCATACGCCACACACAGTGAGGTAGCTGGGTTTTCATTTCAGAACGTACTCGGTTGGTAGCTATAAATACAGGTATAGAGATTTTCCTTACTCAGTTTACAGGTGGAGACTGTTGTGCAGGTAGGCCATAATTCATTCACCTGGTTCCCAGGGACAGTCGTGTAAACTGTTTCCAAGTAGGACTTTCTTTTGAAAAGCCTTGGCACCCATAAGCACATATCCTTAAAACCCATTGAAGTTGAGGAAGGGTGTTAGGCTCGGCACTGGAGGTTACTCCCTGCGGTGATGGTAGGTAATATATTTCCTTTTCATTTGTGCAACTACCCCCTTTTTCCAGCCCCAATTAAAATTATAATTAATGTCCTATAAACATATTGATGTGATGGCTTCTGCCAAGTTGGAAATGGGGATCATTTTGCTCACTCAGCTAGAGGTGGGGGTCTTTAGCAACCCCTCTTTCCTCTGTCTTCGTACCTTCACTTTACCAACTGGTCACAAGGTGAGACCCACCGATGTGATTCCCAGCTAGGTGTTCTCAGCCCACTCCCGGGTACTTTTCCAAACCAGTCCTTTCGTAGCTGATGATTAATGTGGTACGTCCCACACCATACTTTAATGCTAAGTAGGAAGGAACCATTACGTGAGGACATTGTCTACTGTTAGCTTTGTGTTTAGAATTAGAAAACGAACAAAGTCCACAGGATGAACGTCCAGGAGAAACTGGGGTGTCCAAAATGCTCCTTAGCTTGAGGGATGTGCGCTTATCAGTAGCAGAGCTCCATAGCCTCCACTCGTCTTTCCCCACTTCCTCATGATCTTTGTGCCAAGGATCCCTGGGTCTCGGGTGAGAAGCTGAGCCTGTCTTTTCGGACATCCAGACGTTACAAGCCCAAACACTCCTAAGGCAAGAGAACATCTACAGAATTTCGTCGGATGGTTTCCATTACGACCTAATGGCCGGATCTTAGGCCTGGGATTTGTTCCTAACCATTGCCTTAATTCACCTTGCAGATTTGAGTTTATTGTTTCCCCATTACGTCGGTGTGTCCATTGGCACAAAAGAACGAACATTTGTGCTCATCCGATAGAAATTGCGCTTTGCTTAGAGACCTCCCAGTGAAGTGAGTGGCCATGATTTCCATGCATGGAAGGGTTCGACAGTGAACATTTATCATATTATGTATTTCTCACTATAGCCCGAGGAGGAAGGCATTATGACATCCTCTGTTTATAGCCATGAAGGCTCAGAGAAATTAACTAGCTTTCCCAGAGTTATCACAACAAGTGAGTGGTGGGGTCAGGGTTCAAAATGGACTTTAAAAGACGGTTCTTTCCAAAAGTCAAATGAGATTTTATTAACTAGAACCCTAAATGCATAATCCTAAACCTTTATCTTCAGTGTCCCAAGTCCTCTGAAAATGTATGAGCAAAAGACTCTCTTGCAGGAATTACCATTAAAATCACAGCCATTCAGCAAGATTTATAAATTACCCTTTATGTCTTACCATGAACGACGGCAGTAACATTTTTGCACTGCAGACTCCTTTCAACTTCTCAAAGTACTATCTGTGCCTATTGATGCATTTTATTCTCCCAGAAATAGTGTGATTCCTCAGAGATGAGGTCAAAGAATTTGCCTAGTCAGTTCTGGTTTCCTGACCCTTCCTCCGTTGAAATTTCTGTCAGAAGGAGGACTGTGTTTATGCACGTGTGATTCACTTATTGTATTGAGATTTCTTAGGTATAAAATAAGTGTTTGCTGCAACAAACCAAACAGTTCAGGCCTGTTTTTGAAATTCATCACTTCCTCCTTTCTTTTTCCAACCTCACTCTCCTGAAGCTGTCCGCGGGAACGGATTGGTGTATAATCTTCCACTCCAGACTATGGAAATCCATACTTCAACGTCATAGACTGAGTCATGTAGTAAAACGTCCTTCCTCCAGGAAGTCAGGAAGTATAGTCTTTACAAATGGCGGCACAGGAATCCATCTGAGAGTCTCCCGCCAGCCTTAGAGTCAAGTTCTGCCTTTCCTCTTCACCCTGTGCCTGAATTCTTCTTCCCAGCTAGACGCCTCCCAACCTGACCATCTGCAAAGTAGGTCCCGGGATTAATTGGCACTGGGGCTGAGCTTGCCATGTTCCCAGTTTGTCACCCCCCTGACGTAGTATCTGTTCAACACACGACATGAAGATTGGGAGGCACACCCATTCTGTCACCCTAGCCAGTTGCCCATCAATTTCCACCAATGATAAGGCGGAATGTGTAAGAACCGGTACACACAGTCCTCCCTGATGCGAATGCAGTGCACCTTCGGTGGCCCCCTTCCTGCCATTCCCCTGACAGCACGAGAAATGTCTCTCGGGCTCTGTCCTAAAATCGTTTTACGATCTTTAAACTTAACACTCATATCGCATCAATTGTGACATCATAATGCGATTTGCATTGATTCGAAGCTGCCATCGGGATGAGCTCATAACTATGTCAAAACCTCCGCTGAGTAAATAAAGGACTGATTTTGAACACAGGGAATGATGTAGGCTGGAAAGATCATGGAAAGAGACTAGAAACAATACAAGCTCAGTAGGGAAATTTTAGACATCAAACATTTTTTTTTTTAACACAAAATACCAAAGGTCACTAGTCTCCCACATCAAATGCACAATTTTTTTAAACAAATCCATTTCAGTCTGAGTCTTGAAACAAGTCTAAAGTATGTGATTTTTGTTATGAAGATTCTAGGATAATTTTAAATTTGTTGTTTTTAAAAAACGAAGGAGGAACTGTTTTGGATGTCAGAGGAGGGGTGGGCGGTTGCGGGGGGGTGGGGGGAGAATGGAGCCATGGCCTCTCTGTCCTCATTCAGCACATGAATTTCCACCTATCCTGAGTGGTCGACATCCGAAGAATCTCAAAGTGCAGAATTCCAAAATCATCCTCATTCGCAGGCTTCAGATGCCACCAGAGAGGTTCCAAAATGTGGCTTTGTGACACTTTTTGAAGGGCTGGCAGCCCCCTTTATACTCAATGAAGGCTGACTGGAGCACCCACAATTGGCCCAAGATGCAACTTCTGCATTTATCTTGGCAAACAGTTTGACAAGGGGGTGAGGTTTGGCCAAGGGTGGGTGGAATCAGCATGCAAACGTTCCTTCGCCCATCTCATCCTGTCTGAAGAAGGCGGATAGAGATGGAAGGTTTTCAGGCTGAGTTCCCGCCGACCTTAACTGGAAATAACTTACTCTCTTTCACATCTGCAGCTGTGTCCTCCTCAGGGAGTTGTCCGACTCAATGTGATTTTAAACATCTGTCAGCTAAATCAGAGCTCCAAATTTAGCACTCGGGAACATTATGTGGATTTGCGATGCTCACTGGAGAACACTGGATCCATAAACCAAGCTCACATGAGACAGCCGGGTGGTATTCTGGTTGGCAATTTCATCTATGACACATTTATTTTGCCTGCACATTTATGAACATTATGTAAAGGGAAAGAGTGACCGTTTCCCTGAAAACGGCTTTCGGAATCGCTGCAAGATCAATACCAGAATGGAAAGTCTTTGCACTGGGAACGCTGACTGTTTTCCTACCCAATCACTTGCCTGCAATTAAAAAATATTCCCAACGGAGTCGTTTTGTATGAATTTTCTGAAACTCTATTCTCCACCCTGAGCTGCCTTTCTGGTCCAGCTACAACTTTCTTCCCCTGTGCCCATCTTGGAGGGAGATAAGCTTTGCGTATAGTCATGGCTCCAAGTGGCCATCTTTGAAGATCTCTAGGATGCAGAAAATCATCCTTTTCCTCCACTGGGCTGACGTTCTGAAGAGATGTGCTGTTGTTCGTGAGGAGCACGAAGCAAGGCCTTTGCTCAGAGACTCCCTCTTGGCTGAGGCAATACCCCTGAACGGCTGGCTAACAATCCTTAGTGCACGTGGGGGTTTGTAACCCATCCTGTCAGTTCTTGAGATCATGGTATCCTTGAGGGGAAACACGGGCGGGGGGGAACAGCCTTACAGTTCAGTGTGAGGTCCCAACAGATGATTAACCACGGTAGACTAAAACTTGTGAATTTCCTCTCCTTAGGTTAGTGCCAGATCTCATAGCTCCCAAAGTCCTCGGACAGAATTAGTTACCCCCTCCTCTGAGCTCTGGAGAGAGCCGGTGTGCCTGTCATCTGGTATTGATGCACGGTATGGTGAGGGAGGATCTTCAAATGCCACTGAGGTCTCTCAGGGGGCAGAAATGGCGTTTGATTTGTCCTGCATGCTCAAGATTAGGACAGGCCTGTAGACGGTGGCCAACTAACATTTTATAGATAGACGGACTGGCACTCGTTTGAATAGCCTAAGAAGGTACGGTCTAGAAGCAAGGAAAGGTGGTCCAGGCACAGGTGGCTGGCAAGAGAGCCCTTTACAGAGGTGCCCTGGATAATCCCAAACGGATTATGGACATATTTGGGCAACAGGCTCAACACTCGCTTCTCTTGCTTTGGAGAGAGGGCAGCGCTCGCGGAGGCAGCCAGGGGCTAAGACCGTGGAGAAGTGTTGCCGTCTACACGGGGTTGTTCCAGGGGGCTGAGCAGGTCGTGGTTTCTACTTCATGATGTCTTCTCTTTGGCCCCTGAAGATTAGATTGGCTGAAATTTATTCCTGGAAGGCCTTGATTTCTTCCCCCTACTTGTCGCCCACGTAAAGTAATACTTGACGCCCACAGAAGGTAATAAATAGTTAAGACCAAAGACTGTAGTAGCATCAGACAGACCAGGGTCCAAATCCCAGGGCAGAAGTCATTAAGGTGGATTATCCTAGAAAAATTACTCAACATCTCTGAGCTAACTCCTTAGGTAATGGGAGGGATTAAGCGAGCCAGTGTGAGCCAAGTCTCTGGCGAATGTTCAGCGTGGCCGCTCTTATCAGCATTACTGTAAGTAGTTTGGACTCTTTTATGCGCAAGAGATAAGAATGAGCCAAAGCTGGCTTAACCGAAAAATACAGGTGTGTGCCACGGACGTCCAGTGGGAATGGACGTGGGCCCCACGGAGGCACCATCCCGCCCACCTCTCTCCGCACATAATTGCGGGAAACCCCACCTCTCGGCTAACATGTCGCAGGTTGCGCTACAAGATAAGCCTTTCTCGTGGCTTTAATGGCACACGTCTAGGGGAAAGGCTCAGGTAGACTCACCTTGAATCTGGCGCTCGTCCTGCTCATTCAGCTGTGGCAGGGGTTAGGCACAGGTGGGCGCAAGGTCATGGCTATCCAGAGGTCCCCCACCCAGGCTCCCTTCTTTGGTGCGGAGGCTGGCGGAGGGGGAGGATTGTTGGCTTTGGGGGCAGGAGTTCCTGCTGAGATGGGCCGACGCTACAGAAATTACCTTCAAAGTGTCACGAGGAGGAAGAATGGGACACTTAGAGATGCGTGAAATGTACTTCTCTGTGGAAAAAAAGCCCACCCAAATACTGCAAATAGGTTATGATCATAACTACATTCATTTCCAAAGGTCAGGATTTATAGGGAGCATAAAGAAATTGTTCTTATGTTATGGCGATGATTTTTTAATGCCCTTTGATTTACTAACAAAGTTCTGTTTAACGTGGAAAGGCTCCTGCAAGGATTAGTAACCGTGAGCCTTTGCCACCTAGCACCTTAGCAAGGATTAGTTGACAGCTGGCTGAGGGCCAGGCCGCAGCGGACAGATCCAGGCCTGGAGGAGAGGAGGCAGGGAGCAGAAAAGTGCCAAGGGCGCTGGAGGCAAGCTTCTTGTTCTTCGCAGTGTATGGGTACTAAGCCCCTCTCTTCCTGGAAAGGCAGAAATCTGGCTCAGAATTCTGAAGCCTCCATTGCATTTTCACAGAATGTCAGTGAATTTCAGGCCAGAGAAAGGGCAGTGGGCTACCCATGAACTCCTTTGGTGATAAGAAGGCAGCGGGGACATTGGGAGAGGATGCCACAAGCTTTTTCAGGGCAAAGCTGGTGCCGATTTCCAAGGGCTGTGTGGACATCCTGTAGAAACACGTCTATAGAGACAGAGCCCATGTGGAACTCTGTCCCTGGCTCCCACCTCTGGACGCAGTGAGGGCGACCAGGGAGAAGTCTCTCCGTGTGGGCCCCTCTCCCTCCAGCCTGAATGTCAGTGTGCTGCTTCTTTAGCCATCGTTCCTTTCAGGGATTGGGCAGGACAGATGGTCACTGTCATGTTAGAGCCAAAGCCTGATGAGGCAACTTCGAGAGTATCGTGGAAGCTTACCCCCTACCCCCAGAGACAGCCTGGAGCCCCCGGCCTGGCCGGGGACCGAAGCTCCAAAATGCGGTGGGTAAATCGCACGGGCAGCCTGGTCTGGAGAAGAGAAGTGTTTTTGAGCTCGCTCAAGCTGGCTGCCCCGAGACATTGCCCGAACGTTTCCCTAAACGCTGCCTCTGTCTTCGACAAAGCTATAGAAGGCCAAAGAAAAATTCGGTGTGGCCCAAAGACTTTGGGTGAGTGTTCAGGGCCCACGTGTTGGAAGAGACCCTTCCCTTCTGCTGCCCCCGTGACTATTGTCTGAACTGAAACCCAAAACACCACTAACTCGTGTGATCTCAGCAGGGATTATCCGCAGCCACAGGGCTCTGTGTCCCGTGACGTGTAGACCCGCAGAGTTATTCATGTCACACACGCACGACAGAAACACGCTCTCGTGAGAGTAGTCAACTGGTCAAGCACTGCCGTGGGCTAGGAGCTGAGCACAGAACGGTGACTTGAACTCAGTCCTGCCCCGAGGGGTCTACAGTCCACACAGGGGGAAAGATGCCTGAGGAACCAAGGCCAGCACAGGGGAGTAAATAAATGCTCGTAGGACTAAGGACAGGGTGCTTGACCCAGCGGACGGAATCTCAACAACATCTTACAACATCAGAGAAGGAGTCTCGTAGCAAAAAGACCAGAGCCCTGCAGGAAGGAGAGCACGCGGGCAGGCGAAGATGGGGTCACAAAACTGCCGTCCCCGGACCCTGCAGCCGCAGCCCGGGACCCCCCTCTTCGCACGAAGCCCGGCTTCGAGCCCGGTCCCCAGAGACAGAAGGTCTGGGCGTCTCTGTGGAAGGCTGGGTGGCGTGGGCGGTTGGACACGCAGAACTGAAAACAAAGGCTTTCCTTCCAGGAATTATTACAAAATCTGACTCTCTGATTGGCAGCTTAGAGGGCTGTCTGAACTTTCCGTCAGAAGAGGGTCGTCAGGTCCTCTGAAGAGCGTGTCACACACAGAGGGCCTGCTGTGTGCGGGGTAGTGGGGATGAGACAGAAAGGAGGTACAACATGACAGAACAGAGCTGGGACAGGAGCTGGGGGTGCAGGAAAGAAGGAAGGGAAATGCAATGGAGCGGGAGGCCAGCCACGGGCTGACCAGGGGAACCCCCCCGCTGGCCGCTCTCTGGTCACTGGTCACCCGCAGTTGTGTCTCTGCAGACGTGCACAGGGATGGGTAGACTTGGAAGAAGACGGTCCGTTCAGCAAAATAAAGCATTTCTGGGCAGTCGTCTCTGACACGATTCGGGTGTGGGATAAACGTTCTGCGGTGTGGCACTCCGTAGGGAGAGAGGAAGACTCCCTGGCTGGTGTCAGACACATGAAAAAGCTTCCCTGAAATATGGAGTGAAGGAATCTTCAAACACAGGGGGTCCAGGGACTTCAGCTCCATGAGCATCTGCCCTAAGTCACAAGAAGATGTCACAAACCAGATGCTGCTTGTGCGTGTGTGTGTGTGTGCACGAGGTGTGCGTGTGCCGGGGTTTGCAGTCCGAGACTTTTGATGAATTTCAGATCTCGGTCCGTTCCCCGCCCCTGATTCAAAAGTAGAGGACAGAGATGTCATCAGGTAGTTGCATAACCAGCCAATGCATTCTCTACGATTTGGACCCCCTTGCTTATAGAATTTTAGAGCTGGGGCCATAGAAATGAAATGAAGAGCCTGCCCATCATGATGCTGGGCTTTGTGCTGGACATGTTCACCAAGGTAATAAAAGTAAAATGACTGTTTCAAATATCTCATTTTATTTTTAATGTTTATTGATTTTTTTTTATTTTTTTTAATGTTTATTTATTTTTGAGACAGAGACAGAGCATGAACGGGGGAGGGTCAGAGAGAGAGGGAGACACAGAATCTGAAACAGGCTCCAGGCTCTGAGCGGTCAGCACAGAGACCGACGCGGGGCTCAAACTCACGGACCACGAGATCGTGACCTGAGCCGAAGTCGGACGCTTAACCGACCGAGCCACCCAGGCGCCCCAATGTTTATTGATTTTTGAAGGAGAGAGAGAGACAGAGCGTGAGCGGGGGAGGGCAGAGAGAGAGGGGGACACAGAATCGGAAGCAGGCTCCAGGCTCTGAGCTGTCAGCACAGAGCCCAATGCGGGGCTCGAACTCACAGACCGAGAGATCATGATCTGAGCCAAAGTCGGACGCTTAACCAACTGAGCCACCCAGGCGCCCCAGCAAATATCTCATTTTAAATGTAAAGGACACCGAGGGACACAAACAGCTTGGATGCACTGTCCAAAGTCTCACGGCCGCTCCTCATTCCTTGGGGTGTAATTCGTGTAAGCATTGCCCAGTGCCCGTTGCGTGTCAGGCAGAGTGTAGGACAGTTACCCAGACTTCTTGTCCAGGGCTCTCCTTTTATATTCTTTTAGTTATGTAACTTAAAGGCATCGGCCTGCCTCGAAGAGTGAGCGAATCACTTGATAGCAACCTGTATCTTCTCCCTGAACATGCGAGCATTTGATCAGTTGCAAAATATGGAGAAAATAGTTTGTCCTCCAAAGATGAAGCTCTTGTGAATTTTAGGTTTGCAGCTTTCTTTTTTCATGTTTATTTTTGAGAGGGGGAGAGAGAGAGAGAAAGAGAGAGGTAGGGAACAGAGACAGAGGAGACAGAGGATCTGAAGCAGGCTCTGGGCTAACAGCAGAGAGCCCAAAGCGAGGCTGAAACTCACGAACTGTGAGATCATGACCTGAGCCATTCAGACGCTTAACCCACTGAACCACCCATGTGCCCCAGTGGCATCATGAAGCAAACTGAACAAATTCAAGTTCAGTTTACTATATTATCCTATTAAATTATTGTCTGTTTTGTTATGTTAAAGAGTCTAAATAGTTAACAAACTTATATACCTCTCTCACAAATTACGTTTTTAGGACGAATGAGCTCAGGTTATGAAAGTTTGGGTTAATGAAGTTATCAGAGAATTATCCCCAAGGAACTCTAAATCAGAAGACACGAATGAGTGGTCCCGGCAGAATCCTGCCTTTGGTTATGTTGAGTTTGGTTTGCAGAAGGTTGGCCTGCACAAGAGTTTTAAAACTGTTGTATTACTTCACAACACTTAAAAATCGGGAGATTATAGGGGCGCCTGGGTGGCTCAGTCGGTTGAGGGTCCAACTGGGGCTCAGGTCATGATCTCACTGTTTGTGAGCTCGAGCCCCATGTCAGGCTCTGTGCTGACAGCTCGGAGCCTGGAGCCTGCTTCGGATTCTGTGTCTCCCTCTCTCTCTCTCTGCCCTTCCCCTGCTCGCATTCTGTCTCTCTCTCTCTCTCTCTCTCTCAAAAATATACAAATATTTAAAAAATTTTTTTAAAAAGAAATCAGAAGATATTATAAAAATCAAGATTCTATTTAGTATACTGCTTTCTAGGCCCTGCGTGAAATAAATCAGAAAAAGACAAACACCACTTATACGTGGAGTCTAAAAAAGAAACGAATAAACAAGCAACAACAAAACTAATATAATATTGTACGTCAACTTCAATTAAAAGTTTTTAAAGACTCCCACGTGCATGTAAAAAAGAGAATTAAAACTGTGTGCTTTTCTCGTGTTTAAAAAAATAGTGAGATTCTAGTTTCTCCTACAAAAGCAGAAGTTCTAGGGACACTAAGCCACCCCCTCAGTCCCAGGCAGCATGAAGTGTCAAGGGCCGCATTCGGGTGGCCTTTTTAGACGGGGCAAACACTCACCACAGCCCGCCTCACCCCTGCTACCCTCTGCACTCACCTGCTTCGCTTATTTACCTGCGAGGGAGGCCTTGCTGGCCTTTGAGTTGCTCCATTGCAAGGGTCAAAATCTTTGCAAAGTTGTGGGTGCTTCCAACCAATTTTCTCCAGGTATTGAGTCCAAAATGAGCACACTGAGGGACACCTGGGTGGCTCAGTTGGTGAAATGTCCGACTTTGGCTCAGGTCATGATCTCGAGGTTTGTAAGTTCGAGCCCCGGGTCGGGCTCTGTACTGACAGTGCAGAGCCTGCTTCGGATTCTCTGTCTCTCTCTCTCTGCCACACCTCTCTCTCTCTCTCAAATAAGTAAAATAAAAACATCAAGAAAAAACTTTTTTTAAAAAAAGGAGCACGCTGAGATAGATAAGTTTCGGCCCCTCCGGGACCCCCACCGTCTAGTGAGGGAAACGTGTATGGTTAGAATGGTTTAGGGGCGCCTGGGTGGCTCAGTCGGTTGAGCGTCCGACTTCAGCTCAGGTCACGATCTCGCAGTCCGTGAGTTCGAGCCCCGCGTCGGGCTCTGGGCTGATGGCTCAGAGCCTGGAGCCTGCTTCCGATTCTGTGTCTCCCTCTCTCTCTGCCCCTCCCCCGTTCGTGCTCTGTCTCTCTCTGTCCCAAAAATAAATAAACGTTGAAAAAAAAATTTAAAAAAAAAAAAAAAAAAAAAAAAAGAATGGTTTATCCAAATGTTATCGTGAGTCACGGTAGCACAAAGGTGGGAGCCACTGGTTTTAATCAGGGAAATTTGGGAAATTTTAATAGAGCGAATAAGAACTGAACTCCCATGTTCAGGGTCCGACTGGGAAAACAGCAAATATTCTAAGTAAGGAAAATGGAGCCGTTTTGTCCTGAAGGTGACAACCGAGCTATGGCGGTTTTAAAACAACACCCCAAGCTTCTTTGACATTCGTCTCATCGAGGGTCGTGGTCTGTACCCCCCACTTCCCCCCACGCATTGAACCTGGGTGGACGTGTGACTGTTCCAACTAAGAGAGAAGGGGGACAGTGATGCCCTGCTGCTTCAGAAGTTAGGATGTGAAAAGGGACTTCCGTCTGTTGCTGGATGGGACACTGACGGGCCTTCGGGGCCTGAGTGACTGTGGGCGCCGTCTGACTGCTCTGAGGCTGTCGTGCTGTGAGGAAGTCGCACCACATGGGAAGCCCTGTGTGGGTGCTCTGGTCAGCAGTCCTAGCCTTTGAGTCATCAAAACCCCGGGCAGCAGACGTGTGCGTCAATAACCTTCAGACGATTCCAGCGCCCCCACCCCCCGCCCCCCGCCACGTCCGGTGTCACATCACCTTCAGCGTCTGTCTTCCCAGCTGAGGCCCAGACGGGGTGGACAAGAGAGAAACCCTGCTGGCTGTGCCTTCCCAAACTCCTGACCCTCAGAACGGTTGTTTCAAGCCATTGAATTTGGGGATAATTTGTTACATAGAAACAGTAGCAAGAACTCCAAGTTGTGGAATGGCTAAGAAGCCAGACGAGACGGGGAGGCCAGCCCCCCGCCCCGATTAGCAACAGCGGGAAGCACGGGGCCACCATCTCTAGGGACAAGGAGAAGAGTTGGTATTCATGAAGCTCAGGGTCTAGGGTCACCTGGCAGAAGTTGGAACGAAGGTCTTCCAGAAAGAAGGAACACAGCTGGATCGGAAGATACCACCCAAGGAACAGGGGGAATGGTAGGTTTCTCTCTTCTTCCTGGCCTGCCATCTTCGGCCACTGCCCCCCGGTGGCCTACCCAGTCAGAAGCCCAGGAAACATAGCCTGCCGGAGTAGGTCCCTTCCAGAGCAGGACAGAACAGAGGAACCCAAACCTGGAGAGCGCAACAGGCCCAGGAATAGCACACTAGGTACTGGAGAACGGGTAGAAGGTCACAAGACACATAAGGAGAGATGACATTTCAGACAGAAGGAGCAGCAGAGGTGTGAAGGTGAGCGCTTGTGCTCAGGAAACTTCCAGCAGCTGCTATAGTTGAAATGTACCTTGCACTTGGGGTGGAATAGAATCAGTGGAAATCCTTATCCCCGTGGTGTGGGCAAGAACACCGATGTTCGGCACTATGGACTGAATGTTTGTGTGTCCCCCTGCCCATATTCTTATGTTGAAACCCAATCCCCAATATGATGGCATTTGAAGGTGGGGAGACAATTAGGCAATAAGTGTGGAACCCCATGAATGCAATTAGTGTCCTTATAAAAGAGACCCTAGAGAGCTCCTTTGTCCTTCTGCCGTATGAAGACAGTGAAAAGATGGCCATTGAGGACACGGGAAGCAAGTCCCCACCGGACACTGGATTTGCCAACACCCTGATCTGAGACATCCCAGCCTTCAGAACGGTGAGCAAGAAATTTCTGTTGTTTGGAGACTACCCAGGCTGTGGTGCTCAAACCCAGCCGCCTGCATGGACTTAAGTGTAGTAGATATGTGTCCTTTGGGGAGTTATCTGGGCTCCAACGTCTTCTTACTTGGGAGAACCCTCATTGTATATGACTTGGTTGCAGGTAGGGCACCATCAATCGCTGTAAAAGCCAAAGAGGCTGACCCACCTCTGTCACAGTTGCAGGATCTCAGTCGGACATTTCTGCCCACAACGTGCAATCTTGAGGGACACAAAGATAGAGAGTTAGACAATTATTCACAGAAGCAGTGGTGGCATCGGGAGTCCAGTGTTATTGGCCTTGAGTGTCCCGGGACAACCTCTGAACCCTTCCAGCTCTGATCGATTCCCAATCTTTCTTGACTCCCACTAATTTTCTGAGTCTGATCCTCCGGTCTTCCAGTTAATTCTGGGAACTACCCAATATCTTGCCAACAGATTCCTTTCCTGCTTCAGTTAGACAGTCCGTTTCCGTTGCTTACGGTCAGACAACAATACAACAAGAATAATTTGTGCTCTTAACTGCCCTGTAGAGCACGTATTTTGAGAACACTAGGCAGATGCTGAGGTGAGGCAGGATTCACACTGAGACATCGGATGTGATGTGGATCTCCCCGAACTCACCAATCAGGAAGGATATCACTTGATAAGGGAAAAAGTTAAATCACTAGCTACTAGCTAACATTTATCAAGTACTGTAAGAGTTTCCGGTGGCTGTTGTAAAAAGTTACCACAAACTTAGTGGCTTAAAACAATAAAACATGTATTATCTTACAGTTCTGGAAGGCAGAATTCCAAAGTGGGTCCGACGGTGCGTTAAGGTAGGACAACTCTGTTCCTTTCTTGAGGCTCCAGGTGAGAGTCTGATGTCTTGCCTTTTGCTGCTTCTGGGAGCTCCTACCCTCCTTGCCTGGAGGTCCCTTCCTCCTACAGACCCAGCCACGGTGGGCTGAGCCTTCTCCCATCGCATCACTTGGAGATCACTCCTCTTCCTCCCTCTTCCACACTGAAAGGACCGTGGGATTACATGGGGCCCACCTAGGTAATTAGGATAGTGTTCTTCTTTTGAAGTTAGCGGACTAGCAAACTTGATCCCTCCTCGTCACGCAACATGACCTAATCTCAGAATCTTGTGCCTAGGAGGTGGACATCTCAAGGGGCCATACAGTCTGCCCACCAAAAGTACTTATTGTGATGGTGAATTTTAATGGGTCAACTTGACTGAGCCAAGGGACACTCAGCTGACAAAACATTCTTTCTGGGCGTGTTTACGAAGATGGTTCGGGAAGAGATTAGCATTCGCATCAGTGGGCTAAATAAAGAAGATCACCCTCACGAATGGGTGTGGGCATGGTCCAGTCTGTTGAAGGCCTGATAGAACACAAAAGGTGCAGGAAGGGGAAATCTGCTCCCTCTGCTTGAGCTGAGACATCTGTCTTCTCCTGCCCTCAGACAGAGTTCCTGGTTCTCAGGCTGTCAGACTCAGACTGGGGATTTACACCAACCTCTCTTCCCTAATTCTTGGGCTTTTGGTCTTGAACTGAATATACCATTGGCTTTCTGGGTTCTCCAGCTTACAGATGGTGGACTTTGGGACTTCCAGTGGAGAAATATACACACACACACACACACACACACACACATATACACACACACATATATATATATATATTCCTATAGATTCTATTTCCCTGGAGAACCCTAATAATACTCTTATTATATATCAAGCTTTAACATACCTCACTTTATAGTTTTGCTAACGATGCTTCCTGGACCACGCAATGGGCTTTATGTCCACAGCCATAGATATTAATGAAAAGTCCCCGTGCATACCATTGTTTTCTCTGCATATCTTGCCCCCTTTGACCACCGGGGGAAGGACGCTGATTGAGACTAGGATTTGAGTACTCGCATGTCCCTGCCCGAAACCTATCTTAATCTCACCGCAAAATGCAACAAAACAGGACAGATGACACAGTTATTTGGGTTGACTGCTTGTCGTGTTTGCCTAATTACCATACAGTGAAAAAAAAAGTTAGTCAAAACACATGTCAGATTAGCGTCTATGAGCTTTATTTGATTACAACAGTAACCTCCCTTCTGGTGCTGACCTTCATGGCCAGTTACCCATGTAAAATGGTTGTCTGCTCACAACTTAAAAACATCGGAGGGAACAGTGGGTATTAGAGGTGTAGTAACTTATCCAGTGCCTTGATTTCCTGCTGTAAGGAAGGGGTAAGGCCGTGATTGCTATTTCAGAGGGTTTGTCTATATTCCTACTCTTTGCTCCAACGTCCTAACCATGAGAGGGGGGTAGAAGGAACAGGAAGAGGAAAAATAAATGGGATTTATGTAAAGGTGATAAATCTGTTATATTACCTACATTACACACTGGACACGTTAAAAAAAAAAAAAAAAACAACCCTCAATTCAGAGCAATTGCCACAAATCACACATCCCTGATTATATGGCAGTATTCCTAGTGGGATAGCCAGAAGTAGTGAAGGGTGGATTTCTAGCATGTCCTATGCGTTTATTTATGGCGTAGTACATCATCAAACAACACTTGACAGGCCCTAAGCTGGCAAACCGGAGGGCTTTGAAGAGAAATAATGAGCTGAGAGGTTCATGACATGCTATTAAAAAGTTTGTGATTGGATTTGGAAAATCAGACGGGTCTCCAAGGAAAGGGACCATTTCTGAGCCGTTGCGCTTCGAATAGTCTTGAGCCCCAGAGCAGATATTTATGGGAAGGGAGAGTTGTTTTTGTCTCGAATCCAAGTTCTGACTCTGATGTAGAGCAGGGAAGTCACTTTGTGCTGCAGACCTGAAGTCCTGGAATAGCCATGATGTCACCTTTCTCTGCTGACCGGCCACCACTGCACGGAGGCGCGCTGTTAGCTCTGTGATGTTTCGGCTGGATTCTCCCATATATGGGTTGCGATTCCAGCCAAAACAAAGTCGGCAGGGGAGTTTACAGCCACTGAATCGCTCAAGGTGCTGCGGGCTCAGTGGGATGGAAGAGATGGGGTCAGAATGCATTGCATTAGGAACAAAAGGACAAGAGAAAAGAAAAGGCATTGGGACGTGGGACTTGCGGCTGCCTGGTGTGTGATTTCCAAATCAAGCCTCTGGCCTTCCGATCAGTGCTTTGATGCTCTGCGTTTCCACCTTTGAGATCTTCAGTGCTTTTCTGGCATCTGTGATGGAAGGAAGTACCCTGTGCTGGGTGGTGAACCATGGAATCCCTCTCACTGAATCAGAAAGGAGACATTGTAGGATATGAGATCATGAAAGAGAATAGTATTTGAAAAGGAAGAAAAAATTACACACACACACACACACACACACACACACAGAGAAGCACACAACTAGGCCAACACAGGATGAGTCTGCGGTTAAGCCATTTTTCGCCATTGCAGAGGCCACTTTAACACTTTGAGTCCCAGAGCCCTCACACACACCCAGCTCGTGCACCTCCGTAAAGCCCAGAGGCACTGGAGGGTCAGGTAGGAAGGTCTAGAGAACCCTTGGTGGGTGTTCAGTCCCACACTCGCGGGGTGGGATCACCAGATGCTCCACCTGTCCTTCCCTTATCCCCACCGGCAACATAATGACATAGACGCGCCACCCTCGTTCCCCAAAGATCTTCCGAGTTGGCCCAACAGTGGGGCGCAGCGATCGCCCCGTGAAAGACCGTCTGTGCTCAACGGGGGTGGCGGGGGAGGGGTAACGTGTTAGGCTAATCCAGGGCAAGAACTGTCGTTTCTTCCCCGGCTGGCTTCACAAAAGTCACATGCGTGGTGGTGCACGTTCAAGCCTGCTCCGGCCGGACTCTGAAATGTGCAAGTATTTGTTTCATACGGGCAGGGCTGTTCCTTTTTTTTCCCCCCTCCTTCTTCTTTTTTCTCTCACTGTGGGAAAATGAACTTATTTTCAGTCACCCCTGACATCTGACCACTCAGCCGATCACGAGGACACCGCGGTAAACCACAGCTCAACTTGAAATTATCTCTTTCGGGCACGGCTCCTGCACCATGGACGGGCACCATCGCTGGTGACCCGCCGTCGGCTTTTCTCTCCCGAGGCTCCATTTTCGGGTTCCTCCCCGAAGCCACGGGTCTTGCTCTAAGGTCCTTCAGCTCGAGCTCATCCTCACAATAAACTGAATCCCAAAAATGACACCAGCTTTCCCAGCTGAAGCCCTTAAAGTGATGCATTTACGTATTATCCTGTTTTTTTTGTTTTTTTTTTTTTTTTTGGAAAGCAGAGAGAAGGCATGCAAACTTTAAAGATCCCAGGGGAAAAAATGAAAACAAAAACAAAAGGCCAGTTCTCCTGATTAATATCGGGATGGTCCAGCAGGGGTTGTACATACTCCTTCTGTCGGAATCTTCTTGTTTTTCATAGCTGTTTTACACCTCCAGCATCCTGCCATCTGCCCACTCAAAAGAAACGCAGCAAAGCATTCCAAAAACCAAGGCTGGAAGGAAATAATTGTGAACAAGCCCAAGAGATGGACTTTTCCGTGCCCTTCTGGTTACTGCCGTGCTCCTGGAGGGCACGCGATGGGGGGAGGCCAGGAGGTTCAGACTGGGGGGTGCTCACCCCCTGATGGCCCCCTTGAGCCCCATCGTGCCAGCAGGCTGACGAGAGAGACCGGGTATGCAGGTCTGGCTGCCCTGTTGGCCGAGGAAGGAGGAGGAGGGGGAGGAGGGAGGACAGGAGGAGGAAGGGGAGGAGGAGTGAGCAGATGTGTCCTGCTCAGAGCTGGTATGTGGAATATGGGTCAGCCTTTCCTGGACAACTTGAGGCAGACTGGAAGCATGGAGACCCCGGATGGGGCCCAGGTCCCCCTCACTCTCCTCCTGTCCCACACCAGTCCACACGGGCCCCAAGAACACAGAGAAGCCGTGGGGACAGACATGCAAAGGCTCTATCAGTCCTGGGGGCAAGGGAGCCAAGGCCACAGGCCAAGGCTCAGCTGATCAGGCCAAAGCCAGCTGCTGGCTCTTCACATCTCCCCGGGGACCTCTCCTCACCCCGGATTTCAGTAGCAAAGTGGATGGGTAATGGGCCCGTAGCCCGGAGGGTGACCAAAACCCAAAATGACTTTCAGTTACCGGACAGTTCCGGTGGAGGCCCAGAATGAGCGCAGAAAAAAAAGGTTTGCTTTCCCAGCGGCAGGATGGGGTGCCCGTGAAAGAGCGGCCGGCCTTGAGGGGAGATGATTACTTTAAAGCGATGTCGGCAAATGCTTTTTTTGGCTGAACATTTCGGCTTGGTTACTCGCCTTCACAGAGGGAGAGAGGCACTGCGTGGGCTGGAGCCTTCTCGCGAATGGAAAACTCGATGTCCCGATTTGGGGTGATAAGCGTGGCCAGGTTAGTGCCGAGCAGGCGGAGCAAGGACAGGGATGCTCTGACTTCGGGGTGACGCAAAACCATTCACCAAAGAGCATCGCAGGGCCGGCTGCCTAGACTCGGTGGTCTGTGTGCGCTCAGCGTAGAATGCCGGGCTTCCAAATCCCAGCATCCGATCCGTCGTCCCCGGAGGAAAACAAGGAAAATAAAATGGGTTAGCAAAGGGTGTTGCTCGGGGCCAGAAAGTTTAGAAAGCAAACCAAGGAAAGCGGTATTTTCTTTAAATCGGCTAATGCTAGAGGCCTGGGTAATAGTGTTGTCAATGAGAAATCACCATTTGCACGGTAGGCTTAGTTGTGACTTCTCCTCGTGCAAGTTCAAACTGAAATGCAGTGCTCCAGACTACTGTGCTCTGGGAAACGCACAAGGCATTTCCTTGCGAACGCTATGATTTAGCCCTAAATCATCACTATTTGGTCACTGTATGATCATTACTCTTTGACTATCAAGACTAACTTCAGAGGTTGAAGTCCCCGCTGGGCTGTGAAAGGGTATAGCTGGGGGTCAAGGCCAGGCTTCCTAACTCCTGTGCTTGGGAACCACTCAGCCGAAGTGGTTTTAAATAGCATCTTATTTAGTGTATGCAAATCTAGGTTGACTGTTATCAAGTATAAGTTCCTCAGTGAGAAAAACTATGAGCTAGAATGGGGATTTCTTTGGATTACCTACTTGCAATATTTTGCCTCAATAGGAAAGTTGGGGGCTTGCTCGTGAAATACGATCATCCCTTTTCATTAAACATTGCATAATTTTATAAGTAAACTCTCAACGAGGAAGACATTAGACAGCCCAATTCAGATCTGGTCTGGCATTTGAAGTGCATTGAGATGTCCAGACATAAAGCAGTTTGGAACTTACCAGACATAAATATTGCCTTAAAAAATTGCAAGATTAAAGATGTTAGCAAATAGGTGGGTCAATGCTAAGTGCATGTTGACAAGGGAGGAAGAGGGATGTTAATTTAGCTGGTATCTCACGCGGAGTGGTTTGGATGCCAACCTTTCTGAAAATAGAGGGAAAAGACACAGTGTAATCTTGTCTGTGCTGTTTATGCTTCTTGTTTGTAAAAGGAGTGATACGGGGGTAAGAAAAAGAAGTTAAAAGTGCCCATAATAAAGATGAAAAATAGATTGCACCTACCCTGAAGGATTTCGTGGTCCAGAAGTGAAGGCCAAAATAGGAATGCAAAAAAGGTACAAGAGCAGTGCAAAGGAGGAAAACTTGAGATGGAACTTAAAGACTTGGACCAAATGAATAGCGTGGGGGCTTGGAGGGAGGAGGGGAGAAAAAGAAAAGTCTGTGCAAAGATACAGAGCATGAAATGAGCTGACATTTTGGGGCCCCGAAGGAATCTGATGTCGTTGGAGGGGAGAGAAGAAGGGGGCTCAGTGCGGCGAGAGGAGCTGGTGAAGAAGATAGGGGGTGAGAAGCTGGATGCGGGGTGGCGAGCCCAGCGTGGGTCTTCAAACGTGCATTTGGGTTTCCTAAAAATTACTCTTGTGATGGTGTCAGAAGTGAATGGTTGGTCATCTGATCAACAAAATGAAAAGCTGGTTGTTTCAGGAAAGTAATTAAACAGACAAACTCCTGGCATGAATGATTTTTTCTTAAGAGGCAGAAATAAACAGTACTAGATATGAAAAGAGACATTGAAACAGAAAAAGTAAATATTTAAAAATCATGAGATAATCACATGAACAACGTTTAGGCCAATATATTTGAAACCTTAGATACACTGCACAGTTTTTAGAAAGCATAAATTATGGAAATTAACAAAGAAGAAATTGACACCGAATAAACCTACAACCAGTAATGGGGAGGGGGGAGGGGGTGGTGGCGGGAAATGAACTCAATAGTCAAAAATATACCACGGGCAGTACTAGCTTCAGAAGATTTTGCAGACAATTTTTTCCAGAAATTCAAGAAAGAAATAACCCCTGACAAATAACCATTCTAGGGAACAGAGAAGCAGAAAAAAATCCCCAACATATTTTATAAAGCCATTATAATCCTGATGTCGAAGCCAGACAAGGACAGAAGATGACTCAATCTCACATATAAACAGAGATCCAAAAATACTAAATAAATACAAGCAAGAAATACAAAGTGAGTGTGTGCATAAATAGCATATAAAATATATTTTATATGGCATGCAAGGATTGTTTAACATTCAAAAATCAGTCATATAATTTATCTCATGGACATACGACAATAGGTAATGGAAAACATTCAGTAAAATTCTAGACCTAATCTTAATTAAAAAAAAAAAAAAAAAAGCTTTGCCAATGAGTTTGACTCATAGCTGCATGATTTCGTGGTTATTGCATTGTAATTCAGGCAAGAGCAACGTAACCTTTGCCCGAGAAAGGACAAGAACGGATGAGGAAAGGACAGAGGATGGAGACAAAGAGAATAATCAGCAGGTCATTTGGAGGCAAATCCAGGTAAGAGGTACAATGTGGAAGGTGGGGCAAGAGTCCACAGTGGGAGGGTGGGAGGACAGACTTCTGCAACGAGGATTTTGGCAAGACAGGAGCCCAACAGAAGCTGGTGGTTGATTGGATGTGGGAAGACAGTCGGAAAGAAGAGACTCCCAGATTTCTGGACTAGGTGGCTGTGTGGACCGTAATTCCATTAGTTCAGACAGAAAATGTAGTTTGAAGGCTTGTCTGAAGTTAGCAAGACTCTCTTGCCTGAGAAGGAAATAACTCTCGAGGAGATCTAAGTGCCAGCAGCCTGAAAAAAAGAGCTTCGGCCATCACTGGACCTAAATTAGCATCAGGAGAGAGGGAGAGAGAGACAGAGATAGAGGCAGACAGAGAGAGAGAGAGACAGCATGCAAAAGAAACATCATCTGCTTTTAAAGGCCAAGATACTACCGGGCCTGCCCAAGTCACCACCTGATAAATGTTGACCGGATGGAACCAAAGCTACCAGCAGTAAGTAAGAGACTATGGAGAAGTAAGGAGTTGTTGCTTTTGAATGAATACCCAGGATCACAGCTGGCAAGAAAAAATAAAGGTTATCTCGGAAGTATATAGTCAATCTAGGGTGAAGGAGTACCTAATAATGGTAATATTTATGATTAAAAAAACCATTCAGGGGCGCCTGGGTGGCGCAGTCGGTTAAGCGTCCGACTTCAGCCAGGTCACGATCTCGCAGTCCGTGAGTTCAAGCCCCGCGTCAGGCTCTGGGCTGATGGCTCAGAGCCTGGAGCCTGTTTCCAATTCTGTGTCTCCCTCTCTCTGACCCTCCCCCGTTCATGCTCTGTCTCTCTCTGTCCCAAAAATAAATAAACGTTGAAAAAAAAAATTAAAAAAAAAAAACCATTCAGAACAGAACAAAGAGGGAAAGATGTTTCTCTTTTCTTAAATCTTATTCTCTGATACATTTTGCTGTGTTTTTATGAGTAGTTACGGCACTTTTGGATTGAAAGTTCAGCGTTGCTCACAACACATTTGGTTTTTATAGAACAACTAAAACATAGTATCTTGGTCCTCAACGATTGCTGTGTCCCCAAGGAACTGCACCTACGTGCCGGCAGGGACCCGGATTGCCTTTTTCTTCGCCCTTAATTTCTCCAATATGGCCACCCAACTAGATGATAGCCCTGTGTGTCCATTCATTATGCTGTGACCTGAATGTGTCTCAGAATCTGTAGAAATAAGCCAAACCGAATCACCCTTTGACTAGGTGTGCACGAGGGGTCAAGAAAGGTATGGTCTATGCCTTTCCGCCCAGGCGGGGAAAAGAACGGACAAGCCCATAGAACACGGAGGGCCGCTTCGAACATAGTAATATCCCGCTGAGGGCAGCATCAGGCAGCTGCCAAGAAGTTTCATTAATAGCAAGACCAGCCTTCCCCCAAGATGGTTGAGAATGATGGTGATTTCATTTGGCTTTAAGGAAATTCATTCCGGCCTCACAGTTGGGTGGACAGTGCTGGAAAAGTGTGTGGCCCACCTAGAGCTCGGTAATTGTTTCCCAGCTGCCTCGTGCTTAAACTCCAACCTTTGGGACTCCAGATTACAGATGGCATTACCCAGGGACCCAACCTGGATCAGAGGGAGAATGTACTAGAACCCTTTGCCAGGAGCAGTCTCCTGCTGATCCAATGCAAGTGGCAAGATCCACAGCAGGACAAAGGAACTTTTGAAAAGGACTTAAAAAGAGCTCACTTGCTCTGCGGTTAACCCATCAAAGGCATCTTCCTGTAACCCGGAGGGCAGCAGGCCTCAACATGTGCTGGCCATTTGGAAAACAGATTCATACGGAGTAGATCAAACATTTCAGGAGAGCCTCTTGCCTTGAAAATATGGGACCTTATGAAAATCATTAAGCAATTCATTGATATTTATTTGCTTACACTGTGCTTCGGCAAAGCAAACTGAAAGATGGGGATGAGAACCATTGACCCAGTTTCAGACGCCCTAGTTCAGGAAAGAAGGATTCCCTTACGCGCCTGATTTTAAAGAGCCTTTTAAGAAGACAGCCTACTACACAGCTGGCATGGAAAGCCTGTCTTGGCTCCCTTCAACTGGGTATTAGGTTAACAACCACCTCAAGCTTCTTAGAAACCTAGAAATCCCCAGGCAGTTAGAGGAATTCCGCAGGGCTAAGAAAACTTATGCAGTCTCAGAGCTTTAGGCAGAAAAATATTTCCAAACCTCGGCCACTCCCAGCCTCATCAAACATGGCGGCTCCACGGCACCTCCGATCATCCTTCCTTCCTGACGGACCAACCCCTTCTTCATTCGTGGCTCAGGTCCAGGGAACCTGGAAACCAACAAGGAGTAAGTCTGTGTTTTCGCTTTGGTTATCATGCATGAGTTCTTTCTGAACCGAAGCAACTCCACTGTCTGACACAGGGACCTTTGCTTCTTTAAAGTTTAAGGAAGTAGCCCCTCGAGATTCATCAGCTTCCTGGTCTTGACTTCCCTTTTGCTCAGATGCAAAGTTCCCATGAGTGGAGAAAGGCTCAGCAGAATGTCATCATTCTTACGCTGTGGGTTTCAAATGATCTATCCTATGGGGGATGCCAACTACATAGCCTCTGAGGCTCTGGGAAGAGAGGGGGAGGCTAGCTCTAGGGACCTGGGCTCAACTTCCCCCAGAACATTACTACAGAGGTTGAAAGTCTGTCCTCAGATATTCAACACATATGTTTTGAAATTCATTAAGTTCCAAAATTAAAAAACAAATGTAAAAGATCCAGCAATGTTTCCTGCACAAAGCAGATACTCAAGGAATGCTTGTTGACGGATGAATTTGTTAGCTGATAAATATGAGAAATACAGTCTGTTTTGCACCACATGGCAGCTGAAGCTGCTAGGAAGACATGTGTCCCTAATTTGTTATACGAGTTTTACAAAATGAGTCACCTCAACCCTACCTCTGTTTGAAGACCAACTTTCTTCACAAAGCCCTCCCAGGACTCTCCTGTTGGTCATTTTTGAAAGGAACAACTGTCTCTTGGCTTTGAATTGTCAATTAACTTCTTGTGATCTCTCCCAAATCCATGGTTCCCAAAGGGAAACATTCTGTCTTGTTATTTGTTGACTTAAATTGGGTGTGGGTCGGTAACTCCTTCAGGATCCAACATGGAATCTTGCACAAAGCACATACTCAATAACTATTTGTGGAGCGATTGATTTGTTCATTGACGTATACTAGAAATACAGTCTGGTTGCACCATATGGCATTTAAATATCCAGGACACAAAAAGCGTCATTCTCTGTTAATTTTTTTTTATGAAATTTATTGTCAAATTGGTTTCCATACAACACCCAGTGCTCATCCCAACAGGTGCCCTCCTCAATGCCCAACACCCACCCTCCCCTCCCTCCCACCCCCCGTAAACCCTCAGTTTGTTCTCAGCTTTTGTTACTTTTTATAGTCTGTACCGAGAAGAAATGTCTCAGAAGATCTTCTGCGTGGTCTCAAGTTAGCTTCGGACATCAATATTTCAGAGGGAATAATGTGTTTTTACGTGGTGAAGTAAGATAACAGGTATGTAAATATTGTCACCCCCAATATGGCAACACCACAGTGACATTTTCCGTTGATTGATGGAGACATTGGTTAATTTCTAATAGGACTACGACTGCCATTTCTGTGGTAGATGGAGGGTTATGACAAGTCCTTTGTTGATGAACTAATTAGGATTTTCAGAGTGTAAGATCTAGTGTTGATGCTTTTCTTAGGAAGGAAGGAAGGAAGGAAAGAAGGAAGGAGGAATAAAGGAAGGAAGGAAGAAGGAAGGAAGAGAGGAAGGAACGGAAGGAGGGAGCGAGGGAGGCAAAGAAAGAACAAAAGAAAAAAAACCTCTTTGTTGAAGTATCCACATACATGATTGAACCACTTGCTAACTACAGGCATGTACATATAACAGATATGTCAATACGGTAAAATTAAAAAGAAAAACAACTTCCAACCTTAGGAATCTACTTTGAAAACCTTTCCATCATGAGGCATTGTTGTTATCGATGCCTGCTTTGCCCACCTGCATCTTGCTTCCAGGCTTAGAAAAAGCTCACTCTGGGGGTCTACCTAAATCTGAGAACTCCTAAATAGCGCCCTACTGGTGGGTGCTTCACATGGCATGTTCTTCCCAAAGAAGGCTGAGAAATTGGCCTATGGACGCTTGCACTTCTCATAACCAGGACGGTAGCCTCCCTCAAGCTCGTGTGGGCTCTGCTGTGACCCTTCTCACGTGGTCACTCCATCGAGGCAGGGGACATAGGCTGTTATTTGCAGAGAGCCGGCACAGAAGAGGTGCTCAATACCTCTGGTTGAATAAATGAATTTTCATACCAGCTCTGGAAACAACAGTATGATGCCCATGTACTGGACGGGAAAACTGAAGTGAGAAGAGAGAAAGTAACTTGCCCAGGATCTTGGGAGAGCCCTCACTCCTGCCACTGTCTCTCTGATGAGCTCACACAGGGGCCCTCCTGAGAGAAAGCAATCATGTAGCTAGTGGAGTGGTACTCCACTCCTCGTTATATCTGGGGGGAGGAGGCTAGTTTAAGGGGATTGTTTCTTAGGGGCGCCTGGGTGGTTCAGTCGGTTAAGCATCTGACTTTGGCTCAGGTCATGATCTCACGGTTCGTGAGTTCGAGCCCCGCGTCAGGCTCTGTGCTGACAGCTCGGAGCCTGGAGCCTGCTTCACATTCTGTGTGTCTCTCTCTCTCTCTCTACCCCTCCTCTGCACCCGCTCTATCGGTCTGTCTGTCTGTCTCTCTGTCTCTCTCTCTCAAAAACAAATCAACGTTAAAAGTTTTTTTAAAAAATTGCTAAAGAGATGGACAAATATTGATCAGAGACTACCAAAACCTTACTATCCGTGACTTCTTGATTAAGTGTGTGACCTCTGCATACGCAGCAGCCTGCAGTGATAACAAGAGTTCAAAATGGCACCACTACGAACAAATCCAACACCCGTGTTATAGTGAAATTCCCTACAACAGGATTCCACTCGTGCAAGACTTTTGCAATATAAAGGAGAAAAAACAACAATTTGTTATACATTAGTCTTATTGGTCATTTTTACTCTCTCCACACATGGACCCAAACCGCAAATCAATTTAAAAAAACGTGGAGGGAAAAACAGAGTAGATGAATGGCTTTATAACACCCGCTATAAAGGAAGAAGGCTTGCATCTGGGTGGATGGGTGGGCAACGTGGGCTTGTATGAACTCACTTGACTACATTCTGAATCTTGCAATTGACACGATAATATTACCCAAGCAGTGGCCATGCACTCATACGGAATAAGAGACGACATGTGAGTCACCTAGCACGATGTCTGGCAGGTGGATGTGGGCTTGATGTTTTGCTCTAGCTGTCCTCGTCAGCCACTGAGACCACTGAGGTTACAGCAAGGCGAGGAAGCATGATAATCAAATTGTTCTTGCTTGTCTGCTTTGAGTACTACCCGTGTATGACCACGATCACCATTAGTGGCGTACCTTTCGGATCTATGTTAGGAATGGGATCTATTCCTGTGTGAACCACAACAAAAAACAAATCGTCAATTACGTCCTCCCAGCCAAGCACAACCTGATGCAATCTCACCCACCCTACAAAGCTCATCTTGAGGGGCGCCTGGGCGGCTCAGTCAGTTAAGCCTGACTCTTGATTTCGGCTCAGGTCGTGATCTCACGGTTTGTGAGTTCGAGCCCTCCATCGGGCTCTGTGCTGACGGCACGGATCTTGTTTGGGATTCTCTCTCTCCCTCTCTCTTTGCCTCTCCCCCACTCATGCTCATTCACTCATTCCCTCTCTCTCTCTCTCTCTCTCTCTCAAAATAAATAAATTAAAAAAAATAAGCTCATCTTGAAAGCCACCTCTGTCACATTTCTCCGGACTCTCCTCCAGGCAGATGTTTTCACTCTGTCTTGAACATCTTAAAAACTTTGGCTTTTACCCCTCTGAGGGTACTTAGCCTGCTCTGCAAATCACACTGCTGTCTCTTTGCCTTATCCTGTATTTGATTTTAAGTCCCTTGAAAGCAGAGATCAGCCTTATCTTTACATTTCTTATGGGCTGAGTGCAGGGCGTCGGGCTCTGAAGCTCAATAAAAACGTGTTGAGTTGCAGCGAATCGTGACCCACCCTGCCTACCAGGCCCTCAGCCAGCGCCAGGGTCCAGCACACAATGGGTCCTTGTTCTCCCCGCTGTGCACACCCACAAACATACACTAAACACCTGGAAACATGGGGACACTTAGTTGCTTGGCAAATCCTCCCCCTCCCAGGGCGTCTTCCCTTTGGAAGAGGCTGTTCTGACAGCTGGCCTGCTGCTGGTTAGACGGGGCGCTCTCTGGAACGACTCATCACTGCAGCAAACGGCCAAGTTCGCTGTGCCAGGAACCGAGAAAAGAGAAGGGTCCAAGGGGGAGAGTCTCGATGCCAAGAATGTGCTCTCCGATTTCCAGCGGAGAGGGAAGCAGGGAGCACTGAAGTGGAAGAGATGATGCAGAATGGGCCCAGAAGCCTCCTCCCTCTCCTGCACCTGACACTCCATGGGCAGGGGTCTCGGAGAGGAGCCTCCCGTCCGGGGAGGACCAGGGCCTCCCGCACAAGACGCTGGGGCTGCTCTTTATTAAATGCGAATGGTGCCACGCAGCTTCCAGGACTTTAGTGGAAAGTGGATTCCCCCCAAACCCTCAGGACATCTCCCGGTTCCCGAAAGGATTATTATGGTTACTGCTGTTATTACTTACAAAGCCTACATCATTTTTTAAAAGTTTGCTCAAGGTAGAGGAAGCATAAGCACTCAACTTCCAGAACGTGTCCTGGGATTCCGCTCCCCTCACCAGAGTGACATAACCTGTTGCATTCTGCTTGGGCACAAGGCAAAAGGCAACAGGCTTCTCCTTAAAGCCCAGGCAGGGTTGCCAGATTTAGCAAATAAAAATACGCGATGCCCAGCTCGAATGGAATTTTAGATAAACAATGAATTCAGTTTTCATCTGAGTGTGTCCCAAATATTGCATGGGACATACTTATACTACTAAAACAATATTTGTTATTTATCTCAAATTCAAGATGAGCTGACTATCCCGTATTTTATCAGGCAATCCGGAGCCCAGGGAGAGTCAAGACAGTCAAGAGATTTTTCACCAACAAAAGCGTCTTTTAAAGCCCCGGCTGAATGGCTTTGGACGACATTTCAATTCAGGCCCTGCATTTTCCCTGGAGTGTGAGCTCAATGTCATGGACAAACAATTGGGAGAATGAACATTCAGTGAACATTCCGCCCCTTCCTTGCCCTCAGCAGCCTGTGGCAAACTGCTCCCCCTCAACCAGCTGGGGAGGAAAAAGGCTTTCTCTTTTAAGATGGCTCTCCCCTCCCCTGCTACAGATTGGATTGTTTCTGGGGTTTGCTGGAGAGCTGCTTGGGCTAATTGCTTTCAGACCACGATCCCACCAGGCCTGCCCGCTGTGGAGGCAGCATGTTGGGGCTGGGAGGCAAAGCGTAGGGGGTTTGGAGTCAAGCAGACTTGGTTTGGAATCCTGCCTGTGCCACGTCGGCCAAGTTGCTTACCCTCTCTGGGCCCCCGTTTCCGCACTGATAACATGAGGGTACTCGAGGGGTGGCTGAGGTAGGAGTGCCATAAGACGGGAGCACATTCGGTGCTCCTCACCGTGCCTGACATATCGTGGCTGCTCCTTTAATATTAGCCACTGTTATTATTATTGCCTGTCTGTGGTATGTTCCACATGGCAGGTGACGTCTGCAGTGGAGTCTCCTCAAGCCTGGAGCTTGGAGACGTGGGAGCACAGATTCTAGAAGGCCGTCAGGCCCTGCGCACTAGGAGGTGCGACTTGGTGGGAAGATGGCTTCACCGCTGTCCCCGTGGCCCTGCCTCATTCAGTTCCGCAGCACCTGGCTGAACCACCACCGTCAAGTCAGTGATCAGGTCACCACAGGGGTCAGGTCACCATAAGCGTGTATGGGGAGTCTGAAGAGTGCTTTAAGGGATGGGAGAGAAAGAAGAAGGAGAAGGAGGAGAAGGAGGGGGAGATGGGGAGGGGTCTCATAGATTTCTTACGAGGAATCAGTGAAATAATCTCAGTAACTATTAGAGCAGTGCAGGCAGATAACAACCGCTTAGTACATGTTAGCTAATATTCTTTGAGACACCTCAAAGAATGGGCGGGATTTTCATCAAGAGAGAAAGGCATTTGTAACTTAAAGAAAAAAATCATTGAAGCTATGATGCAGTCAATTGTAAATGTGCGCATGATGAATTGGCGCCTGGTTTCCCAGGCAGTTTTGCTGTGAAAACTTTTGAACAGGGGCTTTGATGTTTCTAGGAGATGTGTGATGTGGAAAATGTTGCTCTTGCCGAGATGTGTAAGATGGACGCAACAGAAAGCCTAGGGTAAGCAGGAGACTCTTAGAAAAAAAAAGTAGGTGGACAGTAATATGACCGTGGGGCTGGGGAGAAGTCGAAAGTTGTGGAAGGGAAGGGGAGAGGAAGGGAGAGAGGGAAGAAACACTGAAACGATCACTGGCTGCCTACTGGATACCACTGGCCAGGAAGAAGAAAGAGCCAAAATTTCAGGATTAAAAGTCTTGGTTGTTTGTTGTAGCAGACCCTGTTGTTTTGTTTTGTTTTGTTTTTTCCTATCCCACATTCCCCATCACCCCTCCCTTCTAACATTGTGTTCGAATATTCAGCCTCCTCTAACTGGCCACTGCGTCAGAGAAGATGCATCTATCCTTAGCCCCAGGGGACAGGGGGTGGAGTATTGATTTGTCCAAGACATCCAGGTGGCTCCATTTTCTTGCCAGTAATCAGACCAGGCACGAGCATATGGCAAAAATTCTTGGCGAAAAGAAGCAAGTGAGCAGAAACGACCCAAATGTCCATCAACTAGGGAATGGATAAACAAATTGTGGTATATCAATTCAGTGGAATATTATTTGACAATAAAAGGAGAATGAAATACTGATTCATGGTAAAGATGGAGAGGCCTCAACACATTATACTAAGTGAAAATTCACACACAAAAGACCACATATTATATGATTCCATTTAAACAAACTGTCCAGAATTGGCAAATCCATCTAAAGACAGAAAGTAGTTGTCAGGGGCTGGGGTGCAGAGGGACATAGGAAGTGATCATTAATAGATACAGGATTTCTTCAAGGGCAATGAAAATTTTCTTTTTTTTTAATTTTTTTTAACATTTATTTATTTTTGAGACAGAGAGAGACAGAGCATGAACGGGGGAGGGTCAGAGAGAGAGGGAGACACAGAATCCGAAACAGGCTCCAGGCTCTGAGCAGTCAGCGCAGAGCCCGATGCGGGGCTCGAACTCACGGAGCGCGAGATCGTGACCTGAGCCGAAGTCGGACGCCCTACCGACTGAGCCACCCAGGCACCCCGAAAATTTTCTAAAATTAATTGTGGTGATGGCTGCCAATTCTGTGATGGTACTAAAAATAATTGAGTTGTACATTTTAAATCGGTTAATTATTTGGTAGGCAAATAACCTATCAATAAAGCAGTTATTAATTTTTCCTTAAAGAACCAAAAAGAAGACTTCTAGAGAGACTCCTGGAAAACATTTTATCACTCTTAAAAAAAACACACACAGAGAAGAGCTGGCTTCTCTTTCTGGAGGCTGATGTATCTTAATATGGTCACTGGAGCTGCTGTGGATATCAACCTACCATGACAGGACCAACATGAGTCAGAACTGACCTACAGAGCAGGCCAGAGCCCAGAGAAGCACCTAGACTTCTCCTTACAGAAGATAATAAATTTTCTTATATTTTAGGCCAATTGAGTTGGGCTATTCTGTCACGAGTAGCCATTGCATCACCTAGCATTCTAACTTATACAGTTCTGTTAACAGAAATTTTTAGGTCAGGAGAAAGGTCATGGTTTAGTTTTTGCTTTTTTTAGAAAAACTATGACATTACATTAATTTAGAGGTGCAAGTGTAATGTGGGTGAAAATTTGAAGTATAGTTGAAGATCTGGAGAAAGGGATGGATGGGTGGATGAATGGATGGATGGACAGATGGATAGATGGGTGGATGGATGGATGTGTGGATAGACAGATGGATGGATGGGTGGATGGATGGATGGATGGATGTGTGGATGGACAGATGGATGGATGGGTGGATGGATGTGTGGATGGACAGATGGATGGATGGGTGGATGGATGGATGGATGGATGGACAGATGGATAGATGGGTGAATGGACAGATGGATGGATGGATGTGTGGATGGACGGATGGATGGATGGATGGATGGATGGATGGATTGATGGATGGATGTGTAGATAGAAAGATGGATGGGTGAGTGGATAGACAAATGGATGGATGGGTGGATGGATGGATGTGTGGATGGACGGATGGATGAATGGGTGGATGGATGGATGGATGGATGGATGTGTGGATGGACAGATGGATGGATGGGTGGATGGATGGATGGATGTGTGGATGGACAGATGGATGGATGGGTGGATGGATGGATGGATGGATGGATGGACAGATGGATAGATGGGTGAATGGACAGATGGATGGATGGATGTGTGGATGGACGGATGGATGGATGGATGGATGGATGGATGGATGGATTGATGGATGGATGTGTAGATAGAAAGATGGATGGGTGAGTGGATAGACAAATGGATGGATGGGTGGATGGATGGATGTGTGGATGAACAGATAGATGGAATGGTGGATGGATGGATGGATGGATGGATGGATGTGTAGATGGAAAGATGGATGGGTGTGTGGATAGACAAATGGATGGATGGGTGGATGGATGCATGGATGGACAGATGGATGGACAGGGGAGTTGCTTAGAGTAAAAATGTTGAAGCCCAAGGGAGCACAAAGACAGAGTGCAGAGAGGAGCCTCCTGGACTCTCTACATTGAACAGGCCGGAGAGCAGGAGAAATTACTGAATGATTCTGCAAACAAAGTGGGTAAAAAAAGGACATGGGGAAACTCAGAATGCTATAAATGCTGTCATGCAAGCCAAAAAGGGGATTTAGGAAGAAGAGGATTGAGGTGTCGGTCAAATTCCATAGGAACAAAAGAAGAAACAGCACAGAAAATATGTTTAGATATACAACTAGAAGACCCATGTAAGAAGAGATTATTTTAAAAGGAATTTGACTGGAGTGATGGTGACAAAGGCAACTGAAGATATGGGCTGGAGGGCAGTGAGAGGACCCTGGAGAAGTCATGACACCATGTAGGCGCTGAATTAAGGGTAACTACCCTTGAGGAGAGTCACCTGCTCTTCTAGGGGCACAAAGAAGCAACACATTCTTGTCATGCCAAGATGGAGGGCGTGTTTGCCATCATAACCTCGTCCTGCCCTTGCTAACAGAGAGCCGGTAGGAAGAAAGGTAGCAAAGAGAACCACAAAGTCAAGGATGGGATGCTTCTATTCCAGGTTTTGATTTTTCGTATTTTTCAGGCAGGCGAGACCCAAGCATGTTTGCTAGGAAGATGGAAAGAGTCTGTAGGGAGGAAGGACCCAAAGAGGACAAAGCAGCGTCCTACAGAAAACAGAAAATCTGACAATGCACAAGCCTGTTGGTGGGTCTCTGCCCTTCCTCTTTCAGGAAAGAAGTACAATTCCAGGCAGAAGATGGGTACCGGGCAGGTTGGGCTGGAGAGCAAAGCTGAGGGAGCCTACGCAGTCCACTTCTGAGATAGGAGAGCGGAGATTGGAGCTTGGAACCCGTGGCCCTTGATGGATGACTGGCCTTAAATTCTATAGGTATTTCTTAGATAGAATCGTCGTTATTTAAAAAGTAAATAGAGTCGGGGCGTCTGGTGGCTCAGTCAGTTCAGCATCAGACTCTCAGTTTGTGAGAGCATCTCACGGTTTGTGAGTTCAAGCCCTGTGTCGGCTCTGCACCGCCAGCATGGAACCTGCTTGGGATTCTCTCTCTCCCTCCCTCCCTCCTTCCCTCTCTCTCTCTCTGCTCCTTATCCCCCTCGAAAATAAATAAATAAAGATTTTTTTTAAAAAAGTAAATAAAGTCATGCCCAGAAAGGGTTAAAACTGTTTGGTTCTAAGTTCTAGCCTGGCCCCACCTCCACTGTGTCCTTTACCCAAATTCGTTATTCCATTGACAGGCCAGTGCTGGTCCCCCACAGAGCAACACACACTGTGCTCTCCCTGTGAGCGCACTTGTGATGAACTTTGAGCCACACATCTGCTGCAGAGAAGAAACTCGTATTCCCAAATGGCTGACATTAGCTGAAGAATCTGGGTTCATCTCTCCCGTAACATATTTTTATTAGATAGGCTGCCGGAGAATCAGAGGAGTAAATCTGGCTGCTATGTCTATGTCTCATTACAACGCATGCCCGACTATTGTTCTTTTCGTCAGCTTGATGTTATTCTGACTCTTTCTGCGAAGTGAATATTTGAATTAAAACCAGTGTCCATCCATCGTCATTTACCTCCAAGCCATTGCTGTATCTGGGCTAAGGATGTATTTTCACGAAGTCACCACTCCAAGCTTCTTTCTCTGATTTGAAGCAGGGGTTGGCAACCATGTGTAAAGACCCAGAAGGTAAATGTTTTAGGCTTTGTGGGATGTAACAATCTCTGTTGCAACTACTCAACTCTGTCGTTGCCGCATGAAAGCCACCAGAGAAAATACTTAAATGAATAAGCATGGTTGCATTCCAATAAAACTTTATTTATTTAGCAAGAAGACATCAGCTGAACTGACAGATAAAAAACAGCATCTTTTTATGTGTTTGTCTCCAAGAAAAAAAAAATAACTGAAACATTTTGTTGGACATTTTATTACTTCTGGACGTTTTATTACAGTATGATATCGCCCCCTTCTAATATATTACACCTTAAGATTTAGATCTCTCCCTCTCACACATACAAAAAAAAAAAAAAATACAGTTGAGGGAAGCAGTAGAATCTAATTCAGGGAAGAGAGGGTTAAGTGACTAAAAATTGTAGAGTGAAAGTATCACTTAACCACAAGCACAGTCTCTTCCTCAGAAACCCATTTACCCAGACACTGAGTTGACTATAAAAGATGCAAAGCAAAAACAAATTTGCTGACCTTCATTTCAGAGATCAAAGGTTAAATTCATACCCTGTAGGATGGTTCTGTGAAATCACTCCCAAGCTGCCTGGTGACACATTTTCAAAAAATATTTCTCTCCAGCTTTATCAAATGTTCTTTGTGTTCTGGAAACACCATTTGAAGTCCCAGCTGGAGCTGGGATGTCCTGAGTCTTAGATAGCTGAAATTCTTCTCCAACTACATCCAGAGGCATGTGGTTAGTTGGGATAGACATTAATTATAGGGGTTCATACCTATAAGCCTAATATTCATCAAAGATCAAAGTCAACGTTTTACACTGAATAACCAAGGATGATATAAACCATGAATAGATGAGAGATAAAATTGTTCACTTGAATGTCCTTGAAATTGAATAAACCTGTCTTACATTGGAATGTCCACCAATGACTGTTCCCAATTTCTTCATCTGTAAGTATCGCCTCAGAGCAGAATCCCAACGGTTCGAAAATTAGAAAAACTGACTGAACAAATTAAATTAGTCCAACTCAAAATACGTTTGTTAAAAAACAAAGCAAGCTTTCTGTCTCTTTAGTTGTAAACTCATACAAAACCTTTCAACAGCAATGGTTCACAAAATTCATTTCATGGCAATTTTCATCAGTCCTTAGGAGGCAAAAATATTAGGATGCCGGAGTAGATATTTTATTGATCTAAGTGCATTTCATTTAAAGGACCTTCTTCCAGTCTGTTCCCATGTTAACTAATCACATTTAATTAATTTTAATTAAATAAGTACTTATTTAGTAAAATAATGTCAACAGCCCTATATTGGTCCCAGTTGTTTTAAACCACAATTGCTATGGACTGAATTGGGTTCCTCCAACCATCAGTATGATGGTTCTTCAGAGATACTAGGTCTTTAGGATACTAGACTTAGATGGGAGACTGGGGGATTGGGGCCCCTCATGACGGTACCGATGGCTTTATAAGAAGAGGAGGAAAGATGAAGACCAGCAAGAAGGTGACATCTTTACACCAGGAAGAAGGCCCTCACCAGGAACCAGATCGGCCAGTATCTTGATCTTGGACTTCTCAGAACAATGAGAAATAAATGTCTGTTGTCTCAGCGCCCCATCCATGCTATCTTGTTATGGCAGCCCAAGCTAATACAACAATTCCATTTTTCAATGAGTAGGGAAGTGAGAAGATGCGGGGTGTTCTTGAAACTTTAATTTCTACCACTTGCTGGCTCAGTAGAGTAACAAATCTGGATTTTCTTCCCCACAGAGTCCAGAAGGTATGTCATTGCTGGCTGACCTCTAAGAATCTGAAACGTAAGAACCAAGCTGAATAAGTCTTTGTCTTTTGGGGGTGTGAGTGTACCCTCAGGAAGAAGTCTCATCATTGACGGAGTGGGAGGCAGGTATTAGGATGCCTGACTTGTTGGATGGAAACATTGAGAATTGATTTATCCTGCTCTGGGAGACATGAAAATTAAACCCAGTGTCCTCACAGATGGCATTCCACTCATACACCACACACTTTCAACTGCCGCATGAGGCAAATCAGTGACAATTTAGTAATTGAAGTGTCCAGTAAGATACCCACCCAGGTGACTCTGGATATGTTCTTTATCCTCTCCAAGCCTTCTTAATCTATGAATTGGCATAATAACATGTCCAATCTCACGGGGGTGGTTAGAGGAATAATAATAATGATGCATGTAACACACTAGTTGAGTTACTAGTATAAAGTAAGCGCTCAATAAATGTTTTGTACTATTATTTGGATTATTTGTTAAAAAGAGACAAAAATGGCTTATTTTATTCGTGAAATTGCTTTCCCAAATTTTGAAGCTAAAAGAGAAAATGTAATTGCCTAGATCTTTATCAATTAAAGCCAGTGGAATGGTTGGAAGCCTTCCATCTGAGATTTTGCTACTCTGTGTGTGTGTGTGTGTGTGTGTGTGTGTGAGGGGTGGGGGAGAGGGAGAGAGATCACAAAGGATGGGGGGGACTACTGAACTATTCTATTGAGAGGCAGAGAGAAAAGCAGATGAAATCTTGACCTCCAAATTCTCTCCTGTTAAAAAGCCACCACCAGTGAGATCCCGATAAGGTAATCTGGCAAAGAAAGACTTGATCACACCCTAGGTTTTGGCACCTATCCCCTGACTAGTGAGGCTCAGACCCAGGAACCCAAGAGGATTTATTTGCCTGGTACAGAGAGACCTAAAAGGCCTCCACCTCTCCTCAAATATCTCCCAAGGAAGCAGCCTGGTGTTAACAGTTTCAGCCACACAGATACCCAGAGAGAGAAATGACTCTGGACACAGCCCAGAGGGTCTGGTCTCCCATGCAAAAGTCAGGCACTTCTCTTTTTACTGTTCACATGAAATTTCCACATGGCTCACAACTCCGCAAAACTCTTCCTTCTTGGGACTGAGTAAGTGATGAGTTGGGGCAAAAGAGAATCTTAAGTGTATGGTTTTCACTTTGGGTGGGGCTGCGGGGCAGCACAGACCTGTGTGAAGACTGTTGAAAACAGACACTCACCCCCACCTCCCCGAAATGGGCGTTGACATATGTATATAATGCCGCATATAATTTGGGAGAGTAATCAGATCTCCTGGAGCCCATCGATGAACCCCAATTAAGAATCCTTGCCTTACTGTTATTTTAAACAAATATTCAGCAAGCCCTGAGTGTCAGGCACAGTGTTAGGCACTTTTATATGTGTGTGTCCTTAGATCTCAAAACATTTGTTCTTTGCAAACACTACTGTCCCATTATGCAGTTAGGAAACCAAAGCTAAGAAAGGTTAAATGGCGTGCCCAGTTCTAGGTTCCAACAGTAAGTCTGTCATGTACTTCCTGCATGAACTTGGGTGAGCTCACCTGTTCCTACTCTCATTCTTAGTTTCTACTCAGTCGGCTTGGGTTAAAACGGTGTTCGTTGCTGATGGTTGAGTGTACCCAGTTGCCTGTACTGACCCAAATTGTTGCGTGGCTTAAATGAGTTCAGGCACTAAAATATTTTGCACGGATTCTGGGACATGTTCAACATGCAATCAATCATCCCATTAAAAATTAAAATAAAGAAGACTTGCCTGATGGTTGGAATGAGCCACCGACCTAGATGTCAGTTAGAGGAAGCTGCATGATGCCAAGTAAAACCTCTTTGGATATCAGGAGCAAACATCCACTCAAAGTAGCTCAGAGAAGAAGGAGGTGATTCAATCCATAATAACACAATTTGTCTAGCAAATGGTGTGCTTATACTCTGCCCAGACATTGGGGCATCTGGTGACTGAGACCCACCCATTGCAAGTCATGGTGGGGTACAGCTTTGGAAGATGGGTCTCCTGTACATCCTGGAGAAAGGAGGGATGAATCGATAATGGTCCCTTGCAACTTTATCCCCACCATGGAAAAGAAAACTACAAGTCCCGTCTGCTTAGAAGGTACATAACCTTGTATTCGTTTTTAAATGAACAGCATGCAAACTCCTGGCTTCACGTTGTGTCCAAGTCTTTTGGGAAACACATCCCATGGTGGTTTGTGCCTGTTTCATACTCGTTTTATTTTATTTGGCAGCAAAATGAAGATCGTGTTTCGAATAAAAGCCCAGTTCTGTCCCTTACACGTTTCATTAAGCATTGTATGCTGTTCCTGTCCTCTTTTTCCATGATCACGCCCAGGCATGCTTTGCAGACTCCTTTGGTGGGACTAAGTTTTGCTCATTTATACATTTATGGTTTCCTGTAGCCGCAAAATAAATCTGACACATGGGGTTGGAGAATTTGAGGAAGATAAAAGTCCCTTATCAACGCATTGTTTACATTAATAAATTGACACAATTGTGCCTTTTTTTTTTTCAACGTTTATTTATTTGTGGGAGAGAGACAGAGCATGAACGGGGGAGGGGCAGAGAGAGAGGGAGACACAGAATCGGAAACAGGCTCCAGGCTCTGAGCCATCAGCCCAGAGCCTGACGCGGGGCTCGAACTCACGGACCGCGAGATCGTGACCTGGCTGAAGTCGGACGCTTAACCGACTGCGCCACACAGGCGCCCCTCACAATTGTGCTTTTTTTGATGCTGTTTAGAAAAAACTGTTGGGAGTCCCACAACTGAAATGTTCTTGGAGAGAACAGAAATCAGGGACAGTGGAGGAGATTATGGAGCCGAGTTCTAAGCACCAAGCTCTGTCCCTCGCAAGCTGTGTGTCCTTGGGCAAGTCACATAACCTCTCTGGGCCTCAGACTCCCCTCATTAGTCACATAGGCATGAAGCTGTTTTGAGCTTGAGCTCACAAGTGTGTTTGAGGACGCAATGAGATAAAAGTGACGTGTTCTCGCAGAGTGCTTTCAGGATTCGTGAATACTCTTCAAAAAATGGAAGATTCTAGAAGAATAAAAATTTCTCAAGCCCAGAAAACTGAGTAGAGCTTCCTTCTTTGTCACGTGGTTCCCTTCAGCAGTTTCTAGTGGCCTCAGAAGCAGATGGATCTAGACCCTTTGTGCTAACTTTGCTCATTCAGTTCCCCACCATCTTGTGGACAGACCCTGTCATGTTTGTCTTTCTTTTTTATTATTTTTTTAAACATTTTTATTTACTTTTGAAAGACAGAGACCGAGCAGAATCAGGGGAGAAACAGAGAGAGAGGGAGAATCCAAAGCAGGCTCCAGGCTCTGAGCTGTCAGCACAGAACCCCACACGGGGCTCGAACCCACGAACCGTGAGATCATGACCTGAGACAAAGTTGGGCACTCAACCGAATGAGCCACCCAGGTGCCCTGAATGTCATTCTGATGGTTCTTGGATCAGTCTCAAAAGGTGGATATTCATCTCTAATGGTCATTTAAAAATGAAATTAGTCAACCTATGTTAGCCCCTGTTGCATCAAGCATTGTGCTAGGCTGTGATTTTATAAGAACAAAAACAGCAAAAACAGCAATATACCAGACAGTCTTGGAAGTACTTAAATCAATGATCTTATCTGATATGCTGGACGAACTCAAGTATAGACTGTTATGATTTCCCCGTTTGATGAATTAAGAACTGGGGCAGAGAGAAATCAAGCAGCTTCTCAGAGGTTAAACAACCTATTGGTTGTGGAATCAGGCTGTGAATCCAGAAAATAACTAGAAGCTTCTCCCTGATTCCAAGAGGCTTATAATCTACTTGGGGTGTTGTATTTCACATTCCACTAACCGTCCCAGAAAATGACACGTCCCAGCCTAGTGCTGTGGGTTGGGGGATTCAGATGTGGGTTTGACCATTTCTGCCTATTTCTTTTAGGAAACAGGGCTTCAAAGAGAAGGTAACAGTTGAGTTGAGTCTTAGGCATAGAGCCCCACTGACCAGACCTCCCTTGTCACCACCCTTCACTTGGGCCCACCCATCGAGGATTTTAGATATGATTCCTACCATCGTTTTTAGCAGCCACCTTGGCCTGGGTATCAGTGAATTGAAGGAAAAGAATAAAAAAGAAAGGAGAAAACCTCAGTCGAGTGGTCAAATACTTAGTGCTTTCATAATACCACAAACCAGCATCCAGCTTTCCATCCGGCACGATTCGCTTCAGGCAACTCATGAAAGCTGAGACCCTGGGGGTCATCTAGGTCAATGACGCCAAATAGATTTTATTTCCTGTGCCAACTCTAATCGACTGAAGGCTCCTGTTGGAATATTGGGTTTAGAAGGATCCAGGGGCTGTCAGAGATCGAAGGAAAAAGTGCCACAATCGATTAGCGATGTCTGATCCGGATCCAGGAGCAGGGAATGATGGCTCGATTGCCACACGCATACCAGCCGGAGTCTGACCCACCACGTTTGTTTTACAGGAGAGGAAATAGGACTTTGAAGTGAAAGGGTGAATGCCTCAAAATCCCTTAGCAGGTTAGTGGCAGAATTACCTGGTCTCCAGTGCTCTTTCTGTAACACCTCAACTCCTGGCAAGTGGTAATTGGTGATCACAGGATCAGCAGCCAACACCAGCAAGCAAATTACATTATGCTTCGTGCAGTATTTGTGTAAAGTGCATTTCATTCTAATTCCTTGAGAGCTGATGATCCGTGGAACGCCACTCTATTCATTGGAATATCTGATTATTCAGAGCCTTCCCCGACTCTGCCGGTAATAGCAAATCACCACCTCCTCCAGGCAAGTAGCAATTTATTCCAGACAAGAGGAAAGAAGTCAGGTCAAGGTCTTCCTTCTTTTTTCTAAAGGGCCAGTGACCCACGTTTTTGTAGCCATCCTGTTTGCCGGTCTGACCTGGGCTTGTCAGTAAAGCCAGACAAAAGAAAACGCGTTCGAAGGAGTGATGTCTCCCTAAACAGCAAGCTCAGCTGAGCGAAGCCTTGGTGGCCAGATTTCATCATCCCTAAACATTCCCGAAGTCTGAGCCCATCAAGATGTGAGTCCCAGGGGTAGTTAGGTAGAGGGGGAGAAAAGAAGGCACGACCAAGCAGGGGAACTGCATTCGCCAAGGCGTGGTGGCGAAAAAAAGTGGAGCCCTAGGTGGGGAGTGGGGAGTCTGGGGGCCAGGTGAAAAGGAACCACGAAAGGAGACTGGACTTCGTGGTCATATGGACCCCCAACTCAGCCCTGGCTCCTTCAGGATCCAGCATGCTGTGCAACCTCTCTGGACCTCGGTTTCCTCACACATCATGTGTCTCCCAAGATAGTATAATTACATCCCACACTTATACACAGTGCCTGGAATTTGGTAGGTGTTCGACAAATGGTCAAGTCAAGTAATTAAAGACTATACTGGCTTGTTATATATTGTAGGGGGCACAGTACTTCGAGGGATGAGAAAGCCGGAGTTCTTGGTCCCAGTTCTGCCTCAGCACGGGACCTTGGACCCTCGGCCTGGCACGTAGTAAGCCTTAAATAAATGTTGGCAGAAGGAATGAATGGGTGAATAAGAAACCCCCAGAAAGATTTTACAGAAACGGGTGGGCCCCAGTTTTCTCATCCATCTAAGGAAGACTGGTCTCTCCGATCCCTTTAACCATAATGTTCTTTTGGCCTGTGTATTTCTCACCGATGCTCAACCCCACCGTGAGCAGGGCCCTGTCCCCTCCATGACACTGAAGTCCCAGGGAAGTTCAGAGAGTGCAGTGCCTGACCCCAGCAGTCTCTGGGCTAAAGCATACCTGAAGATTTGACCCTGACCATGAGATGGCCTACGATGCCTGGCCCCTTCGTGGAGCTGCCTCCAAGCAAAGAAAAGCGGATGTCAAAGCAAAAGCCAGCCGAGGGCGAAAGCGAGGCCTGGGGCTGTGTTCCAGCCACGCTCATGGGTGTGAATCGCTGTCACCAGCCCCCTCACCTGTGAATCAGGGACCATGGGCAGATGGGTTTGCCGAGTCATGAGGGTGCCGGCTCGGGTCAGGGACTGCCGTACTCTTCCGGGCTTCCTGTCCCCGAGATTCCCCGGGAGGGCGGGCTCCGACCCCCAAAGGGGGCAAAGGCACTGAGGAGCAGGGAGACCGCACCATGCACAAGATGACAGTTCAAAAGGACATAGCACAAGCTGGAAGTCATTGATGTGCCTTTAACGCTTCAAGTATGCCTGCTTTTGTTTATTTTTTAATCTCACAAGTCATAGACACTGAACGGTAAGGCAGATTTCGCACCCCCACCTCCCCTCACCCCCGCCTGTTTGGTACTCCAGCTTAAAAGGAGCTTTTACACAGCTTTAAAGATAAAACTTCAGAGGGCCCTAGCTCTGTGCCCAGAAGGCAGGGAAGGGAGCCCTCTGCCACGGCGAGGGAAGTGGCAAAGGCTGGCCGGTCAACCCTCCCCAGAAATGAGGTCAGAATCCGGAAGCCGAATAAGGTAGGAACCAGGCAGTTAAGCTTTCTGGGAGGTGATAAAAGCAAGGAGTCAGGAGACGGGAGAAGTAGAGAGGCCGGTTTGAAATGGACGCGGCACCCATAGGAAATCACGGTAGGTCTCTAAGCAGAGGAGGGACAGCAGGAATATTCTGCCGGTGAAAGATATTTCCCGTATCTTCTCTTGCTGCAGCTTAGAACAAGGAATGGGGCGGGGCGGACACACTGACTTATTTGTAGATCAAATTCAGATTTGGAAATAACAACGACGGGGCTGGGTTATAACTTTTCTAACATGACATTTTATTCACATAACAAGAATGTTTTTAGTGTTATCCAATACCATTTAGTTATGTATTCATTTACTCGATAAATAATTATTAAACGTCTACGAAGTTCTCACCCTTTTGAGAGATACAGGAGAGGAAGAAATGGATAGTGTCGCCAACGCAAGTGTGCAAAAATGTGCTGAAAAGAAAGAGAAAATAAGGCGCAATTGATTTCCCACGGGGAAGGGCAGCTACTGTGTGATCCAAGCAAGCTGTGGCAGGAGAATCCTTGAGAGCTGGATGGTCTGGACAGGGCAGGTGATGGGCAGTGGGGCTGGCGCAAAGGGAATATTCCAGGCCCGCCGAGGAGAGTGGCAAAGATTCGAAGAAATGAACGATTAGAAGGTTTGAAGGACATGGGCTTCTCAGAGGTGGAGGGTTCGAGGGCTTTTCTGAAAACAAAGGGGCATCCTTGTTGACTTCTGAGACCGAGTGCCTCATTCTACGTGGTCATTCAAGACGTCGAATCTGGTGGGAATATTCAAAGTGGGTCAGAGGTTGAGAGTTGAGGAGGGACAGGTCAGTGTGGGCCCTCTCCGGTGACCCAGAGTCGGAGAGACAGAACAGGGAGGCTGGGTCAGGCAGAGCCTGTCGTAACAGTGGGGTTCCCATCGGCCCTTTCGGATAGTTCAAGGCCCACCCAGCCGTCCAAGTTATGCAAAGACTGAATCGAACACCCGTGCTCGTGCCAGGAAATGGATACTTCTGGTGCCTAATGGGAGCCTAGAGAACAGAACAAAACCCCAGGACAGTGTGCCTCCCACCTGCAGCCCACATCCCGGCACCCGCCTGCCATCGTGGAAAAGGGGGATTAACTTGCTGCAGATTGTCCAAGGCCGGGGCTTATATTATTCATTTTTCTTGGAAATGTCTGAGGTTCCATGATCCCTCTCTAATCCCATATGCCAGACTGAGCTTATATTTTCACAGGCACAGGGCTGGCTGCTTTGGCCAACATCCACTTTAGGATCGAGGCCGTTCCGCCGCCCGGCCCGCCCCCCGGAGGCCAGCCTTCCCGCCTGGTGTCACCAGTTAGTCCCCAAAGCCTAGCTCTCTGGCGCTCATCACAGCGCAGGAAAGGAAAACATAGGGTGTCTTTTATTTTTTCTCTTTTCTTTTCTTTTCTTTTTTTAATTTGAAAACAACAAGAGAGTTTCTCTAACATCAAACTCAATTAAGTTTCCAGAATTTAGGAAAGTCCTAAGAATTTTTATTTTGTGATAAGTTATGAAAATTACATGCAGAGTGTCTCCGCCACTTGGGTTTCTCTTTGTAGCCAGGGCCCTCTGTTTCATTTTCCTGGAGGGCTTATAATTTATTCTATTATTTCCTAATAGGTACCCAGGATTCCCTGCTATGAACCGAAGGTTTGTTGTCTTTCTGTATCTAATAACATTCGCGGAGTGAGGACCACTCTCTGCCACTGGGAACACAAGATGTTTCTTTGGGTTTTGTTATCTTTCTTTTTTTAAAAAATGTTGCAACAGAAGCCACAGGTCTTTTCCATGTTCGTGCTGATGATAAAGTGATGTCTGCAAAATGTACCAATGCATATTCTTCCAGAAGACCTCTAATTAACTCAGCGCCCCCCATGTCACTCCTGTCCCTGACTGTCCTGTAGTGTTGATGTAGTTTGTCGCCTCAACCCTATTTTTTAGCCACTGGTGACAGTGGGCATTATCTCTCAATGTCACATCTTGAGAATGCAGCCTGGCAGGGGAGAGCACGACGCTGGCCTTATAAGTGCTCTAAAAAGCTTACTTAATAACCACCGCAAGTAGATGTCTGAAAATCCAGCCGTTTTCCCTCGGGACTGGTCCTGCACTCTCCCACCCACCCGCCTAATGAGGACCCACTCTTGTCCCAGTTACAGGAGCCTCCAGGCCTGCTGGACCCCGAGACTGCTCAGAGCATTTCTCTGTCCCCCTAAATATCACTCTTTCTCCTCCTGCTTTACCACATCAGGGGGTACCTGGGAACACAGTAGTACTTCTGCAGCTGGACTTATTTCCAGGTGGAGAAACTGAGTTCTAGAAGAAGCATGGTGGACACTGGGGGTTCTTAGTGTGATTGTTTGCTGTTTTGTTCTTTTGACCCCCCTTCGCCCTGATTTTCTTTCGAAAAGTCACCTTTCTACACGTTTCCAGTATTTATGGTTCTGGAGAGGTCCATCCCACTCTTAGGCTACAGAGGCCAGCAAGCAATCCAAGTCTGGCCAGTTCTCTTTCCTGTTTTCGGTCATTGATACAGGAGGTGGGTGTGACTCGAGCCAAGTCCAAGTGTCATTCTCAGGATTCATGCTAGAAGTCTTAGGAAAGAGGTACTGTCTTTGTACTGTGCTTGAAAGCTGAGAGATTGTAAGCGTGAAACTTCCGGTGGCCATTCTGTCACCAGAAGGGGAGAACCTTCCGGAGCACTAAGCCAAGAGAGAAAGAGCAGAGGTGAAAGGTGGAGAGCCACAGTAATCTGTATGACTCAGCAATCTGATGACTCCATTTAAGCCCCTGGCCCTAGCTGTGCCTGAAGTGAATTCTGCCTGAACTGTTCAGTTACGTGAGCCAACAAATTCGGTCAGCCATTTTGAACAAGGCTCTCCTTGAAGAGCCTTTCCTGAAGATGCTTCGGAACTTTGAGCCTACTCTTAATGGAGAGCCACCTGTTCTTAATGATATGCTAACGTCCAGGAATGGATGGATTCATCCTTCTTTTCCCAGCGATTAAGGCACAGCATAGAAATGCAGCTTTTATGAACTCTGGTAGCATTTCCAACCCGTCTTAATCAATGTCCTTAATCTCTTCTTTCCCAAACGTGACAAGGTAACGATGAAGTAGCAACGTTTACAGGTGGCTTACCCGTGTGAGGACTGACAGATAACGAAGGTCCAAATGTGACAAACAGCAACATAGGACCTAGCGGACGCACAAAACTGTGCCCGGTCCCCAAACGGTGACGGTGGACACATTACACAGCAGCCAAGAGAGCAGTTATTCTCCAGAATAATTTCAGTCTTTCTTTAATTTGAAAGACGGAAGAAAGAGGAAAAATAAATCTACAAAATGAAAGAAAGGGTAAAATGTCCCTGGTCAATGAGGGCCAGGGAAAAAGACTTCCCAAGGCAATGGTATTTCTATTCCATAGACCTGAAGACTAAGTCTACCAGTTAACAGGACCTGAACAAAAATCATGAGCTTTGAAATCTGACTAACTTGCTAACCTGTATTTCAATCCCCAGGTTTATAATGTACTAGTTTGTGAAATCTCAGGGGAGCTTTTTTTGCCTTGATTTCCTCCCCTGGAAATGAGAATGATCCTTCCTATCTCGTACGGCTGTTGAGAATATTCAACGAAATTATAAATCTAAGTACTAGTCTATACACATAGTAAACGCTCGGTAATTGGCAGCCATTATTAGTATAATTATTAGTAACAGTAATTGTAATAATAATAATCACCGAGGTGATAGAAGTTTGCTCACTTCTATTTAAATCTTGGGTGGCCTCCCGGCCTATAAGGCAGCACTAAGAATAATTACCATAGATGGGCCTGGGCATGCCAGGTTCAGGGGAATGAGGAGCTGTAAGAAGGACACTTCGGTCAATTTTGTTGAGGCCAATACAGAGACCTCGACTAAGCCAAATTTCTCCAACACTTACAGGATTTTGTACACTAATCTCTGCTTCTTTTCAATTCAGTCCCATTGAAGATAATGCTTCCGGATCTCTTTCAACAGTTGAATTATGTAAACTTTGTCAATGCCGGCACATCCTACTTACCCGTTCAGCCTCCCCAAACGGTGTCCAAAACGCCATGTTAACTTTGCAAAGGAGTCATTTTCAAAGGGTCTGCTAGAATAATACCCCACTTGGAAAATGTGGCATGAAATGGAAAGAAACCCGGAGATAAAAACTGGAGGAAAAAAGTCACCATCATCACCGTACCGAAAATAAAGTCACGTCGGCGAGTGTAACCGTAACATTCACGTGCGCACGGTTACGGTTCCTTCAGACTCAGATGCCTGAGTTTTAAGTAGTTTTACGGTGCCGGATCCTCTTTAAACCCAACCCTGGATCCTATGACAGGCAAAGGGGGAACAGAGAGCGGGCCACGGTTCCCATCTTACTTAGGAGCTGAGGTGGGTATCTCTTCTTGCTGTTGTGTGGAGGGCTCTCTGCCCTGACTCCAGTCCCCATCTCCTCCCCTCAGGGATGTCCTACAGTAATCAGCCTACCCCTACCCAGGGGAACCCATTCAGAGATGGGTGTGTGAAAAACTTCTGGTCAACAAGACTCACGTTCAGGATTCTGTGGAACCTCTGGGCGAGAGAAACCCACCTGTCTCCACGGGGCCTGAAAGGAGGCTGTGCTCCCGTCACTGCAAAGTCCTGCGTCTCCCGCTCATGGACCGTGAGCCTGATGCCAACACTCGCAGGAAGCCGAGCCAAGAAACTGGGAGAAACTGAGTCCCGAAAATCTTCTGTGAACCCTGAATCCCGCTGTGCCTAAACGTGCCCCCTGGACGTGCCAGTTTCTGTAAGCCGGGGGGTTCTTTTTTTGTGTCGGCCAGTTTAGGCTAGGATGTTGCAATTTGCAAATTAATGTGACCGACTGATGTAGAGATTCAGCATCAAAAACAAACCAAATCGAATGCCTAAGTTTCAATTAGGTGTCAGCAAATCAGGAAAATTTCTATGATCACAGCTGAGATGAAGACCGAGGACAACAGCCTGTTGAACCTAGAAATTTCTGATCCATAGCCTCACAATTCGCCTTGAGATAAAATAATTAAACAAATAAAACAGCGGACTTACGCTGTGTGGCCATGGTTGCCCCGTTGGAGAGTTTCAACGGAGAAACTGGGGGAGGAATGCGGATCTAAGATCGTGGCTCTGGCCAGAAAATGGATCAGGGCTGTGAAATCTTCAGGAAATTAACTGAGGAGTCAGACGTTTTACATCTGTCCTGGTCAAGAAAAGCAGTGGGGTAACTTGCTAAATGTTGAATAGGGATGCTGACAACAACTGCATTATTTAGGGCTTCTGTGACTTCAAACAAGAGGCTTTCCCAAACTTGGGAAGGTGCCTCCAGGGCCAGGAATAAACGGGTGTGACTTTTATAACGCGCAAGCAGAAAGAACTCAGACAAACGAGGAATTGTAGTTTTATGAAACGGGGACTGTACAAAACAGATGCATTAGGAATTTGGAACCAGCTTAAGACAGTACATTGTTTGTTCAATTCCTGGTAGAGATCCTGCCCCCCAAATTATTTTTAATCGTATATGGCAACTTCTTTGCCAAAAAAAGAGCTTTGATGCAGCTCTGCAGTGAAAATCACTGAAAGCAAGTGGAGTTCAGAAGAATCTTGGAACTCAGAAGCTTCCCTCCCAAACCGCAGTTAGTCCAGTGCCCATTCTTGGTAGGGTGGGGTACCCGGTAATGGCGGCCCGAGAGCTGGGACCGTGTCGGGGGCAAGAGCCAAAATGTGTCTTTACGTGGAGAACTTTGCATTAGGACTCCGCCGTTCTTCTGATTCATGCATCCACGGAGTCTCTGGCACTCTTTAATTCTCTTTCAACTGGGTAAACATCAGGAACTATTCAAAAAACAGGACGGGATTAACTCGGCCCGGTACACATTCAAATACCAAGGCTTGAGTCCCTTGGGCAAGACATTTGCCAACTGCAGGAAGGCGAGTGCTCTACCTGGGGAGCCAAAGGAATCTTTCCACACCTTAGTTCCTCCCCATGATGTGACTCATCTGGGTACCACGCGCTAAGCTGCGCTTAGAGCAGAAAAACACGTCCGGTACACTGAATCCTCGTTGAATGTGGCAAATGGGAGAAGGAGTCTGGCTCTGTGACGAGAAACACCATATCCAAAATGAAGTGGGCCGTTCAGCCAACAGCAGAGAGAATCGGCCCTAGAACAGTACCCGGGAGACAGCAGCTGCCTAGTAAGGCTATGGTGAGTGAGTGAAGAAAAGCATAAGCAGATGAATAAATGAACGAGTGGATCACTAGACTGACCGCTTGGTTGTGCCACTTAAAAGGAAACCTGCACGAGAATAGCCAGCAGGTGCTCGGAAGTGGAACACGATCGCGGGTGGGCGGCGGGACAAATACTTAGCGCTCCATCCACGCTGCATGAGATGATGTGGGACTCGCTAAGGAGGACAGAATATAAAAGACGTATCAACGCGGCTTCTGCTCAAAATGCACGCCATCCGCTTGAGAAAAGACACACGTTATGAAAACGAGAACCGACCGTGTACATGAGTTGTCTTCGTGAAATAAGGGCACAGGGCAAAAAAAGCTTGCGAGCGTTTATACAGGTTCTGGGGGCTGAAGGTCAGAGCAGGCTTTCACGTAGAGACAGCATCGGTGCGGGTAGAATTTGTCTCTGTGGATACAAGCAGGAGCACGTATGGTTTGAATGCAATCAGGTAACATACTCGGAACCAGCCTGACACCTAAATATCCCTAGTCTGTTCACATTTCTCGTCCTCTTGGCCATGCTCCTACTTCCTGCTATCGTCTCTTGTCTGAATTGCAGCCTCCAGTTGGGTTTCCAGTCTCTTTGTCTTGCTCTCTTCTGATCTACTATCCTCGAGGAAGCTAGAATGATCTTTTTATTTATTTTTTTTTTTTTAATTTTTTTTTTTTTCAACGTTTATTCATTTTTGGGACAGAGAGAGACAGAGCATGAACGGGGGAGGGGCAGAGAGAGAGGGAGACACAGAATCGGAAACAGGCTCCAGGCTCCGAGCCATCAGCCCAGAGCCTGACGCGGGGCTCGAACTCACGGACCGCGAGATCGTGACCTGGCTGAAGTCGGACGCTTAACCGACTGCGCCACCCAGGCGCCCCTAGAATGATCTTTTTAAAAGGGAAACCTTGGGCCACCTGGGTGGCTCAGTCGGTTAAGCGTCCGACTTTGGCTCAGGTCATGATCTCGCGCCCCGCGTCGGACTCTGTGAGGACAGCTTGCTCGGAGCCTGGGGACTGCTTCGGATTCTGTGTCTCCCTTTCTCTCTGCCCCTCCCCCCTCCCCCCCCTCAAAAGTAAACATTTAAAAAATTTTTTTTAAATAAAAGGTAAATCTTAAGGGTTCCCTCACCACCACCATCCCTGCTTAAAACCTGCCATGGTTCCTCACTGACCTTAGGGCAAAGTCTAACCCACTAGGTTTTCAAGTCCAACAGGATCTGGTCCCTGCTTTCTGCCTCCAGCATTCACCTTCCCAGTCCCTGCCCAACCCCTCCCTGCCCTCCATCTACAGAGCACTTCTCAGTTCCCAAGTGCACTCGGCAGTCTTGCCTCTAGGCTTTATACATGGCATTCCACCCACCAAGAAAACCTTTTCTATCTTTCATCTGGGCAACTCCAATTCGTAGTCGGGTTTCAGCCTCGACATCATTTCCTCTGCGAAGCGTCTCTTGGCCTCGGAATCTGGGTCACCTGTCCTGCCTACATCCTCTCATAGCACCTTTGCCTCTCATTGAATCAATGAATATCAGACAAATTGGGGTGGGATTGAGGGGTAGGTGGGCCTTGAACGATAGGCCAAAGACTCTGAAGTTTACCTGGAAGGCGCCTACCTATTAAACAATTTTGAACCCAAAGTGTGACAGACCAAGAGATGATGCCACTGATATTCCAAAGGAAAAAATAGATATAGCAAAGGACTTATAGCAAAGGAAGACTGGCAAATGAAAGAAGACAAGTCAAAGACTTTCTTTCACAAAGAGAAAGCGTCTCCAAGAAGGAAGCATGAGACCAAGGCTACAGTCTAGGGACGCTTCTTACAGAATTTAAGATTGGCTTCAACCCAAAGCTGGTCTTCAGCCAAGCAAGACCATCCTCCCTTACTGCCATGTCATGAGCCCTGGCACACGCCTCACACCGCATGGAGAAAAAGAGGGACACGAAGTGTCAAGGACCGTTTGCAAAAAACCCTCTCCACCTGAGGTGAGCCCCATTTCTTTGACTGGGGACACAGAAAGATAAAGTAGAGGAGAGGAGAGACGAATAGAGGAGATGGACCCTGTCCAGCTTGAGTCCATTCAAAGTGGTCCCAGCAAACAGACATGGTGGCCCTCAATCTACCACAACGGCAAAGCTGAGCTGGTTCTTCTTAACAAGATTTTAAGAAGAGAAAGGGAAAAGAAAAATGGCACCATTGTTCTATTATTATGTGTGTGGTGAGTGCCATGTAGGCAGTGGATGGACAAAAAGCCCAGCCAGTTCGCAAATACTGGGATTTGCGAATACTGGGAAAGGTCAAAACAGCCTGACCGGCTACCCTGAGTTGTCTTAGAATACGCTGGCCCGGGTGAGTCCTGAGCCTCACTCCGCATTCAGAGTCAAATATTGTTTGGATTATAATATTAAACTAGGACTAACATGACCCACACTGTTAAGATTATTAAAAGAGTGGAATATTGCACAACTGAACATTTTTCTTAGTCTTCAGAGCCTGAGGCTCATAATTTGTAGGGATCGCTGTGCTGGCGTGGGTACTGATTATTTACTAAGTGCTGACAGCTTCTTCAGTTCTGCACAAGATGGAAAAGAAGTCCCAGTGTCTCCTAAGGGAGTGGGAATATAAGTTAGGCAGGCAAAGAATCCAACATAACATAGACGAGGTGTGGCCGGAAAGTAATCACAGAGGATTTTTTTTTTTTAAACAAACCAACAAAAGCCAGAGCTAACTGTCCAAGAGAACCTTTCTACACATCTGTCACCTTGGGGCATGGTACAATTAGTTCAAAGACAGGTCTGTTGCTCAAACGTTTTTGGCAGTCATCCTCAGACATTGAGACGCAGTGTGGTGTAGAAAAAGAGGCATAAACTTTAAATTCTGACCACGACCAGCTGCACCATCACAGGCAAGTTTCTCAGCCTATAAACTCCTCAGCTTCTTCCTCTTGTGAAATGGAGCTAAGACACCACACCACAGTTTTTCGAGGACCCATGAGATAACGCGAAGGGTACCAGTCTTAGAGCGCTCGCCACCAGAGGCAACCATTACCTGTTGTGTCCTTTAAATCCGTCTGGTCTGGTTGATCGCAGCGTTTGTTTGATCAGCAGCAGAGTTACTCAGCTTGATTACTTCCTCAGTCAACCGACTTAGCTCCTGTGTTAGCTTCCTGGGGCTGTCGTACAAAGTACCACACGCCGAGTGGGTTAAACAACAGAAATGTTTTCTCTCCTAGTTGTGGAGTCTAGAAGTCCAAAATCAAGGTCGTGGCAGGGCCGTGTCACTCTCGATAGTGTCTGGTCTTCCTTTCCTCTTCCTAGCTCTGGTGGTCCCTAGCAATCCTTGACATTTCTTGGCTTGGAGACACAGCACTTTGACCTTGTCCATCACACAGCATTCTCCCTGCATGTCTCTGTCTCTATGTCTCTTCTTTTCTCTCCTCTTTCTAAGGATACCGGTTATATAGGATATAGGATCCACCCTAAACTTGCCCTCTTGATATGTCTGCATGTTCTCAGCTTCCAGGTGGATGTGAATTTGGGGGGTTCACTATTCAACCGAGAACAGTCCCCAAAATCACAGTACAAAAAACCCAAAGATTTGTACGTTCTTGAGGACATCCCAAGTAATCTGACGCGGGTTTTACAAAAGGTAGCAAAAAAGAGGAGTTCCGGATGCATTACAGACAGTGGCAGCTGGCAGCTTTGTTGGAAAATACGGCTTGGCCACAACTGTGATTGATTTGAAGTCATCACATCTGACTCTGTGTATGTATCCTTATGATTTAAAAATTTTACTGAAACCCACCCTCCCGTCCCTCCGTTAATGTAGAATGGAGGGTGCGCTCGTGCGTGCTTATGCTGGTCACGTGACACTCATCACATGTCACTAGAAGAGCTACTGCTTCAAAGAGTAATCATCATCATCATCACCATCATCATGAAAGTGGCGTTCTTCCTCTAAATTGGATCTGGCCAAAAATAGATTCAAGCTGAACTACTCCCTTTCCAACCCCAGTCTCCAAGCTCTGTAGTTATACAGTTTGCACTTGTAGAAATAGCATAAATTTCTATAGATAGGCAGCACTTAGCTTCTTTTGAGGCAAACAGAAAGTCAAAGATGTTCTCCAGCCCCAGGTGAAACTCTTCCGTGGCACAAAGCAGATTCTGGAGGGAGACAGGTACTAGGAGACAGAGATGACCACAGAGCTTGGATTTTCAAAATGGTAGGGAATTTCCCTGTAGCCAGTGCAGCCAAATTAGCTCCTAACAAAGAAAACTAAGGACTTTGGGACTTGAGGCAGGCTCCAGGAGGCATGCATACCTGAAGATGACAGGGGCCCCGAGACTCTTCTGAAAGAGAAAGCCAACAGAAAGTTAGCACCAGCATAAATGCACAGTAGTCCCCCTCGAGGAAGAACCCCCTCGAGGAAGACTCCCCTATAGAGAGTCAGGAAGCACACCGGGGTTAGAGGAGAGTTTTCAACCATCTGGTGTGCTGCTAGCCTGTGGTCTAGACCAAGCTCTGAGCTTCGAAGGACTGGGCTGCATGGAGGTGAGCAGACACGATGATCCCACGCTAAGATCTCCGCGTCTACTGTTTACGGCCATGTCTCTGTGCCATTATCAGAAGGCATAGATCTCAAAAGAAAGGAAGTCCTCATCTGCCCCTGGGTGGCCAGAAGTGTTATAATAATTGTCCATATCAGCACATTTCCTGGCCTCCCCATGCTAAAATCTAGAGTTCAAGGAGACTTGTCAGAGGCCCTGGTGAAGCAGATAGGTATTCTCAGGGCAGCCACAAGGGACTATGGGACAGAATCAGGCCAGCCAAGTCCCAGCTTTCAGGAAAGCTTCAACCGAGGACAGGCTGATAGTCATGTTGGGGAATGCCCTGCTCGACCTTTGAGCCTTGCCATTTTAGCTATGGAATATTATAGAAACCTTTTCAACGCTTCTCTTCTTTTTTAAAAAAAATGTTTATTTATTTTGAGGGCAGAGTAGGGGGAGAATCCCAAGCAGACTCCGTGCTGTCAGCATGGAGCCCCACTTGAGGCTTGAACTCACAAACCATGAGATCATGACCTATGCCAAAATCAAGAGTCAGGTGCTCAACCGACTGAGCCATCCAAGTGCCCCTCAACTCTTCTCTCCTTTTTTTTTTTTAGCATGTATGTATTTTTGAGAGAGACAGAGATAGAGCACGAACAGGGCAGGGGCAGAGAGAGAGGGAGACACAGAATATGAAGCAGAGTCCAGGCTCTGAGCTGTCCGCACAGAGCCCAACGTGGGGCTCAAACCCACAAACCGCCAAGATCATGACCTGAGCCAAAATCGGACGCTCAACCGACTGAGCCACCCAGGAGCCCCTCAACTCTTCTTTCCTAATAAAGCATTCCTTTGATTCAGGCTAGCCAGAGTTATTTATGAGTTGAAGAGTTGAAATCAGCCTCCCACGCAAGCAAGGGAACAATTGTCTCAACTTGCTGGCGGGAGCCCAAAGAAGTGTGTCACTCTCATAAAGTTCCCTGATGCCCTTCTGTCATAATGATCTGTGACCCCAGGCTCACTCTTGAAGAACTTATCTAAAGGAACTTAATCTGGGAAGCAAGGAGAAGTTTTAAAGACTGTAATGCCCGCAAGGAGTGTGGCAAGACTGAGGAGTCTAAATTCGAACGCCTGCAGAGGCCAAGCAGGCAACCTCAATACGAGGAGTGGAGCCAGTTCACGAGAGCAGTGGGCACAGAGGAAACACCACGTCCAGGGACAGCAGGGCTCCCAGCTAGCCTGATGGTGTCATACAGGAATATAGGCCCACAGCTGGTAAGTTTTTAAGAGAAATGTGGCATCCGCCAAACCCAGATGTGATCTGTCCATTTTGAACAGCCTTATTGCAATGTAACTGGCGGACGATACACGGCACAGATTCAAAATGTGCAAGTTAGGAGGTTTATATACACGTTCACTTGTGAACCAGAACTATAATCAAGATAATGAACACATCCACCACTCCCGAGAGTTCTTTTGTATCCCTTTATAATCCAGCCTTCTCACCCTCATCCCCCTTCCGGGACAACCACAGATCTGCTTTCTGTTCCTTCAGATTCATTGGCATTTTCTAGAATTTTCTGCAAATGGAATCATATAGTATGTACTTTTTTGGGTCAGGTTTTTTGCATCCAGCATAATAATTTTGAGACTCCTTCATGGCGTGTGGATCAAGAGCTCATTCCCTCTTACAGCCGGATAGTATTCTATTATATGCAAACACCATAATTTGTTTATCCATTCATCTGTTGATGGATATTGGGGTTGTTTCTAGTTTGGGGTTGAGGCTACTAGCACAAAGTTGCTTTCATATTTTTGTGTAAGTCTTTGGACATATGCTTTTGTTTCTCTTGGATGAACACCTAGGAGCAGAACAGCTAGGTCATACAATAGCTGACTATTTGTGTTAACACTTTGTGTAGTCAGCCTTCTTAGTTTTAGTCGTTTTTGTAGATGTGCGTATCTCACCGTGGTTTTAACTTGCATTCCCCTAAAGACCAGTTCAGTTGGGCATCTTTCTATGCATTTATTTGCCGTCCTTACATCTTCTTTGGTGAACTGTCTATTTAAATCTTCTGCCTATTTTTATGGGGTTATTTTTGTATTGTTGAGTGCTGAGGGTTCTTTATTAATCTGTATATACGTCCTTCATCAGATTTGTGATTTTCAAATACTTCTTCCGGCCTGTGACTTGTCTTTCATTGTTCTAAGAGTGCCTTTCAAAACCATGAGTTTTCAATTTTGCTAAAGTCCAGCTTTTTTTTTTTTTTTCTTTCATGGGTCACGATTTTGGTGTTCCATCTGAAGAAACTTCTGCCAACTCCGAGACTGCAAAGATATCCTCCTATATTTTCTTGTCTCCCCACGCCTTTCAGAAGCTGGGGCTGATTATTTTATTATTTTTGTTTTGTTTTATTTTATTTACTTACTGTTATTTTGTATTATTTATTATTTTATGATTTATGATTTGTTATTAAGTTCTACGAAAGCTCTGTGTAGGTCAAACGAGACACATTTAGGGCTCCAGGTAGCCCGGGAGCCACCTGTTAACAGTCTTTTACTTGCCGCATGGCCCTTCCTGTCCCTAATTTTGTATCATGCAAGGCCGAGAAGGCCCTGGCTTCACTTTCCCATAACACAGCATCTTTCACCAGCAACTCTGATGAATCTTGCTCAGAATCATCTTTTCCTTACACAGAAGATCAATGCCTTTAAAAAAAAAAAAAAGACATATTGGGATGTCTGAATGCTTTTATTGAGTACTGAGAAGAGATGATGGCTTGGCTCTCCTGAGCTGGGGCCTGCTTGGAGCTCTGGCCGTCCGAGACTGACTTCCACTGGCACAGTGTGTTAGCCGTCTGTCACGTTGGCCAACATGGTGGGCGTGATGGGGCCAAGAGGATGGGGCGGAGGGACACCAGACTCTTCTGTTTAAATACTGCCTTCAGGTAAGTAGGGTCAGTGCCAGTTGGGGCCTTTTATTCTTCAGCGCTATCTCAGAACTCAAAGAGAGGATTTCAAAAGCACCCGACTAATTATACATCCTTCCCTTCACACTGACTCTCCGGCGTGGTGTTTTTAATATACTGGGAGAGATAAAATTCTGGCCCTGGGCAGATGTTAAAAGCATTTTTTTGTTGTCAACAGAGTAACAGTATTCTTAGCCCCCTCTGGCATTGTTCTGGAAATCCACACATGACGCAGGAAATTCGTTGTCTCATGTCCAAACACCGTTCACAAGAACGGTTTTCAAAAATGGTAACCAGATACCTGTAAAATGCCCAGTGCCGTTCAGAATACATGGTGTGTACGAAGAGTGTAGAAGCTTGAGAATGTCACCTCCTCTGCCAGGGCAACGTGTAGTGCTCTCAGAGCAGCAGGTGGCTTATCCTTTCTCTGAAGCCATTTCCCCGCTACTGTGTTCATTTCACAAAAAAGTACAGAAAATCCGGAGGACTAACAAGAGGTGAAATGTCCCCAAACTTGCAGCGAGTCGACAATGAAGTCCCCAGCAACCCTCGCCACCAGGTTTCCTAATTGCTTATTCCGTCTTCTGACTTTGCCCAATATCCCGTCAGGGCAAGGACCAGGTTTCGCTTGCTCACCTCTGCAGTATCCGCCTGACCCACCTCGTACAGAGGAAGCATTCAATACGTGTTTCTTGAAAAGAAAGCAAAGAGGAAGGAAGAGGGAAAGAGGTTGGTTAGAATAGTGATTACATGATTAAAAGCGGAGACTTTGGAGTCAGACTGGATTTCAGATCCAAACCCTGTGACTCACTGGCTTTTCACTCAAGAGAGAAAAGATAACGATCTGCCTTGAAGAGTGGTAAGGGCTATGGGATTATTTCGCCAAGGGTTTAGCCGAGTGCTCAGCACGTGGTAGGCGTTGAGTGCACGTTATTCTACAGTGTTCCATATAGTAGTATGTAATTATAGGTTATAGTATTATAGAGCTCAGCAGGACTCATCATAAATCTGATGGACACTTTGCAGTTGTTTGGGTAATAGTTGCCACGGTCCTTGCTGGAGGAAACTGGCGTGGAAATTACCTTCTGCTATCACTCGAGATAAGTTGTGGATAATCGGCACTCCCTTTATGCAGAAGAAGGTGGACTGCCACTGTCATCTGCAAGCCTGATCCTCTTGGTGGGTGGAATTCTAACCTATCCAAGAGACATTTGAACGGCACGGGATGAAGGCTTTCAGGGGCCAACCAGATCCTGCCCTCCAGGAGCTGGGCAATTGCTAAATCACTATAACGAAAGGCAGAACGTGGTCAAGGGCTCCCACCAAAGGCCAGACGATGGTCTGGACCCAGGGGAGTGAGGAAGGTAACCTGCTGATTGGGAGAATGGGCTGTGGGTGCAAACTGTGGTCCCACCATTTAGCAGGTGACAGAAGCTTCCTTTCCTCCTCTGCAGTGAGAGCTCTTTGAGGATCCACCTTGCAGAATGGTGGTAAGCATTAAGTGATAATACTCACGGCAGGGTTGACATCTTCCCAGTAAGTTCTCAATAAATATCAGCCATTATTGTCACGGCTGTTACCCTTATCCGGCTAGCATTACTTTAACGGGATAAGAGTGATATTATTACAGGTATTAATATATAGCATAGTAACACTGCCAGCATTTTAAAACTAGTATATTATTCAGGTCTCTATATTATGTAGGTAATATTATAACATTAATTCGGATAAAACTAAGAGTATCATACTACTATTTGTAACATGGTAAGTGCTTCCTGGAGAATTCAGCCCTCAAGCTAAATCTCGAAGGATGGGTAGCGTTGAAGCACTATTTGGCTCTTTGGAATGAAAACAGGTGTTTTTATCTGATGCTTGTCCAAGCCTCTACTGACTTCCAAGTTTTGTGTTCTGCAGTGTGTGAGACCGCTTGAGAAAGGCTTTGTTACCCAAGGGTTCGCGGGGAGAGGCCTGGACCCCCAAATGGTCAGGGCTGGAGACGAAGGAATACACACGTTCAGCACAAGCTTCCCGGTCCGCCACCTCCCCATAGTTGGCCTGACTTAGCCGCCCTGACATCCCTCAAGAGCACAAAGGGAGGTGCTGATCGGAGCACTCAACACACTGTCAATATTCGCCTTCGCAATCAGTGTATTATTAGTATTTACGTTGAAAACAAATTCCCCTTTGGGACTCCAGCTCGACTCTATTGGCGCCTGGTGGATCCTTTAATATTTAAGTTCTGCCATCTTCAAAGATGCACATCAGAGTCTTTCCTGAGGCTGAGGACTGAATGTTCTCGCACCTGGGAATTTCCCTTGTGGCCAGAAAACATGAAGGGGGGGGGGATGCCTCATGCATAAAAGAAATGGTAAAGGGGAGAAGATGAGCCAAAGGGAAGGGAGGTATGTCTCAAGGTCTAAAAACCACACATAAAGATTGAAATTAGCCCACATCCATTCCCTTCCCCCCATTCCCATTAGAAGCTTATAAAACAGTGTGTGTGTGCGTGTGTGTGTGTGTGTGTATACATGTGCGTGTGCACATGTGGGCATTAGGAAGAACACATAAATCGAAGCTGAAATTTGCATGGACTTCTCAGAAAATGTTTCATGAAATTTGTTTGTAAAACAAATCTAAGGCAGCTATTCTCAAGCTTTAATGAGCCCAAGAACCACCCGGAGAGCTGTTGAAAATGTACATTTCCGCCCCCACCGAGCCTGACTCAGTGGGTCCAGAATGGAAGGCTGGAATCTGCATTTTTCGTAAGCACCCTATGTAATTCTGATGCAAATGGCCCTTGAACCACTCTGAAAAATGCTGGCCTAAGGTTTATGCTTTTCTCTCTTTACATTTTTTTTCTGTCCCTTGTATTTGGGGATGACTTTTAACTATTTTCCCCAGTTTTCTCCCTAAGCATAAAATTCCCCTCATTTGCACCGGTGGATTTCCAACCACCCTCCCCCCCCACCACCCGTTTGGAAACTTTGGATTCTCTGAAAGCTGAAGTGACTCCTTACTGAGTAGGGCAGGGGCAGATGTAGTGGAGAATGCTGTATCCTGGACCTCAGCGGGACAGTGACAGAAACTATCAGAGAGGTTTCCTCGTGAGGGGTTTCCCCACCAGGAGTAGTTTAAATGGAGGGAAGTCAGCTGAGCTGGGTCTCCTCTGAGACGCCCTTCCCTGTGAACTTGAAAGCTATGTGGTCAGCTTCTGCACGGACCATGTGGCTGTAGAAACAGCAGTGTGTGCCATGAGGAATCTGGGGCTCTGGCTTGCTACAGGTAATCAGCTGTGTACAATTGCTGGGCGGACCACAGGGACCCGTGCACCCAGTCAAGAGGCAGATAACCCGGGAGCCTCCCTAACATGCTCTCCTGGGATGTGCCCTTCGTTGGCTTCCGGCTGAGCGGCTCAAGCACCTATCCTGGAGGAAGAAACTTGGTGGCATGAATCACAATGTCCCTTGTGCTCTCTCTGCATTTGAAGATGAATAAATTCTGCTCAGGGATGAGGCGGTGGGAGGTGGAAGGAAGGACCCTGGGTAGCAGGTGGACACGGGGGCCCTTGGAAGGAGCAGACCACAGACTGCAGGTGCGGGGAAGGAGAGATTCTGAACTTAGTGACTCTCCTCAGAAGAAATTTGAAGACCAAGAAGTGCTCTTCTCTGGGAAAGTTGTCACAAAACCGTTGAAGCCATGGTTAAGCCCCTAGCTCTATGACCAAGTGGCTGAGCGCCGCTCTCTTAATGTCTCCCGATTTCGGTTTCCTCCCTCTGTGAAATAACAGTATTGGAACCAATGGTTTTTATGACCCCTTCCAGCTTTCACATCCCAAGAATGAATGTCTTTCCCGAGCTGTGCCCGACAAGTTTCTTAGAATTATCTTCAGTGATGATCTGTAGTAGCTGAAAAGTCAATTGTCCATTACTGTATAACAAACTACACCAAAACTTGGGACCCTAACATAAAATAAAATAAAAACCATTTTATTTTGTTTGCCATTTTGTGGGTGAAGCATTGGGGAAGAGCTTGGCTGGGTGACTCATCTCTGATTCCATCTGGGGCTGAGGGTCCATTTCTAGGATTCTGGCATGACATCTTCAATCACCTGCCTGATGCCATAGTGCACTGCTCACTGTCCGTCTCCCACCCTGCCTCCCTTTTGCCCCTCTCCCTCCACCTCTCTCTGTCTCCATACTTGGCACCTCATCCTCCAGGGCTCCCCGGGTGGCTTGTGCTTCTCACAGCATGGCAGCCTCAGGGTAGTCAGACTTCCCATGCGGACCCTCGGCCACATTCCCACCGGCAAAGTGTGAAACTGCTCGTCCTCTTGAGGGCGAGGCCCAGAGCTGACACGGTGTCACTTCCATCGGTTAAACATCACAACTCTTACTGACTTACACCTGGTTACTTACAACTAACTCTGTTGGTTAACTATCACACCACTATTGGTTAACTCTGTTGGTTAACTCTGTTGGTTAAACAGCACAACTCTGTTGGTTAACTCTGTTGGTTAACTCTACTGGCGAAACAGTCCAACACTATTGGTTAACTCTGTTGGCTAAGCATCACAACTCTGTTGGGTGACTGTTGGTTAAACATCACAGCTCTGTTGGTTAACTCTGTTGGTTAATCACCACAACTTTACTGGTTAACTCTGTTGGTTAAGCAGCACAAGCCAACCCAGACGTGGGTGGAGGGCTAGACCTGCTGCTCAATGGGAAGAGTGTCAGAGAACTTCTGGCGATCCTTCACCTACCACAGTCAGCATTTAAATAGAAAATAAAAGTTAATTCCCAACATCATGAAATCTACTCAGCACCAATGATTAGAAAATAAAAGCATTTATTTGTTTCACAAAATTCTGAAGATTTAGCCTTCTTAAAACCAGAAGGCTGTTGTGGATATCCAAAGATTGTTCTGGGGACTCTTCATACCCAGACGAGAAGCTGATCGCTGAGGAAGGTCAGAAGACATTGTATACTGACCAAAAGTCATTTTTAAATAGGAACTGATAGCTATTCAAAACAAACAAAGACTCATTTTAGTGTAATTGACTTTTATCTTCCAAAACATTGAGTCCTTGGCTCTTTCAGAAAGAACGGCCAGGGAAATGCTAAGAAGTATCCAGTAACTCTGTCTACAGACCATTGATACTGAGGGCCACTTCGTGGGGCCTGGGCTAAGCTCAGTGCCCAGTGCTCTGCTTATGGTGCCCAGGGTGACGCAGATGCCACCCATGCAGCCTATACACAAACACATCTTTGTTGCTCCCGAGGCAGCAAATTCTTTACCATGAATAATCTACTGCAACAAACGGTCCCTTTAGTTCCTTCTCAGTCTTGAGAGTATTTGGGCTACTGAGAGATGAGAAATCAGCACTCAACAGGATTTAAATGCTAGAAATGGTCCCTTTAAGCACAGCTACAGAAAAGAAAGGGAACCGCACCATTAGTCCTACAGGTACAGGAAGAGGAACAAACGAAAGAATTGGGGCCATTGATACAAAATGCCACAGTGGGGGCTCCTGGGTGGCTCGGTCAGTGAAGCGTCCTACTTGATTTCTGCTCAGGTCATGATCCCACCGTTGTGGGATCAAGTCCCGCGTCAGGCTCTGCACTGAGTACGGAGTATTGTCCCTATAGGCACAATTTTTCTCCCAGGACACAGCGGGCAATATGTGGAGACAGTCTACCGTCTGGTAGGTAGCAGCCAGAGATGCTGACCATCCTACAATGCACGGGACAGCTACCCCAACGACAAAGATGACCTGACCCAAAACATCCATAGTGCCGAGGTCAAGAAAATCTATCTTAGAGGTTCACAGCACCCTGTTCCACGCAGAGGAAAGCAGGCCACCAGATTCAAGATTCTCAGTCACCTTCAGCCTCCTGGATGTTTCTACCACACGGCATCACTTCCCTCTCCTGCCCTCTAGCCCAGGGTTTTATCTGGGAGTGGGGTGAGCAGGGGGTAGGGACATGGACACTTCCCTACCTCGCTCCACCTATCTCTCCCGTCCCCACGCCTCACTGGGGGTTCAATGGCGAACTTTCTGCGTGTCAGAAATTTCCCCCACGTGGTCAGCTCCTCCTTTTCAAGATGCCTTTTGCCCTGGGACCTCCTCTGGGGCCTCAATGCTGAAATAAGTGAAGGGAGAGAAACCAACTGCCCACTGGGCAAGATAAACTGAGAGGTAGTTCAGAAATACTCTATGGTACTTTTATGAATATTTATAAATATTATATAACCAGCTACTTTTCTTATGCCAGGCAGAGACTTGATAAAATGTGCATGGAATGGAATTGCTTACACCATAAAGAATTTATTACTACCCCCAAAATCACAACACAGTTTCTTGGAGGGGCATCCTCTTTCCTAGGTGGACTCCTTTCTAGCAGAGTTGGGCTCTTCTCAAACTTCCACTCTACACAAAAGCACATTCATAAAACCGGAGTGGAGGGCCCGGGATCTGACCTTCACCAGGTCTTGTGTGTACCTCTGGCCACCGCTTCCCTCCCTCGGGCCTGAGTGCCACCTGCAGCAGCTGAGGCCACCCAGAGCCCACCGAGGCAGAAGTTCCGGGTGACCCCTGCACAGGCTCCGGAGTGGGGCCCCGGGGGGGGGGGGGGAAACGCTGGCTCACACCTGCTGGACGATAGGAGCAAGGCACGTTACTTCACCTCTCTGAGCCTCAGTTTCTTTAACTGCAAAATGGATCGGTGACAATATCGACCACGTAGGGAGTTTTAGACTGCTCGGGCTCCCATAACAAGACACCACAGACCGAGTGGCTTAAACAACAGAAATGTTAGGGGCGCCTGGGTGGCGCAGTCGGTTGAGCGTCCGACTTCAGCCAGGTCACGATCTCGCGGTCTGTGAGTTCGAGCCCCGCGTCGGGCTCTGGGCTGATGGCTCAGAGCCTGGAGCCTGTTTCCGATTCTGTGTCTCCCTCTCTCTCTGCCCCTCCCCCGTTCATGCTCTGTCTCTCTCTGTCCCAAAAATAAATAAACATTGAAAAAAAATTTAAAAAAAAAAAAAAAAAACAACAGAAATGTATTTTCCTGCAGCTCTGCAAGCTGGGATCCTGAAGTGAAGGTGCCAGCATGGCTGGTCTCTGATGAGAACTCTCTCCTTGTCTTGCAGGCAGACAGCCTCCTTCTTGCTGTGTCTTCCCCCGGCCTCTCCTCTATGCGTAAGCAGAGAGAGCACACGCGTGAAAGAGAGAGAGAGAGAGCGGAGCACCTGGGTGGCTATCAGTTGAGTGTCCGACTCTTGATTTCAGCTCAGGTGTTGATCCCTGGGTCGTGGGATCTAACCTTCTGTTGGGCTCCGAGTTAAGGGTGGGGCCTGCTTGGGATTCTCTTTCTCCCTCTCTCCTTCTGCCTCTCCCCTGCTCATGCTCTCTCTCTTTTGATAAGATAAGATAAGATAAGATAAGATAAGATAAGATGGCATAAGATAAGATGGGATGGGATAAGATAAGATGGGATAAGATAAGATAAGATAAGATAAGATAAGATAATAAAGAGAGAGAGAAAATTTGTGTCTCCTTCTCCCTTTATAAGGACACCAACCCCATTGGGTCAGGTCGCCACCCTTATGACTTCATTCGTCTTAAATACCTCCTAAAGGCCCAATCGCCAAATATCCTCACGTCAGAGGTTAAGGCTTCAACGTAGGGCGTGAGGGGGGCAGAGAGACACAATTCGGTCCATAGCATAGGGTTTCTTCAAAGATTAAACGAGATCATTCCTGTAAAGCATTTGAACTAGTAAGCCCTCAATAATGTCCGCCATTTTTGTTTCTGCTGCTGCTGTTAACCCAGAGCACACCATATGACCAGGACCACCAGGTCTACTATTCGATGCCCACGTGGACAGTTGACTGAGCAGGGACTAGGGAAGGGAGACACGTTGCTGACAGGCAACGCCAGACCCACCAGGCGCTGGAAAGAGCCCACAGAAGGTCCCGTGTGTGGCAGGAAGGAAGAGGTACCTTGTGAAGGGAACCGGGTCACCACCACTGACGGAAAGCAGCACGCATCGATTTATTCTGCACACACAACAGCCGCCTCTTATTTAACACCAACTACGTGCCGGCCACTTTATGTGCCTTCTCCCTGCTAACTCTCTCCCAGCCACCTCAGTGGATGGGGAAATGGAGATTCAGAGGAGTTAAGTGGCCTTGCCAAGGCTACACAGTTGTTAAGTGGCTAAAGCTTCACTTAATTCCGAGGCTGTTGGATCCCCAAAGTCATGCCCTTTCCTCCTGGGCGGAACTGTCTCGTGTACAAGCTCAGTGCCTTATGCCTAGAGATTAGAAGATATTATCCCTTCCCCAGAGATCATTTTTAATTAGAAAAAGGAGCTGGTCTCCAGCAACGTGTTGTCGCTGAAGCCAACGTGTAGCATCGGCCCTTGCAGCATTTTGAAGGGGCTGGAGATTTTATCTATTTGCCCTTAACCGTACTGAGCAGAGCGTCAATATATGAATTTGAGAGATAAAAGGATTAAGGACACTGTGTTGGTTGGCTCTAACTTGTTCCTGCTGAAGTGGGTCACTCCAAAATCCAGTGGATTAAAACAGTAAGCACGTATCCTTGCTCACAGGCTGGGTATTGCTGGGCTCAGCTCCTCGGCTCAGTCAGTTGACTGTCCGATTCTTGGTTTCGGCTCGGGTCGTGAGGTCAAGCCCCGTGTCAGGCTCTGCACTGACAGTGTGGAACCTGCTTAGGATTCTGTCTGTCTCTCTCTGTGTCTGTCCCTCCCCGATTCTCTCTCTCTCTCTGTCTTTCAAAATAAATAAATAAATAAACATTTTTTTTAAACAAAGAATTGAGGCCAATAATTCCATCTACCAAAGACATGTTCTGATCTGGGGGCTGGCTAACAGCCAGAGGGAATGGAGTGGTAAGGAGATCTAGAAAATCCCACCAGCTTTCAAAAGATTTGCCGTAAGAACTCTGCCTATGAATAAAACACCATAAATCTCCCTACGGTTCTTCAACCAAAATACCGAAAGACAAACCCTCCCGGCGTGCCACTTTCCTTTTCCTCTTCCTTAAGAAGGCTGCAACACGGTAGGATGCCAGAATATTAGGCGAACCCGGCGAGCGAGAACGATCCCTCCAGTCTCAAGTTTCAAGCATCTATGAAAGTAGCTTTTGGCAAATGTCTGTGAAAAATGGGTCCCTCTGCCTTTGAATCTCTGAGTCCCCATTTGGTATTTTATCTACACCCCCGTAATCTACACACACACAGACACCAGCCTAACTGCCTGACAAATAGGCAGAAGCATGCTAATAAAACAAGAGACATAAATCTGAGAGGACCACGGCCGGATTTTGTTGCAGAAAAGTCAGGGCAGGCCTCCAGGGGCATCACGTTACTGGCTAGAGCTGCGCTGACACTTCGTCGTGGGGGGTTGGCAGTTCCGAGAGGTGCGGTTCGTTTTGAACCAGAGACGTGGTTCCGATGGAAAACTGGGCTGGTCTGTCTTTCCAATAAAGATTCTCCTCTGGCATCAGCTCCCGTTTTCTCCCTTAGACAAGCTCCAGGGCACTCATTATTTCATTTCCAGGAAGCTAGGACACTGAACGAGCTCTTTCGAGGGGTCCACGCGGTGTCCGGGTAGCATCCTGTTCCCAATCTGTTACGAGCCATAGGAAAATCCTCCGTGTAGTGTAGCACACAGATCCATACCCACATGCCTTTTAGTGCCAGACTATAGGGCCCACAAAGCTGTGCGGCCCTGAACCGCAGTCGGCGAAAGCTTACGGATCTCCTGACGTCTGGCTGCTGTCGCTGGGCGGTGGAAGGTGACCAAGGAGGCGAACGGTATACATTCTCCGCACAGAAATTCGTTCATTAGGTTCAGAGCTTCGGCGACTTTACCTGCAGCGTAACTGGGGAGCTGGGGGGGGTTATGAGTTTGGGGCTTAGCTTCTAAAAACACAGATCCAAATCAGATAACATAACCGATTTAGAGGCCATTGCAATGCATTTTATCCTGTTCTTTTGCCAAAAAGCGCCTTATCTGAGCTTGCTTTCCTTTTTATTTTTCTTTCTAAGCCTCAGAAATATCTCATCTCGGGTCAGGAAAGAAAAGCACAGACCAAGGAGGCTCGGAAAGAGGGCAGTGACCGCGCTAGGTGCCCTCACTGCGCTGGAGAAGCGTGCGTCCAACTTCCGCGCGCTCTCAGCGCCGGACAGACTCACTCCGGTGTTGCCCGGCCAGCCTCGCATTCGGGAATGGGGGGAGATTTTTTTTTTCCCCATGAACATATGGACTGTGCTCATGTTTAGGAGGCAGTTCAGTTCAGAAAGGAAAAGAGAAAATAAAGTTAAGGTACACCACTTTTTACTCTATCAAAGCCGAGTTCCGTTTTGTGCGTGTGCTATTAATACACTGTCCCTGGGTATCTAAAAATAAATAATCTTTTAAAGCGTAAATAAATACGCACTGGTGTCCGATGCGGCCGTTCTTAAACTTGGGGTGCGTGAGAATCCCACTGGGAGTTGTTAAAAAACCCAAATTTCAATACAGCAAGCCCAGAGAACAACCCAGGAAACTCCTTTTGTTAAACTTTATTTATTTATTTATTTATTTATTTATTTAGAGAGCAAGGGAGGGACAGAGAGGGAGAATCCCAAGCAGGCTCCGCACCGCCAGCACAGAGCCTGGCACGGGGCTCGAACCCACGAACCTTGAGATCATAAGCCGAGCCAAAGCCGAGAGTCAGACGTGTAACCAACCGAGCCACCCAGGCCTCCCCTCCCAGCTATTCTTTAAAGGGAACCAGGAGAGTTTACACCCTTCTCCGTGTGCATAAAGGTATAACGAGCCCAGAGGTGGAGGGTCTCGAATACCACTCTTATGCATGTCCACCCTCTTCCGTAAGCTCAGAAGAATAAGAAAAATCATCTGTGCCTGCAGAACAGTTAGCCCAGAGGAGACTCAATCATGGTAAACGATACAAAATAAATAACCCTGCGCACACGTATGTATGTTGCATGTGACACAGTTAGGAAACCACAACTTGATTTAGGAGATTTTTTTGGAACAGACCCATTAAGATGTAGCTGGGGACTTGGATATAAACAGCACAGTCCCTGCCCTCAAATACATTATTTTCCAGGAGTGGAGATCATGTCCCCCCCAAGAGTCAGGACGTAAAGCAAAGGGGGAGACGTGCACTCAATGAAGAGTACACGAGAACAGTGTAAATAGAAGAGGGGACCCCAAATCTCCCCACGGACAGAGGATAGGCAGGCATCAGGGAAACGTTGGTGACCATTTTGAGTTTGGTCTAAAAATCATGTGATTTTGACAGAAGACATGAAAACAAGGTATTCAAGCAAAAGTTCAGAGGCAAAACAGTTCAGGGTCACACTGGGGAGGGGGTCCCAGCGAGTGAGCAGGAAGCTATCGGTGATAGGTGAGGGAGAGGAGCCAGGTTGGTCCAGTTTGGGAAGGCTTTCCCTGCTGGGCCCACGTGTTCCGGCTTCATTCTGTAGGTAATAAAGGGCCACCCAGGTCCTTGGTCCCAAGAAGCTCCAATCCCTAATCCAATCCCTGTGGCTTTCAGAGTCCTTGGGCTGAGTCCGCAGGCACCCAGGCACATACTTTGTGCCTCACAAGTTCAGCTGCTCGCTGGGCTTTCTGGAAGGCCCGTGGAATGCTGAGCCAGGCAACAGGTAACCGCATTTGGTTGTTTAGAGGTCATATCGAGAGCACAGGGAGAAGAATTTCAGCTTGTACAAAAACGACACTATCCTATGCACCACGGAGCCGGGAGCATGGCTCTCATTAACCCCAGGAGTTTCTAGACTACACCTTCTTAACAGTGCCAGCCCTTGGCCATCAGGTCAGGGATGGGCAGAGCCAACAGACTGGCTCCATCTAAGCTATCCTCAGTCTTTGAAATTACTAAGTAATTGCTCAAGGAAAGCTATAAACATGAAAGGCAGCTTTCAAACCAGATGAAAGGTATAAACAGGAGATGGCACAATGAGGGACAGACATCCCTTGGGCGAGGAGAGCCTGAGGATCAAACTAGCAGAAGGGACCTTTAATAAAAGTTTCACGTGCTGGGGAGCAGGTTCTGTATACCTGGAGCTGCATTTCTCAAACTGTGTTCCGTGAGACACCCCTGGGTTCCCTGAGGCAATATTAGGTGTTTCATGAGAACAACTCCATAGTATAAAAAAAAAAAAAAAAAAAACTTGGGAAATTTCAAAAAATTCCATCGTCTCCAGTGAAGTTTCCAAATTCCCCTGCAGAGCATCACATTGCTTTGAGTACTAAAGAAAAAAAATGTATTTGACTTTGGTCAACCCAGATTTTCCAAATAAACTTGTTTTATTTGGGGACCTATTTATTTTTAAGAGCATATCTGCTCCATTTCATGGGTACCTAGGTTTTCTACGAGTACTTACCACGTAGCGGATATTGTTCTAAACATTTTACAAAATCTTAGCCCACTCAATCCTCATAATAGACCTTCGAGGTACATAGTGTTGGTTTATTCTACAGATGAGAAAACTGAGGGATACGGGGGGCAGGGGAGACGAAGGTTATGCTGCCCATGTCATCCAGGCCGCAAGGCCACAATTCAAGCTTTAAACATTTTTTTAACATTTATTCATTTTTTGATAGAGAGAGAGCGTGAGCAGAGCAGGGGCAGAGAGAGAGGGGGACACAGAATCTGAAGCAGGTTCCAGGCTCTGAGCTGACAGCACAGAGCCCGACGCGGGTCTCGAACTCACGGACCGCGAGATCGTGACCCGAGCCGAAGCCGGACGCTTGACCGACTGAGCCCCCCGGGCGCCCCAGTTCCAACTTTTAAACCAGTACGGGGAACGCAGTGTGGAAGATACCATGTCCCAGAGGGCCTGTCGTGAGAAAGGGCACGGAGGAGCTCCCTCCTCTACTTGTGCTACTCCTGGGCGCCCCGCTGGCATCTCTGCTCTAGTTTAAACAAACGCTCTCTGTCACAATGGGCCAGAGGCAAAAGTGTAGAAGGAGACACGTTAGCCCGCCCGGGCCGAAAGTGCCACCGGATGCTGCCAGATGGCTCCACACATCAAGGAACAGTGTGGACTTGGGGATACGTTGAAGCCAGACTCGGGGTCATAAATCCCAGACTGGTCCCACGGACGGGACTTTTAGGAGCATCGCCCATGCCTCTCAGTTTACACCCAAGTGAGGAACCTGAGTCTGAGAGAGGGGGCACCCTGCCCGAGGGCTCAGTTACAGCGGGGCTCCTGTTTCCCGGTCTAGGACTTCCTCCTACGTGCTAATTTTAAGGATTGAGAGCGGCTGACCCTGAGCCACTTGATGTCAGAAGCAACCACAAATCAGTCTCTACTGACACAGGGTTAGCACAGGATGCCTCAACCCAAGAGCACGACCCAGCTGCCTCCTCACCCCCAACCTCTGCATCTGGTTTCCTTAAATGAGGGGGAGGGGGGCCGGGAATCAAAAGAACCAGCATGCTTTTCTTAAGAGCAAAGTACCTTGTACCGCATAGGATTCCCCACAGGTAAGACTCCAAAGCACAGGACAGGCTGAGATTTCTTAATTTCTCCAAAAGTCTCCTGCCGGCCACAGCAGGTAGACACGTCATGCCACGCTCGTTGGAGGAAGGGAGCTGCTGAGTCCACGAGAGGTAAGAGATGAGCCCCCTATAGAGCTGGCATGGGTGGGAAGACGAGGGAGCCACCCCCACAGCCGCAGGAGCTGCCAAAGTCCCGGTAAAGGAGCTCATGTCCTGCCCCCACACATGTCACTGTCACCGAGCCAGGCCTGCCAGGTCTAAGAACAGGAGCTCTTAGAAAAAGCTCCTGGCACCGTTCTCTGCCTCCCCTTCCAAGCCCTGAATCAGACCAGGCAGAGCCAGGGCAGGCCTGCCACTTAGCCCTGCAAGCCCTTCTTCTGCCCTGGACCAGACCCACCCCAGACCTCGCTGCTCGGTATGTAACGCGGATGGCTGCACACAATATGGCAGACGCGGCCGACTTGACATCTTCGGCTCTGAGCTGAGCTTTCTGGGCCGTGAGCTATGACCTGAGAAGATGGAAAGTAAGCAAGCGTGGATGTGCAGAAGCGAGTAAGGAAGACGGGAGGGGAGAGCACACAGGCGGAACCCTATGCCCGACCAACTCAAAGCACAAAGCGTTCAGGGCATACGAGGGAAACAAAAGTCTTAGAATATGGGCAAACGAGAAAGGTCGGTGTGAATTCAAAGAGCCTCGGTATCACAGCACACGAAAGAAACTCCACTTTACGACATGTGGGCTCGTGCAACACACCCGCCGACAGGTAGAGGGAAGACAGAGTTAATCCATCCTTCAAGTCCCACCTCCCCCCGAAAAATCTTGCCTAATCTCCGCAATCCACACGGACCTCCCCTTTCTGTGCCGTGGCCTTCAATTGCGTCGCTTATGTTTGTCTTGTCTCCATGGGTCAGGTCAGGGTGGAGACAGCAAACGAGTGGACAGCCAAGGACTCAGACCTGGCTCCAAGTCTCGGTCGAGCCGCCAAGATCAGAACAGATGGTGGATGAGAAGTCCAGGTCTGCGAAAGAGAAAGAATAAGCCCTTCCTCTATGTCAGAGCAGATAATCAGTTGAAAAATCTAAGGACACAAATACACCCTGAGGAATTAAACAGAAATCTAAGATGAAGACAGGAAAGATCCAGAGGCCAGCAGGTCAGAGAAGTTAAAGGAAGAGCACCAAGGACCGGAAACACCAACCTTAGGGCTGACCCCGGGCCGGGCAAATGCCCTTGTCCCTAGGCCCTTGTTTATGATCACACTTCCTACTACCAGTTAGTCATCCCTGGCCCAGAAGGAGACGGGCACAGGGGTGGTTATGATATTTGGAAGGGGCGGTTGGGCAGTGTTGAAGAGGCAGTGAGCCACTGCCCTCCACTCTTGATCAGGACGCTTGAAAGATGCGAGGAATGGACGAAACCATCTCTTACCTCTGCGGGACAACATCGGTGTCATAAACTCCTATCCCCTAGCGCTTTGCTGTATCGCGCGCCTGATCAAAGATGTCTTAAGAGATGAGTGACTCTAAAAAAACAGCCACTGTGGAAGGCAGTGTGGGGTTTCCTCAAAAAATTAAAAATAGAAATATCATACGATCAAGCGTTCTTCTACAAGGTACTTACCCAAAGAAAACGAAAACACTAAGTCAAACACTAATTCACCTCTATGTTTATGGCAGCATCATTTACAAGAGCCGAAATATGGAAGCAGCCCAAGCGTCCATGGACTGATGGATGGATAAAGAAGATGCGGTGTATATATACAATGGAACACTGCTCAGCCGTGTCATTTGTGACAGACGCCATGGATGCATGTAGAGGGTATAACGCTAAGTGAAACAAGTCAGTCTGAGAAAGCGCTCTACGATTTCACTTACATGGGGAATCTAAAAAGCAAAACCAACAAATAAACAAATAAGAAGCGGAATCAGACCTATAAATGCAGAGAACAAACGGATGGCCGCCAGAGGGGGGTGGGTTGGGGGGCCGGGCAAAATGGGGGGAGGGGAGTGGGAAACACAGGCTTCCAGTTGTGGAAGGAATCGGTCACAGTCACGGGACCGGGAATACGGTCAATGGTAGTGTATGATGACAGATCATAGTACAAAGCGTTGTAGGATGACAGGTCATAGCTGCACGTGTGAGCACAGCCCCACACAGACTGTTGAACCCCCATGTTGTGCACCTGAAACTAATGTAACATGTGCGTCAACTACACTCAAACATTTGTTGAAAAAAAAGAAAGAGACTCCAAGAGTGTGATAATCTTAATTAGCAAAATAAAGATCCAATGAGCAACGAATCCTAACATTTTCTACTTACTTATATCGTTCAGCTGGTGACTGTAGTAATAACTGTCTCTGTTGGGCCTTTCCTAGAAATTGAAGCTGGCTATTTAAAAAGCGACATAATCCATTTTGAAACAAACCCAAAAAGGCATGCAAATTAGTGTTGGGGCTGTAATTACGGGAGAGCTCAGCCACTGGGGCCTTGTCTGGACCTTTTACGCAGCACATCCTTGTAATTCTAGTGCTTTTGAGTTTGGTCCAAAGGGAAAAGCCATGTACCCATTATCTCTGTTTGACCATCACCTATGGTTTCATACTCTGCTTGTAAAGCCTGATTTTATAAAATAGCTATTATAAGGGAATATGTCTGACATCAAAAATGTCATATTAACAGCTTAGTAAAAAAAAACAACCCTAATGCTGCTATGATGAGAAATGATGTTTTCAAAGATGCCATAGATGAATAGTTTATCAAAAAGAAAGAATGAGGGGAGCCTAGGTGGCTCAGTCGCTTAAGCATCCAACTTTGGCTCAGGTCATGATCTCTCTGCTCGTGAGTTCAAGACCCCCGTCGGGCTCTGCTCTGACAATTTGGAGTCTGGGGCCTGCTTTTGATTCTGTGTCTCATCTCTCTCTGCCCCTCCCCCACTTGCACTCTGTATCTTTCTCTCTCTCCCAAAAAAATAAACATAAAAAAAAAAAAAAAGAAAGAATGAAATTCACTGAATGTCAAGTAGATCAAAGTACATTAAAAAAAAAAAACTTTAAGACAGAGAAACAGCTGAAGATTGATTTTCAAGTAAAACAAGGCACGTGTTCAGTAGAGAAATATTTCAGGCCAATATAGCAAGAGTACATATTTGTTTTTATGTAAATTTAATACCAGATGTGTGGTCTTATTGTCCATATGAAAGGATTGACTGGGATTTTACCATTGTAACCCTGTGTCCTAAGAGTGAGATCGTCAGAAACAAGTTGAATCCAAAAAAAAAAAAAAGGGAGACGTTAGTCATAATTATTCAAGCTCCCTTAGGACAACGAAGTCATTTCAATCCTATGTGTAGCGGTCTGAATAAGCTAGGCTGTGCTGCAGTAACAAATACTTCCCTAAATCTCAGTGGTGTAACACTATTTCTCAACCCCACAAAATCTCTGCCTATCCGGAGGTCCTTCTGTGAAGCTCAGGACTAAATCTGCTTGTATTCAATAGCTATGAAATCTGGGGCTCATAACTTCAAGGTCACCACGGCAGCGGAAGAGAAGACTCAAGGCAGCATGTCAGTTTTGTTTTTTATTTTATTTTATTGTTTTTTTTTAAGTAATCCTTATGCCCAATGTGGGGCTTGAACTCACGCCCCTGAGATTGAGAGTTGACAGGTTCTACTGACTGAGCCACCCGGGTGCCCCAGAGCCTCAGCTTTTAAATTCTTCAGGCTGATGTGGAAGGATGGGCTATTCAGTGAGAAGTCAGTGTCTCCCTGTCCCACCGCGTGACTCTAATCTGCTAGGAGATGTTGAAGATTCATCCCGAAGGTTCTCCTTAGGGAGTTTTCTCCAGACACCCTGAGATTTGTCCGGTTGATTAATGCCTTCACAAAAGCTAGAAGCTGATTAGTTTATACCCACAACAGATTACTCAGGAATCTCTCTACCTTCCCAAACGTTTGAGTCCCATCTCATTTCTCAAGAGCCTTCTCGGCAGACAGCAATGTTTCTCATCTTGCAGAAGGATTGAGCTCCTATGTGCTGGCCGGCTGTCAGCTCCCGTGGTACCTACACATCTCCCAGCCCCGGGGACACCCAGGTTAGGCATGCATGAGACCTGCTTGTGCACCATTGTCCAAGGATTTTGTTTTTTCCGTGCAGCATTTGCTTTGTTACATTACTTTCCACGTCGGGACGTGGCCTTGCTTACGTTAGTTTGATGATTCTCTCTGGAAAGAATACCTGAACTGTGCGATTCTACCTCCACACCTAACAGCCTCAGCAAAATGAGGTTGCTAGGGCCACCGCCATTCCTGAAACATGGGAGATTGGAAAATTGGAATATTGGAGTATTCCTGGAAAAATGGAATATTCTGGGTTTCAGATCTTATTTTTTCTTTTGTTTAAACTTTGCTCAAAAAACACTGGGTGTTGGATGGAAGGCAATTTGACAATGAATTTCACATTAAAAAGATAAAATAATATAAAATAAACTATATGGCTAATGAGGAGACGAATAGAAATAAAGAAGAGTGGATGGGAAATAAAATAAAATAAACTTTGCTCAAAAAAAAATTTTTTTTTTTACCATGGAGAAATCTCCATATAATATTTTCCAACAGAGTTAGCCAAGAACATATCTTAAGTGGGAAGCATTACATGCATTATTATTTAGCACTGGTACAGCACTTACACATGCATACCATCGCAATGCTTTTGGCCCAGCCTTGTGACCTCACGCGTGTGGCACCGGAGAGGGTGTTCTGGGTTCCCTTCCAGCTCCCAAGCATTTCGATCACGCTGTGACCTTGACTGAGTCGCTCAACATTGCTGGGTTTCCACAGAGAGGCGAGAGACGAACGGAGGTGACATGTATAAACACATGTGCTTTGAGGAAGGCGGGGGGGGGGGGTTGTGTGAATTTAATAGTGAGGCGTGAGGCGTGAGTACTTGGCTAGGCACTTACATGATATATACCATTTATGGGAGACGTTAACTCCATCGTTGCGGTTTAAAAAAATGGGATTAGCAGATATTCCTCTGTTCTGCTGAGATACGTGTCACAGGAGTGGTCTTTGAACATAACTACTTCCTTTACCCTCAACCCCCAGAATCCCTTATTCCACTTCTCAGTCTCTGCTCCTTTACCAAAAAGTGATGGGTTTGTTTCAAGTCTGCTTAAACCCTCCGCCTTTGTGTCCGCTGACCATGCTGGAAAGCATTCTTTTTTCATTTTAACCACGACTTAATTGTATTTATTTACATTGGGATGGCTTGGGCTGTGACTTTCCTTATCTCCGCTGGTCTTTATTTGTAATCTCTGGGCGCATTACATTAGAAATGCACAGTTGAGCAACACTTTCCAGGAAAGAAAAGTTTGGGGACCTGCTTCCTGGAAATCTTCACAGACCCTTGGTGAGAAAAAGTCTTTTCCATTAAAACTGATTAGTAAAATCAAGACCAGAAGATGCTTTTGGCAATGTTTTTCAATGTGCTTGGTAACATTTTATTTCAAAGGCTATTGATTAAGTTTTTATTGTTTTTGTAGCCCAGTGATGCAGATTTAATACTGTATTTTTTAATTACATTTCTTTGTTAGATTAAGCCTGACGTTTCTTTTTTTTTTCTTCCTCTAACACCTCATCATGTAACAGTTCTCGAAATAACTAGGATATAGCACTGACATCAAAATATTTGATTGATTCATAGGACTCAGTCAAAGAATGTGTCCACTGAGTAAAGAAAGCAACACATCATCTACCACTGTGTCCTTATGTGACAGAATTGACCAATAAAATGTGAAAGTTAGCTTGGAACCACATCATGGAAAACACCGAGGACCATGACGACAAATTTGGAATGTGTTAAGTAGAAGATGAAGACCCTTTGGCGGGTGTGAGTAAGAATATCATTTAAATAAATGACTATTAAATAAATAACATTTATTTATTAAAATAACTATGCCAGTGCGAAGAACGGATTGAAAACCAAATATGGGGGCGCCTGGGTGGCTCAGTCAGTTGAGCATCCGACCTGGCCTCAGGTCACGATCTCGCGGTCCGGGAGTTCGAGCCCCGCGTCAGACTCTGTGCTGACAGCTCGGAGCCTGGAGCCTGCTTCGGATTCTGTGTCTCCCTCTCCCTCTCAAAACCCAATAAACATTAAAAGAGTTTTGCTTTGTTTAAAAAAAGAAAAACTCAAAAAACAATTTAAGTGGAAATGATACTGATGGATGATTCGTGAACAAATGTGTGTCGTACGGATGGCAAAAGGCAAAAGCCATACTTCTAAATCCTCTCCGCTCTCATGTTTCTTTTGAAGGCACGCCCAGTCCGAATTTACTGGATTACTGACAGTGTCTGTCATGATTACCTATGACAACCTCTGAGGCCAGGAACCATGGGCTCAGTATCTGTATTTTTGATCAGCTAATGCTATATGAAAGGAAAGGCAACGGGAGATTTAAAAAAACTGGTTCCTCCCTTATCTCAATAACCTCAAGACTAAACAAGGGCAGGGCGTCAGTACATGAAAAGTGGGGTTACTGAAAACACTCTGAATCCCCTCCACAGACTCTGAGCATCGGTACCTTGATGACCAAAGAGCTATCTGAACACTTAAGACCCGCCGTGCCTCAGGACCGGCAGAGATGTTCCTTGGGGTTGATGTCTGGTTGTAACAGAGCATTCTAGAGGGCTGAGCTTTAGAGATAGACTGGCATATATTAATTGATTTCTCTTTTTTTAAGTGTATTTTCTTAGTTTTGAAAGAAAGAGAGCATGAGCAGGGGAGGGGCAGAGAGAAAAAGAGAGAGAGAAAATCCCAAGTAGGCTCCGTGCTGTCAGCACAGAGCCCAACACAGGGCTCGAACTCATGAGCCATGAGATTGGGCCCTGAGCCGAAATCAAGAGTCAGACGCTTAACTGACGGAGCCACCCAGGCGCCCCATATTAGCTGATTTCGGTGTGAATCCACGTGTCACTAGATTATCTTGGCATGACATTCATAAATAACAAGAACTTGACCGTTCATCCTCAAATAATTGCAGTGTCTGAGCCATCTTCTTGACCCATTGCTCAGGTGACCTATTTACCCAAAAAGATGGATTATCTTACCTCAGTGGACTGAGCCCACAGACATCTTAATAGTTTTTATGAATGTGTAGAAAGACTTTGTAATTAAACTCTATTTTTTACTCAGGCATTTGGCTGCAAAAGAAAGAAAGAAAGAAAGAAAGAAAGAAAGAAAGAAAGAAAGAAAGGAAGGGAAGGGATCTGTCTCTGTTCTCTAGCATGATTATTCAAACCAGGCTTTAAGAAAAGATACAGAGTGACGATCCCATTCCACTGTCTTCCCAGCAAACACTCACTGAAAAACACCCAAGACACCGGAGAGATCAGAAAACAGAACATACACTCAAAGACCTGAATGAATGCTCAAGGAAATAAAATACCACTTCTTTCCAGCTGATTCATCTCCGGATTGCCTCTCATTGGATCATCTTGGTTGCTACTCACCCATTCCTGACCTATCCCTGCTGTCAGGAGGATAAGATATCATGATTAGTCAAGTCCGGGCGTCATGCTTACCACGGGTCCAGGGAACAGGGCCAAACATAACTTGCTATTGTTGGATATCACTGAAAGACAAAACAAGAGATGTTCACTACGGCATTAATGCACCTGGACATTTTATAGACCAAGTTGACATCAATGAAATATAGCTTATTGGAATTACGAAAAACATGGTAGGAGGAAGGGCTGAGGTAAGATCGCTCGAGACTTTTGAACAGAGCAATGCTGTTTGAGTTCACACGACACTCTAATCTCAAATATTCAACTCAAAATGCTTTTTCATGAAGAAGAAAGTTTATTCAATGCACGGAGGTTATGTGTTTATGGAAAAGCCATGTGTTTAGAGTATTCATATACAAACAAGTAAGGTTTTCTAAATATCCAGGAAGTTATGCGAAAATATAAAAGAAGGCTTGATCTGTCTGATAAATTAATTCTGTTAGAGTAAGTTCACACATCAGCTGGCATGAAGATAAGATGAATCTAAGTAAAGAGAGGCCTCGCATTTCTTTTACTAATTCATCCATTCATTTATTATATTCCTCCTCCTCCATGCAAGCCATTCAAGCCATCATGGCTTGGAAGCCAAAGAGAAATATGGGTTTGGCCCCTTGCATTCAAGTATTACTATGGAATAACAGAAAAGTAATAGGTACATCGTCACGGAATTCCAAATCCGCATCAAGTAGCGAGCTAAGCAACATACATATTCTGCAAGGTGAATATTGTTGTCTCTTATTGAACTGAGGTTCAAAGACTTAAAGAAAATACCTCCAAGAAACACAACGAGTAAATATCAGGGATGTAGAATTCAAAGCCTGTCTGTGTGTCTTTCACACTACTGGACTGCCTTCCACATCGGTACTTGCTAATTGTATTGTTTCCAAAGTCAGTGACTAGAATCCCAATTTAAAAAAAGAGAGAGAAAGAGACAGAGAGAGAGAGAGACTCAATGCTGATGAAGTTATTTGTCAGGGATGAGTTTCGGATTTGCAAAAAGAAGTAACTGTTCTACATTTTGGGAACTTAAAAATCACACACACGGGCGCCTGGTGGCTCAGTCAGTGAAGCATCTGACTTGGGCTCATGCCACGATCTCGCGGTTTGTGAGTTCAAGCCCCGCATTGGGTTCTGTGCTGACAGCCTGGAGCTTGGAGCCTGCTTTGGGTCCTGTGTCTCCCTCTCTCTTTCTCTGCCCTTCCCCTGCTCATGCTCTGCCTCTCTTTCACTCTCAAAAATAAATAAACACTCAAAAAAAATTTTTTTTAATCACTCACACACACACAGAGAAGCAGAGACAGACAGAAAGAAAGAGAGAGAAAAAGAGAGATATAGCCCCACTGTATATTACTTACGTGCATGTAATTCTTATTCGTGTAAATAGTGTGGCTATTTAATTATTTACCGTTCATTATTTCAGATATGAATATAACTGAGTAGTCCTAAGGCTTTATCCACGTGCATTTTGAATCAAAAAAGTGTGATCAGGGGCACCTGGGTGGCTCAGTCGGTTAAGCACCCAACTTTAGCTCAGGTCACGATCTCACGGTCCGTGAGTTCGAGCCCTGCGTCGGGCTCTGGGCTGATGGCTCGGAGCCTGGAGCCCGCTTCCGATTCTGTGTCTCCCTCTCTCTCTGCCCCTCCCCCGTTCATGCTCTGTCTCTCTCTGTCTCAAAAATAAATAAACGATAAAAAAATTTTTTTTTTTAAATGTGATCAGTGCAGCTCCAGAAAAGAATAAATGGCCCAAATGTTACACACAGTATCTGAAACCTCCTGTTGCTTTGAACCTTAAGCCATCTTAGGGTATGGCTTAGAGCTGGGAACATAGCTAAGGTGACATCTGGTCACCCAGGGTGACGCTTTTTCCTAAATACTTCACCTATATCAGCAGCCTCCCAAGTGACAATCTTGGGTTCTGATGTGGTTGAGCACAGCTACTTCTGAGGCTCATGAAAGAGGTAGTGAGCCTCTGACCAACTCTGCCTAATATGTATGGAGAGAGCCCCATAAAATTAGCTTACTCCAGGTTGATTGCCCAGTAATAGGTATTTGACCCACCACCACCCTTCCCTAACGCCAGCACAAGCAGGCTTTGAAGAACAAAGCAAACTGCACTTTGATTCCAAAGCTTGGTCTGATGCACTTTGACTAAAGCTCCAAATTTCAGGGAGCAGCTTCACCACAGAGATCTTCTCAAACAGCTCTTGAGTTGGCCATCATTCCACTAATGCAGGCATTATTTCCACCTACATGGAAAGCCCAAAGCCACTGTGGCCAGCTGGGACAAAGAAAGAGCTACACTCTACATACCGTGGAAGCCAACGGCTGAAGCCAATAACTGAAGGATACCCTTCAAACAAATGGCTTTCCTTACCCCTTTGTTCCACTCACGTTGAAAGTGATGCCCTTCAAATTTGACAATGCACCGCACATCGAAAGCCAGAACATCTCATATACCCAGCAGTTCCCCTTAAATAAACTTATGCTAGAGAAATAACCAAAGATACACATCAAGGTTCAGTGACAAAGATGTTCAGATGGCATTATTTCATTCGTGAAAAATTGAAAGTATCATAGAAACGCACAAACAAGTGTGTTAGTGTCCTGTCGCTATTGTAATGTGTTACGACTGGTTCAGTGGCTGCAACAACATAAAATTCATGAGCTCACAGTTCAGTAAGTCCAGCGGGCTTGGCTGGCGCTCTGCCTCGAGTCGAAGTACCCGTGTGATTATATTGGGCCAGCTGACGAGCCAATAATCTCCCTATCTGCAAATTAGCGACCTGAATTCCATCTGTAAAATTCGTTTTGTCATGGGATTTAACAGCCACAGATTCCAGGGATTAGGGCATATGGATCTTGGGGGGCCTACCTCAATAGATATCGGTTGAACAAAGCATGGAACATGCATGAACTCCAACAGAAGACAAACAAAAGTAAGGTGTTGGGAAATATTTAGTGGCATGGAAAAATGCTAAGTGAACTATCACACTGAAAACCATTAATATAGGAGAAACACAGGGTCCCCAACTGTATGGATGGTTTCAGCCCATTTTTTGTGGAGTAAAAATAATCTATAGCTGAATATGTCTAAATAGCGATATGTATCTCTACATCTACTCATCTATTCACCATTGATCGGTCTATGTAGGTGGAAAGGTCTACTCAAAAATGTTGAGTGGTTATTTGAGGTTGAGGATTATTGGGGAGTTTCTTAGATTAAGATCTTTTTTTGAACCTATCTAAGTGATCCAATATACCATCTACTACACACACACACACACACACACACACACACACACATAAAATTTTAAAAAATTAAACCTTTCTCTTGCAACTGTAGAGCCCTTTGGCCAGACAACTGACCCACCCAGAGCACCAAAGATTGTTTCTGCCAGTGATATTCTTATTCTCACGGGACCGAACTCAGTTCCCACATGGCAACCCCAATCCCTGGCAGCCCGCCCTAATTCTGAGAAATCCAGTATCTTTAGCCCAGTGGTCCAGCAGCTATCAAACCAGGTTGCAAGAAAAGAACCTCAGCGACCTTCCACAGCTGCAAGAATATATATTGTCGTTTCACATCCTCCCTGAGAAAGTTTCTGACATGGTGCAGCCTGAAGCATCCATATGTCAGGGTTGGGTGTGGTTTAAATTTCAGATAGCTAAAAATAAGTCTTCCTCCTCCTTTGGGTTTTAAAGTGTAAGCAGATCTGGGTTTTGATGTGCAAAGCTTATAAATGAAACAACTTGCCGTCCCTGCCCAAAGACAGCGAAAGCAACCCCAGAAAGAAGGGTCTCCCTTTAACAGTTTACCCTACGTTCCAAATGTGGTTTCTGTAAGAACACACTGTATACAAACTTTGTGCCTAAGGTTATTTCTGCTGGTGCCAAATGGACTTCAATTCACAAAAATCATGTGGCGCATTCCCATGTAACTTGGATGTTCTGTTCTAAAGAAAACAGAGGGTTTTTTCATGCCCTTCAGCAACTATTCCTGTTTATGGAAGATTCCCTTCCACCCTGGGGATCATACTTAGAATCAGTCTCCAAATGTGGGCTTAGTTCTTAGAAGACCTAGCCAGAAACTTTGACCCTTACCTAAAATTAGCTCGCAGAACATGTCCTAACAGTAGCCGATGGGCAGAGCATCTTATCGCACTATGGTTAAAAAGTGTGGGCCCTTCTACCAACATCCTGGGGTAACGAACTCCTCGGGTGCAAAGCTCGTCTCTGGCCTTTACTAGCCGTGTTCCCAGGGGCCGAGTTCTTTAGGCTCCGCGTGCCCCAATTTGTAAAATGAACTTAATAATATCATGGACATACGTGGAGTGCCTGGGTGGCTCAGTCGGTTAAGCGTCCGACTTCGGCTCAGGTCATGATCCCGTGGTTTGTGGGTCCCCGCCCCGCATCAGGCTCTCTGCTGACAGCTCAGAGCCTGGAGCCTGCTTCGGATTCGAACTCCCTCTCTCTCGCTGCTCCTCCCCTGCTCATGCTCTGTCTCTGTCTCTGTCTCTGTCTCTCTCAAAAAGACACATTAAAAAATTAAAACAAAAATTATATTATGTTCATTCTAGGACTGTTGTGAGGTTTAAATGAGTTAAACATATAAAGTGCTCAAAACACCGTCTGGTATATGCAAATAGTAACACCTGTCAGACAGCCATGTAAGGAGACAGCAGTTTTTTGAACACTATTGATCATTTATAAGAGAGAGAGAGAGAGAGACAAGGAAAGAGGAAGGCAGGAAGGCAGAAAGGAAGAGAGGGAGGGAAGGAGCTTCAAGAGAATCATGACCATTTACTCACAGTGCAAGAAGCTAAAATTCTGCTAACTAGCCAAGCACCCTGGTGCCTCAGGGCCTTTGAACTGGCTTCCCCCACACCCTGCCCCACCGGGAGCTTCCTCACTGAAATGTCTGCACAGTCCATTCTCTTATCTTCTTCAGGACTTTGCAGTAATAAGAACTTCTCCGTGCAGCCCAACCTGATCATCCCATTTAAAATTCTACCACTGACCCCGGTCTGGCCCTCCCCCTCCTTCACCTGTTTGCTTTTCTTCTCCTGCGTTTTCACCGTCCTATATTATGTATTTATTGCATCTGCTGTTATGAATGTTCTGGAAAGGCAGAGAGTTTGTCTGTTCCCTCCTGCAACATCCTCAGCACTTTCAATAGTACCTGACTTGTAGCGGATGCTCTGTAAATATTTGTTCAGGGAGTGGATGGCCACCTACCTTCAAGAGTGGAGGCTTTGGGGGCGCCTGGGGGGGGCTGGGTCGGTTGAGAGTCTGACTCTTAATTTTGGCTCAGGTCATGGTCTCACGGTTTCATGGGTTCCAGCCCCGCGTTGGGCTCTGTGCTGACCCTGCTTGGGATTCTCTCTGTCTCTGCCCCAACCTGCTCACACTCTGCTTCTCTCAAAAATAAATAAATACACTTTTAAAAATTTATTTAAAAAAAGAGAGTGGAAGTTTGGGGTATTTCAGATGTTGGACCCAGAGTCCCTGAGCAACCTGTTGAGAATCCCACTGGGAGCCCTCCGTTGTGGGAACCTCCCGGCCGTCAGGTCCCCAGGGTAGGTCCTAAAGACAGCAAGCGAGGCAGGACCCGGGGCCGGATGTCAGAGGCTACCCTCCAGGCCCACAGCTGTCCCCGACTGGCGGGTGGGTTCAACAGTCCTGGCACCTGACATGACCCAAGCGATGGGTCAAGGCTCGTTTGGGTGTAAGAGGGCCACGTTTCTGTTCATAGGACGAGGAAACCAGCCAACGCATCAGCAATTGCCGAATGCCTGTGTGCTCCTACGGGTCTGCTTGCCCTCTATCCGAGCTTCTGGAAGCCTGGCTAGGGATGGCAAAGCCGGTTCCATTTTCCATTGACTTCTGGCCCCAGCGCCCGGGGGACTTACACAGAAAGATTGCTCCAAGAATCCCAAGAAATGTTAATGACTGTTTTGCATAATATCTCTCAAGAAACCCGCAACAGAACTTTCCCAGTATAGCCCAGTGACAGAGAAATTTAGAAATAAATCTCTTTCGCGTTTCTCTTTGTTTAGAAACGACTGGATACGTTTTTCTGTCGGGGGGGCAGGGGGGAATGTGTTTTGGCCTCTCTTCCTCTCCCTGACAGAAGTGAAATACTGGCTTATAAGCAAGAGTGTCAGAGAGGGGCATATAAAAATTACCCACGTCTTTGGGCGGAGAGAGCCAGCTTTGGGCTGCTGAGGAAATATTAGTATTTCCACTTCCTGCTTATGTTTTCTGGTCTGTTCTGGGAAACGGACGGCCAGCGGATCTGGATCTTATCTTCTCTCCTTATCTGCCCCTTGAGAGATGTAGATAAGATTCGGCTTGAGTCCCTGACTCGAGAGCCCTCCACAAGGTTTCTGTGAATTCATGGGTCAGGCATGCTTTTGGTTACTGCTTATTACAGTTCAGCCTAAGCAGCTATAGTAATAAAATAGAGTGGCTCAAACAAGCTAGTTTATTCTCTCTCTCAAGTAGCTCTCCAGAGGCCGGCAGAGTGAGAAAGCTCCAGCCGCTCCAACGCACACGCCTGTGCTCAACATGGCTGCCCCAGCTCCGGCCACCACACCTGCCTCCCAGGCTGTGGGAAGAGGAGAGTGCCAAGCGGAGCCCGTGCCCACGACTTACAAAGGCACGCTGCGAGAGCGACGCACAGCTTCTCTGCTCAGTCGCCTTGCCCGGAACGGGTCACACTGCAAAACTAGCTGCCAAAGGCATTTGGCTCTGGAGTCCTCAGCTGGCCTGTCACAGGCCTCAGTACAGGAAGGAAGTTCCAGGGGCGCCTGGGTGGCTCAGTAGGTTAAGCGTCCGACTTCAGCTCAGGTCATGATCTTACAGTTCGTGGGTTCAAGCCCTGCGTCAGGCTCTGTGAGCCTGGATCCTGCTTGGGAACCTGTGTCTCCGTCTCTCTCTGCCCCGTCCCTACTTGCGCTCTGTCTCTCTCTCTCTCTCTCTCTCTCAAAAGTGAATAAACATTAAAAAACTAAAAACAGAAAGAAATTCCATCCATAAAGTAAGGAAAAGGACAGATGATAGAGAACACCCACAGTCTGAACCACCGCGCCCTCTCCCCTCCCGGCCTGCCCCCCACCCCCGGGAGGAACAGGGGTCTCCCGTCTGTAGTGCAGCAGAGCACCTCTCTGCCCCCCGCCCACACACCCCCCTCCACCCAGGGATGGATCCCCACGGATGAACTGCAACTTAAAACTCCCCTTAGGACCAGGGGAGCTGGGAAAACGGCAGTCACTTGTCCAGAGCAATTACCAACGCTTCCTCTCCGCTGACTGAATACATTTCCTTGATTCGATCCTGCTTCTGCCCGCAGAGACCTTCCTCCTCCTGCATTATTCTCCCCCTGTCACGTCCGAAGCCAGTCTGGACGGGCAGGCCCTTCCCTGGTAGCGATTCGGCTTCTGCAGAGCACTTCCTGCTGGGGGCATATGTGGGGGATTAGGGTTTCAGGGACGGAAGAATTACGGGCTTCTGGCTATTTGGTTTCAGTCGATTCCATGTGTAGGTAACGACGGCCAAAGAGCTCATCCAGATAGAGCTGGTGTTTCTAACTGATCTTATAGTTACCCTTATTTGCGTTTTACCTCTCTTTTCTCTCTCCCCCTCCCTTTCTCCCTCCCTCCCTCTTTCTCTCTCCCTCTCCCTCTTCCCCCTCCTTCTCTTGCTCTCTATCTCCCTCTTTCTCTTTCCGTCTCTATCTCTCTCTCCCTCCCTCCCTCTCTCTCTCCCTATTTCTCTCTCCTCCCCTCCCCTTCTCCCTCCCTCCTTCTCTCTCTCTCTCTCCCTCTCTCTGATTAACTGTAGCTCCCTTGGGACCATCTGAAACAATAGTTTTGACGACAACAGTCTTTGAAGACAGCAGTCTTAATCTCAGTCTTGCTTCTAAGTTAGCTCCCGCTATCTAGACCGGAAGTCTTAGTGGGAAATAGTGGGGGGAGTTCTTGGGGCTCTAACATTATCATCTGCTAAAGCAGCCCCTTTAGGAGATGAGCCACCTTTTGCAATTAGCCTGAAGTCATCAATCGAAGAGTGTCAAGAAGTTTCTAGAACACATCGGCATTCCAGTCTTCCCAACCAGCTTCACTCAAGTTTCCGGATCCAGCACTGTGCGTTGTGCCTTCACTGCAGACAGGTTTCCCGGATTTTTTGTCACGGTCTAACAAAAATCACCGGGTTTCCAGTCTGCAGTGTTCTTCTTCGCTCCCCGCTACCCAGCACCAAAGCCACTTATTTTTCGCTCGGGAACAGCAGCACCCCACGTTCGATGGCAAATTCTTTGTTAGGTAGGACAGAGCATAATCTGCTGTCACGGTGAAACCCAACAGCTTAAACCGGACGGATATATTCCATTTTAGTGATTTTGAAAAACACAAGGTGGTTTTTTTTTTTTTGAACAATCCTGAAATGGGACTGTGTCTTAGCATCGTGTCATAGCTTCATTGGTTATGCGTGTTCTTCTTCTCGGGTTAATATAAAATAACAGTGTTTGCAATTCGTGACCTCTCAGACCGGATTTCTCTCTTGTACAACAGTCTAGACGCCGACCGCCTAGGACTGGTGGGACAACTTCATCCTCCTCAACGTGTGAGCCCCGTGTTTGGGTCCAAGGTGGCTGGCTGCCTCATCATCTACGAGCGAGCAAGATATGGGGAAAGAGTCAGGGAAATGTCGGGTCGTTCCTTTTAAGAGTACAACCTAGAGGTGACCCGTGGCACTTCTACCGCATCCACTGGCCCTCGTAAGTCATGCCCCATCAAAGACGCCTTGGAAACATATTCTCTACCCGGACAGCGACGTTCCCAGCTAGAGCTCGGCAGCGTTCTTTGTTAAGATGGGGCAAAGAAGGAACGGATATTAGGAGACAGCTAACAGACTCCACCGTTCCTCTGCTTCCAGACTCCTGCTTCCTCAGCCAACGCATTGTCTTCCTGCCCATTATTTGACCACATGCAATCAGTCCCTTGACCCCCTCCCCCCCAGATTCACTCACTCAGGCAGTTTGCATTTGTACAGGTTGACTTACTGAAGCCATGGCTCCGGGAGGCAAGATTTCCAGCCCAATCAACAGTAGACACAACCTCAAATCGAACGGCAGACATCTCTGCTCTTGTGTTCCCGCCACCAACAGCCACGGTCCTGGGGCCTCTTCCGGCCTCCCTGTATTCTCTCACCTCACCCTCTCCACTCCCTTCTCCCCTATTTGCCAGCCCATAGCCAACATGACACAGGCTTTCTCTCTCTACCCTGCCCTTCAGCCCTGTGAACCCACACCTTGAGAGCCTCGCTGTTATGACTAACAAGAACTTCTCCTAAACAAACATAGATACCCTCCTTAGAAGGAACACTGATGGAGTCCACTGTAAAGGACTGTAAAGTCCACCATGATAATAATATTATCATGCTGCCTTCAGAACGCTGTCGGGGGACCTAAGGAAGGCTATGGAAATCAAGGCCACATGCCTAAAATTCCACCGCGTGTCACCCGACAGAAATCTAACATGCAGAACGTGGAATTCAGCAAATCCGTAGAGCTGATCATTGTCTTAAGACTTTGCGAGTCATTTTGAGGACACGTCCGTAAAACGATATTTATTGTCTGCCTTGTTGGCCCTCTAACAAAATAATCTTCTATATTTTGTCTACCACTTTCCTCGCTAAGGTCTTTAACGATACTGCCGCCATCGACACATCAATGAACCTATCTGCCCAGTTGTGAAATTTGTATAGTTCTTCCTCCGAGGCCAGCAACGAGGTATCGATGAGCCCACAGCTTCAGAAGGCGGCCATTGACTTTCCCCGTGTCTTCCTAGAGCCTGTAGTCTCTTTCCTGGTGCCAAGGTTGCTGCTGCTCATGTCCTCTTTCTCCACATTTTATCTGAACTGAAAACACGTCTCTCGGAAGCTGCCACTAAAAGGCACAAGGTCCATCCCTGCTATCGGTGATTTCTACCCGGCGTTCCTGGCACGCGCAGCACACGACCACGCTTAGAAGTTCCGAGTGGGACAGCTCTCAGACCCTGCCAATGTCCTGGCACAGACGCGACGGGTTCTAGCGTGCCTCCCACAGTGATGTGGGACTCTGGGGACCTGAGGGGCACTGAGAGCCTGGTGGCTTCCCTGCCCATCTTCAAGTTTGGGTCAGTTCCTGTAACGGTTGAATCACCCCAGCAATGGCCCTTTTTAATAAAAGTTGTGCTTTCATGGAATTATATGTGAACGCCTCATATGGTCAAGAAAAAGAAGTCTGGCACGCCTATATTTAAATGCTGCAAGTAATTCCCGCTCAGTCTAACTCTGTCCAGATGTGGATACTCTGTGCCCATGTAAATGAGATGGCTTTCTTTCTTTTCGGCCTTGTCGAGAATCTGCACTCTGACTCACACAGAGAGAAAAAAAAAAAAAATGGAAAGAATGTGTGGGATCTACACACAAGACATGCTATTTTAATAGTCCGAGCTCCGTTGAAGGGAAAAATCCGTGCTTTTGTGCTGTAGACAACAGCATTTGCATTTCGAGGGGCTTAGACGCTATTGCTCAGTAAGCACCAGGGGATGGCCTTTCGTCCTGGATGTTGGCCGTTCCCAGAGTTGGCCTTCTGGTTTGGGTTCTGCGTACTCTTGACGAGGAGCCACATCTGTCCTCTGCCCCCAGCCCTGCTGCGGTGACTTTCGAAAAGGGAAGAATTATTTTGAGATAATGGGCCCTCTGTAGTGCCTACAGCATTTTCCATTCCATCCCCCCTCTCTGTCAAGTAGTGAACGGCACTCGGGCAAATGTGGGCACCGAGAACCCCGAACACAAAAAGCAATTCACATTGCCCATCATGTTTTGTGCTCCACAGACCGTCTCATTTAAAACCCATCCCACTAAGGGGCCCATTTTACTAAATTGGGCTCTTCCCAAACGGACAAAATAAGGAAGGGAAGGGGGGGAAAAGGCAACGCAACTCCTTTTGGCCGTTCTGGGCCATGTACTTGTTGCTTTTGGGGAAAGCTGCCTCTGTGGCGGCCAGAATTCAACCGCCGCCCTTCCACCTTCACTCCAAACTCATCCTCAGTCCTCTGAGACAGCGGCGGGAAGAAGTCGGTCAAGGTGCCCGTGGGCCCCCTAAGTAGAGGCTCAGCCTCGGCACAGGATGGATGCCAGCGGCCCCTCGGCGCTGAAACGCGTCCCCCGGCCCCCAGTTCAGATTCTGCCCCAGTCACGGTCTTGCTCCGCATGTGACCTGCGTGCGTATTTACTCTGAGCTGAACGGGAGGCCGAGAAATGAAATTCAGGATAAACAGAATAAATCACCGCTGAGCCTGACGTGTCACTGACCGTAAATGCCTTAGAACAGTAAAACCGCTCGACGCCGACCGAGCTCTTACCGTTTACAAAGCGCCTTGTCGGTCAACGTCACGTTTGATCCCCGCAGCCCTTCCCGGAGGGAGGCAGGGCGCCTTCGCTCCCCGGGTTTGCCACGCGAGAAAGGCGAAACATAGGAACGAACGCCAGCTCCCCGAGGCCTCGGGGCAGGTGCAGCGGCTCTGGCCACACCCCCTCGGTCAGCAAGCACGTTCCCAGGCCCCGTGCGCTAGGCCCAGAGAACACCTCCGGCAAATACTCTCGGGAAGATAAAGGACCCCAGAGGGACCCAGCGCTTGGCGACACGAGCAGGAACTCCCCAGCAGCCCCGTTCCGCGAGGGCACCGGCCCCGGGCTGCGGAGGCGAGCAGTGGCGCTGTTCCCCAGATGAGTCTGACCCCCTCTTTCCAGGCGGCCAGGGAACAGCCCTCCCACCTGGCTGTGACCTCGGGCAGGCTGGCAGCCTGCGTAGGAAGGAGAAAATAAGAGACGCGTTTGTGACTTGCCCTCCCCCGCCCAGTGACCTCGAGCCTCCTTCTGAGGCTTGAGTCCCTCCACCAAAGAGAGGTCTGATGCGGACACTGTGGACTAGATGCCCTCCTGCTCAAAACACAGCCGGGTCTCTCGTTGCTGGGCTTTTGATGCCGGAGGGGGCCTGGTCCCCCTACTCACAGAACGGCCCCCGAAGGCGGCCCTGCGTATCAAAATCCTTAAAAATGTTCGTGTTCTTGGGCCCAGAAATTCCACTTGGGGCAACTGTAGCTTCAGATGCGACTGGGGATAATATGGAGACGAATAAGGAGAAGGGCTACCGTCTTGCCAGGCTGTACTTATTCCTGGGGCTGGGGTAGGTCTGAGCAGGTTTGGAGCCCGCAAGAGAATCGGGGCTGAGTGGGGGTCACCACTGGGGTCGAGAAGGAGCCAGGCTTGTCGGGGACACTGGTGGGGAGGCACAGGAGCCCACGCCCGGGGTGGGGGCAGGTAGGGGGTACTGAGTGGCTGAAAAGCATCCTGGGAGGCAGGAAACCAGGTGCATCGGGCTTGGAACAGAGACGCTGAGGCAGGAGACGGTTATCACCCAGCATTTGCCAGGACCCCGAGGCGTTTCTGAGGCCTCACAAGAGGCAGGGCTGGGAGGGGAAACCGAGTAATGTCACTGAACGGTGCCTTGGGAACTTCTAGGGGAAATAAGTCACGTGAACAAAAGGGCCGTTCCTCCTACCCTGCCTCAAGGCCCTGTAACAGCTGGGGCAGGAGAGGTCAGGCAGCCACCAGCCAAGAAATACTGTGCCTGGACCAGTAGGAGAGGCTGAATTCCTTCTCAAACCAGGCCGAGGGGCCGCCCGGACGGCCAAGGTGGCTAAGCATCAGCGGGGGGGAGGACTGTTTGTGAGCACAGACGAGTCAGCTTCTAGGGATGCAGAGAAAATCTCGGGGACATTAAGGGCAGGAGTCAGGGAATGGGGATTAAACCTCATAATCCACAGTACAACACGCCAAGTGTCTAACATAAGAGAGGGTTTGTAGAAGGGAAGACAGGACCATCTCCAGAAATATTATGTAGGCATTAGAAATGGTGTGCTTGTACCATATTTAACTGTAAAAAGTGACTGTGCCGTCTGAAGTTTATTAAAAAGTTGGCAATGCATACGGCTGCTATATCCTGTAGGTATTACACACGTAGACATGCAAATGCCCCAGACCTCACCAAATAATCGTCTTCATAACCATCGTCGTCATCGGCAAACCTGTCCCCGTCTCTCCAATCACAATCTTCTCTATCTTGACACACTTGGCACCCAAAAGAACATCTGGCTCACGCAATGCACTTTATCAGATGAATGGAGAGCCATCAAGACCCAGAGCCTTGCCAGAATAATCTCCAGGGATTAGGCCCTCCCAAAGTATTCCTAGTAATTGGGGCATGTCCGTAAAGGAATGTCTCATGTGTTCCCACCGTGGGTCGGGGCCAACATCCTCCCAATTTTTCCTCTGCTGGTGCGCTTGGTCATGTCCTCTGACCCATGAATCGTCGCTGTCATTGCTGTCTACAGTCAAACGCTCTCATCTGCACCAAGGGCTCACTTCCTACCCTTGGAGCACCAAAATACCCCTGGTTTTGACTCAGAGCTTGGAGAAGCGTTCCTCTCTCCGATTCTGTGCCACACTTTGTCACTAGGGCTCAAACAGCTCTGCTCGGCCCAAAGACCGGCCAGTGTCTGTTGAGTGGTTCTGGAATGGGGACCCTCATCCCTCTGACCACAGATGTTCCAATCCAAGCAAAGGCTCAGCCAAGGGTGAGACCCCCTGCTGTTCACACCAGTTTTTCTGCTCTTCCCCATGGATCCAAACTCTCCCCTCCTCCACCACTGGGAAAACAGAACTGTGGGCTGTAGTGTGCAAATGGATTCCCAGGGAAGGGAGAGGCAGGGCCATGTTTTTAGCAACAACTGCATCTGGTCCTGAGCTCAGCCGGTCCAGGGTGCCTCAAGGTGATCGAGGGGGAGCATAACCAACAATTCTCTTTCCATCTACACCAGGTTCCAGACAAGCCAGAGAGGGCAGAGGAAGTCTCAACTATCTCCTTCACAGCTGCAAGACAGATCAGCAGCTAGTTCTCAGACACCGGGGCTTCCAACTTCGGGTAAAGGAACTTCCTCGTCTTGAGTTCCTGGTCAGCCAGATTTTACCACCTGGCCTCCCCAGATCTCCCACAAACTTACCACTGAGCTTTCTGTGTGATTGAGAGCCAGGGGGACCACATGTCCTTGGCAGGAGCAAACTCCAATACACAGAGAGAAGGGGGAGCTGGGCCCTTCATACCTAGGTGCTCCCCCAAACCTGCCAGTCAGGGAGCACTCCACCTCCCCAGGAGTCAAGCCAGGGGTGGCCTAAGAGTCTGCCAGTGTCACGGCCAGAGAGAGTTCCTCAACACGGAACGAAACATCAAATATAGGAAATAAGTTTCCCCCTGAGAGCAGAAATAAAGACAGAGGTACATGAAGGACAAGGACCCCAGGTTAACAGTTGCTCTTCCTGGGTGGTGAAATTATGGGTGATTTCTACCTTCTTCCACGAACACATAGAAAAGTGTGTGTGTGTGTGTGTGTGTGTGTGTGTGTCTGCGTGATTTCCCATATTTTCTAGGAGTATGAGATATACTTGAAACCCTACTGGAAAAGAAAAGTAATTGCTCAGGATCCTATTTCAAATAAAACAAACAGAAGAAGGAAAAAGAGAGAAAATCTCACAGCCATCTCAGCTCTTGCCTGCAAGACACACGCACCATACACCCAACGGCAGTGCACATGCCCACCTCCGTCATGGAAACGAACTTTCGGCCTCAGGGTCTGGGAAGAAAGGAGCTCCGAAGGTTCCAGGCTAAGGACTAGAAATCCAGCAAGAATACATCCGGTTGTGGCTCTCCAAAGACATGCTGAAGGTCCACTGACCTCCTCCCACCAGTTACTGGTGATCTTGAAGAGGAGAAAAGGTGGGCAGGAAGATGATTCTCAGGCATGAGGCTGTGGGCTGCTGCGGGGGCAGGGGAGGAGGAGCCTGAAACAATATGTCAGAATCACAGAAGACCAGAGCTGGCAGAATCCTTGGGGGAGGAAGGAAATCCGAGGCTCATCCAGTTGAATGATTGGATGAGGATTCCCATTCCACTGTTCTTCAGTAGCATCTGGGCATCTTCAACTTTCCTCCCCCCTCCCTTTTTTTTTTTTTTGCAGTGAGAACTCAGAAATGCCACGTTGCCAAGAGTGGAAGAATCGAAATTGCAAGAATCGACCTGTAAGAAAGTTGTCTGGCCTTAAGAACACCCCTCTTCCTAAACACAACCAGGTACTGATGGGGTTCACAGGACCCAAGGAATAAGAAGTCACAGCTATTTCCTGACGTGTGGCCCGTGGGGTTCTCCTTCCACGGGACAGAAGTAGGTATGATATGGGGGAAGAGAGGCAGGGGAATAGCTTTGCTAAGAAGACCGGGTTAAGCAATGTTTTGAAGCATTTCTGGCTGCCCGTGTGTTTGTAAACTTGTGTACCAAATACCTTTGGCCACAGAAACGTTACTCACTTAATGTACAGATGTAATTTGAGTAAGAGAGGGGCACCACCTTAGGTATATCCCATTATTTATTCAGAGCAACCACAGCTAGGTTATCCATGGCTATTGCTTACAGTACAAAACACTTGGAATTCCCTAAGACAGTCAGAAATTCTACTCGGGTGAGCGCCTGTACAGTAATCTCCTGCTTGGGAACCACGTTTATTTTCATTTTGCTAATTGTCTTGCTTCATCATTGGTAATACAAAAATCTTTTTTTCTCTCTCTGTAAGAGATACAATAAAATGTCTTCCTAAAACTTCAGCATTGTTTTAACGATAAGTTTCTCTTTGGATGGACCATGGGACTATGCCAGATAAGGCCAAAAGGAAAATTAGTAGCAACCGACAGAAGATCCAAGGCAGGAAACAAATCAAACAGCCTCAGGTTGAACAATATCCGTTCGGTCACTTCTAAAAGATAGCACTGTAAGAAACAGCACTGAGCTATTGATTTGGTGGGTTTTGTTGTTTTTATGTTTCAAAAAAAAAATAGATTTCTTTGTCAAATTGCAGTTTGAAAAGGCATCTGTCACTGGGGTCAGCCATGGCACCTTGAGATAGAGAGAAGTAGATGGTAAATCAAATGCTATATAGATACGTAATCTTGTGGGCGGATCTGGCTACGGTGGGCTGTTTTCTTAGCAGTTCCTAAATAACAACAAAGAAATAGACTAAAAACTGATCTAAATTATCATGAGGATCTGCAGAGCCAACAGGTAAGCCTAGAAACAAAGACAAGACAAGGCCAAGGAGTTAAGACGTACGTATGTCATAGACAACTTTGGTCAAGAATAAAGAGTGAGTGCTGCTAAGGCCGCTTAATGACAAAATGCTTTTCTTTGTTTCAAACCTATTTCTAGGTATGGGAATCTTCATGATGAAGGAGACTGAAAATGCATTGATCGCAAGCTTCCGAATGTTCTTTCAAGTGATCTGAACTGTCAGAAGTGTCTCAGTCGTAGTGAAGACAAGTTCAAACTTCCGACATGCAATCTTTGACATAAGATCCTTTTCTCCCTGCAAGAAAATACCACAATCCCTGCCTCCGAACGAAATCACCGGCTAGCAGTCCTACAGACAGAACCCAAGGCCAGTGAGCCCAATGGCCACAAAGGGGAGTGATGTACGTGTTTGTGTGCGGGGAAGTGTGTAAACACACTTTCAACTCTGGCACGTCTGCAGAAGGGAGGAACACGTAACAAACTACTTCAACGTAGGTCTCCACCTCCAAACGCAGTTTCAAGATTTTTGTTTTGTGTTTCTTAACTTTTCATAGACATCGCTAAAAGCATATTGGCCGTGGAGGTCTACAAACCTTCTATTTCATAAACAGGAGGCCGTCTTAGCAAATCCGTTCTCAAGAGGCCATAATTAACGAAATATTTATGCTTGAAAGTAGAAATGTCAAACGCAGCATAATTAATTAATTTCTGAAATTCCTCTCCCCTGCGGTGAAAATTAGTCTGCATTTGCTTCTTAGAAGGGGATTTGATCTTGCTGCTCTGGGGCTGGAGAGCCAGTGTTGCATAGAGGTGTAGACGTGATGACTCTTCAAAAGCTACAGGTTAGAAGGCACCTGGGGGGCTCGGTGGGTTAAGCGACCGACTTTGGCTCAGGTCATGATCCCACAGTCTGTGAGTTCGAGCCCCGTGTCGGGCTCTGTGCTGACAGCTGTGTCTCCCTCTCTCTCTGCCCCTCCCCCATTTGCACGCTTTCTCTCTCTCTCTCTGTTTCTCAAGAACAGATAAACATTAAAAAAAATGTAAAAGCTACGGATTAGAATAAAATCTTATCAAGGAGGAGACAAGCAGGAAGAGGAAAAGAGGGGAGGGGAGACTGAGTCCAACGCATGTCCAACGAGCGTATCACCCCATTCCCCATTCAGGCCCCATTCCCAGATTCTAAATTCTAAATGGACTTCAAGCTCTGGTCCCTTTCCATATTTCTAGAAAAGAATGTGTTTTAATTTGTTCAAAAGTGGCAATACTACGTCATAGCAGATGTTCCGTATAACCTAAGGTGCATACGTGCAGCATTCACAGCGGGACACGGACAGAGAGAAGAACAAAGACAGAGGAAGCACAACGGGAAAACCTGTCAATAGGCCTGGCAAGACCTTCTCGACCAGAGAAGAAAGTCAGGGGATGAAAGACGGGATGAAGGGACTGAAGGTATGGGGGGCGGGGGGAGGCTGGGGACCCAGCTGAGACAGGATCTGGGGGGAGGAACTTCACACGAACCCCTCCGACCCCTAGGCTCTCAGACCAGGCTTTGACCATGAAGATAGTGGAACAGGGGCCGGGCTGGAGAGATGGGGGCCAACAGAGGCTCTGCTCCGTGGGGAAACCGGTAAGCCCTCCTGAGAGGGGCCTGCTGAGATGCTCACCTGCCCAGGGGACGAGGGGCTGTGGTGAAGGCCATGGCGTAACAAGTAAACCTGAGCCCCTGTGAGCATGAGGGGCCTCCGAGAAGCCCATGGGACGGCAGGTCAAGCAGGAAATTGGCCTGGCAGGGAAGGCACGTGTGCTGGAGAGGGGTCTGAGTTGTGCTCAGCTCTGGCCACCTGGACATTTGAAGCCAGTTAGCCATCGCTCAAATTCCTGATCCCGGCGGCCCTCTTTAGAGGAAGATAGGACCTTCGTGTGCAATGTCTTCATGTGTCATGGGTCATAATCTCCCCCACCGGGCATTTTACTTGCTGGGATGTAGCGCCTTAAGCCTTGGCTCTCCGTTAAACTGCAGCATTAACATGACATAAGACTTTAGGGTACGTCCACGCCAACAAGTCAAAAGGCACAGCCACCGTGTTCATGTAACACAGACAGGTTTCCAAACAAAACATAAGCCTTGCCCTTGCCTTTTTCGAAAGCATTCCTCCTGAAGCACAGAGAAGTTTACTGTCTTTATCACGCTGCAAGACGTTTTCGTTTCGTTTGGTCCGTGTCCCCAGTGTGTTTTGTCTTAGGCTTCTGTTCACGTTCCCGTGTCTGTAAAGGACCGTGTCAGGCTGAGTCTCGACTTCCTCAGTCGCCCTGGTTCAAGATGAATTGCTGATTAGAGAAAAAGTAACGCTATCACCTGGATGCCTCGGTCTCTTCCTTGGCTCTAACTGTGCTCTGTGCGTACGGCCAGCGCTTCCCAGCGTTGGTCTGAAAAGCAGGCGTATCGCGCGCGAGGCGGGAAGGAGCGGAACTTGGAGCCGAGAGACAGGAAGGGAGATGGCGGAGGGACGGAGCCGAAGGCATCCCGTCAAGGCAGTGTTGCAGGAGGAACCGGCCACGGCAGTCAGAGAGGTCCTCTCGTGTCATCAGAGGTTGACTGACGGAAGTGAAAAGAGCGGACGAAGAGTCAAGTGTGATGTTTGACTGTAAACTCTGTGGCTCTGGGTCCAAATAGGAAATCAGGCTACGTGTTTGAGATGTACTTATGTATGTGTATGTGTGTGTGTGTGTGTGTATACATGTGCATATGTGTGTGTCTATATGTGTATCTATATGTGTCTATATATGTGTGTATATGTGTATATATATGTGTGTATGTATATGTGTATATATGTAAGTGTATATATGTCTGTGTATATATGTATGTATATGTGTGTCTATATGTGTCTATATATGTGTGTATATGTGTATATATATGTGTGTGTATATATATATGTGTGTGTATATATGTATGCATATGTGTGTCTATATGTGTCTATATATGTGTATATGTGTATATATGTGAGTGTATGTCTGTGTATATATGTATGCATATGTGTGTCTATATGTGTCTATATATGTGTGTATATGTGTATATATATATGTGTGTGTATATGTGTATATATGTGAGTGTATATATGTCTGTGTATATATGTATGTATATGTGAGTCTATATGTGTCTACATATGTGTATATAAATATGTGTGTATATGTGGACATATGTGTATCTATATGTGTCTGTATATGTGTGTCTATATGTGAGTGTATATATGTGTGTGTGTATATATGTATGTAGATGTGTCTGTATGTGTCTATATATGCATGTATATGTGTATATATGAGTGTGTAAATATGTACGTATGTATGTATACACATGTGTGTATGTGTGTATACATGTATGCGCATGTGTGCGCATAATGTGTGTATATATGTATCTGTGTATATATGTTTGTGTATATATATATACAGTATAATATATAATATAGTAGGAAAAGAAGCAACATTATGTTTACAAGCTGCATAAACTTGGATAAAGCTGAGATACTCAGCCGGAAAAAACACGAAGCGCTTCGTACCTTTTATCTACTTAGAAAGTTATTAGCAAACCTTACCCTGAGCCTGCGAGGTACCCAGGGCACCTGCTGTCATCCGCATGTTCTAGGAGAGGAGACTAGGCTCAGCAAGAGGCTTGTCTCATAGTGTGAGGGTCCGACCCAGCAGAGACACAAGAAAACGTGTTGCACAATCAGAATAAGGGAGCTCTGAGCAGTGGCATCCTGTCGCGCATCCGTGTGTCTGCACCCCCGTCACAGCTGCACAAGGGTCAGAGGAGCAGAGAAGTTTCGGATTTGTAAACCAAAGGAAAGTCTGAGCATTCACTCTGCATCTCCGAAGGGGGACTGTTCTGAAGCTCACCCAGAAAGCTTTAAGTCTTGTGGGCAGGAGGGTTTCCAGAGACAGCTGGATCCGAAAAGAGAAGGGAAGGAAGTCACCTGTGGGAGAAAGGTGCCACAGAAACTCGGATGCCCTTGCTCACGCACATGGTGCTTGGTGACAGCTCCCTCCCACACACCAGCAAGGCCAAGTGCGTGAGGCTGCCCCTTGGTCACATCTCTGCACGCATACCGTAAAATACCAACTTTCTGGGAAACCCATGGATTGACTCACTGTGCGGGGAGCTGAGGACTTACTCCTAAAGCACCCAAAACTTTAAAAATATATATATTACTATTACCACTGTAATGAAAATGTGTTAATGGATCACAGACTTCTCTTTTCAAACAGAGTACGCGGAGTGTAACTCAGGCTTCCCCGAGGGCATCATCACGAACATCCGTTACTGACCAGGTTGTCTACAGTCATCCTCTCGGGATATTTGAAGCATATCAGAAAGGGGTTTCCACTGAACTAAACAGTTCCAGATTACTGGGCTTTCTTAGAACTTTTCTGTGCTTCTGGTAATTCTATTTTCGGCTTGTCCCTTGCCTGCCTATGGACTGTCTCATGTTCAGTTGCCTTTTCTCGTCGATCATAGACAGCCAGGCTTTGTGAAATAGGTTGAGAGATAAGGACAAGTAACACTTTTAAAGGGTACATTTTATGATATGTGAATTACATCTCAAAGCTATTTTTAAGTGAGTTAAAGACTATGAAATCGTACAAAAGGTGAGATACCACATCGTTCTGTTTATATTGATAATAAACTATTTCACTCTTAAAATATAAAAGTACATTGGAGGTAATTAAAAAAATATATATATATATATGGCACAAATAGGCTTTGAGTGAGGACATAACGTTCCCTCCCATAAGGAACATGCCCAATAGTTAATGTATGGTCTTTGGGACATCCAGTTTTGTTTCCTTAGGTGATTTTCTGGCTTAGTTCTTAATTCTGTAATTGAGCTCATTTTAATTGTGTGATGTGACTAGAGATTCTTTGTTGAGAGCCCCCTCCCGTATGTTTTGTTCATCCATTTGGCATTTGGGGATGGTTTACTATGCACCAGGCCCCGGAAATAAACATGACCTTCCAAGTAATGCAGACATTCCTTATGTGGAGGTTAAGTGCACATTTCTAGGAAGCAGGTGTTCTGATGTTTCCTCGATTTGTGATCCCATAATAACCCCGTGTCTCCCGGATCCAAAGAGTCCCCAGGGAAGGATCATAAGCAACCAAGTGGCAGGCCAGCCCCTCGTTGGAGAGCTGGCCCACGGAGTAGAGATCCTCGATCAGAGAGGAGTGCAGAGAACAGAGCATAGGGCTGCTTTCCAAAGCATCCTCACATACTCTGCCCCACAGCACCTAGAACCATGCTACTCAAAGTATGGTTGCTTAGACCAGCAGCCTCAACATCGCCTGATCGCTTGTTAGAAATACACACTCTTAGGCTCCACCCAAGACCTATTAAATTTAAAAGGTGTCAGCCTTCTAAAAAGATGCTCCAGCGACACATATGCCCGTGAACGTTTGAAAAGCACTGACCTAGATCGTGCGGTTCACCAGCATGCCTGAAATGCTGGGCACTTTCCCCATGCAGTAATCGCACCTTTCAGAGCCCTTAGATGGTCAATGCCAAACCCGAGAGGCCTCTATTTGACACAGGGACCACACCCTGCTGGCCAGTAGGCAGAGATGGCCCTGGGGATGCCGTATGGATGCTCAGCACGTTCACTGAGCACTCAGAGACCACTGCTGTTCTCCTCGCCATGACTGTCGGGTTCTATAACTTTTCTCCAGCGACGCCTCTCTTCATACACACGGGGTGTGCTTTTCTTTAAAGACCAGCGTGTCAGCAGCATTCAAAGCTGGTTATTTTCCCTTTGGTGCAAAACGTCATCCGTATTCCTGGAAACAACCCCCCTCCCACTCCGACCAAATGCAACCCTAGTCCCTGACACCATTCCGTTCGTTCACTCATTCACTTGCAAAGTGCTTACTGAGGGTTTATTCTGCACCAGGCACTGCCAACCTCTCCGGCATTTTCCATTCAGAGACCACCGTGTATCCTTTCTATACCAAACAGCTTGCTTGATTGCTTTCCTTTAAGATTTACTTTCAGGGCACTGGGTGGGCCAGTCAGTTGTGCGTCTGACTCTCGATTTCGGCTCAGGTCATGATCCCAGGGTTGTGAGATCAAGCCCCGCATTGGCCTCTGTGCTGAGCATGGAGCCTGCTTAAGATTCTTTCTCTCCTTCTCCCTCTGCTTCTCTGCTGCATGCTCCCTCGCTCTAAAATAAATTAAAAAAAAAAAAAACAGAAAATAAAGACTTACTTTCAGCTTCTTACATAAAACTGGAAATATTTTTTTAATTCCTTTAATGTTTACTTATTTTTGAGAGAGAAAAAGAGAAACAGAGTGTGAGCAAGGGAGGGGCAGAGAGAGAGGGAGACACAGGATCCGAAGCAGGCTCTGGGCTCCGAGCGGTCAACACAGAGCCCGACGCGGGGCTCGAACTCACGAACCGTGAGATCATGACTTGAGCCGAACTCAGACGTCCAACTGACGGAGCCACCCAGGCGCCCCTGGAAATATATTTTTATTTTTATTTTTATTTTTCAACGTTTATTTATTTTTGGGACAGAGAGAGACAGAGCATGAACGGGGGAGGGGCAGAGAGAGAGGGAGACACAGAATCGGAAACAGGCTCCAGGCTCTGAGCCATCAGCCCAGAGCCCGACGCGGGGCTCGAACTCACGGACCGCGAGATCGTGACCTGGCTGAAGTCGGGCGTTTAACCGACTGCGCCACCCAGGCGCCCCTGGAAATATATTTTTAAAGTAGAAAATACCTCTATCCTGGAAGAATGAATACTACAATTGAAAAGGCAAGCTATATCATTTTTAAATAGGGGGAGAACAAATTTTCAAGACCACGAAGAAATGGTACCTGCTAAGCTAGATCAAGCACCAGACCATGCATTAGTCAGGAGGCTCGGTCAGTCAGCTTCTGGCTCCTTCACTAAACCACTAAGACAAGTCTCTTGCCCCTCTAACCTTTAGTTTTCTCAGATACTAAAAAAATTTAAAGACAAAAATTTTTTAATTGTTTTATACCATCTGATCTCAAAAATCTCTCCTTGTCTCCAACAACCCAAGTGGCTAAGGACGGATCCTCACCTACATACATAAACCCTGAAGGGGTTCGAGGTAAAAAAAAAAAAAAAAAAAAAAAAAGAGCAGCATGGGGTTGATTAGGGAGACTGTGTCTTGTCATGATTCGGAGCTCTGGCTGTGACATCAGAGAAATCTAAGTTTAAATCCCCGGTCTGGTATAAGCTTAATACCCTGAGGCCTTTGGCTGATCATTTCATCTCTTTGATCTTCAGTTATCTCACGTGTAAGGTGGGTATAATGATGACATGTATCTGCTGGGACGATTCTGAAGATGAAATCACTCCTGTGAGGTCCTTAGCACAGTATGTGATGTGAAGGAGGTGCTAAATAATGAGGGTGATGGTGTCGATGATGATGGTAGTTTCAGGAAGGTCTTTGTGGAGTGAGCATGCCTTTCCAGTAAGGCGAAACTTCAAGTTTTGGGTGGAGGAAGTAATAGGATAGGTGGTATGAATTAGAAGAAGACTGGCCAGATGGCAGCAGAGAAGCAACACAAGAGGAAAGCTAAGAGGTAGGGAAGAGAGGAATGCAGCTTGGTGGGTGGACAACTTCGTTGACTAGAATGGATGGGGAAGGGAAGGCTTGGTTTGGACGCGATGAAACAGTGCTTGAGTTCCGGCACCTGTGGAGGTGATGAGTTGGGAGACGGAAGGAAGGGAGGCCAGCCAGGTGCCTGCAGGACGGTCACCCCTGGATAAAGTGCGGAGGGCTGCATGACAGGGCAAGCAGTCAGGAGGCGGCAGCAGCCCTCTGGAGCTCCCCAGGGATCTCTTCATGACCCTCCCCAAGAATTTCCTCTTGGTCTCCTACACACACATGCTTAATATTTCTTTCCACTCCAGTTAACGCTGGAGGAAGCACACAACCGTGCCCATGGGCATGAAGGCATGCGAGAAGCTGAGATCACATCCTGTCTACGGGTTCTGAGTCAGAGAATCCCGTAAGAGGATGTTGAGGGTTACTAAGCGGGCCATGTCACTTTCAACCTGGCTGTAGTCAGAGATCTTGTTGGATAAGAACAGGACCCAAGCCCTCCGGGCATGGCAAGGTCTCCACAGCGCCATGTGGTTGCTATTACCCAGCCCAACAGTAAGCCGAGCTCTTGTACGGGCTGCGTCCATCCTGGCCTCCTTTCTAACCTGCACCCCTGTACTGCCCCAATGTAGCTGTGGGAGGCAGCCGCTGTTTCCTGGAGACATCCCAGAGATGGAGGGTGGAAAGAATTTTGCCTGATTACCGATCAAATTGACCAGAACCTTACGCCTAGGGTTAACACTGGTCATCCCTTGGCATGCTTCCCTGGGGCTTGGCGCATTCTGGAATATAGACTCTCCTCCATGACTTCCTGGATGGCAAACATCACCCTGGCCATGTCCCATGAACAGAAACACTGCCATATGACACACAGAGACATGTCTGGTGAGGTAGGACATCGGCAAGGAGAACAGTTCACAACCTCCAACACATGCACACGCTCTCACGCGCACACACCCCCCACTGGAGCCAGGCATGAATTTTACCATCCCCGTCACCTTCTGCCAGGAAAGGATGTTGGGGGGAGTTGGGTGTAAGCCTTCAAAGCTGCCCCTGTGGCCTTGTCCCCGTGGCCATAAGCAGGCGGAGGACCGAGGCAGTTGTGCAAATAGAGGGTGTGGCTTCCTCGAGGCCATTCCAGGAAGGGTCTCCCCAAACCCTTTCTTCCTTGGCATTGACTCCTGTATTCAGCAAGCGACTACTGGGTGCCGCTGTGTCAGCAATAGTTCCAGAGGCTCTGATGGATTCCCCGAAGATCCCTGACGATCCAAGTCAGTAGCTGTGGCACAGGGAAAAGAGAAGGCTTCCCAGAGACCTCCGCGTGAGAACAGGATCCTGGACGAGGCAGAGGGTGGTCCCAGCAGTCCGGACGGAGGAGACAACGTGTGTCAGGGCCTAACCTCAGGAGGCCCCGTTGGTTTGAGGGCGCAAGGGGGCTCTGCTGGTCATGCAAACACCGTGTTCCTAGTGAGTGGTGCCCCGTCCTTCCAAATCCTGTCTCAGTCCTCCCTCCTCCCACCTGACGTCCCTGAGGGTATCTCCCACAGTCTGTCCCCCAACAGGAGGATCTCTTGGTTGGTAAGCGGCTTTCCCGCTCAGTCCACTGCTGGCCCAACTCTCCCTAAATCGCAGGCCTGAACTCTCGGCAGTAGAACTTCATCCCTAACAGCTGAAACCGAGACCTTATATCCTAGGTAGGAACCTGGGAGCTGTGGTCCAACTTGGCAGTATGCAAAATGGTGCCCTCAGAGCAAGAGGGTCTGTCAAGATGCCTGAGGGGCTGCCTCCGAGGGCAAGGTAGAGTCCAAGGGGGCCATCTTTCTTCCAGAGCAACTCCACCCTATTTCTCTCGTTAAGGGTACCTCCGTGCAAGGAACTGCAAGAGAAGAAGAGGGCCCAGAAACCACTGAGCCATCCACCAGCCTACTGTGTGCAGGTTGAGCGCACAGCGTGTCGTCGGCACGCACAGTGCCCGTAACCCCAAAACGAGTACGACCCAGACCTTGGGCTCAAACAAAACACCAAACAAGAGGAAAGACCATAAACCTTTGCAATCTTCCGGGGGCGGGAGGCAGATACAGAAACAAGCGAGAACATTCAGAGCACAGCCAGTGCGGATTCTAACACTTGTGACCGTGCACAAGGTACTTAAACTCTGTGCTTTTGTTCCCTCGCCTGTAAAATGGGCTTGAGAACTGCACGTACCCTATCAGGCAGCTCGGAGGATGTAGTAAGTTAATACAGCTAAGCCTCCAGAATAGAGCATCACACGTGTGAACCCCCACTAACTGTTTAAAAAGAACAATCGTCAGGGGAGTGCGTTCACGCCCGAGCCCTGCCCGTGCTCAGAACACGGAGCGCCTCATTCTGTCTGGGGAGTCCCTTAAGGCCCAAGAAGGTGACACGTGATCTGGATCCTGAGGTCTCAGAGACAAGAGCAATAAAAGGGGCTTCAAGGTTGAGGAAACAAAAGCAGCAAAGTTCTCGCGCAGCGCATTTTCTGATCTGAGATCGCTCCGTAGCACGAGTCCCAGGGAGCCATCAGGGCCGAATGAAACTTAGCTGCCCATTTCGCAAAGCGTCTTGTAGCAAAACGTACAGAATTACAAGCTATGGAGACAGCGACGGGTTAGTAAATGTTTCACCCACTGGAAGGAAACAGCAGCCTGATTGGGTAGCATTTGCTTGCTTGTGACATAAATACCCCGCCATCGCCATCGTTGATTTCTATCAGGGATGTCAGTGACCTCAAAAACTTCCTGAAAATTTAATGGTAAATCAGTAGTTGGCTCTTAGAAGCCACTGCAAGCAGGCTCTGGCGTGCGGTGACATCACAGGCGCTCTGGGAAACTCAGGGCTCGGGTCCCCCTTGCTGGGGCCACAGGACCGGGGAGGGGACTGATCATACCCCGGGGCCAAAATCTTGGGGTGGCCAAGACTTTCTACAGACTGAACTTCAGCGTCCAAGACCGGGATGAGAAAATCCAAGCACTGAATGGCTGGAGGTCTCCTAAATCAGACAGACCTGGTTACCTAGCTTCTCTGTGCCTCAGTTTTGTCTTCTGTAAAATGTGAGAATAACACACCCTCCCTCACTGGCTGTGGTGAGAACCCAGGGAAATCCGCTGCGTCGCGGAACCTGTATCACCCTAGAGCTCAAAACCCATTCACCCTTTTTGTGAGGGGCGTCCTTCCTACCACCTCATTCTCCATCTTCCTTAGCTTATGCCTCCATCGACTCGACATTTATTTATTGCCTTTTGTATGTCAGTCCCGATGCTACGTAGGTTCTGCGGATCCAAAAATGAATAGAGAAAAGTACTTGCCCTCTAACCAAGAGAATTTAAGAAAACATTCCTTCCCCCCACCACCCCCAGGGAATTTAAAAGAAAATACTTTTACCAATGATACGACTCTCAGTGTTTTCAAAAATTGTATTTGTGACTAAAGCGACCACATTTAAAATGCGACAATAACTCTCACTGGAGCCGTAGCCTATAAAATTAATACAGTAACATTAAAAATGATATCCAAATTGTTACAGTAGGTTTTTAAAAAGTATTGCTTTTCACGGCTAAAAGGTGTTTCATTTTCCAAATTAACATCATTGCTAACAAGATCGGCCAGTTTGCCAAAAGGAATCTGAATATGATGCCAATCCATATTATTTATAACACGAAATTAAAAAAAAATCTTAGCCTTCTTTAAGTCTGGGCCTCCTTAGACCAGTTTTCCTCTAGTTTCACTCTGACCCCAGCCACTGTGAGAAGATATAAAACTCTATGGGTTCCAGAATGTTCTGTCCTTGGAAGATCTCCATTTAGAGTTTTGGGCCAAATATCTCATTAATTCCCTTCTGACTAAGGCACTTTGGGGTCAGCTGAACTTGGGGTCTGTGGGGATTACAGAAAAGGGATTGGGTGCAGAGTTCACACCCAGGCTGCGTGTTCCAGAAATTTGGGGTAAAGCCAGACTCTGCCATAGGGATTTTTTTAAGAAGGAGTTAGCTCAAGGAAGAGTTTCCCTAACAAAAGATTTCTGAAGTTAATATTGTTATTCTTTTATCAGCCACAATAATAGCTACCACTTAATAAGAAACGAGTATGTGCTGAGCATTTTACATACTTTATTTATAATCCCTGTAAATAACAATGCGACAATGACTGCAAAGTTTTATAATTCCTGTTTCACCGACAACACAACCGAGGCTCAGAAGGTAAGTAATTTTTCCAGGGTCATGTTATAAGAGGCAGAGATGGCATTTTAAACCAAGATCTGTCTTTTTCCTCTTGTCTCTATACCTCTGCTTCGACATCCAACATTCCCACCATCCTCCCCCCACCCAAAAGCAGCAAGACTAGCCCTCAAGTATGTGTGTCTAGGCAGGAAATTGTTTGTCTAAACATATTTAGTGATTATCACCTACACACCCGGCACTATATTAGGCACTGAGGAATTGTGAAGAATTATTGGTTTGGACTGATTTCTTGACTTGGGACAAATTTGCCTCCTAGTATCCTGCTCCCGCATTAGCCAATGACCTATTTCTCTAGCCACAGGACAAGATACAAAACTCAGAAGCTTCTTTTCTAAGGGAAGAGCTCTTAGGAAGAGCTTCAAGGAGAAATCTTGTTCAACCAAAACTCCCAATAATATTAATAGCTTATTTGAATGCCATAGATCCCATAGAGCACAATTCATGTCAGAGAGATAATTTTTAACAATGACTCAAGAAACTTGGGCCATGGTATGTGCCTTATATTTTTAAAGAAACACCAACCTTCCTCTACTTGACGTCACATCGAAAAGATTGCCGTTGGACCTCCTGTGGAGAATACTGGGAGAACCTTCCCCAGGGTTGGCTATAAGTTCTGATATCGTGAGTAGGGCGGTTAAAGTGTGTTGTTCAGTAATTCTCAAGTGGAGGGTGAGGGGTAGAAGGGACCAGTATGAGAGTGGGGGAAAAGCAATGGCATTTTTAAAAAGCACATTCAATATTATAATCTGATGTGACATTTAGAAAGTGAAATGCATTGTTTTCATAATAAAACTTTGAAAGTTTTATGCTTCGCTACCTCTTTGCTAGTTGGGCACGAGCATAAAAATGCCAGGCAGAGAACTGCTGCTCCTTATATGTGAGTTGAAAGGGGGGATACATCAGCTTCCTGTGCCGCCTTAATTCCACAGTCACGTCCCCAAATCTTTGTTCTGTTCGCAAAATCCTAAGGCATCATTTTAGTGATTTTAGTGACTGGATTTCAGATGCCTAGTTTAGTTTCACTCATCTCATTTTTCATCTTCCTCACTTAAAAGAAAAACAAACTATGGCTTTCTTCTCCCCAAGTGGCCTGGAAGGGAGAAATGTATGAATAAATTATGTCCTAATGGGTTGTGAGAGACACCCACGTATCCACCTAGGTTCCACTCCACTTGGAAAGTAGAAAGCATAGGGCCAACCCACTTCCTAAAGCAAGAATGTCTGGTAAGTCTACCTCTGGTTTCATGTAACTGAACATAGGTCCTGGCCATCGAGTACCCTGGGTCAGTGTGCATGTGATGCCCCCCTGCCACTCTCCATCCTTCCATGGAAGAAGAGTTTCAATTGGTCAACTCATCATCTTTAAAACATTATATTTGCCAGTTCTTTTAGAGCAGAGTCTCGGGGAGATTCAGATGCTTTGGTGGTTTAAAACTTGTTCATGAGAGTAATGGAAAAAATCAATAATGTACTAGAAGGAAAGGAGGGAGACAAGGAGACAGCAAGGGCCACATGTCTGGCAAGGTATGTAAATCCATATTTCTGAAAGTCATGGGCCAAGAACAGGGTTTATACCAGCAAAAGCGTATTATAAGTGATCAGAAGTAAAGCCAGGACATATCAGCGTAGGTAGGGAGCATTAGACCCAGGCCTTGCGTTCAGGGGGAATCAACATTCCACATTTTAACCGAACCGTTAATTTGTTAGATATGCAACTTAGACAAATCATAATATTTGTGATTCCTTTTGACAATTTTGTGTTAATATTTTAACATATCAGGACATCTGAGGGGTCCAGGTTGAGGCCATTGAGGTGGATGGTGGAAGTATAATGGTAACAAACAAATGCAGGCCATTCAGGATCCAAAGAGGAAGCAGGAAGAAGTTCCTGGCCCCAGAAGGAAAATGGCTCTTGGGAGACATGGTCCGCTGATACTTGCTTAAGCTTGGCTCACTCTCTTTCTCTCTCTCTCCCTCTCTCTTATGTATTTTACATATATTATGAATATGCCTTAGATTTCACTTGAAGAAATAGTTCCACTGCTGGGGGAAAAAAATGTAAATACTAGATGAAAGCCATTACAAGAAAACAACCTTCCCTTTGAGAACAATATTTAAGACTGGATAGAATATTGAAACAAAACATTCTATTGGAAGTATTAAAGAACAAAGAAAATAGTAAGGAAGTCCTGGGACTACATTTAGAAAAAGGCAGAGCCCAGGAGATAAGCCCAATATGAGAAGTTGCTTCATCCTTGGGGCATTTGCCAAGAGAAAGTAAAAGCTATAAATCTGAACTGCGATAGTGGTAGCTTTGTGGGAGAGATGGAAACAAGTCAAAGTGCAGGGCCTCCCTTGTACGCTGTCAGTGAGAATGTAAATTCCACCACAGAAAACAGTATAGAGTTTCCTTGAAAAGTTAAAAATAGAGTTACCATTTGATCTAGCGATACCTCTAATGGATATATAGCCAAAGGAAATGAATTCACCATCTCAAAGAGATATGTGCACTCCCATGTTTATTGCAGCCTTTTTCATAATAGTCAAGATATGTAAATAACCTACAACATAATTTTGAACATAGAAAACGTAAAAGAAACTGTATTTAAATCATTAAAATTAAGGGACGCCTAGGGTGGCTCAGTTGATTGAGCATCCAACTTTGGTTCATGTCATGATCTCATGGTTCATGAGTTTGAGCCCTGCTTTGGCTTCTGGGCTGACAGCGTAGAGCCTGGAGCCTGCTTCAGATTCTGTGTCTTCCTCTCTCTGTCTGCCCTTCCCCCACCCTCCTTCTCTCTCTCACTCTTTCTCTCTCTCTGTCTCTCTGTCTCTCTCTCTGTCTCAGAAATAAACAGTAAAAAAATTAAATCATTAAAATTAACAAGATACAAAATCAATACACAAAAATCAATTGTGTTATTATAGTCTACCAATAAAAAAACTAAAAAATAAAAATTTTAAAAGATACCACTTACAACAGCATCAAAAACACCTATCTCCAAAGAATAAATCCAGCAAAAGATGTACAAGACTCCTATGAGAAAAACTAGAAATCCTTATTGAGAAGCCTTAAAGAAAAGAGATATACTATGTTCATGAATGGGAAAACTTAGTATTGCAAAAAATGTCAGCTCCCACATTACTCTAAAAGTCATTGTAATTCCAATCAAAATCTCACAAGTTATTTTTATGGTGTTTGACCAGCTGATTCTAAAATGTATATGGAAATGCAAAGGGAAAAGAAGAACAAAAACACTCTTGAAGAAGGAAAACAAGGAGAGAGAATTTTCTCTAGCAGACACCAGGCCTGATTTTTTTTTAATTTTTTTTAAATGTTTATTCATTTCTAAGACAGAGAGAGAGAGACAGAGCACAAACAGGGGAGGGGCAGAGAGATAGAGTGGGACACAGAATGTGAAGCAGGCCCCAGGCTCCAAGCTGTCAGCATAGAGCCCAATGCAGGGCTTGAACCCACGAGACGTGAGATCATGACCTGAGCCAAAGTCAGACGTTTAACCAACTGAGTCACCCAGGTGCCCCAACACCAAGCCTTATTTTAAAGCTATAGATTAAGACTGTGTAGTATTGGCCCAAGGATAGATAAATAAAGCAGTACGACTGAGAAACAGACACATGCACATATATGGATTTGGTGTGTGAGATGTGACACGGCAGACCAGTGAGGAGAGATGGTCTTTCAATAAATTATAGTAGGACAATTGGGTATTCATGGAAGAAAATGCCAATGGACCCCTAACTTACCCCATATGTAAAAACCAATTCTTGGAGGATTAAAGAGCTAAACGTGAAAGGCAAAACTAGAAAACCCTTAGAGGAAAATAGAAGAGACCTTCATGATCTGTAGACAGAGAATGATGAGAAAAGCAATATCCATGCTGGAAATGATTGATAAATTTGCATTAAAATTAAGAATTTAGGTTTAGCATAAGACATCATATTGCAAGTGAAAAGACCAAGCTACAGATAGAGAGAAATTATTTGAAAGACCTAAACTCTAGAATAGGTAAGGAATATCTACAAATCAAGTGTAAAAAGATAGAAAACCAAAATACAAAATGAGCAAAAGACAATTATAGACAAGTCAGAGTGAATCCAAATGACCAGAAACCATGTGGGAAAGTGTTCAACATCATTGCTAAGCAGAGAAATGAAAATCAAAACACAGCAGACTACCGCTACATACACATACATCAGAGTGGCGAAAGATTCAAAGGTCTGCCAAAGACAAACATTGGCTGAAATGTGACACGAGTGAAAAGCAAGACACTCACTTTGGAAAATAGTTTGATATTATAGACACGTCCCCGTGACCTAGCAATCCCATGGCAGGGCATGTGCCCTAGACTAGAGAGACGTGTGCACTTGCACCAGGATGGGGTAAAGAATGTTTGTTTATACAACATGGTTGTAATAACCAAAAAGGGGCAATCTGCATGTGTATTGGCAGTGTAATGCACACGTCAACAGTGATAGGTTACTACACGGGGAGACTAAAGAAAAATGATAAGGAGCAAACAATGGCTGCAGACAACACTGAATCTTACAAACACACTGACACAGAATGACATCTGTAATATGATCCTATCTATACAAGGAAAATTCTAGAGATGCCCATCTTCTTTAACTTTTAAAAAATGTTTTATTTCTTTTTGAGCGAGAAAGACACAGACCGTGAGTGGGGGAGGGGCAGAGAGAGAGAGAGAGAGAGAGACAGAATCCGAAGGAGGCTCCAGGCTCTGAGCTGTCAGCACAGATCCCGACATGGGGCTCGAACCCACCAACTGTGAGATCATGACTTGAGCCGAAGTTGGGTGCTTAACCAACTGAGCCACCCAGGTGCCCCTTAGAGATGCCCACTTGATAGTCAAATTACACAGAAGATCAGGCGTTGATCACATGAAATTGAGGGTGTTGCTTCCCTCTGGGAGCAAGGGAGAGAGCTATAACTCTGAAGGAAACGCAGGACACTTCTGGAATGCTGTTTCTTGGCCGGGGTGGTGAAACCTGGGTATTTATTTGCTTTACAATTATTCACATTATTGTATATCTGTTTTATACTCTTTCTTGTACATGTGTTATGTTTCATAATTTCATAATTTTTATAAGATTAAGAAAGAAAAAAAGAAAGGGGGGCTCAATCGGTTAAGTGTCCAACTTTGGCTCAGGTCATGATCTCAGTTAGTGGGTTCGGGCCCCATGTTGGGCTCTGTGCTGACAGCTCAGAGCCTGGAGCCTGTTTCAGATTCTGTGTTTCCCTCTCTCTCTGCCTCTCCCCCACTCGTGCTCTCTCTCTCTCTCTTTCTCTCAAAAATAAACAAACATTTAAAAATTTTTAAAGATTAAAGACAGGAGAGAAAAGAAAAGAAAATCATCAGACCAAATAATGGCCAAGATCTCTTCCATCGTAGAATGCTTGGTTTTTGTTGTGTTGTTTTGTTTATCATCCGGAGTCCAAAGCAGAAAGCTGTTGCCAGGTTAAGAAGAGAACATATGGGAGGTGGGGGGACTTTGGGCCGTCTGTCAGACCATTCGCTCTTTCAGAGTCAACACATACACCTGCCTATCTCCACCGACAAGACTCCACTGTGTAGGCCTCAGATCCCCAAGAGAGGCTGAAAATTCCCGAGAATCAGCCTCCTCCCAGATTGCCCTCTTGGCTCTGCAGGGAAAGAGAGATGAATAGTTCAGTCTTTAGGGACAAGGTATGCATGTGTTCCCTCTGGGAGACATAGAGGCCAGAGGCCAGGCCTGGCCCAAGCTAGACCCTAAGGTCAGCCGAACATTCCTGTTTTCGAGAAAGAAAACAAAATAGCAGAGCGTATCAGTAACAGAGACTCTCTTACCAAAATTCTGCAGAATGACCCTCTAGGAATAAACCAGCTAGTCGAAGCCGCACACCCAAAATCTTCAGCCCTTCTTGGGACAGGCAGTGTTATCTTTTTTCTAACAGAAAGTTTAGCACGGTACAAATTAAGTATATGCCAAAAGCCTTGGTCCCGACGGTGGTCCCTCCATCCCTGAGGAAGTAGAGTGGCTTAGGGAGAACACCGGAAAGGCACGGGTCACACCTCGGAAGACACTTGTGAGGACAGCCATACACGACTCATGTGCATACCGTAAGGACGTCCACTTTTACAGAACCGTGTGTTAAGTGCAGGGGCAACGCTACAGGGGCAGTAAGTCAACGACATCTTCACCCAAGAGGCAACGTATGCTTGGTGATCCAGGACTGTGTGAGGATGGCAGGCAGGTCAGCTGTTTGGATGGAAAGTCATAAACTTCCTTTTCCAGGTTCATTGAGGTGTCATTGACATCTAACACGGTATTCATTTTAGGTGCAGCATGGTGACTTGATACATGTGTGCATCGCACAGTGATTTCCACCATACCGTGTGGTTCCCATCCATCCCCTTACATAGGCGATTACAGGCAATTTTCGTTCTTGTGATGGAAACTTGCAAGGTCTACTCTCTTAGCAACTCTCAAATATACGATGCGGTTGTGTCAACTTCAGTCCCCATGTGTAAGTCACGTCCTCGGGACTTACTTACGTCATAACTGGAAATTTGTACCTTTTGACCCGCTTCCCCCATTTCCCCCACCCCCTCCCCACACCCTGCCTCTGGCACCCACGTAGCTGTTCTCTGTGGCCCTGAGTCCACGGTTGGTAGAGTCCACATACAAGTGGGATCACGTGGTAGTCAACGTTCTCTGTCTGACTTATTTCAGGTAGCCTAATGCCCCCAAAGGTCTGTCCATGCTGTTGCAAATGGCAGGCTTTCTTTCTCTTCTGTAGCTGAATAACGTTCCATTGCGTACTCGTGTTTATAGACTTTAAAAACCTCAAATCTAATGTCTTTAAATTCTCTGCCAGATGCTGTCAAAAGTCCTATGGGCAGAGTTCTCTCTGATGATGTCAGTTCAACACCAAAAGCACCCCACCAAACAGGTCTCCGTAGTAGTGGCCGCTATTTCTGTTGTTGTTCTACTGAATTTACAGTGAATCTGAGCTGCCGACTTAAGGTGGACGTGCATCTTTTCCAACTGTCAGGTTTTAAAGCCTGCACTTTAAAATTTTACAGAGACGAGAGTACCCTTTAAAAACCCCTATTTTAGGGGCCCCTGGGTGGCTTGGTCGGTTGGGCGTCCGACTTCGGCTCAGGTCACCATCTCGCGGTCTGTGAGTTCGAGCCCCGCGTCGGGCTCTGTGCTGACAGCTCAGAGCCTGGAGCCTGTTTCCGATTCTGTGTCTCCCTCTCTCTCTGACCCTCCCCCGTTCATGCTCTGTCTCTCTCTGTCTCAAAAATAAATAAACGTTAAAAAAAATTTTTTTTAAAACCCTATTTTATCCATATATCTATCACAGCATACATTGTGTTGTACATATACAAAAAAAAAAAAACAACAACAACAAAAAACGTGATCGTATTAAAGGGCCACTGAGCTAGATTAAAGACAAATAAAAAAGGAAGTCTCAAGGAAGATGTCTGGGCACTCAGATAATTCTGGCTTTAATATGATTATCAAACTTCTGGAGGGAATGGGAGGTACTTGAGGATTTTCCCAGGGTTCCAGCTTGTTTACATGGTCTGTTTCACTCTATTTTACCCTTACCATTTCTGCCCTCCATTATTTGTTATTGCAAATTCATCTTCCAAGCGGGGGGTGGATTCCTAATGCAGCATGTAAATGACGCACATATAGCCATGCTAAATACTTTCTTCAAGTACATGGTAAAGAAGGTGAAAGGGTCATCTCAGTAATTTTTCCCATACCATTTCCACTGACTGTTGGCCAGCTTGGTCCTGTTACTAGTCTGCTTCTAGAAAGACATGCCGAGGCCCTGAAAGAAAATCAGAGAGACCCTTTTTAAGGCACCAGCTAAATATCACATTTCCTTGACTCATGGAATTGCATCAATTTAGGGACTGAGGGGCTTCAAAATCACGGAAGTCCCAGCCAATAGGGGGTGAGGCATGTGTGACAAAGCAAAAAACAAAAACAAAAACAAAAACAAAAACAAGAAGCTGACAAGTAGGCCTGTGTCGGTCTCAGCTCTGCTACCGAGAAAACCACTGTATCTCCCTGTGGTCCAAACTCTCCTACTTGTGAGCGAAGTCTTCCGCTCTATCCTTCAAAGAGGTCCCTTCAAACTTGGGCCTCAACAGCCTTGGCCAAATCACTTAGTCTTTCTGTGTTTCAATTTCCCTATTCACAAATGGAGGAGGAGAATAGTTTCTCCCAAAGGATGTTGTAAAGATTAAAAGTTGTCAAAGATTAAATGAGTAATTACATACATATGCAGTATATCTATCTATCTATCTATCTATCTATCTATCTTTCCAAGCTTAGAATGGTGCCTGGCATTTGATAAGCACTCAGTAAAATTAGCTTCCATAATAATTTCATCATTGTTATTATTAGGCTATGACTCATTTCCCCTACGACATGAGATCCAAAAGTTCAGCCCAAGAAAGTATATCAGAAGTTACACAGAGGTTACCGTTAATTCAACATTTTGTGACCCTGTGATGACCATGGATACCTAGGCTGACCCAGATGCCCCCCAAATACACACACACACACACACACCCCACAATGTAGCTGGTGAGCACTTTGCCCACAAGTGAACCTTTTCATCTGTCACTTCTCAAAAGCAGGTAGACAAGCCAATGATAATATTTGCTACTTTCTCTGCCCTAGTTCATCTTATTCTGATGATATAAACAGGCACGGAGAAGCAACTTAATCAAGAACAATTTCAACTTTGCAAATGGACAAAGGGTTTCCCATGTAATCTTTTAGACCTCATGACAATGAACGCAGACAGGGACAGGACTACAGCCTGGGCTATCCAAGCATTCTCGAAATATCCTCATCAGGGAGTCAGATAAGATGGTCACCGACGTCCCTTGGAATCCTAGAGTGTTAGAATCCCATGGCTAATAATACATTTAAAATTCAGGAAGTTGGGGACCCTGGGTGGCTCAGTCAGTTAAGTGTCTGACTTGGGCTCAGGTCGTGATCTCACAGTGTGTGCGTTTAAGTCTCCCGTCAGGCTCTGCACTGACAGCTCAGAGCCTGGAGCCTGCTTCGGATTCTGTGTCTCCCTCTCTCTCTCTCTCTGCCCCTTCCCTGCTCATGCTCTGTCTCTCTCAAAAATAAATAAACATTAAAAAAAAGCTGGTAGTGAGAGAGAAGTTCCACAAGGCACCGTCTTGGCCCTGATTTCAGTGCATTCCTCTGGTGAATTTTCTTCGGAACACTGACTTGCACTCACTTTCCTGAGATGGTTGGAAGCTTTGTTTTCAACTTGCTCTGATAAAGCCACGCTTCTCCTTCTTCAAAGAAGTCTGACAAATTCGTGCCATCTCCTCCTACAGAAAGGACCTCATGGTTTGGTGGGGGGTTGTTTCTTTTCCTTTTTTCTTTTTCTTTTTTTTTTTTTTTTTAGAATCCCCAGTTTTTTCAGATTACAATTACCAGCTACCCTGGACCTTCTCCATTTTAATTCCAACCCCCATTTAAAGAAAGGGGGGGGGGCGGAATGGATGATATTTAATCCTTCCAATTAACATTTTGCAAGAGCAATCGCTTTGTGTCTCCGGTCCGTGCGGGGCTGGGGGAATAATCAAGGGCCACGTTACATCAGACGGTGGCTAAAAGGAGCCACTTAGAGCCATGTCACTGGGGACAGTCCCTGCAAAACCAGAATGTCTAGTCACTTTGACCTACAGCGAAAAGTATCAAGTAACTAGGACAAGAGCGAGCGCAAACAACTGACCGAGGCTTTGAACCCCAAGGCAGCCGCGGGGTACTCGGGGCTGCGTTCAAACCTCCCCATTAAAGAAGCAGACTGGGAAAAGAGGGAAGTGGAGCATTTTTTTCCTTTTCCTTTTTAGCTTTCCTTACTTATTTACTGACTTATCTTTCTCAGAAAGACCTGAGGACGCGGGCGATGAGCGAGACAGGACGCTGGGGCCCGTTTGCAGAATTCCCGACTTACAAGATCAGCAGACTCTTTGCTCCCTGCGGAAGGGGAAACCACTCCTTCACCTCCTGAACCACCGCTACGGGCAGACAGACTCATGACAACCCAGCAGACGAGGCCCTATTTTCTGCCAGTGCGTTCGCAGTTTGCAAAGAGAAAATGATGGCATTTGAATGGGCAGGAGAGAATTCCTGGTCAGCAACCAGGCGGCCTTCCAGCCTCCCGTCGGAACCACTGTGCTCACTAAAGAGCAGTCGACACCTCGGGGCTCGCCCAGCTGGTCTGGGTAGATGAGATTATCAGGTCAATCAAGACAGGGATGAAGAGGGGCGCCTGGGTGGCTCAGTCTGTTGGGCAGCCGACTTCGGCTCGGGTCATGATCTTGCGGTCTGTGAGTTCGAGCCCTGCGTCGGGCTCTGTGCTGACAGCTCAGAGCCTGGAGCCTGCTTCGGATTCTGTGTCTCCCTCTCTCTCTGCCCCTCTCCCGCTCATGCTCTGTCTCTCTCTCTCGGTCAAAAATAAATAAACATTAAAAAAAAATTTTTAAAAAGAGACAGTGATGAAGAAAAATCATAGAAGAGCTACTGTTTCTGCTCCCATCCCTTTTGGCAGTTCCTGCACTAAGCGTTTTGCACGTATTTAGGTTATTTAGGTTATTTAGGTTATTTAGGTTATTTAATAGTCTCCACAAGGCTGGGAAGTGCTTCAATCCGTATCTCCGTTTTTCTCTTCTTTTTTTTTTCTTATGTTTATTTCTTTTTGAGAAACAGAGAGAGAGAGACAGAGCGTGAGCAGGGGAGGGGCAGAGAGAGAGAGAGAGAGAGACAGACAGACAGAATCCGAAGCAGGTTCCAGGCTCCGAGCCGTCAGCACAGAGCCCGACGTGGGTCTTGAACTCCCAAACCACGAGATCATAACCTGAGCAGAAGTCAGACGTTTAACCAACTGAGCCCCCCGGGCGCCCCTCTGCATTTTTTCAAATAAAGAACTGAGACTTAGCAGTATTTGGAAAATGAGTTCAAGTTCACAAAACTAGAAAGCTGCTGTGTCTGATTAACCACACACCCACTGGGTTCCTCCCCGGCAGCTCTCTGCCCAGACTTGATTCTTTTATCCACTTTCGACATGAATGCACCAACATGTCCTTGCTTATAGGGCACAAAAGTAAGGATCTAATAACATCCCACATTTATTTGAAAACTTGATTTCAAAAATTAACGCTCATTTGGCCCCCGCCACACCCGCTAGGGGAGCTAAGGCAGGATTATTTATTTGGTTTTGAAAGTGCCTTAGAAATTATATCCGGTGACTAAGCATTCCCAACGATTAAACTTTCAGAAGTTTCTTTTAAAACAATAATCGCCAAAGCGGAGTAAGTCAACAGCACTTGCCCATTAGTGGAAGGAAAGTAGACATGATGTTTGTTTGCCGCGTGAGTGTGGGCCGGGGAAGTGCGTTATGAAACCACGGAGACAAGAGTCTCACCCCAAGTACCACCCCAAGTAGCTCAGAGACCTGGACCCAGCGAATGTTTCTGGGTGTTTTCTCTGCCTCGTCTCTGCAGGCTTTTGAACGCTAGGTCCAAATACAGTAAGCACTTCAGGGAGACAGAGCCATTTGGGAAGCGGACATTTTCCCTACCTCCTCACTCTCCCACTTTTTATTCCCACTTTATTCCCACTGAGAATCATACTGATTCTCAGTAATGGCATAAAAATGCAGGCTCTGGGGCACCTGGGTGGCTCAGTCGGCCGAAGGTTCGACTTCAGCTCAGGTCATGATCTCACGGTTCGTGAGTTCAAGCCCCGAGTCAGTCTTGCTACTGACACAGGGGAACCTGCTTCGGATCCTCTGTCCTACCCCCCCGCCCCACCTCTCCCCTACTCGTGCATGCATGCTCTCTCTCTCTCTTCCTCTCTCAAAAATGAATAAACATTTACAAAACTATTTTTAAAATGCAGTCTCCGTAGGCACCCAGAGCTGTGATCATTTCCCTGCTTCTCTGCTTACTAACTGTGGCAAGTTACTTCACCAGTCTGAGCCTCAATATTTTCATCTGATAAATGGGGATATTGGTTGAGAAAACTGAATCGAGTAATGCATAGTAGGTGCTTGGGACAGTTTTTAATATTTATTAAGCACTGAAGGACACCAGCCTCATTCTATCAGTGATTGGCTTTAATATTTGATATAAGTATGTGAATAAGGCATAACTGGTAACATATAATGTTCTGAGATGCTCCAAAATCCTTGATAAAATTTCATACCCATGGTCACGGTGGGTCCCATGCCATCAGGTTTTGGAATGCGTTTTCAGGTAGGAAACAACAGGCTGGGGATATTCTTGCACTCTACTGGGTCAAAATTTTCCCATTTCAGGGTTCCCCAGGGGTTTGTTCTTTGAATGACCTTGTTTAACTTTTTCACAGATGACCAAAAAAGCACATCGTAAAATGCCTGCAAATAACACAAAGAGTTTCCAGGCAGTGAAATACCAATCAGGACGACAGAGCTAAATATCAGGCAGACTTGAGAGAGACCTGGTTCCAAGCTTTGTTTCTTAGGTCAAGTGAACCTGAGTTTGAATCCTGCCACTTCTCAGATGCATGAAATGGGGCAAATCACATAATCAGTCCATGCTGCCATTTTCTTGCTCATAAAATGGGAACGCTAGGAGTACCTGCTTCGTAGGTGGTAGAGAGGAGGCCCATAAAGTCTCAGTGCTGGCCCAGGACATAGTAACTGACTGATAAATGTTAGCCAAGGATGGCACTAGTGATAGCATTGATGAGCGGGGCATAACGATGATGGGGATGGTGACAGTGATGGTGATGATGGTGATGGTGGTGGTGATAGTGATGGTGATTATAACAAAGGTGTTAGTGATGGTAGCAATGGAGCAGATGTGGTGATGAGGTTGACAGCGATGGTGGTGGTAGTGGAGCCATACCTAGATGGGTTTCATCATGGAAGATGTAAATTACAGGAAGAAACACACAAGTTCTAGCCATAGAGTAATGGAGTCCCAACTACTGTTCTGATGTACAAAAGAACATTGGTCTTGAGATAAGTGGGAAAAGCAGTTGGACACAAGACTGCCTTTGGAGACCAGATGCAGCCCAGAGTACAGCATTTGCCCCTAGACAGCATGGGCCTTCTCTCTCTAAGGGCTGTAAGTCTAAACGCCTCCAGTGGCCAGGCAGGAAATGCGAGTGAGTCACGTGGACATGGTAGGGTGTGATGGGGGCAGGGCAAACAGGAGAGGGTCACCTTCTCTTCCCAAGACTAGCTGCTACTGAGCTCTAGTAAGCCAATGCCAAGAGCCAGTGCAGACCCAATAGTGCCAGATTTTCCAGTTTTCAATAAAAGCTAGGAATTGAAAACTTTATGTGAAACCCATAAAGACAGAGAGAACTCACCCACAAGTCTGATCAGTCGAAACTTTTTATCCACATGAAGCAGTTTCCACCACCCCTTGGGCTCTTGGTCTCCAGAATTTCTGGAATAACTTCATAGCCTCTCTTTGAATACCTGACTTCCCGATTTTACTTCTTATTTTCTCTGGTTTCACCAGGATCCCAATTTCTGGTTTCCTACCTTTGTTTACCTCCTGCCCACTCTACACTGTTTTCTTCTCTTGAGGCCTCGGCTTGACCTTATTGATCTGGATTATGCAAATGATTCCTCCCAGCTAAGAGTGCCCAAACTCTTTCCCCAGACTCACATGAATATTATCAACTATTTTCGGACAATGTCAACTCGACATAGCCCTTTCCATAAAAAGACTTTCCCGAGTAATGCATCCACTTGCATCGTTTCCACTACCCTCTATAAGCAGATGGCTTTCAGATCCATACAGCCGGCTCGCATCCATCACCTGGACTCCAGATTCATAGATCCAATTAATTATTTGGTATCTCCATGTGGATGTCATACAGACACCTAGAACTCGAGAGGCGCAAATTGTGACTCATCACCTTTCCACCAAAGCTGGCTCCCTCTCTTACAGCCCCTATCTCTGTGAAAGCTCCCAGCCTCTACGTCTCCACCAGCCACCATGCCACGTGACGGCTGAGTCATCCCACACTACGTCCTGCTCTCTCACATCATGCAATGTACCACTCAGCCCTTTAGGCTTGATCTCCGTGACACTGACCCCAACCTCCCCTTTCCCTTTCCACAAAGTCATCGTGTCTTCTCAGGAAGAGTGCTTGGTCTCCATAGTGATTTTGCTAACTCTGATATTGCCCCCCCCCCGCCCCCGTTCTCCACTCTGAGCCAGACTAAGCCTCGACAACACAAGTCTTGAGAACGTTACTCTCTGCGAAGAGTCTTCAGTAAGTCCACCTGATCTGCAGGACGAAGTAGAAACTCCTCTGCATATGTAGACAGCTCCGTATGAGATGAGCCTTTGAGGTGAAACTGTCCTGGTTTGTTTGGGTTATTTCCTCAAGGCTTCGCTTTCAGAATGTGTGGAACTCTCTAAACACCTGTTGTTATATGCACTTTATATGTAAAAGAGCCCTTTTAAAACTCACCCGATTCTCTGAAGCTGTGGCTATTATTATTATTCCCATCTTACAGATAAGAAACCTGGAGCCCAAGTCAGGGAACCAATTTGCCTAAGTCACACAGCTTGGAGTGGCAGAGTCAGGATTTGAACCAGGCTGTAGAATCTGGGGTCAACCTCAACACTGTACGTCTTCCCTGAGAGCTCTCTGCCAGCAATGCCATCTCCCTGACAAATACCTTCTTGCGTTTCCAACCCAACTCAAGAAACACCTCTTCCAAGGATCTCTTTTGCACTGCTGGTGGGAATGCAAACTGGTGCATTCCGGAAAACAGTATGGAGGGTCCTCAAAAAATTAAAAACAGAACTACCCTATGACCCAGCAATTGCACTACTAGGCATTTATCCATGGGATACAGGTGTGCTGTTTCGAAGGGGCACATGCACCCCAGTGTTTATAGCTGCACTATTGACAATAGTCAAAGTATGGAAAGAGCCCAAGTGTCCATTGGTGGATGAATGGACAAAGAAGATGTGGTATAGATATACAATGGAGTATTACTCGGCAATCAAAAAGAACGAAATCTTGCCATTTGCAACTACGTGGATGGAACTGGAGGATATTATGCTAAATGAAATTAGTCAGTCAGAGAAAGACAAATATCATATGGCTTCACTCATATGAGGACTGTAAGATACTAAACAGATAAACATAAGGGAAGGGAAGCAAAAAGAATATAAAAACAGGGAGCAGAACAAAACATGAGACTCTTAAATATAGAGAACAGAGGGTTGCTGGAGGGGGTGGGGGGGATGGGCTAAATGGGTAAAGGGCACTAAGGAATCTACTCCTGAAATCATTGTTGCACTATAGGCTAACTTGGATGTAAATTAAACAATAAATTAATTAATTTTTAAAAAGAGCAGAAAATTTTTAAAAAAGAGTATGAAAAATAAAGAATCCTGAGAGACAGAAAGGAAGGAAGGAGATAGTAGACATGTGACAGGTAGAATCCTGGATTGGAGGGAGAAAATAACTATCAGATTCAGTTATCAAGACAAATGGCAAAATCTGAACTTGTATAGAGGATTAGATCATATTGAATCAACGTTAAATTTCCTTATTTCACACTCGTACTCTGGTTAAAGCTTGTTCCTGTTCTTAGGAAACACACAGTGAAATAACAAGGAGCATAAAGAAATAAGATGTTTGGAAAAGAAAAAAATGAAAGGAAGAAAGAAAGAAAGAAAGAAAGAAAGAAAGAAAGAAAGAAAGAAAAAGGAAGGAAGGAAGGAAGGAAGGAAGGAAGGAAGGAAGGAAGGGAAGGGAAGGAAAGGGAAGGGAAGGGAAGGGAAGGGAAGGGAAGGAAAGACCTCTTCCACGAAGCCTGTTCTGACTTCCAAATTGGAATGGACCCCTCCTGACCTTGTGACCCTTCTGTTTCTCATTCTATTTGTATGCTTTTCTCCCCCACCAGACTGTAAATCCCCAAGTGGGGCTATGGTTTAGGATTCTTTGCACCCCAATGCCTAGCACAGTGTCAAGCCCAAAATAGAATAGGTACTTAATAAACATTTGGGGAATAAGGTAGAATGAATGAGTGAATGAAATGGCAGTAAAACCATGGTCGTTATAAGAAGAACACTGATACCCAAGGCCCCTGTTTCTGCCCTTGAAGAAAAACATAAAACTGGAAAAGGTCCACTCTATGAAATCTGGAGGGTGAGGGGTGAGGATTCAATCTTTAGGCTCCTGGAGGATGTGAAGAGGTGAGCAAGTACCCATTCACAAAATAACAAAGCATTAAAACTCAGATCTACCCTCGAAGCCCAAAAGTATCGCCCAGGGTAACAGTAAAATCAAGCACTGCTTCCACGGGAATCCAAGAGCTAATGCAAGCTGGAAAACACAAATAGGCTTTCTAATGGTTGAAAATAATTCACTCATGGCTGACCCAAGTCCCATTTATGCTTTCATTTAATGCTACAGATAATGCAGGAGCACCTATTCATAGGCGTGGGGCCAAAGTACGAACGTGAACCGTATTGGTCCTGCCCCGAAGGAGCTTACAGTCTGATGGGAAGACTGATGTATGCAATGATTTATTCGGTGTATCTCAGGCCATCGATGGGAAGGAATAGCTTTTGTAGTGTTTTGTTTCCCGTATGACACAGACTGATGTTTTTGGAAAGTAATGATCAAAAGAAGCTACTAGAAAATTGGAAATTAAGAAACATATACAAAATACAAACCCTGGATTTTATAATTATAGGAGTCAACAGATTTAAAAATACTGTCAAATTGCTGTAACTATTTCTAAACACTTACCATCAATTTCTCCTTTTTTTAACTTATTTAATGTTTATTTATTCTTGACAGAGACAGACAGAGAGAGACAGAGCATGAGCAGTGGAGGGACAGAGAGAGAGAGAGAGAGAGAGGGAAACACAGAATCCGAAGCAGGCTCTGGTCTCTGAGCTGTCAGCACAGACCCTGAAGCGGGGCTCGAACTCACGAGCCGTGAGATCATGACCTGAGCTGAAGTCGGACGCTCAACCGACCGAGCCACCCAGGCGCCCCCATTAATCTCTGTATTATCTTATCCTGGAGTGGTAATTGGCCAGCAGGACCCACAGGCCACATTTGGATCAGTGCTGATAGGTACCACAACAAGTCGGCTGAATTAAAAGAGACAATCAGGGGAGAGCAGGACAAGAAGTTTTTAAGGAAAGAAATCATTTCGGAACCAAGCCCACTCGCTTGCTTTATTTTCCCCAAACCTTACCAACCCCTCAGACTAGAGGACTCTTTTTCTCTTCCTCTCTGGGACCTGTTTTCTAAAAACAAAAGCAGCCCACATTTGCTACCTCCTCGCCATGCCAGAACTATTTCCTAGCCTGGAACAGCAAAGCAGCGCTTACTTTTTCAAACTTCTCCTATAATATGTGCATCTCGCGACGAGAGGTAGTGTTTTAGCTCTCCTTCCCCGTTAGATTTCAAGCTTCGCCAAGGGTGAGAGCTGTACCTTATTTGCCTTAATGCCCCTACAGCACCTGCTATAAAAGCTTTAACCATAGTAAGTACTCAATACCTGTGGGTTGAATAACTGACAAGAAGATGAATAGTGAATAAATAAGTAAACCAGCCAGTACTCAGTGCCATCAAAACATATCAGTGAGATGGGCTATGTTTTAACTATGTACTAGGTTAATGCTTCCCTTTGGACTTGAGCTGCTGGAATCACTTAATTTTTCTATGCTTGGTCCACATGTGAATTCCACCCAACATCAAATGAGTGCTGGGTTAAACAGACCGGGATCGGCATGTGCGGTAGATGTGAATTCCCCCAGGCAGGTGGCAGGTCTGGAGACCAGAAGACTCGACACCGCAGGGCCGAATGTTCTCAAAAAAGAGCCTATGTCCTACGCCCGGAGAAAAATGACATATACTTTGCCCCCCACAAAGAAACAGCTCCAGTGCAGAGACCCAGAGGTATCTGGATCGAGCCACCAATTTTGAGCCTGTCCTTTCTCTCATATTTTCCACGCTTCTTTTAATTATTGTATCCAACTCCCCCCACCCATCGTAAGAGAAAAATGGAGAACTCAGTGGTATTGCGAAAATATTTCTAACCTAAAGAGGCAAAAGGACAAAACGGTTGCAGCTTCCAAGATGCTTCTAGTTTCTCAGAAGCTCTTGCTGCCCTTGAAGCTGGGTTCGTGGAGCAGCCAGGACTCCCGGCATTCTGCAAGCAGCCAGTTATCTGGTGAGTGATCAGTAGGCTCCTGGGAGGAGGCCCAGCTGGGATTCCTTCCAACCCGTGTCTGCACCACCTGTAACTCTGCAACACATATGCTTGCCAGAAGATTGTCCCAAGCCCGAGGGGATGGGGAGGGTTGCCATTCCAGAAAGAACCAGCAGCCAGCTTTGGCAGAGAAGGGCGTCCTTGTGCAATGGGAAGGAGTCAGGGCTTCCAAGTAAGGGCACTTCGCCAGCCCTGGTATGCAGATCCAGGATCCGTGCCCACTGAGCCTGCCCCAACTTGCCCGCAAGAGAGAGGCCAGGGGGAGCCGGGAAAGGTGTCTGTCCCCCGCCTCCTTCCAGGTCCAGCCAGCTCTGGGCTCCTTTGAAGTCCTGGGCCGGAAGGCATGGCCAGTCCTGGTGCCGAGGTTTCTTCAGTGAGCCTCTGGGATTTGGTTCTTTCTTTCTCTCTGGAAGGTAGACCAACACAAATCAGAAAGCACAGGCTTTGGACTCAGATAAACCTTGATTCAGATTCTGCCTGGGCCATGCACTGGGTTTACAACCCCCCCCCAAAAGTTATTCAACTTCTCTGAAACGTGGAGTTCTTATCTCTGAAATGGCATTAACTTCATGCAGAATTTCTCAGTCTCAGCCCTGGTGACATTTTGGGCTGAATAGTTTTTTTTTTTTTGGGGGGGGGGGCGGGGTCTTTCTGTCCTGTGCGTTATAGAAGGTTTAACAGGACTCCTGGCCTACCTGCTAGAGGCCAGTAGCGTCGCCCCTCCCAGCTGTGACAACCAAAAATGATTCCAGACCCTAGCTAATGCCCCTTGCGGGGAGCCAAATCGCCCCCAGCGGGGGACCACTGACCTACTTAGGATTGTTGTTTTGTACATATTATTGCAAATATAGAGTCTGGTGCCTAAGAATGAATGAATGAATGAATGAATGGCTGAAAAGCACTCAAGAATTATTAAGTCCTTTAACAGATGTCACCCCTGCCCCGCCCACATCCCTCAGCACACTCATGGCTGCGTCCCACGAACACCTGAGACTCTGGCCGCAGGAGAAGGGTTAGCCTAGCAACAGGGCAGATTGGGAGCTGATGCCCTCGGACGCAGCCCTTACCCACTGATGGCTGAGGTTCTGGTGGATCGACACCTCAGCGTCCTGGCCCCTCAGCCAGGAGAGAGAGTTAAGACGTGTGCTCTGACTGCCACCCCAAATTCCCCGGGGACATCGGATGCCACCGCCACAGGGGTCGCGGCCGGGTGGCACACACTCCCACCTTCCCTTGCTTGCTCCCTCGCGGGTATTTCCAGGAATCACTTCCCGAACGCTTGGCACAGCTGTCTCCAGCTTTCTTGTGTTTCTGTCTTTTAGTCACTTAGTATATAAAACCTGTGACTTTTATTACTATAAATGTCCTCCCTAGCTTGCTGACTCACCAGGCTTCTCATTTGTATTTACCCAGGTCAGTGTTTTGAGTGTTGTTTTTGGTGCTCGCTGCGGCAGCACGTATACTAAAAATTGAGTTTTGTTTTTGTTTTTGATTTTGGTTTTGTTTTGTTTTGTTTTTTTTTAAGGACTTCAGATAAGCTAATGTTCTGCGCTGGGAACTGCTGAAAACGCTGGGGGACACACCCCCAGGCAGTCTCCATGCAGGTCACAAAAATAAGGGTCCAGGCTTCTCATTGGGTTCCAAACCCAGCCTGCCCCCCCACACACACACACATTGCTACCATTCGGCTCCTTCTAAACTGCACATCGGACGACATCTGCCGTGAATCCTACAGTCTTGTTTATTGTTGAGACTTCAGCACCTAGGACCACACTGGCACGTGGTGGGGACCCAGGAATGTTTGTGGAGTTAAATCTCTGGATGATTCCCCGTGTTATCAGTAAAGGATGCAGATCGGAGTCGTCCACCCTCTACACAAGGCAGGTGTCTTATTCTCTCCCCAACTTCATCTGGCTCCACTTGCCCATTCCCCCTTACGTCAAAATGTGCACACTCGACCTGTACTTTAACACCCCCGCCCCCATACCATGCCCGGTGTGTTCTTTTTGTGACTGTGCTTCCGCACGTGTCGACCTTCCACTTGGACTGCCTTTTCCAGATCTTTCCCTTGCTGATGCCTACAGGTTCCCCACAGGCTGCTCAGCCCTGACTTCCTCCTGGGGGTCTGCCCTGATCCCTTCTCTGCTGCCATTTCACGATCACGAATTGGGGGTTGCTCATGAATCTCCCCCACTGGAGAGAGGGAGCCTCGAGCTAAGGGGCCATGTCTTTGAAATGGAGGTGTCCCCAGTGCCTGACACATTTTCAGTGCTCAGAAAAGAGATGCTTGTGTGCTAATGAAAGTAATAATGTCATAATTTGAAGATGCTTTAGTATGTGGATCGGTGTTTTCCAGAGACACAAAACCAATAGGATATGTAGAGATGTATGGAAAGAGATTCGTTATGAGGATTGGCTCACGTGATTATGGAGGCTGAGAAGCCCCACCGTCTGCCATCTGCAATCAGGAGGCCCAGGAAAGCCAATGGTCTAGTTCTAGTCCAAACTTGAAGACCTAAGAACCTGGAGAACCAAAGTTGTAAGTGCCAGACTACGTCGGAAGGCCTGACTCCCTGGAGCACTGATGTCCACGGGTGGGAGGGGGTGGATGTCTCAGTTCAAGCAGAGAGCAAACTCTCCCTTCCTCCTCTTTTTCATTCCATTCAAGTTCTCAAGGAACTAGAGAGTGCCCAGTCTCACTGGTGGGAGCAATCTCCCTTCCTTGGTCTACTGGTTTCAGTGGGAACCTTTGCCAAAAACACCCTCAACCGCCACACCCAGAAATCATGTTTACCAGCTAAGCATCCCTGAGCCCAGTCAAGATGACACATAAAATTAGCTGTCACAGTATGCAATCCCCATTCTCCTGAATCAGCAACTGACTTCTGCATGGAGAGAGTGTTTGGTAAATCCCAGGGACTCCCTGACTGCGAACCACCTTCAGAAACACGAACCACAGGTACGTGAACCACGATACCTAAGCCTCCTACTATTATGGGTTAGCTGTGCTACTGATGGGAAGAATGCACAGCCTTGGCCAAGGAATAACGCGGCCTGCCACCCCGGCCTGCCGAGAAGAGGTGAACGCAAGCTCCTCCCACGTTGCACAGCCAAGTGCATGGCTGTCCTGAGGACCCAGAAAGCCATTTGGAGGTTGTGCTCTTCATCGAAGTGAGCTCTTTTGACCTAGAATAACATCTTCAAGATGGAATGTTTACAAATTCAACACCAGGCCTTGAATCTTAGAGCTTGTGGTTAGTCCTAGGGAGCTGGTTTCCCAGAAACAAAGGGTGGAAAACAAGGGAAGGTGAACTGGTTCTGTTTTGAAGGCCCAATTAATGCCACGTTGAAGTCCTCTTCAGAGAAAAGGATTCAGCTATGACAGAATGACCCCTCCTCACTTCCCCACCCCTCTTCCACCATTACCCTCCCAAAACAAAGCTGGCTGAAGCTCTTCCCTCCAGATATTTCTTTTCCAAAACAACCCTGAGACTTGAATACAATCACCCTGTGGAGAAGGACATCATAATGGCGATGAAGAACCATAATGAAAGGAGAGTTTCAGTTGCATCGATCTAATCGTACCATCAGCAAGCGCTGTGCAACTACTTTTGCGACCAGCTCACACATCAGGAAGGGCTTGTTTCCTCCTGAAAAATGACAGTATTTATCAGATGAATATGTCCACCAAGACAGAGTGCAGGAGTCAAATGCTAAAGGTGGTGTCTGAAAGGTGATAGATGTTCACATGAAAATAAACCTGCTGAACCTTGTCAACAGAAGACACTAACTGAAGTATCTTGTGAGTCTCTTTCGCTGAGCGAAGAATTGACCAAAGTTTATTTTCAACAAAACAGTGGACCTGGATCTTCTACCGGGACCACCTAAAATATTTCCTCAGTTTCAACTACTTGGTCTCTGAATGCCCTATTGTTACTGTTTTTGTCACAAAAGAGTCATGCATAATTCATCCCCCTCCCCGACCCATTCCCCAAGTCCGTGAGTCACTGGCCTGTCTGTAACCCCATACGGAAACCTGAATGTTGCCTTTTTCTTCCTCTGCTTCTAAAGGGCTTCCACTTGACCATGCATGATCACGTATGCCATCACAACCACACTGCACACGTATGATCTAAGCAGCACAGGAGAGTCCCCTCAATTCCACAGTTGTTTGGGATGGAATTCTAGGAGTTGGTCCATTGAAAGCCATGAAAGCTCCATGTGGAAACAGGTGTGGAAACTGGAACTTCCTCAGAAAGAAATCACAGAATCACAAGATGCCCAAGCTGGAAGTAATTCCCAGAAACCACAAAACCAGCCACCTCACTCAATGATGGAGGACGATTCCCTAAAACCCAGGGAAGATGTTTGAAATGCCCAAGTCCCAGTGACAGGGAAGACGAGCCATCCTGGGACTCGCCTCCTGATGTTCACACTATTGCCCTTTCTACTCCTGTGTGCCACCTCCCCCTTCAGCATTCCTCTTTCCAAATCCCTCAGCCTTCCGAACATTCCAGCCTGGCATGGATGGCCTCAGGCATTGCTGACACGTTAAGCCGACAGTTCAGACAACCTTCAGGAAAGGTTTACTAATGAAACCTCCTTTCCCATGCAAGGACTACACCATCTCTTGTTACTTTCCCACCAGTAAATCCATGTGGACTTTATCAGGATGCTCACAAAGCTGCTTACCCAGGGCCTTCCAGATACTGAATGAAGTAATCAAGGGCAGAGTAGGGCCTAGATTCTGGCCTCCTGCCTCCCTGTACAGCATACTTTGGACTTGAAAGTCCCCTATGCCCCAGTGTTCCTGCAGACAGATCTCAGAGAGGAAACGATGGTTTCCAGCATTCAAGTCTCAAACCATTTTTAAGCCCACATGCTATAAAATACCCCATCCTCCATGACTAACACCAGCCAGGGCAATCTCTTTCAGCCGGAACCCTCCTGGAACCAACTTCTCTTGCTAAAGACAAACACGAATCCAACAGAAGTAACAGCTCTGCTGTTAGAATAATATGTTGTTACTTCTAGGGCTCCACAAAATAAGAGGTAATTCTCTTTTTATGTGCTGTAGTAGCAAGGATGTTTAAATGTCATCTTTATTTTGACAGTATTTCAGAAGAAGGCAGGAATGCCACATTCCATTTAGATAGTCTTTTAGTTTACCAAAGACCAGGGCCTTTCCCTGTTGGATTCTCTTGATGGACAAAAGCCTCCAAAATGGCAGGGTGGGACAAGGGAGAGGGGAAGAAAAATATGTACATTTTTTAAAAACCATGGGTCTCATGAGAAAAAACAAACAAACAATTAATTCTGACATAAAACTGGAGGGTCAGGAACTTGGCAAAGTTGCATCAACAGCACTAGTGATTTAAGCTAGGTTTTAGCTTATTTGACCCGTAGTCCTGAGACTTACCTTCTCCAAAGACTCCGCTCCCTGACTAATAGTCTCAAATGCTATGTGGTTTGCTCACTTTTTTGATAAGTCATGCCTAAGATATGATGACCATTTCAATTCTTAGGTAGTTTAGCAGGCAGATTTAGACAAATGGTATGCACAGAAAGAAGGCCCTTCACCAAAAAATCAGTAAATAAATAACGAAACGAGAAAATGAATAACTGATCGTGCTCTATCTTGGGCTGGGGAAGAGTGTCAGCTGACACAACCCGTTTCGCAAGCACGACGGTGGAGCCAACTCAGAGTTGGAAGGTGCTCAAGCCCTTTGCTAGTCATTCCTGGAAATAACTCAGGGAAGAAATAACATAAGTAAAATGTCCGCTGCACAGTTAACCAGAAGGGAGAGCGGGATGGGGGTTAATGCATGGGAAAATAGGTTGCCCCCTGCCTTGTTGACTAAAATAGGGGAAGGGTTGTGGGCAAAAGTTGGGAATGAAACCCTCCACGTCCAACAACTGAGCTGAGCTGCTTTGAACAGTATCAGTCTGATGACGGATGCAGCCATTATCAACAATAAGCACGCAATGTACGTAAAAACGTAGAAATACTTTCAGTGAAATATTAGAAAATTTACAACAGGCTTGTCTTCCCCTGTTTAGGTTGTTAGAACAAAACAGCAAGGACTGGCGAGCTTATGTCCTCCCATGGTGGAAGGGGCTGGGATCTCTCTGGAGCCTCCCCTCTAAGGCTTTTCATGAAGGCTCTACCCTCACTGGTTTGAGCATGTCCCAAAGACCCCACCTCCTAATAGCATCCCATCAGGCACTAGGATTCCAACATATGAATTCGGGGGAGGACACAAATATTTGGACCATAGCAAGTATGGATATTTCAAGTATAATAATTGGAAAATATGCCACTGTCCAGCTTCAAAGACTTCACTGGCTTCCAAATGGGTTTTAGCACAGTCTCCTTGATATGATCATTGGGTTCTTCTTTGTCTGGTCTCTACCTACACCTCCAAGCTTAACTCACCCCATTCCCTAACTGCCCTGGCCCTGAGTATTTAGAGACCTTCAGAAATTGTCCAAACATGTCACCTTTCAGTAACCAACGGAGGCATCACCTCTTTGAGATCACTTCAAGACCTTCCTTGCAACCAGGCTCCCTGCCTCAGCATTTCGACCGTCCCAAGGAGACCGAGAGCTCCTTTTGAGCTGAGATCTTGTCTACTTTACTCATGGCACCTGGCTCAGTGGATGTGCTTTGGATGGATGGATTGAAAACAGAAGGATCGGGGTGCCTGAGTGGCTCAGTCGATTAAGCGTCCAACTCTTGGTTTTGGCTCAAGTCATGATCTCACTAGTCAAGAGATTGAGCCCCACATCGAACTCTGTGCTGACAGCCCAGAGCCTGCTTGGGAATCTCTCTCCCTCTCTCTCTCTGCACCTCCCCCTTGTGCTGTCTCTGTCTTTCTCAAAATAAATAAATAAGCTTTTTAAAAAATGTCTTTAATATTGTGGAGAGTTTGTGGTGGTAACAGGCTTCTGGAGATATAATTATTTGAAGTGTAAAAAAAATTGGTTTTTAGTATTTCACAGAGTTTTTAGTATTTCACCACGATGAATTCTAGAACATTCTCATCAGCACAAAAAAAGACCCGAAACCAGTTAGCTATCAGCCAGCCACAATACCCCCATATTTCCCCAGCCATAGGCAACCACTAATCTACTCTCTCTTTCTATAGATTTACCTGATCTGGCCCTTTCATGTAAATGAAATCATATCATATTCGTTCTTTTGTATTCACTTTCTTTCAATTAGCATGCTGTTTTCAAGGTTCATCCATCTTGTAGCGGGGATCAGTGCCTTGTTCTTTTTTATGGCTGAATGAATGATACCCTGCTCTGCGGATATACCATAGTTTGTTCATCATTCGTCAGCTCATGGACATTTGGGCTGTTTCCACCTTTTGGCTGTTTTGAATAACACTGCTGTGAACATCCATGTACAAGCTCTTGTATGGACGTAATATTTTCATTTCTTTTGGGTATATGTCTGAGAGTGGAATCACTGGGTCACATGGTAACTCTATGTTTAACTTTCTGAGTTGTCGCAAGGTTGTTTTCCAAAGTGGCTACACCACTTTCCATCCCGCAAGCAGTGTATGAGTGTTCCAATTCCTTCACAACCTTGCCAACACTTACTATTTTCGGGCTTTGGGATTATGGCCATCCTAGCGGGTAGTAAATGTACTGTGGTTTCGATTTGCATTTCCCTGATGACCAGCGACAGCGAGCATCTTTTTGTCTGCTTATTGGCCGTTCGTCTGTCGACATTGTTTTTAAATCTTTTTTTTTTTTAACTCGGAAGAATGTTTAGAATGAAAAACAGAAGTAGTCTCTTTCTCACAAATACGAAATGCAGAGGAGATCACACTGAGCCTGTGGTAATAACCACCAAAGGAGAAAATTACAGAAAAGTGCCTTAATGACCCACAGGAGAAAAAAGAGTTCACGAGCCTGCTTTTGGGGATGAGTGTGGGCTTCAGCCCCGGAGTCGGATGACAAGGCTCCGGTCCTGATTCTGAGTAGTTACGGGGCTTCTTTAACTCCTGGTTTCCACGTCTGTAATATGGGATACTAACAAGGCCTATATTGTAGGGTTGGTATGATCATTAAATAAATGGCACCCACATCAAGCACGCAGCACGGCCCCAATAAGAACCCAATAAATGCTCGGTGTAGGTTAATTAAAATAATCAGGTATATTTTTTAACTCCAGGACTTCCAGAAGACTTGATTATGCAAATGTGCACTAAGACTCTCAAAGAAGAAAGAATTTGTTTCCCAGATAGACCACGGAACCCTTTTCTCAGAGGTCATGGGGCAGGGCCCATGGTCCAGGGCACGTTTTGGAAACCGCTAACCTACCCCCTCCCTCGCTCTTGTCAGACGGGGACCCGGGCCCCCAAAGAATGGGCCCAGGACATTCAGCGACGTGACAGGAACAAGTCAAGCTAACACACTGCTGAAGGAAAGATGGTCTATTCTCCTGCCTTGGCAAATAGACTTTCATAACGACCCGGAAGGTCAAGTTCAAAACTTGGGGAGAAGGGGGCCCCTGGGCCGAGGCCACACCACATCCCCTCCCAGCCTGGGCTGCATCCCACACTGTGGCGACCCTTGTTCACATGTACGGAGACCCCTCTGGCCGCACAGGTCCGGGCTTCATCCACAGCCCCCCGCCGCGGTAGTCCCTCCCCAGGATCCCTCGGAGCTCAGAGCCCAGGAGTGTGATACCAACAGCAGGATGGTTTCTCAGCAAGTCAGCCCCAGAGGAGAAGCCTGTGTGTCTGGATAGGAATTAGAGTTCCAGGCGCCTGATGCGTGGAGGGGCGTGGGCTCCGCGTGGTAGTCCCTGAGCCCTACAGAATCTTCACCCTGCAGGGACAGGTGTGGGGAAGGGAGCTGCTAGCATGGGCCTCTAAAGGTGGAGCCCAGGGTGCGGGCACTCAGCTGGCTCTATCCCTCTGAAGGCCAGCAGGATTGCCACAGGGAAAAATGCCTGAAAAGCCATGCCTGAGAAATGAGCCTGCGTCTGTCTGTCGCTCCTTGGACAACAAATAGGCTTTTTAACCAAAGCAGGCCTCCAGTCGCCCTGGGGATGATTATGCCAGAGATTCAAGAGCTCCAGGAAGACTCCACGTGACCCATGCAGGCACACCAAGGTGACCTGGGGAGCCCTTTTCCAGCCCTCCCCTACCCCCATTTGGTGAATTAGAGAGGATCCGTAAAAGCTGGAAGGAGGCTCAAGGCTCACATTATCTGTGGATGGTTTGCTACATGTAAATAATAAGAACTTTACGGTGGCAAGCAGATTGTACATTATCATTAGTATCATTTCAGCCTGCTTTATGGCTCCTCAGCTAGTTGGAAACATATTTTTAGTTCTAATATCAAAACCTGTCAGAATTTGTTTTGCTAAAGCGAACAGAACGATACAGGTCAGATCAATTATTATGAAAAATTCAATTACGAAAGTGCCATATGTGGGTCCATAAAAAGGACAGCCGCGGCACATATGGCTGGAAAGCAGCGATGACATCGTGTCCCTGCACGTGAATGACAACCTCCTGCCCTTCTGTCCTTGTCACAGTGGCCATACTGGAAGGGGAAGTCCCCTCACCCACCTCTGGCCAGCCCGTGCTCCCCTGTGCCTCCCAGAACCCCCATCCTCCTGTCACCCCAACCCAGGGGACCTGGAAACCAATTTAATTGTGTTTGTCTGCAGAGGACTTAGGTGACAGGACTTCCAGTACCCCCAAGGGCACTGAGACTTTTAAACAGGAGACAAAGAAACGGGTTAGACAATTAAATAGAAGCTCCCAAGTTTGATTGGATGTCCTACCCCTCACCGGGTGTGTGAGTCAGGGGTAAAGGACACCAGCTCGGGGACCAAACTGGCTGGAGTTAGGTCCCTACTCTACTGTTCTCTCTCTTCATGTGCCAGTGAGCAATTCATTCAGTCCCTCTAAGCCCCGGTTTTCTCATCTGTAAAATGGGGATAATAATGTCATCTCCTTTGTGTACCTGTTGGAAACACTAAATGAGACGATGCATGTCTAAGTAGCTCGGGGGGTGCCTAGTCAACATTTAAAGACTCGATCCACACCCGTTATTATGTTTACATCCTTGAGAGGCAACGGGTTTGGTGGCGAAGTCTATGATTTAAGTCAGGAAATCTGGATCTGCCTCTCGCTCTCCAACTTTGGGTTAGTCAGTTCACCTCTCTGGACCTCCATTTCCTCATCAATAAACTGGGGACAATCACATCTATCTGACCGAGTGGTTCCAGGCTCTAGTGACCTACTGCATGGGGAACGTGTTTGCAAACTATTACGCACTACGCAATCATAACCGAACGTTGTGATCGTCTCCAAGCTAGCCCTGAGGCTCTGGGAACACTGGGCAGGTGCCATCTACATGAGTTTGTCCGGAATACAGACGGTCCAGGCGCTTGGGTGACACCTAAGGGCAGCCTAGGAGTCTCATGATGCAGAGCAGAAATGAGGCACAGAAATGTGGAAGCCTGAACTGCAAAGAGTCTGAGATGTATGGCACAGCCATGTTCAGAAAGGAATGGCTTGACTAATTGTACTTACCGGTGTAGCATCTTTCAAATAGACTGGGTACATATATATATATATATTTTTTTTTTTTAATCCCCCAAATTGATATGTGATAGCACAACTTCCTTTCAGGCCTACAGTCCACAATGGCTTTGTCCTTTGACACCATAACCCAAGAGATCTACATCAGTATGGGGTTGCCCAGACACACCATAATGGCGGCCCATCTTGGGCTGGCCAGACCTTGCCTTGGTGTTTGGCTGATGGAGGCAGCCAGGGATCTGACCGCTTGGCTCCCATCATGGAATTTTTCAACCTTCTGGTCCGCAGCTCTTGGCTAGCAAATACGCTCTGCAAGCCCTTCTACCCTGGTCGTCGTCCAAGGCAAAGCGAGGCTTCCTTCTTGGACTCTCGGGCCCAGGGTGTGTTCCACGTTCTTATCCTGAATCTCCGGCTCCATGCAGGCCTCGGGGACACACAACCAGGAGAAGGGACAGCGAGAGGAGCTCTGGAGAAAAAACGAAAGGAAGGAGGAGGAAGCAAGCCTGCCCCTGCCCCTGCTTTGCCCCTTCAGGTGAAGGAAAGGAAGGGCCTCGTCAAGGTTGCACCAGAATGAGCCCTCTGGGGAGGAAGCGGGTCGGGTCGTGGAGAAGCTGAGGCTTGCAGGCTCCGGGAGCCCCCAGCCCAGCGGGCAGGGACAGCCATGGAGATGGGAACTCCTGGTAGTGACCCCAGCTGGCCTGGGGGCCCTGGACCCCCTCCTCGTTCCCTGCTCTGCTCTCTACCCCGGTTTCCTCTCAGCTGGGGTTAGAGAAAAAAACCACAATTAACACAAAAAAACCCCTCACGTGTGTCATTTCAACATTTTGTTTGCTTGGGGGTGAGGGGAAGTGGTGGCTGTAGCTAACCAGGCACATCCTCCCCTCCCAGCCTCCTGCTGTGCTCAGCTGCCCTCCCTCGGGCCCTCCTTTCTTCCCCACCTCCCCCCTGCAGCCTGCCTGCCTTTCTCCCCTCAGTCCTTGTCCTCCGGCTGCTTTTCCCCTTCCCCCTCTAGGAACCCTCACACCAGCCCCACCCCCACCCTCCTACCCCTGCTCCCCTCCCCTCCCCTCCTCTCTGCTTCCCCATTCCTCCTGATCTCCCCCCTCTCTCCCCCTTCCCTTGTTCCACCCTCCCACTTAATCCCTTCCCCTCTACTCTCTCTCTCTCTCTCCCCTCCACCTCCCCTCTGACCCCCCTCTCCCCTCCTTCCCTCGGCTCTCCCTCCCCCCTCCACCTCCTCCCCTCTGCCCTTCTTCCCCCCTCCAACTCCCCTCTGTTCTCCCTCCTCCTCTTCCCCTCAGCTCCCCTCCCTCTCAGTTCCATCAGCTTCCCTCCTGCTCTTCTAGTCTACTTTCCCTGTCCCCAGCCCATCTCTTCAAGATGTCCTAATGGAGACTTTCTGATTTCTCTTTTTCTGGATTCTAGGACTTTAAAGGTAGTGTAAAATTGCACACATAGCTGTCAGAAGGCCTTGATGCTGGTGGGGAAAGAATAAGAAAGAAGGGATCATGGCTCAATTTGAAACAAGGAGAAGAAGGATAAGGATAGAACGATTTTTATTGGGAATTTTCTAAGAATACAGACTACTTCTCACATTTCTTTGTAGCTTCCACAGAGCCTGGCTTTGTGCCTAACCCACAAAATATACCAAATAAATATTTGCTGACTACGTGAATAAATGAATGGATGAAAACTGAAGCAAAATGTGGTTTTATTTCATTCGAGCTCACGGCCACCGCGTCAGCTGGGTCAGAGAGCAGAGGGGCGCATCTTCCCGGAATCTCGGGATCTTGGAAATCCTCCAGCGAAGGTACTGTGTTCATTCACAATTAGCATAAGCATCATTAAAATGAAAACCCCGCTGCTAGGGTCTGCCCTCTTCAAGGCGCCAATATTTTCCTTATTTACGTTACTAATTTTCGTGGCACGCCCTCTTTTACGAACACAGGTAGAGTCCTAATCCACAGGTCCTGCCCACCACGCGGGCCATGTCTGCAGATGCCCGTGGCAACACCGGATTATTTAACCCATCCCGTTTCGTCCAGCTGGTCCATCGGCTGGATTCATGGAACTCAACCTTCCGACAAATATTTGTCCCCTCCGTTTTTTGCCCGAGTCTCTGTGCTGAGTACTTTACACGGACTGTCTCATGTAATCCATACAACGCTCTGAAGAAGGCACTGGTGTTATCCCAACTTTGCGGACGAGGAATCTCAGGCCCGGGTTGATCGAGTAGATTCATCAGCCACCCCCATTCACCTGTCTCGGGGGTAGCTCCCAGGACATGGAACTCCCAGCTCTCCTAACCAGGACAGTCCCTGGCCAGCTGCCCCAGTTTTCTCGGGACTGGGAAATTTCCTGGGCGTGGAAAACTGGGGCGGTCCCGCGCAACCTGACGAGTCGGTCTCCCTACCCCAGTCACGCAGCTGGTAAGCCCCAGAGTGAGTTTCACGGCGCCCCGTGTCTGACACCAAGGCCCCACTTCTTCCCACCCTGCTCTGTCCGGCCAACCTCCAATCCCACATTTTGGCTCCTTCTCAGATGTCACAGTCACCTCACGCTCCATGCACCCCCCCCCCAAGAATTCTCTCTTCCCCTAAAACCAACTATGGTACCTCCGTACCCATGGAGTGCATCCCCAAAGCACCCTGAGAGTCACTTCCAAATCTCCAGAGCCCTTCCCTTCCTGGTGCTCCCTTCGACCACCGCTCTGGTTCCACATCTTCAGCCTGAAACTCCCGGAGCCCAGAGGTTTCTCTGCCTCTGTGTGTTCACCCGGCACACCACCCTAAGGTGTATTCTCTAGAACACAGGCCTGAAAGAGAATACACGGCATGGCCTTGCAGCTGGCAAGTCACAAAGCCAAGGCAAAGAGGATGAAAAGGCAGAGCTCAGTCTAGTGAGTTCTGGGCTCGGAATCCTGCAGCTGCAGAGAAGGGGCCACTTCTCCGCAGGTCCTCCAAAGGCCGCCGAGCTCGCACCTTCTATACCTCTCTGATTTCCTCCTCGTTCCTGGGTTCTCCGCGTACTTGCCAAAGCACCATCCCTTGAGAAGGCCTGAGTGGACATTTCTCCAAGGAAGACATCCAGATGGCCAACAGACACATGGAAAGATGCTCGGCATCACTCATCATCAGGGAAATGCAAGGCCATGCCACAATGAGATACCACCTCACGTCTGTCAGCATGGCTAAAACCAACAGCACAGGAAACAACGGGTGTTGGCGAGGATGTGGAGACAAAGGAACCCTGTGCACTGCTGGTGGGAGTGCAAACTGGTGCAGCCACTCTGGAGAACAGTATGGAGTTTCCTCAAAACATTACAAATAGGGTCACCCTATGATCCGGCATTTGCCCTACTGGGTATTTACCCAAAGAAAATAAAACACTAATTTGAAAAGATATACGCACCCCTGTGTTTATTTGGAGCATTACTTACAATAATCAACGCATGGAAACAACTCAAGGGTCCATCAATAGATAAATGAATAAGGAAGATGTGATATATACATATACATATACGTATAATCATGAACCATGAGATCATGACCTGAGCCCAAGTTGGATGCTTAAAACTGACTGAGCCAGCCAGGTGCCCCAAGATCTCATTCTTTTTAATGGTTCAGTAATATTCCATTGTATGTCTGTCTGCATATCTCTGTCTCTGTCTCTGTCTCTCTCTCTGTCTATATATATATATATATATATATATATATATATATAGTACTCAACCATTAAAAAGAATGAGATCTTGGAGCGCCTGGGTGGGTCAGTCGGTTGAGTGTCTGACTTCGGCTCAGGTCATGAATCTCACGGTTTGTGAGTTTGAGCCCCGTATCGGGCTCTTTGCTGTCAATTCAGAGCCTGGAGCCTGCTACAGATTCTGTGTCTTCCTCTCTCTGCCCTCCCCTGCTCGTGCTCTGTCTCTCTCTGTCTCAAAAAATGAATAAACGTTAAAAAAGAAGTTAAAAAAAAAAAAAAGAATGAGATCTTCGGGCGCCTGAGTGGCTTGGTCAGTTAAGCATCCAACTTCGGCTCATGTCGTGATCTCACGGTTTGTGAGTTTGAGCCCCACATCAGGCTCTGTGCTGTCAGCACAGAGTCCATTTCGAATCCTCTGTCCCGTTCTCTCTGTCTGCCCCTCCCCCCACCAAAAAATAAAAACAAACACACAAAAAAGAAGACTTTAAAAAGAATGGGCTCTTACCATTTGCAACACCGTGGATGGACCTAGAGAGTATTGTGCTAATTGAAACAAGTCAGAGAAGGATCAGTGCCATAGGATATCACTTACATGTGGTATCTAAAAAAAAAAAAAAAAATGAGTAAACAAACAAACACAAAAGCAAAACCAGACCCATAGATACAGAGATGGTTGCCAAAGGGGGCAGGGTGGAAGTTCAGGGAAAAATGGGTGAAGGGAAGTGGGGGGTCCGGGCTTCCTGCTACAGCAGGAATAAGTCACAGGAAAGAAAGGTACAGCCCAGGGAATACAGCCAGCGGTGTCATAATCATTGTGTGGTGACAGACAGCGGTTACATTTCTGCTGAGCATAGGACAATGCAGGGCTGTCCCATCACTACGTTGTACACCTGCAACTGTGTACAATGTGACTTGTGACAACCGTAATTCAATTAAAAAAGAAAAAAGCAGGTTCCTGGGTGGCTCAGTCGGTTAAGCGTCTGACTCTCTGATTTCTGCTCGGGTCATATCTCGCGGTTTGTGACTTTGAGCCCCATGGCGGGCTCTGTGCTAACAGTTCAGAGCCTCAGAGCCTGTGCTGACAACTCAGATTTGCTTTGGATTCTGTGTCTCTCTCTCTGCCCCTCCCCTGCTCATGCTCTGTCTCTCTCTCTCAAAAATAAACATTAAAACAAAAAAAAAAATTTTTTTAAGAAAAAAGCTCCGCCCCTCGCCTCTCTTGTGCTCCCCTGGGCCACAGAGCAAGTCCAAACTCTAAGACAGCCCAGCTTCCCTCCCTGCCTGTGAACCCACCACAAACCCGCTGGGATGGTCCTCGCAGACGTCCGATGGCCTCCACATTTGCCCCTCTGTTCTGTCTGCCCCCCTTCCGGCCGCCTCCATCACTGAGGCTTCTGCCGAGCACCTGCTGTGGGCGGGGCCTCAGGCAAGGGCATCCATACAGGAGGAAGACACAGCCCCCAAAATGAGTGGCTTTCACCCCGGCTGATGCTCCACTACCCTCGTCCCCTCCTCCAGACCGCTTTTCTTCATGACTTTCCAGAACCTAAAGCTTGCACAATGACTTTCGGCACTTAACTTGTCGAGCTCGTTTTCTCTGGGTCTTGGTTTCCTAATAAGACTGTGGCAGGACCAGAAGGCCTCTCGTCCCGGCACCCACAGCACATCTGGTCTTGCTCGTGATGCCTCCCCGGGCACCCCCCCCCCCACCGAAGCACATACCACCTCAAATACTGAACCACAGCTCAGATTTTTAAAGTTCAATAGCTAAAGAGAACAAGCAATTGACTCGCTTTTCGTTGGTTCAAAGAGCTGCGGATTCCCTAGCACAGGCCCGACATTCCTTACGGGGGCCCGTCCCGGAGTCAGGGAGGTCCAAGGGGACCCCTGCTTCCTCCCCAAACTGAACAGTGGACCATAAATCACATATCCTTGATGTGTGACCTCGAGCAAGTTCATTGCTTCACCGCTCTGGGCTTGGAATCCCGCAGCGGCAGAGAAGGGGCCGCTTCTCGCAGGCTCTCCAAAGGCTGCTGAGCTCGCCCCTTCTATGCCTCGCTGATTTCCTTCTCATTCCTGGGTTCTCCGCACAGCACCGTCTGCTCAGGAGACAATGAAGGCCCTGCCAGTGTGAAAAGTGGAAAGATTCTCTCATTCGTCTTTGTATTAAGTCCCAGGCTGAGAGAAGCTCGTGAAAACGGCTAGTTCACCCGAGATGAAAAACCACACCCTGTAAAAAATAAAAGGGGGGAGGTGGGAGCCGGGTCTCAGGGGCTCCCAGCTCTCCTATGGAGATAAAGCTACTCCAGAAACTTCAACAGTTTGATGTCAGCCCCTCGGAGGGATCCCTGAGCCAGTTACCATCTCAGAGTGAGACGAAGTCGCGGGCGGGCCTCTGAGGAGCCAGCACCAGTTTTGCTCTTTTGTGGGGTCCTCCTCTGGGGGACACACGGGCCGTGAGGTTCCCACTGGCCTCCCCTTGGAGAGCTCCCTTGCAAAGACGAGGAAACCCCAACTGCCTTCCAAGGAGAAAGGCTCTTAATTCACAGGAAACCCTCTTGATCTGCTGAGCCTTTGCCGGGCGTGGACGGGCGAGGGTAGGGCCACAGGCCGGGGCAGAGTCGAACTGCTTGTGAACCCATCTCGAGACTTGGAACGGGTGGACAGAAACCAAAAAGGGAAGGAGGAGAAAAAAGAGAGGTGGATGGAGGAAGGGCCAGCAAACCGGGTGAGTCTAGGGCTCTACCTGGGTGGAGTGGCCAGGAAAACATGTGCATCTTGGCCGCAAAGGGGTGCGGATGTGCCTCCAAGCGCTGGCCACAGCCAGGGAAACTGACCGGGAGGTTTGAGCCGATGGGGTATGAAGTTCTCTTGAAGGTTCGATGCTTTTACGTCGGCTATCTGGAAATGTCTAAACACCGTGACGCCTCCGAGGCGGACGATGACTTTGCCCTATAAATACAGCCCCTGTTCAAGCCATTAAAGAGCGTGTGGACAAACCGAACCGAGAAAGGGAGAGAGCAGGGTCGGACGGCGGAAAGAACCAGATTCCTGGCAACTGAAACATAGTCCTGTAGGAACACGGAGGGTGGCCATGAAAAAGGACCCTTCCCTAGATTGTCAGCGGGAAGGACACAGAAGGAATGACGAGGAGCCCAGTGCAACCTCCCACAGACCATTCTGGGCTGTAAAGCTTCTCTCTTTCTGGGGTTTATGCTTTCCGTTCCATGCATGTCTTTCCGCATACTGACCGCCAAAGACAAGCCAGGCACTGTGTTTGAGGCAGAGATGAAACAGACAGGACCCTGCTCTCTTAGACAGAACACAGACAACAAACAAGGGGAGAAGCACGTGAATGAGTGAGATCGTCTTAGATACCATTAAATAGCCCATGAGCAAAAGAAAGCAAAGGAACGGGATACAGAATGACCTGATTCAGGGACTGCCCGAGAGGGAGGGGTCCAGAAAGGCCTTTCTGAGAGAAGCTTATCTGAACCGAGACAGGGGCAGTGAGGAGGACTCAGCTGGAGAAGGTGCTGGAGAGAGACACCCTGAGCAGAGACAGGACGTGCAAAGGCCCTGGGGAGGGCAGCAGGGCTGGTGGAGGGCTGGGGGTGGAGAAGCAGGTCGGGATGAGGGCAGGGGTGGACAGGAAGGGCCCGCGGGCTCCTGAAGGCCTCAGTGAGGAAGACCAAAGTGGGCAGCCACCTGGTACATCGTGGTGGACTGGAGACTTTCCCCTGAGCTGGGGGGGCCATTTCTCCCAGAACAGAACCCGGAGGGAGCTCGGCCCCCAGAGAGGCAGCTCCAAGAGCCGTGCTTCCAGAGAAGGGCCAGCAGGTGGCTCCCTGAGAAGATGGCCCTCGCTTTCTGCCACCATGGCTGACGCCTTTCCTGTTCTAAGGTAAGAGCACTTTTTCCCACTGAGCAAAAAGCTCCTTTCGCAAACATCCACTTTGCTGGGCTTTGTTTTTAACAAAAGGAGCCCATAGCACCCAGTACAACGGGGCTGTCCAGGTGACTCACTGTCTTGCATACTGATGGGCTCCCAGACAGCTCCCCCCAGCCAGCTGGCCGCTCGGAGCTCCATTCCCAAGCTCCCACTTTTTCAAAGCCCTGTGCTCAACCCGACTGGCTTGGTCACCCTCCTTCCCAGACGGACAGTCCTGGGGAAAAAGTAATGCCAGGCCACAGGCTCAACTCCAGCTCTCCACAGAGCAGTCTTGCCCAGGAAATAATGGCTTCGAGGCGCTTACAGCCCCGGGGGGTGCATACAAGCAGGAGGAACAGAATGAAAGAGGCAGGCACCTGTTTGCTGCTTTCACCGAGATTTCCTCGCAATGGTACGTTTGCTTGTGTGTGTGTGTGTGTGTGTGTGTGTGTGTGTTTAAAGAAAGGCAAGAATTGCTCCAGACCTCTTAACAGCACTGGCCACAGTTGCTCGGTGTGAAAGAAGGGGCTTCAGGGACTGGCAGGCATCAGGAAGCAGAAGGCTACAGGACTTGTCAGGGAGTCTGTGGAATCCATCAAGGGGCCACAGGTCATGATTCAGCAGTTCATTTTGACAGCTTCCACTGGGGCAAATATAAGGTAGACATGACTTTGTATCTGCCTGAGCCCCCCTCCAAAAAAAAAAAACAAAAAACAAAAAAAGAAACCACATCCAGGAAGGGGCCTGGGTTGATTGCTTTCAGCACTGAGGAGGAAGAGAGGCTTGCCATGCTAAGTCCACCTTTTCCCAAAGGGCCACGGATGTCCTTTCTCCAACGTCTGGGAGGATGAAGCAGGACAGGGAGCCCACAAACTGTCGTTGAAGACGTGCTCTGCCTGCCCCTGCTTTGCTGGCAACGTGCGGTGTTTGGACAAGATTGTCACAGTGTTGAGTTGGAGAGCCACCACTGGCCGAGTCTTCCTCTGGCTTTGCTCTGGCCGCCTCTCTCTCCAGACCCAACCTTTCAAATGGCTCCCAGCTGCCTCCACGTTCAGCCGAAAGCCACCGGCCTGGACGTTAGGCCCTTCTTAGCTTGAACCGGCCTCTTGCCCTGGAACGCCTCCCTGGATCTCTTCACACCCGAGAGCATCCACCATCACTGGTTTCCAGAGCACCTGAACTCCCAGCCCTTCCCACCCTGATCACTGAGTGACTGAATTTGAAGTAAATATTTGTTTAGTGTCACCACAGCTAGACTGTTGGGCTCTGCATGGGGAGGGACCGGGTCTTTTCATTGAAGCACTCAAAGGAGCGCTTTTAAATTTAAATATATTTATATTGGGGCACCTGGGTGGCTCAGTGGGTTAAGCCCCACTCAACTTTGGCTCAGGTCTGACTTCAACTCAGGTCATGAATCTCACAATTCATGGGTTTGAGCCCCATGTCGGGTTCTGTGCTGACAGCTCAGAGCCTGGAGCCCGCTGAATTCTGTGTTTCTCTTTCTCTCTCTCTGCCCCTTCCCCACTCATGCTCTGTCTCTCAGAAATGAATACACCTTAACAAGATTTTTTGATAAATAAATAAATGTTTGTGTCTTGCTCAATGGCTGACTGACTCGAGGTTCTGCAGGGATGTTCCATGCCCTGATTTCTCTGGACACACACCTGTGTTCTGTCCACATCTGCCACTCCCTGAGTGGCCTTTACTTTCCTATCTCTGTGACTTTGTTCATGTGATGCCTTCTTCTTGGAGTGTGGATATCCTTTCCATCCCGTTGCAGGACAATTGGAATTACAGAAGGCAGGAGGGTAGTTCTTTTACTGAGATGCAGTTTCACACACTATAAAATTCACTTGTGATTTTTCCTATAGTCACAAGGTTGTGCAGCCATCAGCACTAACTCCAGAACACTTCCATCACCAAATAAACCCCCTACCCATCAGCCACCATTCCCTACTCCTCTTCTCCCCCAGCTCCTGGCGATCACCGATGCGCCTGTTTGTCTCCGTGCGTTCGCCCATTCTAGATATTTCATTCACGCAGAATCATACATGTGGCTTTTCGTGTCTAGCTTCTTCGTTTAGCATAAGGTCGTCAAGGCCCATTCATACTATAGCAGGTGTCACTCCATTCTTCTTCACGGCTGAATCATATGTCATGAGACGGAGGTCCCCCTTTTTATTTCTTCCTTCATCAGTTCATTTGGATTGTTTCCACGTTTGGGCTCTTATGAATAATGCTGCCAGGAATATTTGTGTACAAGCTTTCGGGTGAACATCTGTTTTCAGTTCTCATGTGTATATACTTACAGGAGGAACTGTCGGGTCATGTGGTAACTCTACATTTAACCTTTTAAAGAATCACTGAACTGTTTTCCAAAATGGCTGTACGATTTAACATGCCCACCTACAATGGATGAGGATTCCAATTTCTTTACATGCTTGCCAACACATGCATGTTATTGTCTGTTGTTGTCATTGTTGTAATTACCATTCTAGTGAATATGAAGTGATATCTCATTGTGCTTTGATGTGCAATCCCCTGATGACTAATGATGCCGAGAATTTTTTCAGGTTCATTCTATATTTTATTTACAGAAATGTTTATTCAAATCTTCTCCCATGTTTAATTGGGTTATTTGGGGCGCCTGGGTGGCTCAGTCAGTTGAGCGACCACCTTTGGCTCAGGTCATGATCTCACAGTTTGCGAGTTTGGGCCCCGCGTCGGGCTCTGTGCTGACAGCTCGGAGCCTGGAGCCTTCTTCGGATTCTGTGTCCCCCTCTCTCTCTGCCCCTCCCCAACTCATGCTCTTTCTCTGTCTCAGAAATAAATAAACATAAAAAAATTTTAATTGGGTAATTTGTCTTTCTGTCATCCAGTTGTAAGAATTCTTTATATATGCTGGATGGTAGCCCTTCATTAGATACATGATTTGCAAATATTTTCTACCATTCCATGGGCTGTCTTTTTGCTGTCTTGATAATGTCCTTGAAACACAAAACTCAAAGTTTGACAAAATCCAGTTCACTCTTTGTTTTTTTATGCTTTATGTGCCACATCTAGGAGACCATTGCCTAATCCAAGGTCACAAAGATCTACATCTTAGAAAGTGTTTTTTAAGACTTTCATCGTTTTAGTTTTTATATGTACATATCTAACCAATTTTAGTTTTATTTTTGTTTTTTTTAATTTTTTTTGTTTGTTTAATCAATTTTGAGTTAATTTTGTATATGGCGTGAGGTAGGGATCCAGATTCATTCTTTCACATGTGGTTATCCAGTTTCTCAGGACCATGTGCTAAAAAGATTATTCTTTCCCTATTGAACTGTCTTGGCAAGAAGAAATATTTCTGAGACAACCCTAATGGAAGAGTCTGACACAGAAAAGATGACCACCACACAATAGGAGCTACATCAGTCAGGGGTGCAGAGATTGGCTGGGTGTTTTCACTCAGGACATATTACGTAAAACTTCCAGGAACACCATCTCAGGTCACCTCTTTCTATATATAGCAATGATGCTTAACCTTGTTTAAGGCAAATAAGCCAAGGAAATTGTAGGCTTTATTATTATTATTATTATTATTAGAGAGAGAGAGAGAGAGTGTGTGTGTGTGTGTGTGTGTGTGTGCAAGTGGGGGAGGGAGTCAGAGGGAGAGAGAGACAGAGAGAGAATTTTAAGCAGTCTCCGTGCTCAGCATGGAGCCCAACACAGGGCTTGATCCCACAACCCTGGGATCATGACCTGAGCTGAAATCAAGATTCAGATGCTCAAACTGAGCCTCTTAGGTGCCCCTAAAACTGTGGACTCTTTCACACACATAATGTTCTGCTCAGAATGCTCAGGGATTCACAGACATCTCTCCACCCAAGAAGCCCTTCCACAGACCCCAGGCTAAGAGTCCCTGATCTACTCTCCCTCCCATAGGGTTCATACACCACTGAGACTCCAAGCAACAGCCCCCACAGTGTTGTTTTTTATTTGTCTGTGTGTAGCTCTAGTCTCTCCTTTGAACTGCACATGTCCACTGAATCCCTAGATGTGTGTCCCTACTTCCTAGGCATCTCAAATTCAGCACATCAACTCGTCATGGTGCCTCCCCCAACCCAGCTCACACCCCAACTTCCCTTTCTCTGGTCACAGCACTGTTCTGCTCATCACCCAGGCTCAAATCTCAAAATTATCTTCACTTCTTCTTTCCCTCACCACCCCTCCCCCACCAAACATTCAATCTTCAGTTTATGTAATTGTTCTTTCATCCTGACCAACTATCAATACTCTGCCTGGTCCAAGTTCTTATTCGGAGACCCAGCTGGATACAGTAGATGTCTGTGGCCTTGCGTGCTTCTTGCCATCAGATCCTACACTTTCTAATTTGTCACACACCACATCTATCTGCTGAGAGAACAGTTCTGAACTTCTCACTCTGTGGTTTGAAAATGCTCAGTGGCTTGTCACGGTCCTCCAAACTCAGTACAAACCCACTTGGTCAGGAATTCAAGACTCTCCACTCTCTGGTTCCAACCAAACATCTGGCCTCATCTCCCAAACCCCTCCCCGCAAAGCAGACTCTCTGTTCCAGTCGCAAGTGTCACCACCGACCTTCTCTGCCCCTTGTCTCCACGCACCACCCTGACACCATCCTTAGCGAGCTAACCCTGCCGAGCCTTCAAGCCAAGCCCAGTTGAGGCCATCCCGTGAGGCCTTGCTAATTGCCCCCACTTTCCATCTCTGTGCTACTGTACTTACTTGATGTGACATTTACGCTCACGGTGCCTCTTAGCACATAGCATGGTGTCATGAACAAAACAGTCCCTTAATGATACCGGCCATACTCGGCAGTGATTCTCATACAGGAATGGAAATCAGAATCGCTTGGGGAACTTTTTCAAAGTATGCCACTTGAAACCCAGACTTCTACGTTTTGAAAAGGAATCATCCACTGATGACTCTGATGTATATCGCAAATTAAGAACTCCTTGTCAAAGTCACAAAACTGGCCGCTAATAACAGTGGCTAAAATATACTAAACATTTACTATGTGCCAGGCACTGTGTAGGCACTGATCTCTTTTAATCCTCACAAAAACCCTGTGAGGTGAGCAGCGTTATTTCCCCTTCCTTCAGATGAGGAAATCAAGAATTAAAGAAACCAAATCATTTGCCTACAGTGGGCCATTTATGAGTAAATGAATTAGATGAAATAAAGCTCCCTGGAGGATGTTTAACAATCCATTTAAGGGCACCTGGGTTGGGTGGGGGCTCAGCTGGTTAAGCGTCCACCTCTTGGTTTTGGCTCAGGTCATGATCTCACAGTTTTATGAGTTCAAGCCCCATGTCAGGCTCTGCACTCACAGTGAAGAGCCTGCTGGGGATTCCCTGTCTCCCTCTCTCTCTGCCCTTCCCCGACTCACACTGTCTCTGTCTCTCTCAAAATAAATAAATAAACTAAAAAAAAAAAAAAATCCATTTGAGGAATTTAACCGTGATATTTCAGGAAAATCTATCTACATCCTGGTTTAGTAACTTTGAGTCAATTTCTCTTTTTCCCTAGCTCTGTGACCTTGGGCAAATTACTTGCCCTCTCCAAGCTTGTGTTTCTTCTTCCTTAGAATGAACATAATATATACTTACTGTTGTCGGAAGGATTAAATGAGGTAAATCATGTCAAGTACTGAGTGCCCACACAAAGTAAGTGCTCAGGGGGGTATCTATAATTACCACTGTAATTACTTTTGTTCAAAAGTATGCCTCAAACTGAGACGGCCCTTAGCTCTCGTCAACAATGATGGGCTGAGTCACACAAGAGCTTACCTAAGACACCCTGGGAATGGCCCTCAGTCTCCAGGGTGCCAGAATTAATAAATGGATTTTTACTCAGGCCCTTCCAGGTGTGAGGTTCCGGAATGCAGAGCTAAGCAGGTAGGGTCTCTGCCCTCGACGTCGACGTGATTTACAACTTCGATGATGGAGATCTGGACCACCCCGCTCACAGCCGAGTGTGTCGTTGGCCTGGGGGTCCGTGAGTGTTTGACGAACTGCCTGTGTTAGGATTTTTCAGCCTGAGTTTAGCGGTAGCCCGTTTTTACAACATGAGGTTTTCCTCCCAGACGGCAAAGGTGTGGAGGATACGGAGGCCGCTTGGGGCTTGGTCATTTCTACCGCGGTCTGCAATCTTACCGTTCCCAAACTTCCCTTTGACATGAACCAAACGCAGTCTAGTTCTGCTTTCTTTCCTGCCCAGCAGCACCTCGGGATGGGGAAGGGGGCTGGTTCTCGATTACCGTGACGTGTTCTTCTGCAGCAAGGACATCGACACATGAACTGTTTCTGCTACGGCAGCCTGCATCGGACAGCTGGTGCTCTCTTCATTGAGCACCGGTGTCTACACGGCCTGTCTGGACCCGCAGCGTTCTCCCACCCGCACGCGGTGAGGCCGGACTACTGCCGTCAGTTCCCAGATGAAGAAATGGGCCTCAGAGAGTCTGTCCAACTTGCCCCAGATCACACAGCTGAGGGGTCACGCTGACCTGGAACTTCTGGGGGAGGCTAGACAGCAGGGGTGGGGAAGGGACACCTTCTGCCTTTCTCTCTTCTCTCCACCTCTCACCTGGGATTCAGACACTAGGGTTACAGGCTGGGTAGCTAGCTAGTCACTTTGAACTTGGAAGTCCTGCAAAAAAAGGATGGAAGAGCAGAAAAACAAAAACAGCTGGGCCACTGACATCTTCTTACAACAGCAGACCAGCTCTGGATAGCCTACCTTTGGCTTTGGCTTTTCTTTTCGTGCGTTTAAGATACTATACTTAGGTCTCTGCGTCCTGTAGGTATAAGCTATTCCTAGCCGTTAAACAGCATCATCTACAATTGCACAAAACTGGCTACGATCACCAGTAGAGGCATGGGTTAGCGAATGAAGTCACATCCCTGTAATTGTGCCCGGAGTCACTGTCTCTTCACTCCTGAGAGACACCTGCACTCCCCTCTCCCACATAAGCCATTCAAATGACAATTATAAAGGGCATGGATGCAAATCCGAGGCCCATGACATACCTAACGGCATATGTGCTATGATTAGAATCATACAGAATATCCGTATATGAAGGAAAAGATCAAAATCCAATATACAAATATAATAATAGAAATTGAAGGTTGTTTTTTTTAATCCTATTTTCGGAATTGTTCTTAATACTGTTACTTCATCCTTTACGTTCAAGGATTAAAGACTTTTTTAAATGCTGGGCTTTCCAAGTCGTCACCTTTGTTATTTTGTTACTACCAAACATTCATTTTTGCACGGGGGACAGTAAGAACACACGGTATTGTGTGCACAAGGCCTTTCTCCCTATGACGGTGAGTAGTTTAGCAATAGGAGGAATTCGAATCCGAATTGAGTCACATCCGCAAAACGAAACCTGAGAAGCGAGGGCATCTCCTTGGATTTGGTGAACTCCTGCGGTTATCTGGCTGAGCAGGCAGCCGTAGGCCGTACCCCTTGAGCAGTGAGGTGACACCACAGGAGTGGACCCCCCAGCCCGCAGACCCCCTCCACCTTCAATCAGGGGTGTGCGAGAAACAGGGCTGGTTTCCCAGGCCTGTTCTTTCCTCTCAATTTCTCACTTCCCTTTGGGACAAAGGCCCACGGAGGATCATTCAAGGCTCTGTAGACCCACTCTCTCTCTTTTTTTGATGGCATTTCTTTTTTTTTTTTTAATTTTTTAATGTTTATTTATTTGTGAGAAACAGAGAGAGAGCTAACAGAGTGGAGGAGGGGCAGAGAGAAAGGGACAGGGGATCCCAAGCAGGCTCTGTGCTCAGCACAGAGCCTGACGTGGGGCTCAAACTCATGAACCACGAGATCATGACCTGAGCTGAAATCAAGAGTCGGATGCTCAGCCGGCAGAGCCCCCCAGGTGCCCCAGTCGGGGCTCTTAAAGCTAGCCAACTAGCCAAGGTCACCCTGCAAAACCAGGCGAGTGCAGCTCTTTTCCTCCAGAGCCCGTGGTCTTTCCATTACGCCTGTACTAGTGTCCCCAGCAAAAGCCAAGACACTGGAAAATTTCAGTGTCTCTTCCAGTTTAGGTGACTAACTTCATTTAGGTAAGGAAATACACTGCACTTCGGCGAAAGGAAGAAAGCCACCTAGCCAGAGGAAACAGCACAGCCCAGGGGTTTGTACACTTACCTCTGGGCCCCAAATACCAGACTGGAGTTCAGGCCCTGCCACTGTGTGGCCTTGGGAAAGCCTCAACCTCTCTGTGCCTTAGGCTTTTCATCTGTAAGACGGGGATGAGACCATTACTCCCTGTAGAGCTATTTGGAGGCTTGAATGAGACGTTAGTGGGAACCCAGATTGAAAACCACCCTCTGCAGAAGACTAATTCTTCTCGAGAGATACTGAAGGCGGCAGGTGGAAACAGCATGAGGAACAAGGTGGCCAAAAGTTTGGGGGGGGGGGGTGGCAGTTCTTCTAGTCCCAGGTATTTACAATGCCCTGTGATAAGTCCAAAGCCTACATTACAAGACTAGGATGTACTTCCTTTAGCCCTATTCCTGCTCCAAACATTCGAGTCCAGTAAGCATTCACGCTTTGGGGACTGGCACTCAGCAACGCCTCCCTTCCCACAAACCCAGTAGAACAGCCGGGGTGGGGCGGGGGGGGGGGCGGTTTCTTGAGAAAGCTCGGATCCTGCTGTGTCTTTTTGCTCAGTGTTTCCAAAGCGTCGAGTGGATTTTTCCGTCGGTAACTTGCACGTCGTTCCCACGATTACATTTTCAAGTTGATGAGTAATATTTAGAAGTAGAAGGCTTTCCACTTCTAGTTCCTCTCCCTGTTCTGTGTGATGTGGGCAAGTTAATTAACCTGTCTGGGTTGAGTCTTGCTTTCTACCAGATGGAGAATCATGCATAAGACGGGTAATTGCTACAGCCTCTCAAATATAGCCAGTTGCCCTTTGCTAGAAATGTCATAGCCAGCCCATCCCCCCGCCCAACCGCGAAAAATCACGATAATTAGCAAACTGAACAGTGAGACATATTTACTCACAATTAGAAACCAAAAGACTGAATAAGTCAGTCTGCCTGCAGGGTTATCCCACCAGCCTGTGAATCTCTGAACTACAGCAGCTTAAGAGGGTTTCACTGAAAACCAAGAGCCCGGACACCAAAACTGCATGTGACATGGGCACATGGGAAAAACGGCCATACCTAGAGGAGGATAGATTTCCTCCTTTACCGAGGACGAGGTGCTTAGGAGCACACAGCCAAGGGATCAATCAAGGTCTGAATCAGCCCTGACCCAGCTCAGGTGGATTTCATGGAATAGTAAGAACAAAAAGAGAGAGATTTTCCCGACGCAAAAATGGGGTACTTCATTTTAGAATAAAAGACAGTTCTTAAAATTGAATCCATTTAGTGATGTGAAAACCTCACTACCTTGCCGTCACTTGTCTCGTTTCCTCATGCACCAATGGAAATGCCGTCCCGCGCTGGCACTGGTCCAAGGAGTAGCACTGGGAAAGGGCTGTGTTAGTGGTTCTTCCGTGTGACCCGGGGCAAACGACTCCACTTCCCTGAGGTTTGGTCACCATCCAGGAGATGGAAATAGCATGTGCGTGCCTGGCCCATCTCACGGGACTGTGGTCAAAGGGGACAGAGTAACACACACACACAACAGTTCTGGAAAAGGTGAAGAATAATGTATGTGTTCAGGGTTGTCATTCTTTCTGAACTTCACTTACCCGCTTATGCCCAAACTCCCGGGATTAGATGATTTCACAGCAAAATCGTTCGTTTCGCAGACACAGAAAATGCCAGATGCTCACACATTTTCTCCATGAAGAAAATAAAACATGAATTGATAGTTTGCCACGGAGACCAGGAAGCTGGATCTGTACAATGAAGGAACGTCGCCCGAAAGTCACCTGGTCCTGAGGGATATTTGCTTCGGCCCGTCCTGTGGTTCTGGGCAGGTTTCATCTAGGCCAAGTCACATGCCTGGCCATCTTTGAAAGACTGTTTTTAACGGTTCCAGCAGAAACCTCGCAGACTCAAGACTCAACACCTCCCGGACAGCGTACTTTATTCAGCTCCGTATTCACATTGGGAACAGTGCCGGGAACAGAATGGGGCTCAATGAAAGCAGACTGCGTGACTGAACCCAAGACCTGGGCCCTGGGGAGGCATTCTTCAGTTTAGTCCCTTAACGTTCTCTTCCACAAGCTGGGAGCAAATCTGCTGACTCCTAGGATGGTTAAGGAATATAAAAAGGTGCGGCCACTTTGGAAAAGCGGCTGGGCAGTTCTTGAAGAAGTGAGACATAGAATTACCCCGGAACCCAACAGTGCCGCTCCTAGATGTGGACCCCGACAGAGCTGAAAACATACATTCACACAAAAAGGTGTGCACAGACATTCGTAGCAGCGTTGTTGACGATGACCGAAAAGTATAAACAACCCGACGGCCCGTCAGATGATGACACGAAGAGCAGAACGTGGGATGTCCCCATTGCCTCCAAAGTAAAGAAATGCAGCCTGATTCATACTCCAACCTGGATGGATGAATCTCGACAGCTTTATGTGACGTGAGTGAGGCCAGACTCAACAGGCCACACGTGGTGTGATTTCCTCGCATGAAATGTCCAGAATGGTCAAATCCACAGAGAAGAGAAGTAGATTCGTGGTTGACAGTGGGTCAGAGGATGGGGATCAGAATGAACGATTCACGGGTGTGGGTTTCCCGGGAGCCTGGATGGTTCAGTCGGTGAAGCGTCTGACTCATGATTTCGTCTCGGGTCACCATCCCGTGGTTCGTGGGTTTGAGCCCCACATTGGGATTTGTGTCGACAGTGTGGAGCCTACTTGGGATTCTCTCTCTCCCTCTCTCTCTCTCTTCCCTCACCTGTTCACTCTCTCTTTCAAAAATAAAATAAACTTGGGGCGCCTGGGTGGCTCAGTCGGTTAAGCGTCCGACTTCGGCTCAGGTCACGATCTCACTGTCCGTGAGTTCGAGCCCCGCATCAGGCTCTGTGCTGACAGCTCAGAGCCTGGAGCCTGTTTCGGATTCTGTGTCTCCCTCTCTCTCTGACCCTCCCCCATTCATGCTCTGTCTCTCCCTGTCTCAAAAATAAATAAAACGTTAAAAAAAATTTTTTTTAAATAAATAAAATAAACTTTAAAAAAAAATTGGATATGGGTTTCTTCCTAGGGTGGTAGAAATGTTCTGGAATTAGATAGTGGTGATGATTGTATAACAGAGTAAATATACACTAAAAGCTACTGACATGCACACTTAAAAATTGTGGATTTTGTGTTACGTGAATTATCTCAATGCAAAAGAAATAAATAATTGAAGTATATGAGGCTGTAAGACACAGGAACGTTAGGACGGGTTGGTGGAACTCTATTTGATTGAATCAGCCTTAAAAAAAAAAAAAAAGTTAGTTCCCTAGTATGCCTCCTCATCTTTAAAAAGAACCTTTTATTTAAATTTGTGTCCGTAAATTCACTTCTTTCACCTGGTAGATAACACACACTCGACAAATGCCCAATGAATGAATATGTATGAGAACCTCACATTCAATTTCCTAATAGACAAGATTTTTAAAAATACTTATAGCAGGAAAGCCTGGCGGACTTTGTTCCCCAGATCGTAAAGGATCCGTATAGTGGTCCAGCTAAAAACTAAATAAGCATCAGCATCCTTGACGAGGGCGTCCTTGAATCTTCATAGCACGGGAGTTTTACTCCACGAACCATTTGCATCAGGAATTTCTAAACGTTGAGATGCCTTCGGTCACGTCAAGTGAAATCTTGAAACCTAAACGTTCTCAGAATAGAATTAACGGGATTTCCTTAATGGTAAAGCCAATCTGTCCCTACAGCACACTTAGGTAGAGGACACAGTGACAAGCGGGCTGACTCTAGCCAGGAAGAGAAACTCCCAAAAGATTTGGCGTAATGGTATTGAAGGACGGAGTCTCGAGAGCAGTTCCGACCGCCCATGAATTGTGTTTCTAACGAATATCTGAACTGGGGCTGCTCGGGCCCTCCAGCATTTAGTAATCCAAATAAACCACATCCTGAATTTACAGAGGAGGAAATCAAGAACCAGGGACCCCAAGGGACGAGGCTGAGACCACCCTGCTGATGAGGGTCCGAGTGGAGCCTAGAACCCAGACTTTTTCATTTCTGGTTTTGTCCTTTCCTGCTGCTAGAAATCTATGCCTCACGCTGCTCTCAAACCACCTGGGACGTGCTGAAAACACTTTGGAATTTCAATGTGGCGAAGGTGAACCGTAATGGGTTTCCTCCAGATTCACAAATTTTATAAATACCATAAATGAAGGTTTGGCCCCATTTCAGCAGGAAAAATATTTTCTGCTTGCCTCTAGGCTCCTCACCCTGTCACTGATGTTTGGAAGTGTTTGCAAAGTTACAATTCCTCCCATAAACTGAGCTATCCCCTTCAGGTGGGCAAATTCATCCCTGGACACACAACTCCAGTGAATGCTACCCTTTCTTCCAGTTGGTGAGCGGGGAGGAAAAAAGCCAGCTTGGACTTCAGACTTCGCCAAGAACAAGTCATATAATTTATAGCAGAACTAAGGAAGGTATAATCTGCAAATTGGCTGTGTATTTATTTTTCTAAGACATAAGTGAAGTGTTCTTGGGAGGTAACACCACATGGCAAAGTGTTCGCTCTTTTGGAGGCAGTGGGGGAAGAAAACAACTCCATGAGGAGAGCAGGGCAGGGGCCAGTGTGGAGGACAAGTGATTGGCTTTGCCTGCCCAACGCCCATGTTGCCGTCTTTTTTAAATTTTTTTTTTCAACGTTTATTTATTTTTGGGACAGAGAGGGACAGAGCATGAACGGTGTAGGGGCAGAGAGAGAGGGAGACACAGAATCGGAAACAGGCTCCAGGCTCTGAGCCATCAGCCCAGAGCCCGACGCGGGGCTCGAACTCACGGACCGCGAGATTGTGACCTGGCTGAAGTCGGACGCTTAACCGACTGCGCCACCCAGGCGCCCCACCATGTTGCCTTCTTTTGATAAAAGTGCAACTTTTATCGAATTTTCCTCTGGAGAACACCGACCCCTCTCAGTCCGTGAAACTGGGACAAAAACTGAAATTTACCACCCCCTCCCCCAACGAGACTGGCCAGAAAATTCCACCCCTGCCTCCAACTGTGATTGGCTCAGGGACGGCCATGAGGGAAACACAAGGCAGTGAGACCCTACCGCCAAACTCCCACTGAACATTCTGGGAAACAAAGCTCCACTGAAACTTAAGACTCCCGCCACGAGAGCCACTAGAAGCTGCCATCCAGAGAGCCTAACTCCAGGTGAAGGCACACAGAGCAAGAGCAAGGTAGGCAAGAGGAAACCTCCGTGGACACCTGGATCCTGCCCTACCTGAAGCGAGAAATGTCTGGGCCTTAGTCACATCAGCCCTGTTTGCATACACGAGCTGCAGTTTGGTTTCCGTTCTTTGCCGTGTAGACGGACGATGCCCCGCGGTCGTTACACAGGCTCACAAAACACACCAGGGAGACGTGGATCCTGGTGCGGCCACTCTAGACGTGAGACCTTAAGCAAGTTACATAAGCTAAGTTTCAGTTTGCCCATCTGCGAAATGGGGGCAACAGTGTCCACGGCTGGGAGCGACGATCGAGAATCTATCCAAGGCACATGTTACGGTCGCTGCCACGGTCAGCGCCCCACACATTTGAGCTCCAATTTCTTTAATGACCAAACTATAATCAAAAGCAAGACCTAATGCCTGCTCCTGCAAGAGTCAAGTTCCTACGGTATTATGTCATTTCTGCTAAGCTTCACGGGTATGTGAGGGAAACTTGGTGTTTCAATAGCTCATAGGAAGGAGGCCCGGGAGTCGATCTGAGCGGCAGAGTTACCATATTTTCTCACGTGTCTACACAGTTTGAAATGATACAGAAGAAAATGCTCGTGGTACTATACTAAGAGATAAAGAAGGCTATACTATAGCCCGTGCCTTATTTGACAACTAGGCTCAAAGGGGAAAAAGGCAAAACCAAATCTTTAAAGCGATGCACGAAAACTCCTGGAGAAGCTGCAATAAAAAGAAAGAATAGTGACTCTTGCCCGATAGATCTTCTCTCTTTCTATTTTTCTCTCTTTTCCAACTGCATTTCCATGAGCATTGACTATGCTTGGGTTTTGAAGGCTTTATCATCGGTACGTGCAATGGCCACATCATAAGTCTTCCAGAATGTGGGTTTAAGAACTGGAGAATCATGGGGCGCCTGACTGGCTCAGTCAGTAGAACATGTGACCCTTTTCTTTTTTTAATTTTTTTAAACGTTTTTATTTATTTTTGAGCCAGAGAGAGACAGAGCATGAGCAGGGGAGGGGCAGAGAGAGAGGGAGACACAGAATCCGAAGCAGGCTCCAGGCTCCGAGCGGTCCGCACAGAGCCCGACACGGGGCTCGAACTCACGGACCGTGAGATCATGACCTGAGCCGAAGTCGGACGCTTAACCGACCGAGCCCCCCAGGCGCCCCTAGAACATGTGACTCTTGATCTTGGGGTTGTAAGTTCAAGCCTCAGGTTGGGTATAGAGATTACCTAAAAATAAATAAGCAAAAATCTTTTTTTTTTTTTTTAATTGGAGGATCACATTAGAGGTAATTAGAGGCATTCAAGGTGAAAGAGACAAAAGAGACCATTTTATCCACTCTTCTATGTTGCAGAGGCAAAACCTTGCTTACTTCCACTGGTAGCATGGAGATTACAACACGACCTTCCTTGTGATTCGGAAAACTCCTTGAGGGAGACGCTAGTGATTGGACCGCATCACCCAGCTGGATTCCCCAGGTCTTTCAAGGACCCCTTGTAGGTCACCTTCTCCAAACCTCTTTCCTTGGGCAGCAACGTGCAGAAGTCCTCCCAGCTTTCAGTTTCCATTTTGCTGATCTTTGCTTCCATTTTTGCCATTATTGATGATTCTCCAGGTGTGCCTACATCTTCTTTATTAGTCACTAAGTTCCTTGAAAGGGGATTTGTGTCCTTTTCATGTCTGTACCTGGAGCATGTGACAACCACGCTTCGGTACATAGTAACCACGTGACAGATGCCTTCTGAGAACGGGGCCGTCGCTTTGTTTTCCGGCCAGTGGAACCATATTGGCGTAGTTTGGGAATGGGACTGAATGGCACAGACACGGGTGCCATCACCGCAAGGAAAACGGCACTTCCTGGCCCCGTTGCAAGTGGGAGGGACTGTGTGATGGGTCTGGGCCCGAAGACTATAAGCAGAAGTGATGCGTGTCACCTCCGTGCCGGGGCAGTGAGGAGCCCTTGTGAGAACCCCCGTTTCAGCCTCCCTTGCCTCAGCCTCCCAGAAGCCACATGTTGAAGAAAAGGGAGCTTAGGAAGTCGTCATCGCACGGAAAGGAGGTACACCAGAGCCACTGGACTCACATGGGGCTTTGCGTGAGCCAGAGAGAGACGTCTTTGTTACATGAAGTCACCAAGACCTGGGGGTTCATTTGTTGCTGCGATGTAATTTAGCCCAACTAGATAATCACCAGACTAAAACGCAAACCTTGTCATGGGGGCTGCTCATGGTCCTCTATTCTTTATTCCTTACTAACAAAATCTTGGGCAATGTGCCTAACCGGAAAATCACATTGCATTACCTTACATTACATTATACTACATATCACCTACAGGTGGCCAACAGGATTAGAAGTTGTTAATGAGTTTTTCACGAAATCCTCCCTCTTAGTGCCTGATAAGAACTCACACTTAATGACTGGTGCTCCAGCAGCCACCTTGGACCACGAGGAGTCCTTAACCACAGAAGTCACCAACTGAGGGTGGCGAGAAGAAAGACAGAAGGAACCTGGTTCCCCAAGGACACTGTGGAGCCCTTACTGAGCAAAGGCTGCCCCGTCTTTGTGCTTTTATTTAAGAGAATTAAACCTTTATGTGTTTAAGCATGGTAGCTACATGTCTGCTCACAAACAAACGTAATCCTTGATGGGTACGGATCTCATACTAGATATACTCCAAAATGGTATCCCCGTCCTGAACAGTGAACAAGAGTGGCAAAGGGGCACCATCCAGCACCCAAGCCGAGCTGGAGAGGAGCAGTGTTTTATTCCACTCTGCTTTGATTTTCTGAGGAACCAAAGGGGAGGGGGGGAGGGGAATGTGACCTCTCATTAAATCGTTTCTAAAAACGCTTTTCTCACACGGGCAAATTCTGAAAGCAACGGAACCAAAATTACATTTTCCCAACATAATCGTACATACCGGAACTGGGAAAACGTGAGAGGGGTGAGGCTTTGTCAACGTTAAAAGTTAAAAAGAGCAGCACATGAGTATTTCAAGTCAAATTTTTATTTTGTTAAAAATAACAAGAGTATTTCACATGGTTAAGAAGAATTTTAAATGGGAGGCATCCTTCAGGGAGCAGCTGAATTTTGAGGGACTAGGGGAATTAACACATGGGAGACCTTAAAAGCAGGTTCAACGACACATTTTTTTTTATTATTGTTCTTAGTGCTAGTGATTCTCTTGGGGGTTCGTCTGCCTTTAATCAAGTTTCAATATGAAGGTGTCTGCTATTACTTTAATAAGAACTGACACAAAAATTACAACAGACTCCAAAGAAAAGACCCAATAATATTCAGGACCATCAAGAGCGTCTTTCTTTTCTGCACCTCTTTCTGAACCAAAATGTTCACTTCATCTCAGCAACACGTCTCTCAAAATTGGGATTTTGGGGGGCACCTGGGTGGCTCAGTCGGTTAAGTGCCCAACTTTGGCTCAGGTCATAATCACGTGGTCTGTGGGTTCAAGCCCCGCGTCAGGCTCTGTGCTGGCAGCTCAGAGCCTGGAGTCTGCTTCGGATTCTGTGTCTCCCTCTTTCTGCCCCTCCCCCCACTCGTACTCTGTCTTTCCCTCTTTCTGAAAAAGAAAGAGAGAAAGAAAGAAAAAGAAAGAAAGAAGAAAGGAGAAAGAGAGAAAGAAAGAAAGAAGAAAGAAAGAAAGAAAGAAAGAAGAGAGAAAGAAAGAAAGAAGAAAGAAAGAAAGAAAGAAAGAAAGAAAGAAAGAAAGAAGAGAGAAAGAAAGAAAGAAGAAAGAAAGAAAGAAAGAAAGAGAAAGAAAGAAAGAAAGAAAGAAAGAAAGAAAGAAAGAAAAAAAATCTGGGGCGCCTGGATAGCTCAGTTGGTTAATCATCGGACTCGATTTTGGCTCAGATCATGATCTCACAGTTCATGAGTTCGAGCCCCACTTTGGGCTCTGCAACGGACAGTTCAGAGCCTGCTTGGGATTCTCTCTCTCTTCCTCTCTCTCTCTTCCCCCATCCCCAGCTCTCTCTCTCTCTCTCTCTCTCTCCCAAAATAAACTTTAAAAAAATTAAAAATTAAAAAAAAATTATTTGAAACCATGAAAATCTGCTCCTCTGGTCATGGGTGCAAATTCCCCTTTCTAAGGGACACGACTCATTTCTTCGTGAGACTGGATGCTCCTTCTCCGTGGCCAGTGGGGAACCCAAAAGGGCAAGTGTTTCCAACATCAAGCGTTCCAGGCCCCCTGAGCTAGCGAAAACTGTAAACACAGGGCAACAAGCACACCCCCAAAAGAAAAGACTTCGTTATCGGCCTTGAAATGTAACCGCTGGGAGGGCACACGTCCAGGGTGAAATTTCCCTGGGAGCCTTTCATCTGCCTGTTTTCCTAGAAAACACTGTAGCGCGTGAGCCCTTTTACACGCTACCCTCTCGGTCATCCAGAGCTGGGCTCACGACCCAGCGGCAGTTTAAATCTTTTACTGAATATGACAAAACATCTTTTCAACTGGAGCCACGTCGTTTCTAAAATAATCCTCATTTCAATACCAAGCTTTTCAAGTGACAAAGGCTAGAAGTCCCAGGATTCGTTTAAAAAAATTGGAAGGACTTGGGCGTCCTTAATGTTTGTTATCCCCAAGCCCGGATTGCCTAGAAATATTACAAGCCAAGAATAAAAACACACAGGCCTGAGTTCCCCCGACTGTAGCCGCTTCCAGCCGTGAAAACTGGGGTGACTCACTCCCCCCGCTCCGCCCCCCGCCCTCAGCCTGGGTTTCTTCGCCTCTGAAATGGACGTGATGGTCCCAAACTCATGTGACCGCTCTGAGCTTTGAACAAGCAAAGCCTATGAAGCACTTAACTCCGTGCTCAGCCCATAGCAAACACTCAATGAACGTGAGCCGTAGCTGACACAGCCCTCGGTTTCCTTAGCTGACAGAGGACTCTGGGAAGAGTCATTGGAGAACCAATCCAGAAGTTTGTGGAAGGGTTGCCAGATACAGACGGCCCCCCGGGCCCCTGCGGGGTTTGGCCATTCTGAGCAAAATGCTTGCTCCCCGTGGGCGAGTCAGGCACACGGCCTGCAGATCTGGGCTCTTTAAGGTCCGTCCGCAGGAATTTAAAACTGGGAGACTGACGCTGATCCTGAATGCATCCACCGTGCCGCCCAGAGTGGCTAAATCCTTTACGATAAACTGTTCCAGACTGCAACCTTTTATCCCCTACCAGACACGCGTAAAAATGAACCCGTGCGGGGGCGCCTGGGTGGCGCATTCGGTTAAGCGTCCGACTTCGGCCAGGTCACGATCTCGCGGTCCGGGAGTTCGAGCCCCGCGTCGGGCTCTGGGCTGATGGCTCGGAGCCTGGAGCCTGTTTCCGATTCTGTGTCTCCCTCTCTCTCTGCCCCTCCCCCGTTCATGCTCTGTCTCTCTCTGTCCCAAAAATAAACGTTGAAAAAAAAAATTTAAAAAACAAAAACAAAAACAAAACAAAACAAAACATTAAAACATAAACACCAATTGGAGTGCCATCTGACATAGTCTCACAAACCTTCCACTGGTACACTTTAAGAAGCATGGGTGTAGGGGCGCCTGGGTGGCGCAGTCGGTTAAGCGTCCGACTTCAGCCAGGTCACGATCTCACGGTCCATGAGTTCGAGCCCCGCGTCAGGCTCTGGGCTGATGGCTCGGAGCCTGGAGCCTGTTTCCGATTCTGTGTCTCCCTCTCTCTCTGCCCCTCCCCCGTTCATGCTCTGTCTCTCTCTGTCCCAAAAATAAATAAACGTTGAAAAAAAAAAAAAATGAACCCGTGCGTGTGTGTGTTAAGTAGCACTTCCCAAAAGAACGGTGACTCTGGATGTCGGAAGACTCTAGGACGAGAGAAATCGTCCTGGAGAAGTAGGGCTAGGGAAGCGTTCCCTACAGAAAGACGACGGGACCAGGGTTCTGAGGGACGAATAGACGTTAGGTAAGTGGATGACAGAGAACACGCCTTGGGCCGAGGGAAAGGTGGTAAAGCCGCGGAGGCGGTAATGAGCGGGCGGGGACAGCGGGCGGGGAAGAGAGCTGTGTAGAGCGATGCAGGGATGAGGCGGGAGGGGAGGCTGTGGCGGGACGAAGGGCAGGACACCACCCAGGAAGAGCGGGAGCCGCTGGGTCATATTCGGCTTTGTCTCTACAGGACCGAACCCGGCGCCGTGTGGCGCTCCGTCACTACCTGGGAGTGAGTCCGTAGATCCGCAAAGGAAAGAAAGTGGCATTTCCAGAGGATTCACCTGGCTGGGGGCATCGGAGGACAAGGACTTGAGGCTGGCAGACCACGTGAAAGGATTGGAGATTGGCTGCGCTAGTGGAAGGAAGGAGAATCCCAGGTGCTTGACGTTCGGGGCCTGGCTAATGGCTGAGACGACAATGAGGACAATATCATAAGGAGCAAGGGTGAGGGCAGGGAGGTGAAAGTTCCAGTCCAGTGCTGTGCGTTTAAGGTGCTGGGAAGGCAGCCACGTGCAATCGTCCTGCCCTCATCTGGAGACCGACTAGGAAGGATTTCATACGGATGGAGTCCTCCTTGAGGAGACAGTTGTCGTCCCCAGGCTCTAAAGCTTTTGCATTACATTTTTTTTGTTTTTCTTTAGATAACATTGTAAACTTCTGTTAAGCTCTTCGCCCAGTATATCCCGAAAAGCTGAGATTCAGAAAACAACGCGAATGATTTCCAGTCTGGTATCGCACTGCTCTCCTGCGTGAAAGCGCTTCCTGGGGGCTGTTTGTAGAGCCTGGCGCTCCAAACGCAGCCACGTCGGGATGGCCCGGGTGCGGGGCCCCGGCACCCACATCCTCAGTTTGCTCCTGACGTCGCTCTGAGGCTCGCTGGAGCCTAAAAATCGCTGGCGGGGGGCGGCGGGGGGGGGGGGGAGCCTCCCGATATCCTATCTACATGCCTTTCAACCCACCCCCACAGAAGGCAACCCAGGATGAGCTCCTAGGTGCCGATCCCTGAGCGAGCCGCTTAATTTCCAAAGCATTTGTCTCTCCAGGATGTCCTGATCTAAAACAGGGGAATGACAGAAGCACTGTTGGGCGGGGTTCCTTTGATGATGTGCATTAATACGTAGACAGAATGAGCTTCCTTGACTCCGGCGCTGTGGACAGTGGCTCGGGAGGGGACTGTCCTGTGCAAGTGGGACTCTTCTCTGCACCCCTGGCCTCTGCCCACTCCCCACGGTGACAGCCAAAATGGCTCCAATATTGCCAGATGTCTTCTGCAGGAGAAATCACCCCTCTGGATGAACAGTGCTGTCCCTTGAACATTTGCCGGAAGTCGTGCTGAATGCGATGTTCATTGGCTCCGTGAGCTCCCGGCAACTCAACGAGAGACGTGAAGAAAGTGGGGTTCAGAGGGGTAGATACCTCGCCTGAAGTCACTCGGCCAACAAATCACAGAAAGGACCTCCAGTCGGGCTCGGCCTGACCCTTGCCCCAAGCTTTTTGGAGCCGGCACGTTGCCAGATGGCCACCATCTTGAGTGGTGGCCACTGGGGAAACCGCCCTGGTCACGCCTCTCCCCACGGGTGAGAGAGAATTCGAAGTCGCCGGCACCCCAGTGCCCTAGCATCATGGGATTATACCGCCTCCTGCCCCGAATCCTGAAATCCCGCCATCTGTGGGTTTCGCCCTACGCCACGAGTGGCCTAAACTTCGGTTGAACAGAAGTAACACCTCCCACTCACCTCACTGTCTGGGTTAAGGCCCTCCCCTGTGCATCCGTCTGTCATGGGCAGACCACCCCAGTGGTCCCTTTGTCTCCTTGTGAGTGCCCTCTCCTGGGACCATAGATTCCCACACCTGTTTCCATAATATAAACACGGACATAGGGGCGTGCCCTGTGGGCACCGTTTCTCGAATGAATGAACGACGAATGGGCTCTGTCCACTGACCCTCTGAAATGTACGCATCAGGGCTGGCCTCTGCTTCACTCTTCTGTTCTATGAGCGCATGGAAGGGGCCACGGGCTTCCAGGAATGTATGCACCTGGTTTATCTAAATCGGAGCCCTTCAGGCTGGCATTTCGGCTGAGATTATCTGAAGAACGACTGTCCGAGAGTGTGCTGAGAAGTCAGAACAAAAAGACAAGCAGTTTCAACTCCCAAACATGCCTTCCCCTGCTTGTTGACTACATCTCAATCTACCTCATCATTTACAGCGTCAGAGCTCTGGCCTTCATATCAGATGGACGTGAGTTCGAATCCCTGCCCCACCGCTCACTGTGTTTTGGGGCAACACATCTTACTGCTTTGAGCCTTGATCCCCTCATCTGTAAAATGGGGATCAAAATAACCATATCACGGGCACTTGGGTGGCTCAGGTGGTTAAGCATCCGACTCTTGGTTTCAGCTCCAGTCATGATCTCATGGTTTCATGAGTTCGAGCTCCGCGTCCAGCTCCATGCTGACAGTGTGGAGCCTGCTTGGGATCCTCTGTCTCCCTCTCTCTCTGCCCCTCCTCCACCCGTGCTACCTCTGTCTCTCTCGAAATAAATAACGTTTAAAAAAATATATAACTACATCATAGGGTTTTTGCGACCTTCAAGTGCATCGAGATACTAAAATACTCGGAACCGTGTCCCGCATGCATGAGCACTGTTAGTAATAATCTGTGTATTGTCTTTTATAATAAGAAAGAATTACATAACTGCAGTAGGATGTTAAAGTAGAAATTTGGCCAAGCGAGGCACGTTTCAAAGGGACGCGCTAGATAAAATGCACGTAGGAAGAGTTCGAAAGAGTACAGGGGTTGTTATTCACTCCTTGGGCCGCCGAGTTCATTGCTATCATACAAACGCGCCACGTGCACTTCACAGGATGCAAAGATAACCCGCTAATGACAGTTGGGCTGTGCGGACACTGGGTACAAGGGAGGAAAGGTAGAAGAAAGAGATTACAGACCCGCATTTCACACAGAGGCCGGCCAGCCAGTGAGAAAAGAGTGCAAGGTGTGATCCGTGACCCAGGACTTCCTGCCATGATGCTGACGCCACAACGCACACCGTTTACAGCACCCAGGGTGTCCCCTTCCTCCCTGAAGTCCGGGCTCTCGGGCCCCACCTGGGGCCGACACGGGTACTCGGGGCCTTTTCTGCTCTGAGCCCCAGTCTTCCGAAAACCCAGGTAGGGAACGTCATGCAGAGTGCTCATTTCAGCAGCTGTGAAATAGAAACTTTCAAAAGATACAGCTCATGCTTAACCGCACAGCTTGTGTCGTTTCATAATTCTCAACTTTCGTAACCGCGTTTCCCGGGTGTAGCCCGCATGACGAAAGAGCCGTGCAATTTGCTCAACACGGTCAGAGGAGTCAACAAGGTGTTGAGATGCACGGAGTCGATTTTTGAAAACTCCGCCGGGTGAGTTTGAAATCAGTTGAAGAATACGGGGAGGGGCTGCCTTTCATGTACTCAAAGTTTCGCTTGAATGTCCGCCCTGCACCCCGTCCCGGGGCCACCTCCTCTCTACGTGGGCCTTGGAGACCCCTCTCCTGTTTCCCGAGTCTTCCCTGGAGTCGCCTGACCACCTCCTGGGTCCCACCTCCCTTGTGTCTTCAATCAGACTATTTCCCCCACGGCCTGGAGAAACAGCTCAGGCCTCGTCTGTTCCAAAAATAAAACTAGAGACAAAACAAACTACAAGAGAACTCCCTCAGCCCCACTCTCCCTCAAGGACATCCTATTTCTCACCTTGTACCGCCTCCCAGGGCCTGGCGGACGCGCATCTGGGGCTCCATCAGAGCCACGCGTGAAAAGTCTTTCCTAGGCCCACCTGTAACGGTGACGAATTTGTATTTCCCAGGTTCCCTCCGGGTGACCAGCACTCTGGTCCACCACCCCCCGCCCCCCACCCCCGCATCCACATCATCACCGCAAACACCTGTCACGCTGACTCACTCACTGCCGTTCTCTCGGGGTGACCGATGACTTCGTCCGATGGCCCCCTCCAGTGCTTATTCTCAAGACTCCTTCTTGGCCTCTCTGTGGCAGCCAGGAAGGGGACAGGCTCCACTTTCGTGGCATCCCCTTCAGCCTTCTCTGCGGTGAGCCTTCTGGCGATGCCGTAGCAGTGGGTCCGCCCCCTCCCGCCACCTCGACACCTGTGGCCGAGAGCGTGATGCCGAGGGTGCTTTGCGGCGGCTCCAGCCTCGGAGACCTCACGTGGTCGTATCATCTTAATGAGCCTTGAAAGTGACTTCCCAGCACACTGGTCCAGCTCCGACTGCCCGGTTGAACGGGACAGGCCCCTCGTTCTGTATTCCCATCTTTCACTTCAGCCAGTCGAGAGTCGACATTCGCCCCAGAGTCATGCCCCTTCCGGAAATTCCCTCTTGAGTGGACGGCATCGTTTCTCCAACGATCTCTCCTCACGACCTTGGAGCGTCTCCTGCCTTCCCTCCCCTTTGCCCCACGTGTTCACGCTTTGGGATTCTTGTTTTGTAACTTACCAGCATGACCTCTTGCGCGGCCCCCTGTGCACCAGTCACCTCCTCTGCCTGACACACCCCCCCCCCGCCCCCACCGGCTCATCTCCCTTGACGTCCCAAACCTTCTCACTCTCTCGCAAAGCTTCAGGCCACGTCCGCTGGCCACTGTTCACCTTGATCTTCTGTGCTGTCCACGTCGCACTCCCCACTTGCTGCCTCGCTGTGCTAGTTTTCTCACACATTCCGTCCCAACCGCGGTAGGATGAGTGGTTTCTGAGAGCGAAGGACCTGTTTCTCATCTCTTTAAATCTCCACGTTGTGCTATTCCTACGTTCAATAAGTATAACCAATCACGATGATAGAAACAAAAGCTTTTGCCATCGCGGGAGCACGAATTATTTGCACCAAAGGTGAGAGGGACTGGACTCCGCTCAACGGCTAGAACAGCTTCGGCGTCCCTATTGGCATAACATGCGTGAGGGCTTCTCTTATTCCAGGCCAGGGTTCCCAGCCGTCATGTCACAGCTCAGGAGGGTGGGGACCCCGGTGTCAAGGCAGACACCCAACCCAGCTGTGTTGGCAAGCGCTGACTCCCGACGTGGCTTGTGGCCCAGCTCTCTTACTCACCTGTCTCTGTCTCTTGCGCTGAGGTGCCCACCCAGCCGGGCAGACCCTTCTTCCCTCTTCCATTTCCTGCCACCCCCATCGGTGCAGGCAATTGAGAGCCGAGGGACTAGGTCCCCGCCATCAATTTAAAACGGGCCACCAAATGCGAGGGGAAGGCACGGTTGTGACCCAAGTTGCCCCTGTGGGGGCCAGAAGAGTGAATGAGAGGCAGCTGCCAAACTTTGAGCATTGTCCCAACCACCGGAGGCCAGGGTCAACCGGTCCGACCACATCCAGCATGACAACAGTGCCTCCTATATGAAGAGGTCCCAGAACTCTCGAGAAGACTCCTAGAGCTGGCTTTCCAACAGGATGTGCTTGTGACCCCTCCCACTGCCTCATAACACGCCCCTGCATGCAGACAGAGGACCAAGCAAAGTGACTAGTTCGTACTAAGGCGGCTGTCTCAGCCACTGTGTCACAGACGATGCAATTGCTAATCCTCTTGGAAGCAGCAAACCAGTGCCCTTGGGCAGGAGCTTTGTAGCCATTATTATTTACACTTTTTCTGTATTTTGACGAACCTTTCTACAATGCATGCATTACCTGTACAATTGCAAAGAAGAATAATATGCAACATTATAATAATTCAGGGGAAAGCCTCTACACGTAGAATTCTTTTCAGCCGTTAGCATCAACTATTCTTGTCGAGGCAGGTGTTTACCTTTCGGCTTGGGAGATCTGTTTATGCCGGGCAACCTGGCGCCCCGGGTCTTTAAACATTCTCTAGCCACGCATGCTGAGGAGTGAAGTGTTGGGAAGCCAGGGCCACAAACTGCCCCCAGAGTTTTCCACAACAGAAGTAGAAATGACTCGGGGCAACGGTGACCCCCCCCCCCCCAAGAGCGGGAAAGACGTTTCAGACAGACGGACTGCGCATGCTGGGCTCAGCCTGTCAACCTTAACATGTCACCTTGTGGATGTCTTGTGGAAACAGACTCTGTTTACCGCCCGTGTGGGGGTGCCTGTCTTTGAGCCCCTAATTTAGACAGTGCTTAGGATAGAGGAGTCAAATGAGTCAGATAGATTTCTGGAGAACTCCCTAAGCATTTTAAAAGAATGAAGGCGACCTCTCTGCACCAACGTGGAAAGGTCCCCAAGACTCACTGAGCACATTCTCTGCTGTCCTCTATACTGTTTTCAAGCCCAGCGATTAATAACAGAAACCCATGGGGGAGGGGAAGGGAAAAAAAAAGAGGTTAGAGTGGGAGAGAGCCAAAGCATAAGAGACTCTTAAAAACTGAGAACAAACTGAGGGTTGATGGGGAGGGTGGGTGATGGGTATTGAGGAGGGCACCTTTTGGGACGAGCACTGGGTGTTGTATGGAAACCAATTTGACAATAAATTTCATATATTGGGGAAAAAAAAGACTCACTGAGCACAAATCATTGTAAACAGTATGATCGCGTTTTCATAAGAGAATGAAACAATAAATGTGCATGCAGGTAAATGCACAGAAAAAGTCCATCCCAATAGGGATGATCTCTTTCTTGGAAAAAGAGGACTGGGGAGGAATACGCGGGTGTTTTCATTTTACACTATATGATTTTTTTACGAGAAGAATAAAATGATGGTTTACTTGCATACTTTCAAAAATTAAAACATTACTTAAAAGAATGTAAGAGGTATCTCACCAAAGGTAAGAAACAAACAAGCTTCCTCTCTAGACCTGAAAATGGAGAAGAGAACTTGTGGGTAGGGAGAAAAAAAGGACTTCAGATAATTCACTGTCTTTACCAAATCCGCCGGCAAAGCCGTTTGGCTCTTCCTCAGAATACACGCGGGAGTCAACCGCTTCTCGCCACGTCCCTGCTCCCGGCTTGTCTGAGCTTCTGTGTCGGTCACATGCATGATCGCCGTGGCCTCCTGGCTGGTTCATCCTCCTCCTGTACCTTGCGTTTGCACAATCTGCTTTCCACCCTGCTGGTCCTGAAAAATGCTGCTCCTCTGCTAGGATATCCCCAGTGGCTTTGCACGTCATGCAGGGAAAAAGCCAAAGGTCTTACAGTGACTATAAGGCCCTGGGAGCCTCCAGTTATCTCTCCAACCCCTTCTCCTACTGCGCGTAGCTCCAGCCACACTGGTCTCCTTGCTACTTGTCGAACGCTCTAGGCACCCTCCTGCCTCAGGACCTTTGCACTTACTGATTTCTCTGCCTGAAACGCTCTCTCCCTAGACTTCTGCATCATCTGTCCACCTCACCTCCTTCAGGTCTCTGCTCCAGGGCCATCCTCTGGGTGAGGCGTCCCTGACGCTTCCCTCTCCTTTCCTGCCTTATTTTTGGCCACATTCAAACATACCATGTCTGTTACATCTTATTTTGTTTAGCGCCTGTCACCTCCCACCAGAGTATAAAAGCTGCATTCCCGGAGAGTTCTTTGCTGCTGCTGGCGACCGTCGCTTATTTGCTTGTTTGGTTTTTGACCAGCTTGGTTGAGATGTAATTGATTTGTAACATCATGGAAGTTTAAGATGCGCAACCTGTTGAATTGGTCCACTTACGTATTACAAAACGATGCCCACCAGCGGTATGAGCTAACGCCTCCCCCCTGTCACATAATTACCACTTCTTTTTCACGGGGAGAGCGCTTAAGGTCTGCTCTCTTAATGGCTTCTTTGCTTTTAATCGGTTTAGATTTTTTTGCAGTATCCCAGGGCCATTGCCCCGATCCACGCCCGGCCCACACCAGGCGCTTAATAAAGTTTTGTGGGATGAATGAAATTCAAACAAGCCTCTTGATTTATGCCCTTAACTGTTGGATCCAGCTCGTTTCCTTTTGTGGGGTATGAGAGGCCCCTCCCTCCCTCCAAGAGCAACGTTAGAAGTTAATGGATGGAAGGGCCTAGCATTCTGCGAGCCTGACGGGGAGGTGTTTTACAAGCGCACGCGGCATTTTCTGTGCTTGGGCCTTTCCTTCAGGTCCACCTGCCGTGCCTTAGTGCCCAGAACACGTATCTACCCTGTGTCAGGAAACACTGCCCACAAACACACACCGGCAGAGGAAGGAGGCCGTGCCCGGGTGCGGGGACTGCAGGGCTCCTGCAAAGAAACGGCTCAAGCCAACAGAAGCAGATGTGCTGCAAGGAACATTTTGAGGGCGAGTCTATCCAGAGTTTCAGTAGCTCTCAAATATCCAAACCGGATACTGAGCCCTTGGCTTGTCACAGCAGTGAGCAATGTCGTGGCTGCAAATGCAGACCGGTGCAGCCGCTCTGAGGAAGAGTGTGGAGGTTCCTCGCAAAGTTAAAAATAGAACTACCCTATGACCCAGCAAAAGCACTGCTAAGTGTTTATCCAAAGAATGCAAAAATACCGACGTACCCTGATATTTAGAGCAGCACTATCAACAGCAGCCAAAATACGGAGGGACCCCAAATGTCCATCGACGGATGAGTGGATAAAGATGTGGTAGAGAGAGAGAGAGAGAGAGAGAACGGAGTATTACTCGGTGATCAAAAAGAATGAAATGTTGCCGCTGGCAATGTGGACGGAACTAGGGGGTATCATGCTAAGCGAAATCAGCCAGTCAGAGAAAGACAAATCTCATATGATTTCACTCATACGTGGAATTTAAGAAACACATCAGATGAACACAGGGGAAGGGAAGGAAAAATTAGGTGAAACAGAGAGGGAGGCAAACCATAAGAGACTCTTACGTGTGGAGCACAAACTGAGGGTTGCTGCAGGGGAGGTGGGCAGGGGCATGGGCTAGATGGGTGACGGGCGTCGAGGAGGGCACGTGTTCTAATGAGCACTGGCTGTTGCACGTAAGTGCTGAATCGCTAAATTCTACTCCTGAAACCAAGGCTGCACTGTATGCTGACTAGAATTTAAATAAAAAAATTTTCAAAAAAGAAAAGAAGCGAGCAGGGTGAATTCTGCGTAAGCCCATGCATACTGTGCCCCATACGCTCGCCCGGCCTCTACTTACCGGGGTCGGTGTGGTGATGGGGACCCGTCAGGGCTTCGAAGACAGACACGTATTCCAAACCTGCCTCTACCCTTACCGTCAACTTCGCTCTGGACGTTGTAAAACTCCCTTTCCTTGTGCATCAGATGAATTGGGAACAGTAATATCCGTCTTTCAGGCAGGTTTTTCTTGCACGGATTAGAACCAGGGTATACATCTATTTTGTACACGTGCATATATATATTTGTGTGTATATATGTTTATAACACTTATGTATACACATTTATTTGTTTATATGTAACTGGCAGGCCATGAGCCCTTCGTCAATAGTAGCTGTGGTCATCATAACTAGCAGTGGTACCACTAATAACAGTGGAACAGTAGTGAGAATTAGCCCTGGAGGAACCGATTTAAGTCTGACCTGGAACACCCAGGGTTTTTTGTTGCTGTTGTCAGGTTTCTTGGTTGCGTTTTGTGTTGCTGTTTCGTTCTTTGGAGCCATCAGACCCAGACTGCCTTTGTCCTCGGCATGTCTATGGGTTGCTTGTTCCTCAGAGAGCCCGCGGGTCCACTTCCAGTGAACAGGACAATGACACGGGGGAGCCATTTTTGCTTCCACAATCCTTTCCACCGGGGGCTGAATGTACGCAGAAAATCCCAAGGAGGACCCGCGGCCACGCGTCATCTGGTAGAAGCCAAACGGGAGACCCAAGTCTTTTAAGAAGACATCGTTCTTCTTAAAACCTTCCGCTGGTCTTCGAGTTGTTCTCAGGGCAAAGACGGAGTCCCTTCTCCAGGCCTTCCGGGCCCTTCAGATCGGGCTTTTACTCATCTCTCCGTCCTTCCTGACTCACCACACCCCAGCCACCCTGACCTTCCGGTGCTTTCTCCAGCACATGGTCTCCTCTGCCAAGAACAGGCCCCCTCTCCCAGCTCTCCGCTGCGTAACCCCTTCCGGTCCCAACGGAAAAGTCATTTTCATTGAGGAAGATTTACTGAACCTCCAGACTGGACTAGGTTCCCTAAGGATCTCATGGAGACCTCTGCCCCTCTTCATAGATATCAAATTATTATTAACTCATTATTTGTAGGATTCCGTTTAAGGGTCTACCGCTAGGAGACATTAGGTTTCACGAGGGCAGTGACCTCCTTGTCCTTTCTCATGGCTGAAGCAGTCCCGGGGCTTAGCGAGGCTAGGCACAGAAACTCGCTTCATAAATATTTGTTGAATGGATAAGTGGAGCCGTGGGCGGATCCAGTGCTGTTTTAGTCTAGTGGCGCCCAGTTTGGATCTCTGCAAGGTCCCTCTGGGGAATGCGGGTCATTCTGAAAGACAGATGAACCATAAACAGTGCTGTGAATGGTAGAGGACAAAAAAATGTGTATTGATGGAGGCAAAGCCTTCCTATCACGCTCACAGGACTCATCGGCTCTCAGGCTACTCCATCAACAGACCGCACACACGCACACACGCACACACACACGCACGCACACACTGCCAGCGGTGGGGGTGGAGGGAGGGCTTCCGGAATCCCAGCCTCAAGGCTGCCCTCACCTGAGTGCCTAGCCCTGCCCTGTCCAATGTGGATAGTCACTGGCTGGCCACAGGTGCCTATCGAGCCCTTGAGATGTGGCCAGGGTGACCAAGGAACCCATTTTTTGATGAGATTTCATTCCGTAGTTGACATTTAAATTTAAAAACCTGAACTCAGTTACTAGAAACAAATTTAAGTAGGTTTGGAACAACTTGGACGGGCGAACCTCCTTTTTCCAACTGTGAACTTTAGAAGTCTAAACACAGATTAAGTCTTGCTTAATAAAAACGTAGCATTCCATTTGAGGCGGAACCTATCCCGAATTTCAAAGACAGCGCCCCAGAAAGGAAAATTTTCTCATTAGTAACTTCTACATCAATTGTGTACTGAAAAGCTATTTTAGAAACATGAGATCAAATAAAGAGCATTACTAAGATGAACTTTGATTCTTTTCCTCCAGACTGCCGCTTTAGAGAGAGAGAGAAATGAGAGAACGTGCTCCTTTCAAACCAGAGCCCGTAGGTTTGAGACGGACATCACCATCACTGTGGCCCATACTCGGAAGGAGGAGACAATGGAAGGGAGACTCTTCTTTGTCTACGTGGAAAAATCATCATATTAACACCTGAAATGGTAGACACCCGAGTCATAGGCAGGGATGTGAAGAGGGAGCACAATTTACCTTCCTGCACAGACAGCTGTAATGTTCCTTACTGAGCTATTTCCATCCACGAGAGAGCAGTACATTGTGCAGAGGCTTCTGTCACACGGGGTTGCCTGCCATACCTGAAACGGAATGACTATAGAGACCATAAATTTGTTCTTCCGAAGTACCTTCCCTCCATAGACCTTGCAAGCCTTCACTGATGCTAAGTGAGTCTTTCACAATGGGCTACAAGGTCAAAAATCTCACCTCCTTTTGGCTGCTGAGAAAGAGTGTTGTGCCTAAGGTCACAGAGCCAAGCCACCACGCCCGGGCTGGCCAGGGGCACCTGTTGGTCTGTTCACTGGACTGTTACCTCCGGCGGCTTCTCGGAAGGTGCCAGTCGGTTATTCCCAGTCCTCCCTGCTTCCCAGACTGCCAGCCTCCGCTACCCACTACCTAGACCGCAAGAGGAGTCATATTCTTCGGTAAGTGACAAAAATTTAAAAAAATGGTTTTACCAGGTCCTTTTTCACATGGCTTAAAAGCAAACGTCAGGCAGGTAACCTTTTACTGTGTCTTTGTACGTATGATTTGGAGGCTTGCTGTTCGCAATGCGGTCCGCTGATCAGCGGCACTGACGTCACCTGGGACCTTGTTACAAATGCAGAATCTCAGGCCCGACTCCAGACCTACTGAGTCAGAACGGGCACTTGCACAACCTCCCCCAGGATTCACGTGCACGTTAGAGCCTGACAAGTGTCGTCTGTAGGACGTGAGTTATGTCCCAGCCTCCTCACTGTGAGCGATTGGAGGGAATCTACTGGCACTCCCCTGTGGATGTCTGTCCTGTCCTCTCTGTCTCTCTCTCTCTGTCTCTCTGGCACATACACACACACACACACACACACACACACCTGTAAAACTTCTGCAGACTTGCTTCCTTGTAAGGCTCTCCGTTTCCCTCCCTGGTGACCCTGGTTTGTACATGGACAGGGGTCTTGCGATGCTCATTCGTCTTCCGTCTAACTTGCTTCATACATATTTGTTGAACGGATAAGAGGAGCCGTGGGCAGATACGCCACAGTGCTCCGTTCTTCCGTCGGTGGGCTGGCAGAGTGGAGCAGACCCGGGGGCCTCCAGAGGCCAGACAGGCAGCCCAGCTGAGCCCAGAGAGCCTCGCTGGCTTCAGAGGAATCTAAATCTGGGTCCTTCCAGCGCACATCTGTTTGGTTTGCTTATCATACGCCATTGGAATAACGCTTGCTTTCGCAGAGTAGTCCGCCATTCTCGTTTCTCACAGAACATGGATTTACCTTTGGCCTTCCCACTTTTGATGGAAGTGGAAGGTGCAAGAAATGTTTCTTATTTCCATGAACACTCGTACGTAGCCAGACTGACCGCATAAACACAGCCACTGCTGGCTTCTCCGGGGAGCCAGAGCGGCTGTGCGCACACAGACGGTGTGCTGGTGGGAAGGGGGTGAGGGTCTCTGTTCCAGCCATTGTCTCCAGGCGGGAACTTGAGCCCATTTTGCCAGATTCTCCCATTTCTCAAAGAGAAGCCGGAAATCTGGATTTTTATGTGAAATCTCCCATTTTTTAATGTTGGCAATTAATTCGATTTCTTTAAACATTGTGCGGGCCAAACAAAACATATCTGCAAGCCAAAATCTACACCCTCTGGACTGTGGTTTCCACGTCTCTTACAGCAAAGTCTCAAAAGAGAGCATGTTACTGGTTTCGTTCAGGGTAGCTGTCCACCCATGGTCCCACCCTTTCTAGTGCACGATTCTGGGAGTTTTGAGGCGGGCACACAGCCACGTCATCGCCATCACAACCCACGTAGTTCCATCACACCCCAAATTTCCCACATGTCGCCTTTGAAGACACCCCAACCCCTAAACCCTGGCAACCACTGATCCGTTCTCTGTCCCCATAGGTATGCCTTTTTTCAGAATGTCATCAAAATGGGATCGTCTAGTTTATAGCCTTTTGCGTCTGGCTTCTTTCACGTAACCTAACGCATCTGAGATTGAATCATGTTACTACACAGATCAGCAGCTCATTTCTTTTTACTGCCAACTAACTCTCCGTTCTGTGGGGGAACCACAACGTGTTCCCCCCGTTTATCAAGTCAAGGACACTTGACGATTGTGAATGACAAAAGCCCTTACCACCAGTCACGCAGAGGCTTTAGTGAGCAAATAGCTTTAATTTCTCTCTGGTAAAACTACCTAGGAATGGGATTTTTAGGTCTTATGGTAAGCATATGCTGAACTTACTGTGAAATTGCAAAACCGTTTTCCTTTTTTTTTTTTAATGTTTATTTTTTGAGAGAGAGACACACATGCACACAGACAGAGATGAGTGGGGGAGGGACTGAGAGAGATAGAGACACAGAATCGGAAGCAGGCTCCAGGCTCCGAGCTGTCAGCACAGAGCCTGACACGGGGCTCGAACCTGTGAACCATGAGATCGTGACCTGGGCCGAAGTCGGACGTTTAACCGACTGAGCCACCTAGGCGCCCTCCTCCCCCACCTTTGAAAAAATATATTTATCTATTTTTGAGAAAAGCACAAGCTGGGGAGAGGTAGAGAGAGAGGGGGCGGACAGAGGATCCAAAGCAGGCTCGGAGTGGTCCTCACAGAGCCCGACGCGGGGCTCGAACTCACGAACCGCAAGATCATGACCTGAGCTGAGCTTAACCGACAGAGCCACCCAGGCGCCCCGCAAAACCGTTTTCCAAAGTGGCTGAACCATTTGTCATTCCCAAGAGCAGTATTTGAGAGTTGTCGTTGCTCTGTATCCTCTCCAGCCCTCCCCCCGCCCGGGTCAGCATTTTGTTTTTGTTTTGGTACTTTCTGATAGGTGTGTGGTTACACACCTGTTTTTTTTTTTTATATCTTTTTTTTTTTTTTTAATTTTTTTTTTCAACGTTTATTTATTTTTGGGACAGAGAGAGACAGAGCATGAACGGCAGAGGGTCAGAGAGAGGGAGACACAGAATCGGAAACAGGCTGCAGGCTCTGAGCCATCAGCCCAGAGCCCGACGCGGGGCTCGAACTCACGGACCGCGAGATCGTGACCTGGCTGAAGTCGGACGCTTAACCGACTGCGCCACCCAGGCGCCCCTACACACCTGTTTTTGACGAATTGTGCCACACATGTAGCTCTTCCTCATCACCTGCGGCCTCAGCACAAACAACCAAATACTCTCTCTGCTGTAACGTCTTCTCCCTGCACGAATTGACCCATCCATCATCAGCACCCTCGCATGTGTCATAAGCTAAGTGACTTTTAATTCCACCAGACGCGAATCCCCCTGATGTGACTTAGGGCCATTCTGCTCCTGAGCCCCTGAGAGATCGTGGACAACGGCCAAGAAAAAAAAAAAAAAAAGGCGACTTTGAATCGGTCTTTCACGGGTTAAAAGTCATAGCGATACCAAAGGCAAACATAAATGAAGTGGTCGGATTCGGGTTACATATTAACGGGGTTTGGTCGGACCGGAGCTGAGGCAGTTGCAGAAAACACTGCGTCCCTTATCACTGTCGGCAGCCCTCTGTACCTGCCCTGGACTTGACTGGATTCACAAGAGATCTTTTGAAAAGATGCAGGGAAGGGAAGCAGCCCACGTTTCCTGGCAGTAAATTTAAAAGGTTGCTCGAGCATTCCAGAGATTTTCACTCGACATTCCTCTGGCTGACACCTCCACGATCTGCCAGCCCTTAAAAATTGGTGTTTTGTACGTCTTATTCTCACAAACATCTTGGAAGATACCCTCCTCCCTGCGGCCACGTCGGGCAGAGCCAGCTTTTTCCATTTTCTAAAACCGCGACAGCACCACGCTGCTTGATTCGTGCAGTAATGAACAAAGAGGCAAAGGTGTCCGTTTCTGATGGGTCCCCTCACCCCAACCCCCCTCAAGGGCACCAGAACTGAAAAATGTGAAGTTACAACAGTCTGGGATAGGAGGCCGTGGGGGGGGGGGGGGTGAAATTGCTGTATTATGACAATATCCTTCAGTGTTTCGGTAACTAAACCCTCTTAATGACATCCTAGGGAGACCAGCTTAATATTGAATTCTAGCCTCGATGTTTTGGGTCTGGGCCCAGAGAAATAACCCACTCCCCAGAATCACTGAGAATTGATGGGGGTCGTCAGGCTGGTGAGTCAACTGTGGTTGAAACATAGGTGTGGAATGGTATATATGTGGCGCTTTTCGGATGCGAGGCCGTGTTTGGCTCAGGATGTCTAAAATAATGGGGCTGGCAAAGCGACGAGACCAGGAAGATTCAGAGAACGAAGGCTTCTGAGGCATCGACGTCTACGGTAGGTCCCGTGCGCTTTTGAAGATACGAGGAACTTTCAAGTAAGCTGGGAGTTCAACGAAAGAGAGCACCCAAGGTGGAGTGCTCGAGATTTGTGAGGATGAAGAGCAAACAAGTGTGCGGGAACAGCATCTCAAATCCAGGACAGAGGATATGGTTACAGCAGAGGAGCCACGAAGCAAGAGTTAAGCTGAAGGGGACAGTCGAGGTCACAGGGCCTCTTATCATGACCGGAGACCAGAGCACCCGTCTTGGCATGGTCGTTCCTCAGTCATATCCTGTGACAGGACAACAAAGCCAGTGGTCAAGATTTGAGTGGATTGAAGAATCAAGGCCACAAGAGGAGCCCTGTTGTAGAACTGAGCCTGAATCCTGTGGTAATATTTTTTCAGAGTTTGATTATTGCCAACCTAACTTCACTAGGGGGACAAGAGGATTTACCGTACAAAGTGCAAGCACGTGGGGGCGCCTGGGTGGCTCCGTCGGTTAAGAGTCCCACTTTGGCTCGGGTCATGATCTCGCGGTCCGTGAGTTCGAGCCCCACGTCGGGCTCTGTGCTGAACAGCTCCGAGCCTGGAGCCTGCCTTAGGTTCTGTGTCTCCCTCTCTCTTCTCCTCCCCCACTCATGCTCTGTCTCTCTCACTCTCGAAAATGAATTAATGTTAAAAAAAAAATTTTTTTAAGTGCAAGCACGTGAAATGGACAGTGGATTCTAACCTCTGCCCCACCAAGCCGTGAGATTCAGTGGAGACCCACACGGAAGAAAAGAGTGAGAGGGGGGCCAAATGTGTGGGTTCCTGAGATCCTTACCCTCGCGTCTACCAGGAAAAGCTCCGCTTGATCTGTTTCCAATGTTGAAGCCTCTGTCTAACGTTGCATCCTCCAAAAAGTAGGTTCTGCTGATGAAAAAAAGGCTGAAAAGCAATGTGCCAAGAGGCAGCGGTGCCGGCCGGGGCGGGATGTTGCGGGAGAAATGAGAGAAATCGGACCGGGAGTCCCGGGCAGGGAGTCTTTGAGACAGAAGCACTAGAGATTTTTCTGAGCAAAGCCACACCCTGAAAACGTATGGGTGGATGCTGAGGCCTCGTCAGCTCTGGCTGCCCTGGGTGAACCAGAATGCCAGGTCATCCGAATTAGCTGCTGGCCATGTTGACTCAGGCCCCAGTGGGAAAGATAGACCTATTTCTAAGGAGGTCATCAGTGTGAGTTGTTGTCACATCGAGTGAAGGAGACAGTTCCAGTAGGGAAGTTACCCAATGTACACAATTGGATTGACCCTACATATCGAGGCTGGCTTGCTTGCTTTTCCGCTATACTAGGAGAAGAGAGAGAAAACCTTCCATCATATTAATCTCATTCCTTTACCTTATAGGCCCTCTCCTCTTCTGACACTGAAGGCAGAGAGTGGGTTACTGGAGTTTGTCCCACTGAAGTCACAAAAATGACCAGAAAACTTGGCTTGTGTGCTACGGCTTATGGACAGTGCCCAGGAGGAGATTTGGTGACATCTCCAGAGGCCACGAATGCTGCTCTGAATGTGGACCTGCACGTCCGTGCCCCTCCTCTTCACCACCGTTGGCCACCCCCGTACCCCCAAAGCCGTTCAGATTCTGTTTGGTGATAGTTAACACGTCTAACCACTTCTCCGAAAGACCAACAAGAGGAAACCACCAGCGAGAGAGAAAGTCAGCTTGTTACAAGTTCTGGCCAACTCACACCTTGTGTTTGTTCACAGAGTCTGCCAGAAAGTTCCCTCCTGACAGCCTAATTTACAACTTTCCTTGAGCTGCCAAATCATCACCCAGCAGACTTCTCCTGTAACTCCTGCTCTGCTACCCGACTATGGCCTCCTCGCAGAGCATTAAACAAAAGCACTCAGACCCAGCACAAGGGTGACCCACATCAGGCACAAATAATCTACCTGTCACTCACCCACCACACTTGGCAATTGGCAACAATAACGTGGGCGGCCAAGTAATTACAGCAGGGAAGTTGGAAGACGAAATTTATGAGTCTCAATCTAAATGCTTGGCATGCTGTCTCACTAGAAAACTGAGCTCCTCACGGTCAAGAACGGAGAACTGTGAAACGTGGGTAGATTAAGGGCTCTGAGCTACATATCGAGGGTCTCATCATTGTCAAAACAAATATTTTATTTAGCATACATGTTTACACCTCCTGGCCCTCCAGCGGTTCCTGGATCTCTCCCTGAGGGATGCGCAAACAAGGGAGGAATAATAAAAACCAACAAGCTACCAGCATCAGGACCAAACCCCGACGCAGATCACATTGCCAGCAAGACTTACGTGGTGACCATCTCCACGTGGTAGAAGTGGGCTTGACCTCTATCTGCTCCCTGCTGGCTTTCTATATTTTCCAAATTTTCTACTATAAACACATATGCCCTTGATAATCAGAAAAACACAAACGTCGATAGAAAAACGTCGTGGAATCAGGATCCAAATGCAAGTCTGTCTGACGATGAAGCCAGAGTCCTTCCTCCTACTCCTCACTACTGCCCCTCACCCGTGCCCACCTTGGACACGCTTACGTATTTTATTCTTATTTAATAAACAAGTGAATAGAGCTGGATGTGTGCCAGGTACCTTTCTAAGACTCTTAAATGTATTAACCTGCTGAAACCTCACACCATGCTGTGATGTGGGTACTTTCATATTCTCATTCTACAGCTGAGAAAACGAAGGCACAGAAAGCTTAGGCAACTTGCCCAAGGCGACACAGCTGTGAGCAGCAAAACTGGGATTCTTCTCCAGGCAGCCTGGCTCCAGAGTCTGTGCTCTCCATTGCTCGGTTAAGCTGCTTCCACCTTCTCCTACTCAAGATAGATCCTCTCTGGTCTGCATATCCTTTTCCAGCCTGGCCAGGCCCCCACCACCCATGTTAGTGTCCAAGTCGGACAGTCAGGCCAAAGGAGCATCTTTATGAAGAAAGTGGCCGGGCGCCTGGGTGTCTCAGTGGACTGAGTGTCTGACTCTTGATTTCGGCTCAGGTTGTGATCTCACGGTCATGAGATTGAGCCCTGCGTCGGGCTCTGAGCTGAGTGTAGAGCCTGCTTGGGATTCTCTCTCTCCCTGTCTCTCTCTCTCCATCTGCCTCTCTATCTTTCTCAAAATAACCAAACATTAAAAAAGGTAGAGAGAGGCCTCGAAGCCTCAGATGGTCAGTGTCCATGACGACAAGGAATAAAAGATGTGAGGATCCCACTCCCTTAAAAAATAACCACAGAATCATTTTTCTCATCTCATCAAGCACACATTTACATTAAGGTCCTTGAAAATGTTTTTGCCTCCTTGGCTTGTCCCTGGTCTTCTCCTCCTCTTAGACTTTACCTCCTCAGCCAACCGCTCCCCCATCACACACACGTCATCGACATCTCCGTAAAGGGAGTTGTCCATGCTGGGCCAGCCTGTTGACCTCTCTGGACCCCCCATCTGCAAATTCAGAGGTTTGCATTGAGGGTCTCCGATTAGGGTGCCACCTGGCATTTGTAGTTTGTAAGTTATGTTCGTGTCCCTCACATCGTTTTATCCTCAACGACCCCGGACAATGGATGCAAAGGTATGCTGTCCTCAGTTTCCCAGGGAGGGCACTGATGGTTCTCTGCAGCAGAGAGAGAAACCCAGAAGTCCCAGTGAGAAGCCTGAAACTCCTTCCTCTTCATCTCCAACAGATCTAAGGGTCCTTTCAAGCTCACGGTCTGTGCTTGTATGCCTGCCTCGTGGGGCCCTGTCCCCATTGGGGCGTGCTGTCTGTACGTTGGAGCCAGCTGCTGCAGAATGCTGGCCACCTGGAACATTCGAGAGGCTCGCGTGCTACCTGAAGAATGCAGTGATGAAGTGCTCCCTTTAATCCTCACCTTCGTGGGTCTGGCACATCAGAGCCAGTCACTGAGAGCACGGAATCTGGTCCGGGTTTTCTGCAAGCCGCATCTGGCTGGCCTTTCCCCAGCCTGCTCCTTCCCTCCACAGCTGGTCGCCTGCCTGCCCAGGCGGGCATGTGGGGGCGGGCAGTGGGGGTGCCGAAGAATTTTCTGGATTCTGCATCGGCTCACCCTCTGGCTTCCATTTGTCTCTTTAGACAGATCTGACATGTTATTTGCATGCGTGTCGTGCCATGGGTCTCAAACTTCCTTCCAGAAGATCCTTGCCTACATAGCAATGTTGTTGGCTGGAGGGAGGGGTGGGGAGGCTGGTATGATTCAGGGTGCATAGAAACCAGGTAAGCACGAAGGTTTATAACTCACACAGAGCTTGGGGCCAAAATGTGTACCCTGAGTAGCGTAAAGATGTACCCCACCTGCCTGAAACAGTCCTGATTGACACCTGCTCCCAGTTGTCATTTTTAATAGCAGCCTCTTTCACCGGTCAAATGTTTCCTAGTTTGCATAATAAATTATATGTATACCCTGTCTATGATGTGACATCAAGGGCTGCCAAGTTATAGAATCTCCAAGCCAAAAGGCACGCTGAAGAGCTGTAGACACTCAGGGACCCATCCAGGGTTCAGAATCCCCTTCTGAAACATCGTGACAGAATTAAAGCACTATTGAGCAGTCCGTTCAGACCCACAGCTTCATAAAGGTTTTCAAGTCACTTCATAGGTGTCTATTGTGTCTCCAAAGCTCACAGCACGGGAAGACCTCATCAACGTGGTCGGAAAGAAAGGTGCCCGAATAACTCGGTCACGGATGATGCAGGGACATTAGTAGAGAGAAGGAAGGCACCAGAATTTCTGAGAGCTCGTTGTGTGCCTTCCACCGTGCCAAGAGGTTTGCCCTCCAGTATACGCATGCAGGAAGCGATGCTGAGAAAGACACGTAGGAAGGCTAAGTAAACCACTCCGGATCCCAAGAGCTAGCATCGGCCGGGCTGGGACTCGAACCCCAGCACGTTGCCCCTATTAGAGCCTGTGGCCGCCCTGTTGTGTCCTCCCCCCATCTCCTTTCTGCTCTGGTGCTCAAAGTGGCAAGAAAAAAGCGTGTGGCTGGCCCTCACCTCTTATGCCAGGCGGCCTGGCAATTCCCAAAGAACACACTCTTCAAAGAGGGGCTGAAGGGGCCCCTGGGCGGCTCAGTCAGTTAAGCATCTGACTTAGGCTCGGGTCATGATCTCGCAGTTCGTGAGTTCGAGCCCCGCGTCGGGCTCTGTGCTGACAGCTCAGAGCCAGATTCCGTGTCTCCCTCGCTCTCTGCCCCTCCCCCGCTCATGCTCTGTCTCTCTCTCTCTCTCGAAAGTAAACCTTAAGAAACAAAAAACACACACAAAAAAAGAGAGAGAGACTGAAGAAATTCTGTTACAATCTACCCCCAGCTTACGAGTAAGTGTCCCCTTTCATCGCAGTGACGAAACGGTACTTAAGGGACCTGGTCCCCAGTGGTGAATGAGGTTACCCCATGGTCTTAGCGTTCTCTTTCCTTCTGAGGAAAAGGCAGGGGCTGAGAGAAAGGAGGCCATTTCGAGCTGCTCCTTGGCCCTAGAGTGTCACTGCCGTGGCCCCATTTCCTGCTTGAGCTATCACTTCAGACCAGCTGTCTTCTTCTGGAAGATACTCGAGGGGCCCTCAGGAGCTCCCGGGACTGGCGGGAGCGAGCCCCAAAAGGCCCGGGTCGAATGACGAAGCATTTCTCACGCCCTGTGTCCCGGGAGGCACTTGCAGCCTGGGCAGGTGCGAGGCCAAAGCACCCTTGGGTCGCCTGCAGAGTTTACGGCTGCAGCCACAGATGATGGGAGACCGACATCCCCCCCGGAAATAATGTCTGAGGGAACAAGAGGGGATTCGAGGGCGAACCAGCACTCTTGACTTAAACTCAGACGTGGGTGCACCGTCCATTGTGCGCTTGGGCCCCACACCGAGTCCACAAACAACGCAGCGTGCCTCCCCCACGGTGTTGAGCAAGACACATTTGCTTCCGGCCGTGACTGAGCAGACCCCCCCCCCCCCCCACCGCGGACCCTGCATGTCTTATCTCCCGGTCCTGTGCGCGGAGGCGGTGCGGCCTGGTGGGAAAGGGCGGAGCGCTCAGCGACCTTGGTCATGCCCTTCAGCCCCACCTGGGTATCAGGTGCCACGTCCCAAAGTCAGACCTTGTAGCAGTATATGGCGAAGACGTCTCACGTCGTGTCGTAATGACTCGATGTGTGGCTATCACCTGAAACCCAGTATTTTCACGGAGTTTTACGGCTTACGGCAGGCTAGGTAAAAATAGGGAGTCAGGTTTTTTTCAGAAGTAAGCAAATAACAGGAGAGGTGGAACTGTGGCAAAGGCTGCGACAGCTGATTCAGAGAAGTGACGTTTTCAAGCCTGGGATAATGCGAGTGAAAATGAAAATGCGTGTGGTCTGTAGAGAGAGGTTGTAATCACCCCTCAGTGGTGTTTCCTCCCTCATTCACCCAAACAATGACAAATTGGGCACCCGTCTCTTTTTTTTAATGTTTACTTATTTATTTTTGAGGGACAGGCAGAGAGAGAGAGAAAAAAAACACACACGCGGGGGAAGGGCAAGAGAGGAGACATAGAATCCAAAGCAGGCTCCAGGCTCTGAGCTGCCAGCACAGAGCCCGACACGGGGCTTGAACCTGCGAACCGTGAAATGATAACCTGAGCCTCAGTCAGACACTTAACCGACTGAGCCTCCCAGGAGCCCCCAGGCACCTGTCTTCTAACTCACACTGCTCCGACGGCACATGCCCTTTGCATGTGATGCCGTGGGGAGCCTGGCAAAGGGTGAGACCTAGTGCCTGATCTGAAGAGAGGATAACCGAGGCGGGGAGAGAAAAGACGAGCACAGAAATAACTGTAAAATGGGATAAGCCCCAAAGAAGAGGGACAAAGTCCCCATAGAAGGTGCTCAAAGGATGGATAAGTCAGGCCAGCTTGGGGGTGGGGGGTGAGGGGGTCAAGAAAGACTTCATGGAGATTTGAGATGGCGTTTCAGAAAAGCCAGAGAGACAAGGCAGAATTTCAATGACAGAGAGGAAGGGATGGGGGAGGGGGACACAGGAGAGACATTCCAGAGAAGGACAAACACTTGAGCAATGGCAGAGGGACCAGGAAGTGGTGTGAGGGTAGAAAGTCCCTTCCGTGTGGCCGAGAAGTCGAATGGAAGTCTGGCAGAGGATCAGACGAGGCTAGGGTATGAGCAGCCTTGAAGAGCAGACTAGGGATATTCTGCTTCATGTGGTGGGAACAGGGGACGGGGGGTTGGGGGGGGGGGGGCGCCGGGTCTGCGCTGGAGGAGACGGAGCCTGGAAATGGGCCACGGGCACAGGTTCCTGCCACCCCATCCCCAGTTACTGTGATGGCCTCGGAGAAGTGTAACCGAAGTGTGGGTCGGAGGGGTCAACATGATGGCTTTGCAGACAGAGTCTCTGGGACCTGGGAAGTGATGAAGGAGAGACATGAATGGGGAAGATCCAAGGACCCCTGGACCACCAGACCCCCTCCTGTTCCTCTGGTGCATGTTAGTAACACATTAATTCCATTATATTGTATATTACAATACAATCCTGCTACATCGTATTTCATTTTACTGTAACAAATATTGCAATCTACAATTACATTGATACATTCTAGAACTACATTATCTATGTGCATATACGTGTATGTGTAGTGGATAAAACAAGTCATATAATACAGTATACGTTACATGGAATGGACCATGGCCGTTTGGTACATTTCGTCTTGAGTTTTCGCTCGGCTTACACCTGCATGTATACATCCACAGACACCGAGTCACCCGGTTTCCCTTCCAAAATAAGGATCATCCCCTTGGTCTTCTGTTCCGTTCACTTTCCCCGGGTCTTTTCTTCTCTCTTCTTCTCTTGACGCTTCTCGGGGCCCCTAAGGCATTTTTATTTGTATTATGTCACTTATAAATGTTTGGCTTGGCCGACAACATCAGGGTATATGTATGACACACGCACACAGATGCAGATACAGAGATACAGACAGAGAATCTAAAGATATATATATCTATATATCTATAGGAAATGTGTGTTGTAAAAATAAATTATATTTTATAAATTATATATTTATATTTTTAACATATATGTTGTTTTTTATTTGAGAGAGAGAGTGTGTGCACACGTGAGCAGGGTAGAGGGACAGAGAGAGAGAGAGAATGTTAAACAGGCTCCATGCCCAACACGGAGCCTGAGCAGGGCTTGATCCCACCCCCCCACCCCCCCCACCCCACCCCCGGGATCACAATCCGAGCCGATATCAAGCCTCGGATGCTCAACCGACTGAGCCACCCAGGCGCCCTATGTTTAACATACATAGTTGAAACAAACTTTGCAGATGTGACTAAAGTGCCAGACCTTGAGAAGGGAAGATGATTCTGGATCATTTGGGTGGGCCCAACCCAGCCGCATGAACCCTTAGAAGTGGAGAGCCACTCTTTTTTTCCAGCTGGGGTCAGAGAGAGAGAGACCGACAACAACAGAGGGTCGTGAAGATGTGACGCTTGGAGAGGCTTTGGGGATGGAGAGGCTTTGGGGCAGCCTCCACGTTAGAGAAGGCAAGGGAGCCCAAATCTCCGCCAGGTCCCCCGGAAGGAACTCAGCCAGAAGACACTCAAAAACTATGTCGCCTACCTCACCTTCCTCATCCACGCCCTAGCTGCGTGGCTCACGGCCTGAGAAAGTTACTGCGACTCTCTGAGTCTCGGCCTCCACGGAAATGGGGGTGATGCCTTGTCGTGGAAGGTCAGGGGGCTCACTCAAGTGTCAGATCGATCACCCCTGGCTTCTCACGCACCGGCCAGTGGGTAGGAAGTGTCGGTGTTTCTGCCAGAGCAGAATGCGTAACTACTGCACCATGTCCCTTTTCTGCTCAACACCTTCCAGAGGCTCCCCCTCTTACTCACAGGGAGCCTACAGACTTCCCCTGTTCTCAAGGCCCTCGTGACACTATCTGGCCCCATTTCCTCTCTGACTGTGTCACCCTCTACTCTCCCCGCCGCTGACTTTGCTCCAGTCACTCCGGCCGCCTTGCTGTTGCCGGGGCACAGCAGGCAGCTTCCAGCCTTGGGCATTTGCACCTGCTGTTTGTCTAAAATCCTCATCCTTAGTACCCACATGGATTTCTCCCATAACCCCTTCAGGTCTTCACTGCAAATATTACCTTCCTTTTGAACCTTCCCTGAGAACCCAACTTACAATGGCAGCACCCCCAACCCAGCGCCCCTCACACCCTCTTCTGGGCTCCTCCGTAGTAATCGGGCCTTCTAACACGACACAAATTTTATCTGTTCTGTTTGCTTGGTTTTCTCCGTTGGAACGTAAGCTCCCATGAGGGCTCCTTTTAGAGGAGGCAATAGGTGATCCATCAATACGTTTGAATGAATAAACAGCTATCTAATCAGGAAATAACTATCAGCATCATCTCCCACTAAAGACCTCTCCTTTCGGTTACAAATGGGAAAGGAAGCCAGAAGGATGGTAATCAACTCGCCCTCGAATGAGGAAGCCGCAGCTAAGAGCAAGTCCTTGACTGATCTCGCTGAGCCCAGCCCTCCCAAGGGAGGTGTGGAAATGTGGTCCAGGGTCTCCGGCCCCGGCCCTGGTGTCCCAGACAGAGAGAGCTGGCCTTCCCATTTCCCCGTCCTTCCTGGTTTCGGCCTCTAAAAACCGGAAGGACATTTTGTCTCAGGTTTTCAGCTCTGGCAGGCCCAGGACAGAGCAGGAAGTGTGGAGGCGTGCGAAAATGGAGAGAGAAGAAGAATTAAGCTCACTGCATGTAGAGGGCTAAAAGACTTCCTCTGTAGCCGGTCACAGCACACGGGGCTCCACGTATCTTAACTGCACGCAGCCAACGAGATTGTTGGCCCGCATTCCTGCGCCCGGCAGAAGACGGATGGGCTGAGACTCGCGCCCGAGTGAGCTCACACTCCACGGTGGTGTACCATTGGAAAGACGAACTCAGCTCATCTTCTCCCTCCGCAATGTCCATGCTGAGCGGACGGGAGATTCAAGAAGGTCCCCAGGCATGTCCCGACCTCCGAGGAACTGTGTGCAGGGTTCATGGCAAGCTTTCGAATCGGGCCAACAGAGACCTCTTGGGCCAATGGACACTTCCTTAAGGAAGGAGTGTGTTTACTTCATTCCCCAGCACTTAGCCGGTGCCCGCTCCCCTCAACAAATCCTTGTTCCCTAAAATAACCACAGCCTCAGAGCCTCCGTAAAATGGGATCATAAAGCCCGTCTCATGAAGCCGGGCGATGAGGATATGCTATCAAGCCTCTAAGGTCTTACCCAGTGCCTGGCACGTGATAAGCATCCGTGTAAATGAACTGTCCCTTTGGTCACTGGAGGTGATGTGATGGTGGAGGAGGTCTAGTTAGCTCTGGATACATTCTAGCCCGTCCCTAAATCCCTAGTTGTCCAATCCAGAAATTTGGACTAAGCATGAGCTTGACGAGTTGGACATCAGGGCGATCCACTTCTCTTAGAAAAGCCTTGTTCTGGGGCACCTGGGTGGCTCAGTCGGTTAAGCGGCCGACTCTGGCTCAGGTCACGATCTCGCGGTCCGTGGGTTCGAGCCCCGCGTCGGGCTCTGTGCTGACCGCTCAGAGCCTGGAGCCTGTTTCCGATTCTGTGTCTCCCTCTCTCTCTGACCCTCCCGTGTTCATGCTCTGTCTCTCTCTGTCTCAAAAATAAATAAACGTTAAAAATTTTTTTTTAAAAAAAGAAAAGCCTTGTTCAACTGGGGCCAAGGCTCTGGAAGGGGAAGGATGCGTTTCTGTATCCCAGGCCTCCAGGGTGCCTGGTGGCAGAGGTGACACAGCAGGAGTGCACACGGCCCAGCCTGGTTCAAGGTCCCTCCCTCCCTGCGGCCAGGCACGGCCCCCGGAAGGGCACCAGGTTCCATTGTACCTGACAAATGGACGTATCCGAGCAAAGGCAGGCAATTGGAACATTTTCCCAGCCTTCCCTCTGTTAGGCTTTCAAAGCTGAAAATGAATAAAAATTTAAAAAGAAATGCTAAATGTCCCTCCCCTTAACTACACATCCGCATACGAGACCCAGCTAAACTACCCTTGAAGCGCACCTGCCCATCTCCTCAGCAGGAGGAGGCACACCTGCCGATGTGCGGGGCTTCAGTAAAGACCTAAGACCTTTCTAGAAGCGAGATACGCTAGGATCCCCCGAAAGCTTGGGAGGTTCAGCTCGGAATCTGCTTGGCTAAGAGGGGTGGGTCTCACACCCGCAAGCTGAACCGTCCCTTTTTGGAAAAGCGCGCTCTTTCTCACACTTCTCACTACGATAATAACACAAAGGAGACCTCTTCCAGAAATAAAAGCAAAGGGGCTTGCTCAGCACCAACGATGCTTGCAAAAGAGGTCTGTGAAAATAAGATCTGAATCAGATAGGCAGCCGTGGGTGCGATAATCATTTCAGAAGTGCTTACTGACAGAGGTGGGCTTTCTTCAGCAATCGCAGGGGGAACTGGGGGATGTCTCTCAAAGAAACAGAAAACGTAATGACTCAGATGATTTCAAGTTATTGTTGCCACCACTGGGTTTAGTCAGGCGTGTCGCCTTTTTCTTAGTGTAGACACTCAGCTTTAAATTAACCACTCTGATAAACAGCAGCGACTTGGTTAGGAATGGTAGTGGGCCCTCTTGATTTTTTTTTTTTGGAAATGTGTTGGAGCGGAGTCCTGAGTTCCGCTCCTTTAAGTCACCAGCTGTGCCCCACTGTCCTTCTGTGAAGCCCCCAGTGCTGTGGGGGAAGAGAGACGTTCCGGGAATAGCTTGAAGCACCAGTGTAAAATCTTCCCACAAGGCAGGCAGCTGAGGACCTACTGTGTGTTGCTCCGGATATGGGGGCGTGGTGGGGTGAATGAGGAATAAGGTCCGAGCTCACAGACTGGAAGACGCGTGTCACAGGGCTCTACCTAAGCAGATACAAGCACTGACATAGGACAAGCATGGTAAGCAAAGCGGGGGGAGTGTGCACCCACTTCCTGGAGGTGACAGTCAGCCCACATCTTTAAAGACGACTAGGAATCTGCCAGAGAAATGACGGAACAGCAGGCCAGATCCACATCTGGGACTTCGCTTTATTAAGAAAAACCGCTTCGGGGCGGCGGGGGCGGGGGCGGGGGGCCCCCCGGGTGGCTCAGTCGGTTGAGCCTCCCACTGTCGACCTCAGCTCAGGTCAGGATCTCCCGGTTTGTGGGACGGAGACCCACGTCAGGCTCCGCGTTGGGCGCGCAGCCTGCTTGGGAGTCTCTCTCCCCCCTCTCTCTTCCCCTCCCCTGCTTGCCCTCTCTCTCTGTCAAAAAAAAATTATTAATAATAATTAATTAACTAGGTTTTTAAAACTTAAAAAAAAGCTGCCTGAGCCACACAGGAGGACCCACAGTTGCCTTCGAAAGGGTACAGCGCACCCCTCGTTCAGAGGTCTTTAAGTGATCCTTCTAGAGCAAGAGATAATTTTTCTTGGTCGTCTCTTACGTAAGCCTTCTGGTCAGCTACATATGAGGCCATCGGTGGTACAGTGGGAGTCACAGAAAGGACGTGTGAACACTGCAGGAACTGTGGTCTATGCAACCCTGCCCCCTACCTTAGGTTTGAAATTGAGAAACCCAGAGACGGCCACAGCCCTAGGCCGCTGTGTGCAAAAAATGGGAACTGTCACTCACTGGGTCCCTCCCCCTGTGTGTAACCAGAATCATCGGCCTCTATAGATTTGGGAACCAAAGCGGCTTGACCATTGTGCACGTAAGCCGTCTGCGTTGGTCCAGAGGAGACCCAGTGAGCAACAATTCAATTTAGAGTTCACTGAACCCTCTGGTTTGGGAAGGAAATTGCTGGTAATCAATTGCAGCAAGCACACAGGCTCAGGGCCAGGAAGAGAAAAATCACTTTAATGGGCAAAGCAGATGTTGCTAAATTCATTGCAAAAGTGAGATGGGCATAGAGCCAGGCCTTGCATGAGAGATGCCGATCTGTTCTTCCGAATGAAGAAAACAGAGACACTTCAAAAGGGGGGGTTCTACGAGGGAAGCCAGAGGTCTGTGTCCCCGTTAGATTGAATAAAAGAAAATGCACTGGGGTGCTCAGGTCTCCCGTACCATTACGGGACTTCGAGCTGTTAACATCTCGTAAGGACTTTAAGCAAATCCAGAATACCGGCTAAAAAACTGCCTGGGCGGTCTTTATTCTGTTCCAGGGCGACCACGTGCGTGGCGTGGAAAACTAGCACTTTAGCATCACCCCCGTTTCTTCCATCGAAGAGTTGGCTCCACCATCGAGAGATGGTATATGGCATGGGGCAAAGCTCTTAATCTCCCTCAGTCTCAGTTCTATCCGCTGTGAAATGGGCCTAATCTCGCTTACCACGCGAGAGCAGCTGTGTGGATTCGAGAGAACGTCTGTAAAGAACAGTGGGGAAGCAACGTAAGCAACGGCGTGTTTTCCCAACCACAATGAGAGCGGTGCCACGGGGACGTGGGACAGCGGGCTCCTGATGGCCTGCCGAGGTAGGGGGAGGCCGAGTTTCAGGTGCGGAATCAACCGGCTTAGCCACCGCCTCTCAGCAATGGATTACATCGAGGGCCAAGTGTTTCCATGTATGTTTAGGCGGCTAAAATATTTCTCAAGCATGTACGAGTTTAGAGCGAGCAACATCAGGGCCCAGGAAGGGCATCTAGTGCGCTCGGGATGTTCCTGTGAAGTAGCTCCCGATGCAAGCCCTCAAGAGAAACGGTGGGGTCCGATTTCCCAACTCTGAGATGTTCCTTCCTTGTCTAATTCCTACCCGTCCTTCCAGGGTCTTCGAAGGCGAGCCAGAGCCCCTCTCCAGAGCATCATCACAGATTCCTGCGGACCGCGGCATTTCTACTTATTCAGACACTCTCCCAGTTTTTATCACCTGCCCTAAATCCTTCGTGGAACAAGATAGGTTTCATGTTAAACGTGTTCGTGGAAACCTTGAAATGCAACCTGCTCGATTCTTTGGCCCTGTCCTAGCAAATTGCCCTCCGTTGCTCTTTGCCTCGATCGCGTGGGTCTCTCCCAAATAGTGTGTAACATCCTGAGGTTCAGAGATGGATCCTGAACCGGTTAAAATCTCCAAACCGGAAGGCAAAGGATGCCACTACTCACCTCGCTCTGTGACCTTGAGCCGTTTCTCAGCCTTTGCGAGCCTGGGTTTCCTTGTGTGTGAGTTACAGTGCCTTCCCCCTCAGTCCCACGCGAGGACTCACAAGATCAGTCCTGCCAAGTGCTTAGCGCTACCGTGTCGGTGGACTGGGAGCCGTGACTGTCCTAAAACGTCTTCAGCCGGAACACCAACCCGCGCGCACGTCCCCCGACGTCTCCAAACCTCAGGTTGTCCCCATAAAGCGGCCACTCTTCGGAAAGCCGCGCCCCGCTAACAGCGTGTTTGCAAGTGGCCGTCGGCTTTCGAACGTTCCCGAGAAGTTAGCAAAGGCGCCGAGGGACTTTGGCGGCGAATTTCTGGGGGCTGGTGCGGGGAGGATGTTTACCAGAGCACAAAGGCCAGGTCCTGAGCAGAGAACATTTTGGCCCAGATAGATCCCGGAGAAGGCATTTTTTTGCCAAGCGCAGTCTCCATTCCCAGGTCCTGAAGTCAGCGTTAGAAGCTAAACAAACCTTCCCGGGTTCACATGTGTTTACTTTTGGCAAAATGCAACTTCCCGTTTGAGAGGAAAGGGGCAGCAAAGCTTCCTATAGCCTCCTCGGACATAAGGTCTCTCCTCAAAACAACTGATACGTTAAGCGTAAATGAATCAACCGTACACACTGAGAATCTCCCGTCCCCTCAAAACGTTCACGTTTGAAATGGGGAACACGCTCGACAAGACCAAAACAAATATTTTTTCAACTGCTGGCCCATGAGGATTGTTTAGGCCATTTCTTCTTCTGAGAGCAAGAAAAACAGACCTCAGGAGGGAGCCAAGTTACATGTGCTGTGTCAGAGAAGTCACTCCAACACGCTTGGGGGTTGAGATTTCTCTTACACAGAAAGTCAGAAAGTTTAAGTTCCCACAGCCACTCAAACCACATTCCCCAGCCTGAATACAGAACAACTCGGTCTTTCATTATATGACTCTGTCCCCAGCCACAGCCCGTAGGGCCCCGAATTCCCTTGGATGGTCCCATGCCCTGCACTTGGGGTTCGAAAACAGACTGACTGCTCTTCACAAATCTACCATCACCTTTTACAAGGACCCTAGAGAACTTCTCCTGCGTATGAGAGCGGGGGAGGGGAGAGGGGGTGGCTTTCTGTGATTTTTATAGCATCTAGCGAAGTTAGCGTAGACTTTGAGCTTGTTTATAAGCCAAGAGCTCTCTACGTGTCTTGGGTCTTTTTGTCATGAAATATTAAATTTGTGGGGGCGCCTGGGTGGCTCAGTCGGTTGAGCGTCCAACTTGGGCTCAGGTCATGATCTCAACGTTTGTGGGTTCGAGCCCCGAGTCCAGCTCTGTGCTGACAGCTCGGAGACGGGAGCCTGCTTCGGATTCTGCATCTCCCTCTCTCTCTGTCCCTCCCCCTCTTGCTCTCTCTCTCTCTCTCTCTCTCTCAAAAATAAACATTAAAAAAATATTTTTATTATTAAATTTGTAAAGGATCTTGAATCATCTGGTCAACCGCCCCCTGTCCACCCATATGCAGACGCATAATAATAGAGATGAAAAACAGAGGTCTGGAGAAGTCTCCTCCCTAGGTTCCAAGCTGCTTGCTCCTCTGGGCAAGAACCATTGAACTTATCCTTGTGTTCTCCAACACGGAACCACGAACACAGTAAGGGCTCAGGAAGAAAGTGTCAAATGAGCAAGTCAGAGAGCTGTGCTAAGTCGACAGAATCAGGAAGAGAACACGGGCATCCTGACTCTGGTCCTCCGTGCTCCCCACACCCCTACCTCTTGTGTAAGCTCCTTGAGGGCTGCGGAGGAAGTGACTTACAGTTCTTTTTGACCGGCCTTTCCCAAGCACCGAACTTTGCAAGCACTCGGTAAGAATATTTTGAATGAGTAAAGGAAGTACTGACTGATTCAGCAGAAGAAAGCAATTACGTGGCTGAGGTAGCTACAGAGGGTCCCCCTGGCTTGCAATGGTTCGACTGGGGATTTTTGGACTTTATGGGTGGTGTGAACACAAGACACATCCACTAGACACGGCACTTTCAGTTTTGAACTTGAATCTTTTCCAGAGCTGGCCAGACAATATGCAGCGTGGTCCTCTCCCGCGGTGGGGCCGCAGCCTCCAGGCAGCCCGCCGTCATGAGGGTCCACGACCGACACGCTGACGACCATCCCGCACCCGCACGGCCGTCCCGGTTCTCACCGCAGCACAGCTCTCCGTCGGTCACACGAGGCCGTCGGCACTGTGTTGTCAGACAGGCTGTGTGTGACACGGGTCTGTGCACCTGCCAGCTAACGGAAGTGTGCTGAGCGCGGACGGGTAAGGTCGGCTTGGCTGAGCCGTGAGGTTCCCGACGGGCCACTGTCCTCACACTTGCTGCCCCCTGTCCGCAAGACGGCTGCTCTACCCACACCAGTGTCTGCAGCCAGGGCAGGAAGGAGGGGAGTAGCAAAGGGAAAAAGATTACTCGACGGCTGAATATCCAGTAAAACCTTGGATTGCCAGTGACTTGTTCTGCGAATGTTCCGCAAGACAAGCACACATTTCTAATAAATTGTAACTTTATAAACAAGCCGTGCCTTGCAATACGAGTCGTACGGGATGCCCAACGTCACAGGATCGGAGCTGAGCCAATGGTTTCTTGAAATTCGCCTTGAAAGACGGGTGCTTTAGATGACAAGCCTGTTTCTGGAACGAATTACGCTCGCAAACCAAGGTTTTACTGGACTTTCTCTTAAAGAGCTTTGCAAGACTCCCTGACCAGCAACTCCCTCTGATGTCTTGTTGACTAGAACCGTATCGCATGGCCTCCCTTAGTTGCAACAGAAGCTGGAAAATACAGATTATTCTTTTAATTAGGTACCTTGTCACCCCCCAAAACATTTCTATTATAGCAGTTATATAACTTACATTCTGTAGCATTAAATTAGTGAGGAGCAAGGGGAGAGTGGATGTTGGGAAATCAGCCTGAGGTATCTGCCACAAAACCCCTCAACAAGTCGTTATTTCTACCTCCCAAGATATCACAAATTCATCCCTTTCTCTGTCTGCACTGCCACCAGCACACGTCCCCCTCCTTTCTACAAGTCACCGCGACAGCCGCTTAAGTGACTTTGATTCTCTGATTGCAGGTCTCCGATTCTTTTCACGCCACAGGCCGGAGTCCTCCTTTCAAAGCGTGTCTCACATCATGTAATTCTTCTGTCGACATAATTCTTGTGTTGCCCTCTTACCTGCCACTGCACGTAGACTACAACCCGGGCACCCATCTTAACCCACAGCCCCTGTATGATTTCACCCCTACTCGCTGCCTCTCCGGTTTCTTTGCATTGCACTGTTTACTCATCCACCCGTGCATTCGTTCCCGGACATGGATTCATCGAGCGCCTACTAGGTCGTAAGCACTGCTTTAGGCACTGGGGATAAAGGAGCAAACAAATGAGACAAAAGCGCCCTCCTTCGCGGAGCTCACACTCCAATGGAGGGAGACAAACTACCCAAAATAGGTGAGTGAGAGACTTAGGGTGTTGGGTGGTCATAGCCACTCACCCTACTCCGGCCTCACTAACTTCCTCCATCATTCTGGCTCTTCTCACTGAGGGGCTCATCTGCCCCAAATATTCTTTCCTCAGCAGCCCCACTGCCCTTCATTTGCATCCTGTGGTATCGGCTTGAAGGTCGCTTCTCCAAAGAAGCTTTCTCGGAACATCTGTTCTAAAATGGGACCACCTCAGTATTCTCCTTTGTAGCAGTTACCGCACTTCGAAATTGGATGGATGGACAGGTAATTCGTGAGTTCATACGTTTACTTGTCTCTCACCCCGAAAATTCACTTCTGCAATTGCAGAGACCATGTCAACTTGATTCCAGCCCCAGGGCTTAGAACATCCAGTGCCTGACACACGGAAGGCTTAGTAAATATTTGTTGATGGATGAGTAAATCAGTGAATGAGTGAAGTGGATGGGACAGGGTCCTTTGAAAAGTAATACGAGTAGATGATAAGCAGAGAGAGAGAGGGAAAAAGTCTTTCTTAGAGGGAATGAAGTGGGCAAAGACAGAGAGGCAGAAATCGGGTTGGTCTGCAGGGCAGTTGGCAATTTGGGACCAGAATCTCCAAGAGGAGGGGCGCCTGGGTGGCTCAGGTTGGTTGAGCATATGACTCTTTTGTTTTTGTTTTTGTTTATTTTTGTAATGTTTATTTATTTTTGAGAGAGAGAGAGAGACAGAAAGACAAAGTGTGAGCAGGGGAGGCGCAGAGAGAGAGGGAGACACAGAATGCGAAGCAGCTCCAGGCTCTGAGCTGTCAGCCCAGAGCCTGACACGGGGCTCGAACTCACGGACCGTGAGATCATGACCTGAGCCGAAGTCGGACGCTCAACTGACTGAGCCACCCAGATGCCCAGCATATGACTCTTGATTTCAGCTCAGGTCATGATCCCAGGGTCATGGGGTCGAGCCCCACGTCGGGCTCCACGCTGAGCAAGGAGCCTCCCTCTGCCTCTCTCCTGTACTCTCTCTCTAAAATAAAAAATAATCATAATAATAAATATTAAAAAAAAATTTTAATGGAAAACAAGCACCCCTTCACAGACCAGCACCACATGTCCTTGGAACAACATGCACACCCAACCCAAAGTCACCACAACAAGCCACCTGGAAATCCAAAGGCAAGATAAGTCCACATGGAATTACCCCATGCTTGGCTTACAAATAGCTTCTTTCTTGCTATCAGCTTAATATATTTTTTTTATTTTAATTAATTTTTTAATTTAATTATAAAAGTAATACATATGTATTCTAGAAAATTTGGAAGTCACAGAAGATGGAATATCAGTCCTGTGAGCATGCAGACAGGCTTTCACCAACCAGGGAGCCCCTTCCTCGGGGCTCTGCACAGCACACAGGAGGGGTGGCCATGGCCGTGACTAAATCCAGGACAACCGCTGGAAGAATGGCCCCCCAGTCCCGATGAGTTCCTGCCATGGGTGACACTGTAAATTGTTCTCTCCCCTGTACTCTTGGTTCCTCGCCAGTCAGAGAAGGAATTTTCTGATCAGCGGTTTTCAAAGTGTGTTCCCTAGAGTCTTGTGGAGTTTTCAGAAAGGCTGGTGGGGGAACGGGGAACGTCTCCAGGCAGTGGAGTTCCATAACTACCTGTGTCTCGTTTTGGATTTTGGCCTAAGTTCTGTATATTGGATTTTTTGGTTGTTGTTTTAGTTTGCCTTGCTTTTAACAACAGATGGGGGCGGGGGGAACTAACACAAGATTGTCATTAATTTTTCCAAGTCCTCAATAAAGTTACTTCCAACTCTGACTTTTAACAAGGATTTGAATTCCTTTCTGGTAGAAAGCAGGACAGTCATGAACTAGGCACGATGGAAAGCGTCTTTTCCTAGGGGTCTAGAGGAACTTCGAGCAGATTCTTTAGGACATCAAGGTGTCCTAAATAGAGTAGCTGCTATTGGCTTAGCTACAGCTGTATATGACCTCAGACAAAGCATTTAACCTCCCCACGCTTCAGTCTTTTCATCCCAAAGAGAAGGATTGTATCACCTCCTGTACTGGATGAAGGGAAAAGAAAATCATATCGCATACATAAAAATGCCCCGCACGCAACAAGGATCGTAGCCGGAGCTTACGTTCCCTGACTTCCTACTGTGTGCCAGGATCTGGCATACATTCCAACGTTTCACCTGCTCACACGCCTATGAGGCAGGCGCTTTTTCAGAAGCGTCTATTACTGTCCCCATTTTGCAGATGGGAAAGTGAAGTTCGATGAGATCAGGCAGCTCCCTTTTTGTAACTTCGTTCGCACAGATCTTTGGTTCATGAAACTAACTACAGCGCGCCTGTCTTGAGCGCTCGCGTGATGGGAGATCCTGTTATGAGGCTCTGGCTCAATTAATCCTTAGGTCAATCCAATGGGGCAAGCACTACTGTTACACGCTGGGAAACTGAGTCACGGGGAGGCTGAGTGCTATGGCGCCTCTGCTCTTTTTTCAGTCGACTGCTTAGAACTGGCTGTAGTTTCTCGACCGGACACTAGAAGCCTGTACAATTCGTCGTCTAAATGGTCTTGGCAAAAACAAGGAAAAAGAATTATCCTCTCCAATGAGAATTCCCAGGGCAGGGAGGGCGTTAACTCGAAACTTACAGCAGGACAGGGCAACCATCCCCCAGCCCCTCCCCTGCCGCTGCCGACATCCATTCAGATACGGGTCCTTCGGTCTCACCTCCTGAAGACCTGAATATTTCTCAGGTGTAACCCTTCCCCTCCGTCCAGCCCGACTGCTCGTTTGGCCCATTTGGACTCTCCCATCTCGTGGCCCTGCTGCAAGCCCGGCCGCTTGTAGCCCCCCCCCCAAACCCACCCACCACACGGAAACGGCTCCCCCACGACCCTCAGAAGAAAGTCAAGTCCGTACCCCCACGTTTGTCTCCAGCCTCATTTCCTAGCCTCGACCCCGCACCTCAACGCCAACCAGTCGCTCGCAGGACCTCTCCCCCACGTGGCTGCTTCCCACCTTCGTGTCTTTTTACGTGTTCGCTGTGCACAGAGACCTTTCCTGTCCTTCTGCACGTTTGCTCTTCCTTCCCCGCAGAGCCAGGCTGACCCGTGCGCCTCTCCGCCAGGCAGCGAACGAAGGCTGCATCCTTGGCACATGAAGCCGAACCCGTCCGCCTTTATGTCTGTCTACACCACCCCCCGACCTGCACTCGTACATTTCCCCAGGGCGGGAACCGCAGAGTTTTATCCCTCCCCGCATCCGTGACCCTTGTACAGTGTGTGACATAGAGGAAGCACGCGATAAATATCTGCTGAGGAATCGAACCAGTCAGGAAACTAGAGAGTATAGCGGGCGCTGTGCAAACTCCTTAGCATGTCATCAGGTGTACTTATCACTCAAAGTCCCCTGAGCTTGAATACTGGCCTCAAGCAGCTCACCCCAACCATCTGTCCCTCTAAGCACTTTTTCTCGTTTTATCTTCCCGGTAGTCCTAGGGGTGCCGTTACTGTCCCCCGTTCACAGATGCAAACACCAAGAGAAATGAAGCAGCTTTCCCAGGGTCGCAGACCTCAGAAGTGGGAGGGCTGTGGCTTGACTCTGCCTGCGGGGTCCCGTTGTGACCCAAGAGGCACGGGGCCGTAATGAGCGCCAAAAAGCTTGTGTCATAAACTCAAGGCAAGGGCTGTCAGTGCGGCCTACGTGGGGGCAAAAGTACGGGGTCGTATCCATCTTGAAAAGAGAACCAAGAGAGACCCGTAACCTGCATGGGTCGTCAGGGCAGGGCTCGTGTCCAGAAAAGAGAGTCACCGGGCTTACAGCTCTCCAAGCAGCTCTGTTCCTCCAAAATGAGCATCTGGTGCTATGGCCGCATCCACGTAAGCCACCATTGGGCCGTGGACAGTGAAGTCAAGTGGAGTCCCACAGACCCAGATGTAAAGGCTCAATTCCAGGGGTGCCTGGGTGGCTTAGTCGGTTAGGCGTCCGACTTCGGCTCAGCTCATGATCTCACCGTGTGTGGGTTCGAGCCCCACGTCGGGCTCTGCACTGACAGCTCAGAGCCTGCTTGGGATTCCTTCCTTCTCTCTCTCTATCTGACCTTCCCCTGCTAGCACTCTCTCTCTCTCTCTGTCTCTCAAGATAAATAAATAAATAAGCATTTTTTTTTAAAGTTTCAATTCCATTCACTTGAGCAGCAAATCCAGGACTTTGTCTAAGCCTCAGTATCCTCATCTGCAAACTAGAGATAATGACACTTACCCCGTTTTGAGGACTAAAGGAAATAATGTAAGTATCTAGCGATGTGCATGACTCATAGAAGGCAGTGCGAGCAGCTACTGTCGTTGTCGTGGAGCTGATTATGGCCACGCAGACACCGAATCAGGAACCGTCCTGGGAAGAGGGAGGTCGCGCTGTGCGCATGGGTCCTGGGCATCCATCCTTCCCTCTGGCAGCGGGGTCCCTCGTGACCTGGGAAGATACCCCTAGAGGATCTGGTGGACGATACCACCAGAGATAGCCGAGCGCACGTGCTCCGGGAGAGGCATGAATAACCCAGCAGGACTCACGACACAGCCTGAGGAAAGGGCCCCCACAAGCGTCCAGTTTCGCGTGTCTCTTTATTTCCTTTTAAAAGTTAGTGGGTCAGAAATGCAAGGATGGGTCAGAAAATGACGTTTTCCAGGTCTCCCCACCTCTGCCGGTCGCTGGTCAGAACATCCCGGAAGAGTCGTTTTCCATCCGGCCCCCGGGAAAGGTGATGTTTGGATGCCCTGAATTCTCATCACTGGTATTGACGTGATCAACTGCTGGTAAACCCTGGTCTTGGCAAAGACTTCTTCTGCTAGCAAGGCATTGTAGGTGGCGGACTGGGGCGCTATTTGAAAGCCCCATTTGTGAGGGGCTACTCAAGACTCTCCTTGTGAAAATCCTGTGACTTAACCTGAGCGGGATTGGAGGCCATGAAACAACCAACAGGAAAAGGCTGAAGGAGACTGTTCAGCCGTCAACCTTTGGCGATGCTGGGAAGGGGCCCCACCACCTACAGCACCCTCCGCACGTCGAACATAAGGGGTCCTTCTTCTCCTCTGCAACGTCTCCTCCCTGCTTCCTATCTCACCCGCTCTCCCTCTCCTGCTGTCCAAGTCCAGGAGCACCGGGATAATAGAAAAGCACATCCTCACGGGTAACTGCGCTCCCTTCACTCCCCTCCCACTAGATTTTGTAGGAGAAAATTCCTTTTGATCCATTTAAGAATGCAACATCTGAGCATGTCAAGGAGTGTTTATACACCTCCTTGACTCAACCGTAATAATAATTTTTTAAAAGCTAATATTCCTTGAGTGTTTACTGTGTTCCAAGATCCGTGTTGAGAGCTTTTTACATATGTCGTTTTATTTCATCCTCAAGGTAACCTCTGAGGGAGGTACAGGTATTACCCCTGTTTTATAACCAAGGAAACAGAACTTGAGAGGTAATAAATGACTCATCCAAAGTCACACAGCTAGTAAAAAGAAGTGGTTTTTAAACTCGAATGTGCTAAAATCTACAATAATACTCTTAACCTAGAACCTTCTACGCTACTCCAATGCACATTGTTTACTGACTGTGCTATTACAAAGCTACTCAAGGGACTCTGACATCAGATGATGTGACCGGATCTGAGAGTCCCTCTATCTTTCTGAGATAGATGCAGAAAAATAAACTCTTTCCAGGTGGCCGTTTCTCTTACGAAACCTGCCCCACCACTTAAAAAGTACAAGACGAGCATGGGCAGAACACTCGTGCAGACCGGCCTGGGTGGGGGCGTCTACGCTGATCTGTGTTCATTCTTGACCTCTTCAGCCTGTCCTCTGCCTATGCATTGGTTACTGGGTTTAGGCCCAAGGCTGCTCCTTGAAGTCCTGCCAAGATGAAGAGTTACCAAACGCAGGCACTTTCCTGGTACCACTTTTTAGATTTCGTTTGAGGGCTTCAGTCTATGCCTAGCACCACCATTTTAGAAATTTATGGCACCAAAACTTTCTCCTCTAGAAGGAAAAGCACATCAGCGGGTTCTCCTTGGTTCAGAGTTGGCATGGGTCAGGGCACTGTCGATACATTATTTCATTTAATCTTCATGTCCACTCTGTGAGGTCTGTGCAGACAAGAGAGCTGAGATCGAGAGAAGTCAAGTGACTGGTTCGGGGCCTCACAACTCGTTAGTAGCAAGATTTTGACTCAGGTGGTCTGACGCTTCTACTCTTTACTACCTCTTTATTCTATACGCAATGAGAAAATGAAGTGACCAAGATCCACACCTTCAATGTGGCCCAAGGTCACCATCTTCATCAGAGACCTATAGGCTCCCAGATGGATGCTATATTCCAACCCATTCGAGTTCAGAATTTCCCTTGACTGTTGTGGTTCAGCTTTTACATGTTTTAAAGCCGTCCTTTGCTGGAAGAAGACCCCACAAACACCACCAAATAAGCAACGGTGAACATCCAAGATTAGCTACCGGGTATATTTTTAGTTGACAGCTCCTCAATCTCCATGGTGGCGTCCTGGATTGCTCCCAGAAAGAGGGATCCTTTCCAAGACTGGATATGTGAGAAAGAAGTGGACAGAATACAGAAACTAACATTGGAATACTGCAGTGTTTCCATGAGGGAATTCCCCCTCCCTCCAGCGTGTCCCTAGAAATTGTGTTATTTTTCTGAATCCCAAATCCCAAGAAGAGTTGGTCAAGAAATTGAGCCAATGGGGGAAAGTATCATAATCACACTGAGAGAACTGAAGTTTGGCAATCCACAGAGAGCCACTACTGACTTAACGGAATCCACTGACATCAAGTAGGAATCAAGAGCAGCATAGCTATCAACACGAGCAGCCAGGGGTTAAGGCCAACATTTCAGGGAATCAGGACCAGCACAAGTAGGAGGGGAACTGCCCCAACCCAGTTGATCTTGCTTGTAGCGGTTTCCATGTTTTGAGTGTGTGTTCACGGCCCCCTTTGCAGTCAATGGGGGGTCGTGTGGGGGAATAAACAGCAATATTAATAGGGGTGCCTGGGTGGCTCAGTCGGTTGAGCGTCTGACCCCTGATTTCAGCTCAGGTCATGATCTCACAGTTCGTGGGTTCGAGCCCCACCTTGGGCTCTGCACTGAGAGTGCAGAGCCTGCTTGGGATTCTCTTTCTCTCCCTCTGTCTCTGCCCTTCCCCTGTTTGCACACGTGCTCTCTCTCTCTCTCTCTCAAAATAAATAAACTTTTTAACAAATTTATGTACACATAGACTTATAAAAGATCCTATGAAACCAAAATATGCACCAAAATATAAACCATCTCAGAAGGAAAATGACTTCTTAAATTGTCAGTTTCGACATGATATTCTGCGTTGTGCTGTTAACATTCCCTGTAGATCCAATCTTACATTATTCAAATACTGACCATTAATGTTTGCTGGCGCTTTCAAGCATTTGAATATTTGCTGTAAACTACAGTTCCTTGCAAATACTCTAAACTTGATGTTACTTATGTATTAAGCGCATTTTCTTAGATAACCATCCTAATAAGAATATGAAAACGTTGGAATATTTCAAGAATAACTTAGGACTTGGGGACTTCCTAAGAATTTCTGGGAGGTCTGATTTCTCACCCTTGAATCCCAGAAATTAAGATCTGTTGGAAATTTGGAAACACTAGGATTCTTAAATGAAATGGTTGGAGCTGGAAAGGTGGAGTGCCCTTCTGCACGCTCTAGAGCCTACTCTTTTTAGCTTTCGGGAGCCACGGCAACAGCCCCCAACCCAAGTCATCCCACCAGCTGATTGCTAACATGCCACTGCTGCTGTGAGCTCTGGGACAAGAGACTCGGGATGAGCTATGAAGTGGGGGTGCTCACTGCAGTGCCCAGAACTCAGCCTGCTTTGGTTGAGGCAACGCCGCACTGCCCATATCATGCCTCGTAGGTTCTTGGTTGGCCCTCTGAGGACCCATAAAACCAAGAGGAAGCCAATCCTAAATCCAAAGGAAAGAACGAGCTCAATTTTCCAGAGACAACACGTGAAACTTAGACAAAAATTTCCCCCCCAATTTGTAGAGAGGGGACCGAGGAGTCAGAGCCTGCCACGAGCTGTAAAATCAGAGGAGACGCAGACCCCAGAGAATATCCCACAGACGGTGAGCGCTGAAGGCTCCCTGAGAACTAGGTTGGACGCCAGTGAGTTCAGGACAACAGAGAAGCTGACACACCTCTTCTCCCTTATTTTTGTCCCTGCCACCTGTTTGTGGCCAACACTGAGCTCTAGAACACCTTGTCTTGGCCTCGTCCTCTGTATGGCCAGTGCCTGTCCTTTGAGAGAAGACATGTCTTTGAGAGGTAATTCTATCTGAATTTTCCTTATGCATCTGTTCACCTTACCCCCCACACCGAGCTTGGCAGCCTACCACTCACCTGTGTACCTGTATATAGAAGCAAATATATACATATATTATATATATATGCATATATAGTATATACATACACACACATACATAGTTAACATATATGTAATATTCAATAGACGTGAATATATATAAAGATAGGTAGATATTGCCAAAAAACGTTAAGTTCGAGGGCAGTAATTCATCAAGAAAAGTCCACTGTTGGAGTAGACTTCTGTCTGTGCCTGGACGTTCTATCCAATTTCCTCCCGTACGAATGCACTGCACAAACAGAGCTCTATCTGCCTGAAAGTTCTTCGTGTAGCTGCTACTCCCCGAAATGGAACTATTAAGAAGTAGGTTATCTGCGTGCAAGGATCTATGCCAATCCATTCTCCATGCATTCATTGTGAGTGTGTGTGCTGCCAGAATGTGGTCTTGAGTTCATTTTATTAATAAATCCAAGCGTTTCTCCAGAAAAAGAGGCAGTGGTGGCACTTTTTTTAAGGAGCAAACAGCAGCCTTCACAAGACAATCCCCACCTGACCAGCCGGCGAGGACTCGGGTAAGCCCCAAACCCAAGAGTGACACTCAGAGTGACCTGGCATGGGGTGTTCAGGCAGAGGAATTTGGTCCTTATTCTGGGGAGAACGGAAAGCCCTTGCGAGGTTTGCATAACATGCCCAAGGCAATATTTTCGGAAGATAAATTTGCCTCTTGAATGGGACGATACAGTCATCTGTCGGCCAGCAGTTGGCCCATTACCAAAAGTACCTCTCTACAAACTACTTTTATGTTTTTTAGCCGATTGGAGGGTACGGGGAAAGAGGCTACAATACGCTATTACATAAATTGCTAGGAAGTAGGAGACCTGATGGAAGCCAGAGACTCAGTGGCCGGATGGAAGAATGGGCAAGTCCTCATCCGTAAAATGAGAGTCACATTCCTACCGCGTGAGACTGGGAGTCAAATGCTCGGCAAGGTGCCTACCGCACGAGTGTCAGACGTAGGGCCTCCGGAACGGACCTTCCCAGAATCTCTTGAAATCCTCTCCGCAGGCAGCTCTTTATTGCCCTTCAGAGGATCCCTCACTGTGCCGTTCTCCAGCTTGGACAAGTTCCAATCGGGGGTAGAATCTGAGGAAACCATTACGAAGGCTGAGGGTGTCGACCAGGGAAACAAATTGAGTGCTCATGCAAGCTCAATGGCAATCCCCAGAAAATGTAAATTGGCTGGACACCCCTCGGGTTATGCAGGCGTCCCTTACAGATGCGAATCCACCCCGTGGGGGCCCCTTTACAGACGGCATCGACCAACAAACAGCCTTGCTTAAATCCACCTTAAGAGAATTCTCCAGAAATGGCCATGCCCTGTGCTCTTCCACGAACCGAGTTGGTTAGGATCAATTTGTTTCCTGCTCAGTTCATCCTTTACCCCCAAACACGTTCTCTTGGAGCAATCTTCCTCTTTAGAAGTTCCTCTCTTGGGTTTTAGAGAACATTTTGGCTTGGACTCTTTCTAAAATTGAAGCCAAGCGCTGCCGCTCTCAGATGCAGTGATATTTCGCTCTGACCAGAGCTGACTATCACAGACGCATCCCAAACCACATAAGTTCTTATTGTTTAAACTGTCCTAAGCAGCTGTTAAAACATACCCTGAGATATCAAAGCCACTCTAATTAACTTCCTGCTTCTCTGGGACTTCAAAGTCTTTCAAAAAGTTTTAAATAGGGTTTTTATAGGGAATTTGACCTAATATTTAAAGAAAATTTTGCAAGCTTGCCCAAGAGACTCCAACTTCTTCCCTTTTCCGCCACCCTCCCCTCCCTACTCTTGGAATTCTGGAACTATCGGGGAGAAGTGAGGAGAAGAATCTAAACCTTCCATAACCAAAAGGATGCGTCTCTAGGCACATCCAGGTTATTTCTCTGCTCAGTAGTTGACATCCTGCCTGAATGGCTTTCCCTGACCCTCCCTTCTCAACCCGGCAATCCTTTCCCATCCTTCAAGGCACAGCTCAAAGGCACCTTCTCTGGGAAGTGCCCCTCCCAGAGCCCACGCAATCTCCACACCTCTGCCAGGGCGTGACCGACCGGATGAACTGGAATGCATTCATTTGAGTGCCTGTCTCCCCGCGTAGACTGGGAGATCCACAGGGCAGGAGCTGTTCTGTATGAAGCTTCGTGCTCCGGCAGGGTTCTGCACATCCACAGTCAGGGCTCAACAGGTGTCTGATAAGTGACTGAATCCCAACTCATTCTGGGCAAGATAGGGTTGCTTTTCAATGGATCCATTTCTCACTCATTTTGATCTCCCTCCCTTGGCTTTCTTCGTAACAAAGTCATTGGACTTAGCGATCAGAACTCTAAGAAACAGTGTCATAAAAATAGCCAAAACTTAGAAATAAAACCAAAAAAGGGCTGGGGGGGGGGGCTGCGTATCTTTCCAAGGCCCCTTTATTGGAGCATGCAATCAGCTCATCTCCTTGTTCCTATCGACATAAAGGCCCCCGACTTAGTGAAGTTACCTGTTGTCTTACAGATTTCTGTCTGGAAGAGAAGCAAATAGTTTCTGCCCAGTGGAACAGATAACCCCTAGGATTTACGGCCCGTTGGACACTAACCGGTTTATATATCACTCAAATCCTATCCCTACATTTCTTTATTAAACTGCCTGTAAATAGGGGTACCCGGGGGCTCAGTCAGGCAAGCATCTGACTCTTGGTTTCGGCTTAGGTCATGATCTCACAGCCCGTGGGATCAAGCCCCGTGTCAGGCTCTGTGCTGACAGCAGGGAGCCTGTTTGGGGCTCTGTCTCCCCCTCTCTGTGTCTGCACCTCCCCTGCTCACTTTCTGTCTCTCAAAATACGTAAGTAAATAAACTTTAAACAAATAAATAAATAAACTTTAAATAAATAAATAAATAAATAAATAAATAAATAAATAAATTGCCTGGAAATACCCTCATTTCTTTGGTAGTTTTTGGGCAGGTCATAACAGGTTACTGGTTCCTTCATTAAACAGCGAGTGAAATAAACTCGTTGCCTGTGTTCCTTCTACATTTCTCTGAAAGTCAAAATTTCACCTTTCTGCAAATTATGTGTTAACTCAGTGCGTGAGCCGGAGTGACAGTATGAAAGCAAAAGTTCAGTGGGGCAAGTGGTGTGGAGAAGGCGAGAGCCCTGGGCTGGGAATCCAAGAACCTGGCTCTCTGAGGAGCTTCCCGAAACTTCTGCACAACCGGATGCGCGGTTGACTTAAAGCACTTTGCGCAAGTCTAAAGCCATGTCCCCCATGAGGCGCTGGTAAAGGAAGGCCAGCTTTCCCCTCCAGAAGCGGTGGTGGGGCAAGGCCCGGGAGGAGACCAGAATGAACACAGACAGGAGGAGCTGCCGCCATTCCCCAGGCGAGGCCACCGTCACCTCCTGCGCGGACATCAGCCAGAGCCTTCTAAAGCCTCCGTCTTTACTTCTGTCTCCAGCCGTTCACCTCATGGCGGCTGGCGTTCTGTCAAAACCGTAAGGGAGATCATGTCACACCCCTGCTTCAAGCTCTCCCGTGGCTTCCCAGCACGGGCGAGGATAACGCTTAAGCCCCTTTCCGGCCCTATGAGGTGCTCTGCGATCCAGCCCAACGGCTAACTCCCCAAGTTCACCTCAAGCCTTTCACCCCCTCACTCACTCTACCCCGGCTCATCTCAGGCGTCAAAGTGAGCCTCTTCAGACGTGCTTAGCATTCTGACCTCAGGGCCTTTGCACGTGCTGTTTCTTCCGCCAGAAAAGCTCACCCCCACCCCCCTTTCTTCACGTGACTAGCTTCTTCCTTTGATTTTAACTTCAATCTCTCCCTCCCATGATGGTCATCCCTACCCATCCCTTCTAAAGGATACCTGCCGTCTTTCTATCTCTCGGGACCCCCTTCTTCGCCTGCCCGGAACCGCCAGAATGTGACTGTAGGCGTGTGTTGTTCTCTCCCCGGCCCACTGCGAGCACTACATCGGCAGAGACTTGGGTTCGCCTGCGTGCCTGGCACAGACTGGGCGCTTGGGACGTGCTTGTTGAATAAGTCAGTGTGAAGGCAGGAGAAATCCAGCTGGCTCCGAGTAAAGGTTCCCCGCACCGTCCGCATGGACGTCTGACCCAGCGCCATGCCAGCTCCTCAATCTCGAGCGCATCTCGAAAGCCCGCGGCCAAGACGAAAACTCTGAGAGCCTGCAGACAGCATCTCAGAGCCTCCCACCGAGGATTCAAAGTTACCCAGACCCACGGCCGCCTCTGCACCAGAGGCCTGGGTGTGAAGCGGACGATGGAAACACCAGCGGGAGTTCAAGCCCATTTCAACGGCAGGGCGGGGCGGGGAGGGAAGGGCCCAGGGCCACCCCGTTCGATTCAGGGCATCGGCTAACTTGGGTCCCCTCTACCGGTGGGTCGGAGCCGGAGGGCACAGCTCCGCTTCCAGGGGCTTTCGGCTCCACGAGTTCTGTGATGGCTCTTCCCGGGCACGCCCGCCACTTCTGCAAAACACCTTGTCCCCTTCAAGATTCTCCCATGAGCCCCTGGGCCCAGCCGCGCCTCCCGCGCCGAGATGTGTCCACGGCCGGGTCCTGGTCCCCAGGCGTTACTGCTCGACTTAATGCTGGTCTGCCCTTCGGGTCCCTCGAAGCGAGGATGTCACACGGCAGCCAGCAGGGGTGTGGCGGCAAGAGCTGTTTCCTGGAAAGGTGTCTGGTGGAGGGAAGGGCCAGGAAGGGTTCATTCCCCGCCCCCCGCCGCCGCCCCGGGCGGCTGGCCCCCGCAGACGGGCCTTGACCAGCCTCCTCTGGAAGTCTTCCCCTGAAGTCCTCCCCCCGCAAGGCTTGTGGCCACCCGGAACACTGAGTCAGGGGTGCTACAGGGGCTGCCTTGCTCTGGGAGAGAAGCTGACCTTAGGATCCGAGATAGGTTTGGGACCGGCAAAGGACACCTGTCTCTGGCTGTTTTCCCTTTACAGGTGCAAAACGCATTTTTCTCCGCACCGCCTGTCTGCCTGCAGTGCAAATCCAAGCTGCAGCCTTTACCGCCGGCACCCGCCCGTCCACGCCACCCCTGCCCAGCCTGCCCAGCGCCCTCGCGTCCCAATCCGGGAATCGTCGCCAAACGGCCCCTCTTATCACTCCCAGAGGCTCTGGCTTCTCCCCCCGCAAAGCACCTTGAACTCTTAAAACTTCTTTAAACTCAGAAAACTTACACCCATGCTGCCGTGCTTTGTTCGATTTTTTTTTTCCCCTCAAATATTCTGGTGGCCAAAAATAGAACATTTTCCATTCTGAGGACCAAGCGGCATCCTTGGGAATTAAAGTAGTGCTTCATGCCTCTCCAGAAGATTCCTGCCAAGCACGCACACGCATGCACACATAAGCCGCCTGCAAGTTCTAAGAAGCTGCTTTCTGTAGGTACAGGGGTGGTCAGGAGCCAAAAGCCCTCTGTTTGTTTTCTATCCAAGAACGTTACCCAAAAAGAGCACAAGGGCACCTCAAGAACGCTGTATAGGGAAAGGCCAACTGCGCCTAGTGCAGTGACTTTGAAAACGGCCCCATTGTCCACCCCTCCCCCTGCCCACCATCATCCCAGAATCCCTCCCAAGACTTACTCCTCTAAGATTCCAAAGCTCCTCTCGGCACAAAGTTCATGGCCTTTATGCCAGCGAGCCGCCGAGGGGTGTTCGCCGTAAGCTCTCTCTAAACCCGTTCCCATGGCGGAACCAGAAATCCCACATTCGGGAAGACATGTTCAAGCTTCAGCAGCGAACCAGACGGACTGGTCAAGTCAGACAAGGCTAAAGTGTCAGAATAATGGCAACTCAGAACATGATGTTGCTAGCACAAGGCAGGGGGATGTTTTGTACATGCCGCTCTAGAAGTTTGTCACTCTCAGCGCTTCTGGAATCCTCTTTAATGGCACTTACGCGCTACGACACCTTCCGTGGTTTTGTGCTTGAACACGCAACCCTTCGCACACCCTCCGGCCGTGCCCCCAAACAGAGAGTGTGGGGTTAGCTGTGAGATCAGCGGGGCTGCGTTGTATACGCAGCTGGTAAGCACTGGGTGACTGCTGAGAAACACGAGGAGCCCTTTAGAACAATGACCTGCCACTCACCTGCCGACGTAGCAAAGACCGGGAAGCCAATGTAGGGAGAGTGAAGGAGGGCGCCAAAAAGTGGGTGTGCTGGGGGGGCAGAAGCATGAGAATAAGAGAGGAAAGAGGAAGCAGGAGATGGGGAAGAATCAGAAGGTCAGGCATTAGTTGGTGGTGAGTGGAGGCCAACAGAAGCGGGTGGAAAGGTCCAGGATGGGCCCAGGACAGACAAGCAGGGACAGACAGAGAGGAGGGGGAACAGAGCAGGGCTGGGGGCAGTACTTCCTGGCGGCTAGAGGTCAGCCATTCACCAGCTAGGTCGCACTGAGATAGTGCACCGCTCTGAGCTTCCCTCGCGTCGTGTATTGACGGAGATAACAGCATCTCTCGGAGGTGCGTGCGGGTTTGAGGCGTCAATGGCTGGTGCTGAGGAACCGTCAACAAAGGCCGGGCATCTTCCCTACTGAATGGCAAACACTCTGCCTGATTCCATCAGAGAACATTCGCTTCTCAGCCGGACCTCCCCTGACATCACCCCCGAGTTCTTCTGGGACGCACAGAGGCACGACGGTCAGCTGTGAACCCAGCAAACGTGGGTGGCAGGAGAAGCTTCAGGGTCACAGCCCAGACGCTACTGAGTATCTGGAGCCCTGCGGGAGCCCCCCGCCTGCAAGGGGAAGGGGTTCCTAGCTGCCAGAGAGCCGCAATCATTCCCCGAAGCTTCATTAGCTCCCGTACTCAGCGAACAAGGCCGTGCAACACATTAAGCCTGTACGCACACCGAGAACCCCTCTAGCTTCTCTTCCTGGCCCCAGCGTGGGCTCCGTCCACCCACCTCACCACTGCACACCTGCGCCAGGGTAACTGTTCAATATGGGTTCCTTCCGATCCTGCCCTTGTTTGTCTGCTCAGGCTACCCAGCCTGGATTTCTCTTTCCTTTTCCTTCCGTCTAGCAAAATACGAGTCAGCCGTCGGGCCAAAGGCGGTGGGTTTTTGTGTCCAGGAGAGTGACTCCCCCCCACCCCCCGCCTCGCTGCCCCTGGCATACACACAGTAAATACACATACCTTGCTGTGGGTTGAAGATTCCCTTACGGCTCTCAGAAGGAGCCAACGTGGCCAACAGCTCAATTTTGGACTTCTAGCCCCTAAAACTATGAGACGGTAAAACTGCCCCGTTCATGGTTCTTTGTCATGTCCTCTCCATCACAACACGTGAGCTCCTTGAGGTCAGGGACTGAGTCTTACTTGCCTTTGGGTGCTCAGGCCTCTTTAGGGATCTGGCTGGTAAAAGAATCTCTAAACTTGAAATTCTCATGAAGTAACGCTTTAAGAATTCAAAATCTAGAACACAGGCAGCCAGCTGTGGCTCACGGGTCAAATCCCGCCCACTCTGCCTGTTTCGGTAAATAAAGTTTTATTGGAACACAGCCACACTCCATTCGTTCATGTTTCGTCTACGGCCAATTTCACGCTATAACCGCAGAGTTGAGGAGTTAGTTGTAGCAGAGATCATATGGCCCACAAAACCTAAAGTATTTACTCTCTGGCCCTCTACCAAAAAAGTTTACTGACTCCCAGTCCAGAAGAAAAGAAACATAAATGAAGCATAGTGATAGCATAAAATAAATGTTATAACAAGGCCCAGATCATGCAGCCTAGAGAAGGACGGGTTGAAACGAAGCCTTCATAGGGAAGGTGACATTTGAGAAGGGAGAGAGCTTTTACTCAGAAAAGACAAAATACTTCATTGATTCACTCTGCTGTGCCACCTGGACCGATCGTGTCTGCACTAATCCTTGCCTGGGGGTTAAGGGTCGCAGTCGGCTGGTTTGGGGGGTGGGGGGAAGTGATGACAGGCTCTGTTCTCTGCACACTGAGCTTGATTTGTGAGAGGCACACCCACGAGAAGGTGCCCAACCATGGACACTACTGAGCAGTCTGGGTCAGAGGCACCGATGTGGGATTCAACAATGAAGGTGGCTCCGGAAAAAAAGTGCGAAATGAGTAAAGAAGATGGTTACACATGCAACTCGGGGAACTTCAGAGCTCCGTGACAGGCAAAGGAAGAGAAGAAGCCCTGAGGGACTTGAGGACAGGCGAAACAGGAAGAAAGGAAGTCGTGTCCCTAAGTCCCAGGAAAGCGAGGGTTCAGCGGTGTCAAAGGCTGCCAGAGGCCAGGACGACCAATTCATCAGACTTAGCAACGAAGGGGCCTTGTGGCGCGGTGACAGTCATGTTACCTGCTCGTCACAAATTATCCCTGCAACTAAACCATAAGGAAAAGCATACTGCAGTTGCTTGAGTTATTATTAAGAGGAAAAAGAAAGAAGGAGACGAGAAAAAACAGAAATTGACGATACCTGGGCTGAAATTAATGATTAATCCCTAAAAATCGAAATATTTTACTCTTTCTATATAGATTCTGTACAGAGGCCATCCTTCGTCTAAATTCAGCAGGGCTGAAAATTACTAAGGGGCACAGGCTCCGTCACTGTAGACAGCCCAGCCCCGTGAACAACCGACATCCCCGCGCCCAGATGCTAACGGCAGAGTAACAGGCAAGGAGACAAGGACAACTACACATTAGTGGCCGCCTGCCCGGCCAGGCAGTGCGAGTCGCTTCGCACGGATTACTCATTTGATCTCCACTAAACCCCTGCGGACTGACTATATAGTAACGTATCATCTGTATTTTTTTTCAGATGAAGGCCCTGAGACTCAGATAGCTCACACAATCTATAGTGAGAAAAAATAATAATAAATAAAGTATTAAGTTTAAATTAGAAGAAAGAAAGAAAGAAAGAAAGAAAGAAAGAAAGAAAGAAAGAGATGGAGGGAGGAAGGAGGAAGGAAGGAAGGAAGGAAGGAAGGAAGGAAGGAAGGAAGGGAGAAGGAGGGAGGGAGGAAGAAAGAAAGAAAGAAAGAAAGAAAGAAAGAAAGAAGAAAGAAAGAGGAAGAAAGAAAGAAAGAAAGAAAGAAGAAAGAAAGAAAGAGGAAGAAAGAAAGAAAGAAAGAAAGAAAGAAAGAAAGAAAGAAGAAAGAAAGAAAGAGGGAGGAAGGGAGGGAGGGAGGAAGGAAAGAAGAAAGAAAGAAAGAAGGAAGGAAGAAAGAAAGAAAGAAAGAAAGAAAGAAAGAAAGAAAGAAGAAAGAAAGAAAGAAAGAGGAAGAAAGAAAGAAAGAAAGAAAGAAAGAAGAAAGAAAGAAAGAGGGAGGGAGGGAGGGAGGAAGGAAGGAAGAAAAAGAAAGAAGGAAGAAAGAAAGAAAGAAAGAAAGAAAGAAAGAAAGAAAGAAAGAGATGGAGGGAAGGAGGGAGGAAGGAAGGAAGGAAGGAAGGAAGAAAGAGAGAAGGAGGGAGGGAGGAAGAAAGAAAGAAAGAAAGAAAGAAGAAAGAAAGAGGAAGAAAGAAAGGAAGAAAGAAAGAAAGAAAGAAAGAAAGAAAGAAAGAAGAAAGAAAGAAAGAAAGAAAGAAAGAAAGAAAGAAAGAAAGAAAGAAAGAAAGAAAGAAAGAAAGATGGAGGGAGGGAGGGAGGGAGGGAGGGAGGAAGGAAGGAAGGAAGGAAGGAAGGAAGGAAGGAAGGAAGGAAGAAAGAAAGAAGGAAGGAAGGAAGGAAGGAAGGAAGGAAGGAAGGAAGGAAGGAAAGAAAAAAGAAAGGAAACTCACGCAATCATTCGCCATCCCAGGCGGAAGAAAGCTCAGGGAACGTGCGGACCCGGAGGAAGTAGAAGCCAGTATCTACTGAGCGCTTACTCTGGGGACGTATGTTACATACGTTAGCTCACCGAAGCCTCCCAGGAACCTAGGTGGAAGAGGAGGAGGTCAGGAAATGAACTTGGAGAGGTTTGATCCAGTGCCAAAGGGCAAAATATTGAGGGGAAAACTTCTTGGTTTTCCAAAGAAATCCTTCAGAATTCGGTGGCAAACTAGATACTGAGGTATTTGAAGGTAGCATCAGCCTAAGTCACTGCTAAAATAATGCAAAATAACTCTGGTGACATCTTAGAAGGGTTCCTCTGACCACGAAGGAAAGATAACAGAAACCCAGCTCCTGGACGGCCACCCCCAGAACAGGGAAATGCCCCTCCCCTAGCAGGCGGCTGCCCTGACTTCGTGCTCCTCCAGCTTGAAATCAGGTGGGGGCTAGATGACCCCAAAGGTTTTTGTTCCCAGCATTAAACATTGGTGTTTCCAAGCACATCATAGAGTCCAGCTCGTAAAGGGTGGACAGTGCTTACTAAATAAGCAGTTCAACAGAGACTCAGAAAAAGACCCTGGCAAAGAATTTTTGGGAAACCTTTCCATTGTCGAAAACTACTCCCGCTGTTTCTGGAGGACGGTCTTCTCCGGGGTTTCCATTCACCTGCTTCACTCCCAGCGAGGGGTTGCAGGTTCACGTTCTCTCCCGCCCTCATTCGCGCATTCATTCCGCAAACGAAAAATTCTTCTTGGAAATGTAGGCAGCACAACGGAGTCAACCCTTACAAGATGATCCTGAAAAAGTCGTGCGTGCTAAAACAAAAAGAAAACCTTCTGCTTAAGGACCACCGACGTTCAGGGGCGCCTGGGTGGCTCAGTCGGTTAAGCCTGTGACTTTGGCTCAGGTCAGGATCTCGTGGCTCGTGGGTTTGAGACCCGTCGGGCTCTGTGCTGGCAGCTCGGAGCCTGGACCCTGCTGCGGATTCTGTGTCTCCCTCTCTGTGCCCCTCCCCAGCTCACGCTCTGTCCCTCACTCTCTCTGTCAAAAATAAACATTTTTTAAAAATTAAAAAAAAAAATTTTTAAAGAACCACCGATGTTCACAATGCCTGATGGAAGACAAGGAAATAGAGGACTAGTTGTGTATCATGGTTCTAAGGATTGAGGGTTTTCGGGGTTGACTGCACTGAAATAAACCCACTTCCTCTGCTAGCACAAGTACTCACTGCTTCTGGAAAACCGTCTGGCAATTCTTATCATGAGTTCTAAAATAAATCAAGCCCTTTGACCTCGGAATTTTCCTTCTAAGGATATGAACTTCAGGAAAGCAGGCTAAGCAGTACAGTGCATTGTTTGACCTCTGGATTTAGAGTGTCTGTATTTCACCAGCTGTGCAACTTTGCAAGGGGGACTCAACCTCTCTGGACCTTGGGTTCCTCGCCTGCAAAATGGGGATAACTGGCTCTGCGTCACGGACGTGTGAAGACGACTGAGTTATTAAATGTAACATCTTTATTTATATACACCTTCTCGTTTATTTTTCATGAAAACTCCACATGGAAGGCAAGAAAAATATTAGCCTGATCCGGTCAGCAATAAGCAGTCAATTAAGTGTGGACTCTTTTTATTGTTACCGTGTCCATCGCAGAGACACAAATGTGGCCGTGGCAACATTGTCTCTCACGGGGAAAATGTGTTAAAAATGAGCTGTCCCACAATGAGAGAATGGTAACATAGATGACATTTCCACACAATCAAACAGGCATCTACTTAAAATGTTTTCAAAGAAAGGTTCACGAGATGGGGACAATTCACCAAAGAACGTTCAGCAAAAAAAGTGGGCTTGAAGTTGTATGTGATGTGGGGGGTGGGGGGGAGCCCAATGTGGATGCAGTGTGGTAGATCATGTGTCTTCACCCAAGTCCCTCTCTGGAGCCCTGATCCCTCCCCGGCTGCTGGGATGTCACTGCTGATAGCTCACAGCTGCACCGCTCACTGGGAATTGTTCTGGGCCCCAGGAAGTAGACGCATCCAAAATTAGCCCCTCCGTGCGGCGGGGGGGGGGGGGGGGGGGGGGGGGGCAGTGACTTGCTGAGGCAGGGCCACAAAGGCCCATCCACTTACCTTCCTTTGGAAGCATTCTGGAAGGCCAGGCCCACTCAGCCCCGGCCAGTGGGAGCCACATTTGGAGCCAGAGTCTCCCCCTGCGAGCTTCTCCCTCCCTTTCATCCAGAGGAGTCTCCCCAAGATACACTCCGCATGCAACTTTTATCTCGGACTCTGTTTCCAGGGAACCCAATCAGATATTATGAGGGAACATCTCTGAGAGACAAAGTTGCTGGGTTTCCCCAATTCCCTGGGATGCGTCTGTATTATTTTAAAGGGATAAGATGGCATTGTTTTAAAAGAGGCAAGGTCCTCCCTGGAGTGTTAAAATTAATCAAGCCCAGGAATTTGCAATACATACATTTTATTCTTCTTCCTGATCTCAGACTTTTTTTTTTTTAATGTTTATTTATTTTTGAGAGAGAGAGCCAGAGTGCAAGCAGGGGAGGGGCAGAGAGACAGAGAGAGGGAGACACAGAATCCGAAGCAGGCTCCAGGCTCCGAGCTGTCAGCACAGAGCCCCATGTGGACCTCGAACTCACAAACTGCGAGATCATGACCTGAGCTGACTCAGACGCTTAACTGACTGAGCCACCCAGGCGCCCCTGATCTCATACTTAAAAAAAAAAAAAAAGTGACTATTTTAATTTAAATGATATCACTAGTAAGTAATGAGCCGAGGCTAAATGCTTCAGAGCATATACTTCCCCAACCTGATGTCAACATGGGTGATGCTTCCGTCCCAAAGATGCTGCTGTGGCTTACAGCGTAATTCTTTTCTCTTGGAGAACTGTCTCCATACACTCGGCTACCAACTAATCGCACCAGAAAGTCACCCCGTGGCCTTACGACAGTTTTATTAGTCTTGTCCACCTGCTCGCCAATCCCACAGTCCACTCAGATTTTATCCTGAATACCACTGAAAGGATCCCAAGATCCAATTCTTCCTCGAAGGATTAAGCTTGTTCTTTTTTTGTTTTTCTTCATGGAGGATATTCACAAGACTCTGACAGCCGTTTTCAAGAGGGGAGGCCTGAAACCATCTTGAGTGATGACGCATCTTTGGAATAAGTGCTCGGCCATCCACAGTGGCTCCTTGGAGGGGACAGTGCTTTTTATGGATCAGCGTTGGATGTTTGTTTAAAACGAAATCGGCCACATCACGTTCAGAGTCATTTTCATGTTCAACGCGACGTTCCAGGTCTAATGCCGCAGGCTGCCTGTCAACATCTTTGGCTAAAAAATGATGAAACTTTCAAGGTAACTGAGTCAGACTTTGCACGTGGAGGTACCGGACGTGACCTCCTATAGATAAATGCCAAATTGTTGTAAGGACGCCAGCTTGTAGAAAACTCCCAGCCAAACAGTACGCGCTACCCGCAGATGAGCGTTACTGTAACAACTGATAAATGGGCAGAGAAGATGCCACAGAGAGGGTAGGGAAATGGCTTGTTTTTAAGACGGCAGTCTTACAAGCGATCCCGATCCTGGGAGTCCATCTCAAGACAATAGTCAGAAACGGCGGGGCAACTTTCATGCACAAGGATGTCATCACAATGCTATCGTTTATTTATGACGAAGGGAATACGCTAAGTCCTCAACGCAAGGGAGATGGTTGCATAAACGGCCACATTGAACTAAGGGTTCTGAAGACTTGAGGATAATAAGGACACATACTCAGCCACAGTGTTGAACGAAAGAAACAGGATATTCGCTTTTATGGCTGATGCAATGTCAGCTATATAAAAATACATAAAAGCTATGTAAGCACGAAGAACCAACTTGAGAAAGAACAAAATGTCACCAACCAGTGGATGTCTTAGCACAGTGAGGTGATGCATGATTTCCTTTCCTTCCTTCTACTTGGTCTCATGTTATGGATTCTCTATGATGGAACAAAGATTATAAACTTTATATGATAACAATTGAAGGAGGAGGAGGTGAAGGAAGAACATGGTTGTCCCTTCACCCCGGTTTCCGAGGTAATGAGAAACAGTCAATCTGAGGCATCGTAGTTGGAACGGGGCCCCAGGCTACTACAAAATAGGGTGGAAAACTGACAATGTGAGAAATGGACCCACACAAACACATTAAAATAAAGGGGAAGGGGGAACCACGGTGAAAACCTGCATTGGGGTGATATTTTGAAATGTGAGCCAATGTGATTTTCTTGTGTTTCTTTGTGCCAGATCTTTCTTCCATTTAGTCAGCTTTGTGCTCTGAAGCACTCGTCCAGACGGTAGGGGAACCACGAGTCTGTCCTTGGCTTGAGTTTTAGAACCCAAAGCCTCTGAGGAGCTGCAAAACTTGGGGAGGGGAGTAAGAGACAGGCTCTCTGGCCCTCCAGGTTAGAAGGCATTGCCCAGACCAGGAGGACAGGGCAGGCTGGAGAGGAGGCCAGAAGGGACCTCAACAGGGGGTCCTGCGGCACAGCCCCCTCCCCTCATCGTGCAGAGATGGAGGAGGAACAACCAGAAACCCCACACGGGCCGGAGGACACACGTACCCCTTCCCCAGGTGGAGCCAGGGAGGCCACGAGATGCCAGAGTGGAAACATGGCGGGGTCTAGGTCTCCCCGTTCCAAAGAGATGGCAAAGGGAAGCTGGATCCTACATGCCTAAGAGCAGTGGGAAGAGTGAATTCCACCCAGTGCCCAAGAGGACGCAAACTGCCCTTTCTGCTCCAGAGAGCCCACCGAGGGGCCCAGGGCCTCACCAGCTCAGCGTCTTCGCTGCCAGGGAAGTGGACCCCAAGCCCACTTGAACTAGCAGAAAGATCCCCCCAACTCTGAAAGAGGCCTGAGATGAGAACAGGAAAAGGACCCAGCAGCGATCTGTGTGGCATCAGACACGGCCATGTCGGCGGCTGCCAGCACAGAGAGAAACTCATGCCCAACAAACACAGTGTCCTCAGTCTAAATGGTAGCTGTGGGTAAGCCCCCAGGAATGCAGTGTGATCATGGGGAGGGGTGCTGCTGAACTGACAGAAATTTAATTTCTCATACCCAAAGGAATGGGAACTCAAATGAGAAAGTAGCTATTTCATTGATACTCAGAAGCCATCGATTGTAAAATGCATCATTAATTTATGTACCACTAAGAAAGAAAGACGCCAATTAATCTATGAAACAATGCTTTCTCATCACTTAAAATCTGTATTTTATGCTTGCTGAAAAAGCTTTTCTAGACTTATTGGGTCAGAGGCTTTTATTATACATCACACTCACGCGTACAGAAAAAAGAAAATAAATTCGTCAAGAAATTCCTGAAGTTATCTTCGCATTCAGAGTTTACGCATTCGGAATCAATGTTCATATTTTTCTGAACGGCGCTGTCCTCTGTATCGATGATGAAACATTTCTTACAAGCGTCCCCACTATTGGCTCCAGATTTTCTTCCGAGATGCTGCCATCCATTCTAAAAGGTCTGATGTGGGTGCTTGCTTGCTTGACGTGTGCAAACAGGCATTGCCTTTGTACACAACTCAGTAACAAAATGATCAGTTTCAAACGCTTGTAGTAATCTACGTCTATTACCGTGTATGAGCTTGTTGCTTTTCAGCGACCCCCCCAACACAAATACCTGCTTCACTAACATCATATTTGCACCCCACTGCTCTGTTTCCAAACCTTTCTGTTGACGATAACTTTTCATCTCAAACCTGAAACTTGGGATGATCTTTTTGAAAACGTTTCAAACAGCAACTAAACTCAACTTGGGTCCTACCAACAATGCACAGACTTCAACAGAAGGGACGGTCATAGGAATGCCTGTGAACAAGTTCAGACATGCACGGGCCATTCCGTCCACCCTGCCACCCGGGAAATAGCGATTCAAAGATGCCATCAGTGAGAAGATCCTGATTTCTGAGACGCTAACGCATGAAAAGGCATGTATTGGAATTAATGAAGTATGACAACTTGAGTTAAAGAAATACTTAAAGGTGCATATCTTGCACGGTGGACTGGGTAAAATGAAGTTATGCCCATTACACAGGTTTAGCAATGGGAGATCCAAGGGTCCGTGAGCAGCCCGGCCACAGAGAAGGGTCCAATGTCCTTGGTCTAACGTGGCCTCACGATATCTGGCGGGAATTAGTTCAGCAGGAACAGCATCCCCGAGCTGCTGACATGAAAACGGAGGCTATATGGTTTCACAGAGGAAGTATCACAGCCATCCATCTTCCTGCCCCTTCAAATAATCCACTTTCAGCCCAGCCCTTGATCAGGTGGTGAGTCCCCCTGACAAAGAGCAGACCAGAACCTTCCCTTTATGGCCCGGCTGTGGTACACTATACATTCGACACAAAACAAGCAAACACTGACAATGAACTGACAGATGAAGGGAAGAAAGGGAGTGTGTGGTTAACAGCTTGCAACTGACGTGGGTTTGGGTACCCGAGCTGTAATATTTATTACCTTATGAGTCACTTAGCCTTTGAGAGACAGAAACTAGCTGGTCACCGACACCATTTCCTCTTCTTCCTGGGCATTTGCCAAGACCATGCATCCCAGCCCCCTTGCCTTTCGATGGGGTCATGGAATCGACACCTGGCCGATGGAATCTGAGCACAGGGAGGAAATAGACCACTTCTAGACTTGGAATCTAAACCCTTCTGCCTGATCCTCACATTCCCTCCCCTTTCTCTTGTCAACTACCACCAGATTCACAGGGGCCAAAAGGAGGATTCTGATGCCCTACTGGCTTTCTATATGAAAGGAGACTGAAGCCCCAAATAACTGTGTTCAGTAGATAACCTTGACCACCAAACTACATGGACGCCACAGTGGCAAAATATAAGTTACCCCACTCTAGGTAATACACCTCTCATGCTGCAGCGTCCTCATCTACGGGGAAGGATAGATTAGTTACCTAGACCAGTCAGCCCCGTGCCCGCCATACAGGAAGTGCTACCTAAACAGCGGCCATGTTACCATTGTTGTTGGTCCTGTCATTCATTGCCCTTGTGGAGGCAAAGAACGCAGATAGAGAATTCTAACAGGCAGGAGGCTTTTTGCAGCATAGAGGGAAGTAAAACTTCTATAAATATCAACTCGTACCGACTATATTTAAAGTGAAATTTGAGCAATCACATTTTCAGAGTCTGAGAATTATCTGTAACTAGTAATAAAGACCCCGAAACGGGGCACCTGGGGGGCTCAGTCAGTCAAGCATCTGACTTCGGCTCAGGTCATGATCTCGTGGTTCGTGGGTTCGAGCCCCGCATCGGGCTCTGTGCTGACAGCTCGGAGCCTGGAGCCTGCTTCCGACTCTGTGTCTCCCTCTCTCTCTACCCCTCCCCCACTCATGGTCCTTCTGTCTGTCTCTCTCTCAAAACTAAAATAAACATTAAAAAAAAAAAGTCGCTTTACCCAGCTTTCTTTCTAGCTGTGCCTGCAATGTGTTCTCCTGACACCGGAGAGTTTCCCAGCCAATCTGTCATTCATTGGTTCCTTCACTGATTCATTAAAGAAACATTTACTGAGCACCTTCTACGCACCAGGCACTGTGTTCGCTTCTGGAGATACAGCAACACCAAAACACACACAGCCCCTGCTCTTCTCGCTCTTACGACAGACTAGAAACAGATAAACAAATCAGCATATACTTACATATGTAGAAAAAGTGTTCTAAAAGTGGGGGAAAAAATAAAACCATAGTGTTCTCTGACTGGGGAAGAACAAGAGGGACTCCAGAGATCAACCAAACACCCACCTGAGATGATAATTAAATCATTCGGTCTACATGTGCCTTGTCTCCTCAATAGACTGTAAATACCCTCGGGAAGGGATTCCTGCAGCATTTGGCAGTGTCCCCACACATAATAGGTGCTCATTAAATTCGTCGATAAGGCAGCTGGCTTTTGGTCTTCCAGACAGCGTCAGCCCGACCTGGGTTTTGACCTTGTCTTCTGCCCATCTACTGCTTTTCTTCCATCGGCAGCCCCCACTTCAAGGAGATGGCCATATTTTTCCATCATCTTATTCTTTTGTCAGATGCACACCGGTGGCCTCTCAGGCAGGACTGATCTTTGTGGTCTCCAGCAAGCTAGAGGATGTTTGGGAATAATCTTGGTAACAGCCATCTCTCGCACATCAGCCCCGGGGGGTGGCGCAGAGATCCTGGGAAGGTTTACGGGATTGTCTCCTCTTTGGGAGACTTGTTCGTAGCTTAGTCGTTCTTTATCCACTCTCTTAAAATAAAAAAAAAAAATTTAAAAAAACACAACAGTCAGAGTCATTATTAAAAGGGAAAAATCAAATGGTAATAACACTCCAGAGACACCAGAAGTATTATGAAAAGGAAGTGTTTAAGTGGAAAATACTGAGCTTTGGAAATAAAACTGCAGGCATCTGAACTTACGTATGAAACCCAGGAAGGGATGTGAGAAATGGTGAGAAGGTCTTTTGCCATTGAGTCAGGTCTCTGGCAAATGATCCCTGATGAATCCACATTTGCTCTGGGATTTGAAACTTTCCATGCTCTTATATTTCATCAGCTGCTTTGAGTTACTTTTAAAGAAACACATTTTTAATGAGAATTTTTTGACAGAGAATGCAGTGCAGATGTAATTCTTTGGAACAATTATTTCCTTTGTTGATAGCTCTTTTTTTTTTCCACAGCACCCACTTGCAATTACAAATAAAACAGTAATTAAAACTCTAAATTCACTCAAAATTATCATCCCATTGGTCACCTCCAGATATCCTTGAAATGTCATTCTGGAAAAAATGTCTTATTAAAGATGCAATGTGCTAAGACAGAGGTTTAGATTTTTCTGATTTGTAGTCATAAATTGATAGTATGTGGGAAATTTTTAACTGACTTGAAAATTATCACAATGAATTAAAAATCTAAGTCAAGAGACCCTAGGATAGCCGAACTGTCTTGGCGGGGGGAGGGGGGTGGGAACAAAAGGAGGCTAAGTTGGGTTTTGTTGGGTTTTATTTTTTTTACATTTCTATACAAATTGCAAGCACATTCAAGGATTTAGTGACATATATGTTATAGACCAACACACTTCCCCCAGTGCAGACATGAAACGCTTGGTCTAATTTAGCCATGATCTACGTGTATTTTTTTGAGTCTCCCCCTGAGACAGGGTGTGTTGAAATCTGATGGTAACTCATCAACTGAGTCTTTGAAGATTTTTAAAGTGATCCAAGAAGTGCCTCTCTGCCCCCATTCCTCCTCCTCTTCTCCATCCCCTCCCCCTCTGGCACTTCCCACTTTCCTAAAAGTCACCGTCCCTCTTCCACAACGCCATAAACAAGCAACTCCCAAGAGTAGCTCCGACTGCCTCTGTCCTTGGCCCAGGTAGGTCACTCATCTACCCTGGTCTTGTGTCCGATCTCCTGCCTCTGGTCCTCACAAAGCCCGGTCCTCCCCGAAGGCCTCTGATGAATCGCTCTCCTGTTCCTAAAACCGATGCCCACTCTGCCCATGCAAGGAGCACTGCAGGATGTAGTCTCGGTTTACCTTCCTGTCCTTGGCTCTCTGTATAGACAGCAAGCTTGACCACCCCACGCTGTCCGCTGTGAGTCGTGCTACTGTCTCCACAGGGAGCATCTTTCCTCTCGTGTGGGCACGTCCATCCACATCCTGCCGGCCCTTCAGTCCCCACAGGAGAAAAGCTGCCCAATGGGCAGCGGGCTCCACGGGAATCCTGGGCATTCAGAAAATTCCCGGTGCTGATGTCCATCACAAAAAAACCTTCTTTCCTCCACTAAGCTGAGATCAGAAAGGTTCTCCTGATGCACTCACTCACTCCCTACAATCAATTCTCACCTTTTGTTCTTTTGCTCTTTTGTTTCCAAAGAATGGGACTGGGGCTGGCTGGCCCAATTGGTGGCTCAGATCATGATCAAGTGCTGACTTCAAGCCCCACATGGGCTCTGTGCTGACAGCTCGGAGCCTGGAGCTGCTTCGGGTTCTGTATCCCTCCTCAGCTCACTCCCTCTGCCTCTCTCTCAAAATAAATAAATAAACATTAAAAAAAAAAATGGGACTGAGAGCGAGTGGCACTGTCACTGTGGCAGTTCCAGGGGTGTGAGGGGACACGTAGGAGACCGGCTTCCCAGCCCCACTGGTAAATAACCATTCATGACTTGAGAGCACCGGACGAGCCCTCCTGGGGCTAAAGGATGATCTCCAGGCCTCCCGGGTTTGAGTGTGAAGAGGTCCAGGCCCTGCTGGCGAACTTTAAAGCCTCAAGCCCCGGACAGTCCCAGACATGCTAGTGTCTGACAGGGTTCCCGTGAGGTGGGCAGATTCGGAACGGCAGGTTCCACTGCCTGTCGAAGGGGGTTCTCAAACTGTCAGCGTCCGGGGCCGGGTCTTTTGACTGCGAGGACACACAGACTAGCACCTGCAGGTGGGCAACGCGAGAACCCACAGGAGTCACAGGGAACACCAGGACACGAAGCAAACACACATGCGGACGCCTCCAAGAACCACAACTGGGAGACATCAGAACCTCAGTCTGTATTTCTCCGGACTTACCCACTCTGCTCAGCACATCTGCTCCTTTCTTCTCCTTTCGCCGTCCACTCACTGCCTGTTTCCTCGTAGTCTTTCCTCTCTCGTAATTTTACTTGTCCTTGGCTTTTCAAGACCTCTCTTGCCCCTAGTTGACCTGGGATCTTCGTGTCCATTTCCTGACTGGCTTGGTCTTTCAGCCCCAAATCTGTCTTGTTGAGAGAGCAGTGTGATTGACCCAAAAACACTTTGAACAAGGTCACTGAAGAGCCTAAGTTAGGTTCCCACTCAGCCTGTGACATGTTAGCGCAATGGGACAATAGTAACGGGGACGGGTGACATGGTGGCTGTGACCACTCGCTCTGAGAAGCTTCACCTCTTAGCAGGGCTGTGATTGGAGCAGGCTCTGAGACCCTTCGCGGCTCCCCTGCTAAAGACGCTGGAGGTTTTGAGTGCGGTAGCCTAGGGTTCCTATCAGAGTCTCCAGATCTGCCTCCACTAAGCATGTTTTTGGGGAGCAAGCACGATCTGAATCCTCTCTCACAGTTCGATAACCTAGCCTACAGGCTCATCATTAGGGCCTTAACATGTTTAGCTGTTGTCTAACCCTGTAGTTAAATACCAAGAAAGGCCTTTAGAATCACACACTCAGTGGAAAGATGGCTCACCTTCCATGACTGAATTCTTAAAAAAAAAAAAAAAAAAAAAAAATATATATATATATATATATATATATATATATATATATATATATCTCCCACACATAATTCATTAGTTTGTATTAAGTTAGAAAGGTCCAGGATGTACCTTGTGGAAATAATTGTGAACATGGGAGATAATTGGGCACATTAGCCAAACAGCATTCACAAGAAAAGCATTTCCCCATGGCTGGTAGAAATCCTGAGGCTTAGTCCTAAGCGTTTAGCATTAAGGAAAATGGCCAAATATGAAGTATTTCAGAATCAAAACCACTACTCAGAAAACAAACAAAATGGGAGGAGGGTAAGAAGTTACAGTAGGGAGTCTTCATTAGCTCGGCCCCGGCACCCACTCTGGGCATGTTGACCTGGCAAAGAGCACACCTGGGGTGTCTGTGCCCAGTTGTTTAGCTGGTAAAGAGCCAGAGTGATGGTTTCCGTCCTGTTCCCCAGTTGGTCTGTTCTCATCCATTGGCTATAACATGTGCCCGGTTCTGCAGGACCTCGTTCTCTTTGCCGTTGGGTGACACTTTTGGAGAGTGACTTCTTCCCATGACTGACAACTAACCAACCAACCAACAACAACAACCAGAAAATCAGACTCCCGTCCATCCATCTCGCCATCTTCAATGGCAGGGGACTCCCTATCACCTGTCGCCCAGGGGCTCGTTTTCAGCCTGCTCTGCAAAGATGACAGGAGACAATGAAAGACAACCAAGGACAAAAGGTTGACACTGACCTCCCTCAATTAGGAAATGTATTTATTTCATGAAGTCAAAGGGGAAAAATTGACTTTCTGAATAAAGGTCAAAAGGAATTTGATAAAAATTCAATATCAATACCTATTTTTTTAAAATGGCTTAGTAATCTAGAAATAGAGGGAACAAAGAGACAGAACCCCAACAAGATAAAGAAGGTTTAGGGGCGCTTAGTCGAGCATTTGCCTCTTGCTTTTGGCTCAGGTCACTGTTTGTGAGTTCAAATCCCGCCTAGAGCTCTGCACAGATAGGGTGGAGCCTGCTTGGGATCCTCTCTCCCTTTCTCTCTGCCCCTTCCCTGCTTGTTTGCTTGTTCTTTCTCTCTCTCAAAATAAATAAATAAAGATTTTTTAAATGTCTATATAAAGCCAACAGCTAATATCATATACATGGTGAAAAAGTGAGTCCTGTTAACATCAAAAATAAGATAAAGATGTCCTCTCTCACCATGTTTAACATAGTCTAGGATTTCCAGTCTCTGAAATAAGACAATGAAAAGAAAAGTGAGGAAAGGAGGTAAAATTGTTGTTTGTATGTGCTATCACTGTTTATCCAAAAAAACCCAAAGCAATTAATGAAAAACTATCAGTCTGAAAAAGAGAATTTAATAGGGCAGAAAGATACAAGGTAGACAGAAATTTTTTTCTTAGGTATAGCAGCAATGGCATTGGAACTGGATCAAGGTGATAGATCGAAGAACCTCATGACTGTCAAATTTTTAGTACAACAGGGATAAGCCCAACAAGCAGTGGAAAATACAAGAAAGTCTCATCAGTGATTAGTTCTTTGGAAATAGAAACATACACAAGAGAAAAATAGTGTGAAGAGGAGAACAGATACAAGAACCTCAATTCAGATTGAAGAAATATGGAGAGCCAGAGGGGGCTGTGGTTCAATCAATATATAATTAAGAGTTCATAAGCAAATTTCACTTATGAACTGATACTGGGAGAGTATTTAAAAACTGAATCCAGCAGAATATTAAGAGAATAACATTATGGCCAAGTAGAATTCATTCTGTAGAGTATGTAGAATATATTCATATAATCCGCTACAATATAACAGATCAAAGGGAAAAATATATGAGTTTTAATAGACTTGAAAAGGCATTTGGTAAATTTCAATACCTATTCTAATTTAAAAAGGAAGAAACCTTAGAAAAGGAATAAAAGGAAATTTTCTTAACAAAGGCGCCATAGTCCCGTAAGAAGAGACACAATTGGACAGTGAACATAGGAGGCTTAGGAGTTGGGAAAATGCAACTCAGAACAATAAAAATATAATTTTTCCCGTAAGATAAAAGAAATTTAAAAGATTAATCATATGCCATGCCGGCAAACCTGTAAAGAAACCTTATTACTGGAAGCAAAATTTTTAAAAGTATGACAAAACCCTTTTGCAGAGCATTTTGCAAACGTGGGACTAGCATTTCCACAATTTGTGAAAACACAGGCGTGAAAGAGATGTTAATTGAAGTACTTTTTTTAAATCGTAGTACATCCCTTCAGGGAACTCAACGCCCACGTGATTCTCAAGCACACTACTCTCTCCCAGTTGTCACTGCGGAAAATGCCCAGAGTACATCCTCGGCCACAGGGTCACTTTTTGGGCCTCCATCACAGAGAGTCTAGGATCTAAGAGGCACAGAAAACAGAAAGAGCAGGGACTCACCACCCACCCCGCTGCCCGGTCTCAACAGCTGTTTAAATACTCCAAGGTCAGATCAGAGGGCTTGAGTCAACCAGGTGGCCTCCCCATAAACATGACTGTGACCCATGGTCTCGTCAATCCTGCCTCCAGTGGATGGAGAAAAACCGGAAAGTGAAATGACGATGTGCCTTATTTATTGAAATTCCCGGCTGTGGCTGCAACTCGGTTTAACAAGCATTAACCCAGAACGACATGGGTTCGGTGCTAGGGACACATGGATGAGTAAGGCATAATTCGTGACCCCTAATCATTTAAATCTCAGTTGTGTGTTTGATTCTAGATACTTAGACATAATTGGAATTCCCGGGGCCAAAGCTAGTTACTCTAAACCAGTGGTTCTCAAAGGGAGGCCCTGGGACCAACACGGTCAGCTTGTCTGAGAACCTTGTCAGAGATGCAAATTCTCAGTCCCCACTCCAAACCCATTGAATCAGAACTGCTGGGGGGTGGAGTCTGAAATACACTTCAATTTGAGGACTGTTACTTTATATTAAGCACTAAGCAATGCCTAGATTATTTTCCTTGTGAAAATTTTGCTAAAGATCACCTGTGGATACCAAAGACACCGCTGTGTAACGTGTATATATGCTATTTCGTTTTATAAGATGCTTGCACACCTTTTGTGTGGATGACTTCTGAAAACATACCAGTATCACAGAGCTTGTCTCTGCAGAATGTTCCTAGAGCAGACACCCTCATGTACTGCTAGATCAATGCATAATTATTTATTGAGCTCCTATTATTTATCTAATACGTACATCATGATGCCATGAACCATTTCACGCATATAGCCTTTTTTTTTTTTTTCTGAATTAATTCCATGGGATAAATTTCCAGGCATGGGATAACTGTGTGGGGAAAAAAGAACAGGAACATCTTTATAGTTGTTGGGGCATGTTGTCATGCTGTTTTGCAAGTGGGTTTGCCCTCAAATGATGCCAGCTGTCCTGTGAGGGGTAAACTTCATCACCAACTTCCCCACACAGGACAAAATCATTCTATCTTTATGTGTTTCAAATGTCGCCTCAAGGCTGCTCAATTCTACTTTCTTTGTTGTCTAATGAGGTCGTAGATTTTTCCCATGTGTTTCTTTAATACTTGCATTGACTCTTGTATGACTCATCTGCGGATGATTTCTTGGCTATCAGAGATATCACTAAAAAATACCCACTCAAGAATTTCTTACTAGACTCTGGAAACAGTCATGTTTCAGGTTTGCTGTAAGTAAATGAGAGCTTGGAATTATATATCAAAAAATAAGGAATACCTCATCTGGCCACTGGTAGAGTGTCTATTGAGGTATCTTTTTGAGTTTTTCCAGGGCTGCTTCTAGCGGATAAGGAGTATGTCTGTATGAATTAGAAAGAAAGAAAAAAGAAGAAGAAAAGAAAAAAGAAAAAAAAATGTCTCTTGCTGGAGTTTCAAACCCATGGCCCAGGAACGAGGCCTGATAAGCAGAGAGCTCCAGTCTTCATTTGCTCCCGAGCCCACGTGCCCCTACACAGTGAACAATCTGCTTGATCTTATCCTACTGCCCTGGGTTGGTCACTCATGTTTTCTTTTCTTTTTTTTTTTTTTTAATTTTTTTTTTTAACGTTTATTTATTTTTGAGACAGAGAGAGACACAGCATGAATGGGGGAGGGTCAGAGAGAGAGGGAGACACAGAATCGGAAGCAGGCTCCAGGCTCTGAGCCATCAGCCCAGAGCCCGATGCGGGGCTCGAACTCGCGGACCGCGAGATCTTGACCTGAGGTGAAGTCGGACGCTTAACCGACTGAGCCACCCAGGCGCCCCTTCTCCTCCTGTTTTCTATAAAGAACTCCTGGTTTTCTGAAAACCAGAACAAAGCAGGAGGAATTCTGCTACTTCCCCACTTTTATGGCCTAAGTTTCTTGCATGATGGTTTCAGATTGGAGGTCAGCACCACCACTTCTGGTTGTCTTCTCAACCAGGATCAGGAAGGAAGGAAGGAAGGAAGGAAGGAAGGAAGGAAGGAAGGAAGGAAGTTAGGTAGGTTTGGTTTAGAAGGAAGCCCTGTGCCTAATGAAGCAAGTTGGACACTAAGAAGGATCCAGGAGTTGGAAGGCATCTCCTGCCATGGCTCATGGAAGTAAGGGCTGAGTGTGCCCCAGTTTCTTATTAGTGAGGAAGTGGGGAGAGTATGCTGCTAAGGTCTTGGTGGTGTCTAAGGCAATTCCCTGCAGGACTCCCTCTCCGTCAGCTTAGGTTGTTCAAAGAACTTTCTAGGTCTACCTTACCTTGTCCCTGACCATTGAACTCTTAATATCTCTCCTTGCTCTTCCAGATGTTGACACTCATTTGCACCATCAGCTTAACGTGCTCAGCCTTTCTTAGCTTACAAGAAAAATCCTTTGCTCTATGCAGCCCTTCCTCCATCCCTTGACAGCTGAACTTCTGAACGAATCAACACATGAATCTATACTCCCTCACCTCCATTCACCACTTAGCCTGTGGAGACAGGGGCCTCCACTCCAACAGCCCTTTAGAGCTGTTCTCACAAGCCTACCAGCTTAGCACTTTCCTTGTCAAGCTCAGTGGACATTTTCCAGTCCTTTTTGCCATTGGCCTTGAGAATGTGTATGCTCCATACAGAGCCCTGTCTGGTTTTCACGAACGTGTCCCAAGTGTACCCTAAAACAACAGTACCTGGTCCACAATAGGCTCTAAACAAATATTTGCTGAATTAAGTACTCTCTCCCGCTTCTTCTGCTTATCTGGACATTCTCTTTGAATGTCCTTTCACCTGAGGATTCTGCTTCAGCTTCTGAAAGACCAAATAACTAAATACCAACTTCACTGTCATTTCTGGCATCCCTGAACTTGTGCCCACCAATAATCGTGTGATGGCACAGGTTTCCTTCATAGCTGATCACATCACCGTAATACAGAAAGAGCATGTCATTCAGATTTATTGTTAATATCAAAATATTCAGTTTCAGGGGCGTCTGGGTGGCTCAGTTGGTAAGCGTCTGACTTCGGCTCAGGTCATGATCACACAGTTTGTGGGTTCAAGCCCCGCATCGGGCTCTGTGCTGACAGCTCAGAGCCTGGAGCCCGCTTCAGATTCTGTGTCTCCCTCTCTCTCTGCCCCTCCCCAACTCGTGCTCTGTCTCTCTCTCCTTCAAAAATAAACATTAAAAATTTTTTTAATGTTTATAATGTTTTAAATACAATTTCAATTAATAATACAAGTCAAAATAGTAAAGATAACGTGTCACCATTTCAGGCTTTCTGAGACTAATTGGTAGGCTAGCATTCGTGAAAATAAATAAAATCACTTTTAAGAGCTATACTTCATGTGCAGTTGCTTAATCACGTTAGGCCGTAAGTCTTTCAAGAAAAAGTCTTACTTGGGAACCCTTGCATGCCTTGTAAGGACAAATTAAAAGGACAATGACACCTTGACCGCCTCCAAGTTTCACGAGTAAAGCTTTCCAAAATCTGGACACTGCCGCCATCAGTTATCTTGGTGCACACACAAGACAGAATAGAAAGAAAGCAAAGAAAAAAGTATCAGAGAACAGTAGGGCTCCCCAGAATATCTGGTTCCTCTACTGGCCTCAACTGAAAGCGAACAACAATTCAGTATTGCAAATGTGCACACACTTGGCCAGAGTCCAGGAAGAGACGGCACCGAGGGCTGATGGCTTCTACTCTAGCACTTGAAGTGCTCCAATCTGACTGCTTGGTTTTTAAACAACAAAAGAGCAATAATTATTATAGTTAAAAATAAGAATTCAAATGTATTCTTATATACCAGAATTTCATTCTGTTGTAGTGTACTGGTTTGGGCCAAGTACCGATCTTAACACTAGCAAAAGTATCTATTTGTAAGCTCTCTTTCTCTGATGACACTTTAAATATTGATGTCTCTGTGAGAAATACAGAGAGGATGAGACACGTTAAATAATACTGCAATCATCAAAAAATAGACTGTGGAACAAAACAAACTACCTCAACAAATAAATGTAAAACCTTTTTAAAAAAAGGATAAACCCACAGGTGGAGACCTAATGGTTATATTAACTAATTGCAATATATACACCTTAGTAGGAACATGACTCAAATAAACAAATAATATAACAAATAAATATATGTATATGTATGTACATTTATGGAGAAATATACAAAATGGGGAAATTTTAATACTGACCAGATATTGGATTCTATCAAAAAAAAAATACCGTTAACTTTTCAGATACCTATTGAAATGCTTAATAATAAAATGGTACAATATTGAGGATTTCTTTCAAAACAATGTAGGCAAGGGACCGTGAGGTGAGGGTATGGAGGAAATAAGACTGGCTGGGAGTGACAGGGTCACCAGCTTCCAAGATGATCCCAATGACCTCCACCTCTTAGCATTCATGCTCTTGTGTGATCTTCTCCCACAGTGAACAGAGTTGACCTCTGTAGTCACAAGACACTGTGGAAGTGAAGGCGTCTGACTGCCAAGGATAGGTCACATACATCTTCTGCCTTGCTGTCTCTAAAGGTGACTCACTTTGGGAGAAGCCAGCAGGCACATCATAAAGACCCTTGAATAAGACGTCCTGCCAATGGCTGGCACTAACTTGCCAAGCATGTGAGCGAATCACCTTGGAAGCAGATCTTCAAGCCTCCTGATGACCACAGTTCCAGATCCACACAGCTGAGACGTTCCTGGATTTATGACCCACCAAAATGGTATGCAATAATAAATATTTACTGTGTTCAGTTGCTAAGTTTTGGGGTGATTTGTTCTATGCAATAGAAAGCTAACGAACATGAAATCGCTGAAGCATGATGATGATTGTGCAGAGTTCATGACACCATTCTCTCAGTTTTATATGTTTGAAATTTCATGATCAAAATATTTGAAGACCAACAGTAAATAGATAGATAGATAGATAGATAGATAGATAGATAGATAGATAGATAGGGCTTCATCGAAGTCCATTATCTATCCTGTTCTCTACGCTCTACTTCTATGCTTAAATGAATCATTTCATACCTTCATAAGTTTATCGTCTCCCAAATGTCTAAATCCCAGACCTTCATTAAGTCAGATCCATACCCCTAACACCAAACATCCTGCTCCTCTTCTGGTTCCTTCATGGAATGTTACCATCATCTGACCAGTCACCCAAGGCAGGAATCAGGAGCCATGCTGGACCGCTCTCACCCACGAAGCCAACCACTTTCCAGCACCTGATTTTTCTGTCTTCTCAACAGCCATTTACTCCCTCTCCTCCTGCTTCTCGATCCTCATTTCTATGGCCTCAGCTGAAATTTTCATTTACTTACACCAACCTCTTATGTCACTAAGATTATGATTAGGGTAGCTGAGCTACGCTGATAGATTCATATACACAAGGGCTCACATTAAGAAATGTTTATTTCTGGCTCACATATGGTCCAGGGTATGTTTCCAGACAGTAGGGAGGCCTGTGATGATGGCAGCTCCAGCATCTTCCTGACTTGGTTTCCAAGGTCTCAACCCAGTCAGCCAGGAAGAGGAAAAGCATAAAGCCCAGCACAGGGTAGGTCCCAAAGGCCCCATCTCACCAAAATGAAGCACGATTCACTTCTGCACACATTGCTTAGATTGGAATAAGGACACGTAGCCACACCTAATGGCAAGAGAGACAGAAATGTGGTCTAGTTGCGACTGGAGGCGGAAGCAGCACATTTTGGAAAACAGCTGGTTTCCTGTGAAACATCTCTTATGTATTCATCCTTCACTCTGCCACCAGAGTGGTCCAACATGGAACTCAGATGATATTTGTTGAGTGAGCAAGAGAGTGGTATCTAAAAAAGGATCTCCTCAAAATTTACCAAGGTCTCCCCATCAATTATAGGGTGAACATTGTCACTGCTCTACCTCTCGTTTCCTTCTTGGCATCATTTCACATCATTCTGTCCTTCTCACACTTATGTTCAACAAGATGGGACCATGTTCTCTCATAGGTCATGTCTCTACACACTTTATCTTCTCACTCTTCCACCTACAGAACTCCCACGCACCCTTCAAGAGTCAGGTCAAGAGTCGCTTCCTCTTGGAAGCCCTCATGAATACCCCACCTCCACTTGCACCCAGGCAGAGTTGGAAGCTGGCTCCCCCTTCAGCTCCTTAGCAGCTGGCACTGACCTCTTCCATGACTATCACTTTGTCTTGCTATTCTGTGCTGGCATACGTGTCTCTCCCACAGGAAATGAGTCGGCTAATGGGGAGAGCGGTGGGTGTGTCCTATCTACTCTCTTCCTATCAGTAATGGCGCATCAACCAGATAGACAGCTTTAGCTTTCTCCATTTCAAACTCCACTAGCAGCCAAAAATAAAACTCTACATGGAAAATATCAGAGAGGTCAATAAAAAGCTCCCTCCTCCTGTTGGGTAAATGGCACCATGACCATCCAATGGGGATTTCTGCATCTCCCCTCATGATGTACATTAAAATCGCCAAATCCTAGGGGCGTCTGGCTGGGCTCAGTCAGTTAAGCACCGTCTGACTTGGGCTTGGGCCATGATGTCACAGTTCGTGAGTTCGAGCCACAGTTCGGGCTCTGTGCTGACAGCTCGGAGCCTGGATGGAGCCTGCTTTGGATCCTGTGTCTCCCTCTCTCTCTGCCCCTCCCCTGCTCTCTCTCTCTCTCTCTCTCTCTCTCAAAAATAAACATTTAAAAAATCTCCAAATCCTATCCATTCAACGTTCTTGATGTCACTAGGTTTCCCTCCTCACTGCGTGCTCCTCCCTGGGGAGTCCTGCCCTTCTCCCCACTCTCTCCTCCTTCTAATCGACCTCCCTGTCTTCAGTCTCCCCCTTCCACCACATTTTCACGCTGGTGCAGACCCCCGAGGGAACTCTCAATGACACTGTCCCCATCCTAGCATCCTAGCCGCGGCCAGCTCCTCGTCCTAAGCGCTAGGAGGTCCCCAGCTCTTTCCAGCTTCATCCCCTGCACACCTGCCATCCACTGATGCTCTATCCCCAAAGAGCTGTTTGTGATTCCTCAACTCCAACATAAGCTTTGAGCCCTCCAAGTCTCTTCCCCTCTCCTTCAAAGCACCCTTCCTCCCCTACCCCCACCCTGCCTTTTCCTACCATAGAACTATTCGTTATGAAGCAGCTCAAATAATAGCTTCTTCTGAAGGCATCTCAGCGCACAGAGGTCCGTGCAACCTGCTCTCGTAGGACTTAGCACAGACAGACTACATCACAGTACAGTCCTGGCTTACCCATCTCTCTCCTAGGGCTGTACTCTGTATTACAAGGAACTTCTTCCTCCCTTTCCTCCAGTTCTGGATGAGTTTGGCCTGTGAAGACACCAGTGAAAGATTAGAAAGCTAGAAACCCAAAGGAGTCAGGATATCTCTCCCCTCCTCTCAGCTTTCTGTGATGCTTCTGGACACCCCACAACAACCCCCCCCACTAGTTCCCCCCGGCCCTCTGCAGCCCTGGGGCCGAAGCAGTTGCCTGCTCTTACGATAACCCCTGGGTGGCCTTACCACCCACTTTGGCATCTCAGTTTCCCCCTCATCAGGTAACCAATTCCCTGTAGTAAATGCCCTCTGGTTTAAAACGTAGAGTGATTCTGTTTGGCTAAGGGGATCCTGTCTCAGATACACCATCTCTAAATCAAGATCATCAAAGACAGGAGACATGGAGGCAACCAGTGCTTAATAAATGTTCATTTAAAGAATGAGTAGAGCCCTATTAAGCTCTATCTCAAGTTAGGCAACATAGGGAAAAAGGAGGAAGCATATCTCTGGAGATGTGAGTGGCTCCCACGGGTAGGTGATCACATGAAACATTTCAATCAGGCCGAAAAAGAAGTGTTTTATGTAGGGGCCTCTACAGAAACAGGCAGAAAATTCTCCCAAACTGACCCTGACCCCTGGCCTTCTTCGCTAAGATCAACCAGTATTCCATTAAAAAGTTTCAGCCACAAAACGGGGCATTCTTTCCTTGTGATTCACATTACCCAGAAGCCTTTGGTTTCCCGGAATTTGTGTTAAGTAGTAGCTTTCAAAGATGATAATATTTGCCAACAATCCCTGGGGCACCACTTTACGTTTTCCTAAAACAAAAAGGGGATTATTTTGTCCGTCTTTCTCATTTCCACAGGCTTTTGCATATGGTAGCTCTTCCCCCTCTGGCATTAAATAGCAATTTCTCCCATTAAATTACGAGAATGATGCTTCGCCTTTTAAACATCAGTTGTCAATTAAGGTTGACAAACAAGCTTCCTGACCTTCTCGTGAACATCTTACCCAGCATGTGGTTACTAATTTCTCACTCCTTTTGTGAAACACTGGTCACAGACAAGCAGGCAGAAATAAATAGGGGAGCGTTTTCACCAGCTTCCTAACATCACTGTCTCAGTTCTCTGTGCCTGCATGGTCATCCAAACAATGATCTTTGAAGATCTGTAGGAAAAAAAAAATGATTAGATCATTGCGGATCTAATCAAATCGAACAACGCTCTGTTGACAACTTGTTATTTTTCTCCTCCTGCTTTTCTCCATCCTTCTTCATAACGCAGGGGGTGTTTAATCACTCCCCCTCCTGCCCGTGGATTAGTACGTCCAGATTCTGGCTTTCCGGTAAGGTCCAGTTCAAACACCAACATCTCCTCCCTGAGACGCCCAGCATGCTGTCCTCAGGGGAACTCCTCCTCCACTATCTTAGGCTGCATTCGTGGACATGACGTTCGTGAGCTTCATGAGGGCAGACATGAGGTCTCTATGCCCCTGTGGCTCTTACGTAGTAAGTGCTCCACACATAGATACCGAATTAATTCTTCAAGATCCACACCCCTTTCTGTATATATGTTTATCCATATGTGTTCACATACTTCCTTTTTTTAATATTTTAATGTTTGTTTTATTTATTTATTTATTTATTTTTGAGAGAGAGAGAGAGAGAGAGAGAGAGAGACAGAGTCCGGGCAGGGTGGGGGCAGAGAGAGAGAATGGAAGCAGGCTCCAGGCTCTGAACTGCCAGTACAGAGCCCAGCTCGGGGCTCAAACTCGTGAGCTGCGAGATCATGACCTGGGCTGAAGTCGGCCGCTTAATCAACCGAGCTACCCAGGCACCCCTCACAAGCTTTCTTTGGATAATTCAATATAGCAATCATCCAAAGCAAGCATCGTTATCCCCATTTTATAGAGGTGCAAACTGAGGGTCAGAGACAGTTCAGTAATCAGGTTACAGGCTGGTTGAGTTGCAGCCCTTGCACTGAAATTCAAATGTGCCTGATTACTCAGGGCTCTTTTTACTACAGCACAGTGTCTCTTATGACTTCAAGAGGCTTGGAGTTTTCTCCACTTTCCAAAATCAACAGCACAGCACTATAATCCTTCTAGGGTTAGCATTAATTTTAATATCCATATTCCTTTGGGATTGTTTCTCTTTCTGCTCTTTACCTCGTGGCATGTGATGCTTGGGAAAGCCTTCTGCCTGTGAAGACAGCCTGTGATCTAGTTTTGTCCTCCCTTGGTTTCCTTTTCCATAGAGAACGTATTCTTGGACTTCTCTCAATTCTTATGGTTTAATAAAGCTTTCCCCAAACACACTGAAGGTTTTGTTGTCTGTATGCACGTCTCGTCCTTCCTACTGGTCACCCCTCCCTTACGATGGGCTGTGTCTTTACTAATAACATTTCACTTGAGTGTGAATTGACCGGCTTCCCCTTCACTTTTTTAACTATACAAGCAATACAAGTCCATTGTAGAAATGACAGAAAATTCATATAAATGAAAGGAAAATAGTAATAATTAGAAATCCCACCACTAGGGGCTCCTGGGTGGCTCAGTCTGTTGAGCATCGGACTTCGGCTCAGGTCATGATCTCACAGTTCATGGGTTCGAGCCCCGTGTCGGGCTCTGTGCTGTCAGCTCAGAGCCTGGAGCCTGCTTCAGATTCTGTGTCTCCCTCTCTCTCTGCCCCTCCCCTGCTCACAATCTGTCTCTCTCTCAAAAACAAATAAACATTAAAAAAAAAAAAACAAAAGAAATCCCACCACTCAGAGAAAACACTCTTACTACTCCAGTCTCCATCTTGCATTATTTTTACCCACATAAATACATTTGTGGGGTACCTGGCAGCTCAGTCCATACGCTCTTGATTTCAGCTCAGGTCATTATCTCATGGTTTGTGGGATCGAGCCCCACGTAGAGCTCTGTGCTGTCAGCACACAGCCTGCTTGGGAATCTCTCTTTCTCTCTCTCTCTGCCCCTCCCCCACTCACATTCTCTCTCAAAATAAGTAAATAAAATTTAAAAATAAATATATTTGTATATATCTATACATATTTTTAAGATAAAATTACATTATGTGCATAAGTTATTTTTAATTTAAAACTTGTTATTTAGTGTTCCATGGACCTTAAAAAGAAGAACAAAATGTTCTATGTATTTAAAGAAGTCTTACTGATTTATATTAAATTTATCTATAATCATAGATATAATCATAGATCTCTTTGGTCAGGTAAAAATTCAAAGGAATGATGCTAGTGTTTCCTTCCTCTGTTGTTTTGATTCTTTTCTTCACACATTATAAATAGATTTCGTATTATGTATTTTGTTGTTCAGTACACATTACGGTAATTTTATTGAAGTTTGTATATGTCAACAATAAAACTGCAACCCTCCGTCTTAGTTGTTGATTTTTATAAGAACCTAAAAATTTTTTTATGTTAAAATTGGCCTATGTGGATTGAGTACCTACTGTGTACAAGACACAGGACACAGAAAGTCACCAACATACGTCCAGGTTGCTAGTCTTGTCGTTAATTCGTGCACGCGCGTATTTGGATCCATTGGCCCCATTTCCTCTCTCCCTCTCAGGACCATCTGCCATCTGTCCACACCGCACTCTTTCTTGTCTATCTATCACATGTCCGGTGTGCTCCTTCCAGTTCCCTTTCCCTCTGTGTTCTCAGAGCATCCTTTACCTGCCTTTCACTGAACTGACTTTATTCTTGGCAGCGTTGACTCTGTTCCTCATGGCTTCCAATGCCGTCGGAATTTCTGTCCTGGTCTTACTGTCCCCCTGCATTTGAGTCTACATTTCCCTTCCGTCCTCATTTTGCTGTCTCTCCGTAACATCTTTCTTCTCTTCTTCAGAGACTTCACAATTTCTTTAAGGGCCCCGAGAGAGAGCAAATGCTCCCTAAAATGTCATCGTCTTTCCTGAAATACACTCATCCTCTGTATTTGAATCGATGGCAATCCTGTTTGCAGCAGAATGTTTTGATAGGTCCTGTTTTTGTTTTGTTTTATTGCTGCTTGCTTATGTTTAAAATCATTCCTTTAATTGAAAAATATATTGAGGATCTCCACAGGGCAGGCACTGGAAGGATAATGTTGAAAGGGAAAAAAAAAAAATCCTAGAACTAGCTTCTAGTCTCATTCTCTGGTGTGAAAGACAGACTTTAAGCAAGTAAGAAAACAAATATGAATTAGGGCCAGGTATTAAAGAAAAAGAACGGAGTCCTATGAGAGACCATACCCGGGGAAACTGCCTTAGATTGGGTGACCCTCTAAATATCTTGGGAAGTGATATTTGAGATGAGATTTCATGGATGAAAATGAGCAATCCATATGAACAGAGAGTGTAGGCGTGAACCAGGTAAAAAGAACAGCACGTGCAAATGCCCTGAGGCCAGAAACCCTCTTGCTTTTCTCTGCCCTGATCACTCTGCAGGAGTTGCAGTGAAAGAGGCGGACAAAACCAGGCCACACCCAGGCTGGTACAAGCTTGGGTGTTCTTGGAGATGCTACGAGAATTCACTAGGATCTCCAAGGAAAGGAGTGCATGATCTGACTGACACTTTAAATCCGTTGTGGCTGCTGCTGGGAAGCATGGGGTGGAAAGCCAAGTAGTCGAAGCAGGAAGTCTGTTAGGCTGCCAAGTCAGTGATCCGAATAAGAAATTATAGTAGTTTAGAGTATGGCAAAAGGATTCAAGATATATTTTGGAATTGGAATTTTGGATTAAGTGAACTGGGGTTAAATGGGGGTGCAGAGAGGTTTGTTAAACAAAAGGAAGAGGGGTGCCAGGGTGGGTCACTCGGTTGAGCGTCCGACTCTTGATTTTGGCTCAGGTCATGATCCCAGGGTCATGGGATTAAGCCTCAAGTCGGGCTATGCACTAAAAGCATGGAGCCTCCTTAAGATTCTCTGTCTCTCTCTCTCCCCCTCTGCCCCTCTCCCCCACTCACACACATGCTTTCTCTCTAAAACAAAAACAAACAAACAAGAGGAAGAAATTGCCAGGCTTTAGGCTCAAGCAACCGGGTGGATGGCACCACTGTAATTGAGACGCGAAAGCCCGGCAGCAGAACAGCTTTAGCGCTGAGAATCAGGAGTTCGGTTTGAGACATGGTAAGTTTGTGATGCATTTGACAAATAGACAAGATCAGGTCTTTACAGGGAAATCTTGGATGAAACTAAAAGTTGGGGACACAGAAGGTATTTAACATCACATGGATGGATTAGAGAATCCTGGGTAGAGAGATAGAGAGAGATGAGTAGGTAGCCACACACCACAGCCTGAGGGACTCCCAAATTCGGACGTGTTGTAGGACAGAAAGAAGGAAGAGAAGAACCCACACACTAGAGTCACAGGAGCAAGGAAAGAAGGTGTTTGAAGAAGACAGAGTGGTTGAGCTCTGTGTAAAATGGCAACGTGAAGATCCTTCTGCACACCTTTCCTCTTAGAAATCTGCACTGAACAAGAAAAATGAGAACAGAAACACAGATTCACAGATTCCAACCATAATGAATCCTGGAAATGTCTGTAGACCACAAAAATATGAAGAACAGAAAAGATAGGGCGGGACGGTTAGCACCTGTCAGAGCAGTGAAATGTGCCACTTCAGTGTCTGCCACGAGAGGCACTGACGAGAATGAGGTCAAAGCCTGAAAAGATGCCAGAAGCAGAGGCGTCTGGTGTTGTGCAGGCGCACGGGGAGCTTTGGGATTTGGGATGTCTTGCTTGTCCGTATGGATGGACACCTGATATGCGGAAAGACATCTCCACTAGAGGACAACCCATGAAGATCAATGGAATGTCTCGGGGAAAATCAATGAAATGGATAGGTTACAGGTGAATTTGACTCTGTGGAACATTATATTGAAAGGAAGGAGAAATATTAGCAAAAGTACAAGGTACAAGGAAATGGGCAAGTGAAATAAATCAGGCAATTACTAACTACAGGAAAAACAAAAGTCGTGTAAGAAGCAATCAGTATGCTGCTTGGCAAAGCAGAGGGCAGTGTTTATTTAGTCCAGTGATATGAATACTTCATAGTGATTTAACTAAAACCTGTGGTATAACCAGGAGGACTGGAAAAGCATCAGAATTCGTGTTTGGAGGACATGTGTGCTAAACAGCATCTACCAAAATAGGAGGTCAATATAAGCTCTAAAATGAAAAAATAAAGAGATTGTGTACTGACATACTTACAAACATGGAGATAAATACCAGATCCAATATTTGCCCCCAAATAATGTACATGGACTCTCCTTGAGTCTCCTCACTGTTCCTGGGCGCCCCTTAAACCTCCCCTTAAACATCAGCTGGAGGGCCGATGATATATGTTCTCATAACCATTTTAAAAGAAGTCTATAGAAGGCCGGAAAGAACTGAGGCCAAAGTCTGCCCCAGTCACACTGGGGTGGGGTCATTTGTCTTTGTTGGTTGACTTCCATATTTCATTCCCTGTCATAGGAAGGCCATTCTCCATGTCAGTTTACTGTTTGGCTTGGTAGCTACTCTTGGTACATCCACTCATTTGGAACAGTGTCCCATCCTCTTGACGAGAAAGTAGGCATTCATGGCCCTCCTGCTTGGGAAAGTCCTTATCTGTCTCTATGTGAAACCCGACATCACTGAGACAATGGATCAGAGAAAATCCCCAACCTGCTTTTCATTGCTGTAAGCCGTGTGTCATATTCTTAATTTAGCCTTGTCTCCCACCCTACATCAGCCTCGATCAGTGACTTAAGGGGATGCTGATAGAACCTGAAGAATTTCCTTCCTCCTCTGTGACTTCCATCTGGTCTCACTGCACTGGACTTAATAGATATACCTTGAATTTCATGCAGTGTGGTTGGCATCATTCCCTGGTTTCCACACAAATTAGCCGGGGGCATTTTGTTTTTGTTCCTTTAATGTCTTTTGGTCATTTCCAATTCTGAGAAAAGCTTCAGAAACCTACACATAAGCTACCATCGTTGCCAAAAGTCTGTGGCAACAGGCACAGCTTCCTGATTCTCCGAAATGTGCTTCATTCATATCTGAATATTCTTGTAAAATGTGTTAAAAATAGACCTTTTCAAATTCACAACCTAAAAAGGACTTATGTTTTAATGTGTACAAGACCACACCACCTCATCCTGTACCGATTCAATTACACATTGTTAGCAAGGATGTTTAAAATTCGAATGCAAATGAAAAGTGGTGTATTATTCAACCGCAAAAAGGAGTGAAGTATAACATGGATGAAACTGGATAACAGTACGCTATGTGAAAGAAGCCAGACACAAAAGACCACATATTATATGAGTTCATTTCTATAAAATGTCCACTGCACGTATCTATAGAGTCAGCAGATGTGTTAGGGGAAACGGGGTGACTCCTAATGGATACAGGTAATGGAAATGCTTTGGAATTAGGAAGTGGTGATGTTCACACAACTTTAATAAATACATTAAAAACCACTTAAAGTGCATATTTTGAAAGTGTGTGGGGCACCTGGGTGCCTCAGTCGGTTAAGCGACTGCCTCTTGATTTCATCTCAGGTCATGGTCTCACAGTCATGAGTTCGAGCCCCACATCAGGCTCTGCACTGGGCTTGGAGCCTGTTTGGGATTCTGTCTCTCTTTCTTCTGCTCCTCCCTCGCTTGCACACGTGTGCGCGCTCTCTCAAAAAAAAAAAAAAAAAAAAAAAAGTGAATAAATAAATAAAAATTAAAATTGAAAACATAAAAACAAAAAAGAAAGGGTAAATTTTATGGTATGTGAATTACATCCCAATAATTAAAAAAAAAAATTCTAATGCGATCTCAATGGGGCTTGAAACTTTCTGAAGAATTTCAAGCCATGGCACGCACAATTGAATACAAAAAAGAATCCATAGAACTACGGACAAAGTGCCATACCCTAAAGCTTACCTAATCTGGGGTTTTGTGTACCAATAATGGAATCAAAAATATTATTAAATGGTACCCCCCAAAATTCTGAAATGGGTACCGTGTACTACTATTTGTATAGAAAAGGGGAAAAGTGGATACATAAACCTTTTATATATGCATAAAATATCTTTAAGCAATACAGAAAAATTGGTAACAGTGTTACCTCCAAGGAAAACTGGCTAAGGAGCGAGTAACAAGGTGGCGAGATTTTTCACCATATCTTTATGCTGTATATACCATATATACTATGTGCTTTTCACCTCTGATTTTCAGCCATGTGAATGGAATAACCACTCAAAATAAATCAAAATTAAATTATTTTTGCCTACTTACAGTTTAGGTCATATTTCCAGATTCCATTGCCACTGTAAGTGTGGATTTCTCTATTTCTCTTTTCAATGCCACTGGCTTTTGTTTCATATATTTGAAGCTCTGTTATTACATTTATACACATTTAAAGCAATTATGGCTTCTTGATGAATTGGCCTCTCTTACATTAAGAAATGCTCCTCTTTCCCTCTTTATCCTTCATAATAGTCCTTGTGTTTAAGTTTACATTGTGTTGTTTGCTTTGTATTTAAAAATCAGTTATCCAATTTGACAATCGTATTCTCTTTTACATTATTTAACACATGATAACAGTTATAGAAACTATTTTAAAATTATTTTCTTTATCCCATTTTTTAATGTTTATTTATTTATTTTGAGAGAGAGAGAGAGAGAGAAAGAGAGGGAGACAGACAGAGCATGAGCGAGGGAGAGGCAAAGACAGAGAGAGAGAAGAGAATCCCAAGCAGGCTCTATGCTGTCAGTGCAGAGCCCGACTCAAGCTCAAACCCACGATCCATGAGATAATGACCTGTGCCAAAATCAAGAGTTGGATGCTTAACCAACCAAGCCACCCAGGCACCCCTTAGGATTATTTTCTATTAACTTTATTAACTATTATTGCTGGGCCTGGTTCTCTTGGTTGATTTTTTTTTAATAGCCTTTAAAAATTTTTTTTTCAATTTTATTTTTCTGAGAGAGACAGACAGACAGAGCATGAGTGGGAGAGGGGCAGAGAGAGAGGGAGACAGAACCCAAAGCAGGCTGTAGGCTCTGAGCTGTCAGCACAGAGCCCTTGCAGAGCTCGAGCCCACGAACCGTGACATCATAACCTGAGCCAAAGTCAGACGCTTAACCTACTGAGCCACCCAGGTGCCCCATAGTCTTTTTTTTTTTTAACTAGTTCTAGGTTCACAGCAAAATTTAATGGAATGTGTTCCTACACCCGCTGCCTCAACAAATGCATAGTCTCCTCCACTCCTCCTAGGCCAGGGTGGAAATTTTGTTATACCCAATGAACCTACACTGATATGTCATTGTCATCCAAAGTCCACAGTTTAAATTAGAGATCACTCAGTGTGTTCACATTCTATGGGTTTTGACAAATGTGTAATGACATACAACTGTCGTTATAGCATCATACAAAATAGTTTCACTGCCCTAAAATTTTCTTTGCTTCACCCATCCATTCCTCCTTCGCCCTTAACTCCTGGCAACCACTGATCCTGTAATTGCCTCCATATTGTTCCTTTCCCAGAATGTCATATAATTGGAATATATAGCCTTTTCAGATTGGCTTCTTTCACTTAGTAATATATGTTTAAGGTTCTTCCAGGTCTTTTCAGGGTTGTATATTCCATTTCTTTTTATCGTTGAATAATATTCTATCGTCTGATGGACCACAGTTTATTTACCCATTCACCTACATCTTGGTTGCCTCCAAGTTTGGGCAATTATAAATAAAACTGCTATACACATTTGCGTGCAGGTTTCTGTGCGGATATAAGTTGTCAACTCCTTTGGGTAAATCCCAAGGAGCCCGATCGCTAGATCATACGGTAAGACTATATTTAGCTTTGTAAAACACCACCCAACTGTCTTCCAAAGTGGCGGCACCATTTTGCATTCCCACCAGCAGTGCATGAGAGCTCCCACTGGTCTCCATCCTCACCAGCATTTCGTGCTCTCAGTGTTTTGGATTTTCCCCTCTGTAATAAGCGTGTGGGGGTATCTCACTGTGGTTTTAATTTGCAGTTCCTTGGAGACACAGAATGTGGAACAGCTTGTCCCCTGCCATCTGAGTATCTTGTTTGGTGAGGTGCCTATTTGGATCTCTTGCCACTTGTTTATTTATTTTTGTTCTTGTTCTCTAATTTTTTTTGTATGTTTCTGTATATTTTGAGTAATAGTTCTTGATCCAATGTGACTTTTGCAAATATTTTCTCTCAGTGTGTGGCTCGATTTCCCATTCTCTTGACAGTGTTTTTCGCAGAGCAGAGGCTTTAGTTTGAATGACGTCCAGCTTATCAAACGTTTTTTCTTCGTGGATTGCACTTTTGGTGTTGTATCTAAAAAGTTATCACCGCACCCAAGATCATCTAGATTTCTTCTTATGCTATTGTCTGAGAGTTTTACACTTTTACATTTTACATGTAGGTCTCTGAACTACTTTTAGTTAATTTTTGTGATGGGTGTGAGGTATGTATTTAGACTCAGTTTTTGCACGTGGATGTCCAGTGTTTCAGCACCAGTTGTTGGAAAGACTATCCTGTGGTGCCTGGGTGGCTTAGTCAGTTAAGCGTCCAACTCTTGGTTTTGGCTTAGGTCATGATCTCACGGTTCTTGAGTTTGAGCCCCACATCAGACTCTGTGCTGACAGTGTGGAGACTGCTTGGGATTCTGTCTCTCTCTCTCTCTCTCTCTCTCTCTCTCTCTGCCCCTCCCCTGTCTGCTGTCTATCTCTCTCTCAAATAAATAAAAATAAACCTAGAAAAAAAAAAAAGACTTTTTTTCCATCATATTGCCTTTCTATCCTCGTCAAAGATCAGTTGATTATATTCACAGGGGTCTATTTCTGGGGTCTCTAATCCTGTTTTACTGATAGATTTGTTTATTCTTCCGCCAAGAGTATACTGTCTTCATTGCTGCAAATTTATAGTGAGTCTTGCAGTGGGAGAGTGTCAGTCCTCTGATTTTGTCCTTTTCCTTCAATTTTGTGTTGGTTATTCTGGGTGTTTTGCTTCTCCACATATATTTTAGAATCATTTTGTCCATATCCACAAATTGAGATATTGATTAGGATTGCATTGACTAGGTAGACATGTTAACAATATTGAGTCTCCTTATCTTTAAAAATGGAAAATTTCCCCAATAATGTAGTTCTTCTTTGATTTCCTTAGTCAAGTTTATAATGTTCCTTATACTGATCTTGTTACTATGTTTTTAAGATTTATATGTAAGTATTTCACTTTGGGGGTGGGTGTTGTTAATGTAAATTGTATTGTGTATTTACTTTAATTCCACCGGCTCATTGCTGGCATACAGGAAAGCGATTGGCTTTTTATATTAAACTTGTATCCTGCAAACTTGCTATAATCAGGTATTAGTTCCGGGAGGTTTTTGTTGATTCTTTCGGATTTTCTACATAGACAATCACGTCATCTGCAAACAAAGACAGTTCTATTTCTTCCTTCCCAAACTCTATACCATTTATTTGTTTGTTTGTTTGTTTGTTTTTACCTTATTGCATTAGCTAGGACTTCCAGTATGATGTTGAAAACAAGGAGTGAGAGGGCTCATTCTTACCTTATCCCTGATCTTAGCAGGAAAGCTCCTAGTTTCTCACCAGTAGGGATGATGTCAGCTTTGGTTTTTTGTAGATGTTCTTTATCAAGTTGAAAATGTTCCCCTCTACTCCTAGTTTGCTGAGGCTTTTTATCATGAGGGGGTTATTGGTTGATTTTTCTCCTGGTTCTGGGTCATATCTCCCTGAGTTTTGTACACTGAATGTAATCAGACACCTGGACGTATACAGGAGAAGGGCTACTTGGCAAATAGCCAGTTGTCTAGGGTGACTGGAAAGTAGGATGTGGGAAGATGAAAATGGAAAGATAAGAGCAGCCAGACCATGGACGTTTTTGTAGGCTATGCTAAGGATTGAAGAGTTTACCTGGAAGAAATACCCAAGCTTGTTTGTGTGCTAATGGGAACAATCCATCAAGTACAGTGGAAAAATTGCTGAACAAAGAGATGAGACGATTGAAAAAAAAAGTTTGTGACCACTAGAAGAGATAGCATTCAGGCCAATATGAAGAACTTGGTCTTTGAAATGAACTAAGTTTTCCCTTTCGTTGTAACCAAGAAAAGAATCCGAGAGCATGGGTACTGATTCTAGGAGGTTATTCGATTCTGTGGTAGGAATATGAGCACTAGCATGAAATTACTTAAATGCTGTCCATAAAATAGAAGTTTAGGTCATCAATCAAGGTTATGGAGGTCTAAAGAGTGAGAAGGTATGAAGTAGTCACCTTGGAGAATGAGAAAGTAAATTTGCCAGGAAAAAATAGGACTGCCGACTGGTGGGAATGTTTCAGTGGTGGCAGTCAATGCAGAGTGAAACCAGAAAGCGCAGTTGTGTTCTACCCTTTGATGTTCAGCTGCCGACACATAGACAGATAGATTGGAATTTGCCAGGCAAATGACTGAGAAACAAAGTGTCAAAGAAATCAAGAATGTGCTACAAAAGAATGATTATAATGAAGAACCATGAAATGGGTATGAATATATGTACGGATATAAGGGGAGAAATTAATAATAAAAAAAGTGGCAGGGTCAATAGTGGTGGTACAAGACAAAGTGAGTGCAAATATCGGAGTCATACAGGGTAGGAGGCTCAAAACCAGAGATTTGGGTGACTGACAATTAGAACTAACAGGATGATAATGGGAGCTGCTGGTTGAGGCAGAGGGGAGAAAACAACAGATAGAAGTGATTGGGTCCGGGAACTGTTGCATAGAAAACCTACCAGAAATCACGGCAGGATTAAGGGATGGGGGGAAACAGTAAGCAAGATACTGTAGTCCTCAGGGAAGAAGAGTAGATGACCAGGAAATTGCACCATGAAGGGGTTCGGATTGGAAAATCTAACGGTATAAACTTCAGAGGAGATGGACACGTGTGTGTGTGTGTGTTGTGTGTGTGCGCGTGTGTGCACATGCGTGCACACGTTCTTGTTTTTTGGTTTTCCGGACAAGAGAGGTAACAATGAGGAGCAAGATCCATCCCTATCCCATCATCCCACCCCTACAAAATCTTACAAAAGGAAAGGAAAGGTAAAATCAGCTTCCACCTTACATACACACACAATAGAATATTACTCAGCAATGGAAAAGAATGAAATCTTGCCGTTTGCAACAACGCGGATGGAACTAGAGTGTATTATACTAAGTGAAATAAGTCAGAGAAAGACAAATATCATATGATTTCACTCATATGTGGGATTTAAGAAACAAAACAGATGAGGGGCGCCCGAGCGGCTCAGTCGGATAGGCATCCGACTCTTGATTTCAGCTCAGGTCATGATCTTGCACTTTGTGGGTTTGAGCCCCATGTCAGGCTTCTCTGCTCCAAGCGGGGGAGCCTGCTTGAGATTCTCTCTCTCGGCCCCTCCCCCCATCTCAAGATAAATGAACATTGGAAAAAAGAAATGCAACAGATGAACATAGGGGAAGGGAAGGAATAAACAAGATAAAAACAGAGAGGGAGGCAAACCATAAGAGACTCTTAAATACAGAGAACAAACTGACGGGTGCTGGAGGGGAGGTGGGGGGGATGGGCTAAATGGGTGATGGTCATTGAGGACGGCACTTGTTGGGATGAGCACTGGGTGTTGTATGTAAATAATGAATCACTGGGTTCTACTCCCGAAACCAATACTACACTGTATGTTAACTAACTTAAATTTAAAGAAGTGAGGTTTTTTTAATAAAAAAAAAAAATCACCTCCCATTAGAGAAGACTACAGGGGAAGCTGTGCCTTTGGGGTACAGCCAGCTATAAGCTGTGGAGTACTAATACCAGTGAATATCATGAAATAGAAGAAATCACCAAGGAAGGCTGTTGGTATAGAAGAAAGGAAGAGGGAGAGGTTTTGAATCCTGGAGAACAGTGACATCAAAATCTTACCCCTAAGTTTTAAATATTATGTATGAAAATAACACGTGCATAATTTTAAATCTCAAACAATACTCGAAAGTTTATAATAAAAAAACCAGATTCCTACCTTTGCCCCTCTCCATGACTACAGTCTCCAGAGACAATGTCTCAATTGGACCCTCACCTTTTCTTGTTAATCTGTCTCTACATATTGAACTCCACATCATAGTTCTACCTCTTTATTCATCGATATCAGGTGTTAGGTATTAGCTGGTGACTTCCTAATGATGGCGGAGAAAGACTCAGCTCTTGCACAACTCACCTCTCTACCCCACCACACCACCCAACCAACATCTCAGCGATTTTTGGTGAAATCATTAATCGGTGTTTACACTTTAATAATGTATAGTAATGCTTCTGAGGAAACTGATAGTCATTTGTAAGCATAGATCCTATCTTATTCAACATTTCATTTTTCCTGGAGTTGATAATTACCCCATGTTTTCATTTGCTTGACACTCTAACGTGCCTCTGACACTCTGACATATTTTTTTTACAAAATTCTCCAGCATCTCTGTCACCTACCTACTGATCACTTTTTGCATGCACTCAAACACACTGGTTCCATTTTTTCCCTCCTGGAGACCTGAGTCCTCCCTGAGGACTCCACATTTCTGGTTCAATCTGGACTGGTTTTTCTCTAGGCCTGCTATGTAGCTTTTATTTTTAGGACTTCCCTTTGCTGCCCTCCCTCCCCTTTCCCAGATCCTGTGTCTTCCTGTTTCTTGGTTTACTTCTGCATTTTCATAGAACATATTCTCCCATACCTTGCCAGGAAAGTTGCATAGGAGATAAAGATTCTGAATCCCTAAATATCGGAAAATGTGTATATTCCACTACTATACTTGATTGATAACTTGATGAGGTCTAAAATATTTCTAAATAGACATATTGTCCTACATGTGATTCTTGAATGCATTTGTAACTAAGTTAATATGGTAAATGTTATAAATAGGAAAATGAGTGAACGAGATGTGAGGAAGTTGAGACAAGGGTAAATTTTTTTTTAACTTGATTTTAAAAAGACAGAGGAGAGGGGGATGGACAAAAAGGATGAAGGGAAGTGGGAGATACAGGCTTTCAGTTACGGAATGAATGAGTCATGAGAATAAAAGGCACAGCACAGGGACTCTAGCTAATGGTACTGTAATAGCGTCGTGTGGTGACAGATGGTAACCACACTTGTGGTGAACATAGCATGATGTATAGAGATATCGAATCACCAGGTGCCTGGGTGACCCCATTGGTTAAGCCTCAGACTCCTGATTTTGGCTCAGGTCATGATCTCATGGTTTGTGGGATCGAGCCCCACCTCAGGGATGCCTGCTTGGGATTCTCTCCCTCTCTCTCTGCTCCTCCCCTGCTCACATGCTCCCCCTCTCTCTCTTTCTCTCTAAATAAATAAATAAATAAATAAATAAATAAATAAATAAAACAAGCTTTTTAAAAAAGAGATGTCAAATCACTATGTTATACACCTGAAGCTAATGTAACATTGTGTATCAACTATACTTCAATAAAAAATTAAAAATTGATAAAAAAAAAAAAAAATAGAGGAGAGTGATACCTAAACAGAATGCAAGGTAGGGAAGGTTTTTTTCTTCCTTTGCAAAAAAAAAAAAAAAAAATTTAAGAATATTTAATAAACTCTTTAAGAAATGACCAAAGGAGATCGAAATGTCACAAATAAGATGAAAAAGAGGTAACTCAATAAAACATGGTCTAGGTCCTGGGGAAGAGAGGACTAAGAACATGGTAGAAAAGTCTGCCTTCAACAAGAGGAAGAGTACTTTTCGTTTTGCACCTCAGGGAGGCAGACTGAAGGAGGGAGAGGGCTGGGTGATGATGGAAGGACAGAAGTTGGGAGCCTTTGGTTCTCCAGTAAAAGATCAGGCCAAGGTAGGTCTGAGGGAGAGAAGGGGGGAAGGTGAGAGGGACAGAATGGGCAGACGGAGAAGTTTTGGGGAAGGGGAGAGAGCTGGGTGGAGGGGAGGGAAGGAGCAGTGATCGCGGGCAGTCCTGGGTTACAAAAATAGTCGCTACTCATCACCCAGGCCGCCGCTGCAGAATCCTAAGGGTCAGATGGCAGGCACATGAGATCAACACTTGACAGGCAGGGGCGGGTCTGCATGGGAGGTGCAGGACTGGAGAGAGAGCGCCTCTGCTCTCTTTGCGCCTAAGGAGTCCACTTCCCCACAAGTGGACCTCCCACCAGGAGATGGGGAGACGGGGTGGTTAAGGGCCTCCCGGCAGGTCTGCTTCAGTGACGAGCCCTGTGGAGCCGTTTCAGAATCATGCTGCACCAGGGGACACAAGGAAGTGAGAACACGCTTACCAACTTCACAGGCAAGGTGTTTTACAAAGGGTTTGTCGTCGTGTGTAGTTTTCTCTCGCAAGACGTGACTCACACAAGAGCACTGCAGAGTAAGTTTTGTAGCTTGCCGCACGCTCTGAAAAGTTGCACCTGCGGACCCTGCATTTTACAGACCAAGACCTTGGGGCACCGAATGGATAGGTAAGGAAGGCCACAGAGCTAGAAAATGCTGGCGATGAGCTGATGCAAAGCCTGAGTCTTAAACCATCATCCATTTTACCTGAAATACCCACACGCATTTTGTACGCTCTCATTCACTCAATTAGTACACACTGAACATTCTCTGCTTGAATCCGGGAATGGAGGAAAGTCCCCCGTGTCCTATGTCAGGCTTTCCTTTGGGCCGTTTCCCTCACCTACTACCACTGACAAATCCTGGGAGCAGAGCTGAAAGAACCTTAGCACTCACCCAAGTGCAGATGGAGAACCCAGGATAGCCCAGCTGCATAGCACACGCAGTCTTCTGTGAGGCTGTCTTCTCAAAACTGTGGCCCGGGTTCTGCTTGCAAACCTCAAAAAGTAAAATTAAAAGTAAATTTATGTTCTTCTTCAAGTTACTGTTCTTTTGTTGGAAACTCTGTTAGCTAGAACAGCACTGTCGAAAAGAAATACAACGTGAGCCATCTATGTAATTTTAAGCTCTCTAGTAGCCAGGTACTTTTTAAAAATACCGATGGAATTAATTTAATAATACCTAACATAGCCCAATGCATCCAAAACTTATCTTTTGTAACATGAAATTAATATGAAAATTACTGATGGGATACTTCACATTCTATTTTTCATATGAAGTCTTCAAAATCTGGTGTGTAACTTACACTGAGAGCAAATCGCAATTTAGACTAGTCCTAGTTTGAGTGGACTAGGTCCATTACTGAAGCCACTAGCCTCACATGGCTATTGATAGCCAATAGCCATGTGAGGCTAGTGGCTTCAGTAATGGACCTCACGGAGATAGGAAGTTATCCACCGTGAGGCAAACTGGCATCTCCAAAATCCCATTTGTCAACTCTGGTTACGCTCCATGGCATAAGAGAGCACAACTCCATCCCTTTCAGAGGCCTTAACTTCTTTAATATGACAGATATCAAGCGTAGGTCTAGAATCGAAGTCACTTGCCCAAGGGCAGCCACTGAGTTGGCGGAAAACCAGGATGAACACATTTTCAAGTGTCCCGACTCCTAATGCTATGATCTTCCCATAATGCCATGCTACTTCTTCATATGTGCCCCTCAGAGCTGCCATTTTCCCAACACCACATTTTGCATATGGTAGGTATTCTATAAATTTTCTTTTATGAGAAATTATATTATGTATAATTTCTTCATGTTTGATTTTCTGATCAAAAGCAACATGTGCCATTTTGTACAAGCAGTACCCACAGAAATTACTCTTCAACTGTCTTTATGTAGTTATTCAAATAGCTCAGTGTATATACCATGTGACACATTGTGTCACATGATCAGAAAGAAAAAACGATATTTGAGATGAACTCCTAGCCTTCACCACAACTGGCAATCACAGAATTATTTTGTAATCTTAAACTACCTGCTACGGAATATCCCACAGTCTTTTTCTGGGAATCAGAGTTACCCAGAATACATCCCTCTGGAGAGGCAAGGCAGTCTTTTCTCATTCCTACATGTCTGAACTCTCTCCCATTCCCCCACTGCTAGTGATTCTGAGACCTCATCTTCAAGTTCCTTCAGCACCCTGAAAATTAATTTGTTTGGACCTTTAGACAAATGTTTTCTAACTTGCTTCTCCCCAATCTAAGCTCTTACGCCAGTGACCCTCAAAGTGTGGCCTATGGCCCCAGTGGGATACTGAGACCCTTTTGGAAAAACAATTAACAGTATGTATTTTCGGTGATAACATTCAAGCTTTCAGGTAAAAATAAATATTTTAAATAACTTGTTTCTGCTACTATGAACTTGATAGCTTCCCAGTATTTAAAGACTTTTCTGCTGAGCTCAAGATGATATTAGCATATGTGCTTTTCCCTTTTTTACATTTACAATGAAATGTGTCCACATTTGGAAGATCTATACAAATCAGTGAGCCAATATGTTCCAAATAATCCATGCATGATGTTACAAAATTATACATCGGTAAAAGACCATTCAAAGAACAAGATAAAGCAACAGGTTTGAATTAAACAGAGCACAAAAAGTTCGATGAGGTTTCCCAATCCCACACTGCAACAACCTTTTTAAAAATTACAACTTGAGTTTGATGATATCAGGTAAGAATACCTACAACTATCTGAAAAGGCTCTTAAAATACTTCTCCCTTTCTAACTACCTATCTGTGTACAGAAGCTCTATTTTCTTTATATACTACAACCAAAACAACATATCACAACTGATTAAATGCAGAAGCATATGTGAAACTCCAGCTGTTTTCTATGAAGCCAAGTATTAATAGATACTTGGGGAAGAAACGTATTTTCTTTTTAAAGAAGCCATCCTCATCACCAAAGTTTTGTTTTGGAAAGCATAATTATCTTCATTAAAAAATGTTATTTATGTTAATACGTACTGAGTTTATTGTTATTTTTAATTAATAAATATTTCTCAGGTAATAATGTCTCGGATTTAATTTCGAATAGAGTAAAATATCAGTAACTATAAATAACCCACATAAACAAAAGCTCTTTGAGGTCCTCAAGAAATTTCAGGAGTTTAAAAGAATCCTGAGACTGTGCTCGCTTTGGCAACACATATACTAAAATTGGAACGATACAGAAAGATTAACATGGCCCCTGCACAAGGATGGCACGCAAATTCGTGAAGCATTCCATATTTTTAATAAACCCTCTTTGCGGCCAAAAAAGAAGAATCCTGAGACCAAAAAACGCGAGAACCACTGCTTTGACTACTATTCTACCCTTTGCTGCTTGAAGGCTATGCCCTTTTAAAATAACCTGAGCGGCGCCTGGGTGGCTCAGTCGGTCAAGCATTCGACTCTTGGTTTCTGCTCAGGTCGTGATTTCGTGGTTCGTGGGATCAAGCCCTGCATCAGGCTCTGCGCTGACAGTGTGGAGCCTGCTTGGGATTCTCTCCCTCTCTCTTTGCCCCTCCCCTGCTCATGCTCGTTCTCTCTCACACACAAAATAAACTTAAAAAAAAAAAAAAAACGAAACATGAAATTTCTCCTTTAGTTGCTATAGGAAGTAACATATGTAACACGTGGTTAGTGGCTTAGGCTTGGCGATCAGGCTGACCTGAACTTCAGTCCTGGCTCTGCCAACTTACTAGTTCTTCTAGGCTCAACGGTTACTGAACGTTTCTATACCTCGATTCCTCATGCATAAGATGGATATAACTGTGCTTCCTATAAGAATTAAATGGCAACACTTGTTAAACTCTTAAATCCAGAATTATCACCAGCATTACAAGAATTTACGCTACCTCTTAAGAGCAATATGGTGCTAATGTAACAATGGGAGGTATTCTAAAGCCTTGAAATTCTCTTCCTTCAGCAGGAAGTCATTTTTCCAAACATAATATACCAGTTCAATCTTACTCCAAATTCACCTTAATGATTTCTCATAACAGATTCCTAAGTACTAACAGCATTTTTTTTTTTTTGTTATAAAATTGAAAAGCATGTATTGTGCCTACAAGATAGGTCAATTTTCATACAGCATCACTGTAATAACATCTATATTTAGGGAGAGGTCCTATTACAAAAGCTGAATCAAAGAGTTAACATGAGCAGGCGAGCCAATCAATTTCCCAGGCGCTGACTCTGATGATGAGTTTGGCAATTACCTAGTGATGACACTCCTATGTTTCAAAACTGCTTTGACTGCAGGTACACACTTAATGGAGACGATTAGGAAACTTTTCTTTGTCAATGCATGCATCACCTTGGACATTGTAAGTCGCAGAACATATGTGACATGTTTTCTACATAGTAAGCCTGTGTAAGACGCTGTAGTAGAACATTTGCATAATCATTAGAGTTGGGCCTATGATAATGCTAATTCCTTACTCAACGTAATTGACAAACAGCAGGAATTTCTTCATATGTATCTCAGGAAGCCACAAGAATGTACTTGGATTAATATCTTATTGGGGCTCCCCGTAGCTAATTACAGTCAGATACATTTTGCTTTTCAAAGCCTCATCCACCTTTAAGACTTTAAAGGCATCATTAAAGTTGGACACTTACTAATTTACTTTCAAGTTTGCTGACTCTGTCATTTCCATTTTTCTATTGCCCATCGGGTCGTTTTTAAGTTCAGATATTGTATCTTTTGCTATAGAATTTCCATGTGATTCTTTTTTACAATTTCTCTGCTGAGAACTTCTATCTTTCTGTTCAAGTGTGTTTATCTTCCATCTCATGGGCCATAATTATAACAGTTGCTTTTATGTCTGATAATTCTAACATCTGGTTTATCTCGAGGCTGGCATCCCTTGATTGACTTTTTCCTTGGAAATTGGTCACATTATCCTGGTCTTCCTACTTAAGCAATTTTGGATACTGGGCTGTGTCAACTCTGGGTCTTACTAAAATTGTCTGAGAAATATTTTGTTTGTTTAAGCAGGCAATCAACCCAATTAGGCTCAGATTGCAAATCCTGTGTCACTTTCTACGAACAGTAGTTTTGATCTCATTTTCATTTCTTGTCGACGTTGCCAGAGTTCCTTGGGTCTGTCTTGTGCACACCAGCTCAGGAGTGAGCCCAGGACATGTGGAAAGTCATACACACAGTGAGAGAGGGTCCCCCTTTCCAGCTCTCCCCTCTTAAGGATCTTCCCATTCCCCCCACTCCATGCTCTTTGGCCAACAGGAGAGGCTTCTCTTGGCTCTTTGGACTGGCAGCTGGATTTCTTGCATAGAAAATCCAGAGTAAACCTCCACTGCAGTGCATCTCCATAAGTGGGGCTGACCCCTGGCGCAAACCTGTAAGAGAAAAGAAAAAGAAAAAGAAAAAGGGAAGGGAAGCATCCTCACAGAGGCTGCTTTTCCAAGTTCTGAGTCTCCTTCACAATCCGTCTGAGTTCTCAGGTATTTGCTTTTTTGTGTGTGGTCCAGAAATGTTTAGTTGCTGTTCACGGAAGAAATGGGCTTGAGAAGAATCAGAAGCTTCCCCACCTCCTTCTCCAAGTTTTGTCTTCCACGCCTCTCCATGTTCCTCTCCCTGTTCTAGCTTTTCTCTTCTTACAGCTTCCTCAACGGCCAGGTTTGTTCCCACAAGCCACTCTGCTTGCTTTGCCCTCTGCGTAAACTCTGTTTCCCAATCTGAAATCTAAATGACCTGTTCTGATTCCACACCACCATAATTCCAACCAGATACCAGGCATGTGGCATATACAGAGGCACCTGATAGATGGCTAGATGGCCTGCTTAACAGGAACCAATTGCTTTAAACAACAGTGTGTTTGAAGTTCAGTTGAAAATAAGGTACAAGTTCATTCAACAGATTTAAGACCAAAACAGCAAACTTTGCTCTCATTCTGAGTCTTGATACAAACATATGTGCCAACACCTTACCATCTTACCTCCCAAGAACTTTGCAAGATTGAGTTGTTTCTCTTTCATGGCGCGAACAGCGGTTAAGTATTTCTCTTCTTTGTTCATCTTGCAGGACTTAAAACCTTGTACTCAAATTTGCTTTTCTTCTGTCAGTAATAAAGGATACAGGCATGACTCCATTACGATCGGATGTTCACACGCTTTTGTTTTTGGTTTGCTTTGTGAATTTTATTTTAGTTAAGCGGTGGTATCATAGTATGGTAAAAATTTGAACCTGGGTTCAAATTCAATTCCCTACTTACTAGTTGTGAGGCCTGGGCAGCTTGAACACTCTTTCAGTTTCTGTGGACAAATTGGAATGAAACCACACACCTTGAAGGGTGGGTAAGGCATAGGAAACGTCTACTACAGTGTTGGGCACAAGAGACGGGCACCAAGTATTTTCCTACAAGTCCTCCAGTACTAAGAGTTAGCATGAGCTCCCCCCCAGGGCTCTTTTCTTCCCTTTTCCTCCCTTTCTTACCTCAGCTTCCTTTCTCTCTGCTCTGTTATTTTGGTCTCTAGGTAGGTGACTTATCACAGAACTCCTATGAATTTTAGAGATGCATCTCCAGGTTTTCTGAGAGCTGTGTTGAACTTTCTTGAGGAAGATTCAAGTTGCTTGAGATTTTCAAGTACCTCCTCGCAGGGATTTTACCTCAGTTGATCATGTTTATAGTGGTATTTTTGTTTTAACATTATTGGATTTTTTTGTTGTTGTTAATGGAAACAATGGCCTCAGTCTTCTCCAAGGACAACTCAACACATGAAATGGTGTCTGCTGAGTCTGGCAAACGGGAAATTTAATTTATGCCTACTCTTTTACCAAAGACTAAGAGTTATTTCTCCTTTCAAACATTCATTTGATGTACAGTACTAATAATTCTGAGAAGCCCATGCATTATTCATATGAATTGTGATGGCTATACGCAGTAAATAAAGATTAGCTAATTAATGACTTAAAGAACACTTACAGTTCCCTTGTTGAAGATAACCATGTAACATGTTGAGCTGCCCTGCCAATGATATCTTCATGAAAATATTGAATAAAATGAAATAGTTTGCTAATTTTCACATCCACCCGTAAAACTTATATACATTGGTCTTCCTTACAGATAAGGATTGGAAAATTAGGAGATCTGTAATTTCAAAAACATGATTATAATTGAAAAGAGAAGCATAAACATGACTCTCATCTGTTATTTTTCCTAACTTACAGGTCACGATGTATCCCCGTATCAGTTGCATGGACTACTTGAGTTCAGTTTTTTTTTTGTTTTTTTTTTTTTTTTTTATTTTATTTTTCAACATTTATTTATTTTTGGGACAGAGAGAGACAGAGCATGAACGGGGGAGGGGCAGAGAGAGAGGGAGACACAGAATCGGAAACAGGCTCCAGGCTCCGAGCCATCAGCCCAGAGCCCGACGCGGGGCTCGAACTCACGGACCGTGAGATCGTGACCTGGCTGAAGTCGGACGCTTAACCGACTGAGCCACCCAGGCGCCCCTTGAGTTCAGTTTTAATACATAAAAAGCATCGTCATACTTAGGGTATTTTTATAGACTATATTTTTGATAAGCTTCGTAATCTCTACAGGTCACATTTAATGGAGTATTATTAAATAGAAAAGCATAACTAAATCTTGCCCCAAGTCTCCGGTATTTCAAGTGGAGTAAAAATAGGGCTAATTCGTTGCAAATTAAGTTTGAGGCTTATTTATCATTACTATTGGAATATTCTTCCAAATTCCAATGAGGTAGGTTTAAGAGACATGCCCAGTAAATAATGTTTAATCTTTAGGCCAAGACCAAAGGATGTACACAAATATTTCTTCTAAACTTACATGACCATTTTTCTCATGTTGGGGAAACCTATTCAGCTACCTTAAGTTTTTTCTAAAGCAAAATAAAATGTAAAAAAAACAAAACAAAAACAAAAAAAACAACTCATCAGAGTCAGAATAGAAACGAAATGCAAAATTTCCAAAGGAAAGTGTCTTTAAAATCACTTAGAATTGTATTTTAAATTAAGAAAAGAGGAAAAGCTAATAGTTTACATTTTCTTTCAAAATTTCATGCCCCAGGTGCCTGCCCGGACGGAAGAAACCGATCAACAGCAAATACCGTAAGATGATGCTCCAATAAATAAAAAGTTGCAAGTCTCTATCTTATCAAATTGACTCAATTATACTATTTGCCCTTCATCACAAATTTAAATTTTGTGGATCTTGAAATGAGGTAGGAGAAGGAAGGGTTTCCTTCTTTGTGAAAAAAGTTTCTTTTATTATTTAGATATTGGTGTTTTTCAAGAAACTTTTGCTCGTGAGTTAAGAATTAAAGCATATAGCACTAGGCCATACTTTCACCCCTTTTGTTTCTGAAGTAACTCAAAATTTATAGCTTGTTTCCCATTGATAAATCATAAATGGCATTTCCTTTCAGCTTTACAGAAATGTTTAAGGCCATAACTTCTACTGAAAAGCAGTTATCAAGTATTTTTGAGATATATACAGATTTCACAAGAAAAAATTTAAAATGAACTAAACTCTGAGAATGAAGAGGAACCTATATTGTTTATATGGATTTTGCCAAACCAGTTTAGAAAACAGAATGATTTAGATTATTTTGGGTGTCATTCTCAAAAGTTACCCCTAGATAGATATACCAATAATGATCTTATAAAAACCCAGGAACTAATATAGAATTGTAGGTGAGAATAAAATTTTATAAAGGATAATGGGGTGCATCTTGCTGTTTGATAGGATGGGAAAAAATTCTAATACCACAGTTTCAGGGCTCTGTTCAGTCCTCACCTTCCCAGTGAGGGCTTTTCCAGACTGTCCTATCACCACTGCAATCTCATCACTTCTGCAAACCCGAACCCACCCCGGCTCCACAATCCCCCAGCCAGCCACCCGCATTGCCTTATATCTGGCCGAGTACTCGCTGTTTATCACCTAGTATCCATCCCTCGCTGGGATGTAAACCTCATGGGAATGGGGATCTGCCGTTTGCCCATTGGTCTCAGGTATCTAAAACAGTGCCTGGCAGGTGATCCATAACGACTGACCTGCAATTTAGTTTCTTTATTGCACCATGTTGTTGGTTTTAAGACATTGCCCTTTGTTTGGCTTAATTTTAAATCCCCCTTCCCCGCTTCCTTCTCTGACCCTTCCAAAGCATGTCAGAATATAATTAATTACGCTATGGCAACAAGTCGTCCCAGGATCTCGGTCTAACTTAATATCGGTTTCCTGCTCATGCTAATGTCTAACATGTTTGATATGAAGAAGTTCTGCTCCATAAAGTCACTCAAGACCCAGGCTGACAGAGCTGCACCATCTGAAATGTGTCCAGTCCCTGGTCACTGCCAGAGGGGAAGAAAGGAACCCAAGGAGTGTGCGAGGAACTTAATTTGTAATGCCTTTCCTCAGAAGTGTCACCTCACTTTCACTGTCTGTTCATTGGAACTGACTAGTTACCATGGCCCCAGCCAAGCTCAAGGGGGTCGAAGTCGAGGGGAGCACATGAGAGGCTTGGTGGTCATTACTGTATCACATGTAACTCCTATTTCACAGCACGGATCACATTTTATTTTAATAAAACATTATTTCCTCTCCTGGCATGGAAACTCCTGAGGGCAAAAGAGGGTATGTCTGTTTTGATCACTAATATTTTCCAAACATCTTATAAAAGGAAGGGACTTGATAAATACTTATTGAATAAAAAATTTAAAACCAAATATTCAAAATAATTAACTTTTTTAATTTTTTGAAGAAAAAAATACTCTCCATAGGAAAGCATTTGTTTTTATGTCCATCAGTAGCCAAATGGAACTTGATATAAACATTTCCAATACACCAACTTTGGTTAAATGCACAAGTTTGAAAATAACTCAATGCACACATCAGATGCTACTAACAAGTTCATTAATATCCAAGATTCATTCCTGTATGTCAAAGGTCATCCAAGGTAAACATTATTTTCATTACAATGAACTGTGAGATTCCAGTGAGAACGGTTTGCCTCAATCAAAGGATTTAGTCTCTGAACTTGGGAGTCTAACACTCAAAAATTTAATTCACCCACCCACCCATCCACACTCGCATTTATAAACTTCCCATTAGGGCAATTCAATGACAGGAGAAAGTAAAAACTGAAAGGGCATTTGTAACCACTGGGTATCATTTGGACGACTGGATAGGGTGGGCAGAAAATACTAAAGGTGCACGTAAATTAACGCCAATAAATGACAGGCTTCAGAAAGCCACACCTAAACATTTCCAGAACTTCACTAAACAGTTGACAACCTGAAACAGTAGAGCCGTGACTACAAGCCTTGCTCCATTCCAAACAAAACCTCTAACCATTTCAAGAACAGAGGAGAATCCACATGCAACAAGACAGACATTATCTTTAATTAAAAATATATATATATATATATAAATCCTTAACACTTCATTTAAAAATATGTGGCTGTATTTTAAAATCTGGTAATGCTCAAAGCTGGCAGCTGACCTCACTCATATATGTAAAAATGTTCTTGAAATATCAATATGTTGGTTTATACATTACGTACTGCCCTGCAGCTAAATCTTTCTCACCAAAATTCTCAAATGACTATCAAAAAAAGAGCCGCATGTTCTAAGCCCCCAGGACACTAAACACGGTAAGTTCCAGAACTAAAGGTGAACCATTCATGAAATACTATTTCTGAGATGCTGGAAACCACACTAGCACAGAGACTTATAGACAATTGACAGACAAGCGGTAGCTTTTTCTTTTTTTTTTTTTTTGCAGGTGTTAAACTAACTCACTCTACATTGAACTGTTTGGGAACTATAAAAACTGAAAAGCTCATCCTCTTTTCCAACCCAGGAGGGAAATTGAAAGGTAACAGTGAAGTGAACTACTCATATAGTGTCTTACATATTCCGCTTAACTATTTAACACATAATTCCAAAATGCAAATATTTAAAATGGCTTTTGAGGAGATGTATCTGCAATGTTAAGCTTGTCTATGCTAAATAAATGTAACTATTTTACTTAGACATGTATCATCCTGATGCCAACAGTATCTAAACATTCATAATTAAGCAACCGACTTGGAAAGGGCTCTCAGTAACTGCATATCATCTGCATCTGTAGCATTAGAAAGAATCAATTCACTGCTCGTTTTCTGATGTAACTGAATACTGTAAGTCTACGTCAGAAATACTAACCTTATGGGCTTTGAGAGTTATGCACAGTACAAATTTTATTATTGAAGAAAATATATATATGAATATACAGAAAAAAATGTATAGTCACTGAAGAATCAATAATGGCCATGTCTCCACATGGGGGAACTAGGAGTGATTATTTTATTGTTGTTGCTATGGAAAAGTATTCTCAAAATAGCTAACTTAAGAACCAAAGGGTATTTATTACCACCAATGAAATTAGCTGCCCTTTCCTGTCTTCTTCACACTACAAGCTTTTAAAGCCTGGGCCAACCAACGTGACTTTACCAAGTCTAGCTACCTACATTCTAATACATGTGTAAGGAGGAAGCCCTCTTGAAGGATGGAAAAATAGCAAGATCATGGTTATAAAGGAACAGACTTGCTCCAAAATTAACAACAACAACAACAACAACAAAGTGGAGAAGCAACTTAATCATTAGGCTTCCTACAGCAATCTACTTCTATAGAAAAACCAGTCCCTAACATTTCATCTTTAAAAGTTTAAAATACTGTCCTTACACCAGTTTAGACTGATTATACTGTTCCATTCACAAACCTTTCTCTCTGTGCTAGTTAACGGCACTCCGAATCAAAACTTCTACTTACGTCATTTAAGACTAAGTCTTAGATGTCTGGCTAGTTTATCTGGCAGGAATAAAAGAACAAAAAGAGTTGGGACGTTAGCAGCAAATTCATTAGATTTAAGGGTTTGATTTTTTTGTCTGCCTTTAGAAGCCTGCATGTTAAACACTGGTGATTTTTTAATTCTCAATGGAAATGGTGATGGCATTCACTTAACCAAACTAGCTCAAACTACACTGTAGTGAAAACATGCAATAAAAACAAAATTGCCATTAAATTCCTATTTTTCAGACATCACCAAGATCTTCTTATAAAACACAGTCATTTAAAACCCCAGTATAGTTTTCGTCCATGCTTAATAGACCTAAAAGTAAAAAATAAACCTGTGTGCATACCCACACTTTTCATAGTTTAGATGATACATTATTCACGTTCATTTTTTAAAAAAGTCACGTGAGAAAATTTAAGCTTGAAATCACATTAAATTCCACCGTTACCTGAGTGGTCTGCTTTATTTTCAAAACATTGGTGCAAGCTACACTTTCATTTATTGTCTTGCTATGCTTTGTTGAAAGGATATGCCTTCGTCTTTAAACTCTGAAGAACATTAGAAATAACCAAATTAATTCAAGTACACAAAGTCTTCCAGACTACTCTGGAATATCAACTTGTAAATGGCACAAGTCACAATGAGTAGATGAAGCTTCTCATATGTTGCCGGCAGTCTCTACAGAATCACAAAGAATGGAAAAGTCACAAAGTTGAAATCTGAAATCCATTTGGGGAAACTATCTTCAGACATCTGGCTTAGTAGAAAAAAAAAAAAAAGAAGAAGAAGAAGAAGGGAAGAGAAGAGAGAAAAGAAAAGAAAAGAAAAGAAAAAGAAAAAGGGGGAAAAAAAGGCAGCAACTTTTCAAGAATCCTGAACTTTTTCAGGATTAGAGTGCTACTTAATGTGCTTGAAAGAATTTATGAAGTGCTGACTAAGGCCCTAAAAAAAGTGCCTCTCTTAAACATGAGTAGACGGATACTCTACTCCCAAGCTGACAAAGGCCCATGTTTTTATAACTGCAGGCTTTGCAGGACAGCAAGGAAAAAGAAAACTTACAGAAAACTTAATCACATTTGGCTGCCCATCATTTAAAATTTCAATAGATTTAAGCGATTTAAGTTACACTCTCATTTAATAAAACACCCACACAATGACAAGAATGAGACTTTAATCAGTTTTAAGTGGAGTTTATAACACTAAGAGATAAAGGGTTGTTAACAAACACAATAACAAATGGACATCTGATTGGTATGAGGCATTATCCTGTACACATCGTATTTTTTTGTGTATCCTCAGTGCATAGCATTTACACACAGAGCCACTGCTGCACAGCACAAGAGTATCTGAAGAGGCTGAATCAGAGTGAGGCTGTTTAACAGACTGAAATTTTTTAGTATATATAATCGATATGAAAACAGATTGAACTTCTGAACTGGCAGGGTAGAAGGCAGCTGGGCCAGACGCTGCAGTTCGAGCCCTCCGTCCGCATGCACGACACATTGACAGTATTTAAAGGTAAACGAGGCACTTTGTGGCAACCACAGCCATCGTTATGAACATATTGCACAAATTTTCTAGAACTAAACATGTAACTTGTACCCTACTTTTACTTTTTAAAGCTGAAACATCTGATGCTGCCGGTAAACTCCACTTAAGTTTATAACCTGTGCCACAGCAAAGAATGGTGATGCTATTTCTTCAACTACGCCTTAATAATTATGGCAAAAAAAATGTTCAAGAGGAGCTACAGAGGACTTGTGATGGTACAGGGCCCAATTGTAAGCTTTCTTAAAAGTGATGCCTTCAAGTAACTTCAGACATGTAAGCGGCTGCACATCCAAAGAGTCTAAGTAAGAAAACATTCCAGAAACTCAAAGAGATTACCTACAGAATGCATTTCAGGCTAATTATGAATACTGTCATAAATAAAGTTTTAATTAGGACTCAAAAACCTTTCAGTCATAGCAATTCTTGTCAAATTCTATGGGGATGGTAACTGAAATAAAGGGGAGTAGTATGTATAATATATATTTATATATATAATATATATATATATAATGCCATTTTTCCATTTCCAATGACTACACCATAAAATGTAAGCAAGGCTTCTCAAAAACATTGAAACATTCAAAATCAAAACCCTCATTCAGACCTTCACATTCCAAAGGAAAGATAATAACAGTGCAAAAGCCCATTATAACGTCATTATTTATGACCTGGCCCTCCATGTTACATATTGGAACAACACAAGTTATGTTTTAATATATACTGTGCCCAAAAGTGTAACAAATAACAGTATTAATAACTATCATCAAAACATGAATAGTTGATTTTCATTTTAGTCAACAATTTTCAGCTTTTACGGAAGAAAAGGTGGCATATAAATTTCAATGCTGAGATCTTAGCAACAGTTGTCTCTAACTTTACCAATTTAACTGGTGAGCAATCAGTTCTCTGTATATCAATGTTTCAATACAAATGTGTAAATCCTAAGAGCTTTGTTAAAAATTTAAAAATTTTTTATTTGTTGAATGAAACTGATGAGGTATGGAAAACATGTCAACATTATATATACCAAGAATATTTTTGATGAAGTTCTGCCTAATCTGTTCACCATCAAACTCTAAAAATGCTGCTCTAATAGGTCCTAATGCAATCTGTATTTGTAAATTAACTAGGGTCAGACCACAGCTAGTGAACAATTTCAGCACCAAGAAGTTATTGAAAATGAGATTTTACACCATTAAGAAATCAATTGGCTGGATATTTCAATGTTTCAAGGTCAGGGTAGAATTTGAAAGACACCAAATTTCGGGGGTGGGGGGACTTCTTTTTAATAACATCTTCACATTAGCTTTACAATAGTAGTTGTATTCTGCTTAAAATCATATGCAGTCTGGGCATATCAAATATATGATATTTAAGAAGTGAAATTGAAGCCCTAGTCCTAACTCTAGCACTATGAAGAAATGATTCAACACTGCACATTAAAAAAAAAAAAAAAAAAATCTATTCTTTCAATAAAAATCGGTAAAAGCATTATGTGGGACAATTTCTACTGAAGAAGTAAATGCCTTATTATTTGTGCAGTGTTGAAAATTTACTGCAACTCTAATTTCCTTTTTAACACAAATAATGTCCTTTTAAATATAAACATTATATGTATTCAGTATTCAAGTAAAACTCCCTAACAGTTAATGACATTTAAAAAATGTGCAAAACTGCAAAACTCATTGTGATAGAATGTGTAAGGTCAAAAGGGTGGGACGGCTGACAGCTATCGGACTGAATAAGTGCATCATAAATCTTCAAAGAAAAAAAACGCTTACTGTAGAATCTCAAATTGAAATTTCCTGTGCAGCATTACAAAATATTTTATACTTGATGAGAAAAAAAGCAGCTTGCAGGCAGCACATGAAGCATCCACAGCAGGTATATGATTGAAAACTAATAACGTAAGTGTATGCAGTCGACTGATGTAGGTACTAATAGCATCTGACTTTTCGCACTGGCCTTGATTACACAGGAGATGGAGCGGTCACTACAAGTGAGAAAACATATTTAATAAGTCATTGTCAATTTTTAAAATGTTTCAAGCCCATTCTGTGTTGATAGCCTCCACATTTATATGGTTAAGTCATTGTTGCTGTGTTTCTTATCTATGACCACATTATTTTTATATCCCTTCATTTGTGGATTCTTAACAAGTTGTGGAAGGTTCATTCCTGTACCCCAATACAGATTCACTCCCTCTAGCTGCCTTTTCTAGCACCAATATGCTTAAAAAAAAAAAAAAAATGCACAAAACAACAAGCAGTGACAGCGGCCAATTCCTCAAACGTCCAGATTAATAACTGTTAGCATGCTAAAGAAAGGTGCGTGGAAATAGCTGGAGACGGCATACGGTCCAGAGTCCAGCGTGAAACCCATCCCTTTCTGAGCACTCCCTCCATCCCCGACCCGAACACATGCATGAGAATGTAGCGGAACCCTCGAGAAACTCCTCTTAGCCAACTGCAAACTTCTCTGTTGCCACAAGTGCAGAGGGGTAGGATGTGAACCTGTATGTCACAAAACTCTTTAGCCACTTCAGTTGGTGACAGAACACAAAATGAGAAATTCCTACGTATACACATCAGTCTGTCTCCACTTTTTATAAAACTGGAATAAAATGGGAAAGTGCCATCTTTATTTATCCTAATTGAATTTTAAATGTCCTTTTGACACAAAAAGGTATATACATGACACAGCTACACAACCTTTTTTCAACTGGACAACAAGTGTCAAAACCCTGTGGATGTATAGGGTAAAACAAGATTGGTCAGGAAAAGAGAATTGTTCCTATTAACTGGTAATCTGACACAATGTCCTATTGCCATTAAAAAAAAAAGGTCCAATTTCAGTTTATTCAAGTTTGTTTTCATGGTGTTTTATCCCTCTTGATAAAATAAAAAAAAATTCAGACTTTTGTAATTTGTGTATGCTGATCTTCATCAAAAGGTTCATTCTCTGGATCAGAGTCAGTGGTGTCAGAATATCTATAATGATCAGGTTCATTGTCACTAACATCTGGTGTTACAGAAGTTGAACTGCTAGCCTCTGGATTTGATGGCTCCTCTACTGTTTTTGTGAAGTACAGCTTCACCTGGAGAAAAAAGAGAAGGTTTAAATGGAAAAATCCATAAATCTGACTAATCTTAAAAAACAGAGATCTTTACTAAGTAATTTAACAGATTTGTTTTTAAAAGCGCTACGACAAATATGATCTTTAAAAGGCAGCTGCCTTTTAAATGACCCTCTTCTTCAGATTCCCTCGATGTTCTTTCTTACAATACACTAAAAAGTTATACTGGAATGTTAAAATACTAGTCTTTAATAAGCATAAGCTGCAAGCACGGACTAAATAATTCTACAAAAGAAACGCACTGAGCCTGAAGTTCATCAAGTTTACAAAATGTATTTTCAATCTCGAAATTCAACGTACAAAGAGCTGAGTTCCGAAAGAACATTTCACTTACTACCTGTCTGAACCTCAATATGTTTTCTGATACAAATGATACTGAACAAATACAAATGCCATATCATAAAAATACTGATCAACAATGATGTTTAGGATCCCATCAGCCCTAAAAACCTCCCATGAGGAGAGAACATCACACAGTGATCAGAACAGTGGACCAAGGGCCTTTTTACAGGCACAGCCGAGTTAACTGTCAAACAAGTCAACAAAGGCAGGTATTTCTGTTTTAAAGGCGAGGAAGCTAAGGCCCAGAAAGTTCAGGCAACTTGCTGAAGGCCACATATCTAGTAGGTGGTGGATGTGAGGCTTCGGGGAGATCTGGCAGGAAGCCCCTCGCTCATTCTCTTAAATCGGCAGCCCCTCCCCCATGGTCCAACAGTCTTCATCAATTCTTCTCTTCCACCCAAAATCCGTTCCGTCAGTAACTCCTTTCAGTTCCACCTCCAAAATACCATCCGTCCCCACCCTGACAGCTTTTCATTGTGCCCCACAGCCACCACACTAGTCCAAGCAAGCACCGTCTCCACTGGATTAAACCACAGCAACAACTTCTCAACTCCCCTCACAGCTCCGTTCTTGCCTCCTCTCCCTACTCTCCTCTCCAGTCTACATTTTGAAGGGGTGGACAGAATGAACTTTTAAAGACAAAATTCAGATTACATCCATCCTGTGCTGAAAACACACCAACGTCTTCACACGCAGACTCATGTGCTTTAGTCAAAATGACTCCTCCACTGCTCCTCAAAACTACCCAAATTATTCCTGTCTCAGGACTTTTGTAACTGTCTCTGTCCTTCTCTCTTTCCCTAGATATTTATATAGCTCACTCGTTTCATTTAAGGCCCTGATTAAATGTCACCTGCTTGTGGAGGACTTCTCTTAACTATCCACCTAAAAACACACACCAAATGATCTCCGCTTTATTTGTTCACAAGCACTTACCGTATTATGGTACTTGTTTACTGATAACTGAAATACTTTCTATATGTAATCGCAAATACATATTCTTGTGATATTAAAACAGAAAACAATAAAACTAGAGGACGTCACACTGTAAAAGCTAGTAATTAAGGAAAATACAGCGCTAGGTAAAAGACCATCATCAGTGGAAACCCGTGAATTCTAAAAGACACTTATAGACACTTAAAAGAAATATAAGATCTAAAGCCACTTAAAAATGGATTTATTTTCACTTAAAATATGTAGCCCCTTTATTTTTATTATTACTAGCAATATTCTTATACTTACAAGCTATAGTTAGGCTTGTTGTATACTACAAAAATGGAATGAGGCAAAACAAGGAAAAGAGAATTTTTTTAAAAGAGAAAGGAGAAGGGTACGGTGAAATAAAGGGGGGGGAGGATCAAGTAGAATAAGAAATAAGAAAGGAGAAAAAAAGGGCAAACTAACCACTTGGAAATATTTATAGATCAGCTTTTCATAGAAAATTCTTATCTATAGATAGGAGCAGAAATACACACACACATCACATAGAGATAAAAGTAAATGAAGCAAATACTTCCACAATATGAGGAAGCGGACAGAGTTTTAGAATGGGATTAACACCAGAGGATGATGAGCGAAGGCCTTCCAGGGCACGAGAGACCGAAGCTAAGGCTACAACAGGAAGGCCGAGTGCGGGAAGGGCAGGGGAAAGGCGGAGGGTCGAGAGGTACAGGGAGAAAAAAAAAACCAAAAGGACTGGAGGCAGGAGAGCTTAGCCTGTGGGAGAACTGAAGACAGCCCAGAATGGGGGACTCTCGGGGAGCAGGGGGCATATGGCTAGTGCCGATGTAGGAGGGAGGCCTGGGCTGAATTAGGTAGGTCCTTGTAGGTCCTATCAAAAAACCACAAGGTCTTTAAAAAGGATGAACAGGAGTGACACAATCACGTCTATTTTAAGATCACTCTGTGGAGTTGAGAACATATGGGAAGGGGACAAAGGTAGGAATTGTAAGAACCTTCCCTAGAAGTCATTCCCAAATGACTGAGCTCCCTTCTACTTCTTTCTTCCCCCAGTCCTACTTCACATCCTGCTTAAACTTAACTCCCCTTCCCAACCCCTGCCTCAGATTTCAGCAAACAACCACACAGAAGAAGGTTAAGAAAAGAAAAAAAAACATACTTTTTTTTCTTTACTCTGTGTGCATCCTTGTTAGAAACTCAAGTTACTGATATGTAAATATTGCTTCTAAATAGTACTTAATTTAAAACTTAGTCATGCCAAGTCCTTCACCAGCTATACACCTAAAATTAGACACACACATACATAGAGCCACCCAACAATTCCTCAAAATGTTTTTGACTGACCTTAAAATTTGGAGAAAAGTATCGGTTGGCCTTGTCTTTATTTGCTTTGTCGAGATCATTTTTTGTTAAAGTGAGTACTAGATATTCCTTGTCATTATCTGCACGCTCTATACTGCAAATACTATCAATTTCTTGATCACATAGACTTCCATTTTCTACTTTTTCTGAGGTTTCCTCTGGTCCTGGTATGAAGAATGTATTTACCCAAAAGTGAAACATTTTGTCCTTAAAAAAAAAAAAAAAAGACAGATTGTAAATTTTTTTAAAGAAGAAAATATATCCCCTATATTCAACATCTGCCCCAAGAAGTCAGTAACATAAGCCATGTGTCATTTGATATTTTGAATACAGACAAACACATAAAACTTGGCAGTCTGGGTTATCTGCCACATCTAACTCACATAAGATTATTCTTTTGTTCAAATTTTAGACCAAAAATGGAACTCCACAAGTTCCAAAATAACTTACTTTTGTTTTAAAGCCTTAAGTAAAATATCACCTTTCTTGTCTAATGTTAGCTTTAAGAAATGTTTTGAGTTCATATGTATGTATGTATTTAAAAAAAAAAATCGTAAGTGGATTTAATTTCCTCTGTCTCAACAAGTTATCTATTACGAATTTAATAAACGTTCCTGAAAAGTCAGCACAACTTCTCAAGATAGCAAGGTGGGTACATTTCTACTTCTGAAGCAATACAAACAAACATTAGGTGGCTCCTGTTCCTCACACGACAGTACGAGTGTATGTTTGGAGACTTTCACAATGTGGGGGAAGGAAGACCAGCAATTCTGACTTTTTTTATGTTATAAAATGCCTATTTTTTAAAAATCGCTTCTTACTTATGAGGTCTTGTTAATCAAAAAACACACCAGAAGTTCAAGACTTGAAGCCTTTCCTGACCAACACACAAAGTGCTCTCTCTCTCCCCCCTCCTAATTACTGGAAGTTGGCCTGTACGGATCACCTGACAGTTAATGATGCGCAGCCTCCTTGTGGCATCTCATCTCATTTAAATTGCCGGTTAAATCCTTTATTCTAATTTATCTTCAAGTTCTGTTATTTTCCCAGAAAGATGGTAAGACCTTTAAGTATCTTACATTTAACTGTCTTTTTATCTTTTAACAGTACCTAGCAATGTCATATGTAAATCTTTTAAAAAATATTAATTGCAATTATTTTAGCAAAGTCATTGAATTAGTAACTATATACATATTTTACTAGAGTCAGAAGAACATAAGCTAGTAATATTTAAATCTCCACAAGTGTGGATTCTGTATAGATAACTGATTACACTACAATGGTTTTTGTTTAAATCACAGCAACATTTCTAAAAGGTAGGGGAAATCACATAAGATGGAAACAAACATAAAGTAATCCCAGATACAGATGTATTACAAATAGTGATCTAATCTTAAATTCTGCATGTATTAAAGTAATGTACAGACGATGACTGAAATAAGAACTTATGCACTCCTAAAGGTATAGGGAAACAGTGATGCAGGTGCCTGTCTTCAAAAGAAAATATAAAACTTTATGTGTACCAGTCTTATAACAAATAGAAGGAAAAGAAATACTTACCTTAATTTTAAAACACTTGCTAATGCTTCCTGGATTATTGAAAAATAATTTTCCAAAGTTACTGAGATATATTTAACTTTCATTTATACAGAATAGGTAGGAAATGGGTTTCTGGCAAAAAAAAACCAGCTCAACGTTTTGTAGAGCTATGTGGATTCCCAGCTATGTGGATTCTGGATATAGGAGACTGTATTTCTTTGGATAAGTCAAAGTAGAATTTAAAATTTTTGTAATAAATGAAACTTCCTCTTATTTTTTTTCTTAAAGCTAAACATCAGGAAAACCAAATCAGTCCTATTACTGAGAATGTCTAAAGACTGGCAATACATTATCTAGCATGTTCCATGAGCAGTACCAACATACAAAGGTAGTATTTTTGTTCACTACTACCCCAAAAGTTTGCACCTTAGGCACACTCACCTTAAATGTTCACTCAGTATTGTAAGCCAAGATAGTTTAAGAATGAGCTCTCGCATTCCCTAACTATAGCTCAGTAAGACGCAAACCTCACTAACTTCCTAAACCTGCATATTTAATACCGCATTGTTTTCATTCTTTATTACTTCCTTTGCATATTAACAGATCTTCTATCTAAAATTCAAAATATTCGATAAACTTGAGGAAGTTAAATATAAAATGATCTGGTTTCAGGAAACATGAACCCTAATGGGGGGGAAATGGTTTGTGTCATTACACAAGACCATGAAACGCATCTTTATTTATACATATACACTAAATCTTCTACAAACTGATAGCCCCTTGCTAATTTCTTAGTGCCTGCTCATCCTTTCCAGAAGGATTATAACTGATTTAATGGGGTATACAATCTTTAATACTTTTACAAAATTTATCCAACTTAAAGAACGTTCATCTCAAATTAGAATATGTCATAAGGACTTTCCCTTCTAATAAGACTTTTTACCATCAGAATGGCTCATCGATGCTGTAGTACGCAAAGCGTGTGCAGAGTCAACAGAAAACCAACTATAATTCATGAATGTCTGTCATAAAATATGTCTTATAATCTCTCCTTACAAAATGATTTCTGCTTAACCAAATATTTTAAGCGAAAGATCTAAGGTCGCCGTCCGAGGTATGGTGCATCCGGGTATTTTTCCCACTACGAGTAAAGTGCAAACCTTTTTTAGCATCTTGTTCTGTTTGTGGAAGAACTCTACTTTGATGTCACCACACACAGGCAGCGGCTGAGGGAACTCGAAGTACATGAACTTGTCTTCCCGTCTTGTGGGTCCCGAATTGGAGGAATAGATCTTCACCTTGAGCTGGCAGACCACAAACTGAGGATCTGCGTGGTGAGATACACATTAGCATCATTTCACAGGAAACGCCAGACTGCCAAAAACTGTTTAAATGATTACTATTAGCAATATACACAAAACAGTAATTCTGCATCTGTAACCCTAAGACAAATCAACGGAAAAACTAAGGTCAAAAAATATAATCAGTCCAAAAGTTTCTCTAACTTGTACCTTCAACATAAGGTTCTACTCACTGTATGAAAACCAATCTGTTTTACAAACAGTAAGTCCCAACATTAGACTTCTGGCACTGCAGTTAACATCAAATTTTAACATTAAGTTCTAAAATACCTAACATAAACTAGGTTGATAATTAAAATGCTACAATAATTTCCTGGCACATTCATATTTGCTGCAGTATTTTAAAGTCTCTACCATGTAACAAAACCCACCAAGTACAAACCGCTACATGTTCACAACAGGCATGAGAACATAATCTGTAACAAAGTTATACGAAATTCCATAAACGCAAGACTGAATATTTATAAACAAAACAAAACAAAACATTAATCATGATTTATTTCACCTATAGCTCACATTTTATTTCTTAAAGATATGTAAAGCCATCATCATGAGAAACAGGAAGAAAAGGATGTGAAATGTCCGCAAAGAAATACAACAGACTCAAGCACCAATTGAAGCACGAGCCCCCTCCCTCCAAACACACTGCATTTTCATCAACACATATTTTGGCTTTGGCCCCTGTCTGTTTCAAAATAAAGGGAAGGACTACATGGTTTAGTGAGTAACCTTATGAATAAGAAGTGTGTGTTGAAGGAAATATGCCAAGACAATCAAGAAGTAAAATCCTAAGCCTGCAAAGAGTACTAGAGATTTTCGTATATGTTCCATTCTCTCTCTCTCTCTCTCTCTCTCTCTCTCTCTCTCACACACACACACACACACACACACACACACACACACACACAGGCATAAGATACTCAGCACCAAAAGGCATCATCCTTAAAGATGAAAAAAGAAATATCACATTGTTTATGAATGTGGCCAACAACTGAGAACAAAGCAAAAAGCTTATCCAAGCTAGATGAATTTTCTGGTTTAATAAACATGTGCTGGCCCATCTATGCAGTATCAAAAGCAGTATCAGCACTCACATAATAAATAGGTTTGATAACAGCATACTGGGCTTTTCTAATATGAATTTGTGAGGCACTTATCATGAGAAAAAGGGCACTCCAAAAAAGGGAAACATTCTACCAACCATCTGTCAATAATTTTCACTCCCTTGACTAAAGGTTCAAAGTACAATGGGCCATTTTACAGGATTTTACCTGATTCCGAAATTTTCTGGCTTGAAGAAGCAAACAAAAAGGTACGATTTCAAAACTGTGATAAAAATCGGCCAGGATGAAAATGCCTTATAATCTTATTAATTCAAACTCCTAATTCAGAACCTGATAATCCTGATTTTAGGACTTTAAACTGCATATTAACTGTATAAGCCAGATTTCAAGTGAACTACAACTAAAATGTGTATCTTCAGGAACCCCAGAATAGTCAAATCAATTCATAAGCTAATTACAATTCAGTGTTACTTAGACTTTACCCCCAAAACTAAGATAAAAAGTTTTAACAAAATTAAGTGGAAAAGATTTTCTCAAATCACTAAAGAAAATAATTTTCCCTACACTGTGAATTTCCCATTTTAGATATCTCACACCTAATTTATCAGAAGTCCAACAAGAGTATGGTTCTGCTGACTTCTAGACACAGTTCAGATATTTTTCCTTTGATGTGACTGTGTTCTAAAGAAATGACAAGTCAATACCTGGTGAACAAAAATCAGAATTAAATTTTTTTGACATGTGCATACTGATAGAGTATTGACAGAAAAATCACAGTGATCATCTTGTTAACATTTTAACCCTTGATGTTAAAAGTAGAATAACTTTTCCTTTATTTAGAAAATATTAAGACAATTCTCAAATATGAAAAAGGCTGCTAACCCCTGACAGCTTTGCGGAAAATGTTCTATTTTCACAAGTTTTCTTTTCTTCACTGACTCCTTATCTCCTCTTGAGCCCAAACCTGCAACTCCACGTCTCCATCCTCACCATCCCAGCCCCGCTGAGCCTCACCATCCCAGCCCCTCGGAGCCTCACCATCCCAGCCCCTCGGAGCCTCACCATCCCAGCCCCTCGGAGCCTCACCATCCCAGCCCCTCTGGGCCTCACCATCCCAGCCCCGCTGGGCCTCACCATCCCAGCCCCGCTGGGCCTCACCATCCCAGCCCCTCTGGGCCTCACCATCCCAGCCCCTCTGGGCCTCACCATCCCAGCCCCGCTGGGCCTCACCATCCCAGCCCCTCTGGGCCTCACCATCCCAGCCCCTCTGGGCCTCACCATCCCAGCCCCGCTGAGCCTCACCATCCCAGCCCCGCTGAGCCTCACCATCCCAGCCCCGCTGAGCCTCACCATCCCAGCCCCGCTGAGCCTCACCATCCCAGCCCCGCTGGGCCTCACCATCCCAGCCCCTCTGGGCCTCACCATCCCAGCCCCTCTGGGCCTCACCATCCCAGCCCCGCTGGGCCTCACCATCCCAGCCCCGCTGGGCCTCACCATCCCAGCCCCGCTGGGCCTCACCATCCCAGCCCCGCTGGGCCTCACCATCCCAGCCCCGCTGGGCCTCACCATCCCAGCCCCTCTGGGCCTCACCATCCCAGCCCCTCTGGGCCTCACCATCCCAGCCCCGCTGGGCCTCACCATCCCAGCCCCGCTGGGCCTCACCATCCCAGCCCCTCTGGGCCTCACCATCCCAGCCCCGCTGGGCCTCACCATCCCAGCCCCGCTGGGCCTCACCATCCCAGCCCCTCTGGGCCTCACCATCCCAGCCCCTCTGGGCCTCACCATCCCAGCCCCTCTGGGCCTCACCATCCCAGCCCCTCTGGGCCTCACCATCCCAGCCCCTCTGGGCCTCACCATCCCAGCCCCTCTGGGCCTCACCATCCCAGCCCCGCTGGGCCTCACCATCCCAGCCCCGCTGGGCCTCACCATCCCAGCCCCTCTGGGCCTCACCATCCCAGCCCCGCTGGGCCTCACCATCCCAGCCCCGCTGGGCCTCACCATCCCAGCCCCTCTGGGCCTCACCATCCCAGCCCCTCTGGGCCTCACCATCCCAGCCCCTCTGGGCCTCACCATCCCAGCCCCTCTGGGCCTCACCATCCCAGCCCCTCTGGGCCTCACCATCCCAGCCCCTCTGGGCCTCACCATCCCAGCCCCTCTGGGCCTCACCATCCCAGCCCCGCTGAGTCTCACCATCCCAGCCCCTCTGAGCCTCACCATCCCAGCCCCGCTGGGCCTCACCATCCCAGCCCCGCTGAGCCTCACCATCCCAGCCCCTCTGGGCCTCACCATCCCAGCCCCGTGTGACCCTTTCGTAGAAGGCTGGTTAACTTCTAGCTCTGTTTCCTGATGCTCCCCAAGTATCAGATAGACTCACACCTAACACTCAGACCCATACTTTCAAGCACTCACTATCTTCATGTAAACAGCTCACCTTCACCTGATTAAGACGGGGTTAAAACCCAAAACATTCATGTCTCCAAGTCTCCGTGATACTCATTTTTTCTTTCACACCTTCTCTGTGTATTAATCACATGGCCAGAATCAAAACTGACAAAATATCCAGATATAAATGGCAAAGCAAAAAGTAATCAAATCCTACTGATCGCCTTAGCAAAGCACATCTGGCTTACGGCAAGTCACACAACTGGTTTCCCTTCCCCCATTTTCCCCCATCTTGCAATCTCCACTTGCTACAAAGCCACACCGAAAACACAGCATATGCCTCCAGAATTGTCACTGATGCCATAGTATTTATCACCTCTAGTCTGATAACCCCATTCAAGGTCCTCTTACAGTCAGCCACACATTCCAGTCCTCTGCTATTCTCTGTGTCTACACTCCTGTCCAGCTCATTTCCTACTGGTATGCTTCAATGCAAGCTATTTCCTATTGCCTGTAATACTTCCTTCGGTTTTAATGCCAATCTAAACTGTATGCTTTCTCCAATGTTCAATGAGAATCCGACTTCCTCCATGAAACTATTTGACAAGCCCCAAAACTTTTATTTTTCTGAGTATACCATTTATAACTTATACATATAATCTCCCATTCAATTATGTATTGCTTTTGTTGTAATACAGCTTCATTACATAGTATTAAATCACAGTGCATAAATGGAGAACTAGAAAACTGACACAGATTAAAAAGATGTCAGTAGTCAGTAATTTTAAAAGTTTAAATGTAATACTGAGAAGAGACCAAAAAAGAAAAGGCCACCACAATGTTTAAGTGGAAGCAGGCAGAGCACAACTGACAGATTTCTGCTAGAAGAGGTGAATGTGAAAAAATTACACTAGATAATAAGACTACTGAACTGAATGTTCTCCTCCCCTTAGCAAATGTCCCTAATCTGTAATACCTTTCTTTTGGCTCTTAAACCTGATATCTACCCTACAGGAAGAGCAGGAGTTTTTCCTTCCTTCTTCCTTCTCCTCTATGAATTTAAGTCCCTATGTCAATTACCTCTGACAGTTCAGTGCCTTGCATTTAGAAGTTTTTATCAAAACATTATTATTGTTCTGATATAGCTGACTAATATAACAATGTTATATTAGTTTCAGGTGTACAACACAGTAATGCCACAACTCTACACGTTACGCTGTGCTCACTATAGATGTGGGTACAATCTGTCACCATGTAACAGTATTTCAGTACCACTGACTATATTCCCCATGCTGTGCCTTTTATCAGCACTTTTAAAAATTGTACTGAGATGACAAAAGCATCAGTGAGGTCTCTCAGAAGGCTATAACATGTTATATTAATAAATCTGTGGTCGTGATGAAATTATCTAGTTCTAAGAATGTAGGAAAGATAAGATGAAGGTGATTACACCTAATTGAAAAGGATAAACACAACCAAGAAATTAATTTCCTAGGTACAAATTAATTTAGGGATAGAATTTTTTAATTACGTAAATATTTTCAAGAAGCGAAACTTAAAGCTAAAAACTAAAATCACTAACAAATTACAGAACCTCACTGAAATATTATTAGAGGTATTCGAAGAAATAATGTAGTGGGATCTTATCTACAAACTACAAAACTGCACTCTAAATAATAAATAAATAAAACGTATTTCTTAAACATGACAACATGGCTAATCACTGCCCAGGCAGAGCTAATATGCTTCTGATAAAATTCTGATACAGGAAAAAGCAGCAGCAGTCTGATCTTTCACAGGGTTGGATGATACTTCCTTCTATGCATTCTCTCTTGACTCACTGCTCTGGGTCTGAGTATGAAGGCTCCTACCAGGCTGGCTGAGAACTCCAGCCAAGAATAGCAGAGAAGCAGAACAGGACTGGGGTGACTGAGGAAGGCTTACAGAGGTTAGGGTAAGCCAGAGGTCAATGTGAGGCAGACATCACCGACATTATTCTATTTAGTATGTATCTAGGAAGTTTTCAGATCTCAAAATATCTTCATTTTATTGATAAGCAAACACAAAGACAGGTAGATGGTGTGCCCGGGGTTACACAGTACAGCAATGACAGAGCTAGAATGGGAACTTGGATCTAAATGCAGATTTTCTCTAATACTTCACATACTTTGACCCAACCCTATTCTCTCAATATACTTCAGCTTTTCACCTTGTCTTATCGTTTTTTTTCTTTTTATTGTCCCAGTCACTATTACTATCACCATCTAGTCTTCCTAAGATATCAAGGAATCAGTCCCTGCCCCAACACCAATAAACTAACGAATCCCACTGCCACTCTGATGGTAGATCTCTAATGGGATAGGTTTTCCAGTTATCTGATCACAATTTAGGCTGCATTTGGTAGATGCAGCAAAGAATGTTTCTTTCATAAATATAATTTTGCTTCCAAGACATTACATTTATTGGCTTTCTTAGTCCAATGTGCTAAATTGAGCTACTTAATTAGTCTGGATAGTTCAGACATATATGCCCCTGCATAAATGTTAAGTGTTGTTTCTGTCTAGATTTTTATGTAAACTTCCACATATGTTCAGAAAAGTGTTCCAATACACGGAAGGATGAGAATTTAGAGCACTTACTGCAAGTTCCGCCACTGAACATTGGAATAGTTTCAAACATCATCTTGTGAAACAACAGTGCCACTGGTCTATAATCCAGATGATTCTTTAACAGGTAGCTATAATAATAAACATAGCGCCTCTGACTGGGAATAGTTACTCCCTGGTGGACAGGAAAAAAAAGAAAGAAAAGCCACATTCAAAAGAAAAATTCCATTATAGTTATTTCACTAAATTGTTATGGTTACATGGGTTGTGCCCACTGAAGAACATACACACATTAAAAATTTGACCTTAAATGATCAATATTTAAATCCACGTCAACAACACAGTTAATCAGAGCAACATCGGTACAAAGGAAAATACGAGAAGAACTTTTCTCCCTTAAAATCTAGTTATCACAATACCCTCATTTATTCAATGGTCACAGCAATTCCCCAGCCCAGGAACCCAATAAGCAAAGGCCACTGCAGCTGCGTCTTTACACACAGGGCCTCCCGTAAAAATGTATGGGCTTTTATTAAACGCACAATTCCTCAAAAGCTTGATTATTTTTCAGGCAAAAGTATATCAGAATCAGCAGCGTACATGAAGGTACAGTGCCTTTAAGAGACAGAAACAGTAGCAGCAAAAAGTGATGGCCACAGACCCCAACAAATCCAGGAACATGTGGCTGGCATAAACGGAGACAAGAGTTCCACAACAGAGGTTCCTCAAGATGTCCCCAAGCTGCACATATCTCTTTGCGGAAGAAACCAGGGATAGACATAATGTTTGAGAAAACTTAAGTATTACAAATGCTAAAAATATATTTAATTCACGTGCTATTAAAAAAAACCACTTATCTAAAGAAAAAATCTAATGTGCGCAGCCATGCATTCATTAGTGATGCAGAATAAATGAGGTATTAGGGTACTTTTTTAAGGTTTCTTTTCCTACTACATGTGTGACTTCAGAAAAATCTTAAGCATTTTAACTTAGAAATAAAAGGCAAATAGTAACATTAAGCTGTCTGACAGTTAAAAGTGACTTGCAAAAAACTTAAAAGTATATTCAAGAGAAAAAAGAATGAGCAGTATTTTTAAGTTGTTATCTAAATTTCCTAATGTGTTAAGAACTCTGGACACAAATGCTTTCGATAAAGTACGTTTATGAGTTTAAAGAAAGATACACAGAATAGCAAGTAAACAGGTATTCACTGTAGTATTCTCAGTAATTTTTAAAAGTTAGCATAAGTTCATTACAATTAAAAAATACATAAAATGTCAAAAATGGATAAAAGCCATTTCAAATCAGGACAAACGATTTAAGATTTTGGCTCCAGTGCAAAGACCATACAATCAGAAGACTTGGATTGAAAGCTGACAGTCAAAATACAAACTCTGATTTGTTTCCTTGGAAAAATGAAGACAGTTAATAAACGGCCTATCTTCTTCACAGGATTCTCATGAGGATTAAACACTACATGCAGTTACACAAAAGCATGCTAAACTGACAAAACGTTATGCAAATCCTGGGGCGCCTGGGTGGCGCAGTCGGTTAAGCGTCCGACTTCAGCCAGGTCACGATCTCGCGGTCCGTGAGTTCGAGCCCCGCGTCGGGCTCTGGGCTGATGGCTCAGAGCCTGGAGCCTGTTTCCGATTCTGTGTCTCCCTCTCTCTCTGCCCCTCCCCCGTTCATGCTCTCTCTCTGTCTCAAAAATAAATAAAACGTTGAAAAAAAAATTAAAAAAAAAAAAAAAAACGTTATGCAAATCCTAATTAGTGGTTTTAGAAATTCTATCTATATTTAAAGTACAATTTTAGAAGAAATGGAATTTTAGTCCTGTGTACAGTATTTTCTTAAAGACATAGCAGTGAAATACTATTACTGTGAAAAGCTGCTATAAAAATTAATGTTAAAATCATTGTTAAAGTTTACGAAGTGTTTAAACTTAAAATGGTTTATCACATTATTTAATGCTACTTTGGCAAACAACACATTTTATCAAGATAAAACACAGAATTGCAAAGCAGGTTGGGGGAAAATAGCAGACGGAAGACGGCTGGGCAGGAAGGAATCTTTTTTGAACCATGTGAATTTATGATCTAGTCTATAAATTAAATTTAAATCTACAAAATTCAATCAATGGAAGTCCATAAGAAGACCAAGTTGTCAAATTATTTGTTGGGGTTTAGTGGAATGACAGATGACCTCTTCCTCTTTATCTTCTTGGTATTAAGTTTGTATGAATAACTTAAAGGTTTTCAAAGCTTTAATTTTTCTCAAGTAGCAAGTAATTGGTAGCATATCTGTAATGCAGCTGTTTATATACAGAGTCAATCCTTACCCAAAGGGCTAGGCACATGTATAGAGAAAGAATATATGAATGTGTTAGATGTCAACACTGCATGAATACTTGTGTCTAAATATAAGCTGAACCAAATTACTCACACAATTCAAAGAAAAACACTGAAAAGCACAATTTAAATTTAATTAATGACTTTACCATCAAATTATGCATAACTAAGCTTCCGCAGCTTAACTTTGTAATTCCTACCTATCAGCACCTCCAATTCACTGTATTCGGATTAGCAGACATAACAAAGTTGCAAGGCTCAAATATGTATGGACCCCAGGCCTCAATGTGTCCTCTCTCTTCTCATCTCTCATGGCCACGATGCACACTTACTAAAATTTAATTAATGGTACAATGAATCAAACTGTTATCTAGATTTTGAAATGAGTGAATGCAACTTCTGTACTAAATCGACAATGCAAATTTATAACACTTGAAATATTGTATTTCCTGAATTCATATACTGAAAATAATGGCTTATGTGCATGTTTTACCTATAGCATTTTGAATGTAAAGACTTCATATAAAATATCTCTTTTAAACTCTAAGAAATGAACATTTTTAGGCTCTTCAAAATTTGTTTTACACATATGAAAAGTGGGCTAACCTTTAAAGCTCCTGGAGATTAAAAAATACTACATGTTTTCAAAATGTCCACTTTTCATTTAAGTGAACCAAGAACATTTAAGCTTAAACTGGTCTATAACTATATCCTAAAAGTTATTTCCACCCTCTACCACTAATGACCCACTCTAAACGGGAAGAAAATTACTTATATTCTTAACCTTTTTATCCTCAAATATAACTTCTAAAACATTCTAATTTTAGCTATACTTAGCATTCTTCAGATCTACTTAACACCACATTCCTGGCCATCATCTCAAAAGGCAGCCCTCGATTCTCCAAACCCCTGACGCTCACAGACCAGGAGGAAGGGTTCAGGAGGAGGCTTGGTGTTCCTCCCACTGTTGTTCAGCCCACTTTCTACAGTCTTTACTCGGTCTCCCTGACTCCTGATTTCCATCATTCGATACCTCGTTCTTCTGGCATGCACGTATTAAACTCTCGACCACAGGGATTTCAGCACTCTGTTGAACCACCTCTCTTTCCATGCTGTCCCATATATCATCCTCAATGAATTTAGCTCCTATTTCACTGGGGACCCTTAGGTCATCCAGTGTGGGGACTCACCAAATTCCCTTCTCCCATCTTAAAATTTCTTCACTCCTGATATTTTATACAAGTGTCTCTTCATGTTCACCTAGGTTCCATATTGGCAATCGCTCTATTAATTAACCCCTCTCTGGCATTTGCCCTTGCTCTGCCTGTTTCCTCCAAATAATCAGCTCAGGCAACCCTCATTCTTTATCCAAAACAAACAATTTAAAGACTGAAAATTCACACTTTCCCCAAATCTTGTATCTCTCTCAAATTGACATCCTCTTTCTCTATATAAACTCTGAAAGGAGGAGGCCTGGGTGGCTCAGTCAGTCGAGCATCCGACTCTTGATTTCAGCTCAGGTCATGATCCCAGAGTCGTGAGATGGATCCCTGTGTCAGGCTCCACGCTGAGTGTCAAGCCTGCTTGAGATGCTTGCTCTCTCTCCCTATGCCCCTCTCCCCTGTTCATGTGCACGCTCTCTTGCACTCTCTCTTAAAAAAACAAAAACAAAAAAAACAAAAAAAACAAAAAACAACTCCCAAAGGTAAGCCTCCACTCCTTACCTCATAGGAATCTGTTATTATGAGGCTGATTTCTTCATGGCCATTTCCTACTGTTTTCTTAGTCCCATCTTGGATCACTTTTTGTCGCCATTTTGAAAATTCTCTGCCTGTCACAGGACCCAATCTCTAAAGGTTTTCTCCTATCCTTACTGGCTTTCTTGTTTCTTCTTGTCCTTAAAGGTAGGCATACCTCAAAAATCTGATCTTAGAGAGCCCCTCTTTGTCAATCCTCTGTTATTTATAGTAGTTTAATTATCAATCTTAAACATTAACTCCAAAACCTGTGTCTCTCAATATGACTTCATTCCCAACTCCCAATCCAGAATCTCCAATACTTGGCTGTACATTTCTAGCCAAAAACTTTAGAAGCATTTAAAACACACCATACCCAAAAACCGAAGCTTTCATATTCTTCCAACCTCTCGTTATTTCTATTAATGATATTCACTATTTTCTCCAGCACCTGAACCCAAAACCTCTTCTAATACCACCACCACTATTGTTTATTGAACTCTTACCATGTTCTTTGCTTTGTTCTAAGTATTTTCATAAATATAATTTAGTACTCAGGAAGTGGGTATTATTGGTAACGCCATTCTATAGATGAGGTCAGGTCACACATCTTACAAGTAATGGCACTAAATTTCATCCTGGTGCTCCAACTCCAGAGTTTACACTCAACCACTGATACAATCCTGCTATTTCTTCCTGCTAGACTAAAGCCAAGAATCTGAGAGACAGTAGTGATATACACAGGGTTATAGAAAAAAAAGGTAAGGAAACCCCAGCAGTACAAGAAAGGTCTAGGCAGCAGAGTAAAGGCAGAGATTGGTAGGTGTATCAACCACCTGGCATATGCACACAATACACAAACACAACCCCCCCCCCCAACACACACACACAGAGTACACACAAAATGAAAGGCAAACCGGAGGTTAAGTTCATTTAGAATATACATTTTAGATTCTTACGCATCTATTCAGATGCCAGAGTCCAGATTTTGACTGTGAAATACCTCTCCAAATACCAGTTCCAATTTTCTGTGGCTATTCTGGTTCAGCCACCTTCTAAATTTTGCAATAGCCAACTGATTAGCAGCCTCTGATTTATCTATTCTCCAATCTATTTTTATACCACTCTGTGATTAATTTTACAAACTGTAAGATTAATCACACTGACAATTCAAAATGCTAAATGGTTTCCCAGTGCCTACCTAAATAAGAAAATTTATCACACATTGCAATTCTGTAACAACATAAAAAAAATCTGGGAAGTTTTACATATTTTCTAACATCTAGACCAACTTAGATGATATAATTATTTGATACTTCCAGGTTTGATAGCAGCCACCTGAAATGCGATTCAGATCAGGTACACCTTGAGGTCTCCTATACATTTAGATTCGTGGATGGCCTGTTTAAATTTTGTATTTCATCTTCAAGCAGTGATGTTCATTGAAAACTGCCGGCTTCCAATTGAAAATTGCAAATTCATTAGCACACACCTAGATATAATTTAGTTACCTGCACCTTGTAGTTTCATCACCTTTATCAAACTTAATTATAATTTTTGTTTCCCCTCCCTCTCCTTTTTCCTTGAAAAGAGCTTTAAAAGAGATGTATTGATTTTACTGGCATTTTCATACAGTCAAGTGTTTGAGATCGTCAGCGCAAATGGTTTACTGTTTACTACCTCACAAATTTAGATTTCCATCTTTACTAATCCCTCTTTCCTACTTGTTATTATCTTAATAATCTTTATTTGTATTTCTCCACTGACCCAAAGTTATTTAAAGTAACCGGTTTTAGGGGCGCCTGGGTGGCTCGGTCGGTTAAGTGTCCGACTTCGGCTCAGGTCATGATCTCACGGCCCGTGAGTTCGAGCCCCGTGTCGGGCTCTGTGCCGACAGCTCGGATCCTGGAGCCTGCTTCGGATTCTGTGTCTCCCTCTCTCTCTGCCCCTCCCCTGTTCATGCTCTGCCTCTCTCTGTCTCAAAAATAAATAAACGTTAAAAAAAAAAAATTTAAAGTAACCGGTTTTAAATTTCCAAATGGTTGATTTAGTTAAACTTTGTAAAAACATCTCTAGCTCTATTGAAGTATAATCAAGGAATGGGGTTTACATAATTCTACTTGGAGAGGAGATTTTCTTTGTAGTTGGCCTAATGAATTATTAATCTTTTGTAACTGTTGTGTGGATAACAAAAAAAGAAAAAAGATACATTTTATGGGCTAATTTTTAATATATTATTCAAGTCATCTATAGCTCTTATTTTGTACCTTCTTGATCCTCAAGTAGATTAAAGATTCCTATTATCACTCCTTTACTGTCAATTTTTTCTTCATTTCTGCCAGCGTATGCTTACTACATTTGATGTTATGCTTAGCACATAAGAGTTCATACCGCTCTGTCTTCACTGTGGAGTGCTCCCTGTGTTAATACAAAATGACATACCTGATCTAGTTTTATACATCGTGTTGTAAATGCGCTGATAATGATATTCTGTCATCTGCTTTTGAAATTTACATTTGCCTGCTGTATGTTTAATAGACCACTTATTTTTCTAACCTGAATTGTTTGATGTAAGCCCCTTGTATGTGATTAATCTCTTAAAAAACAGAAACTTAAAAGTATAGGTTATACACACCTTTCAAACCTACAATACTGTCATACTGCTTCCAGGTCAGAACACCACCTGGATACCAGAACACAAGATATGCAATGTTTTGCTCATATTCTGTGCATTGGGACCTTCAGATCATTTTCTCTAAGATGAATTCATAATACAGATTCCTCAGTTAAAAAAGTAATTTTAGGGGCGCCTGGGTGGCTCAGTCGGTTAAGCAGCTCACTTCGGCTCAGGTCATGATCTCATGGTCCGTGAGTTTGAGCCCCGCGTCGGGCTCTGTGCTGACAGCTCAGAGCCTGGATCCTGTTTCAGATTCTGTGTCTCCCTCTCTCTGACCCTCCCCCATTCATGCTCTGTCTCTCTCTGTCTCAAAAACGAATAAACGTTAAAAAAAAAAAAAATTAAAAAAAAAAAGTAATTTCATACCCCAGTAAACGTTTCACTAGCACTTCTATACTAAGAAATAATGTTGATGCTTTAAAATAATAGTGCTTGCTTGAAGCTTGAAAATCTGTTTCACAATGTTTCAACAAAGGAAGAAATCTAGCTCCTAGGAATGGCTATTATTACAATGACAACATATAACAGTAGTTGCTGTATATTAAACTAAGTGCCAGACATTTTACATAGCTCCCTAACACTACCACAACTGTGTAAGACAGACACTATCACCTCTGTTTCAAGGATAAGAAAACAATCCCAGTACACATAATTATCCTGTCCAAAACTAGGACCTGAACCTAAATGTGACTTTGATTCTAGAGCTTTACACTCCAGTGTCCTGGGTTTCATTAATAGTACACAAACTAACAAGGTAATACGAAAGAGGTCACCACCTCTTTTTCCCATCTATGAAGAATCTCCAAAGTTTAGAGTAGAACAGCGCTTCGTTCTGGGAAACTTGACTGTAAGTAACGTATTAAAAGTAGTGATGCATGAACCACAGAATCCTTGAGAATAATACGAAGCAGACAACTGATATTGTTCTCTCTGCACAGCATCCTTTCCCCTTTGGGAAGCTATCATTACCCCTATGGTTTCGGGGAAGTCAGGTGGACTGTCTTCTTCAGCTTTAGATAAATGTCCCAAGAGTCTGGCCAGAATGTTTGGTTCGGGGATGCATACATGTCCTAATCCAGGTAAATCAGCAGCCAATCTAGGAATTTCTGCTCATATTGTAGCTCTCTTCCCATTGTAGTTATTAAAGTAAACCTTGCTATTATTGCAGAGAGCCTGCCTAAAAATAAAGCATATACAGAGGAAAGGAGAGAGTTGAGAGAAAGAGAGATTCTGGACACCTGTTAAGCATCTATGTCCAGGCCAGAGCTTTTATGGTAATATAATCCCATATAAATGTCTCCTTGGTTTAAGCTTTGTTAAGTTGGGCTTATGACAGGAAACTGAAAGCATGCTAATATAGCTTTTTTTTTTTTTTTTTTAAGTTTCTATTTCTACCTTGGGGTTCAAAACAATAAAGAAGAATACTTTGCACAGAAGACAGTAATGTAGAAAGAATATTGTATTTGGGGTGCCGGGGTGGCTCAGTTGGTTAAGCATCTTACTGTTAATTTTGGCTAGGTCACAATCTCACAGTTCATGAGATCGTGCCCCACATCAGGCTCTGTGCTGACAGCGCGAAGCCTGCTTGGGATTCTCGCTCTCCCTTGCTCTCTCACTCTCTGCCCCTCCCCCACCCGCATGTTTGTGTGCACTCTCTCCAAATAAACAAACATTTTTTTTAAGAAGAAAGAAAAAAAGAATACTGGATTTGAGATTAGGAGGTATAGTTTTGAGTCATTACGCAGGCAGATGAAATGACCTAGGACAGACTGATTTCTACAGATGTACTTGACCATTTATATCAAAATAGGTCTGAACTAAGTCATTGCTAGAGTTCTTCAGTGTATAAAGAGCTTATAATTTTATGAGTATATAGACTGTATAACAGGCTTAAATATCATGCATAAGAGGAACACAGTTCAGCCCAGAAGAATTAATGTGTTAGAAAAAATAAGAATGTTACATTAGGAGTTTGTTTTGTTTTGTTTTGTTTTACTGAAAATGAGGAGAATTGCAGTTATTTTAAATGAGAAAATGAGAAAATTTTATTAGGTTATCATATGGGGAAAGTTAGTAACTAATTAGAAAAAAAACTAACCTGATTATATGATGAGGACATAAAAAATTCAGTCCTCAGAGAAACTAGAAAATTTCCTCTTCTTGGGATCACTTAGAATAAAGTTAATATTTATTATTTCTTGAGAGTTTAAGTCTTCATTACATAAGCTAATGAAGTCACATACAAAGATCATTAAAGGAACTTTATCTCTAATAACAGCTTTGAAAGCAACACAAAAAAGAACTCTGAAGCTCAACACAAAAAAGAACCTTTCCTAAGGTTTAATCCAAGCAAACAATGATCCATGCTTACTTTATCTGCCACCATTCTAGAAGTGGGGAAGGCAAGGGAGAGAGGAGTGGCAGAAATTCTGGGTACATCTGTCATATAACAAAAGTTTGCTTCTTTGATTTCTGAAATTTAGGGAATCCTTCCCAAATACATCCTTACCAGCATTAGCAGGACGCTTTAGCTCTTTACTCACAGTTTATAATAAACACTGTGAGCTGACTCGGATTCAGATTCATAAGGGTAAGTGCGGGCTGGGAGGCACAGGACTAGATGGGGGCCAAGCCTGCAGATGCTCAGGTGAGCCGGGGGCGGGGTGGTCACTGGCAGCTTGTTTGAGCATAATCTGCCACATACTCCTAAAGTGACAGGATCAAATATGCAAAGGAATGACCTTTAGGGAAGTGTAACCCAGTTGCCTTCTTACAAATTAGCCCATAAAAGAAGGACCCTTCTTTCCCTCCAGCGGTTATCCTGTTCTCAGAAAACATTTTTCTTCAGAAGACGTTATCAGTTGTACTTTGACTTCTCTGCAACAGTCAAAGCCCGGAGTGTTATTTGGGCAGTACTAACACAGCGGCACATTTTATGGTCGCCTGGCACCCACCCACCGCTGTGCCATCGAATCTGCCCCAAGTCTGCTGAGAAAATGGCAAGATGGCCCCCGATTATTTTGGGAGTGTCTCTGCCAAGTCCACAAATTCTTCACTAAAACAGGACACCTGGCTCTTCTTTCTCCAAAACAAGGGAGAGTAGGAGTAGGGGGGTGGAGGGAAGGGAGGGGGAAAAAGAGGAGGCGAAGGAGGGGGAAGGGGGGGGGGAGAGGAGGAGGAGGAGAAACAATACGCTCGCCTGTACACGTCACCAGAACACAATTTTCTTCAGCTTCTTAATGCTTCTCTACAAGTGAAATTAAGGATATAAACAAAGTAACACTAAAGATAATGTTTTAATAAAAGTAATCCTATATAAACCGAAAAGCTGGTAACAAATATATGTACCTCTTGTAATAATGGATCACAATTTTAAAACTGCACATCTACGGAGAGTTTGTCAAATCTCTCTTCACCTCTACAGAGAAAGAGAACTGACGCTATTGATCAGATCATGAGGACTAAAAGGAAATAACTGCAAGAGGGTAAATTTTTAGCAGATGTTTCAAGAATAAAACCACTTTGGATAATCAACTCTGTTTATTATAAGACACTTCCCCAGAAGAACCCCACGGTTGTATAACAATAGCTTTACCATGTTCAGCTCAGCTCAGCTCATTTCTTACGATGAAATCATATTCATTAAAGGTTAAAAATATATTATTTCGCTAGGACTGCAACCAATAGGTAAGCATGTGATATATTATTGGAAAGTTTTTAGACAAATTTCAAAGATTTAAAGGCAGCTGGCAGCATTATATCTATAAGACCAACAACTTCAAGCTGCCTTTTTTCTACTTGAGCCAGGGGCCACTCAATGCCCAAACATCAGCAAAAATGGGTATGAACTGATGAGCCTTGTCAAAATAGGCCTATTTCAACAGCATTACATGACCTTTCAGGAGAGCTGGTTGCTGTACAGAGATTAATTCTGAACAGTCTCAAAATTCTTTTGCAGTTCTGGGACAGTAGAGAAAAAAAGTTCAACAATGTGTCACGAGACTCAACTTTTACTCTGAATGCTATTATTGTTTTTTTTTTTTTAGTGTTTATTTATTTTTGAGAGAGAGAGAGAGAGAGTCAGAGCATGAGCAGGGGAGGGGCAGAGGGAGGGGGGAACACAGAATCCGAAGCAGGCTCCAGGATCCGAGGTGTCAGCACAGAGCCCGACGCGGGGCTCAAACTCACAAACCACGAGATCATGACCTGAGCCGAGGTCGGACGCTAACCAACTGAGCCACTCAGGGACCCCTATCATTAACTGTTTGAATCACCTTTAATCAAAGCACTTCATCGTTCTGGGAAATCAGTTTTATCATTTTTGAAATAGGAAAAAAATCCTACCAAAAAAAATTCATAATTTTATGCCCACAATCTTTATCCCTTTAATCTAGCTTTCTAATGCTATTTCAACATAAGATGCAAATGGAACCATTTGTAAAATACAACTTCATCAACAGCATCTGCTCATAAATTTTTTTTGCCTTTGTAAATATACACAGAAATAAAGGTAAGAGCACATTAGCATACTTCTTTAGACCCTGTGACTAATTCACCCAAAAAAGGTCTGTAAACATTAATTAATAATGAACTAATTAATAAGCACAACAGTTCTTGATGATTTGACTCCAAGATGCTAAAAGTGATCAATTTTGGCTAAATTACTTAACTCTGAGTCTTGATATACTGTAACAGCCAAACATGACAATTTTACGGAGTACACAGAACTCCATCCTCTATTAGCCCGCTTCCTCCTCCTGGGGGAGATCCCAACCTCGAAGAGGATGAAGAAAGCAGTGTGCCTGTAGCAGTTCTGCTGATGATGTGGGGACTATCACATTCTAGGACATACCGCTTTTTATTTTCATAAGCACTTCTCTCGCGACCTTTTCACCCTGGCCCCTATTTCACAATAATATCCCACGGGCCTTGCCATTTTACCAAATCTCTACAGAAAAACCGAATTGAGAATATTTATCAGATTGTGAGGACTAAAATATCTTTCCAAAGACAAATTAAAACCTGTCCTTTTTGTTCATGAAGACTTCTCTTGGATCTAAGTTAAACTGTTTGAGTGTCCTTGGGTTATACTTTTATCCCAGAATATGATGGGACAGACTATCCCAAGTACTTCTTACGTGGCTGGTTCTCACTATCAGAAGCATTTAGCCAACTCTCCTGAAGAAGCCCTACATCAGACCAGGTACATATGTATATGTGTATGGGTGAGTGTGGAGAGGAGGGAGAGAAGCGGGAGGGAAAGAGACACTGGGTGAGAGCACCGCTTGATTAGGAAAGGCTACACAGACTATTACCAAAAAACCTTAAGTACTCCCACCTCAAAATCCCAATGGTTATGAACGTCAAACAAACAAGAAAGTCGCAGATGAACGTGGCAAAGGCAAATACTTTGGAAATGGTCAAACACTTTTGGAGCTCGCAACAGAAAATAATACCGTTGCAGTATCTCTAGTGACCAATTTTACCCAATCCAAAAAAACTGACCTCTTTTTCTAAAACTACGAAGCAGGGCATGAAAAGACTGGAAATACCACTTCCATTCAGTATAGGATGATGACACCTCCCTTTAGCCAGCTACTAGTTTTCATCAAATACACGCATGCTAACACAACCAAAGAATAATTTATTTTGGAATCCTCTTTGGAAACTTCAGGGGACATTAACATTTTCAAAATGGTGAAGTTTCCTTGCCCCAAAAACACTGCTGAAGAAATCGCAGTATTCCACAGACAGACAGTACCCTTAATGCCTGGCAAAACATCTGGTTTCGTTGCTCTGGTAAAGACAGAGCTCTGCATGTCACCGTGACTCACCGCCTTGTTCACGGCTGTGCACTGGGGTGCAAGACTCTACCGTCAATCCTGAGAGAAATCTTATCTATTGTTGTGAAAGTGCTCTACTGCTCCATGAATGCCAAGCCTTGAATCACAGCCTGAGCAAGAGGATCTGTCATGAAAAATCTACTGTTGTGAAAATTGCCAAATTCAGGAGAGCCAAGACTTTCAATCAAGGGCTTCTCGAGAGGTTTTGTCAAGAAGTGGGAGCAATTATGAAATGCTTTGCTACACATAAACTCACTGGTTTCAGAAGATAAATTCCATAGTCAAAAAATTTAACTGCTGTTAACTAGATAAAATACAAACTCATTTACACAGTCTAACTCTCCAACCTTAAAACTAAAATGTGAAGTCATAATCCTTTCCTTCCCTAACATAGCATTATGCCAAGATCTTGCCAAAAATGATCTCATTAACTAAAGGCAAAGAAAATGAGGTAACACGAATTTATCTGGAGAGAATTCTTATTTTTTGACACAAGCCTACTTTCATCTGAGAAAAGAATCTAACGGATTCCATCTACTCTTCACTCTTTAGTGAGACAGGGTTTTAAGTAATTGTTTTCAACAAAAACAAAGTCAAAATTGATTGGATATCAGAGATCACATAAAAGTTGTCAGGCAGGGGCAGCTGGGTGGCTCAGTCGGTTGGGCATCCGACCTCAGCTCAGGTCATGATCTCACTCCTGGTGAGTTCGAGCCCCCCGTTGGGCTCTGTGCTGACAGCTCGGAGCTCAGAGCCTGGAGCCTGCTTCAGATTCTGCCTCTGTCTTTCTGCCCCTCCCCCCCACTTCAAAATATAAACATTAGGGAAAAATATTGTTTTAAGTTGTCAAGTAAAAGATGATGACATAGTTTTAATGTATTATTTAAAATCTAAATAACAGCAGCCCTTTCATTAAAACTTACTATTGAACAGAACAGAATTAAGCCTTAGTTTTGTTTCATTTGTTACCACTTGATCTACTCATCATTCTCAAGTAGTGAGTGGTCACTGCTTTTTGCATTTAAAAAAGGGACATAATTCTTATGAAGACTCCTTTTCTTTTCCACGTTAAGAAAAATTTCAGTGCAATTAAAAACTATAAGCAAAATTTTATGTTCATGTATATCATGAACATTTTTAGGGAGAGACCATTTATAGCTTTCATCATATTTTTGGAAGGTATGTAACATAAACACTTACAGAGCCACTAGCTTAAATCTAGTGCTCTGGCTCCATATTATACAGCTTTTCTATTTTCATTTTCAATTCTTTTTACTGGACTTCTTTCCCACAACCAAAATGCCTACTGCTCATCAACCCTGTTCTCAACTCCTACCACTACTTCTGCAACTGTACTTTGATTTGACCTGTTTCTCTATGGTCTTCTTCCCATGCATTCTCTTTTCCCTGTGCTGCCCTGCATTTATTTGCTTCAGTGTAGAACAATTTATTTCTACATTTTTCATCAGTAAAAGCAACAATTTCCCTCCAGATGAAAGAGTGAGCCGAAGTAAAGAGCGCAGGCCCTCCGCCCTCCACTCCAAGACTCAGGCCACTGCTCTCATCCCAGGTATGTGCAACATACAGAAGTGTAAGGCACTGCCGTAATCACATTCACCAAAATCAAGCACTAATATAAGATTCAAATTTATAAACGAGGAGAGTAAACAGTACTCTGACATCCTCAGCTGTAAATAAAAAGTCACAAAGACAAATAAAACAAGAAATGAGGAAGGAGAAAATAAACGAGCAATCAATGCAACTACCTGGCTAAAATGATGGAAATGATCACTTATGTTTCTGTTTGGAAGCTGAATTAAAAAGAAATCAGCTTAAACTGGAAGAGAGCCTTCCTGATTGTAAACATTACTAAAACTAGAAAAAAATCTTCACATAAAGTTTAATGGAACGGGTTTTTCTCTCTCTCACTGGAGTATCTTGGGTTTTTCCTTCTCAGAGACGCAGAACTGTACAAAATCTCTTTGTAAGAAATATAAACATATTTTATCACACTTGCCACCCAAAGAAATGAATCCCTTGAAAATCACTGTGAAAGCTCTCCCAAGAGTTTGTGTTTTCCTCTCAAACATACTACACAGATTAAGTGTGTCACTGATTTTCAACAGTCTTTAATCTTCTGAATAAGAGAAGAACCTTTGACTAATCTTAATCATAACTGTATTTATGAACATTCATATTAAAGAATGGTTTTCATGTACTGTAAAACTAGGTAATGGCATCCAAGTTATTATCCAAAGACATTTTATTCTGAGGCAACATTCAGAAGTATCAAGCTTACTTCTGATCAATGTACTGCTTTGTAAGGATTTTATCACACCAAATACCCAATACACTTACTAGCATGATATGATAATGCTTAGCACCAACAGAAAAACTGCAAGAATCCGTCATTTGCTCATACGACAGCTAAGGCAGTAACTGATTTCAGTGTTCAGAATAAAGAAACGAGGGCTACCAACCAACTTTTTAAAAACCTGTTTTCCAATAAATTCTCAGATCCAGGAAGAAGAAAGAAAGAACATCAAATATAACTTAATATAATGTATTACCTTTTTGTCTCTGGTCCTTACTTCCCCATAGAAATCTAGGGCCTCTTGTGCCTTTAAAAATTTGCCCCGATGCAATAAATATGCACAAATCATTACACCAGTTCGTCCCTTTCCAGCTTTACAGTGAATTGCTGCAACATGATTGTCATCTTCACTGAGCCATTGGTCAAGATCTTCACAAAAGGGTTTGATAAGTTCCAGCTGCGGTGGGTTATGGTCTTCAAAAGGATACTGTGCAACTGTGTAAAAAGATCACCTCAGAATGAGAAAAGAGGCCTTCCTGAATTGCTTCTTAAAAGTAGGTTAACTTCAGAAACGTTGCATATAAGCTTAACAGATGTTTAGAAGGAAAACTAAACTCCAGAGAAAAATACTCGTCTGATGATTTTCCAATTTTTGAACAGAAAACAGTCTCTCATTAATTTTTAAACCTATGCACTAGACAGAGAGGCCGATTATTTCCCCCCATGACAAAGAGGAGACTGCTCTGGAGAGCAAGCACAAGTCACAACGTGTCAGAGGGAGAGGAGGACCCGGAATGTCACACAGGTTTCCTGTCAGGGCTCTCAATGCATTTTCTGACAAAACGAGTAATAACGCTTATACTATCACATCATCACAAATATACATTCCAAAGAAAGTATCAATTACCAATAAATCCACACTGGAAAGGACTGCAATTTGCAATGCATATAATAAAAATGCAAAGTGTGCTACTTAAAGATGGCCTTGCAGGGGCACCTGGGTGGCTCAGTCGGTTAGGTGGCCGACTTCGGCTCAGGTCATGATCTCACGGTTCGTGGGTTCGAGCCCCACGTTGTACTCTGTTCTGTTCTGACAGCTCGGAGCCTGGAGCCTGTTTCAGATTCTGTGTCTCCCTCTCTCTCTGACCCTCCCCCACTCATGCTCTGTCTCTCTCTCTGTCTCAAAAATAAATAAACATTAAAAAAAAATAAAATAAAATAAAGATGGCCTTGCGAATGTTAGTGTTGTACATACTACATGGGATTTTAAAGGCATTTACAAAAGAAACTGAAAAAAAGCCGCTTATAAAAAGGTGTACAATTGTAGTAAAGTTTATCAAATGAAATTTCAGGTCTTTTCGTATGGGTTATAAAAACCCAAAATTTCTCTGTTCCCTATAGTCAGTCAGAGTTGAGAGTTCTTTTTTAACTTGCCTAGAAATAGGATTTTAAACATATCCCTATTAAATTCTGTCCTACTGGTCTCTGCCTCGGGTCCACTCGACTAAGATCCTTAAAAATCCTGATTGAATCCAGAGGATATAATGATCTCTGTGTCATCTAAATATGTGAAAAGTATGCCTTCTAATTTCAGTCAAGTCATTAATAATGTGGAACAGGATTTGATATCAATTAAGTCCTCCCGTATGTCAGGTGAGCTCTTCTGGAAGACACGACTTCCATTACAAGGAGTCATCAGGACAGCTTTCACCTGGCCATCGGTCTGGCTGTACTATCATTCCATCTTCATCTTCCCAGTGGCACCCAAAAACATCCAGGAGAATCTGTTAAACATCTATTTAAAGCTAGACGAACCTTGACCAAAACATGCTTTGCCTAGTAAGCAGCAGCCTAAGTCATGAAAAAGGAAAAATTCTTAGTGAATATGTCCTGGCTTCACAGCCATTAGTGCTTCTGAATTCTCCAACCAGCTGTCAGCTGTCTGAAAGTCCGTTCTAGATTTTCAGAAGGGATCCCGGCGTCTACCTTCTCCTGACTATCACGGCAGGACCTGCCAAGCCTCTCCACTCTCCAGGTCTCTCGTGGCCCAAGGGGTTCCACAAACACAGAGGAAGCTCTATGTAGACTTGGAGACAGGATTCACTACACCTGGAGAAGAACTCACTTAAAGCAGCTCCCTGCTCTCATCTGCCAGGTTCCTCTTGTCCGTATTTGTCATATCTTTTCCCCCTTTTAGGTTACGTTCAACAGAATTATTAAGTTGATCTGCTTTCTTCCTATAATCTATAATCTCTCACTATTACACCAAATGTCTCCAGCAGTAGGTCTACCCCTCTCTTTACTGTATTGTTAGTCTAGGAATTTCTCCAAATTCTTAGTCTACTCTGGGATTAGTCTTCCTACTAGTGAGTACCGGCAGGTTTATAGGATACTTGCTTCCCAAAACACAATAGCAAAATTAAATTTGTTTTGCAAATTTTTTAAGACCATCTTTAAGATAAATATTTATCTCACTTAATAATGGGATTATTCATCACTGCTATGACAGTAAGATTTAGTCTACTGGTTTTAAGTTATATAACATAACACATTACTCTGCAGTTAATACCTACCTCTGCAGTTAAATTTGGCGGTATCATAATGTCTTTCAGCACACCTAAAAGAAAAGTTTAAATGTGATCTAAAGTTATCTTTTACACTTGTGAAAAAAAATACAGTAGCAAACATTTTTCTGAACTTTTATAATGTACCACACATCATGCTGTTTTGTATTAACTATTTCTTTCAATCCTAGAAATTCTATGAAGTAGGTACTGATATTATCCCAATATTTTACAATTAAGGAAACCAAAGCTTAGAAATGTTAAGTGTATGCAATTATAGCTTATACACTTGCTTACAAAACATGTGATGCCACTAATATGCAACATTGCCAATTCAGCCGCATCTCTACCTTCAAATTTCCTGGATGGACATTGTGCATGCTAATGGAATCTATTTTTGATTTCACAAGTATATAGAAACAACTAACTAGTTTCAATATTATCCTTACCTCAGAGTTGCACATACATACTGTTCTCAAACTATTAGTTAAAAAGATAAATTTTTTAAATAGTAAAATTATAAGGGCAAAGAAAACGTAACGGAAGAAAGTGAATGATGCTAATCTACTAAAAAACAACAGTTAACTAAAAATTTTTTTAAGTCAGACCTTTCTCTCTTTAGAAAAGCCAAAGGTCATCTTTTTCAATAATCTCTCAGGTTACAAGTTTTAATTAAAGTCTCAGAGTCATGAAGGAATAATAAGTAAAATAAATATAGAATAGTAAAATGTTGACCTAGCACTACTTAGAGCATGCTAAAGCTGTCTTTTTAACAGTAGTGACATGTTTATCATCACGCACTGACTTACTTATGATTAACAGACTGTATTTATAAACCTTTAAGAGGCTCCAAAAGGGACCCTATACTTTAGTTTGTGGTCAGCAGCATCGTGGTAACTACAACAGCAGTTATAACCAAACCAAATTTTTTTTAAAAATCATATAAAACAAAAACTTAGCATTTTAAAACAAATAAGGGCCTATAATCCCTTAACCTCCAATTCCAAAACCCCCAAATTTGGAAACATTTAACACTTTCTGTTAAATATACAGCAAACTCAATTGTAGCAGAACCTGACCTGAGTTAATGATACTGTATGCCCTCTTTAATTAATGCCCTTGGAGTGAAGAGTCAAACACTTCATGTTATGTACTGCTCCAGGTATCATGTAATACAAAGTATCTGCTTTCATGGTGCCCTTCTGCAAAACGAAAAATTCTGAATCCCAAAACACAACTGGCCCCAAGAGTTTCAAATAGGTGACTGTAGACATGTATCTTACATTTAAGAAATCCTATAAGTATCTGTATAGTTCCTCTAAACAGTTTTAAATCCAAATCCACATTAAAGTGAACTAATTATCAACAAATTAGAATCCAGTAGTTTCTAATTCATCAGACCTGAAATAAATCAGCTTTCATACTACTGCTTAAAATAAAACTTTTCCTTTTTGTATAATTTAGTATATTGAGTTTCGCTCAAAAAAATTATTTAGCTATGACATATGCACATATATGTATCCTTACTAAATAATTTCATACTCACTCATAAAAAACGTGACAGGTACGAGGAAGACTGACCAAGAAAAAAGTCACATTTTATACTTTCTTTAGTACAGGTTAAAGAAGAGGTCTGGTAAATAGTGAAGAATCCATAATGGAATATTTTATAAGGAATCATGCAAAGACAGGATTTAGGTGCAGGGACAAGGAACAACCTAGGAAACAATTCTAAGAAGCTGGTCTCATGGCAGCACAACCTTAGTTCGCTAAAATTCCCGTGCTTTTTCAGGAGCTCAAATGTTTGGTTCAACAAACACTGCTGAAGAACTACCTTCATAAACTGATTCTCCAACGTTACCGTCAAGAGGAAGAAGTAGAAATAATGAGCTACTACATGTCTACCAGATGCGCACACCTTCCAAAAGAGTTTCCGAGTTTTTTATTTCATAGTCACAGCCATATAATCTCCAATTTATATATGAGAAAGCAAAGATTTAGAAGAGCATCGAAAAACTTGCCCCAAACCACAACGTGCAAATCAAAGATCCAGGACTTAAGCACAATACTTGTGATTACAAGTCAAACTCCTTCCAGCACTGTGCCATAGGAATATTTATATTCTTATACATTAAGAAAAAATAGAGAACGGTTTTTAAAACAAAAGCAGTAACAAATTTTACTCAAAGTCAGCCTTCCTATAAAAGTGATATTTGGCACAAAAGATAGAACCAACAAAGAGAGATCATGAAAAAATGAAAAAGTTATGAAAATCTCTGCAGGTATGGACGAGGCGTATGTGAGAACATATACTGGGACCCGTAGTGATGAAAGTGATCTGCAGGAGGGTTGCTAGGGTAAGAATGAGGACTCTCTTCTTAATCACAACCTTCTCTAATAACTGCATGCACATCACACACGCACGCACACACACATGAAGCTCCTCATAGCTTTTGTGTGTTATGTTAGTTGATAAGGCAAGTTTCTCAACAAACCAAAACTGAAGATACATAAATGGAAAATGGGATTTGACTAAGACCAGTATTAGGTAAATCTGACCATTTATACTTTCTTATAATTAAAATTAAATTAAAAGATACCACTTTTTAAAAATCTTCACTTTATGTAGGCTTATATGAGACAAGAGAGATGAAGAACCTTAGTTTTTAATGAAGCAGTAGACAGAATGTGAAGAAAGAGATAAGATTACTAGGAAAAACTTCCAGAGAAGTGAGATTTGAAGAATCAGCTAGGCATGTAGATCTCTTCTGTAACTCTCTTCAACAAAGCTATCCCTGGTTTTACAAAAGAAAACTTGAGATAATTAACAACAGCTAAAGATTTACCACAAAATGATGGAGAGCTGTATGTCAAACAGTGTACACAGTGAAATACAGCAACCTTTTTAAAAATTAGTATCCAGTGAACATTTAAGCTCCTCAAAGGCAAGAACTATATTATGCCTTCATTCCCTACCTGCCCCCTTCACCTCCTACACCCACCCACATACCTGCTATAATAGAGGAACATACAAGAATGAAATACACACACCTGCACAAAACAAACTAATTTACTAAGTATCATTATACCCAAATTTGATTAATGATACGAGGCAAAATTTTGTTCCTTCTTAAAATAACTTACTGAATGCTTGATAATATAGAGATATAAACAGGTATGATCATTTAAAAAGTCCACATTACAAACCGTTCTTCACCCACATGCCGTAATTGCCATAAAAAGTTTAATATGCCATTAATATACATATGTCTAGAGTAAATATTTTAAGATCTTTCCATTTATATATGTTCGCAAAAACATACATCACAAGTAATTAACATCCCCAAAATAAAAGAAATAAAAGAGAAACATCTGCTGCTAGCCAGACTCACTTACCCAGAGCCAGAAATATAAACAGGTAGAAAGAAGGTGTAGAATGAAAAGTGACATCAGAAATCACAACATGCTACAAGTTGGTAGTTCTAGAAACTTCTGAAGTAAGTGAAATTTGGGGAGATTAAAACAAACAAATAACAACAACAACAACAAACCAGAAAGGAAAATACTGGCATAAATAGTGGATGGTCTGCTACCATATGTACCTGTGTGACCTTGTTCAACTCACTTAACTTCTCTAGGCCTCAGATTCCCCATCTGTAAAATGAGAAGGTTGGACTAAATGATCTCTTTCAGGTACTTTCCAGTTCTGAAAAGTCTATGATTCCATTACATGGAGTGGGGAAGGGGAATTGAAATACATATACCAAAAGCTACTCTCCACTGATAACGAGAGTTCATTAACTGTGGGATCCAATGTTTAGAAATACAAAAACAAACAGGCAGCCAAGTCCCCAGACGAGCTCCTGAAAGCCACCTTTAACCAAAATAATGCCACGTGATCCACAGTACTGACAGTGCAAGCCTAGGTCCTAAACTCTGGAAGCAGGAAGCCACCGAATACAGGAATGAAAAGAATTTCCTTCCCTTTCTTTGGATATAATGTTGAACTCAAATAAATTTTTGAAAAAGGCAGAAGAATATGTCTTTGGTATCTTTCTCCCTTCCATCTGGAATTCTAAATGCCTTATCTTGAGAGTCTAAACCCGAAGTAACTCAGTGGACTGAAGCTTTTGACAGTTCTTGTGTGTGTTTGTGTGTGTGTGTGTGTGTGTGTGCGCGCGTTTTTAAACTTAGCTTCTGAGTCTAGTTATTCAAAAAATATAAAAAGCTTTGTGGTTTTTATTTTCCTACATGGAAACACTATGGCATCTGCAACAAGGCTTGTTACAGGAGGTTAATCAGTACAAGAGGAAAATATATGCACAGATCATTTGTAAGCTGGGGCCCACCAAAACTTAAGTCTTTACAGCACATTTACTTTCTTTCACCTTGTTATCTATTACCGCCACACCCGCCCCCCCCCAACACCTACGATAATCTGACCGTAATGGATTATCTGCCATATTCTAAACACTATTATGCCAACAAGGTCCTTATGTGCCCCTCTCTCTGCCTGCAATGCCATTTCCCTAACCTGAGGCCTGCAGGACAGGCCCCATGGATTCTTTCACCCCAGCCCAAACATGCCTTTCTTTATGAAAACTTTCCTATGGAGTACAATTACTATTTCCACTGTTGCCCACACAGCTCTCTTCTACACAACAGTCACCTCTTTTGTAATAGTTTGTCCACCTATCACATTAGACTATCAACTACCAGAGACTGAAACTCTATCTTATTCACCTCTGAACCACCACCCAGTTTTACAATGCCTAATGTGGCAAGCACTGCATAAGCGTTTGCTTCTTTGTGAATCTGAGGAAATCAGTGAAAAGTTACAAAGAGAAACAATAATGGTGTCTACTTCACTCTCAGGTCTTCTGAGGTCTTATCAGAACAGAAAGATCACTAAATTAAAGATAGAAAAAGCAAATCTCACAAGCTGACAAGGCAGACATCCTTTTTGGTGAAGATTTAAATGCCTATGGAAGGTGGAAAAGAATCTTGCTCTCACATTTGATTAACAAATTTTACAAAAATTGTGACAGTGAATTAGTAAACGTAACTTCAGATTAAAAATTTTTGTTGCATAATTTACAGACATCACATAGGAAAAATAAAAACCAGGTAGGAAAATAACACATTTTATATGCCATTTTTAAAACGGTAGGAAATGGTCAATATTTTGGGAAGGAATAATACTCTTCAAGGGCAAAAGTGATAAAATATTTTCTCCCCATTTTTTTTTTCCCTTTTTACATCCTTACTCACAAAGTCAAAGAGAAAAACAAAAGGTTAAGGAGAAGACGAGCTAGCTGTACAAAGTGGGCAATCCTTACATCCTGCCCGAGACAAGAGAAACTACCCAACTCAACAGTTGTAGGTAACTTATTTATGGTACCTACGAGCTAGAGATTACCCTAATAGCTGTTTCAATCAAATGACCTTAAAGACACAGAATAAACAAAATTACACCCACTCTGAAGCATCCCTCTATGGAAGATGTTATTAATGCTTTAACAGAAAAGCTCTGCTGTAAATTACGCTTCAAGTTACCGCATGGTTATTGGCTCAAAGATGGGCTGGATTCCAAGTCACTTAAAGCAGATCAAGTAATGTGAATGTGTGCCAACATTGTTTTGACCTCATCACTACACTTTCTGAGTGACCTAACAATGCTCTTAATCAGACATCTTGGACTAATTGTTTTAGGAACACAATTCCGTTAAAATATATCTTTAACTCTACCTGATTCTAACAAGGAAATAACTTTCACTTAATAGTTATTTTAGATGATATTTGCAAGCATACAAATAAAAAACATACTTACAGATTGTATATCTTGTAATGGTTTTTATGCTTTGAATCCAAAAACCTTTAAACAAAACAAACAAACAAAAAGCCACCATTAACAAAAATAAGCTAACATTTGAAATTACATTTATACTATTGAGAATACCTAAAGGAGAGATTCCATTTTTCCTAATCTCAAATACCATTTAAGAAAAATAAATAAATAAATTCCAGTAAATATTCTCTTCATGGATTTCAACTGGTAATCAGGTTACTCGTAAATAATTATTACATTACACAGGTTTATACAATCTGAAGTAACGACAGAGCTTGTCACAGAATAAATACTGTCATAACCTGTCTCCAGTCTAGGATTAGGAGGTCAAAGCATTAAGAAATACGTCATTTAAAAGGCAGCATTAGCATTTAGCTCAAGTTCACCTAGCTCATGCAGATGTGCAAGAAATAGTCACATGCAATCAAGCAACCTGAAAAACAACCCTGAAAATTCAGCCATCATTTTCTTTCAAACTAAAAACTTTTGATATTTGAAAGATACAAGTACTAACCAGTAAGTCCATGCAAAGTTTTTAAAGTATGTTCACATATATATTCTCAGTTGACACTCACAAACATCTGAGAGAGAGAGAGCTCATTCACATTTCACAAATGAAGAAAGTAGATATCAAAGAAATTACACAACTTGCCCAAGGTTATACTGCTAGTAAGTCAAAGAATCCAGACCAAAGCCCTCTCCCTCCAGTTAAGAAACTGAACAACAATTACAGCCAATAAAAGCACTTACCACATTCATTTATCACATTGAAATACTTTATGCATATAAATTTGTTTACTCTTATAATGTAGGTAACAGACGAGTTAGAAAAGTATAAGGCTGAGGATGTTTCGGGATAAATAGAAAAGACAAATGGAAAACAAAAGAGGAGATTTTAAAAAATTTTAAAGCCCAAAAGTTTCAACATATGAATAGAAGTTCCAGAGAAAAGAAAACAAAAGGAGAAGAAATGCAAGATATAATTCAAGAAAAATACTCCAAACTGAAGGAGTTTCCAAAATGAAAGGATACAATGAGTATTCAGCAAAAATGATGAAAACAGACCCAAATAAAGGCATACATAGCTTAGTGAAATTTCTGAATTCTGACAAGAAGAACCTAAGACCCTAGAAGCTGCCCAAGAGGAAACAGGTTTCATAAAAATAATCTGGAATCAGAATTACATCACCGTTTTTAATGGCAACACTAGCAGCTACAAAACAATTGCAGAAAACCTTCTGACTTTGAGGGAAAATTATTCCCAGCCTAGAATTCCATACCAAAAGAGACTATAAATCAAGCGTGAATATAGAATAAACATATTTTTAAATAAGAGAAGTCTCAAGTAATCTTTCTGCCCATATAGTCTGTCTCAGGAAGTTACTAGAAGATATGTTCCACCAAAAGAAGGGTGGGAAATCATGAAAGATGACAATTCCAGGATCTGAAGAATCCAACTCATGAGAAGGGAAAAGAGAATTTCCAGAATGTTGGTGAAGAAAGTCTAGTTAACAACTAACCCAGATTAGGGTACATTAGAAGGCTCCTGAAGAAGATAAAATTGACATAATGCCAAATATGCTTGAACATGTTGAGGGATTTACACAGTTCAGGGATAAGAACATAGAAACTAAAGTTGAAAGAGAGAGAGAGAGAGAATTAGAACTCCAGGGAAAACAAAATGTTCCAGAAAAAAAGTTATGCTACTTAACTGTAAATGGTGTTTACCTAGTCATAATCACATAAAAACCAAAATTGATATAACCAAAATTACAATTTAACGAGCAAAAGAAGGGCTGAAAGTATTTCTGTGGTTGGGATGGAGGGGGAAAGAGTTCATAAACTTGGATGTGAAAAATCGTGTCACTCAGTAATACAAGCAGTACACAAGTAACTTTGTCACTAATTAAAATGATATATTTTTATGTCACACTACAGTTGTTGCAAATGTCAAAATATTATTATTTATAACCAACACTTAAAAATTAAGTCATTAGACTGTAAGTAGATTTTATTTAGTGTGTTAACTATAATACATCAAGTATTAGGTTTTGAATATTTTCTGATTACAATCAAAACTAACATAATAATGGCTCTCTATTGACATTCCTATACCAACAAAACATTTTCTCATGGATTTAGTATGACAAGATGGGTTCCTCTTATTTCTGCAGAGTCAGGCCCTCATTCTCTAAACCACTCAACAGTTTCTAGACCAGGCTCTTTCCTTGCATGGCCAGTGCTTCATCGAGGGCTCAGGTCACTAGTATTTATTTTGAATGGTATGCTTTCCTGTGCTCATTCCTTGATACCCATTCCTATCAATGTTTATTTATTTAAGAGTATGGAGAGAACACGTATTATATACTTGAAACTGTGCTTATTTCCCTGGGATAAAATTATTTATGAACTATGGCTCCTGCCATCAAACTAATAATGGAGTAACTGAATCAATTAGAATAAGGGTTACCTGTGAGAAACAGAAAAAAGGCGAGGGGGGCGGGGTTGCGGAGGTGGAGTTCATAAACAAATATGCTACTGAATATATTAAATACACTATTTTCTCACATAAACTCCAGGATTAGTAGTCTACAGCTGGTAAGGTAGATGTTTCATAAAGGACTGGATAAAAGGATTTCATAAAAGGAATGTTCCATCATTTGTTTGGCCAATATGAGAGGCAGCCGCAAGGTCCAAGATGGTGTGCCATATTTGTAGCAGTAACAGACTGGAGAAGAGAACGAAGAACAGGTCCCTCCTTTAAGAAGTCATCACTCAACTTAAAACAACAGATCTTAAGTTGTCACATTATCATATCTAGCCAAAGGGGGAGCTGAAATTACTATGGGCACTCTGGGAAAACATGTACACAGCAAACAAGCAAGTGTTCTACTAATGAAGGAGAAGAAAAAGATGATCACTGATTTTCTCTATGGCTGTTCTCTAATTTATCTCTAATCTTTATTTTCTACTGCAAACCAAAAACAAATGACCAACATAGCAGGCATATTCGTAATCCTAACTTAAAATCACTCTAAGAAGGGGTCCACAAGCAGAAGGAAACAAAAATAACTACTTTTTGGTTCTGGTGGTAGTTGTTAATAAATCTGTAGAACAATATTTGATTCTAATATTGCACATGTTCTCTTCTTTAAATATTTAAGGTGTGTGTCACTTTTTATGATACATCACTTTAACCTACTTCTTCAACTAATCAAGGAAGCACCGATTCTATGACGACTTCTACTGAACTTGAATACACTACAGAAAAAAGTGTTATGTCTCTTGTTCCATCTTTATCTTCTCCATGCCTGTACCTTTCTCAGTTTGTACTTTTTCTTTAAACTGAGGCAACATTTACATACAGTGAAACAAACAGATCTTAGGTGTACAATTCTACGAGTTTTGTAACAACCATCTCAATCAAGATATAGAATGCTTCCACCACCCCAAAAAATTCCCTCATGCCCATTTACAGTCAAACCCCAGCAAGCTCCCAGGCAGCTACTAGTACCACAGATTAATTTGTCCTTGTTCTTGAACATCATATAAATGTAATCACATGATACACAGTCTTTTGCAACTGGCTTCTTTCATCTCATCTAATGTTTTACAGATTGATTTACGTTACCTATATCGACAGTTCATTCCTTTCATTCTGAGTATGATTCCATCGTGTGACTACGCCACCATTTATTTATTCATTCTCCTTTGATGGATATTTAGGACGTTTACAGTTTGGGGTTATTATGAGTAAGTACATAAACATTCTTGTGCAAGAATTTTGGGGACACATGCTTTTCGTTCCTCGCATAAATAAATAATAATTAGAAGTAGAGCTGCTGGGTCATAAGGTAGACAGGGTAGACAGGTGTACGTTTAACTTATAAACTACTAAACGGTTTTCCAAAACAGTTATACCATTTTACAATCCCATCTGCATTTTAAAAGAGTTCCAGTTGCTCCAAAGTCTCATCAACATCTGGTGCTGTTTTAATCACGGTCTTTCTAATGTACATAAAATGGTATCTTACTGCGGTTTTAAATTTCCTTCTCCTCATGACTAGTGACTTTAAGCATGTTTTCATTCGCTTATTAGCCTTTTTTATACCTTCTTCTTTAAAATGTCTCTTCAACTCATGGGCTCATTCTCCCCCACCCCAGTTGTATTAACTGGCTTTTTTATTTATTACTGGCTTTTATATATTCTGGGTAAAAAGTCTTTCGTCAGACACATGTACTGACATAAATATTTGCTCCTTGTCTATGACTTGCCTTTTCATTCCCTTAATAACGTGTTTTGACAATCAATGATTTTAAATTCTGATAAAATCCAATATATCAAAGTTTTCTTTTGTTCTTTTGTTTAGAACTTTGTGTCCTCTCTCTGAGAAATCGTTCCCTACCCCTAGAGTTCACAAAGATATTCTCTATGCTTTCTTCCAGAAGCTTTTAACTTTTTTCTCAGTTTGTATTTTAATTTGGTTGAAAATTTAGAAATTTAGATAAATGCTATGGACAACTGGGATAACCAAGACAAAAACAAATTATTTGAAGGACAGTGATTATAAAATTCAGAAAACAACAATTCATCACTATCTGCCTTATCTTTTCCTCCAAGGGTTTCTTCTGAGAGAAAATGAATAAGCAGGAAATGATCTGCAAATTACAGTTTTCTCACAGAAAGCCTGTAATGTAAATGTGAGCAGAGAAAAAGGTGTTCCGGAGGATTAACAATTTATTTTTAGTTCATCCTGGGTCTGGTCGTTTTAACTTTTGAATCCAAGTACATAAAGCAACACTATATTAACAAGGACATGCACATCCTATTGCCCAAATCCAGGGAGCAGGGTTCCCACATGGCGGCCCCGCAGGCACATTCAAGTGGTGCCTAAAGGAAGGAAAGGGCACCTACCAAAATGGTCATAATGGTTGGCAAAAGTTCTCGGGGACAGGCGCAGGTTTTCACTATTCGCTTCCAACACTTCTGCAACTATGCTGTTAAAACAGAAGCGTACACTACTTTCAAAAGAAAAGAAAAGTTGCCTGTCCTATTGTATTTTCCCAAAAAGTACAGAATGGACAAAGTTGTATCAAACTATTTTACTTCCAAAAAATGGGTCTGATGAGCTTAGAAATCCAACTGCTTTTGAACAATATGTCTTAGTTTACATAAAATTAATATTTTCATATACTATTTTTGAATTAGAAAAAAATAGAAGTTAGGCTTTTTTTTTAATGTGATAACAGTCCTCCTTGAGAAATAGTTTTAATGAGATTCATGCAATTCCTGTTTATGAAGACTCATGAGGTTTCATTCATACTGAGCCTGTCTTGAGGATATTTAAAAGAAATTATTGGCGTACACAATCACAAAACCACAAATCAGATCCCAGTGAGAAACAACGAGTAACCAAACACAAACAATTTGTTAAAATGCTAGTAAATGCTCTTTAAATCCCTCCTAGAGGCATAGCCATGGAAAGCCCAATCTTTAATTTCATCAAGACACTTCTCGGGTTATTTTGGCTAGGTGTCTATAAGGTATATTCAAACCCAGTTTTTGATTCTCTTTTAAATCTCAAGTATATTATTAGAGGCACAAGGGCTGAGAATTTCTGCTTCCCAATCTTGTATTTTTCTACATTCTATACAGTAAAGTGCTGAGGACTTACTAAATAGCCTGAATGATTCCTTTGAGCATGTTTTTTTTTTTTGTTTTTGTTTTTGTTTTTTTTTTTTGAAATCACCTTAGTTCTAGAAAATTATCCACTGGGGTAACCTTTCATAAAATTAAATATCCCACAAAATAATACTGATTGGGTTAGTAAAATGGAAATACGCTAGAACTGGCAAACAGGCATCAAACTGGTGGCGGCCTGTTGGGGTGCAATATTAAGACTATAAAAAAACATCCAGGTTGAAAACTGGAAAAGAATATCATTACTGATTAGCAATGTTTAACCAGTAGTTGGGAAAAGAGAATAATACAAACATTTTCACTGTATCTGCCATTTCTAGAGAAAGTCAATACAAATTTATGGGTAAAATGCAATAAAAAGCAAAATTTGAACATTATAAATTATTTTATAATAGCAAGGTTATTGTAACCAAATTACAGGCTTTAAATAATTTTGCTCTAAGAATCTTCTTTTCATATTGGCATTCAATATAAAGGGGTCATCTAATAAAAATTTTCTTACAGTAGCATGTATACGTTTTTGACCATTACAGAATATCTGGTACACAAATCATCCTCTTGCTATATGCAAATGTGAAACTGGGCAAAATGGATGAGGTGACTATTTGAGGCACTAAACAGAAGGCAGCACAGGCTTCTGAGGCTTCCAGAAAAACAGGAGAGCACTCCCACAACCACCGTGCTTTCAGCTGGGAGGCTCTCTTCTGATGAAGCAGAAACAACAAATGTAACAAAGATCTCACCCAGGTAAAAGGCAGAGATCTGATTAAGCTCAGGGGTGCTAAGGCAGCTAAAGTTTGTGGAACAGAATAGCACAGAAAAGGGGATGAATGGGAGAGCCTCAGAAGTCCATACGGAAATGCACCTCTGGTCCTTGGCCAAAGGTTGGCTGCAGGTGCGCAGGGTCTAAAAGCATACTAGAGAGGACACCGGAGACAGCATGGAACCAGGAGAAGGAGTTCTGGCCCAGCCAGAATGGAGAGACTTCATGGAAGCACCTCAGGTATTCAGCTGAGACCCCAGAAAGGCCACACCTTCGAAGTGAGGACCATGCCCTAAGATGAAAGACAAAACTGAAATAGGCCTGCCTTAACAAAGAAAACCAAGGCTGACAATACCAGATTAACCGTTAATTTAAATGCCTGCCAAAGTGAAACTCAACACCCATAAAGGAAGTAACAATCCAGACTCCCTACAACATATCATTCGCAACATTCAGCATACAATTAAAATTTATTAGACATGCAAAGCAGAAAAACATGACCCACGACCAAGAGAAAAAAGCAGTCAATAGAAACCAACTCCAAGATGAACCAGATGTTGGAATTAGCAGAGATGGACTACAAAGCAGCTATTGTAAATACACACATGAATGTAAAGGAAGGTTATTACAATAAGTAAAAGGATGAAAAGTCTCAGCAAAGATACAGAAACTATAAAAGACAGAAATTCTAGGCCTCACAAGTACAGTATCTGGAAAGAACAATCTACTCTGTGCTCTGAACAGAAGACTAGAGACTGCAGAAGAAAGACGTGGCAGACTGCATTTCCAAGAGTGACTGTAGCACCATCCCACACACTCTTCATTAACGTACCTTTAATACTTCTCCCATCAACTGGCAAAGTCTGCGGTTCCTCCCTAGAACTTGGGCACAGCTTTGTGATTGCTGGAACTCAGAGAGTGTAGCAAAAGTGACAGTGAGTGATTTCTAAGACCAGATCATAAACATGTCACGTACGTTCACCTTGGACTCTGGATCCTCACTTTGGACACCAAGCTAACATACATACTACGATGAAGCACAAACTAACCTACACGGAGAGACCACTTGGAAAGGTCAAGTAGAGGGGTGTTGGCCAACAGCTCAGCTGAAGACCCAATAACAGCCAGCATTTACCAGACATGCCAGTGAAAACACCTGCAGATAATTCGGGCCCCCAATGTGTCAACTCATTTCTAGTCACCAAGTCTTCACGGCTAAAGCTCCAGATACTGTGAGGCAGAAACAAGCCATCTCCACCATGCCTCATCTGAATTCCTGACTCCCTGAATGCATGAGTAGAAGATAAATAAATGTTCTATGTCGTATTTATGTTTAGAGGTGGTTTGTTATGTATAAATGCTAACTGGAATACAAAGATAATGAACCTGACAACAGATTAGTAGTAATTACCTGATCTGAAGAACGAAAAAAAGAAATTGAAAAAATGAACAGTTCAGTGACCTGTGGAACAATACAAAGTAATTTATCATATATGTTACTGGAGTCTCAGGACAGGTAAAAGAGAATGGAGCAGAAAAATGTTTTGTACAGACATCCCAGCTGGAAATTCCCCAACAATGGTGTAAAACATCAAGTTACAGATTATAGAAGCTCACTAACCCTCTAGTAGGAGAAATAGAAAAAGAACCACTATGCATATTAGTCAAAACCAGTGAAAACCAACGATAAAGAGAAAGAAACAAAAACAGAAGACTATCAATAATGGTTCACTTCTTATCAAAGCTCATGAAATGACATCTTTAAAGTGCTGAAAGGGGAAAACAACAAAAACAAAAAAAACCTCAGCTCCAAATTCTATATCCGGCAAAATGCGCCTCAAAAATGATCAACAAAAGATGAGTGAAAATCTGTTGCCCTCAGGCTGAAGGGAACTAATGGGAGTACATATAAAAGATATTTATATTTATAAAAGAACAACTTTTTCTTCCCTTGCTTTGAAAGACAACTGCTTAAAGCAATCAAGTAACACTGTATTCTGGGGTTTATTACATACATAGATATAAAATATATGACAATAACCACATAAAAGAAATGGAAGGATAAGGAATTTTACTTTTGTAAGGTTCTTACATTTTAATGCTGACAATACTAACTCTAGGAGGACTATAGTAAGCTAAGAATGTGTTTTGTAATTCTTGGTGTGCAATCTCTAAAATATGTATGAGTATATAAATTTAGTACAGCTAAAGTCAACAGAATTAAAATTAAATACCTAAAGTTATTCTATTAACTTCAGAAAGGACAGGAAAAGGCGAATGAGAGAGAAGGAATGAAGGAATAAATGAATGAATAAATGAATACTGGACAACTCAACACAAACAGAAAAATGACAGACGTAAACAAAACATTTCCATAATTATACTACATATAAATGGGCTAAATACTCCAATTAAGAAAGTCAGTGATCATAAAATAACTTCAAATTTGACCTTACAATATTTCTTTATGAAATATAGTACATACACATTTACATATACTTGCTCTACCAACTGGAGAGCACTCTACAGGCAAATGAATACAAAATGTTCAACTGCAAAGAAGATCACATAAATCAAATGCCAAATTCTATCTAGCTGCTCCAAACACTTGACCATGCCACTAAACTCATTCCAATAGAGGGGGGAAAAGAATCTGGGTTGCAAGATAAGCTTTCTTTATAGGCCTCAAAAATTCTGTTATTACTTTGGTGAAGTACTATTAGTGTGATGGTCCAGGGTCTGATCTTCTACCTTTCTGGGTAAGCCCTGATCCTGTCAGTATATTGAGTGGTGCTTTTGTTTTTTTCAGGGACAAATTCAAACTCATATCATACGACTGATATATAAATATCATAATGACCATAATGGCAATATATTAATTTCCTTGAAAAATCCAACTGCCACAGGAACAAAATTATTCACATCTTTATGGCCAGTTCAAGATCTTGCCATAAGCAGACCCACTGAAAAGTGAAATTATACTGCTGCTGAATAAACATGGAATCAAACAAAAGAAGCTAGTTAAATCAATTTCTAACAAAGACATTCTGATGTTTCCATCTCCACAACAGGAATGGTCTTGCCTAAAATATCTGAAGTTCATTGGCTAAAGTTTCCTTTCCCTTAGCCATGTTTTTTCCATATTTCAACAGCTAACCAACCCACTGATGGGCTTTATGTAGACTATATTCTAGAGAATTAAATTCAAGTCTTATTGTAAAACCTGAGAGTTAATCTGTTTCTTAAAGATGAACTGGTATATCTCTGCTTGGTGCCAATACATATTGATACTAAATTTTATATTATTAGAGCATTATTTCATTTTCAAATGCTTGGGGAACTGATAAAAATTCATCTTAGAAATATTTATTGAGTACCTCCTATGTGACAAGCTCTACTACAGATACACTGTAGTACAGACAATCACAATCATACCAAATGCTCCTAGCACTTGGAGAGAAACCCAGAAGCAAACCCTCTTTTAAGGTATCCCATTCAGAAAAGAGCCTAAGAACATTGGACAGTCCCTACTAATCCAAAAACAGATTTAAAAAACAGAAAAGTGCACATCTAAAAACAGCAAAATAATTACTTATCTGCTATATTTTTCGGTAGCTATTTGGCATCATATTTACTTCTGCTGTATTCATGTTAAATTAAAACTTGCTCTTAGAACTCCACTCATCTACAGCTGCCACTGCTACTACGAAAACAAAAACTGAGTTGTTGTTTTTCCTTTTCAACATATAAGTTATCTCTGCCTTAATCCCATTAACACAGGCAAGCTCCAAACATTCTAGTCCTTAACTATTTTCTCCTACTTACCTTCATGTCGTCAAACCTAAAATCAATTATACATCCAATACAAGTAAAGTATCTTGTTGAAAATCCACTCTTAACACTTGCCTGGACAGTACTGCCTTTTCCTATATTAATTACCTCAAGTTAAACAGAGAAGCAAAACTAAGAGCTTTACGTCAAGGTCTATGCTCAAAGACAATAATCCCCAGTACTAAAGAAAATAAAAGTAGAGGGAAAAGAAACAATAGGGGAAGTGAACCATAACCCATTGAGAAAATTCAGAAGGCTACTAAAAATAATATATATAGTTAGTATCCAAAATCTATAACGAACTTACCAAACTTAACACCCAAAAAAACGAATAATCCAGTGAAGAAATGGGCAAAAGACATGAATAGACACTTCTCCAAAGAAGTCATCCAGATGGTCAATTGACACATGAAAAAATGCTCAACATCACTCATCATCAGGGAAATACAAATCAAAACCACAATGAGATACCACCTCACACCTGTCAGAATGGCTAAAATTAACAACACAACAATCAACAGGTGTTGGTGAGGCTGTGGAGAAAGGGGAACCTTTTTGCACTGCTTGCTGGGAATGCAAACTGGTGCAGCCACTCTGGAGAACAGTGTGGCAATTCCTGGAAAAACTAAAAATAGAACTACCTTACAATCCAGCAATTGCACTATTAGGTATTTACCAAAGGATACAAAAATACAGATTTGAAGGGAAGCATGCACCCCAATGTTTATAACAGAATGAAATAGCCCAACTACGGAGAGAGCCCAAATGTCTATCAACTGATGAATGGAAAAAAAAAAAAAAAAGATGTCAGAGAGACAGATAGGGAGAGAAGACTATTACTTAACTACCAAAAGAATGAAATTTTGCCATTTGCAACAATGCGGATGGAGCAAGAATGAATTACACTAAGCAAAATAAGTCAACCAGAGAAAGGCAAGTATCATGATTTCACTCCTATGTGGAGTTTAAAAAACAAAACAGGGGCGCCTGGGTGGCTTGGTCGGTTAAGCGTCCGACTTCGGCTCAGGTCATGATCTCACGGTCCGTGAGTTCGAGACCCGCATCAGGCTCTGTGCTGACAGCTCAGAGCCTGGAGCCTGTTTCGGATTCTGTGTCTCCCTCTCTCTCTGCCCCTCCCCTGTTCATGCTCTGCCTCTCTCTGTCTCAAAAATAAATAAACGTTAAAAAAAAACATTAAAAAAAAAAAAAACAGATGAACATATGGGGGGCGGGGTGGAGAAGAAAGGCAAACTATAACAGACTCTTAACTACAGAGAACAAACTGAGGGTTGATGGAGGTAGGGAGGTGGGAGATGGGACTAGATGAGTGATGGGTACTAAGGAGGATACTTGTGATGAGCACCGCGTGTTGTATGTAAGCGATGAATCACTGAATTCTACTCCTGAAATCAATATTGCACTGTATATTAACTAAAATTTAAACTTAAAAAAAAAAAAAGAAAAAAAAAAACCTGCCACATATTTCTTCAAAGAAGTTGTTATCACTCTGCACTTTTACCAACATGGTTGAGAGTTTCAGTTGATCTATATCCTTGCCAACCAATTAGCCCTTTAAGTTTTAGCCATCCCAGTAAATATGAAACCACACCTCACTATCTTTTAATTCTCATTTCCCTAATGACTGATTTTGAATATATTTTAATATACTTATCATTTACATATCTTCTGTGTAAAGTTTATGTTCAAATCTTATGCCCTTTTCTTTATGGAGTTGTCCTCTTACAAATTTGTAAAAGCATCTTTATATTGTATTGAATTCAAGTCCTTTGTCAGGTATATACACTGCGAGTTATTTCTCCCAGACTCATTCTTTTTTGTTAATGGTGCCTTTCAAAGAACAGAAATTTTTAATGTTGATAAAGTCCAATTTGTGAATTTTTTTTCATGCTTAACTTCCTGTGCACTAAGAAATCTTTGACTAAACCAAAGGTCACAAAGATTTTTTTCTCTGTTTTTACCTATTTTATAGCTTTAAATTTTACTTTTATGTTTCTATCTACAATCCATTTGTATGTAGTATGAGATTTTTGTGTATATGACAAATAGTCAAGGTTCATTTTATTTTTTATACCAACATTCAGTTGTTCCAAAGCGTTGGTTAATAGGAGTATCCACTCCCCATTGAATTATCTCGGCATCTTTCTCTAACAATGTATGTGTCAGTTTTCCTACGATTTCTATTCTGCTACATTAACCTCACAACTATTTTTTTTTCTTTTACTAACTTATTAACCTATATTATATGACCCAGCAATTCTACTCATGGATATTTTATCAAAAGAAATGAAAATAAATGTCCACAAAAGTCTTAGACATGGATGCTCATAGCAGCTTTGTTCATAATAGACCCAAATTTAAAACAACCCAAATGTCCATCGAAGGTGAATGGGTAAGTAATCCTGTCCTATCCATACAATGGAATACTACTCAGCAATAAAAAGAAACAAATTACTGATGCAAGCAGCAACTGAGATAATTATGCTTAGAGAAAAAAGCCAGATACAAAAAAAGTACATACTATGTAACTGTATTTATATAAAATATCAATACAGGCAAAACTTAACTACAATTAAGATTTAGAAACTGCCGGGGCGCCTGGGTGGCGCAGTCGGTTGGGCGTCCGACTTCAGCCAGGTCACGATCTCGCGGTCCGTGAGTTCGAGCCCCGCGTCGGGCTCTGGGCTGATGGCTCAGAGCCTGGAGCCTGTTTCTGATTCTGCGTCTCCCTCTCTCTCTGCCCCTCCCCCGTTCATGCTGTGTCTCTCTCTGTCCCAAAAATAAATAAACGTTGAAAAAAAAAATTAAAAAAAAAAAATAAATAAATAAATAAAAAAAAAAAAAGATTTAGAAACTGCCTAGAACCAGGTTTGGGGACCTGATGGCAGAAGGGCATGTTCTAAATCTTGGCTATGGTGCTGTTTACGTGGATGTGTATACATGTCAAAACTCACTGAACTGTAAACTTAAAAGTGACTACATTTCATTGCACATAAATTATACTTCAATAAAGTTGATTTTTAAAAGTAATCTGATTATAACTATGAATATGTAAAATGCAACCCACCTCAAAATATCTCAAATTTATTTTGCTTAATACCAGAGATAGCCATAGAAGGAATAATTATATCATCTCCAGGAACGAGACCTTTTTAGAATGAAAAGCAAAACGGCACTGTCTAGAATGGCACTGTACAATAGAACTTTTCACAATGATGAAAATGTTCTGTATCTATGTCGTCCAACATGGTAGCCACTAACCACATGTAGCTATTGAGCACATGAAAGGCGACTAGTGCAAATGAAAATCAATGTTTATTTTAATTAATTTAAATTTAAACAAATAGGGCGTCTGGGTGGCTCAGTCAGTTAAGCGTCTGACTTTAGCTCAGATCATGATCTCACAGTTCATGAGTTCAAGCTCTGCTCTTAGCACAAAGCCTGCTTCAGATCCTCTGTCTCCCGTCTCTCTACCCCTCCCCCGCTCTCTCTCAAAAATAAACAACATTAAAAAAAAATTTTTTTTAACATAAATAGCTACATGTGGCTCATGGCTACTATACTAGATAGCACAAGTCTAAAATACATGTATCTATGAAAAAATCCAGTGGAACACAATACACGTGCCTTAGTAAGGTAGAAATGGGTACATTCTTGGAATAGTGCATAAAACTGAAACAGGAAAGATACAGTACTTTACAACTGTCAAAATACTTACAGAAAAAGTATTCAACCATATGTAGTTTTCTAACAAATTCCTGACATGCTTGATTAATAAAGAAGAAAACTACAACTCTGGACACATTTTCAACCAAGAATGAGGAACAAGTTTGAGTGGAAATGCCAGGAAACAGGGAGAAAGTGTTCATATAATTTTAGAGTTCACGTCAGACAAGGAAGGAAATACTGGCATAGTTAGATATGATAGAGATCAGTAAAACGGATTTCAAAAGCTTCATTTAAATAACAGGCTATGAATTCATAACTCAAAATCTAAGAGGAAAGACTAGAGAGAGACTTTAAAAACTAAAATTCTGTATAAACAATTACAAATGATACTAGGTTAAAAAAGACAAATGAGAAAATAACAGAAATTATCTCAGAAAACCAATCAATAAAGCTGCAGTGAAATTTACCCATAACATTCAGATTTAAAAGGTTTAACAAGCAGGGGAAAAAAAAAGGGAATAATCATAGATGAACACAAATAGCACATATAAAAGAACATAAAAATGGTAACGACAAAAGAAAAGGCTTGGAGTGAGGAAAATGTTTGGATCCAAAAGAATATTAAATAAGGCAGCATGCCACAGGTTAGACAGCTATATGACACTAGAACCAGAGAAAAAGCAGAACTCCTTAAAAAAAAAAAAAAAAAAAAAAAGGTTTAAAAACCACTAAGTTCCCTTTTATTTCTACCATCTCTGTCCAAGAGAATGTAGCTGATTCAGTAACTCAAACAGTGGTGGATACATGACATTCTTCTGGATTAAAAGCATTGTCAATTTGCTGTTTAAGCAAGGTGATTTCTTAAAGAATATTCTTTAACAAACAACTATCAACAAAAAAATCTTCGATATTTCACGATCGTACATATTAGTAAAGCAGTCAGCAATCAATAATTCAAAATAGAGTAATCCATCAAGCTCTATAATAACTTCATCTGAATCTTGCAGTTATCAAATTCAAGACAAGCAGAGGCAGGGCATCATAAAACTGAACAAAGAGAACTAACTTCCGTGTTTTCTGAAGAGTTCATCAAAATCATTTAGGAAAAAATTTTTTACAAAAAGTTGAAGATGGAGTCAGCACTCATGTACAGATCAAAGGAAAACATTACGTATGACCAATAAACACAAAGTGGCTTTATGTCACAATTAAAGAAATGCAATCAAAAATCAAATTACAACAAACTGCAAAAAGTTGATAAGTTTAAAGTCTGCCAAGGCTGTGGGAGGGAGGAAACACTCTCATGCATGTGGGTGGGAATATAAAATGATACTGTTTTTGAGGGTGAAAGTTTAATCCATGGACCCACTGGTCGCAGCAACTCCACTGCTAGGAATTTACCTTAAATACTTGGAAAAGGACACCAAGATACATGTGTGAAAATGTTTCCTAGAGTGCTGTTTTCAATCGTGATAAACCAGAAATAACCTAAATGTCCATCAGAGGGGACTATTTATGATGGAATAAAGGACAACCAATAAAAAGATGTTTCACCTCCGTGCCAGTATGGAAAATTCCTAAGTACGTTCAATGAAAAAAAGCAAAATGCAGAAGAGTATGCAGTATGTTCCCATCTGTTTTTTTGTAAAAAGTAGGTCTGAGATGAAAACAATTCTTTAAAGAATGACTGCAAGTTCTAGTTGCAAACAGAGTCTGAAGACAGGAGGTGTAAAGCAGGAGAAATCGGTAGGAGATATTAGTCTTCTTGAGGCTGCTCTGCACCCAAACCCATTTCAGTTTGGAGACAATTTCAAAAGGTGAGAAGCAAATACTCCCCTTCCCCATCTTTCTCCTCATGGGAGCAAGGCCGAGACCAGTTAGGTCCTCCTGCTCTGGACACTGACTCCCAGGGGTAAAAGCAGGGTGCGGAGGAGTCAGGTCATGGAGAGAGATCACCAGCAGAGTGGAAAGGTAATGAGCACAGTCACCAATATCCAGTCAAGGCAGCAGTGTGGGACACTGGGACAGCACTGGGACAGCACTGGGACAGCAAGTGTCCAATAGCAGTCAGCGTCCTAAGCAGAGACTGCCCTTATCATAACCTGGTGACATGCCTTATTTCCCTTGGCTTCTGCCAATCTTCCCAGCTCAGGGTTCTGAGCCGTGAGCTATGAGCTATCTAACATTTTGCAAGTAATTATTTTCTGATTAAGTTATTTAGAGCTATTTTCCATCCTGTGCAACCAAGAACCCTGACCCTGTTCATCTACAGCATTTTCTTTTTTTGATTGAGGGTTGGTAAAATACTTTTTGTGCTCCCTTTAATATGTGAACTTTACAATTTCTTATCTAGCATTTGAGCAACAGGGAGACTGGCAGGAGAATAAACAATCTATTTAAAAGAAAATATCACAGCATTTTTAAAAAGGGGGGAGGGTAAGTTCTCTCAAAGAACTTGAATATTACTTAGGAAAACATTCACCATGGCTGCCCCTCCCACTTCCTCCTCTCTCCTCCCAAGGATTTCATGCCCACAATTGGCTCATTGCCTTATAAATTTGATACAATGGAAAAGCGGAAAAAAAGCAAGAAAACAGCACTTTCCAAAAGGAAATGGGAAAATTTAACTGGAGATACTTGGAAAGTAGGTTAAAAAGTTAGACAAGAGCAAAGAGGTAATATCCTCAAGACGTGGAAAATCTAGAATATAAATCTTTCTAAGACAACTATACCTTACTTCAAATAATTTCAATATATAGAAATCTGAATTCACTAAAGACAGCTGTGAGAATAAACAGTCTTTGTCTTTTTTAGAAGTCTTTTCTTTGCTCAAAGAATTCCTATGAAATAGTCCTAAGCAAGCTGCCAAAGTGCATTTTAAAACTATTTTTGTCAAGATAATATATAAACATGTACTTCAAAAGACAGACAAAAACATGTAATAAACAACCAGTTGAGGGAAGATGGCACAATAGGAACCCCAGGAGACCCATCTCCCCACCTAGACAAACACTCTACTGGCATTATCGGACTGACGTAACTATTTTGGAACCTTGGAGTCTAGTCAAAAGCCTGCATCGTCCAGATGAAGGCTTAGACCGTAAATCATAGTTAATTTCAGCCCGTTTCAACTCAGTATGGCAGCAGCTATTCACCCCCAGTGCCCCTCACCTCCCAGGAGGCAGCCACGGACATACTCCTAGCACAGCCTGCACCAGCTCATGGGACCTTGTCCTCCAAATATCAGAGATCTGTGTTCTTATCATTGACTTCTGCTTATGATAACAGACATGCAGACACAGAAGCAGGCCACCCCGGCTGAAATCCCCACTGATGGAAAAGGCTTCCAGGGGATTTAAAGATCCAGAGGCTTTTTTTTTTTTTTTTCCCTCCTTTTATCCCCCTTTTTCCTCTTTTGGGAGTCAGGCACTTAAGACATGACACCCATGTTTGTGTGAATGCAAGTTTTCAACTCTTTGGAGTATCTACTCATAGGGATGCATTTGCTTGATTTTGTGGAGTATGTTCAGTTTTGTAAGAAACTACCATCTTCCAAAGTGGCCACACCAATCTGCACGTTGTGGGTTTTTCATATACGGCCATATTACATAGTAGTAGAGTTTCTATATGCACATACTGGATGATTTCACCTATAGGACATTCTAGAAAAGTCAAAAGTATGAAGACAGTAAAAATATCAGCATTTGCCAGAGGCCAGGGGGCAGGGAGGATGGAGAGGGATGAATTGGCAGAATACAGACTACTTTTAGAGCAATGAAAATACTCTGTATATTACTATAATGATGGACACATGTCATTAAAATGTGTCCAAACCCAGGGGCGCTTGGGCAGCCCAGTCGGTTGAGAGTCTGACTCTTGATTTCATCTCAGCTAATGATCTCAGGTAATGATCTTACGGTTCATGGGACTGAGCCCCATGTTGGGCTCTCCTTCATTATTAATGCCCTCTACCAGAGTGGTATATGGTAAAACCTTGGTTTGCGAGCATAACTCATTCCGAAAACACACTTCTAATCCAAAGTACTTGTATATCAAAGCAAATTTCCCCATAAGAAATAAAGGAAACTCAGATGATTGTTCCACAACCCAAAAACATTCATATAAAAATGATTACAATATTGTAATATAATACAAAATAATAAAGAAAATACAAAGCATAAGGAAAAATAAATTAACCTGTACTTCCCTTTGATAACCTTCATGGATGGTTTGAGGGAGACAGGAGAGAGGAGGGTTATTGTGTAGGACAACTTTCACTATCACCAACGGAATCACTGCTATCTGTCGACTCAAAGGAATCTTTTTCTGCACGGGGCCGTTGTATACGCTCACGTGGATGCTGACCACAGTGCAGAATTAATAAACTCTTGTCAAAGACTGTATTTCATGTAACTGGCATAAGGCAGCAGAGGAAAGGGTCTCTCTCTGCAGGCAGCCTGACCTAGAATGAAGCAAAGCATTCCTAAGCTCACTCTTGTGGGGAAAAGCAAAGGACTGTCCACAGGTGCTTTGAAGTGACAAAAATACACCAGTGCCAGTTGTGGGCACCTTCCAACGTCCTGAAAAATCACTGATTTCTGCCAAACACCACGGCTTGAGACTGAGCATCTGAGCACGGGAAATCATCACCTACAATCCCAGAGAGAAAGAGAGAGAGAGAGAGAGAGAGAGAGAAGAACCATTGGCTCAGTTGTGATCATGTGACATTTGGCTTCACATACTATTCGTATTGCATGACATCGCTCATTTATCAAGTTAAACTTTATTAGAAATGTTTGCTCATCTTGTGAAACACTCGCAGAACAAGTTACTCACAACCCAAGGTTTTACTGTATTTGTTATAATTAGTTTATCTATACTGACACATCATTATCATACAGAAAGTCCATGATTTACATTAGGGTTCACTCTTGGTATGCATCCTGTGGTTTTGGACAAAAAAAATTTTTTTTTTAATTTTTTTAATGTTTATTTATTTTTGAGAGAGAGACACAGACAGAGCGCAAGTGGGAAGGGGCATAGAGAGAGGGGGACACAGAATCCAAAGCAGACTCCAGGCTCTGAGCTGTCAGCACAGAGCCTGATGTGGGGCTCAAACCCACAAACCGTGAGATCATGACCTGAGCTGAAGTCAGACGCTCAACCAACTGAGCCACTCAGGTGCCCGTGGACAAAAAATTTTTTAATGTTTAGAGAGAGAGAGAGAGAGAGGCAGACAGAGAGGGAGGGAGAGAATTCCCAAGTAGGCTCCACATGTGCTCCCTCTCTCTCTGCCCCTCCTTCACTCAGGCTGTCTCTCTTTCTCTCTCAAAGTAAATACACTTTAAAAAACTGGTGAAGGAGACTATACATGTGTGAGGGCAGGCAGGATATGGGAATCTTCTCTACCTTCTGCTGAATGTAGCTATGAATGAAAAGTGGCTCTAAAAAATAAAATCTATTAAAAAAAATCCACACCCAACTAGTATGATATGCGATGGTAAAAGACAAAAATTTTCCTCTAAGGTCAGAAACAAGACAGACAGGAAGTCTGCTTTTGCCACTTCTATCCAAAAAGGCATCCATATTGGAAAGGAAGAAATGAAGTTACCTGTTTGTAGATGACATGTTCTTATATGTAGGAAACCTTAAAGATTCCACAAAAAATTGTTAGAATTAACAAATTAAGTAAAGTAACAGCATACAAAATTCAAATTCAAATATCTGTTGCATTTCTGTACACTAACAATGAACAGTCCAAAATGGAAAATTCCATTTACAATAGCACTGAAAAAGAATATCTATAAATGAACTTAATCAAGGTGATACACAGAGAAAACTACAAAACTCTGTTGAAAAAAATTAAAGACCTAAATAAATGGACAGACATCCCACATTCGTAGATCAGGACTTGATATTGTTAAGATTTCAACACAATCTACAGATTAATGTGATTCCTATCAAAATCCCAAAAACTTTTTTTTTTGGGGGGGGGGGGCAGAAGTAGAAAATTTCATCCCCAAATTCATATAGAGTCTCAAAGAACCCTCCAAGGCCAAAACAATCCTGAAATAGAAGAACAAAATTGTAGGGCTCACAATTCCTGATTTCAAATTTACTACAAAGCTACAAAGTGTGGTACTGACACGAAAACAGACATATGCCAGTGAACTAGAACAGAGACCAGAAATAAATTCTTGTATATATGGTCAAATAATTTTTTGACAAGTGTGCCAAGACCATTCAGTAGAAAAAGGACAGTCTTTTCAACAAATGGTGCTGGGAAAAGTGGATATCCTCATGTAAAAACATTAAGTTGGACCCTTATTTTACACCATACACAAAAATTACTCAAAATGGATTAATGACCTAAAAAAAGGCCTAACACTCTAAACTCTTAAAAAGGAAACATAAGAGAAAAGCTTTAGGATACCAGTTTAGCAATGATTTCTTGGATGTGTCACCAAAGACATAGTCAACAAAAAGATAGCTAAATTGAACTGTATCAAACTTTTGAACATTTTATGCATCAAAGGACACTATCAACAAAGCAAAAAAGCAACCCATAGAATGGGAGAAAATATTTGCAAATCACCTGATTAATACCCAGGATACATAAAGAACTACTAGAACTCAACAACAAAAAATTAAAGCATTCAATTTACAAATAGGCAAAAAACTTAGACATTTCTCCAAAGAAGATATTCAGTCAATAAGCATATGAAAAGATGTTCAATGCAAATCAAAACCACACTAAGATATCACCTTACAACCATCAACATGTCTAGAATCCAAAAGAAACAAGGGCTAGCAAGGATGTGGAGAAAAAGGAACCCTTATGTATTGTTGGTAGGAATAGGAGTATGTGGAATATGAATTCCACAGTGCAGCCACTGTGGAAAACAGTATGGAGGTTCTTCAAAAATTCAAAAGAGGGGACACCTAGGTGGCTCAGTCGGTTAAGCATCTGACCAAGCCCCACACTGAGCATGGAGCCTGCTTTGGATTCTCTCTCTCCCTCTCTCTGCCCTTCCCCTGTGCACACGTACGTGCTCTCTCTGTCTCTCTCTCAAAATAAACATCTTTAAAAAGTTAAAAATAGAAATACCATATGATCCAGTAATTCCACTCCTGGATACCTAGCCCAAGAAAACTAAAACATTAATTCAAAATGACACATGAACCCCTATGTTTACTGCAGCATTATTTATAATATCCAAGTGTCCACTGAGAAATGAATAAAGACATCATACACACAAACATAATGGAATATTACTCAGCCATTAAAAAAAGTAGATCTTGCCATTTGTGACAACATGGATGGACCTAGACGGTATTATGTTAAGTTACAGACGTCAGTCAGAGAAAGACAAACACCATATGATTTCACTCATATATATATAGAATCTGGAAAACAAAACAAATGAATACACAAACAAAAAGCGGAAACAGACCTGTAAATACAGAGAACAAACTGATAGTTGCTAGAGGGAAGCGGGTAGGGGTACGGACAAAACGGGTGAAGGCAAGTGGGAGATATGGGCTTCCAGTTATGGAATGAGCCAGGGGTGAAAAGGTACAGCGTGGGGAACAGAGTCAATGGCAGTGTAACAGTGCCGTGTGGTGACAGACAGTAGTTCCACTTGTGGTGAGCATCACATAAGGCACAGAATTGTCCAGTCTCTATGTTGTACACCTGAAACTAATATAACACGTATGTTAACTATATGCCTCCTTTAAAAAAATATATCACTTAGCAAATATACACAAAATTGCATGCCCCAAAGATCAAAAACCACTGGACATTTTCTGGAACCTGTGCTATACTTGTCTAGGCTCAAATTGAAAAAGAAAAAATTTTTTAATGTTTATCTTTACTTTTGAGACAGAGAGAGACAGAGCATGAGAGGGGAAGAGGCAGAGAGAGAGGGGGACACAGAATCGGAAGCAGGCTCCAGGCTCTGAGCCATCAGCCCAGAGCCTGATGCGGGGCTGGAACTCGTCAACTGCGAGATCGTGACCTGAGGTGAGGTCGGACACTCAACCGACTGAGTCACCGAGACGCCCCTAGACTCAAATTTAAAAGAGGAACAGAGGGAGGAGGAGATGGAAGGCCTCCCATTAGGTGGTAAAAATGTAATACTCAATCTACTAGATGCTTAAATAGGCCTTCCAAGAAGGGAGGTCATAAGCCTCAAATTTAGACTTTGGAAGCTGTCTCAAGATAATTATATAGCCATTGTACACATGCATGCTGAAAGTATTGATGCATTCAATGTGCACATTTTAAGTACCTCTGTTTCTAAGATCCTTTTAGCATTTCTTCATTTTTCAAAACACCAGGCCTCCTGGTTAACAAGATTTCCCAGAGCTCTGGTTCCTAGCAAATGAAGAAATTACCAGCTGTCATACCCCAAAACTAAGAAGAATGGGAAAATCTTGGTAAGATTCTAGCTAAAATAAGGGTTCTTTTATGTTTCATCCCCTCCCTCTGACTTTGAAAGAAGGGGTTTGCAGGAGAGGTCAGTTACCAAGGGGAAGGGAAGTTTCTCAGGTTTCTGCTTCTGTAGCTGAGATGTGTGATTTCTCCAAGTTACAGTGGTTTAAAATAACGACGGGGGGGGGGGGGGGGGGGGGGGGGGGAAGGGGGCACCTGGGTGGCTCAGTCGGTTGAGTGTCTGACTTCAGCTCAGGTCATGATCTCACATTTGGTAGGTTAGCGCCCCGCGTCGGGCTCTGTGCTGACGGCTCGGAGCCTGGAACCTGCTTCGGATTCTGTGTCTCCCTTTCTCTGCCCCTCCTCCACTCACACTCTGTCTCTCTCTCTCTTAAAAATAACTAAACATTAACAAAAAATTAAAAAATAAACAAAAGATAAAGATAGGGAAGAAAAAAAATCCACAATGAGATACTACTTCACACCCATTAAGGTGGCTCTTAAAAAAAAAAAATTTTTTTTTAAAGCCCAGAAAATAGTAAATGTTGAGGATGTAGAGAAATTGGAACACTTACACTTGCTGGTAGGAATGAAAAATGATACAGCCACTGTAGAAAACAATACAGCAGTTTCTCAAAAAATTAAACACAGAATTACCATTTGGCCCAGCCATTCCATTTCTGGGTGTACAACCAAACGAACTGAAAGCAGGGACTTGAACAGATACTGGTACACCTATGTTCACACCAGCATTATTTACAATAGTCAAAAGGCAGAAGCAACCCAAATGTCCATCAGTGGATAAACAGATAAACAGAATGTGGTATATACATATAATGGAAGAGAATCCTGACACAGGCCAGAACAGGAATGAACCTTGAAGACGTTATGCTAAGTGAAGTCACACGCTATGTCACACTAAGTCAGTCACAAAAAGACAAATATTGCCTGACGCCACTTAACATAAGGTACCCAGAATAAATACCAAAGACAGAAAGTAGAACAGTGGTTGCCAGGCTGAGAGTAGGGGCACTGGGGAGTTCCTATTTAATGGGTACAAGGTTTCAGTGTGGTGATAAAAAAAAGTCTGAGATGGATACTGGTGATGGTTGCCCGATGTGAACGTTCCTAACGCCACTAGTATACTTAGAAATGGTCAAAATGGTAAATTGCATTGTACGTATTTTATAGATATATATATGTGTATATAAAATTTTACCACAATAAAAAAAAAATTCATCTCCAGCTCTATTCATTCATCTGTTCCTGGGTCTTCTCCAAAAGTAACCATCCTCAACTATCATATCCTTTTTCCTGGTATTTAATTCGGCATTTCTCTATAATATACATACCACTGCTTCTTACAGGTTTATCAATTACCTGCCTATCTTCTGCCATGGTAGATGAAGCTTACAAAACCAGAAACACCTCCACAGTTCACTTCTCTGAATCCCTACCTTCAATGGCAATATGACAATTTGTGGTTAAGAAGCCAATCGGCAGATGTTAACATTTGCTTCCTAACCTAATTCACCTATATTTCTAAGAATCCATCACGTTTTCCCAAAACATTTCAGTATCCATCTATCAGTTCTACTTCTTATTTTCTTCTTTGATACCCTCTGTCATACTGCTCACCCAGAACTAGCTGCTCTTCAGCCGGTGGCACAGGTGTCATCCCTGGGCTTTCCTCTGCTGTTCAGAGTTGGAGCCTCAATTTACCAAAGCCCCTTTCTCTTCTTTCATGGCTTATTCTCTTGTTTTGTTAGAACACACTGTCTAATAATTTTCTAAGAAACGTTGCATGGATACAAGTTTTTGCTGTTGTTCTCGAATGGCTTTCTTTCTTCCTCTTGCACTTTGGCTGGTGGCTTGGCTGGATACAGAACTCTATGCTGAATGCAAATGTGACACACTGTACCTCCATCTTCCATCATTAATTCTTCCGTGCTGAGAAGCTGGACGTCATGTATATTCCTAATCCCTCCTACATGACCCTGAAAGCTTTTGAGACATTCTCATTATTTCTGGCATCATTAAAGAAATTTCAGGGGTGCCTACGTGGCTCAGCCAGTTGAGCGTCCGACACTTGATTTTGGCTCGGGTCATGATCCCCAGGGTCGTTGAGAGGGAGCCCTGTGTCAGGCTCTGTGCTTATGGGAAAGAGCCTGCTTGAGATTCTCTGTCTCTCCTTCTCTCTGCCCCTCCCCCCAGGCACATGCTCTCTCAAAATAAATAAATAAACATTAAAAAAAAAAGAAATTTCATAATAATTGCCTGGTATAGGCCTGTTTTCATTCATTGGGCTTGGCACGATATAGCTTTTTTTAATCTGGAAACTCAAATCCTAAATAAATTTTCTGGTGTTTACCTATACAAGGTATATAACCTCTGGTGTACACATGTATAGGATAAAACATTTTGTTCTCTGACAGGCAGGATCATATGCTATCAGCTTTGGAATCTGACAGACTGGACTCAACCCTTAGCCTCACTACTTAACCAGCTCTGGTACTTGGGGAAGCTAACTTCTTTAACACAATATATGAAATGGGGACTTATTAAAAACTGTAGTTTTTTAATAAGATGACACATGTCACCCGGGTGACTCAGTTGGTTAAGCGCTGACTCTTGATTTCAGCTTGATTTTGGTTTGTGAGATCAAGCCCCGCATGGGGCTCTGTGCTGACAACGCAGAACCTGCTTGAGATTCTCTCTCTCTCTCTCTCTCTCTCTGCACCTCCCCTGCCCTCCCTCTCCTTCAAAATAAATAAGTAAAATAAAATAAAATAAAATATGACACATGTAAACTGTAGAAAAGCAACATACGTATGTAAATAAATGTAAAATACATGTTACCTATTCTTAAAATATCAAAAACTGAATTGGTGCAGATACTATAAACACTGTCAAATCTGTCAAGACTGCCATTTTAAGAAAATAAGACCAACAAAAGAAGTGGGAGGCAGCCAATGGGTAGAGCTTTTTCTTTTGGGGTGATAAAAATGTTTTGGAACTTCAAAGAGGTGGTGGTTACATAACATTGTGAAAGTACCAAATGTCACTGAAGTGTACACTTTAAAATGATTAATTTTATGTTATGTAATTTTCACCTCAATAAAGAAAAAAAAAGGAAGCAGGGAAAAGAAAGACAATACAAGGAAGAAGTCAAAAGTTGTTGAAAAGGGAGAATGGAATTGATATTCTCTCTAAATTATTTCGAAGCTTTCCTCTATATAATCTCTTTTTAATTTTTTAACTGAATAACCAATAATGATAATGTTGGGATGACAAACACTTCCTTTTCAATGGAATATCAACACATAATTAAGGTTGATTGAGAGATCAACATATAATTATAAGAATATGTGACGTTTCTTCAGGGAGAAAATGTATAAAAGAGAAAAGCTGGAAGCTGCACCTGAATCTGTAATACAGCCGCATATATATATGGATAAAAAGGCTGAGAGTATAGAACACAATGAATAAAGTCTTTTTAAAAAAAAAAAAGAAAATCACTATATATCAGAAGACTAAGCTCAAAGCATTTCCTTACAATAAATATGGGAACCCACCCACATCTAACATCGTTCCAATAAAACGGGAAGCAAATTACTTCCTACTGATTTCAGACTAAGGGGAAATATTGTTCTATGCATCTTTTTTCATTTTCAACACTTCCCAAATTATGCTCCAAGGAACACTGTTTAGAAGACATTATTTAACATATTAAAAGAAAAGAAAGAGAGAAGGGGGAAGGAAGGGAAGGGAAGAGAAAGAAAAAACAGGAAAAGAAAAGCAGCATATTCAAATTTCACTCTTGGGAGAGTTACAAGGCATAGTAGTATATTAAAGGTTCTGCAGTAAGAAAGCCAGTTCACGACTCTATTAAACCTACATTTGTCTGATTTATTAAGTACAGAACAGTTCTTAAGCTATGTCTGTTAAACACATAATTCATCACTTTGTTAAAGACTGCTCAGATTTATACCAGATAACATATAAATTAGGGTAACTTCAATATTAGCCCCAGGGATGAGATTACCACACAATAATCAATTATCTGAATAAAACATTGTTTCAAATTACCAGCAGTTCAGAGCAAGATCTTAGGGGCAATAAAGGAGGAGGAGAGAAGGTGGTTAATAAGAGGAAAAGAAGAAAAAACAATCTGGGAAGAGTTCAGCTCTTCAACTTTCTTTTTGAGATGTCGTTGTCCTACCCTGTCAATTCTGACTGCTTATTAAACAAAACATTTGCAGTTAAGATAGTTAAAAATTTCAGCTTTGTTCACTTCTCCCCGACTTTTTATTTTTTTGCATCAATTCCTGATCCTAGGAGGTAACCTCAAAAGAAGTTAAATATTTGTCACTTGAGTACCTCAAATATAAAATTTCACGTTGCCATTAACAAACCATATCCCCAACAGTTAAATACTGCATAATTTAAGTAAAGGCATTTGCAATGTGAGTTTCTTTTACTCAAAGCAAAGATGTTCAACACCAACAAAGTACGAACCTGGCATAGTGTTTCTCCTTTGGGGAGAAATCATAGAAAACACGTGGAATGAGAGGGCAAAGGAAATCCAACTGGAAATGTTTGTTGAGAGAAAATTTACAAGAATAAAGACACACTTTTTCACTGAGACATTATCATCTTTGAGCCAAAAAGGAATCACTACTGATTATTACTACTGTGTCCAATACCGTGGGAAACAAACAAGAAAATCAATCATTTAGGTACTAGAGACAGCCATTCCCCCTTGGAGAAGTTAATCCTAACAGGCCAATTACTTGGAAGTTACTTATTTTTATTTTATTTCACAGGAAAAACCACAACTATCTTCTTGGTCACTGTTCATCCTCTCTCGCGCAGAAGGGGAGTGGAGTGAGCAACGGAAGCCAGCAAAGCCTCACTAGCCATTTATCCCCCAATCACAACATGTGGGAGGGCAAGACAAACCAGGCACAGCATAGCTATTATATTCCACAGGTAATTCCTCATCATTTACGTGCTATTACCACTGCCATTACCATAAAGATGACAGGATCAGTTGGCTAAAGCAACTACTGGCTAAATAAAAAACCATGTACATAAAACCTTTTTAAGGAATAACATTTGAAAAAGCCAAGAACTGGACACAATAAGCTAGATACAAAGGCAGGCAGAATAAACTTCAATCTTGGTTACAGATTACAAATTAAATTTGGGAATCCTTTTTTTTTTTTTTTTAAATAACTTTTTAACGTTTTATTTTATTTTTGAGAGATAGAGCGTGCACGAGCAAGCATGAGCAGGAGAGGAGCAGAGAGAGAGGGAGACACACAATCTGAAGCAGACTCCAGGCTCTGAGCTGTCAGCACAGAGTCCGACATGGGGCTCGAACTCGTGAACCGCGAGATCATAATCTGAGCCAAAGTCAGACGCTTAACTGACTGAGCAACCCAGGAGCCCCAAATTTGGGAATCTTAATTCAGTGTCATTAATTCAGGCGAGGGCTATGAAGCCAGAAGATGACATATCAAAATGCTTCCCAGCAAAATATTTTCTTGGTGAAATTATTACAATCTAAGGTCTGAAAATGAAGTGTACAGATCCAAAAACTGAACTTTATCAGTAACCTGAAAGATGAAAAATCAGCCTCATGACTAACAAGTCAGAAGAAACTAATTCAGTCAGAAGAGAACAAAGAGAACCAACCCAAACTAACATGCCAGGTTAATTTACCCCAAGGATGATACCCTTACAGTGATCAGAAAACTTGTCCTCTACCCAGACTACTCATACTCCTTTTGCAGGTGAGTACTAACCTGATTTGATTGAATCAGTACTTGGTTGGACACAGAATGACAAAGCAGTAATATAAGATAGTCACCCTGGAGGATATCTTGCCTAGGTCATAAGGAGGCCTGACAAACACTCCTGCACCACCGCAGAGAACACAAGTCTGGTGACTGCACGACTCCTTTTCCAGATCCTCCTCTCCTGATTCAAAATTTACGTCCCTCATTCTTTTCTCTACCACCCACATTTTCTGTACATGTGTACTGTCACTGACTAAACTGTATCACACTGTTGCTCTCATGGATCTGTGATGGTAAGCATCCTTCCAACTGTGTCCCATCTAACTAGGACAAAAAACAAATTTATTTCCCTATTTTCAAGTTCTTAAACAGCACTTCTAACAGTCTCATGTAGCTATAACTATAATACAAACTACAAAGAAGTAGTTTGGGGTTTTTCTGTAGTTTTTGTAGACACTGACATTTCCTAATTCTGCACAGAACAGAAACACTACAAAAGTCCAACTGGACACAACTCAATATGGCAAAATTTAAATATACATTGGTTCAAAGCAAATTGGTAAAAACTTACCACTTAGAAAAACAACTTGTGGCTCACTCATATAAGGACACAGGTCGGCTCATGTGCTTAAACAACTAATACAAAAGGACCCTACATCTGCATAATGCTTTACAAAGTGCTCTCCCACTCACTGTAACATTTAATTCCCAGCAAATATTTAAATTCAAAGTCTCCAAGAAAGAGATTTCTGAAAGAGCATAAAGGGAATAATCCAAAATTTTAAACTTTAAAAACCATTAAAGTTTCTACGGACATTTACAGTTAGTTTTTCATACATATATATTTTTTATTTGGAATGGGAAAATATATTGAGACTACACAGCAGACACAAATTCTTCTCTCATGAAACACATGATGTACTCTTAGGTTATAAATGTATTAAAATCATTTAAATGGGCCTTGAGAAACATTGTTCGGAACTGAATGATAATTACACTTAGAAAATTATTCACGTTTATAAAAGAGACAAAGTCAGACTTTGGTTTGCCCACCAACTCCTGTCCAGACCCTCTACCAAATACTTATTCAAACGCTTGGTACATTTATGCCCTACTATAAACTGTTGTATGTAAAAAAGACATGGTATCAGTTATCTCCAACTTAGGATGAATAAATTTAAGTGAATGAATCCGCTTGATGTTAAACCTAATCCCCTACTGTGAAATAAAAGACAAAATCATAGTGTAATGGAATCCAGACATTAACTTGGTTAAGAAGTATTGTATGGAGTCCGTGAAATTATATCACATACACCTGATCATGTCAAAGGTCAGTTCTTATCAACGGAGTTGTATCCCACTGAAGTCCATTAAATAAACAAACAAAAAAGCAGTACAGAGCACCAACATAATAAACATAAAGTTTACCTCACAAGGACATCATTTTCTATGGTTTAGAAATCTTCTCTAAATGAAAATACAGCATGAATACATCAATAGTTGAAACAGAAAATTAAGAGTTCTTACCTTACTACATCATCAATATTGTTCCTGTATACGCCTTCAAGTCTTTCTGCAGGAAACCCCATAGCAATAATGTTTGGATAAATATCTGAGTACTTAGGTTAAGGAAATATCTGAAATATGCAAAAATGCAAACTACGTGTAAATGTTTTAAAGCATTAGCTGATTATAAAAATTACTATACCTATGTTAGCAAAAGACTGTCAAATTTATTTATTTATAAACCATCATGCATAATTAAGAAACACAAGTGAATACATTAATTCCGAAAGAATTATATCAAAATAATTATATGGCAAAATAATTTTCAAATCCCTCTACCTACTACATTAAAAATGCCCTCAAGGAAAAAACTTAACTTCCACATTTACGGTATTTAGGCATATGTACGTGAAAAACAAAAACCTCAGACTTTATAAATCACAGAACTCAAGTTATCTTGGGACAAAAACCAAGTATCAAAATAAAAACAAAAATAGCTACACAACTTCTAATTTTTTCATGGATATAAAAGGCACCATGGCATAGAGAAAGGGAGCTACAATTAAGAATTAGGAAGCCAGATTTAAGACCTGGCTGTTCATCTAACCAGTTGTATAATTTTGACATGTGACTTAAACATTTGCAGGCTTCAATTTCCTATTCCACATGATTAGGCTGAAACAACCACAGGGATCTCTTCCAGTCCTTGGTATTTGCGACTTGGTAATACCGAACTAAGGTACAAACTTACTCTCCCTTTCCATGAAGGTAATCAACATTTAGCATGCCATTCTATTCACTTATGTCACACACTATATTTGGCATAAAAACTTCTGCACTCCAGAAGCATTAAAACACACACACACACACACACACACACACACACACACACACTCTCTCTCTCTCTCTCTCTCTCTCTCTCCATTTCTATGTATTTTGGATCATACCAGCACTAATTTCTTCTTGAGATCCACTATCCATCTCTTCAATCTCATAATTTTCTGACATGGACCTTCCAAAACAGCCAAGCTAATCTGCCTCAAGTCTCTCTTCAAAACCATCCCTAAAGTGTTCTGTCTACTTCTGGACCCATTCATTTTTCAAATACAATTCAAAATTCATCAAAGCCAGTGCCCTTTTCTAGATCTTTTTTCCTTCACTTTCCGCCACATTCACATTATTGAGTTGATCTCAGTATTATTTTCAATCCAAAAATAATTATCGAATTACTAAAAGCTTTTATTTTAGTATCAGAATTTTTAAAAGGTTTTATCCATAGTTTTGCCACACACTGATTGAACAGACCTAACAAATATTTTAAGAAAAAAGCAGCACAACATATACAGTATACTACCTTTTATATGAAAAAATATTTACTGTTTGGATGAAATAACATTTACACACGTATTTGCTTGAATTTGAACTTTCCAATGCACATGTGCACACCACACATACACACACACACACACACACACACACACACATAACCGAGAAACTAATACAAATGTTTGCTTCATAGAGAAGGCAGGGGGAAGGGAAAGGGGAGAAGCATACACTAAAAACAGCAACAACAAACCTGACTAAATATCAAACTGATGACCAGGAGAAATGATTTCATCCGGACAGTGCAACAATTTTACTGTACTTCTTGTTAGGAAGCACACTATAAGAACAAAAACAACTAGAAAAAAATTTTTAAACTTCTTCTGAGAGTTCGTTTTTACTAATACCAGTATGGATATCCTCAAGCTTTTTTTCTTTATATTGTAGGGAAAAAAATAAAATTTTGCTAATGATTTTCAGATTCATGATTACAGACATAAAAGAGATACCATTATAAAATCAAGAAATCAACAGGGTACCTGGGTGGCTCAGTCAGCTAAGTGTCTGACTCTGGACTTCAGCTCAGGTCATGATTTCATGGTTCCTGAGTTCGAGCGCCTTGCTTCCCTTGCTCGCTCTCTCTCTCTCTCTCTCTCTCTGCCCCTCCCCCACATTCTCTCTCTCTCTCTCTCTCTCTCGTTTGCTCTCAAAAATAAACATTAAAATTTTTTTTAAATAAAAAAATCAAAAATCAAAGTAAAAACATTAATTAAATACGAACTCACATTAAAATCTATGTTCTCTAGGTCTTTTCACTGAAGTGGCCTAAAAGCATGTTACCTTAGCAAAAGTAAACAATCCTAAAACCCAGATTTCATCTCTAATATCATAATACATTAAAAGGTACTAAACTCCTTGGAACAACAGCTGATGACACGGGTGGGACAAGAAGGTTCAAGGTGAGCCTGGGATTCCTTTCTGTGCCAGAGAACATGGAAGGTGTACAGAGACTAATGGTCTATAGCAGACATAGAAGCTAACATGAAGGACATCCCAACAACTAAAACTGTAACAATCTGAGCATCAAAGAAAAAATTTAAACGCTAGTAAATTAAAACACCCTAAATAAAATTAAAACCTTGAGCCTATAAAGATGTTCAAAAGAAAAAAAGAAAATCTCTTTTTCATTTATTTGAAGCGGCTATCAGAATGGTTCTTTCTTTACTTTGAAAATAGCTAATGAGGGGGGCGGATTAAGTATTTATGCAACTTTTCCTGTAGGTACTATATTTCAGGGCAATCAAATAGCTCCAATTCATATGACAAAGATACACTTTACAGAAAAACACAAGAGAACAGAACTTCGAAAGTCATATTTTGCAAACCCTAATAAAATTATTGATTAGGCAAGGATCAACAACCGGTTCTAAAGCAGTAAGTGAGTTGATGATGAAGAACTGAACTTTCTGGAACACCTGGGTGGCTGAGTCGGTTAAGCATCTGACTTCAGCTCAAGTCATGATCTCACGGATCACGAGTTCGAGCCCCATGTGGGCTCTGTGCTGACAGCTCAGAGCCTGGAGCCTGCTTCTGATTCTGTGTCTCCCTGTCTCTGCCCCTCCCCCACTCAACTCTACCTCTCAAAAATAAACATTAAAAAAATTTTTAAATAATAAAAAAAGAACTGAACTTTCTTACAGTCAAAGTAATGCCACACAAAATACTTTCTAATGTAAGGAAACAAACATAATTGAACAATGGGCAGAAGAGACTGCCACCACCCAATTTCACTGGTCAATCTCAGCATCATCAAGTGGAGATCGTATAACTTTTGATGTGATACAATATGAAGGACATAGCATCATCTATGATAGTCAAGCTATATTCAACCTGAGAACCCACCAAGCATTTAGATATAACTATTAATTTACAAAAAGACAGAAAAACCAAGCTAACTGACATTATCAGAGAATAAACTGGATAAATTAAAAAGGTCTACAGCACCTGACCCAGTCTCTGCTCAAATGCCTTTTTATTTTTTGAACGTTTATTTATTTTTGACAGACAGAGACCGAACATAAGCAGGGGAGGGGCAGAGACAGCGGGAGACACAGAATCCAAAGCAGGCTCCAGGCTCTGAGCTGTCAGCACAGAACCCAATGTGGGGCTCAAACTCACGAACTGTGAGATCATGACCTGAGCCGAAGTCGGACGCTTAACCAACTGAGCCACCCAGGCGCCCCTCAAATGCCTTGTTTTTAAAGGTGAGGAGGGGAGGGACAGGTAGCTCTCCTTGATTTAAAAAGACTTAAGGGTTCTAAGAGCCAAGTTCACATGTACAATGCTGTTCTGGATATTGTTCTAGGCAAACCAGCCATAAAGAACATTTTTGAGCTAACTAGAGAAATATGAATATCATCTGGGCATTAGATAAGATGAAAGTTTACTGAAATGGAAAAGTAGACAGTATTATTATTATTGACTGAAATAAAGGTTTCAAAAGAGAACATATAGCATTATGTCATGTTGGCATAATAATGCATATATATCCATATAGACATATGTAGACAAAAAGATTTACAACTAAGGTACTAAAAGTAATCATCTCTGGGTGGTAGAAATATATATTTTTCTCATCTTTGTTTTATATTTTCTACTTTTGGTACAATGCACCTGTACTATTTCTATAAAAGATTATAATTATCTCTAAGTCTATTTACTAAGCGTCATGACAAAATATTGTCTTGTCCTGCGTGACTCAGTTTCAGCTGTGTAGCTAAAAAAAAAAAAAAAAAAAAAATGCTGAGTTTCTGCCCAAAAACATGTATGTATATACACATATATATATGCGCGCCCGCGTGCGCGCGCACACACACACACACACACATATATATATAATGATAAAAGTATCTAACACTTAAATAGCATTTACTATGTGGCAATTTTTGTTACTTTAAGAATTTATAAATTCACCCCAACCTCAAAGGGTTCTTTACTGGAAAGGTTCCAAAACTACTAGGATTATCATTTTTAACATTACAAATGTCAGCTGTCATCTGTTATTCTCACATAAGAAAGAAGTCCCACCTAAAAATGTAGCTCAATTCAAAGAGCTATGTTTGGGAAGCCTGGGTGGCTCAGTCAGTTAAGCTGAGCAACGCAGAGCCTGCTTCGGATTCTCTCTTTCCCTCTCTCTCTCTGCCCCTCCCCTACTCGTGCTCTCTCTCTCAAAATAAATAAAAATGTTTAAAAAAAGCAGCTACGTTCAATTATCGAAATGGTTTAGGCTGTTATACCCGTTCATGAGAAAAATAAGAGAATGGAGGCTCAAATCAAGTCTACAGCAGTGTAATTCCTTAAAGTAAATAATCTTTACTTTGTAACTCTGTCTTGGGAGCACCAACATGTAGAAAATGAGAAATAACACTCGGAAAACAACATGAGGGAGCAGTAAGGCCCCAGAGCAGTGGCAGCTGCCGCCAGCCCAGAATTACCACCTTAAAAATTATAAATATATGTCAGTCAAAAATGTAAATTGAAATCACCCAAGGAGCGCCTGGGTGGCTCCATCAGTTGAGGGTCCGACTTCGGCTCAGGTCATGATCTCACCGTTTGTGAGTTTGAGCCCCGCGTCAGGCCCTGTGCGGAGCCTGGAGCCTGCTTCTGATTCTGTGTCTCCCTCTCTCTCTGCTCCTCCCCTGCTCACGATCTGTCTCTGTCTCTCAAAAATAAATAAACATTAAAAAAAAAAAAACAGAGAGAGAGAGAGAGAAATCACCCAAGTTTTTCTGAGCAATACAACAGAGAAATACGTTTTATTCAAAGAAATAATAATGACTGCTACTAACAAACTTCCTAACTGAATTCTTAATTTCAGTGAAAACGCTAGGAAGATTTTTAGCCTTACAGAAGAGCACAGTAATACAAAGGCCCTTGAAATGCAGTCATTCTTACCAGGACTAAACTCAAATTTATCCGTACACTATGAATACTAACTAATAAAGAAAATAAGGTTGCAAAGGATTTGATTAACTTACTTTAAAAAACTATTTATCTATGACAATACATAAATGGGGATGTTACATACTCATTAAAGTAAACTCAATTGGCCCCCTCTTTCAATCACTTATCCAAACACAAATTGAACATCCTACGGAAGGGGCACTGAAAATGTAACGCTAAGTAAGCAAAGCCTACTGCATTGAGAGAGTTCCTGTTCTATCAGGGAAGACAGACACACAAACGTGCAACCGTGCCTCGCGCTCTACTGAATACAAGATCAAGATATTTTAAGAGAAAAAGAGAGCAGGATAAATTCTGTAAGGGCATGGATAAAGCTTCACAAAGTAGGCGATATGTTAGATAATCCTTAAGCAGTCAGGCATCAGCAGACAGAAGAACAAACAAGAGCGATTATAACATTCCAAGCAGAGTACAGGACAGGGTTATGGAAATACATAAAATATTTGGAAAAAGCCAGCAGTCCCATGTGGCTCGCACACAAAGCTCTATGGAGAAAGCACCAGGACAGAAGATTAGGTCTAGTTTTAAGGATGCTGTCAGCAGGGAGTTCAATTTAACCACACATAAGGAGTCAGAGGCCAGAAATAACGTGGGGGTCTTTTGCAGAGCAACAATCCAATACTTTCTTTACACAGAATCTAGGAACTCGGTCTTTTCAAGGTTTCCTTTTCCTCAAATTCTCACCTTCCTTTTTCACAGTTTGAGATTTTACCCAAGACTTTGGCATCCATCAGAAGTTAGAACGAGGCAGAGAACATGTGCCACGGTATGGGAAATACATTCCCATTTAATCCTAACTATCCTACTGAGTAATATTACCATTTCATAAATGATAAAATTGAAGGTCAAAAAGACTGAGTAATTTGTGCAAGGTTCCACAGCCAATAAGTACTAAGTTATGATTCAAACCTGTTAAGTGCATAACCCCAAGCCCAGGCTTTTTATACCATGCTGCCTCACAAAAGGGGATTAAAATGTTTCTTTATATATTTCCAAATCAATAACAAAAAATTTACAAACGAAGCAGGTTCAAATGAAAGTGAATTTTACTAACCAAATGTTAAAACTTCTAAAAGATAACACAAAAAATCACTGGCATTTCCAATACTGAATGTCAGCATAATGAGTGTTGAATTTTGAAGCAAGTATTTCTTATGCCAAGACTTATACCAATAAACCTCTAATATGACTTTTTTGCTTACCAGTATGTCTAAATTTCTGACATACCTTTTTAGACAATTTAAACCAAATAAATATAAGTGAGAAAAAATAATGTATGATTTTTTTTTTATTTATTTATTTTTTTTCAACGTTTATTTATTTTTGGGACAGAGAGAGACAGAGCATGAACGGGGGAGGGGCAGAGAGAGAGGGAGACACAGAATCGGAAACAGGCTCCAGGCTCTGAGCCATCAGCCCAGAGCCCGACGCGGGGCTCGAACTCCCGGACCACGAGATCGTGACCTGGCTGAAGTCGGACGCTTAACCGACTGCGCCACCCAGGCGCCCCATAATGTATGATTTTTAATACAGAATAGCCTTAACCTGAACTTACTGGATATACTCTTAAACACGTAGTAGAGGGTTTAATATGAAATTCTGATATAATGACTTACAAATGCCGAACATAAAGAATTATACTAACTAGGTCACTAAAGACAGCCAAATATTTTTGCCATCTAGTGATCTACTCGCAGGCGGTATGGCGCCATGGCTATGAACGTTTGCTCTAGAGCCAAACTGTCTGGACTTGAACTCTAGCTTCAGGTACATCCTTTGCAAGTTCCATATCCTCAGTTTCCTATGAAAAATGGGACTGGTGAAAATACTCATCATACAGGGTTGTTCTAAGGAATAAATGCGTGAATATACTTAAAGAATGACCAGAACATAGTGGCAGTTGTCTAACAATTAAATGGCACAGACCTAGACCACAGGAGGTCACCGTAACTATTTGGGTGGGTTTTTTTTCCAATGACACTGACTTACTGAATAGCCTAATCCTTCTCAAGAGCACCAAAGCCTAACAGAAACCTTAACTCTTTGAAATCTTGACAATATCACTTGACAGTATCATGAGCACCTGGGTGGCTCAGTCAGTTAAGCATCTGACTTCGGTTCAGGTCATGATCTCACGGTTCTTGAGCTCAGGCCCCACAACGGGTTCTGGGATGACGGCGCAGAGCCCGCTTCAGATCCTCTGTGTCTCTCTCCTCTCTCTCCTTTCTCTCTCTTCCTCCCTCCCTCTCTCTGTCTGAAATAAACTTAAAAAAAAAAAAGAAACAGAACAAATGTAAAATATTCCCAAATTCCCCAAAGGAAAAACAAAAGCCTTCTTTCCCCATTATCAGTGGCCACGTGCAGGAAGCAAGGAGGCAGAAGAAATGCACACGTACACGCCTGGTACTTTTGTGTTTCGCTCGCCTAAGCTGGAGAGCCACGAGAGCCACCACTGCTACAGGAGATCTGTAGATGACATGCATGACATACAGCAGTCTCCTTTGGCCCAACCTTTGAGCAAATGTGTTCAATTTGTTTTAATTAAGGTATACTTTACATACAATAAAATACAAGATCTTAAGGGACTCATTGCTGTTTTGATAATTACATAGACCGTATTTGGACAGTCTTGATTCAAGTGCTACAACAATCCCATCTCACACCACAGAAAACTGAATGAAAGAAAAAAATTAAATGTTAATTAAGGGGCGCCTGGGTGGCTCAGTCGGTTAAGCACCGACTTCGGCTCAGGTCATGATCTCAAGGTTCCTGAGTTTGAGCCCCGCATCGGGCTCGGTGCTGACAGCTCAGAGCCTGGAACCTGCTTCGGATTCTGTGTCTCCCTCTGTCTCTGCTCCTTCCCCACTCGTGCTCTGTCTCTTTCTGTCTCTCAAAAAATATAAACATTTTTAAAAATTTAAAAAAAAAAAGAAGTAGCACATATAAACGTTTATTTTAAAAAAAAAAAAAGGTAATTAAGTCCTAACACCTGTCCACAGAAGTCCGTTTCACCAATAACATTCACTGACATGCTATAAAATAACATGGCTACTATATGAGCTAAATAAATTTTTACTGGTTGTTCTAAGTATCCAATCATGACTTAAAACACTAAAAGTATATGCTAAGTTACACCTAGTTAACAAAACACCTTTTAGAAAACAACTTGTGAGTTGAGATTTCATACCTACCTTCTCAAAATTTTACTTGAACCTAAATTAATGGGGTTTATTTTACAAATTTAAGAATTTTCAAATAGAGGATAATAACCAAAAATAGCTCCTTAAACCTTATTTTATGAGTGTGTTCCTGAAGGTAGACTGAATCTTAATTTAAGTATAATTATTGAAAATAAAGTTCTGAAGTTTCTTTGTAGTATTCAACATAATATATAAATCTACTTATCCCTAAACAACTTATAAACTAAAAAACTAGTAGAGTAGTAGTATTCAAACCAGTAACACTTTTTTTCCTGCCATAATTATTTTAGGGAAATATTTTATTTCCACCGATCACATATAAGCTACTTTAAAATTCTAACTGGCTGAAAGTTGACAAAATGAAGCCATAACATACACGGAACATGAGTGGCTGGCACACGGAAAATGACATACAGATTCACAGAGGTAGTGATCAAAAAGCGTCGAAAGCAAATCTGAAGGGGCCTGGCTCACAAGAGAACACTGAGCTAAGCCGGCAACAGGAGTGAAGGAATAAAGTCAGACTAAAAAGGAGAATTGAAAGCAAGTTAGCAGATACCAGGACTTCACCATTTAAGTTTCCTTTCCAGGAATTTCTGGAGTTTTTTCCCTGCTTTTTGTCAGGGCTTTCAACTAACGGATGCTTAAGGATCAGGTGAGAGGAAAAAAAAATTCAGCCACTGACTCATAAGCTACATCAGGTCTACATGTTTGTTTCAACAAATTTTAACAAGTTTAAATGTAACAAATAGTTTCCACGCATATCCCAGTTATATCTGTCTTATCAACGTTACTAATCAAATTATGCTTAAATAACTGCCACTCTCATAGGCTTGTAAGAGTTTTTCATTTAATGAAACATTTCATATTTCTTACTACATTTTGTTTTTTCCTATTAAATGTGTAAAATGTTTGTATCTGGTTTCTAAATTGAAGACTCATATGGGTAGGAAAGCAGAAATAGGACTTCCTTGAATTTTCCAGTTGATACAGTGCTAATTGTTCATTATTTGAGAACAATTTGTCCCAACATACAAAGCATATAATCATTTCTGGTATACAGTTTGGTACAGACCAAACTAACACAGCCTAAAATCTTATTTTCTAAAGTACCAAAGCTTGAACTACAGCAATATAATAGAAAAAATGCTCCCAATGATGGGTATTTTATGAATAAAGAAGTAATGGTCAGAACCACACGGGACACAGGAACATTTAAATATTTACTAGGTGCCAGGCCCTGCACGAGAGCACTTAATCCATATTGTCATTTAATACAGAAGACCAGAGTTCTGTTCTCAGCTTTGCAATTTAAAAACCTATGACTTGGGGCGCCTGGGTGGCGCAGTCGGTTAAGCGTCCGACTTCAGCCAGGTCACGATCTCGCGGTCCGTGGGTTCGAGCCCCGCGTCGGGCTCTGGGCTGATGGCTCGGAGCCTGGAGCCTGTTTCCGATTCTGTGTCTCCCTCTCTCTCTGCCCCTCCCCCGTTCATGCTCTGTCTCTCTCTGTCCCAAAAATAAATAAATGTTGAAAAAAAAAATTAAATTTAAAAACCTATGACTTGAGGTAAATTACTAAATCTCTGGGCCTCAAATATTTTTTGTGTCTTTTTTTCTGCAAAATAATGATAATACCTGCTGTAACTTCTTCACTGGTTGTTTCAAGGATCAAATGAGATATCTAGACATATCTTTAAATCTGTAAACTGAAAAGGGCTCTACAATTGTAGCAAGAAGTTATTATTATTTGAGGTTTGCATGGGTTAGAAATGTCCTGTTAATTTTAGTTTTAATGTCTCATTACAAGGCGACTCAATATGGTGTTTTTATAAACAAATTATAAAAGAAAGAATTCCAATACATTCACTTCAATTCACTTTAGCATAAATTTTAGGTTCCTTTTAACACTTCTAAATTAACTGCCCACAGTGCCAAACCAGAAAGGAAGACTGACTGCCAAGTAATTTATGAACTCTACTGGAGTTTTCTACTCCTCCAAACAATTAGAACCTCACAACTTTCTCTCGTGTTGTTATATTATACCAACTTGTCTTGACTGAGGAGTTTACACATATTTTTGCTTTGAAATGAAGTGCAGACCTCCCTTTCTAAATTTTTTTAAAATCTTTTTTTAAGTAGGCTCCACGCCCAACGTGGGGCTCGAACTCACAACCCTGTGATGAAGAGTTGCATGCTCTTCAGACTGAGCCAGCCAGGTGCCCCTAGATCTCACTTTATAAATAAAAACATCACATTCTTCAAAGGTAACATCGGGGCGCCTGGGTGGCACAGTTGGTTGGGCGTCCGACTTCAGCCAGGTCACGATCTCGCGGTCCGTGAGTTCGAGCCCCGCGTCAGGCTCTGGGCTGACGCTCAGAGCCTGGAGCCTGTTTCTGATTCTGTGTCTCCCTCTCTCTCTGCCCCTCCCCCGTTCATGCTCTGTCTCTCTCTCTGTCCCAAAAATAAATAAAAAAAAAAGTTGGAAAAAAAAAAAATTAAAAAAAAAAAAAAAGGTAACATCAAGAATGTTAGTAAGTCTTCTACTTAGTAGCAACACTATACATTGGTTCATTTGACAAGAAATCTACAATCTGTAACAAAGAGCTATGAAACACTCTTCCCTTTGATAGTGGACACCCGAAAACAAACAAAAAAGTAGACTATACTTTTCACAATATTCACAATAATGCTGTTTATAAAAGAAAAAAATGGAAATAACCTTAACATAGTACAGTAAGCAAAATGTGGTATTTAACCTGATGAAATATAACCTATATATATAGCTTTAAAAATGACAAATAAAAATTACTTTGTGAATACATATGCATGTAATTATGAGCATATGTACATTAACAAAGAGGGAAAGACAATTTCCAGGGACATACACCTGACACAGAATTAACTATTTTTCCTACTGTTTAAATTTAAGATTAAGATTACACACAGTTTTTAAAAACTTTTTAAAGGAACAATCAAGGAACTCTGAACTTTATGTAAATTTAAGCAAATCAGAACCACGGAAAAGTATCTTATCAAGTCACTGATAATGCTAGCAATACTCTAAAATCCAAAGTACAATTTTTTAGTGTATTAGCTGGATTAGTCCCCTCAACGAATTTAATCAATTTTTCTCCAGAGTTGTTATGAAATAATGTATCTACAACTGTTCAAGCCTACATCTGTGAACCTCTAAAAATTTAAGTTGCCCAACTAACTGGTTTTAACGAGTATGAGAAACAATTACCTTCTTCCTAGGTCTCTGGATGAATACGATAAGACTGATTTCCTGTTTCAGAACTCTGCTGCTGTTAAAATACACACATGCACACCCTACCCCCTCTCTATGGTTTTGCTCCCACTAACAAACATCCAAGACTGACTACCAATGACAAATCAAATAAAATACGGTTATAACTTACATAACAACTTTCAAAAAGATCATTAGGTCAACAAAATGCATTAGACATACTTGTCAGCATTATATACCCGAACTAAGCCAAAGCTAACTCTAATTTTCTACAGCAAAATCATAATAAATAACATGAAAAATTAGTAAAGTTAAAATTATAACACTGATCCACCATTACTATACAGAAAAGAGTATCTATAATAAGTTTTGTATTCGCTATTAGACTTAATGTTAGTTCTGTAACTCTATTATAAAAGCCATGCTTTTATCATTTATTGTACCACAGATAAAACCACTAGGTTTGGGCTACTCTATACAGTTATGCAAAACGACAAAAGGCTATTAACTTTTACAGAAAAAAAGACAAACAGGTAAGATATGGAAGATGACCAGGGATGTAGTAATATTTAGTGCAAATTACTCAAGAGTAGTAAACTGCATTAAAAAAAAAAAAGATTCCAACATTTCCAACTGTATTGATCTTTTAGATACAACCACGCACTAATTTCCTAATATTCAGAAACTACTACACACACTGGCTCCAAGCAAGTGTGTAGCCAGACTGCTTCATCTTATATTTGGCTTTAATATAATAAAATCATGTCTTTTTATTTTATGTCTAAGCCAGGAAATCATTTGGAAAGGACTTGCTTTCTTTTTTCTTTTTTTTCTTCCAATTGGCAAAAATAGTTTTGCCTAACTGCAGTATTTTAATCCTGGATAAAAACAATATAAGCCAGAAATACATGTAGATTTTAAAACACGAAGGCACACATACTGGCATTCATTACTACGTTAGGAAGACTCATATCACTGACTTTATGATAACCATCTTGTTGTAATATTGAAAAATATTCACTTCCCACTGAGGGTATTTTTATCATTATATGAACTTTATAATCACTTGAATATGTGGATTACCAAAAAAAACCTGAAATTACATATACTGAATTACAAGTGAAAATTCATATTTTAAATTTTAATAATATGCAATTTTTAAATATACTAAAAAATATGAGAGCAAGTCTACATTGAACAGGTAATACTTTTAATTTTCATCAGCTACCCTTAAATGCTTGTTCCTGAAGCATTATCATTTTAGTATAAATCTAATTATTACGATTGGGGGAAAAATGCCCAATTACTGATCATAATTAGTTGTGGAATCTTCATATTCAAAGGAGAACATACCAATAATCTTGGAAAATAAGCTGAAACATGAAAGCAAAAACTAAGGAATCAACTCTGTCAACCAATAAACTTTTTAAAAACATGAAGTTCAATATACAGAAGGACAAAAATAAAAGAAAGGATGGAGCGCCTGGGTGGCTCCGTCAGTTAAGCGTCCGACTTCGGCTCAGGTCATGATCGCACGGTTCGCGGGTTCCAGCCCCGCATTGGGCTCTGTGCTGACAGCTCGGAGCCTGGAGCCTATTTCAGATTCTGTCTGTCTGTCTGTCTCTCTCTCTCTCTCTCTCTCTGCCCCTCCCCCCACTCATGCTCTGTCTCCCTCTGTCTCAAAAATAAAAAAAAACATTAAAAAAAAAGAGAGAGAAAGGAACTCTTGACACCTTACACACACCCTCCTTTAAATACTATTCAGTAAACGAAACAGGTAACAACTTAGTATCTGGACAAAAATCTCACCTAATGTGTGCCGCCTCACTTAATGTTAGAGAGGAAATTTATGCACACATTATCTGTCTATCCAAAAAGGCACCATTCTTTCCATGGCCTACAGTGCAGACCTGAACAAATTCTATAAACTGATGCTGGTAAAACTATCTACTTCCATCAGACACGAATTTGAAATTGGCAAGATGTTTCTTACACACAAAAAAAGAGGCCCTAATCACAAAGTTGGATGTGGGAACATAAATCCAAAATCCTACCTAAACTGATACATTATACCGGGTCACATTAATCATTTGTCATGACGACAAACTTCTCAATAAAAAAACAAAGTCAATATAATAAATAAAACAAAGTAGATTAAAACTAATCAGATCTTATTATGCCCAACATGCAGTTTTAAAGACTTCTTTGCAACTTGGCAAGACCAAGTTCTTAGGGGTGAAAAGGAATTAAGTTATAGAAACACCTTATGTAATGGCTCAAAGGCAACAGCAAAATTTTAAAGGCAGAAAACTCATTTACTAGCAGAAAGGTAAGAAGTGAGTTGTACAAGAAAGCAGAGAACCTGAAAAGTATTTTAAAGCAAATATTTAAGGAATACATATTAAATCAGTTTCCTGATTAAGTTCTGTAATAATGAATTCCTATGTATCAACTGCTAGGAAAACTAAGAGTTTAAAAATACCGAAATCTTGTATAACTTAATACCTCAAGTTAAAACATGATGTTTCCACTTAAATATCCAAATAACCTTGTAAAACTAAATGACTAAAAGCCAGACTTCCATTACATAAGCTTTAGTTCTCAACCAGTATCTCTGCATTTTGGTAGAAAAATATAAACACTGGCATAACCACTAGGTTTTGTTTTTGCAAAAGCTTAAGATTTGATATTAGTCTTTAAAGACTGTAATTAATAGATGATTCCAAAACCAGAAATGTCAAGACCACTTATATCAGTAGATTATCTTAACTTTTCCCTATGTTTGAGTAACAGATGGTAAGCCTTAGTTCTTGGACACAACACAATAATCACAATCTGTGTGACCTTTTCAGTATTAAAAAAAAAAAAAAATCCAAATAGCCTTAATAACCAGCACCTTGGTGTATTTTACAGTAATACATATAATTTTGATCACAGTGGACAGAAACTAGATATGCAAAACTGCATCATACTTTCAGTGTGCTGCTATTTATCTTACATACGGTTCCTACAACTAGTCCATGAACTCTTCAGACGTCAGAGTGCTTCTTCAGTTTTCAAAAAACATACGTGCATACATTCACAAAGTATTTTTACTATTACTTTGTTTACATTAGCACCAAGAAGGCATATACCACACCTAGATCAAATTTTTTTTTAGTTTAATAACTGCAACAATTTTACCTCATTTAGAAAAATGTTACTCTAACAAGTAATTTTGTTTAAAAAAGAGAAGTCTGTTTCTTCCTCAATATTTTTGTTCTAAGTACACGAATTAATACATTCACTGAGATTTATCATTCAGCTAATGTCAAAATTATCTCCCTATTTTAATACCTGACACTTGAAAATCTGACACTAACAAATGCAACTTTTGATTATAAGTGCAAATGCACAGCAAACCTTCATCAATAAATATCACCAATTACTGAGGCAACTATGCAAACAGAAACTGTATCACTCAAAATATGCTCCAGGGAACAGTAACATCATGACAAGCCATACCCTTTCTGATTAAAGATAGGAATGCAACAGAGTTATAACTACTTTTAGTATAAAACGTGATAGCTTATTCAAATTACTTCTGTATCCACTTTAATTTCAATACAATTTTCCTACAAAAGGAAAAGGAAATTTGACAGATCCAAAGTGTTTAGATATTTTGTCTTACTTAAATGAGTAAAATATGCTTAAAACTTTAAATATGGGATAGCTTTCCTATAAATAACCAAGGGGAAAAAAACTTCAATAGTCCAACACTTCAGCTTTTTTGTGTGCATAACAGATTATGATTTTGTGAATCAAAATCATGAAAATCTTTCCTAATATTAGGTCATCTTAAATCTGCTCTAAAGAAAAATCAGAAAAATATAGCAGGAAAAAAATATTAGCCAAATACTGAAAACAAGTTTAATGTATAACTAAAGGGAAATAAATATATCTAATAGCCTCAACATTTAAAATAGTTAAGCTTGAAAACAAGTTTAATGTATAACTATAGGGAAATAAATATATCTAATAGCCTCAACATTTAAAATAGTTAAGCCAATTATGAGGGACTCTGGAAATTGTTTAAAAATGCACACACACCTTTTAAGTTCACTATGATGAATGACACTTTTTCTGATGAATTACATTTTAAAATAAATGCACATAAACTAGAAGCTAAATGGAAACGTGAAGTTTCAGAGAAGGACAATGAGCACTTTAAAAAATTCTCTTTAGTTGTATATTTATAAAACAAATTTTTTAAAAGAAATTTTCTTAGGTATGGTAAGCAAATGAAGTTTATTATTCATGTAATGAAATAAATACCATAAGCCTTACTCAATTAAATTATAGCAATAAATGCCATCTGTTTTCCTTAACAAATCTGAAGCTATCATATAATTAGCAGTCCCGGTTTTAAAATATTTATCAGTATCTCTGGATATCTCCTGTAATTTCAAAAAGAATCACAACACTCAGTCAAAACTTAAATTTCATAAGAAGGTTTAAGATAGGCCTGACATTTTACTTTGCTTGTGTAAAATGAGAGGCAAAGTAAATTGTAAAATCAAGCAAACAGAAAAAGAAAAAAAAAAAAAACAAAAAATCATCATAGCAAACAATCTATTCCTAGAACACTTTCGTAATTACATTTGTCTGCCCTAAAAACAAAACAAAACAAAATTCAGAATCCACCAAGATACTCCCCTGACATCTCATCTCTGAACTAATCTAAAGCTCTGTCCTAATTTCTTCTAAAAACTTCACATTAATGCAAGTTTTTAAATTAGATAAATAAAGCACTTTAATTCAACAGGCTGACACAGCAAAGTTAGGGTCTGGAAAAGAATGCAACACATCCATCAGGGAACCTCAGAGTCAGCCCTACTATCATTATCTGGAAAGATATGACAAGTTTTTAATAACTTGTCAGAAATTTGCCATTTTGTATCCACACATTTAACTCCACCATATCTGACTATAATAAAAACAGCTTTAGAATAAAGTCTAAGGCTAAAGAATGCATTAAACAACAAAAAACAAATACACTGGGGGCAAAGTATCTCTCAGTTGCTCCACAAGTATATAATTAAAGGAAACAAGCTACAGATTACTTTAAAATTAAAAACTATTGCCAATATAAAGATGAAAAAAAGTTGGTTTTTTTTTGTTTTTTAGTAAAGCATATCCATCCTGTTAGAGCGGTTCTATGTAACGTCCTTCTGAATACCTCCCTTTAAGGTACATTTAGACATTTATTGAAAACATCTTCAGTCTTTCTAAAAGAAGTTCAAAGCAAAGCTTTCACAATCAGCCAAATAACACATGAGCCTTTTTCAAATAAACCTTTTTAGTCACCAGTGATACCTTTTGTGGGCAAAGTTCTCCTTATAAAGAGTACCGGGCTAACAGCAGTCCAAAGACCTAGATGTTTTGTAAAAGCCTAGCTCCATCAGTCATTAGCAAATTGACAAGCCATACTGCAGCCTAATGGCAAAGGTACTGACTTCCATCAAATATTATACTTATTATGTACCAGACACTTGGTACGTTTAAAGTAGAGTTTTTCAACCTCACATTATTGGCCACTTGGGCCAGATAATTCTCTGTTGTGGGAGGGACTGTCCTGTAACCTGTAGGACGCACAGCAGCATCTCTGGGCTGCTACAAGATGCCTACCAGATGCCAAGAGCAGCCATCCCCACAGGGATCTCGCAGCTGTGACCACCAAGATGTCTCCATGCATTGCCAAACGCCCAGACAAGGTGGGAAGGGGTCACTCCCAACTGGCAACCAATATTCTGAAAAACACCTAACCTACAGTTCCAACATACCTAAAAACCACCCTACAAGGATTTTTACCACGAAGTTAGAGATGTGGAAAATAGGGTTCACTAATGTTAAGCAGTGTATCTTTTATCACTCAACTGACAAGTGGCTGAGCAAGGATTTAAGCTGGACTTCAGGTCTAGCTGACTCCTAAGTCCATGCTTTCTATTCCACCACGCTGCTTTTCTGAACTTATTGCCTCATCTACATGATCAGAGTAACATTTGCCATGTTGAGCTATTTAGGGTTTACAGAACAAATACACGTTAAGGACTTGTTTGACTGAAGATAATACAGTATGGTGGCTCACAAAGTGTGACCCTCGGACCACCAGGATTAGCACCACTTGGGAACCTGCTACAAATACAAATTCTCAGACCCCAACCTAGACCTAATATTCAGAAATTCTTGGTGTAGGGCAAGTAATCTATAGTTTACCAAGCCCTCCTGGTTATTCGGATGCCCTCTAAAGTTTGAGAACCACTGACATAACATAATGGGAAAAATACTGCACCAAGTGCCTGAACATGCTGCATCCTTCCTTGGACTCAATCTCAACTACCTCTTAACAAGTTACTGATTCTTGCTGGAGCCATGATTCCTATACTACAAAAAAATAAGGACAGTAATACTTTGTTCAGGCTCTTTTCTTCTTTGCAAAACCAAATGAGCTAAAGATTAAGAAAAGGCTTTGTTAATAAAAAAACGCTAAAAAATCTAAGACATTGGTAGGATACACGCCACCTAATTCTACTTACTACATTAAAAAGAAAAACACCCTTCTGACTCAAGTTCTCATTTTTCTCATTTCATATCTCATAAATGATTACGTAAGAATGTTAAATAAATTTTGCATCATGGCTAAATACAGCCTGGCAAAACACAGTTTTCACATTAAGAAATAAAAAAAAACAGGAAAAGCCCAAGCATTCCATTTGATCCCTAACAGACTCAGAGTAATTCATAAATACGCATTTAAAAAATAAACACCTAAAAATCAAGCTTAGTAACATCACCCAAACTTCATTTTAAAAGTAGCAAAAAGTTTTCAGTTCTACTTATTTAACCTCCAATCAGTTCAAAATGACTAAAATACTCAAAAAGAAGTCTCACTAATTCATGAGAGCAAAGGAATTTTAAACAGAAAAAGAAAAATTGCATTGATTTTAAAGCAAAGAGTTGTTTGCAATTTGAGCATGTATTCTGTATTTATAAATCACTTCAAGAATCCATCTGACTTAAAGAATACATGTTCAAGGGGCGCCTGGGTGGCTCAGTTGGGTAAACGTCCCACTGCAGCTCAGGTCATGATCTCATGGTCTGTGAGTTGGAGCCCTGCGTTGGGCTCTGTGCTGACAGCTTAGAGCCTGGAGCCTGCTTCGGATTCTGTGTCCCACCCCTCCCCCAACTCGCGCTCTGTCTCTGTCTCTCAAAAATAAATAAATGTTAAAAAAAATTTTTTTAAAAAGATGTGATTCATATCACAATGCATTTCATAACACCTTAAATAATTAGATACTCCTTCCAAAAGGTCAAAAGTATTAAACATATAAAATTGGCAGAATGCAATCCTTGCAGTTACTAGTAATGAAGAAATCCTGATATTTTGGCCTGAAAATCTACAAAAATCAAAGGAAATAAAATTCACAACTATTCTGAAGGGACTTAACAGTATTAAATCAACTGTAAGTTTTGGGTAGTGATATAAAGCAAAACACAGATGGCATGTGGCGTGAGAGAAAGAGGGTTTTAGACAACTCTACGGTCCTAGAAGATGTCAAACGTTCAACTCTCCAACCTAGACCTGGACCAGACCAAAACTACAGCCAGTTAGCACAACACACAACAAAATACGTAGAAGTCACATATATAATGAGACAGGGCACCATTCATTCTGCAATACAAAACAAACCAACAAGCCCAGAAATTCACTGGAAATCAAGTGCTCCAGTACTGAGAGTACTGGGAGACAGCTGAGGGACCAGCAGGGACAAAGGGAAAAAAGAAGCATCCCTATACACACACGATGGCCTTTACTAGGCAGATCTCAAGCTTAGTCCCTCCTTCGCCAGGCCTGGTAAGAATGAATGAAGAAAAAAATCCTTTAGTGTTCTTCCCATTTCCAGGGACTAAAGTTATATTGAGACTCTTGATCAAATGTGAACATGGGATGCACTATAACACAAAATTTCAACACTAAATTAAAATTCTTATGTTATATGAATGCACCATGAGATTAACTATAAATTGTACTGTAGTAGCTGAAACCTGGCACTCAAAGTCACATGCCTCTCCCCAAACTATGAACTTAAAAAGAAATGCTAAGATACATACCTTTATTGATAAAGTTTATATAACTTTTTATATCACACATTCAAAGTTTTCTTTGAGAAGATTACTCTTTGTAAATAAAATACAGGATATTTAAATTGACCTATCTTTAACACTAAAGAAAACTTACTATAACAATTTTTTACTTGAAAACATCTGCTTCATGATACAGTAACACCAGGAAGCTGTCCTCTTACCTATCTCACAGCAAATCCTCTGTGATTAGCATAATTGATTTTCTGTGGTAGACTGTGGGAGGGAGCGGACCTTTGCCTTCTGTGTGTGATGACACAAAGCAGTCACAGACTGCTTACACTCAGAGCACCTAAAGGGACACCCTGAGTTCAAACTCTACTCATAGTCTGAACCAATTACAATTCTAACATATCCCAAACTGAGGAAATTCAGTTACAGTCACTGCTCCTCCCATAATAAATGAAAATACAAATTTCTCACATGTGGGTAATCTGAAATTGTAAGTTTTACCAGCAGCAGTTACCATGTATTTACAATGTGGCAGGCAGTATGCTAAGTGAGTCACTTACATCATCTCATTTATTCTTTAAGATAAATTTTACAGATGAAAACAGATGGAGAAAGATGAAGTAACCTACTCAAAGTCACCCAGCTGCTCAGTGGGAGAACCAGGATCCCAACACAGGCCAAAAGTCTGGCTCCAGAGCCCACATTGCTACCCTATCATCTAAAACGAAACAACGTACACACAATGTGTACATAAAACTAATAATATTTTAACGCAATTTGAAATAAATTTAATCTTATTTGAAAACTATAAAACAATATCCACCAAGGTAATCTCTTTGGAGAGTTCCTTACTTAGAAATATTAGGATAGTCTGCTGACTTTATACTTATTTACACACACTAACCCAATATTCAAACGCTTCCGTAGTCGACACGACGACCACTGACGACAATTAAAGTGTGTAACCACCTAAAATGCAGCTGTAAGTAGTCTGCCACTGTAGCCACCTCTCAGGACCGTCCATGCTACCACGTAAACGCCTAACACCCTGAAGAGGCCCACCTGCCTCCTAATGCAAACTGCTGCAAATGAAGAGAATACGCCTGAGCTATACTGAACTACAACTTCCCACCTAAAATTACTTCACCTCTAAACAATGTGTGTTCTTCTTATATTAATATGTTTCCGATAGACTTTACTCCAGTGCAAATTACTTTAAAAGAACCCCACTGCTAATACCCTTCTGTAACCAATGAAAAACATTTTAAAAAATAGGGAACAGGTGAAGAATCAAATCCACTATGCTAACTTCACCTTTCCTCGCAAATGACAAGCGTTTTACATACTAGCTGCATGTATCCAATACTTAGAAAGACAATCATTATTGACAGACCAAAACACTTTTGAATCACCTAGCAAAGAATGCATGTGGCAGTACGTGCCTTTAGGAGACAATTAAGGGTACCAATTTGCTCAGAGAATCCTTACCAACTTAAGGTCATGCAGTTGAACCTCACCATTACTGACAGTTCTGACAGCAACGACATTAATTTCAAAGCCACCAGACTGAAAGCAACTGTGAAACAGAACTGAATATTTACTGAAATCATTACTGACCCCTCTCAGAAGATGACACAAATGTCTCAAGTCACCACCCTTACAACAATCCTAACACCTTTTCTTAAAGAATTCAGGTCACCAAAGAATTCTCCAAAACTGACTTGACTTAAAGTTTATCTAACAAAAAAGGAGAAAGGAAAGAAAAGGCAAGTAAAGAGTAAGGGTTCTATGGAATAGAAATAAATCTTCAGAACTAATGGTTTCTACAGGAAAAAAAAAATACGATATCAAATAAATCTTTTATACCACCATTAATAACATATCCTCTGGAAGCTACATCCTTGTATCACCACCAAGAAAGTGACAAACTAGCACATGCACGCACACTTCTAAATTTCTCTTTAAAAACTCCATTTCACGTACAATATTAATATAAAAACATTTCCTACACGTCTGTCCTACTGAAAAGGCTGAGGTCAAATTTTTAAAATAAAGGGTTCACTGAGAGTGAATTAATGGTGCGACTTTGTGCACGGATTTTCCCATAATAAATACTCCTCCATTAAAAGTCACTGAACGAATTACTTCAGTGACTTAAAAATCATTAAAATACTGAGCTATCACCAAGTGAACAAATAGCAAGAGGGGCAAATCTCAAAATGAGAACACGTGAAAATAAGAATTGAAGACTTCACTTCTAAAAAGTACAGAAGTCTGTAACATTAAGAGGTTTGTGGATTTCATGTGGCTATTAGGAAAAAGCAGATACACCGTTCCACACACAAGTGAAAATATTGACAGATACGTTTCTGACGTTGTTAAAATAAAATTCTAAAAGGTAAGGAATACCAATGCATCTTTTCTACACTTCCTAAAACATATTTGAAAGTAAGGTTATATACAACTCACTACATTTTTGTTCACCATGATGTTTATTCATCTAATATTCATTTAGTATATTATAAGCAATGTGAATCTGCACTGAGGACTGTACTACTGTGCAAACTTTTACAACGGACAGCGATAAAGTTCCTTTTTCCTTATGTTAAATCGTATAAACTTCAAGTTACTCTTCTTTCAGATCCCCTTTACTCTTGAATACTTTTCATGAAAATGAAGTCTGTACATTGTCATACAGCACTTAGGTGGCCCCAATTAGGTGGTCATGTTGTTGAGAAAATACAACTTAGCAGATATAAAACAGAGTAAAGTAAAAATCGTGAATAGAATCTTTCAAAAAAAAAAAAAAAAAACTAAACACACACACACACACACACACACACACACACACACAACCTGACAATACAATACGGTCATTTCAGTAAGCACTAATCCTAGAATACAGCTAACTTCAATAGTCACTGTACCCTCTGCAAGTTAAAAAAAAATATTCCCTATGGTTAATGTTTGAAAAGACCCAAACTCACCGAACAATAAAAATACATGCAACCAAAGCCTACAGTTTCCATGAAATCGAAAGACACTAAATTTTTTACAGTCTCATGGTCAGCACTACTTCCCAGACTAACTGTAAGATACCAACAAATTATTTTTAGAATACCTCAATTTTGCAAATAATATTTTAAAACTGAACAATGGTTCTCGTTGCTCCTCTGAGAAATCATCTTACAGACAGAAATACTCCAATCGCTACTTTCATAAAGGAATTTACCTTCTCACAGGCTAGCTGCTGAAACAGACACCACAACCTGCCAGAGAGCCTTCAATGGCCATTTTAATTCCCCGCCCGCCCCCCCCCACCCCCCAATAAACACAGAACACTAAAGTGAAACCAAGCAAAGCAAAAGTGCGTTGGTGCATCAAAATTTTTGGAAGTGCGACTATCAAAAAAGCGAGCCCTTCACAGATCTTTTTCCTAAGTGATTTTTTTTTCCGTATCAATATTTGGCTCAATAAAACCACAACTCTAGAAATTAAGTGTTATTAGTCATTTGATGCAATATTTGATACTGCTTTCTATGCATCCCATAACGAAAAGCACAGTTTTAGAGAAAGTTCCAAGTCACGTAAGTGTCACGTACAGAGGCAAACATCTGAAGTCAAAGAACTGGCCAATCATCTCACTGCTCACATGTAAAAACCTGGCAGAGTAATTTTAATCTTCAAACCCTGACAACCTGAACGCAAATGGGTAAAGTAAAAATAGTATAAACGTACTCTCAATCATAAAAGCGATCTACCAAACAGCATTCTAGACATTTTCTTACATGAGGACTTTTCCTAAAAAGTTAAATAAGCATTTAATTAATTTGTTCCTATACATCCAGATGACTGTCAATTCCCGCCAACACTAGGCTGCTTTTGAAATAAATTACAAATCAGAGAAGGGTTTCCATAACTAATTATCTTCTAGGCAAGCGGGTCAAGTTCAGCCTTCCTAGTTTTGCAATTAAGGCAGGCTCCAAAACTTCTAAATATTCCCTTAAAATATTATTTTTTAACTTAACAGAAAACTTACGTTTTGTGTGCTACAAAGCTCCTTCTTCAGTAACTTTTCTCTTCATCTCAAAACAAACACTCGGGCAAAATTAGCTGTGCACCCTTATGTGCACAGCTACATAATCCAAAGGAATAAAACCTCTTCAGATAGAAAACACATTCTCGTCTTCAAAAGACACAACTTCCCCATGATTTTTAGCAGGACGTACAGACACTCCAGCACCACTCTACCTTTAAGCAAAAGGTTTACTGGTATTTGCCAAGAAATGATTTTTTTTTTTTTTTTTTTTAATCAAGAATGCTCTGTTAGAGCTCATGCAATTACATAACCTTCACTAAGTAATGCCCACACTTATAACTCACATCACCAAAATTCTGGTCTTAAGGGAGGCCTTCACCAGATGCTTCAGTCACCTCGGGCCAGTAACTGAATTGTTTTTCGTGCCTCTCACCTACCAGGAACTCGCAATGTCTGCGATCCTTTCCATTCTGAAAAAAAAAAAAAAAAAAAAAAAAAAAAAAGAAACGAAAAAAAAAAGAAAAAAAAAAAAGGAGGGTTCCATCCCCACCCTTGATCAAAACCAGCTTATTACACCTGAAACTGCCAAGATTAATGCCTTTCGATAACCACTATCTTTTGAGGTACAAAGGCCTAGACAACCAAAACGATACTCTGTTAAAATTCTCGGGTTTCTGTCTTGAATACTCAACAACCTGAGTCAGTAAATTTAATACAGTGTGTGAGAAACCGCTAACAGACCTACACAGAGTCTGAAGCCGGAGTGATCCACCCTCGCCAGCATTTCTGGTGATTAGCTGGTAAGTTACACTTGACAGGTTACACAAGTCAGAGTCACATTCACGGATACCCAGACGTGTCAGAGGACCCGACCCTGAAATTCTGGCCTCACAGGAACCCTTCAATTCCAAGTAAGAGCTGAAGTTGAACCCCTGCAACAGCCTAGACGCTGCACATCATCATCCGGGATCAAAAAGCACTCCCTCTCCATTCCATTTCGTGCGACAAGACCGCTGGATATAAAGTGCTACTGAACTGCAAATTTCGTGCCCCATCCTACACGACCCCACCAGCGGAGGCAAAAAAAAAAAAAGGCCAAATTTAACAAAGATCCAGCAAGAACGCCTTAAGGAGGCAGATTACGTATGCCACGACTGATGGGAAGCCACAAAACTTCGAAATGCCGTTTCAAAGTTGTAATTGACTTAGTTTAAATATGCAAGCCCACTTTGGCCCTCAAATGAACACCATATATGCCGAAAAGGATTCTGCTTCCAAAGTTATGCAAATCAGTTCACAACTCACATCAAAAAAAAAAAAAAAAAGAAAGAAAAAGAAAAAAAAAAAAGTCTATCAATGCAACCCAGGAAACTAAAAACAATCACTGCAACATTCTGATGCAATATGCATACGTGAAACACTAATTTTCATTTTAATCTAATCTATACCCTTGATCTAGGGCCTAAAGCCAAGATTTAATCGAAATATGCTCAACCTCAAAGCGTCTACTTTTCTGTTCATTTAGCAGACCGGATTACCGAGCTCACTAATCCACTAACCGTGCACTGGAGTCCGTATTAACGGACAATAGCCCTTAAGAAGAGACCCCGTGGACAGACCGAGAAAACCAATCTGGTGCCCTGACACTTGCAACCAGGCAGAGAGTTCCACGGCGCCGAACACACCCTAGGCTGAATGCATTCAAAGGAGGCACCAGACACACGCACGATCGAGAAACGCGAGCCGGGTTAGCGGCCACGGTCCCCCAAACCACGGGAATTTTTCGCCTCCGTCTGCTCCCACGTTCTAAGAGACAGTGACAGAAAAGGCAGAGAGGGGGGCAGCCGCAGAAATGGATACAGGTCAAGTCTAAGTCGAATCCATCCTCCTGATATCTCCTTTTGTTTCTGCTAACGATCTCTTTGATGATGGCTGTCATGTCTGGGAGCCTGTGGCTGAAGAAAAAGGAGGAGAGAGATGGCAGAAGCGGCTGGTGGCGGGGCTTCTTCTGCAGGATGGAAATGGCTCTGGACTTGGCGGTGGCGGATGCCCCTCGCTCTGCCGCCGCCTGGCTCTGGACCGCAGCCGGGTAATGGCTGCTGCGGCGGCTGCTGGATGGTTGCAGCGACGGGGCCTGCTTCTCCTCAGCAGCCAGAGGCCTGGCCGCGGCGGCCGCGGGACGGGGAGACGACGGGTGATCCTCGGGACGGCTGCCTCCGCCGGCGGCCTCCGGAGCCCGGGCCGGGGGGGGTGCGGCGGCGGCGGAGGGGAGGTTTAGAGCCGGCCCGGGTCCCTGGACGTGCCGCCGCCGCCGCCGCCGTGTTGGAGGCAGTAGGAGGGGAGAGACCAACTCTCCGGCGGCCCCAGCCCTGGAAATGGTGACAGGCGACTCCGGCCCCCTCCCCGGGGCTGCAGCCGCCGCGGCCGCCGCCGCCGCTTCTCCCCCCCGCTCCAGGAGCGGGAGGTGCCGCCGCCGCCGCCGCCGCGCCTCAGCCGGCTCCCGCCCGGGCCCGCGGCTTCCACCGTCCCTTGCACGAGAAGCCGAGCGAGAGGCTGCACGGTTAGAAGAGAGGACGAGGAGGAGGCGAGAGACGCCGCCGCTGCCGCCGCCGCCGGCCGGCCGGCTCCCCGAGGGCGCTGCCCTCGCGGCTGCTCACGGGCGCTGAGAGGGGCTCTGGGCCGCGGCCGCCGCCGTCTCTCATCTCCCTCGCCTGAGCGCGGCCTCGCCTCACAGCGGCTCAACTCTCAAACTTCCATCATGGCTGCAGCTTCCGAGAGGAGAGAGCGGAGCGCAGCCGCGGCTCGGCGCCCCGGCGCGTATCCTGCCGCAGTGCACAAAGAGTCCCGCCACATCACCGCCCGCCGGCCCGCCCGCCCCCTCCGCCGCCGCGCCGGGAGCCCGGCGCCTGGGAGCCCGAGGGGAGGCGGGAGGCGGGCGCGACCGCGCCGGGGGAGGGAGGGACGCGGCGGGGCAGGGGCGGCAGCTCCGGGGGCGAGCGCCGGGCCCCCGGCCTGCGGGCGCCACTGAGCATGCCCAGTGCGAGCGCCCAGGGCTCGCTCGGGCTTGTGCGAGACGCCCGTCAGGAGCTGCACTTGCCGCGGCTGCTTCTGCAGCAGCGCGGGGCTGGAGGGGGGGGGGGGGGGACAGGGAGCGGGCGGTGGATGTAGAGGAGGGGGGAGATGAGCGGAGCCTCGGCCTGAACCCACAAACCCGGCGGGGACAGGGACGGCCGAAGGTGGAAGCTCCGGGGTGCGTGGAGGGGTGTCACTGACTGGGGCCTGAGGTTACCTGTGCACAGGTGGGGAGGACCAGGTGACCCGCGCTGGTGGGGGTACAGGGAAACGAAGGCACGGCCCCTGCCGCGAGGGCACCCCTCCCCCCTGCCACCGCCCCCAGACCTCCCCGGCTCGGCCTTGCAGCCTCATCCTCCTTTTGCACCGCTGCCGGATCACGGTCGCTCGGGGCGACCCGCCTGCAGCAGCCTTTGCCGAGAAACCCTCCCTCCTTGTCCGCCCCCCACCCGTGTTCTCCAGGTGTCAGTCTCAGCACAAAGAACAACCCCCTATTGTGTCTCCGTGTGTATCACCTCATCCGGCTCCCTCTCACCGCCCCACCTCCCGCTTCCCCAGCAGCTCGGCTCCTTCGCCCTAAAAACGAGAGCTGGCAATCGAGCGCGCTGTGTGGGAGCACATCGCTCCCGAATTTCTAGGTCCCCAAGGACCACTGCCCGCGTGGACCAAAAGAGGACCCGGGAGGAGGGGACCCAACCCGTAGCCCCCCGCATTGCCCCCTGGAGGGCTGAGCATCCCTCCCCTCGGGGCTCCAGCTAGGTTCTCCACGACGGGCTCGGGGCTCGGGGACTGCCTCGCCCCGCCCCTTTCGGGCCGCTGTGAAAACCCGGCCGGATGGATCGCCGAGGGCCGGCTTCCGCGCTCGCCCCAGCCGGGCTGCGCAGCCTGGCGGCCGGGGCTGCCCGGGCCCGAGTGTGAAATACGGGACGGTAGGAAGCGACAGCCCCTGCGAGTGGGCGGGGCCGAGGAGACCTAGGAGGGTTCAAAAGGAGGTGGAGGGATACGCGGGCCGCAGTCGGAACTACTTTCAGGAGGAGGTCACGTGTGTTCCTAGTTGGGGAACTTTCCAAATTCCCACTCCCCTATGATGGCTTGGGAGGCAAGTGCTTCGCCACCTTCGTCCGGGGTGCTCCTGCCTGGTCCCGGTGGCGGGACCCCGAGCCTCCGGGTCGCCGCGGAAGAGCAGGCTCAGACGGGCCTCCGGCCCAAGCACGGTCGGTGCTGGCGCCTGGGAAGCTGGTTACACAAGCACCCACATTCAAGCACGTGCCCCCGCCTCCCCGCACCGCTGGCCGCGGTCGCCGATTCTCGCAGACCACCGAGGGAGAGCTCCTGAGCCGGTCCCACCCTTCGCGTGCTACCTGCCGAGCAAGCTAAAGGGCCAAGACCCGAGATCGGAGCTCCGGGTCGGCCAACACTGCGCGTTCCCAGCCGTGGGAGAACGGGCTGGGCCCCGGGGGTCTGGCATCTCCCTCGCTAGCGCCCTGCCCCTTAGGGCGAACCCTTCCGCGCTGTGCTCACAGGGCAAAAGGGTATCTGCTGCAGCAGCCCGCTGCTTGAATTCACCAGTGTTGCAACAAACTTCCAGTCACTACCCCGGAGCTGGTGAGCGCGCCCCACCTACTGTAGACTCAGCCGAGTGACTTATCTGGTCCGAGAACCTAGTCAATGGCCGTCAGCCCAGAACAAACCTGTCAAGTCTGCCTACAGCCCCGATTGGTTGACCTGTCCCCGTGAGAGAGCTGGTTCAGAAATTCTGAGAACTGGAGCGCATTGCCCTGACACTGATCAGCTGCAAAGTGAGTTGTCCGGTTTCTGCTTGAAGAGAATGAGCACCCCATCAACACGAATCTAGGAATTTCTTCCTTTTCCTTCCCCTGGGAAGTAGAACTCAAGCAGACAGTTGAGTCCAAAGTATCGGAGTTGAAACCTAGGCTGAGGTGCTGGATCGTTTTTTGTTGTTTTTTTTTTTTTTCCTTTTTCTTTCTTTTTAAAAATCTGGGAGAATGGAACCAATTTGCATGTGTATTGCAGTAATTGTGAGTAGGTGCCTAGGAAGGTCTAAAAGGATTTATTCGGTGTCGGAGAAAGAAGATTGCACATCACGGTTGCAGGCAGCCCCTTTAAGACTAGAAACCCCAAGAGAGCTTGCTTAGAAGCCACAGGCCATTACCTAATTCCAGGACTACTAATTAAACCAGGGATATTTACAGTGTTCTTACAGATCTCTGAGGCTCCATAACACTTTGCATTTATATACAACATCCTTTTAAGATAGCTCTGCAGGAGTTAGCAACCTGCTGAAGCTTCAGTGTGGATATTCATTGGAGGCTGTTTTCTTGCATGGTCCTGGTCAGCTTGCAGGAGGTGGAGGCCACAAGTGGAAAAGGAAAGGGGGGTGGGGTGGTAATCTGGAAAGAGTAGGAGAAAGGCCTCCGTTTGGTTTCCAAAAATGAAAATCCTGTCCACACCACCTAGGTTGAGCCAGAGATTTATTTTACAAATAACCAATGATAAGGAGTCCCCGGTTTCTAGGTGTTTCACAAGATTGCAGGGTAAGAAACTGAGCTGTCTGTGCCCCCATTGAGTAGCAAATACCAGTTGGTGCGGGAAGGGAAAACGAGGAGGACGGTAAATGAAGGGAGATAGATTGGGAAGGGGTAAAATGCCCCACCTTTGTTTCTCTGGTTGCTGGTCTTGTCTCCAGAGTCCCTGCTGTTAGCGTGCCCTACTTTGCCCCTCCCCTGGAGCCTACCCTGTGTAAGGATTAGTCGCACAGCCTCTGCGAAGTTCTGAAATCCACTTCCTGGGAAGGAAATGGGTTCATTCCTGCCCCTTAGGCCTGAGGAGAGAGGATGCTTTTCCATTCCCATGGCACAGAGTTATTCCAGAGCATTGAGAGTGCGCACCACCAGCACCAAAGTGCTGGAATTTACAGTAAGACTGGCCCACGGCACTCCCCCTAGCAGAGGGAAGAAAATGGGACCTGAGTTTGCTGCCTCTCTGCACATGCGGTCCCTCTACTTCTCTCTAGTGGTGAATGAAAGGATCACCGCTGTTGGCCGACATCTGGCCAGCCTGACGGCAATATCAGGTAGTTACTAGGAGTCACTGCATAAAAACCTCCACCCCTTACCAGTGTTCATTAAATAGGCTCCTGAAGGAAATTTTGTTTTCGATTTTTATTTTCCTTCACGTCTTCCTTCTACCCAAGAGATCTCCTTACCCAAGTGGTAGAGCTGAAACCTCTAAATAGCTGACCCTGTCTAATATACAGAAAGCTTAAAATCTATATGTTGTTTTTCAACTTCAATTGCAAAGAGCTGCTTGGCTGTACAGATGTTACAATACATTGGTTTCCAGGCACTTCAGTTCTTTACCTGTCTGGATTCAGAATGCCTTAGGGAGAAACAGAAGCTTGTAACAAAGGGAGAATTATATAAAGCTTCAGGGAGACTGACTATGTAGAATAATTAGTAAACATGATAAACCAGCTTTAATTATAGTTGCTAACAGCTGATTCCAAAACTATATTGTTACTACACCCAAAGAATGTCCAAAGAAAATAGCTTTCTTATTTTCTTTGATAAATGAAATGACCAGCAACTTGATGTGGCTGATATAAATAGTTGATATGCTCTTTGTAGATTCCACTGCTAAAATGTCTTTTGTTGAACACTGATCGCCATAATGCCTTTAACATCTCCCACACAGTGACCTTTCAAGTAGAGATCTAAATCAATGGCTTTAATTTTTTAAGCAATCTTTTCTATTTTTATTTGTTTTACCACAGTTTTCTGAATAGTACAGAATAGAAAATATAATAATTATAGGTTTGAATTTAAACCACCCTATTTTTGCAAGGGTCCAAGTCTTCTCCCCTCATTTCATTTATCCTAATTACAAATATTGCTGTTCTTTCAAATAAAGGCATTTTACCCCAGACAGTTCTCCAGAAGGCACTACAAGCAACCGTATCCTAAAAAAGAATTTTCCATTCTTGTCCATAAGCTCTCCTGGAGCTCTTGCACATGGGTCTGCTTTCACATCGCAGTAGAGAGGTGTGCTAGATGAAATTCTCACTCTCAGAGAAATGAGGGTGGGGCTGAGAATTCCTGAGAGAACCACAGAGCAGAAACAGGCACTCACTGTGTCCAAGTGGCATTCAGAAATTGTGACTCGGACCAGAGAGTGATGGGAAAGAAAGGCCCTAACATGATCAATCCGTTTTGACTGTTTTACTCTCCAACCTGGCACTGGCTATTGGATATTCTGCCTTTTGTACTAACTCTAGCTGGAGTCCTATGGAACACATATTCTGCTTTTCAGCTCTGCCAATAATAGAAAAAGGTAATAATTTGTACGTACCGGCAGGTATCGGGGCATTTGCCAGGTGCTTTCCAGAGGGACCTTCTTTCATCTAGGCACAGGAGGGACATGGAGAAGGACTCAGGGGTGCCCCATGCCTCACTCCTACCAGTCCTTCCCTTAAGAGCATCCTTCTGGCTTCTGAGGCATCACACTTTTTGAAAAATTAAGAGCACCTTTGTGAAAGATAAGATAAGTGGAGGCCTCTGAGTGGTTCAGTCTGTTAAGCATCTGGCTTCAGCCTGGGTCTTGATCTCACGGTCCGTGAGTTCGAGCCCTGCATTGGGCTCTATGCTGGCATCTCAGAGGCTGGAGCCTGCTTCGGGTTCTGTGTCTCCCTCTCTCTCTGCCCCTCCTCTGTTTGTCTCTCTCTGTCTCTCAAAAATAAATAAATGTTAAATTTTTCTGAAAGATAAAATGAGACAAACTCTGTTTAAAGTATCTTTTTTTGTCTTTTTCATGGTATGGCATCTTTTATCTCCATTCATCCATTTAATTATCCAGTCAACCAATATTTGGGAGCCTGTTATGTGCTAGTTCTGTGCTAAGCTCTGTGGACAGAGCAATGACTGTGGGTGGCGTATGAGCTCCAGCTTTTATGGAATTTAGTCTCCTTGAAAACCTGGCTTCTTTATCTGACACTGTTACAACCTCTTCACAGCCTGTGGAGTGAAGTGAAAGCAGGAGAAAAAACCCTGATATTTGATAACGGCTTTATTTACCTATTGCTGCGTTGCAAACCACCGTGAGCTTTGTGGCTTCAAAGAACCACCACCCCTTACTTTCTCACAATTCTACAATTTGGAAAGGCGCAGTGGGCCGTTCCTCTGCCTTCCCATGCAGACAGTGCGAGGGAGGGGGCAGACGTGGGGCCTTTAGCTGTGCATCTGGCTGGGGCTGGAATGGCCAAGACGGCTTCACCACCCCAGCTCCTTTATGCTTCTTTACAGGTTGGGTCCCAAAAGAGAAAGCAGAAGCTACAAGGCCTCCGAAAGCGGGGGGGTTCGGAAGTCCCGGAACATCACTTTCATGGCTCGCGGCCAGAGCAGGCCACAGGGCCAGCCCAGATGCCAGGGGACAGCAAAGAGACCACCTGGAATAGGAGGAAGTATGGGCGGTCATATTGGGACACACTCCCAACATAACAGTTCACACCCGCACACACCCACACGCTGACTTGCAAAATCCGCCCCGTCCCTCCCCGGAAATTGTCATTCTGCGTAGCGCCGGCTCTGAGGACACACGCTAGGCCCAGGTGTGGATGAGGCATTTTAGATGCTGCTCCGCTTCTCTGGAGACTTGTGAGCTAAAAGGACCAGTTCCATTCACAGCGGACAGTGCTGAGATGCGGTAGGGTAACCATGACACGAACTCGTGTCCGAGGCTGGCACCAGGGCAGGCACGAAGCAACCGCCATCCATAGCAGTCCCCAAAGCCAGCCTAGCACTGGCAGCCTCACTCTGGGGACCCACACCTCCAGCAGGGTCTGGTTCTTCTCCCCGAGAGCCTCCCGGACCACCGTTCTGGGCTCCCTGCGCTCAGGGGCAGGCTGTGACCTCTGAAGCTTCCTTTTCCATAAGACATGGCCTGTCTTTTGCAGGGGGACGGCTTCTCTCAGCCTGTGTCCTATCCATAGAAATTTGGGGAGCCCAGTGGCTCTTTTTTACATTTAAACTGTCTCTTCTTTAGTTTAGGCCGGTGGTGGTTTTATCAATATAATTGTCATTAAAATGTTGTGGGTTTTCTAGGACTCTTATTGGAGTTTACTCCTTGCCCACAACAACTGTGCCCACAAAGCCACATCTATAATTCTTCCAAAAACAAACTTCTGCCTGCTTTGGGCCTTGTCAAGGAAGCTGCTGTTGGACTCCTCTGAAGATTCTTCTTAGAAGCCCTTCTGACTAGCTGAGAGGGTCTATGAGACAACATCTTAAAATGTTGACAGGCCTTAACATAAGAGTCTTGATTGGATCATTACCTGGAGGCCACATTTAACAGGCCCCCTGAGGCCATTTCTTACTTTGAGGCTATTGCTGACTCAAGAGAATCTCCTAGGCCCTGTCTATTTCCTCTACATTCTGCTTGAAAACTGAATAGTTCCTTTTTTAACACATCTCTCTCTTGTAACACCATCACACATCACTAAAAGCCAAATGATACTTTGAACACTCAGCTTGAAAATCCCTGTTGCCAGACTTACAAGTTCATTAGGTACATTTTTCATCTTCTGTTTTACTGCACACAAGGACTACCAAATATTTTGCCACCATATAGCACCGTTTCTCCAGCCTCTAATACAATTTACTCACCACTCTCAGAGCCTCCACTAAGATCCTCCTTCCCAGACTAAGGAGATGATATCAACTAAATGCAAATGCAGGATCCTAGGTTGGTTTCTGAAATGGAAAAAGAACATCACCAGAAAAGCTGGTGAAGTTCACTTAAGGTCTGTAGTTTATGTTAATTTCCTGCTTTGGGTAATTTATTATTAGGGCAGCTGGGTGAACTCTGGTACACGAACTCTATCGTTTCTGCAACTTTTCTGTAAGTCTAAAATTGTCTCAAAATAAAAATGTTAAAGACGAAGTTAATTTAAAAAAAAAAAAAAGAGAGAGAGAGAGTTCCTTCATCCTTCATCACCTCCGCAATCTCTACCCAATGCCTTGTCCCAAAGCTGATGCCTCGTGTTTTCGATTTTTTGTGTTTAGATTTTTGTTTAGATTTTTGTTGTGCCAGCACCCAACTTTCAGACATCAATTTCTGTTATTTATTGTGCATAACACACTACCCCAAAATGTAGCAGCTTAAAAGAGCATCAACCATTTTCTTGCTCACCATTCTGCCATCTGGACAGAACATGACAGTGACAGCTTGTCTTTCCTTCATGGAGTGTCGGCTGGGGCAGCTTGACTTGGGCTAGAGGACCCAAGATGACTTGCACCACGTGGCTGGTGGTTCAGCTGGAGTGCTGCAATGGCGAGGGGCTGGACCGATCTCCCTCCTGAGGGTCTCACCCTCTAGAGGCATCTGTCAGGCCTTTCTCTTCCGCAAGGCGGTCAGCCTTCTTTACATGAGGATCGTCTTCCAAGAAGGCAAAAACTGAAATTGCCAGGCAGACACCAGACTGTAACAGCATCACCATTAGCCTGTAAGAGACTGTCACCATTACAGGAAGAAGAAGAGACTCTACCTCTGAGTTGTAAGCACGTACAGAAGTGGAGAAATCACTGGTGGTCACCTCCCACCACGACCCCAGCACACTCCCCTAGAAAGGACTCCTCCAAACACATGATCCTCCGTGCTCAATTCTTTCTAGAACCTCTACCTGTTAGGAATCGTTATCAGCTGACTATTTGATCAGCAATGGAGTGCTTTCTGTTTGTTATCGATCTTGCTCCTTAACCCTACAGTGTCTTCATTTGCTCTCTCATGTAGTTTACATGCATAATTCTCCAGTAGGATTAATATGTGCCGCAAAAATATTCATCAAAATTTAGTGATAAAACAGAAGTGATAACACATATACAGGTATTTGTGTACATCCATAGAAAATATCTGATGGAATAAACAAGAGAGAAAATAATACGGGTTATCTCTAATGACAGGATGGGGAGGGAGGAGAATTCCTCTTTCCATTTCTTTCTGTATGGGTTGACAGTTCTTTACAATGATCATTTAGTGTTTTCATAAGGTAAAAAAGTGATCTCATCCAACAGAATGAAGTCTAACAATACAACAAATGCCTATTGTCAGAAGAATATCAAATAAACCAGGGAGACGGCTCAATTCTGATTTCCATTTTTAAATAAATAAGCACACTAAGAAAGTTCTAGAATTTATGCCTAAACGCCTATTTGGTATCTGCTGCACCACAGAAATACATGAGAATATCTGTCATGAGTGATGTCTAGTGTGGAAGACGTGTTACATCTTACCCCAAATACCGTCTCTCCCTAGATCAACTGCCTCCACTGACTCTTTGTGCTACTTAACAACTTTTCCTGCTCAAAGAAAATATCAGAAACAATCATCTGGTATCACAGTACAACTATTATTTAAGGCAGTGGCAAACCACTTTATAATCCCAGAGTATGAGAGCTAGAAGACGCCTCAAAGTCTCTTGGTCCACCAATCCCACTTTACAAGGGTTTTTTAGGCCCAGATTACATAGCTACTCAATGAGGGACGCGGGATGGCAGCCTGGGAAAATTCCTGCTACTCCATCCGTGATTAAGGATGGGAAGAAAACTTCACTTTTATCAACACCTAAAGAAGTTGATTAGAGAGAAATTTGGTTTAGAGATACTTTTAATAGTATTTTGAAGCCTTGGGCAGGGGTGAATGAAGAGAAGGGAAGGCTGCCTAAGGAGGGACGATAAGTAGAGTGGAGGATAGGGGAAGACAGGGATGAGTGAACAATACGATTTCTGAGGCTCACTCGCTTGCCCTTAAGTGGGGCAATTAATTAGATCAGGGGATGAGGGCTTTAAAGATCAAACATGAAAACGTGAGTTGTTCCATGTTGCTAATTTGCTTCTCCTCCTCAGTGCTAAGATCACTGGGAGAGTACCTCCCAAGAGACGATGTAAAAGAGGCAGCCGTTACATATGGACTGAAAAAAAGGAAGGGGACGCCAAGCGGCGGGAATAGAGCGAACAGCGCCACCTGCTGAAGGGCCGGAGTCGGTGTAAATGGCGCACCGCGCAGTCGTGGGCGGGGTGGGGGGGGGGGGGGGGGGTGTCTTCCGCAGGGCCCAGAACCAGATGATGGATCTATTTGCCGTCTGAACAGGTCATTGTAGAGAGAAAGTTTAATTCTGGATCTCACCAGGCCACTTTGCGCCAGAGAAAGGTCAGCTGGTTCCTGGCAGGAAAGTAAGAGAGTACTGCGTCTCTGCTTGCCTCTCTTCCACGAATATTTATGCCAGTTAGTTCTGAACTTTCCCCCAAGACCGAAACCTCAAAATAATAAAATATACTGTGCTGAGACCAGATAAAAGGGACATGAGAAGAAGGAGCAATACGAAGACGTTCAAGTAACACGTTCACGTGGTCAGGAATTCCTAGTGGCCCACTAAATACCCTTGCCCAGATAAGTGCCTTTTTTTCTTTTACACTTCCCATTTTTTCCTCTTAAAAAAAAAGTTTTTTTAAGTGATCTCTGCACCCAATACTGTAATCCACAACCAAGAGATCAAGAGTGGCACCCCTTCCTCTTGTACAAACACACGTACATGGAGAAGGCTGGGAAAGATGCTGATCCTTTGTGGACCGCCTGTTTTCCCACACTACGATGCACTGAATGTCTGTGTCCTCCCCAAAACCTTGGGTTGAAACTAACCCAAGGTCATGGTATTAGCAGGTAGGCCTTTGGGAGGTGACTGGGTCCGAAGGAGGGGAGCCCTCACCAATGGGATCAGTGCCCTTAGGAAAGAGGCCTGCCAGAGCGCCCTCCCCTTCCGCCACCCAGGTGAGATTCCCGGTGGAAGACAGCCCCCAATGAATCAGGAAGCACGCCCACACCAGACTGAACCTGACCCTGCAGGCAGCCTCATCGCTGACGTTCGTTCAGCTTCCCAATCTGTGAGAAGTAAACTTCCACTGCTGAGAAGCCACCCAGGACGCGGTATTCAGTTACCACAGCCCAAATGGACCGAGTCACCCTCTTCCTCCCATCCTTCCCCCCTCCTTGCCCTGCCCTCTTTCTTGCCATTCTCCTCCCTCCTATTCCCATTTTCCTTGTACATTTCAAGGTACCTGTACATTTCAACGTTCCCCTGATTAATACACTGGCACGGCCAGGAGACAGGTGGGAAGGTGACGTCTGCCGTGCTGCCAGGGCCCATGGCTCCAAGGGCCGTAACTCCCACCGCACATGATACTACTGCCTCATGCCTTTGGATTTTCAGCCACAGGAATACAGACAGTACCCTTAATTTCATTTTTTCCACCTAACCTAGCAGCCCAATGGCGGGGGGCACTAATTTCCCTGGTTCCACTTCGTGACAAAATATAGCAGTTCTAGATCCTATGCTTCACAGCCTTCTTGTTAACATGTTTTAGGATTAAGAAGTTCGAAAGGTACTCTCATTGTGATTTAGATTTTTCTATCTTGTAGCAACTTCAGAAAGAATACCATAGAAACACCTAATGTTGTCAGACCTAACCTAGAAGGGAAATTTTATCTTTTCTAAAAACAACAGATAAACAGTTTTCTTTGGTAGATTTTTGCTAATTAATTGTACTTAAATATGTTGCATTTTTTAGAAGATGTACAGGTTTTACATTTCAGGAAACTCTAGAGGAAAAGGGAGTTCATAAGAAAAAGGTCTAAGAAGAAAACAAACAAAACAGATCCTTATTTACTTAGCTCTGAGACTGAAGTCTTATGTGAAAGTTCTTTCCTGGATGTAGTACTTTTGCCCTGGCTGTCTCCCAGAGCGAGGTCCCGGGCCCCTGGCTGCTAGAGCTCATGGGACCACCCCCTTCCTAGGCCACCTGTTGACGTAAGTAGAAGAGAGGCCTTAATTAAGATGTACCTTATGACTAATGCGTTCTTGTGGACTTGCTGTTAAACATTTTATTCTTTTCTTATTAGGTCTTTATAAAGATTTTTAAATAACTTGTAACTGCAAAATAAGACTGTCTGCATTTCAAATCCTGTTCATTTTACAAAGTGGAGGCATTTGTCCTATTAACTGGGCAGCCTTTCCTTATGAGTTGAATCTGGCACATTAAATCTTGTTTTTAAAGTAGAATTCTCCTGCCTGAGGATGGCCATCATTCTATTTTCAAAATGTACCGTCCCTTTTAATAATATCCAGAAATTAGCCAACCAGAAAATTTTGCCCTAAGAATAGGCTATGTTACCTTGGTGGCTTACTTGACTTGGGTTTGCTGTGAGATGCTAGGTCAAGCCATCCTGACCTTCAGTTCTCCCAAAATGCACAAAATATTTTTAATAACCTTCTCCACTAGACATCTGTTTATTTTGCAATGAACAATTAAAGGCATTTCTGCTTCAGGGCACAGAGCGCAAACCAAGTACAGTGCTGCTTTTGTCCCATCTCAGTTGATGTAGACTAAGGACGCCCTTTAAAAGAAAGAAAGTTATGAATAAAAATAGGGCGTCACAAAGCAAATCATAGAAACGGATGAAGAGTCTCATCGAACTCTGGTGCGTACCACTCGTCAGCCACCAGCTGTTTGAACCCAATGACCATGGGATTTTCCTAAAGTTAGAAAACTCCTTTGACTCACATATGGGGACCTTCAGAGGGGACTTCTCCTGAATCCTTGGGAGGCAGAGCCATGTCCTCAGTGACGTGGGTTCGATGAACCGGCCACACAGCTTAAGAGATAGCAATTCCGGTGCTGGGTATCAACCTCAGAGTAGGAGCTTCAAACTAGAGAACGGAGGCCCGCAGCCAGTTTTTAGCGGGTAATTCCAGACTTTTATCTTCCATGTACGCTCCGCCTACAGCTGAACTACCTGAGAACCAGTGTAGTTAGGTGGCCCCCCCCCCCCCCCCCCCCCCCCGTGGTTCCTAGTCCCTACCTCCCCTTCATAGAGGCCCTTTCTCCACTTTAAAACAGAAAGGGATACCTGTCTCCATGTGAATGCTAAACGATGTATTGCCCCAAAGGCAAAAACCTGAAAGGAGCTAGAGATAACCTGAAACAATGATATTAATGTTGAGAAGCTGAATGAGTTTACCAACTAACAAACACAAACACTTTTGAATGTTAGCCTAACATTACCTGTTTCCTAGTGAACTGACAGAAGACCCGTGCAAAGTGTTCACTGATAAATCGTTAAAAATAAGACCACTAAGCGATGTGTGGCATATAATTTGGAAAGCTTTCAAATAAATGAGCAACGTCACCTACACAATTTATTCCAATGGCCATCTACTTATTTATGTGAACAATATTCCTCAGTGTTTACAATATGAAAAGCAAAACCTGGGGATAAACTGATGCTGACCCTGTCTCCTTCTAGAAATAAGTAAAATTCATTCATGATCTACAAATGAATTTCTTAGTGGGGGATGGGCCAGATGGGTGAGTGGCATTAAGGAGGACACTTGTGACGAGCAGTGGGTGTCATATGTAAGTGATGAATCACTGGGCGCTACTCCTGAAACCAATATACTCCGGAAATCAATATAACTAACTAGAAGTTAAATAAACAGTTGAAACTAAATAAATAAATACATACATACATACATAAATAAACAAATGCAAATAAGAGCATTGCACAAATAGGCATATTTAGAATCTTCTCAGGAGATGAAATGGTAAACTTTGGCCTCAGAAAAATAAATACATCAATTAATTAATTAGTTAGTTGGTTAATTAATTATCAGAAGAAGGAAAAAATCAATTTTTAAAGCTCTGTTAACTTATGTTTAATAATTATTAACCTTTAAAAGCACTTTATTGTAGGGAGGGGGACAAAACATAAGAGACTCTTCAATATGGAGAACAGAGGGTTACTAGAGGGATTGTGGGAGGGAGGATGGGCTAAATGGGTAAGAGGCATTAAGGAATCTATTCCTGAAATCATTGTTGCACTCTATGCTAACTAATTTGGATGTAAATTAAAAAAATAAAATAAAATAAAATAAAATAAAATAAAAGCACTTCATTGGTCAATTATGAACTAAAAATAATGATGATTCAGAAAAAACCTTAACCATTAGGAGTATTATGGTCAAGGAAAGTTAATGTAATTTAATTTAAAATTTATATATACATTGTGTCGTAGGGAAATATGGTAAGTGACCAATAAAAAACATTCACATATAATGTGTAATACATTCAGATAAAAATCTGTAGATTTTTAGCAGTAGAAAGAAAATTCAAGCGCAGAAAGAAAAAGAAGTGATGTAAAATTTCCCACTGTAAGAGACCTTGTTCATACTGTTAACATTTGATGGATAATAGTGAGTATCAAATCACTCAACTGGAGTATTTACACTCAATTGGATACACTGAAGAATTCTACTTTTAAATGTTAATGTTTACATTACAAGGAAATTAATTCCTTCGCAACTACTGAAAGTTATGTCGTCTCCTTCTGTTTAGAAAAATCTATTTAAATATATGAATAGTTTCAAAATTAAATCCGATTTTCTAAGTGCCCACAATATAAAGTTAGTGACGACAAAAAACAGGAATAAGAGCAATAATGATATTACCTACCACCAGTTTTTATTACTAACATTTGTTGACAACATTCAGAAATGTCTAACGTTGAAGTCCCGGTAAAAAGTTTAATTCCAATTCTAAATGTATAAGGAGGCAAAGTTTTTCCAAGTTGCGGGGTAAGCTAGCAAGTAAGTTTAAAGACCCCCATCCTACAGGAACGTTCGTATATGTCATACAAACACATACAGAGGGATGTGCGCACAAGTATCTGAAAGAGCAAAAAGTCAGAACCTAAACGTCCATCAATATGTTCAAGTAAAATGTGATATTTTCATGCAACAGAGTGTTACATACCAGGTTAGAAGGACTAGATTAATTTATCAACATGGGAATATCTCAAAATTTACCAGACTGTAGTTAAATGTCATCCTCAGACTTACAGTGGGTTCATCTTTCTCTCATTTCCTATCCTTCTCACAACAGAGAAACCAGTCCAGGAGGCAGGAGATCCACAGGCTGTGTGACATCATCCAAACCTTGACCCTGGAGCAGAGAACTTTGAATGGGTGTGTAACATGATCATATCTCAGTTACCATCCTGAAGGCTCCACAGTTGTCTGAGGCATTTTAATGACCACCCCCTGCAGGGAGTGGGGGAGGGGTATGAAAAGGGCCAAAGAACCAATCAGAAGGAAAATAATTTATTTCCCCATCGTCTTTCTGAAATCTCTACTTGCCTGGAAAGAAGTAAGCTATTTAGGGTGGATACAGGAAATAACGATCTTGCATATATCAAATGCCGAGAAAAGCAGAAAGTGACTCCTGGCAAGAAATTAATTTCTGTGATAATAAAATCACAGTTCACGAGTTTGCTTCTGTAAGAATGCAAAATCCATAATGCCCACCAATGACAATTAAGTTCCTTGCCTATTTGCATGAATGTCGTTCCTCTTTCTGCTTAGAAAAATCTACTTAATGCAACTACGTGGATGGAACTGGAGGGTAATGTGCTAAGCGAAATTAGTCAGAGAAAGACAAAAATCATATGACTTCACTGCTATGAGGACTTTAAGAGACAAAACAGATGAACATAAGGGAAGGGAAACAAAAATAATATAAAAACAGGGAGGAGGACAAAACAGAAGAGACTCATAAATATGGAGAACAAACTGAGGGTTACTGGAGGGGTTGGGGGAGGGGGATGGGCTAAATGGGTAAGGGGCACTAAGGAATCTACTCCTGAAATCATTGTTGCACGATAAGCTAATTTGGATGTAAATTTTAAAAAATAAAAAATAAAATTTAAAATAAAATAAAAACTGATAAAAAAAAAGAAAAATCTCCTTAAATATTTGAATATTTTCAAAATTAAATCCTGTTTTCCAACTGACCACAATATAAAATTAATGACACCAAAAAATGGAGATAAGAGCAATAATGATATTATCTACCACCACTTATCATTATTAACATTTGTCGGTAACATTTAGCAATCTATAAGGTCATTAAAGGACATCTACATGGTCTGATGAAGACCTCCGGCATCTTCACACTTTGTCTCTTAGGTCTCTGCATATGTGTTTTTATAGGGACAGCCTGGGGTGAGTACTATAATACAAATAATAATGAGTATTTACTGATTACATACTACTGTTAAGTGATCTACACAAATATATCTCCTGTATTTCTTACCACTTGACCCTACCTATCCTGCCTCTTTACCACAAGTACTGAAGTCACCCCTCTCTCATAACAGCTGAGGCCTTATTACCATTTCTACAGTCTTCCACTTTCAGGAATTTTCTCGCTAAGGTCCCCAGTATTCTGCAAGTCCTCTCCCAGCAGATCCTCCTATCATTTTACCAGACATGCCCACACAGGTCCAAACCTCCAGAGTGAAGCAGCCTTCATACAGGTACCCCTACCAAAGCAGAGAGAGGGGAGAAAACAATGTTATTGGATTGACTATATACATTAACCCTGATAATGTATATTGAAAGGAAGATGTAGGGCTGTGGTCCTGGACATAAGATTAAACTGGATTGCCACTGCTGGTAAATATTTCCAGCATTTTGCTGTGCTTAATTATTTCCTATCATTCCATAATTCTCTTCGGATCACAGACTGAAGAATTTCTTGAGTCAGATACTCTGGGTGTCAGTTTACAGCAAACACTCAACCTGAGTCACCTTTTGCTTCCCTATACCCCATTCATCGCTGCCTTACCCTAAAAAGGGAGGTACTCAACTATGTATACTCAGACCATAAATTCCTTGCAAGGCTATTACTTGGCAAGTTACTCAATCTCTCTGTATGCCAGTGTCATCCACCGTATAGTGGGGACAATAATAGTACTGATTCATACGGCTGTTATAAGGATTAAGGGAAGAGAAATATATCTCTCCGAACAAGTCTGACACGTGGTAAACACTAAATGAGCATTCACTGTTAGCTGTTGTTATTACCGAGTGAGGAGATACAGCCTGTTCTTCTGTATTTTCCTTCTGCCATCTCAGACACCTTGCACGCTGTCCGCCATCTGGAAGCTTCCAGTAAATGCCGAATGAATGTCGAACAATTATCAACAAGTGCAAGATGGGAGATGATACGGGAATAAGGATTCCCCCAGTCCTTCAGGATGTCCCAATAAATAGTACGTTTACAAGGATTTTAGGTCTTTTATTCATAGATCTTCTGTCATACCAATGTTTCAGTTAACAGTTTAAAAAAGCAGCATTGGCCACTGAGTCACTCTAGAGTCTGGACTTGGTAATCAAATGGTCCAATCACACTGACCTGTCACATGCTTCTCTTAAGTCACATGTCCAACATTGTGACATAGCAAGAATGCTCACAAACTCCTTTTTCCACCCATTCAAAGTTCTCTGTGGCAGCAAGACTCAGGAGATGCCACCTCCCCCACGGACTAGATGGCTTCCTGGATAACGTCTCCTACAAACTAGAAGGATGCTAATCTCAGCCCAACTGGGCAAGCAACAAACCCCCCAGGGGCTTCCCGAGAACCTGCCCGATGCACAGCCCTCAGAAGGTACAGTAACATTCAGAGTCAAAACCTCATCCACACTCTCTAGTTTAAATCCTGACAACTCCTAACTACGTCGCGGTCGTCACTTCGGTGATGCTACTCCCACTCTGCACTGAACTTTCTTGAAGGCTAGAAAACAAACAAACAAAAAAAACCCATCTTGTGTAAACCTCCATACTTCTCACAATGCCCTGCACAGTTTTTTACATACCAGACAGACACTCGGTTAAGTATTTATAAAGTCAACCACTGAAAGGCTACGCACTTTTACAAATATACACATAACCATACGAATATAACTCATCGGCTGGGTATAATATAACCCTTAGGTAATAATATTCATACATCACATTACGTTATCATGTCATGTTATACAAACCTTTTCTGTCAATACTTTGGTGTGGGATATTATCTGGAAAGACCTTAATCGCCATTTCTATCTTTTGTTTCCCAAAGGGAACATCAACAGAGGAAGTGCCAGTCTTAGTGAATATCCTGTGCCCCCAGGGTGGGGAGGTGGGGGGTAGGCCCACGAGACCGTTTTAATTACAAACCAAACACAGTAATATACCTTTTCTCAGCTGCGGCACAAATAACCAGAATTCCCGGAACGTGGACACCTAATTCTATCCAAGAGGCTAACTTTTCTCTTTCAAACAAGCTCTGGTGGAATTATTTTTCTCTAATGCTGCTCTTTTGATGTTGTCTAAGATGGAAGTGGCCAAGTCACAACTGGGGTTTAGCTTCGCAAATCCTACGTATTAACTCTGGAATAATGTAACGCTTTGACAAAACTCTAGTGTGGGAGGGGGAAACAACACTGTTCTTATCCTAGAATAAGTCATGGGCTTTTATTTTCAAGGGAGCCCCAGGCAAGTCAAGCCAGGCCTTCTGGCCAGCGGGGCCAGAGTCAAAGCTGGGCGCTGGCCCTGACCCGCAGGACAGTATGGACAGGTGGAGTAGGAGCGGGGGCGGGGCAAGCCCCCCCCCCCCACCCAGGAAGAGACGCAAGCTGGATGAGGGAAAGGCTTTACCCTCAACGATCAGCAGCTCTTCAAAGCCAGCTCTACCGATTAGCACAAGTTCACAGAGGTAGAAGACTGCGGCAAAGGGAAAAGGAAAAGGGAACACCTGAGATGGCTTCTGTTAAGTGAGCAGAGAAGGGTCCCGTGGTTCCTTTCTGCTCCCCACTCAAGTACGGTTTATCCGGCACCTACTCTAGTGTCCTGTGTTTTACCGTGCTGTGTGGGGGGAGAAGCGGGGACTGTGGCCTTCTAACCACATGCTCTTTGAAATAAGCTTCTCCAAGGCATGAAATAAACAATAAAAAGAATTGGTCCATGCAGGACGTAGGTCACTTAGCCTTGAGATTATTTACAGTGAAATCTGAAGCAAACTTAGTCAAGGGGACTAGGACCCAAACAATCAAGCAGTAAATTAATTCAAAACACTGACATACCAGAAAATATATTTGAGGTATTATAACTAAACAATAAAAAGCACTAAAGCTACCAGTCTAGTTTTGGGGAATCGTTTCCTCTTTCTGGAAATTCAGCTAAATATAAATTGTTAGCAAACCTTGCGGAAAACATGTTCGGTGGAACTATGCAGAACTACACGGAAAGGCTATGAGTTGGGGAGAGTGACACAATCAAGGTGTCATGAATTTTTTTCATGAGTATTTTGGCAAATGTCTTCAATTAGCTTGGATGGCCACAACAAAGTACCTTAGGCCGGACGGCTTACACAACAGAAATTTATTTTCTTATAGCTCTGAAGGCTGTGAAATCCAGTATCAAGGTGGTGGCCAACTGAATTCCCGGAGAGGGTGCCCTTCCTGGCCCGGAGATGGCCACCTTCTCTCTGTGACCTCACAGGGCACGGAGGGTGGGAGGGAGAGAGAGCATGACACCAAGTACACGCTGGTGGCCCTTTCTATAAGGACACTAATCCCATCAGAAGGGCTCAATCTCCATGGCTTCATCTAACCCCAATTACCTCCGAAAGGCCCTCTCTCCAACTACCATCATATTGGGGGTTAGGGCTTCAACATATGAATTCTAGAGAGACATGAACATTCAGTCCATGACAGCAAATGAAATATATTATTCCAGCTCTAGGTAAAATGGAGTAAGTTCATTCTACCCTTTCTCACTGAATGCTGCTATAAAACCTGATGGAACACACGGAACGCCATTTGAGGAGTCCATAAATAGAAGCAGGGGAACTGGGAAAGAAGACCAGAATTCAAAGCACCACTGAATCAGCAGTGAGTGTTTTCCGTTTTGTTTTTCCCCTGCTAGAATCCCCTGGTCTAGATGTAAAGCAGCCTAAAACTCAGAATGGGCACCGGGCCCTGCAGAAGCCCTTCAGTTCTGTTCTGGCTCAAGGATCAGGAAAGCATTTCCTAACGCTCAGAGAGTCTCAGGGAAGTCTGCCATCTTTTGTTCTTTCCTCTGTTCCCTAGTGCCCCGGCCCCAGGAAGCCCTGCCACCCCAGCAGCAGCAATGCCTACAATGGCAGTGGGGGCCCGCAGGCACCAACATCTCTGAGGGAGGGAAACCTTCTTCTACAGAGAAGCTGTGGTCCCAGGAGGAGGTACAAATCATAGTCGGTGCTTCCTCTCTGTCCCTCCATTGCTGGGCCCCAGACACGGGCCTATCCCAGGAAGTAGCCTGTGCAACAGCAAAGCTAAAGCACTAGCTTTCTGGATATAGGACTCAAAGAGGAAGTCCAGGGAGCCGGCAAGTACCAGAGATTATGGAGAAGGAGAAACTCAGGAAAGGTAACAGGTAAAGCTGATTAGAGACTCTTAGGCTCCCCCTCAGGCTACACAAGGACAGAACAGACCCAGACAGCACAGCGAAGACTCGGAGACTGAACTGAAGGACAGACCACCACACGTGTCCCAGATTGTGGCACACACAGAAGACAGATCCGAATAGCACTGCAAATGCTTTGAAAACAGAATTGACATGGAAACTACAAAATAGTGGTTAGAATTTGTAGCCTGAACCCAACCACCTCTATTGCCTGCTAGAACAAAAATATTAATATCCTGCACAGGATTTAAACAAAACCTAGAGACTTATGATATTCTAATGTTTTTTTTCAATTTTTTTTAATGTTTATTTATTTTTGAGAGAGAGAGAGAGAGAGAGAGAGTGAGCAGGGTAGGGACAGGGGGAGAAGGAGACACAGAATCCACAGTAGGCTCCAGGCTCCCAGCTGTCAGCACAGAGCCCAACACAGGGATCGAAGCCATGAACTGTGAGATCATGACCTGAGCCAAAGTCAGATGCTTAACCAACTGAGCCATCCAGGCACCCCCAAGAGTCTTATAATATTCTTGGGGCGCCTGGGTGGTTCAGTCAGTTAAGTGTCCGGCTTCAGCTCAGGTCATTGATCTTGCAGTTCATGGGTTTAAGCCCCATGTCAGGCCCTGTGCTGACAGCTCAGCGCCTGGATCCTGCTTCAGATTCTGTGTCTCCCTCTCTCTGTCCCTGCTCATGCTCTGTCTCTCTCTCTAAAAAAAAAAAAAAAAAAAAAAAAAAATTAAAAGAAAAATTTTTAAATAAAAAAGAAAAATTTTTAAATTTTTAAATTTTTAAATGTCTGCAATACAATTCAAAATTATTCAGCATACACAGAACCAGGAAAATCTCAACTCACATGTGAAAAGACAGTAACAGCGGACAATGCAGACATGATGTAGATGTTGGGATTAGATAACCAAGGCTGTAAAGCAGTTATTATAAAAGTGTACCAAGGAGTAAGGGGAGGGGCACTAGGTGGTTCAGTTGGTGGAGTCTCTGACTCTTTATTTCAGCTCAGGTCATGATCTCACAGTTTGTGAGATCGAGCCCCATATTGGGCTCTGCACAGATAGCACACAACCTACTTGGGATTCTCTTACCCTCTCTCTCTGCTCCTCCCCCCCAAAAAAAATAAATAAATAAACATTTTTTAAAAAGGAGAGGAAATACCCTTGAATACAAACACTGAAGATATAAACAACAAAATTGAATTTTATAACTGAAAAATACAAATAACCAAAATAAACTCCGTAGATGGACTCAATCACAGAACAGAGATGACACAGGAAAGCATCAGAGAATTTGAAGATAACTCAACAGAAATTATTCAATTTGAACGATGAAGAGAAAAATAATGGGAAAAAAATGAACAGTGCATCAGGGACCAATGTAACAAAACTGAAAGATCTAATATTCACGTTACTGGAGATCTAGAAGAAGAATAGAAAGAATACAATGCAGTTAAGACATATTGGAAAAGATAATTAAAAATTTTCTGAATTTTGTAAAAAACAGAAACACACAGAGTCAAGAAGCTCAGTGAACTCTAAACATGATAAACCCAAAGAAATGCATGCACAAACATAGTATAATCAAACTGCTGATAATTGAAGACAAACAAAAAGAATCATGGAAGCAGGCAGAAAAAAAAAAAAAAAGAGGCATTATTTGCAAGGCAACAACTCAATGATTGTACATTTCTCATCAGAAACTATGGAGGGTAGCATAAAATGGAACAGCTTAGAGTGCTGGAAAATAAAAACCAACCCTTCAACCCAGAGTTCAAAATCCAGGAAAAATATTCTTCATAAATGAAGTTGAAACAAACACATTCTCAGGGAAGGAAAACAAAGAGAATTCATTGCCACCAGACCTGTTCTAAAGAACGGCTAACGGAAGTTCTTAGAAGGGAAATTATACCATGACAAAACCTGGAACATTGGGAATAGACGAAGAACAACAGAAATCGTAAATATCTAGGTAAATATAATAGGCTATTCTTCTCTTGAGTTCCTTAAAATACAGTTCATGTTTGAAAGCAAAAGTGTCTTATTGAACTTTCAACCTATGTAAATGCAATACATAAGACAATTGTAAAATAGAGCGTAAAGAGATCTAAGTGAAATAATGATAAGACTTCCACATTCCACTTGAAATGAATGGTAACATATATTGATTCCACATAGATTGTGGAAAATCAAACATTTATATTTTAATCCCAAGAGCAACCATTAGGGCTTTTTTTTTTACAAAGATATATAGTGAAAAACACAATAGATAAAACAGAATACTAACAAAAATTCTATGTCCCAAAATAAGGCAGGAAAGAGAAAACAGAGAAATGAGGGGGGAAATTCAAAAAAGGAAACCAACAAAAAACAAATATATCAAAGAGCCAAATATATCAAGAATTACATTAACTGGAAATGGTCTTAAATATGACAATTAAAACACACAAAGTGGCAGAATGGATACAGAGAACATCTGAATTCAAATAAAATAAAAGGTTAAAATAAAAGGTTAAAAATAAAAGGATGGAAGAATATACGCTATATGAGCACGAATCAAAACAAAGTGGAGCAGCTATATTAACATCAAAGCAGACTAAAGAGCAAAAATAAACAAAAATTATCAAAAGTTGGAGCATTACCAAATGCATGAATCAAAAACTAAAAGAACCGAAAGGAGAAACAGACACAACTACAATTACATTTGGAGATTTCAATGCTCCTCTCTCAGCAATGGACAGAACTAGTAAACAAAGTTGGCAAGGATATAGAAGAACCGAACAACACCACCAACCCAACTAGATTCAACAGATATTTACAGATTACTCCACCCAACAATAGCATATCATTTCAAATGTATGTGGAATGTTCGCCAAGACTGACAATATCCTGGATCATAACACCAGCCCAAAAAATGTGAAAGAATTGTAATCACACCAATTATGCTCTCCAATCATAATGGATTTAAATTAGGATTAAATAACAGGAAAAATAAAAAGAAAATCTAACGTATACACGACACCCTTGTAAATAGCTTATGGTCAAAGAGAAGTCGAAAGAGAAAGGTAAAAATATTTTGAACTGAATAAAAATGAAAACACAACATGTCAAAATTTGTAGGATTCAGCTAAAGCAGTGCAAGAGGGAAATTTACAGCATTAAATGCTTAGATTTAAAAAAGAAGGAAGGTGTCAAATTACTGATCTTAAAAACACAAACAAACAAAAACAAAAGCAAAAAAAAGAGCAAAATAAACCTAAGGCGAGCAGAAGGAAGGAAATAAAAAAGCTAGGGGCAGAAATAAATGAAATTGAAAACAAAAAAATTAATAGAGAAAAGTAATGAAAAACTGATCCCTTAAGATAAGTGAAATTTATAAATCTGAACAAAGAACAAATACAAATGATCAATATCAGGAATCAAAAAGAGGATATCACTACAGAACCTGATATAACAAGGGAATGCAAAAAGCAACTCTAAACACATAAATATGACCTAGGTAGAATTAACAAGTTCTTGAGAGCAAACTACTAAAATTCATCAGAGAGAAAATAGACAACCTAAAGAATCCTGTAACTATAAATTTTTTAAAAACCTTCCAAAATAATTTTCCAGACCTAGACAGTTACACTGTAGAATTCTACTAAACATATAAAGATGAACTACCACTTTAACACAAACTATTCCAAAAACAGAAGAGGGAACACTTCCCAAGTCATGTTTATAAAGCTGACATTACCCAGATATGAAAGGCAAACAAAGGTGATAAAAAAAACAAAACAACAAACAAAACAAAAACAAACAAAAACTACAGGTTAATATCTCTTATAGACATTGATATAAAAAATCAGGGAAAACCTTAGCAAATTGAACACCTAAGTATTTTTTTAATTATACACTACCACAACCAAGCAGAGCTTATCCTGAAAAGTCAAGGCTGCTTCAGTATTTTAAAAAAATCAACGTAATCTACTTTATTAGTAGACTAAAGAAGAAAAGCTACATAATCATGTCAGCTGATAAAGAAATAGCACTTGAAAAAATTCAATATCCATTCAAGATAAAAAAAAAAAAAGTCAGCTAACTAAGAAAGAAGGGGGCTCCCTCAACCTCATTAAAGTTCATGTACAAAAAGCTAACAACTAATATCATACTTAGCGATGAAAAACTGACCGCTTTCCCCTTCAGATCAGGAACAAGACAAAGATGTCCCCTCTCACCATCGCTATTTAATGCTCTACTAGAACTCCTAGCCAGTATAATAAGGCCAGAATAAGAGATAAAAGGCATAAACATTGAAAAGGGAGAAACAAAAATGTCCCTATTTGCAGATGACATAATTGAAACCAAAAGAAGTGACCAAAGAAACCTCCCCTTGAACTGAGTAAAGTTAAGGTCACAGGACATAAGGTAAAACACAAAAATAATCTTATCTGCATACCAGCGGATGAACAACCAAAATTGATTTTTTTTTAAATCATTAGTATGGCTCCTAAATTATTTAAATACTTAAGAATAAATTTAACAAAACATAAACAGGATCTGTATGCTAAAAACCACAAAACACTAATAAAAGAAATTTTTAAAAAAGACCTAAATAAACAGGAAGACATATCATGTTCAGGGACGAAAAAACTCAGCTCCCTAAGCCCATGTACAGGTTTAACTCAATTCTATTAAATATCCCAGGAGGATTTTAGTAGATACAGGCAAGCTGATTCTAAAATTAACAAGGAAATTCAAAGGAACTAGAAAAGGCAAAATAAGTTTGAAAAAGAAGAATAATGTTGGAGAAATCACACTACCTGATTTTTTAAGTTATGCCATAAAGCTAGATTACCCAAGACAGGGTGGTGACAGTGGAGGGGCAGCCACATAGATCAGGGGGACAGAACAGACAACCCAGAAAGAGATCCTCACAAATATGGCCAAGTGATTTTTGACAAAGGTCCAAAGGATAGTCTTTCTAACAAAAGGTGTTAGACATCCATACACTTAAAAATGAACCTCAACCCCAAATTCACACTTTATACAATAATGAACTCAAAATGTATCATAGATTTAAATGTAAAATATAAAGCTTTCTGAAGAAATCTTTAGAGAAAGTCTTTATGACCTAGGTATGGCAAAGAGTTCTTACACATGATACCAAACACATGATCCATAAATGAAAAAAACTGATAACTTGGACTCGATCCAAATTTAAAACCTTACAAAAGACACTAGCAAGAACATAAAAAGATAAGACCAGAAGAAAACATTTGCAAATCACATACTGACAAAGGCCTTGGATCCAGAATACGTAAAGAATCCTCCAAGCTCAACAGTAAGAACACGACCAACCCAACTGTAAAATAAACCAAAGACCTGAACAGGTGTTTTGCCAAAGTAGACTAATGCATGGCAAATAAGTTCATGAAAAGATGTTAATATCATTAGCCATTAGAGGAAATGCCTATTAAAACCACAATTCGATACCTATTAGAATACTTAAAAAAAATACCGATACTGTCAAGTTCTGGTGAGAACACAGAAGAAACGGAATGCTCGCACATTCTCAAGGAAATGTAAAAGGGGACAGCCATTGTGGAAAAGAGTTGGGCAGCTCCTCATAAAGCTAAAAATACTTTTATCATGTGACCCAGCAATTCCACTCCTCAGTATCTATTCTAAGGGAACAAAAACTTCTGCTCACACAAACACCTACACACAAATGTTTATAAAAGCTCCGGTCATAATTACCAAAAACTAGAAACAACCTAAGTGTCCTTCAGTGACTGAATGAACAAACTGTACGACCACAGAATACTACTCAGCGATAAAAACAAATGAATTACCCACGTATGCAACATCTTGGGTGTATCTCAAAGGAATGCCGAATAAAAGAAGCCAGTCTCAAAAGGTTACACACTGCGTGACTTAATTGACGTCTCATTCTCACAAAGACAAAACTCCAGGGATGGAGAACAGATCTGTGGGTGCCAGGGGTTGAGGAAGTAATTAAAAACAGTCACACAAAGTAGTTTTGTAAGATAATGGAATTGTTACGTGTCTTGATTGCAGTGGTGGTTATATGAATCTATTGTATCAAAATTCTAAGACCTATACACACATGCACATACGCACAATTTTACCATACGCTAATTTAAAATAACACTCAAATATGATACAATGCTGTTGCAATATTTGAAAACAATTTTTATCAGAATAAGACCATGATTCAGAGGCAGCCATTAACTTCTAATTTCTTCTTAGTTCTTCTTATGTTGTGGAAATATAAAATAGAACATTATTGGAACCCTAGTCTTGGGGTGCCTGGGTGGCTCTGTTGGTTGAGCGGCTGACTCTTGATTTTGGCTCAGGTCATGATCCCGGGTTCGTGGGATCAAGCCCCATGTCGGGCTCTGTGCTAGGCATGGAGCCTGCCTAAGATTCTGTCTTTCTCCCTCTTCCCCTCTCCCCTGTTTGCTTGTGCTCTCTCTCCAAAATGTATACGTGTATGTGTGTGTGTGTGTGTGTGTGTATATATATATATATATATATATATATATATATATATATATATATAAAAGCAAGCCAGCCTAGTCTTGCTTAGAATGGAGTTAGATATTGCTTCCAATCAACATTTTGGACTCTCATAAATGTTCATAGTAATTCAAAAGATATTCTCTAATAATGTTTTTATAAAGCTTGGAGGTTGTGAGTCCAGCAGCACTAATTCACCATACTTTGTTTTTTGCTTTTACGAAGTTCTAACAATCTAAGTAACAGATTTTTTTTTTTTAATTTCAACAAATTTCGGGAAGGGCATCAGTATGAACACAGGCTCTGGAACCAGACAGACTGGTTCAAATCCTAATTCTGCCATCTACCAGCTATTGGACCTTGGAAAGTTAGTGTTACTGTTACTTTACCTCTCGGTGCCTTGGTTTCCTTGTCTGTAGATAATAATAGTACTTACCACATAGGGTAAATATGAGTGAGAATTGAGTGAGTTAATACATGCAAAGCACTTAGAATAGTGCCTGGCACATATTAAATACTATATTGAGTGTCGGTTAAAGAAAATGCCCGTTTGTCAGTTACTTTACCTTATACGTATGCCACAGAACAGCAGAATTGATGAAATATTCAAATATACTAGCATGACTCAAGTGAAATTTTACCAACTTATTAATTAATATAATAAAGATTTCATTGTAAGTTTCTGCGCTTGAGTCTCTCCCTCAAAACCGTGACAAACTTTGGCTCGGCTCTTGTGAGGATGATGAACGGGCTTCGTTAACAGCAAATTCAGTAGGTATCTGACTGGTGGCCGCCAGGACAAGGGACCTAGTCTGACTCTGAGTTGTGCTGATATGTCTGTAGTGTCCTCACCAGTCATACCACTCTGAAGGCATATTTGTTCCATTCTCAGTGGCACATTCAATCGGGTGACAGACATAGCCTATGCAGCCCCGCCGGCAAGAATGGGAACAGCAGATCGAAGTTCTAGGGGGGAAGGAATTCGGCTCTGTAAAAGGGCAAACACAGAAGAGCTCTTCAAACATGACCTGGGCTTCCCAACAGTTGGGAATCACATCACTGGGAATGTTCCAGTAAGTTTTATGACCAGGTGGTGGCACAATTTTGATAACAACCACCACAGTCATTTGCTAAATGCCTATTGTGTCTGTCCTAGGTCCTTTACATACAGTATCTTCAATCCTCCCCAAACTTATAATGTAGTCACTATTCACAAGTTATAGGCGAGAAACTAAGGCTCAGAGAGATTAAATTTCCTAAAACACATAGCTACGATGTGGCAAGGCTATGATCTGACCCAGGTCCCCTCAATTCCATAGCAGACATCCTTTCTACAATTCTACACTGCCTTGAGTTGAAGAGTCAATGACATTTAATATTCCTTTCAATCCTGAGAGAATGTGATTCCGGGAAATTCTATCCTTCTAAATCTGTATCTAGATCTTCCCTAACCGTTTCTATGACACTGGAACAGCAGGTGTCTTTATCAAGGGGAAAAATGCACGTCTTATCTTTCTTAATGTTGGTTTCTTACTTGAGTAAAGAGATGGGTTACAAGCTTAACCCACCACTCAGCATGTCAATAGTCAATGAAATTAACAATAAACTGTACTATGTAGAACAGGCATGGCATTTCTTACTCCTGAATTTACTTCCTAGAGAATGAGATTTTAAAATCTTCTTTAAAAAAAAAAAAAAAGAGGAAATATTTTTTCTGTCAATAAAAGTTCCAAATGAACAAATAAGTGGCGATAAATCTGTGTCCTCACCCCTCCACTCTTCCTCTTTAGCTCTCTATTCAAACATGATAAATCTGTCACAGTCATCTCTCACCAACTGGAGGTAGTAAAAGATACATTCCTGAAAAGTGTCCTGTTAGCTAAAACCTTCATTGGCAAGTTCCGGGTTTCACAGAAAATAGGGAACTTACAAGAGAATCCAACAATAATATTGATAATAAATTAAAAAAAAAAAAAAAACTCTTTTCCCTCTGTTGTTCATGAGCTCATATCCTGAAAGCCATGATCTGCTGTGGGAGATGGGGTTTATTTTATATTAACCACACTTCCCTTTTTAAAAAGTTCTTGGGGCGCCTGGGTGGCTCAGTCAGTGAAGCGTCCGACTTCGGCTCAGGTCATATCTCAAGGTTCATGACTTTGAACCCGGTGTCGGGCTCTGTGCTGACAGCTCAGAGCCGGAGCCTGCTTCCGATTCTGTGTCTCCCTGTCTCTGCCTCTCGTCGGCTTGCACTCTGTTTTTCTCTCTCAAATATAAAGATTAAAAGAAAAAAAAATTTTTTTAAGTTCTTGTTGTAGCCCTTAACGTATTGATATTTAATGGTTTCTTGCATTTGCTTTCTGTGTAGTATCATTTTTGCCAGCCTCGACAACATTCTTAGTAGCCAGCTGTTCTCTCCACAAAAGGAGGGCATGGTGTTTCTAGACCCGGCTTCCTACTGTTGTTCTCTACTGTCATCTAGGGCCAGGGTGGAGAACAGGAGACCTCCTCCATCTTCACCCTGTGACCTTCAGATGGGGTAGGAGTGGGGATGAGCAGAGGGATCACTGCAGCTAGGTTCTTTGGCGTAAAGCAACGAGACCCTTCCGGACATACCAAGATTTCAGGCCTTAAAATTCGAGCACACAAACGTGAAACCACACTGTGGAAAAATTAGGACTGGCAAAATGGTGGGTGGCTCACCGAGTATTATTACACGAATCTTGGAAATCTTCAGTACTTAATATTTTAACTATACCCCCAGAGCTAGAATTCAAATTTAGCATTCAGTTATGGGGCCCAAAGGGGGAAACAAATTCAAACAGAAGTCCCTCCACACTCAGGTCAGAAGGAATCATGGAGTCGTGGAATTAGGAAGCTGGTCCCACTTCCAGAGGAGGGAACCCAGAAAGCCTACCTAACACGGGACAGGCCACAGAACCGGCCCTTTCATTTAGTATTCTCAGAGTTTCTCACACACCGTACCCAATAATCCGTATCTTGCGTGCTTGAAACTATCCTGACGAGGCTGTATTTGTACCTGACACCTCAGTACTGATTGGGTACAGAGACGGAATTTGGGAATGATCATGAAAACGGAGCCTCATAGACCCCACATTCCTAAAGAATGAGGAAGAATGTCCCCTGGAGAGGTTTTTAGTTGCCTTCTGCTTTTGCCCACATGTGTAAGTTCGAGTGCTGGAAATGTTTATGATTCACTCAGCTGAAGAAATATCATTATTTACTCTTCTCCCTCTCCCCACAAAAAACAGTCATTGTATTTCATGACTTTAGACACCATTCACTTAACTGTTCCTCGTTTATATCCAAGAGTTCCAAGGGAGGAGTGGGGGGAGGCTCCTTAAATACTAGCCCATGAGGACAACATGATAATAGATAATATAAAGCCAGTTTATCTAGCACAAGTAGAACTGAATGATGGATGGATCAGAATGTGCAAGGTGGAATACTGTCCAGCCTGAGAATCAAGATTATCTAGACAGAATTCTAATGTTGCTTTCAGCTGGTTAAGAATCATTAGTATCTTGGGGCGGCTGGGTGGCTCAGTCGGTTAAGCGACTAACTCCAGTTCCGAGCAAGATCTCACAGTTCGTGAGTTTCAGCCCCGCATAGGGCTCCCTGTCAGCACACAGCCTGCTTCGGATCCTGTCTCCCTCTCTGTGCCCCTCCTCCGTGCTCGCTTGCTCTCTTCTCTCAAAAATAAACATTTTCAAAAAATTTAAAAAAAGAATCATTAGCATCTTGGGACACCCGGATGGCTCAGTCTGTTGAGCATCCAATTCTTAATTTTGGTTCAGGCCATGATCCCAGGGTTGTGGGACTGAGCCACGAATTGGGCTCTGCACTGGGCATGGAGCCTGCTTAAGCTTCTCTCTCTCTCTCAAATAAAAAACAAACAACTGAACAAATAAATACAAAGAATCATTAGCATCTCAACACCATAGGGGGAAAAAACCACTGCTGGGGAGTCAACCTCTTTGTCTCCTTTCCTTAATGACCCCTTTTGTGATCCCCTGTTTACCTGAGAACACAGAAGACATAAAGAAATGGGTGTGGGCCATGCCTCTGGCACTGGGCCTCATTCAGCATTGACAGCTCCATAATGAGTCTGGAGTTCAAACTCAATAAGAAGCAGACTGGAAAGGAGAAAGCTGTGTGAAACTCTATCAGGTATAGTGTTTTGAAGCTGAATGGGACTTGATTTGTTTCCTGTACTTCTGTAACTCAAGTTACAGGCTTTTCTTTCTTCCTTTTTTTACTTACACCTTTGTTTTGTTTTTCCAGTTCCAGAAACATTGACACTAAAGAGACGAGAAAGCGATTTTAATGTTAGCTTGCCAGTCCTCTATTGCTGGCCCTTTCTAAGGTGAAAGAAGAAGGTCTAGTATATATCTCAGTCTTAAACATCTAAAATCAGCAAGGTGTGACCTTGGCTTTGCCTTTGAAAGCCATGTACTCAAGGTCTAAACAGGACATCGCGTTTCTTTTGCTCAGCAAAACTCCTTCAATTTTAGGAGCGTTGGCCTGAGTTGCACATAGTAAATGGTTTTTTTTAACTGTGTTGTGCTCAAATGAATTAAATTCTATACGAAGAATAGCAGCTCTGATGTTATGACAGTCCCCAAGTGTAATAAGAAAGTGGAGTTTGCAAAGGAAAGATCAGACATGCAAAGTATCGACGTCCAAAATCTCTGGCTGTAGTTTGCAAAGGAAAGATCAGACATGCAAAGTATCGATGTCTAAAATCTCCAGTCTGGTTCAGCATCTCACTTTCACCCACTGAACTAAGTTCTTTTTCTTGTGTAAAACCCACTCAGCAATCTAAGGCAGAAAGTTTCCCCTAAACAAATAAGAAATGGGGATGAAATATGGGATAAACCTTGAGCTTAAAAAAAAAAATCAATAGCTCTGTGAGGACTTGCATTTTTATAAGACGTTTTAGTCTTTAGAACTCCATGAAAGCAAGAAGTATAAGCTCAATAAACGGCTGTTATTAGACAGATGGGAACAACAGCCAGTATCAATAATGGTCTTTGGTGAACTGGGAATATCCAGGTAGCTATTTTCATGGATTGATCAGTATTTTAAATGCAATTGTCTGGTGGTCATAAGGATGATATCTTACGGGTTTTATAGAACTATCATAAATGGTTTCTTGACTACTAATCAGTAAGACTCAGCCAGATGAGTGTATTAAGATCGAGAATGAGAGAATCAAGAGGTCAGGAAGACAGGAGCACGGCCTTTTCCCTAGTCAGAGGAAATATTCCCAGACAAGATGCCATGGTTAAAAACTTGGGAGGTGAAGTCCTCGTGCAAACAAACAATAAGCAGATAGGAAGGAATCTTTGTCCTCACAGACTTCGGGAAATGAGAGAACATCATTTCATAGTACAATAAAAAACATCACCTGGGATGTTACAACAGCATGTTTATTGAGCACTTGCTAAGCGTCAGGCATAGAGCTCAGCACTTCCCTGAAACCGTCTCATTTAATTTTCAGTGCCACTCCGTGGCACGTGTACTGCTACTGTCCCCATATGAAAGATGGGGAAGTTGAGGCTTTATAACTTTATAGCTTGCCCCAAATCATAGAGCTAGTAAACAGCAGATTGTCCATACAAACCCAGGGCTGTTGCGCCTCAGTGTCTATGTTCCTAAATCCCATGAGTACCAAGACTCACCCTGATGGGACTGGTCTCCGATGGACACGTTAGGAACGGACCTACCAACGACAGAGTGATGATATACATACGGTCAATAAAATGGTTTGATTCCACATCTCCTATCTTTGGACTGTATATCCCTCCTGCCCTTTTTTTCTCCCCCTCTCGGTCAGATTAAATCTGCAGTAATAGAACCTCCAAAGCCCCATGAGATATGTCAGATTGCAGGGGGGAAAAGTCAATTAATTAAAACCCTAGTTGAGAGTGGAGAGATGGGTGAAATAGGTGAAGGGGATTCAGCTTCTGGTTATAAAATACACAAGACACGGGGCTGAAAAGGGAATATAGTCAATAATATGGTAATAACCTTGCATGGTGACAGATGGTGACCGCACTTACCACGGAGAGCGCTGAGTAAGGTAGAGAGTTGTTGAATCACTGTGTTGTACATCTGAAACTAACATAACATTGTATGTCAACTATACCTCAATAAATACATTTTAAGAAAGCATTTAAGCCCTGCCTATGTCCTAGGCATCCTCTTTTCTCAAGCAGCTGGCATGTGGTAAGAGAATACAAAAAACTTAAACCCCAATTAGAATCTGTGAGGTGAACACTGTGCCAGTGCTACGTAGAGTGAAATCACGGGGGCTAACAGGATGGGCACAGATTTTAGTGTCTTTGTGCTTAGAAAATAAGAGATCTCAAATTCTTCTTTTCCATTTCAGTTTCACATGTGTTTCAAGGTTACAACATATTCTAATAGAGAAATGGGGGCAGGGGAAGGGTTTACACAATCTTAATATTTTTTTGAATGTTAAGCACCAGCACACATTCTTTTCCAAATACTTTCAAGGGCATTTTCTTAGAATCAGGTAAATGAGAGCAAGCAAGTGACCTACTTACAGCAAAAAAATGCTCCAGGTTATAAAGGATGGGGAGCCAAGTGCATCCTGGAAACCACAGCATCTGGTCTTGTTTTATGCTTCATCTATCAATCTGCTGTTACAGAAATTGAGAATTAATGTTTCAACTACTGTTTCTTCAGTTTTGGCTGATGAATTCATATCTTTGTTCCTCTCACCCAATCCTTCGCATCTCCTCTCCCATGTAAAACACCATATGGAAGACCATTTATGAAGGTCCCAAACGAATCCTAGGGAAGAGGACTCATTCGCCTGTGCTTTAAATCCTCTGCTAATGATCTATAGTAAGGTTAGACTTCTTCCCAAGCAATTCTGTTTTGATGGATCGTGACTTTCCACAGACAGTATCACTTGAACAGTGTTATTTTCAGTACTGTATGAAGCTGAATGATAAAATATTGCAGATTTAAAATAAATACCCAAGTTCTAGATGATGTTTATTGCTCGCCTAAACTGTAAAAAGGTCCACTTGGCAGTAGTGTTTAAGAAAAAGGATCGTGTAGCGATGTAAGGTTGTGGCTTAGCGCCATCCTGATAACATTAGAAAATCACATACGTGCACATTTTAAATTATGTGTAAAAAAATTTTTAAAGTTTATTTATTTTGAGAGGGGGGGAGAGGGGGAGGGGCAGAGGGAATCCCAAGCAAGCTCCACACAGCCAGCATGGATGGAGCCTGACGTGGGACTCAATCCCATGAACCATGAGATCATGACCTGAGCCGAAATCAAGAGTTGGATACTTGAGCCACCCAGGCGCTCCTAAATTATGTGTGAAATTGAAAACACAGAAGCATGAAAAGTAGATTTACGACATGTTCTTTAAACTTTGCTATTGCATCTTTTAGCTCTCTGTGCTTTTTATAGAATGGGGCTACCAATTCGTCTTTCCATTCCTTCCAAACTGCTGAAATTTTAATTTTTCGTTGCTTTTGCCTCAACTCCATCTTATTCTTTCTACTGGAGCTTCAAACACTTAATCTTGGTCTTTCACAGTGTTTTTATGGCTTCAGGTACAGCTTCATATTCTTGCTTTACTTTTCTTCTCCAACCATTCTATTTAACTTGTCAAAATAATAATGAAGATTATTCTATACTGATGAAATGTTTTTAAAAGAACCAAGGCTACCAAGTGACTATTATACTGGCATAATTACTGCTATATAACTTTATCTATTTGTTGAAGTTCTGCTCTTTTCTATTTTTTTAAGATTTATTTTTTTATCTTGAGAGAGAGAGAGAGAGAGAGAAAATGCCAGTGGGGGAGGGGCAGAAGGGGAATCCCAAGCAGGCTCCATGCCATCAGTGCTGAGCCTGACACAGGGTTTGAACCCATGAACTGCGAGATCATGATCTCAGCCAAAATCAAGAGTCAGATGTTTTTTTTTGTTTGTTTGTTTGTTTGTTTGTTTATTTTTGGGACAGAGAGAGACAGAGCATGAACGAGGGAGGGGCAGAGAGAGAGGGAGACACAGAATCGGAAGCAGGCTCCAGGCTCTGAGCCAACAGCCCAGAGCCCGACGCGGGGCTCGAACTCACGGACCGCGAGATCGTGACCTGGCTGAAGTCGGATGCTTAACCGACTGCGCCACCGAGGCGCCCCAGGAGTCAGATGTTTAATGGACTGAGCTACCCAGGAGCCCCAAAGTTCTGCTCTTTCTAAATCACTGTCAAGGGAATCATTTCTAACGAACAACAAACACGGTCAGGTTTACTGTGCTTACTTATCCACAAATTTCAGATTTGTTTCTCCTTCCAAAGAGATTTTATTTTGAATCTGATCATGAGGGTTCCTTGTCTTGATATCTTGATATATCCCAGCTGACTTAATGGTTCAGCTGACCAGATAGGCTTTGGGGACTGGGGCAACAGAGATTTTTGCAAAAATACATCTAAAATCATCACTCAATAGAGCAGAGTTTCTCAAAGTGTGATCCAAAACTACCTATGTGCAAACCATCTCAGGTGCTTATTCAACATTCAAACCCCTGGGCTAAAACTTAGAGCAGTTAAATGGGAGCTTCTAAGGCTAGGACCTGGGAATCTGCATTTTGCCATGTTGTCCAAGTGTACAGGCCCACAATGAAATCTGAGAACCCCAATCTAAGGAATCCCTTCCCCTTCAGGATGCAGTACAAAGATTTACCTTGGCTGCAGAGCAAATTAATCACACTCCCATCCTAACAAAAGTAAGGGATAATTCAATTCCATGTGGTTCGAAGAACTGCCATAAACTGTTTTAGGAGGCATTGATTAAAAGGAAAGAAAATAAGACAAAAACCCAAAACCTAACTTTCAATAATAAATGCAATAGTTATTTTTAATATCTTGATTCCAATGATCACAGGGGGAAGGCCCAGAAAGTCCACAAAAAAATCTGTTGTTATAATTTCCTGATTAATATTATACATAATGAATTATTTATTGAGCCCCTACTGTGGGCCAAATATGGTGTTTTATGCTGCCAGGGATTATATAAAGCTATCCTGGGATGAAAAGCATATGTTCACTCAGCTCTATTCTGGAAGAACCTCACTGATTTAGTGATTGCTGGAAATGAACATGCATGTGGGAAGGCAGTAATTTGACGTCTTAGGACCCAGACATAAGAGGCTTCCTAAGAATTTGCTAAATGTAAATTACGTCCAAGAAGTATGTGTGTAGACACTTGGTGTCCAGCCAAAGCACTGGAAAAGGAATGAGCAGCAGCATTGATTTGGGGGCATGTACACTCTTTAGGACCCGTCTCGGCTACTTTATCCAACAACTTCCTGTACAATCATACATCCTCCAGGTGAATTGAGACTAGATACAATCACATTGGGAGCTCCCCTTCATTCTAGAATTCATTTAAGGTGTCCCTAAGAGGGGACCAACGCTTCATGCTTTGCCTGAGACTTCCTCTGTTTCAGCAATCAAAGTCCTAAGTTCCAAAAACCCTCTTGGTGTCAGACAAGCTGAGTAGACCGGTCACCCTGATCCTTAGCAGAAGGCAGGTGAGGTCTTTGGTCGGTGCATTTTCATTCAGTGAATGATGGAAATCCATGACCATCTTGAACGTTGCAGCTCCTTTTCTTTACTGGAGAGCGTGACTACTCTAGCGGGACACCTGAAGTTCTTTCCTTCAGTATTCTCTGCCTTTTAGCTCTGACAATGCATGTTCCAGGAGCATCCAAGCTCAGATGGGACTCAGACTGAGGATAATCCTAGGGAACCAGTAGAGAGCCTCTGCCAAGACTGCTAAGCAACCATGGTTTTGGGGGTTTGGGTTTGTGGGTTTTTGTGTTGTTGTTGTTGTTGTTTGGTTTTTTGTAAACATCGTCCAGCTCTCATCATCATCGTGTTCTTCCCAAAGTTCTATCTCCTCTCTAATGAGTCTAGCCCTCCCAAACCTATCTTCCTACCATTGAGTATTAAATTCCATCCTAATTGTCATTGAACCCAATCAGAGTTTTAAAATATTTACATATCCCCGCCACCTCATCCTCACCCTTTAAAGCCTTACGATTTTGTCATTTCATAGTCTTCTTTCAGCTAAACTTTAAAACATAACTGGGATGAAACTACTATCTCAAAGGGAAAGTGTAAAGTGTAGGGTGTGAATTAGACAGACTGGGTTCCAGTGAAATTTGCCAATTAGGTACATGAACTTAGGAAAGTTTCTTTCCCCAAGCCTCAAAATCTGCTCCTCTATAAAAACAGAGAAAGCAATGGCTACTTCAGAGGACTGGGGTTTTTTGAGGAATTTAGATTATGGATTTGAAGCACACTGAAGCATATAGCCTGATACTTAGTAGGCTTTCAATATACTGCAGCGACTTTCCTCACCCCAGCATCACACGCTTGTAACAAGGGTGGCATACACTAACTTTTACTATCAGGCTGCAGAATTTCAGATATCAAAGATGATGGCCAAAGCAGAAAGACACACACTGCCTTCCTGAGGAGGGTAGAGAGCAACCGTCTCACTGCTTCGTAGTCTCACCTCCTCTATCTGAAGGAAGTATCTGGAAACAGTGGCTAATGTCATCTTGCCCCCTGGTAGACTGTGTGTTTTCAGGAGGCGCGGGCCTTGCTCCCTGGGGACCTCTTGTGTCACGTCTCTCATTCTGGAAAGGGGAAGGCGTAGAAGAAAAAGGGAAGTCACCGAAATGCAAAACCTGGTACCAGATAACCTATTCTGCTCCGAATACCGGTCCTGCCTGGGTGGGCTGCAAAGTTGTTTTGCAGGATTTTCAGGCGCCACCCCCAGGTGTTTGTCAGCGCGCGGAGACGGGGGAGGAGGGTGAGCTCACCCTAGAAACTGAAAGGCAGATGGTGAGGGGCGGGGGGTGGCCATGCGCGTCAGCGCTTTGGCTAAAGGACAGACCGAACAGCGGCCTCACGTGGGGTGAGGGGCTAGGGGCGGGAGTTAGGATCGAGGAGGAGTCAGGGAAGAACTCTGCGGAAACACCGGGCATTTCTTGGCACTATGAGGAAGGCTCCCCGATGTGTCAGTGTGGCACCCGGAGCCCGCGAGCTGGGCAGGGTCCTTCTGCGATCAGCGCCTTCCCCTATCGTACCTCTGAGACTCCGCAGCTAAACCCGGAGCCTGAGCGAGGGCTGCAAGCGGACACACCCACTTCGCGGGAAGCCTCAGTCCCGCAGAGGGCAAGAGAGAGCTTGCGGGGCGAGCCCTCTCCCGTCCGCGGCCCCCGCCATTCCTGAGAGCCGGAAACGCGCTCCCTTCTCGCCGTCGGCCCGGGGAGGCGCATGCTCCGTGCGAGGGGGCGGGTCACGGTTCCCGCCGGAAGCATTCTCTCCCAGGCGGCGTTTCCTTCCTGTGTGAGGCTGGCTGAGGGCTTCTGCTGCCTCAGTGTCCGCCCTGGGGTGAGTAGCGGGGTCCTCGTGGGACGGGCGCGGGCTCCCGCGGAGCCCCCTTGGGGGCCGGCTGGCCTCCGGGAAGCCGAGCAGGAGAGGTCACCGCGCCCTCCTCCCACGCCCCACCTCGGTGCCGCTCCCCCGGCGTCCCGCAGCCCTTGGTATCCCGCGGATTAACCTCCAAGGGCGTCCCGGGCCTCGCCTTGGCTTCCGGCCCGGCCTAGGCCCTTAGGTCTCCCGTTAGCGCTACCCCTCTGACTGATGCCACTCGCGAGGGGACCTGTGTAGGCGGCTGGGGCGCTGCGGGGGCTTGGGGGCGTCCCGGGCGACCTCGGCACCGGGGGGTCCTGGGCGGAGGCGGCCGGAGGGAGCCGGGTCTGACTGTCGCCCCGGCGCTGCCACCACCTAGTGCAGAGGCGGAGGCGGTTCTTTGGCCCAGGGCACGCTTTCGTAGAGGGTGGTGCTGTCCGTAATAACGCGTCCTTTATGTGAAGGTTGGCAGGCATTGTCACAGGCTGTGTTCCTGGGGCCTTGTTGCCTGCGAAACTGGGACTCCGGGGTTGAGAAAAACTTTCTGCAACCCCGCGGTGAAATAGGACCGAAACACTCTACCCTCGGCCCCTCAGCTGTCAGTCGATTGCTTAGTGACGAGGTGGTCCGATTTCCAAAAGTTTTCTGCCCTGAAACGGAGAACTCTCTAAGTGAAACTCCCTGGGATCACGTTTGCCTAACAGATGACTGCGAATTGGCAGCGTTTGGGTTTATTTCTTAGTTGTACGTAATACTGTCTGTTTATGGACATATTTGTGTGTGCATTTGGTTCGTCGTTAACGTCTATACACGATTGAAACCCATGCCCTACTGTTGTACGCAAATGGAGCTTTGGTTGTGTTTTCTGCTGTCGTGGCACGGCTCCTGCAACGGCCTTAACATTGCAGGTGTATCAATGTCGTATGAATGATAGATGAGTGTACAATAAAGTATATACAGTTTCAACCTACAAGTAGAAGTTTCTGTTTCATTTCAGGATTTCAAAGTCATTGTAGAAGACGGACTACTGTTTTAGAGGTGGCCATAGGTCTAGAGTACTCTACGACAGGCACTAACTTAAATACAGGAGTATGTGTAGCTAACAGGTTTTATGTCATGATACTCCCTGTAGGATTCGAAAGTGGCATTGTCTCGATGGCTGGGATGTACTGAAAATCGCCCTAGTTGTTCGTGCAGTTCGGCGAACATCCAGCAGATGGCGGTTTCATCACTGCCAACCCAAACTTTTAAATAAATGGAATCCTTTTATTCAGATGTCACTAGTTTTCATAGATTAGGCTAATAAGACCTTGATTTTTGCCTACTGGTTTATTTTCCTGTATGAATAATATCCCCACACAATGATTCCACAGGTTCCAACTGCATTTTCAAATGTACCCTGTTGGAATGAAGGTTAGCTAGGTCAATTTTCCTCTTATCAGAAGCGGAGTGCGGTTAACTCCTCTTTAGGAGTCCGTGCTGACAGATGAAAGCACACTTCAGTTTGTTACATGAGGAGAGATTTTAATTAGGTGGCTCCTCCCTAGCTCCGTTTATAAAAGTATAATTAATAACTGGACTGTGTGTTCCTTGAGCAAAGTCATTGTCTCTTAGCCATTATTGTATGCCAGTATATAGTAGGCATTATATATATATATATATATATTCATGTTCAGGAGGCGCTTTATGGTTTGAATCAAATCACTTAATGTCCCTAGGTCAAAGTTTCTTCATCTGAAATGAAGGCTTTCAATTATTTAGTTAAGTAAGTTGAAGTTAATGATGTACTGCTGTGAAGTAAATGGCCCCTAGTGATGGAGACACGTGGAACCCTTGACTTTTTGTTTTGGAAATCATTCAAAAGTCTGGCAGCGGTTTTGTTGGAATGATAGAGTGGGAAGTTTTTCTGCAGTCGGAGTTTATCTTTTGAACAGATAATTACTGAGTAGCCCCTCTCTTATGTGGAGAAGATATCAATCCCTTTTTATAAGGAGTTGAATTCTGGTTGAGTAGGTTAGGCATTATATAAGCTCAATAATGGGGCCACATGAATAATACAGGATATCGATGTGATCTGAAGGCTTTGAGGTGTGGATAGAATTTGACTGATCCTGGATAAAGGGGGAGAACTGGCCTATCTGGGGCACCAGGCAAATATGGTAGAGGGAAAATACACGTGGCGTTTTCTGGTACCAGTGCCTCCAGTTACAGAAGGGGTGAGAAGTTCCTCTTTGGGGCTAGGTTAGGATGCCTTGAATGCTTGGAAATCCTGTTAGTAAAGGAAAAGCTTTGGGGAATTGTCGGAGCTATCCCAGGGGAGGGCAGTGAAGGTCTTTAACTGGGTAGTAGGAGTGAGAAGGCAATCCTGATGTTAGAGGAGAAAAGACCATGGATGGTAATCTTTGCGGTTCCTGATTTTCACCTGTTGCTGAGCTGTCTGTGCAAAGTCTCACTTACTCCTCTTCACCTGAGTGCAAAATATATTCTCTCTCTCCCTCTGCCTCCCCCTCTCTTATTCGTATAGCATAGCACTCAGCATGGTCCTGTGCTATGAGAGACTAATGGCATTGTTCGAAGCCGAGATCCTATTTTGCAAAATGTGATAGTCAAATCATCCCCTAACAGCCTTAGTTTTCTGGGTAGTTACTGCCTTTGATAGGCATGTGCATGCCTTCTGCAAGCCTGTACGGGACTGATGTAGCTGCTCAGAGATGCATGTCAAAGCAGGCATGTTGCCTCCTTTTTTCCTCTCTTGGGTGAGTACTGTAATCTTGTGGCTCAAAAATGTTTGAATGTATTGCTTCATATTTAGCTGGGTTGTTGGAAACGATAGGATGGCTCAAAAAATTTAACGTCACTTATTAATAGAGAAAATGTCATGTTTAAATTTAAGCAGGCCTTGAAAACCTTTAGAAGTAAGTCTGACTCTTAAATATGGAGAACGAACTGAGGGTTGCTGGAGGGGTCGTGCATGGGAGGGGGTATGGGCTAAATGGGTAAGGGGCTCTAAGGAATCTACTCCTGAAATCATTGTTCACTGTATGCTAACTAACTTGGGTGGAAATTAAAAAAATTAAATTAAATTTAAAAAAAGTAAGTCTGAGGGAGAAGCAAGTCTGTTCACGGTTTTAATTTCACTCAGAAATTACCTGCTGTCCATTGCACTTAGAAGAAATTCTTTTCACACTAGTAATGGGCTGCCTTCTTCAGTTGGGTTAGTGTTATAGTCAGTGTATCTCTACATTTTCTGAAGTAGTTATTTAAAAGCTGTTTAAAAGAGTAAATAAATACTTTAAGATATTGAATGCATTTTTCATCTAGAGTTATTGTCTGCTTAAATTCTGTGAGCTTTTAGGAAAATTCATTAAAAAGTATAATAAACCTTCAGTGTTTTAATATGTGCCTTCATTTTCCAAAGAGAGCTTAAAATGTGTTTATTTAACATTTGAAAATTCATTTTCCCTCAAAATAAACCCTTTAAGGTAGATATTGTTGAATTTGACTAAGTTTTTCCTGCTGAGGGTGAACTACATCTCAGTCTCCCAGTTTTAATCAATTTAGTTATTACCCAGTGACATTTCTGTTTGTTTTTTAAGGTTAATCAAGATGGTACATGCTGAAGCCTTTTCTCGTCCCTTGAGTCGGAATGAAGTTGTTGGTTTAATTTTCCGTTTGACGATATTTGGTGCAGTGACATACTTCACAATCAAATGGATGGTAGATGCAATCGATCCCACCAGAAAGCAGAAAGTGGAAGCTCAGAAACAGGTACGAGTGAGGTGTCTGAGGGTCACTTTCCTTGTAGCTAGCTGCGGTTTGGCCGTAAAACAAGGGGTATAGTAGAATTAGACACTGAAAGGTTCGCCGTGTGAAAATGTGTTTGAACATCATATTTAATTTCATTGTTTCTTAAAAAAGTGCTCGTTTCTCAACTTTCCAACTCTATGAGTAACTTACCAGAATAAAAAAATGATGAAGAATAAAGACATTCCAGCGTTTTGTTGTGAACATGTTCATTAGAAGGTTTTTGTCAGCTAATGAATGAGGGAGTCTAGGTAAAATTTGTCAACAGACTGAAGAAAAACAATTTATCTATAGTAATGGTATACAATTTGTTTTGCATGACATTTGAAATGTGGATAATACTGATAAGGTGCGATCTTACACTTGCAAACTACTCTGATTTCTAATTTAAAAATTGTTAAATGTTATTAGTATAAGTAGTAGTTTTTAATTTTTTTCTGTTATTGCCTCTTGTGGTCATTTCCTTACTAGGATGATATATTTGCTTTGGTGTCTGTTCTTACTCAAAAAAGTAAAACCCTTCGAGGAGCCTCTCAAATTTTTCTTGCTGTTTGAGGGCAAGATGTTCCTCCTGTTCGTCAATTTTTCGATTCCTTCTGTGAGTAGTGACTGGTGAACTCAGTAAACATTTACCGAGCTCCTAGCAGATTCTTGGTGCCAAGGGTAAAAGATGAATAAATCTTGTTCTTTTAAAATGCTCGGGGCTAGTGTGGCAACCCGGGATGTGGATAGATGACTGCCTCACGGCACTGCGCATAGTTTGTAAATCGGCAAGAATCAGTGTCACGAACACTGCTTAGTGTTTGTAACTGAAAAGCAGTTCGAACAGGTATGAGTTTGTTCCCTAAATTTGATTGCAGAATAGTTGACTCGAGGTCTAAATTATGTCATGATATCGGTCATTTTGTCACTCTCTGAGATGTCTGACCATTGCCAGGTATGTGTGTGTGTGTGTGTGCACGCGCACCCATGTGTCTGTGTAAGTAAGTATATCCTCGTGTCAGCTGAAGTGCAGCTTTTCCTGCCACCTACGCTGTGAAAGCCCACTTCAGTCTGAGGTCACAGTGTTAACAGGTCATATCATTTTCAGAATTTTTTAAATCAGAGATGTGACTATCTTTTAAAGTTTATTTTATTTTGAGAGGGGGAGGGAGAGGGGCAGAGAGAGAGGAGAGAGAGAAGAAACCCAAGCAGGCTCAGTGTTTTCAGTACAGAGCCTGCCACAGGGCCTGATCCCATGAACCTCAAGATCATGACCTGAGCTGAAACCAGAGTCGGATGCTCAACCACCACCACCCCCCCCCCCGCCCCCCGCTTAAAAAAAAAAAAAAAAAAAAGAATGCTGGAAGGACTTCGTGATTATATGGGAAGAGAAAAAGGACATTTTACAAATGAATCCAAGATTTGTCTAGAGTCCTCGGAGACTCAGAGCGTCTTTCATAGAGGTTTAGAAACTAGTAGCTAGGGCACATTTGTGGGAAGATGATACTTGATTTGGGCATATTGAGTTTGTATTGGTGGTAGGAATCCTGGGGAAAATGTTCATCCAGCGGTTAAAATTGTAGGTGTACATCTTGGAGGAAAGATCAGTCCTCAGAGCATTCATGAGATGCTCGTAAGTAGTCGGACTCCTTAGAGAAGTGAGTCTCACTGGATGCAGTGGGCCCCAGGGTAATTCTTGTAAAAACGTATCATTTGTGGGGTTTCCCCAAACCACTCCTCCATCTTCCTCCTACCACCATCAGCATTTATATGTTCAAACTTTGTTGAGAGTTTTTCATGTAATGGTCACTGTGATAGATGGGGATGACTATTGGGAGCAATGAGATCTCTAAAGGAGATGCTATCAAACACCACGAATAGTAGGCCGAAGAGTCAGCCTTCATCTAGGGAATGGGGAGATGAAGTGAAGCCAGTGGAGAATGAACAGGTCAGTTAGGGTAACTAGATACCTGGACTCACCTTTCTGCCGAGAACAACTAAACGATCTCGATAAAATATTTTCTAAAATCATCTTAAAGGTATTCATGAGCTAGCAAGAAAGTAAGAAATTCAGCTAAAAAACTGAAGGCAAAGGTCGAAAAAGATACGATGAGCTTTGATGGCCAGCTTTCATGCTGGAGGAGAATTGGCTGAACCCACTGAATTTGAACTTCTCTTTTTATGGCCTAGAGGAGCTCAGGACACAAAGCACAGGCCTATTCCAAGGTAGGGTATCCAAGAGACAACAGTCCCATAAATCTTTGACTCCAAAAGACTATACCCTCTGGTAATTCACCTAAAGATAAAGATGTGAGATGGTTTAAAAAGAGAAATTTAAGACATATACTGGTTGAAGTGCCACGTAGAAATTGTAGATACAGAAAGTTGTTGAGAATAAAGTGATGGAAAATGCGTATACCATACAAACACAAAGAGAAAGCTGGGTGAACAAAAATAAACTTTAAGGCAAAAATATTAGAGAAAACAAGGTTCATTACGGAATGATTAAACGTTCTGTTCAACAAGAAATAGAACATTTCTGTATTCGTGTGCATCTATTAATGCAGCCTCAAAATATATAAAGGAAAAAACTGTTCGAACTATAAGGAGAAATAACATATCCATCATCATGGTGAGAGGTTTTTAACACTGCTTTCAGTAATTGGTAGATGAAAAGTTGTTTTGCTTTGTTTTGTTTTAATTCCAAACAGTCAACACACAGTGTTACATTAGCTTCAGGTGCAAAATACAGTGGTTGGTCAATTCTATACATTTCTCAGTGCTCATCATGATCAGTATACTCTTAATTCCCCTTCACCTGTCTTACCTATTCCCTGCCCCCACCTCCTTTCTGGTAACTGTCAGTTTCTCCTCTATAGTTAAGAGTCTGTTTTTTAGTTTGCCTCCTTTTTCTCTGTTCGTTTGTTTTGTTTCTTAAATTCCACATATGGTGTTTGTCTTTCTCTGATTGACTTATTCACTTAACATTATACCCTATACATCCATCCATGTTGTCACAAATGGCAAGATTTCATTCGTTTTGACAGCTGAGTAATCTATTGTGTATCTAGACCACATCTTCTTTATCCATTCATCTATTGATGGACGCTTGGGCTGCTTCCATAATTTGCCCCTTGTAAACAATGCTGCAGTACACGTAGGGGTGCATATATCTTTTTGCATTAGTGTTTTTATTCTGTGGGTAAATACCCAGTAGTGGAATTACTGGATCGTATGGTAATTCTAGTCTTAATTTTTTGGGGGTACCTCCATACTGTCTTCCACAGTGGCTACACCAGTTTGCACTCCCACCAACAGTGTGAGTGTTCCGTTTGCTCTGCGTTCTTGCCAACACTTGTTGTTTCTTGTGTTTTTTATTTTAGCCGTTGTGACAGATATGAGGTGATATTGTGGTTTTGATTTGCATTTCCCTGATGGTGAGTGACATTGAGCATCTTTTCATGTGTCTGTTGGCCATCTGGATGTCTTTGGAGAAATGTCTGTGATGATTATTTGGGTTTTTTGACGTTGAATTGTGTAATATCTTTTTTTTTTAATGTTTATTTTTGAGAGAGAGAGAGAGCGAGAGAGCGAGCAAATGGGAGAGGGGCAGAGAGAGAGGGAGACAAAGAATTCAAAGCAGGCTCCAGGCTCCTAACCGTAAGCAAAGAGCCTAATGCGGGGCTCAAACTCACGAATCTCAAGATCATGACCTGAGCTGAGGTCAGATGCTTGACTGACTGAGCCACCCAGACACCCCGAATTATAGAAGTTCTTTATATAATTTGGATACTAACCCTTTATCGGATATGTCATTTGCAAATACCTCTCTCATTCAGTAGATTGTCTTTTAGTTTTGTTGATTGCTTCCCTTTATGATGTGCAGAAGCTTTTCTATTTTGATGTGGTCAGATGAAACATTTTTTAAAATTCGGTAAGGATATAGCAGATTTAAGTAAGTAGCAGCTTATCTCGTGGCCATGTATAGCATATTGTGCATCAGACAAATGCAGGGTACGTATCCAAAGCACTCATGTAGGATTTACAAAATTGGACCGGTTGCTACATTGTACAGCAGACATCAGGCTTCGTCGTACTGGTAGCATGCTTGTTACATCCCCCGGCTCCAGTGCAGAACAGTAAGATCAGTAAATACCCAGTACACTTGGACTTTTTTTTTTTTTTTTTTTTTTTAAGGAGAGAGAGACAGAGCCTGAGGGGGGGTGGAGGGGCAGAGAGAGAGGGAGACACAGAGTCTGAAATGGGCTCCAAGCTCCGAGCTGTCAGCACAGAGCCCGACGTGGAGCTTGAACTCACAAACTGCAAGATCATGACCTGAGCAGAAGTCAGACGCTTAACCGACTGAGCCACCCAGGTGCCCCCCAATACGCTTGGAAAGTAAGAAACATCTCTGAAGATCTCCTCAGTGAAAGAAAATATAATGCAAATTAGAAAATATTTATAATTGAATTAAACGTCATGTATTAAATGGTAGTCAGAGATTTATAGTCTTAAGTGTTTGTTACAAAAGAAGGGAGAAGATTAATTACATCTCCAACTTAAGCTCAAGAAAAGATTTTCAACATAAACCCACAGATAATGAAAAAATGAGAATAGTCAAGGTAAGACAAATTAATAAGAAATGAATATACAATAGAAGAGTGAATAAAAATACAGAAAATGAATACAGAGTAAAGAAAGTCAGTGAAGCCAATATGTTAGTTATTTGAAAATACAAAAATATTTGACAGTTTTGTAAAACCAGTCATGAAAAAAGAATGAAGCCACCAATAAATATTACTAGGAATGATAAAGGAAACATAATGACGATGCTGCAGACGTTAAAAATAAGGAAAGTAAATAATTGCCAATAAGTGTAAAAACCTAGACAGACTCTTAGAAAAATATTTATTTCCGTGACTGACTTAAGAATTAGAAGACGACGGGCACGTGGGCGGCTCAGTTGTTTTAGCCTCTGACTCTTGATTCCGGCTCGGGTCAGGATCCCGTGGTTTGTGGGATAGGGCCCAGTGTCAGGGTCTGCGTGGGACACGGAGCCTGCTTCAGATTCTGCTTCAGATTCTCTCTCCCTCCCTTTGCACGTGCACTCTCACTCTCTCTTTCTCAAAATAGATAAATAAACCTTTTTTAAACATTAGGTGACGAGGGCCACCTGGGTGGCTCAGTTAAGCGTCAGGCCTCTTGATTCCAGCTCAGGTCCTGATCTCATGGTGGTGGCCTCGAGCCCCGCATCGGGCTCCACACCGGCTGTGGATCCTGCTTGGGAGCCTCTCCCATCCCCTTCATCCCCTTGCCCTTCCCCCCCCCCCCCCCCCCCCCCCCCCCCCGCATGCGCGCTCTCTCAAAGGAAGGTAGGATTAGAAAGCGTGGATACTTAGTCTCATACCTATGAAGTAATATTGGACACATATTTTGATAAAGAATACTCCAGGCCCATCGAGTTTTGCTGGTAAATTCTAGAAACATATAAAGAAGAAATTTATAATAACAACCTGATGCAAACTCTGAGAGCAGCATAATAACAATTCTGAAACTTGTCACGGGCTTGATCTCGATTGTAAATGAATAGAAAAACCTTAAAATATTAGCCAGTTGAATTTAGCAGTGTATATAAAAAAAAAAAAGGTAACATATTATGGCCAGTAGGATTTATTCCAGGAATTTAAGGCTGGCTTCATTCGAGGAATAAATATATTTATTCTACAATAACAGATTAAAGGATAAAACTATGATTATCTCAAATGCAGAAAAAGCCTTTGTTAAAATTAAACATTCATTCTTTTTAGAAAAGCTCTTAGTAAAAAGCTCTTAGTATCTTAGGAATAGAAGATAATGTCTTTAGCCTGATGCAATGAATTTACTATAGGAAACATACTTCATGGTAAATAGTTGAAAGCATTTCCTTTATGATTAGGAGCAAGTCAAGGGAGCCTGTTGTCATCACTTCTGTGTAACATTTTACTGTTAATGATGCATAAATCAAGAAAAAACAAGAGATAGAAAGATTGGAAGAGAAAAAATTAAACAGTCATTACACAGATAATACAATAATCTACATAGAAAGTAAACAACATCTGTAGCAAAGCTGTCAGGATTAATAAGAATTTAAGGGCTGCTGGATATAAAATTAGTATACAAAAATCAACTATTTCTGTGTACCCACCACAGTTTGAAAATGCAGCTTTATAAAGATACTGTTTACAGTAGTATCAAAAATACACAATAACTGGGCGCCTAGGTGGCTCAGTCAATGAAGTGTCTGACTTCAGCTCAGGGCATAATCTCACAGTTCGGGAGTTTGAGCCCTGCACTGGGCTCTCTCCTGCCAGCACAGATCCTGTCTCCTTTTCTCTGCCCCTCCCCCACCCATCCTCCCTCCCTCCGTCTCTCTCCCTCTCTCTGTCTCTCAAAAATAAACATTAAAAAAATACATAATAACTGACAAGCACAAGTTGTACAGCACATTATTTTTTAATGTTTATCTTTGAGAGAAAGAGAGTGCGAGCCAGGGAGAGGGCAGAGAGAGAAGGAGACAGAGAACCTGAAGATCCAAAACACGTTCCAGGTGCTGAGCCATCAGCACAGAGCCTGACATGGGGCTTGAACTCACAAACTGCAAGACCATGACCTGAGCCGAAGTCAGACGTTCAACCGACTGAGCCACCCAGGCTCCTGTACAACACATTTTTAATCAAAATTACAAAATGATTGAAAGCTACACTTAAATGCAATGCCAATGAAAAAATACTGACAGGCTTTTTTTGTTGTATTTTTTTCTAAAATTTTTATGGAGGAATAAAAGTTGAGATATAGGCAAAACACTCTTGAAAACAAGACATGTATATTGGGGGAGGGAGAATTTGCCCTAATTTATATCAAAACTTTTCACAAAGCTGCAATTATTAAGACAGTATGTTATTGGTACAGGGGTGGATTGGCAAATTCAGCAGAGTGGAGTCGACAAACAGACCTAGGCATGCTGTGGGAAATTGATGTATGAAAGGACTGGCTCTGCTTTGTACGTAGATTATTGGAGAAAGGATGAACCAATAACTGATACTTGGACAGTTCTATATGAGAGGGAGTAAAATTCGATTTTTACTTGGTACCGTTTACAATAATCTCTTCCGTAGATTAACAACTTGAATTTATTCGTGTAACAAATATTTATAGAGCGCATGTTCTATGGTTCTTTTGCCTCACCCGTAAATTCTAAAGACTTTTTTTTTTAACATCTACCCAATTATTAATAACACCCAAAAAAATGGCCAGAGGAGTAGTAATAAAACCAGGATAATGTAAGGTACTGGTACTAGTCTTTCCCATCCCAACACACCTGAAATAGACAAAACACCGCATGCTGTAGAAGTCGTTCATTGTGGCAGTCAATTGGAACTGGAAGGCCTACATTCTGAAATCACAGAACTAATTGGGGGAAGTCAGTGGGTGTTGAATGTAACTTTAAAAAGCCCTTCCTCACATTTGTCTCCCACTGTCTGAAAAATCCTTTGGTCAAGTCCTCAAAACCAAAGGAAGAGAAGGTTGCAAGAGAGAATTGGTTGTGAATGTTGTGTCATAGAGTGACCCAGGAGGAAAGGAGGATATGGAGAATGTGATCAGAAAAAGTGGTCCGTAAATTTAGAGTGCTTTCCATTCACTGGGGACAGCAAGCAGAATTTAAAGTAAAAGAATGTGGTCGTTCCAGAGTTTGCTGGCGGACAGGTAAAGAAGGAAAGGGAAAAGACTAGCGCAGATGGAGGAGGAGGTGGAGAGTTGCTGCCAAAGAGGATGGAGGTGGGTCCCAGAGGGGTCGGGATCAGTGGTCACGAGAACCTTTTAAGGTCGAGTTCATTTGCTGTCAGTGAAGTGGGGCGATGTTACAACTAAATGGGAATGGAGGTTTCGGACCTGCTCAGGTAAATACGTGATCCATGTTTAATGAGAGAAATTGTGGGTTATGAACATTAGGGCGTAGTTGAAGGAAGCATGAGTTTATCGGGAATTCAGTTTTGTTTTTCTTAACTTCTTGCACGTTTGTCAGCATCTCGGTAGCAGATAAACTGAGTGGTGGTGCAGAGCCAGCACCGAGAATAGGACTGACCGGTACAAGTGTAAGGGGTGCTAAGGTTCAACAGAAGACATTGTTGAAATAATGACCTGTGGTCCAGGCCATTTAGGAAGTGCAGTGTTGCCAGGTCGGGGGTAATTGAGTGGGAGTACAGAGAGGAATTAGAGAATTAGGAGCACACCTTGCGGGCAGAGATCAGGTGTGACTGGGGGGGAGGAGGAAGGTGTGACTTCCGCAGTCACAAAGGAAGAGCTCTGAATTTAACAGCCTAGGCAACATTAGGAGGCTACCTGATAATTAGCGGGCCTCGTGCGAGTTTAAAGGTAGTACGGTTATGAGTTGAAAGAAAGGTAACATGATGTAGGTGCATTCGCATCAGGAACAGTAACCCAGAAGTAGTCTTAATGTTTGAATTAAACAGAATATTTGTAAATAATTTCTAGCCTGAAGCCAGGAAAACGTCCCAGCTTGGTGAAATGTGGGATATTTAATTGGTAATGAGAGAGGAGACCATTTCCACGGAATGGACAGGGATTTCCTGGGCACACGGCTGCTGCTTGGATTGTATTTAGATGCAGTAGAAGAGTTTTGATAGGTATGTGTGATGAAAGGGTGGGTCGGGATAATTGGGGCGTAGAAAAAGGAACCCTCTGGGTATGCTGTCCAAGTAGAGGAGGAATAACAATGCTTGACCTGTTCTGAGACTATGTCATACTTTTGAAGAATTACACTGTATAATATTTCTGAGATTGTAGTTTGTCAGAGCCCGAGGAAGATTCACTACTGAGAATTCTTCATACACCTGAAGGTTTGGACTGTGACCTTAGATAAGTTAATGTCTTCTTATTTTTAGTCCTGTCATTGTACTTTAGTCTTCAAAACTTTTAGTTATTTTGAAAGAAATAATAACTGAAATATTTTGTGAAGGAATGATACACTGAAACCTTAAAAAAAAACTGGAACTCTCAACTGCCAGGTATTTTTTTTTTAAGTTTATTTATTTATTTTGAGAGAGAGAGAAAGAGAGCACAAGCGGTGGGGGGGGGGGGGGGGGGGGAGGGCAGAGAGAAAGGGAGAGACAAAGAATCCCAAGCAGGTTCCCCGTTTGTCCGTGCAGAACTAGACTTGACGTTCAAACCCATGAACTGCAAGATCATGACCTGAGCAGAAATGAAGAGTTGGATCCTTAATCCACTGAGCCACCCAAGTGCCTCTCAACTGCCAGGTATTTGTAAGAGCAGCCAACAAATTGAGATAGGAAGTCAGGAGCAAGCAGTTGGTGTTGCCTGACTGGCCAAGGTGGAAATGCTGAGGAAAGAGCTCCCAGGAGAGGGATACTCGGGGCGGGGGTCCGCAGTGTTGTTCACACGCAGGTGCGGTGGAGGGCAGGAAGCCCACTCTTCTTACCACGTCCAGAGACTGACCGTGAGAGGGGAGACGACTTGTCTCCATGTTAGTCTAGAAAAGGGTGCTTTCAAGAGTTTTAATACAAGTGTATAAGAGATTACATCTAAAATATAATTATTCAGACTCTTTGCCGTTTCCCGTGGAAATGTAGTGTTGTGAGCTTTCTGTCAGTGACTTCCTCTGTCCACACTTAAATCAGAGTACTTTAACTGTGACTTTAATAAACAGACCTGAGTTTAATCAGTTCACCTACCTCTGGTTTTTCATCCTTGTTAATGCTATCTCTAATTTTCTTTTTTTTAATTTTTTTAATGTTTTATTTATTTTTGAGTCAGAGAGAGAGACAGAGCATGAGCAGGGGAGGGGCAGAGAGAGAGGGAGACACAGAATCGGAAGCAGGCTCCAGGCTCTGAGCTGTCAGCACAGAGCCTGATGCGGGGCTCGAACTCACGAGCTGTGAGATCATGACCTGAGCCGAAGTCGGATGCTCAACCGACTGAGCCACCCAGGCGCCCGTCTCTAATTTTCTAAAATTAGTCTCCCAAAAGAACAACCAATTTTACAAATCTTTCAGAAACTGAATGAAAAGTTTCTTTTCTGCTACTCCTTTTCTCCATTTCCTCCTTTCCCATTCTAGGCAAAAATAGTAGTTCACTATTTCCTACTCCACTTCTTAATCTTGTTAATCTTAATCTTCTTAATAGTTTACATGGAGGAAAAAAATGAAATATCATGAAAGGATAAAAATACTATGAAACAGTTAAAAAGATGACTATACAGTAAAAAGTAAGTTTCCCTCCTACCTCTGACTCCCTTCAACCCCTCACCTACCATTTTTCCTCCACAGAGCGACAACTACTTGGAGAGATTCACTTAAAAACCAAGCAAAGTTGGTAACTAGAAAATACGATTGTCATTGAGCTGTAAGTGATAAAGCAGTTCATGAACATAAGCCATTTTTAGAGTACAATCATTTTGTTTTTCTTGGTAAAACATTTTAGAAACGGGCTCACTTAAAGTTGTCAAAGCTAGAAACAGTTGGATAACTTCTTCTGGAAGACAGTTTGATGTGTTTAGGGGTACTTTATTTTATTTATTTGTTAACCACGTTCTGGTCTTGCAGTTGAGGAATATTAGTGTTTCAGTAGAACAGCTTTGGAATTAGATCAGGGTTTGAACTCTGGTAATGCCAACTCCTAGCTCATAATCTTGGCAATTCTTCTAATTTCTCTGACTCTTGAGTTCCTCATCTGAAAAACGAGCATAGTAATAGCTACTTCTCAGGATGGTTGTATGGGTTGATGGTAAGGAAATGAAAATGAGTTTTGCCCAATAAACATTAATTTTGTTTTCTGTCAGTGTTGTTAATGCAACCTGAAGACATTGTTAAATGGGACTACTTATATGGGGGGAAAGATTTTAGGTAAATTTGACCACGGCATTTTCTATTTCTATAACATAAACAACACAGTTGATCATTTTTACTTAGGAAATCCCAAACGTAAATAAAGTTTGTTTAAAGCAAGAAGCATTTGTGACCTAGAGTAAAGTTTTAAGAGCAGCTAGCTAATGGGGAAAGAGCAGGATTCCTCAACTCGGCACTGTTGACATTTGGGGCCAGATAATTGGGGAGGGGCAGGCTGTACTGTGTCTTTCAGAATGTTAAGCAGCATTCCTGTCTCTGCTGACTACATGCCAAGAGCACCCTCCCCGCAAGGTCGTGACAGCCAGAAGTATTCCCAGACCTTGCCAGATGTCCCCTGGGGGGCAGAGTCACCCCTGGTGGAAACTTTTGTTTTACAGCATAGCCTAAAGAGAACACATGTGGGATGGCTGCACATTTATAGAAGCATAATGGAAAAGAATAATTGATGTTATTACAGAGGCTAAAATAGGATACCTTTCATACCTGACACAAAAGATTTAAAATCAGCTAAAGAGAAGATATTTACAAGAAAGAGATTAAAAAACCTGGAAAAGGCTGTTTTCTCCATTGATTCGGTAATTTTACCGGGGGGGGGGGGGGGGGGGGGCTACATAGGAAAAACTATGTGGTTATTTATTTTAAAAATGCTACATTACTAGGATATGATTTATCCTACTTTATCCACATTTATCCTATGCTCTGAGCAGTCTGTAACTATAGTGCTGTGTGAGATGAATTTCCTTCTAGAGCAGCCATACCCCCTGACCAAAGCAAGATCTTACAAAATCAAAAGTATTTTAGGGGCGCCTGGCTGGTTCACTTGGTGGAGCATGTGACTCTTGATCTCAGGGTGGTGAATTCAGGACCCAAGTTGGACTGCAGCCTACTTAAAAATAAACAAAGTATACAATATATTTTTAAAGCATTTTAGGAAAATGTTAACAAAAACAGGTATTTATCAGAGCACTTTTAAATATGTTCATTTAATTGAAATTTGAATGTGTTTTCTGTAGTCTTTTTAAGACTCCTCAGTGGTCACGAACCCCCCTGTTATAATTGGGGAACGTAGGGTCATTGGGAGGTGGTTAGAGGGTGGGCTCTGGAGTGGGGCTGCCTGCATGTGTATGTCGTCTCTTCCATTTGCTGACTTGAACCTGAGGCAGATTATTTCATCTGAGCTAAACTTTAATTTCCTTTTCTGTGGTGGGGAGAAATTGTACCTACCCCATAGGCTCGCTCGGGGGATTCAGTGAGCTAATCCATTTACGGTATTTTGGCATATGGTTTGGCCCATTCAGTAAATGTTTGTGATTATTATTGTTTTTAATTTTAATTGAAATCTTTATTGTATTGCTAGAGCTCGTAGGTTTCAGGTTAGTCTTGTCCAGCTCTAAAAATATATATGCAAATATACTTACAGTTTATTTATTTTTTTAAGTGTTTATTTTTGAGAGAGAGAGAATGCGAGTGCTCACAGGAGAGGAGCTGAGAGAGAGAGAGAGAGAAAGAGAAAGAGAATCCCAAGCAGGCTCCGAGCTGAGCATGGAGCCTAACTTAGGGCTCAATCCCACAACCACAGCATCACTACCTGAGCTGATACCACAAGTCGGACACTTAACCCACTGAGCCACCCAGGCGCCCCATCATTTAGAATTTAGGATTTATTATCTCTGGTTGCCTAGTCCCAGGAATTGGCTTTAACCAAAAAGTACAGCATCTTCGAACAATTTGGAGTTTGATTGCCGTGGGCACCTGGTGTCAATAACTGGGTAATTTGAAGGAAGTTAAGCATCTGTTTTCAGAAACTCGATTTAAGAAAAGAAACTCCAGTTGTCCATTTTTTAAATGTTTAACTGCTCTGCTCTCATCTGGAGGTTTCACCTGCACCTGTCATGATGGTCTTACTTGAAAGGACATCAAGTTGGACCCTAGAATCTCATTGGAGTAGTGCAAGGCCCTATGTGTATCTCCTCAATCATGTGCCCTAATTTTCTCGTTTCCTAGGAGCTGGTTTAAATTGCCCTGGTTTCTGTGCAGTTAGACACTCACCTTTTGTCTTTACCTACAAGCTTACTTTGGGGAAAGAGGAGGTCAAGGGGCCTAGAATTTCCCTGGAAAATTCTTGCATGTCTGTTCATGGCTCTTTAGACTTCACAGATAATCTCTTTTGAAGTGCCAAGACCCAAATACCAGACTAAAGGAAGTTGCTTGTTTTTTTGTTCTAGGCAGAAAAATTAATGAAACAGATTGGTGTGAAAAATGTGAAGCTTTCAGAATATGAAATGAGTATTGCAGCTCATCTCGTAGACCCTCTTAACATGCACGTACGTATCTTTAATCTTATTTAAGATCGTTCGGGTCTGGCATTTTGTGTCGGGTCCTGAAGACGGCCATATTTGATGATCCTCTAAGAGGAGTCACAGGATCTGGCATAGTTTTGTGCTCACGGATGTGACTGAGTACAGCAAAAGGATACGACGCAAAATGAGCAAGAAAAGGGGCCTGGAGTGAAGTCTGGAAGAAATCAAGCACAGGCTTCCAGGAGCTTTCTACCAGTGAAGTCATACGGGCTTCACTTAATTCCTCCAGCAGCAGGTTGTGAGGACAAGTGTGAAGTGCCGTGTCCACCAGGGAAGCTCAGTAGAGACTCCCAGGATTTTACTTGGGACTGGTCATGTAGACCCCACATCCCAACATCCACCAAAATTCTAGACGTTCAGAGGGGAAACACATGTCCCCCATAAGCCATTTTGTTTGCACAGCGAGGTGTTCTTATTAGGGAATGAAGGAATTCTCCCGAAATTTAAGCCCCCATACTGCAGCCGAAGGCCAGCCTTGCAGGTAGGCCTTTCTAAGGACAACAGTCTGAGGCCTGCCGTGTTAACCTTTTTTGGCACACACTTGTTTAGATAAACTTGTTCTTTTATATATTCACCTTTGTGGCATATAAAACGTACTGCTTTAAGTTATGTGGATATTTGATTTGGAGTTTAAATGTAGATTTTCATAATAAGATACGGTAGGCAACACAAGATTCTGAATTCTAACTTTTTCCATTCATGGCCTTGGCAAATTGTTTCCTCTTTGAGTGTCAGTCCCCTCATGTGTAATCCAGGGATGGTGTGATAACCTGCTGTACCTACTTCAAAAGGATTGTTGGAGGATCAGATTAATGTAACATATAAACTCTAAACTCCTATGTGAATATTTGATAACAGCAGGTATAAATAGGTTTTGTATGACAGATATAAATAAATAGAATAAGTATGGTATTCCTATCTCCAAATCTAGGAAATAAAAGTCTTCAATGTCTGTTAGTATCTGTGTGCACAGAGATAGATACATGTCCCCAGAGTTAATCCTCCATTTCAATTTGATTTATAAATTTACAGTGGGACTTCTTGGCTCTGTGTTCACTTCTGAGTAAGGCTGTACTAACAGACTCTCTTTTTTGTTATAGTGGAAGTAGGTGCTATTTTTTTTTTTTTTTTCTCAGATTTGGCTGTGGTTTTCACCCTTTTTTTTTTTTTAAAGTTGTAGTGAAAGTAAATTTCTTGTAAATATGGCTTCTGACTCACCCCACCTTCAGCCTCTTTACTCTGCCAGGTTAGAACAAGATTGATTTTTTCCCCCTAGGTTTTTTCCGTTTGTTTTTTTATCCCCTCCCCCCCTTCACTCCGTCCCCATTTAAAAAAAAAATTTTTTTTTTTACATTTATTTATTTTTGAGAAACAGAGCACAAGCAGGGAAGGGGCAGGGAGAGAGGGAGACATAGGATCCAAAGCAGGCTCCAGACTCTGAGCTGTCAGCATAGTGCCCGATATGGGGCTCGAACCCATGAACCATGACATCATGACCTGAGCCAAAGTCAGATGCTTAACCGACTGAGCCACCCAGGCACCCCCCATCCCCATTTTTGAAGTTGAGTCAGAAGGTTTTAAAATAACACAAGCTGTGCTTATTTTGACAGTATATATCCCCTATTTACAAAGATGAAAGTTTTGTTTTGAAAGTTTTATTTTTGATTAATAAAATTCAGAAGTCCAGTGTTGTGTGAACCTATTTCCAAAATGTCTACCTGTTGTGTTTGACGGCACCCTATATGAATTAGGGACACTGCTGGTAAGCTTTTCCCCATCAGCTAGCACTGAGTTCTCTGTCTGAGCTGGTTCTCCAGCTTCTTGGCAGAGTATTCCTTCCTCTTACACGGAGTGAATTCAGCTTATTAGATCCCTGCAGAGTTTTGAGTCCTGGGCCTAGTGCTTTTAATAGTAGATAGTTGATTATTAATTCCTTTTTGTAATTTCATGGTAATTAAATAATTTCAGTATTGTTGTAAAAAGTCTTTACTAGTATTATATATTAATCTTTTATTATTTACATATAATTATCAGATTAAGGTTTGCCATTTTGTTTTTGTTTTTTTCTCCTTTTAACTTCATTGAATATATGTAAGTTGTAAAATTCATGTTGACCTTACCTTTTATCAGGTTACTTGGAGTGATATAGCAGGTCTGGATGATGTCATTACGGATCTGAAAGACACAGTCATCTTACCCATCAAAAAGAAGCATTTGTTTGAAAATTCCAGGCTTCTGCAGCCTCCAAAGGGTATGGTAAAAGTTTACATTTGCTAAAGTATTAAAAATGTAGGAAACACTGAAACTTTCTGCCATTATAGTACTGGTATCGGGGAGGTCGGATGTTGAAGAGAATACTGAGATTCAGTGAGCTGTTTTATAAATAGTAGTTTTAAAATAGTTGCTCATTCTTCAGCTTCCCAAATTTAGATAAAACTTTTTCCCTGTGATTACATGTCAAAATAATCCCTTTATTGCAAACTCATTTTTATTACTTCCAAGTAAATAAAAATTGGGAAAACTGAAATTAAAAAATCTAAAGTCATGGTATGGGTTCTTTTGTTTTCAAAGTAAGAACTCTTTTTGTTGTCTCACAATTTAGCGATATTGTTTTTTCCTCCTAGTAATCTTCATTATTTTTGGATTGCAGTGGTTTTTTAGAAGTACTGGAGTACAGGTGAACTAGAAATTAAATGCTACTTATTTTTAAGGGAAACTTCCTTATTCCTAGTTAGTGATGATTTTAAAAACCTCAGAACTCAAGAATTGGAAATGCTTATAACTCCTTCCTTACGTGTAATGGTTTTATTGTTGTCCACTCAAATATGAATCACGTTTAAGTGTTATGAAAGGTGATTCAGATGGAGCTTCGGTGACAATTGGCAGTGAGATAAATACACGTGTGTTACCATGGCTTTCCCATACAAACGCTACAGCAGTGGAAAGAGTGGAAACTGCTCTTTCTTGTATTCCTCATACTAGACAGGTTTACTTTTCCGCTGCTCTTCAAGGCTGAAGCCAAATTATTAGACACATTAAAAAAATAAGATCTTTAGAAATATCAACATAGTGCTGTGTGTAAGTTATGGTTGCTTGTAATCTTATTAATTTTGCAGTTATATCAAAATGCATCAATTTCTATTTCAAAAGTACTTGAAGCTGATACCTGTACACTTTCACGAAGTAGGTAATTTTTACTCCTGGTAAATAGAGGGTGATGATGACGTGTTCTTTTCATTAACTAAAACAGCAAAACTGTTCATTAGGTATTTTGTTTTATTTTCTGAAACAACAATACTTCCTTTTTTCCCCCCTAGCAAAAAGCATTTGGTTTATTGTGTTTTTAAAAATTTTTTCCCCAGAAGAAAATTGCAGATGATTTATCTGAGCCAAGATCAAAGAGTAAAGTACAAGTTGGCTTATTTAGTTCTTTACCCTCTTCCGGCTGGTTGGTAGTTTGAACAAGAAAGACCTTGTGTGAGTTGTCATCTCCTAGTTTCTTAATTCGTGAATCTAGAAAAGTCAGATGCAGGATGGGGCCCAGTTAGTACTTGGATGGGAGAAAAGTAAGATGCGTTTTCTGTGCTGTTTGGGAAAGCTCCACCCTCGTCAGCGACGCCTAGCCCAGGTAATTGGGTCACTGTACCAGTCGCACTTGGTTTAAAGCCCCAGTCAATTAACACAGCAGACACCAAATTACAATGGGATACTTCAAAGTTACGTGTATATCTGGTGCTTCTTTGAAAGCATTGTCCAAAACTAGAAGTGGTTTCTGTGTGTATTTTAAAATTTTTAAGTTACCTGAGTAGCTCTTGATTATGTAATCTAAAGTTATACTGTTTGAGCCTTTTCCGCCTTGCATTTTTGGAAAGTTTTTTATCAGGAACAAAATTTGAAAAGCATTGATTTACTTTTTGACCCTCAACATAAATTGGATGTTAGCAGACAGAAGCAGAGCGTAAAATCGGTTGTATATCATAGTTTGTTCCATTTTTGAACTGGAAATAGGTTACATAGGTTAGAGTCGTTGTTTTATTGCCAATTTTATGTTATCCCTGGACAGTTCATTGCTGTCGGGGCTAAAAGTCCGCACTGCCTTACAGACTACGCGAGGATGATTTGAGAATGTCTTCCAGGGGCGCCTGGGTGGCTTGGTCGGTTAAGCGTCCAGCTTTGGCTCAGGTCATGATCTCACAGTCTGAGTTCGAGCCCCGCGTCGGGCTCTGTGCTGACAGCTCAGAGCCTGGAGCCTGTTTCCGATTCTGTGTCCCCCCCTCTCTCTGTCCCTCCCCTGTTCATGCTCTGTCTCTCTCTGTCTCAAAAATAAACGTTAAAAAAAAAAATCAAAAAAAAAAAAAAGAGAATGTCTTCCATAGTAGCACACGAGATCAGCCAATCACGTGAAGGTAGAAAGTTGGCAGCTGTCATGCCACCAAGTGGTCACAGGGACATGCCATAAAATGTTCATGGTTGCATTAAAAAAATAACCGTGTTTTCTTCCAAATGTTTAAAAATTTACATTGAAAATTCCATATGAATACAAACAGTTCTCGCTAAACTCTAACTTTGGTAATCATTATTTTAGCACATAAATTTTATGTTTGTGAATTTTATCATGTTCCATGTTGTGATGTTTCTTGAAAATGTAGGTAACTTAGGAAAAATATATTTTGAGAAGTGATTTTTCTGGGGCCATAAAGGCCTCCATCCCTCCCTCCACCTCCTTGAGTACTTTGTATTTAAATAGACTCAGTTTTTACAGATACTTACTTTTCCACCATTTGGACAATTTTTTTTATTAAAGCTTGAAAGTCAATAAACTAGTTCAAAAAAGAAAAAAGTTGGTTACTAATAAGGTAATATACTTGTCACTAATAAGGATTATTTCAAATTTAGATCTTTTGTCCCAATTCTTCTTTTCTTCCTCACCCTAAAGTTTTTATTTGCATGTAGTACTTACTAAGTAAAGCCCTTACTAAAACATCCACATTAAAGAGGGGTTTGAATTTTTAGCCTTTGCAAAGCATGAAGGTAATAATCGTAGTTTTTCGTTTTGTTGAAAATGGTTGTGAAAGTACCAGACTGAGCTCAAAAAAAACTAGTTAAAAGACTGCAAAACTAATAACTGAAGCCGGATGCCTCGCATTCATTGTGGGACCATTCATGTATCACTCTTCCTAAGAATGAACAGGGTAGTGTTCATCCCACAAAGGATATAGAGAAGATGGCCCTTCAAACAGTGTTCCTGCTAGACTCGTTGATAACATGCCAGGTGAGACAACGTGAGTCTTAGTGAAGCAACGTGCAGAAGTGGGGATAAAACAGCCAAGTGGGTGACTGGAAAGCTGACACTTCCGTAGCTACCACCCGAGTCAGGAAGTGAACACTCCCTGCTCGTACGTGCACCTCCCCTATCATGTCTGTCCTCCAGAAGATTACGAAATCCCAAAGCTTTCAACGCATGTTGAGTTTCATACTCTGTAAACAAAACAAAACTGTAAAAAAGCTGCCTAATTAATAACACTAATTGTAATTCCAGAAGAAAAATACAGGAAAAACTTAATCCTGCTAAGGAGTGCCAAAACTAAACTGTCAGGAATAGAGGACTCAAAGTGATGAATGAATACTTGGAATCAAAGAGGACATTCTAAGAACACTTGCCTCGGTTTGTGAGGTGTGCTGTAGCAGCACAGTCAACAAGATACGAGGACTTTTGCATCAAAAGTTTGCTCAGAAAACCCTAAGATTCAAATAACATGCGTATAAAAGTTTGTGGATCTGCATTCCATATTAAATTGTATGATCAAAATAATAAATGTCGTAATAATTCCAGGCATCTGCAGTCACCCCGTATGTTTTCAGTTTGATGTGAATTAAATGGCATTAGACCACTGCTCTGTGGTGTTCACATGTGCCATCCAAAGGAAAAAGTATCGAGAGGGGGTTCAAATTATAAATGACTTAACTACATTTTTTACACCTGAATGGACTTAGTTAAAAATTGCAAAGGGATGTACTGGCAAAGCTTATTGACTTAAATTTTAAAATGGCTTCAGAAAAGTAAGATGAGGGGCGCCTGGGTGGCGCAGTCGGTTAAGCGTCCGACTTCAGCCAGGTCACGATCTCGCGGTCTGTGAGTTCGAGCCCCGCGTCAGGCTCTGGGCTGATGGCTCAGAGCCTGGAGCCTGTTTCCGATTCTGTGTCTCCCTCTCTCTCTGCCCCTCTCCCCCGTTCATGCTCTGTCTCTCTCTGTCCCAAAAATAAATAAACGTTGAAAAAAAAAAAAATTAAAAAAAAAAAAAGAAAGAAAGAAAAGTAAGATGACTAAACTTCATTAATTCTTAAAGAATTATGAAGACCCCTAGAAAAATCTGTGCGTGCCCGAGGAAAAGTTTGTGTGCCTGAACATTACTTTGAAGAGCTTGATGTGAAAAATACTTGTTTTATGGAATCAAGCTTCTCATTAAAAAGAAAAAAATGAAAATTTAGGCAGGGTGGGACTTTAATACAAAATATTTACTTTTCTTATATTTTTGTATTTTTTTAATGTTTATTATTGAGAGAGAGAGAGACCGTGCGCGCACGTGAGCGGGGGAGGGGCAGAGAGAGAGAGAGGAATTCCCGGAACTCCGAGCAGGCTCCAGAACTGAGCTGTCAGCACAGAGCCCGATGCAGGGTTCAGACCCGTGAGCTGTGAGATCATGACCTGAGCCGAAGTCGGATGCATAACCGACTGAGCCACCCAGGCGCCCCTATATTTTATTTTTATTGCATAATAATATTTTGGAAATCTCCAAAGTCTCTTCATATTACCCTAATATGCCACCTGTAAATACTGTCTTTTTAAGTGCTATGACATGGGAAAAGTAGAGAAGCTGTGAATTAAGCAAATATTTTAAGTCTGCAGGTTATAATATTCGTCATGCCTGTCTACAGATAATCTTTCGCCAGGAACATAATTTTACTATTAACATAGAAAAATGTTACTTAATTTTAGTTGTGAAACAGTTGGTGATGATTCCCAAAATGCCCAAGGCCTCGACCAGTTTAGATCTCTCCTGTTAAAAGAATTACCTTAAGTTGTATTAAGCCGCAGACTACTGTCTGTGGAGACGATAGGTGAAGGATTCAGTTTCATTCCTTGGAGAGTAAAACAAAAGTGGCAGCTTTTGTCCTTTGGAAGAAGAGATCATTATCTGTTTGGAAAAAGGCGTGTGCCCTTTTGGATAAAACTTAAGTCTCAGTAACATCAAAACGGTGTTTGCTGCAGCCTGTTTTTGTTGTTGTTGTTTAATGTTTATTTTTGAGAAAGAGAAACAGAGCACAAGCGGGGGAGGGGCAGAGAGAGAGACGGAGACACGGAATCCAAAGCAAACTCCAGGCTCTGAGCTGTCAGCACAGAGCCTGATGTGGGGCTTGAACTTATAAACCGTGAGATCGTGACCTGAGCTGAAGTTGGACACCCAACCGACTGAGCCACCCAGGTGCCCCTCCTGCAGCCTGTTTTGAAGAAGTTCTCAGTTTTCTCTGGGCTGTTCTAATGTGCTGTAGTGCTCTGTTAGCTTGTGAAGGTGGAGGGCATTGGACCATTTTGTCAACCGTGGATCGAGTGGCATGAGTTTGGATGTCAAGGGGATCCTGAGCTAGACCTTTGCGTGAAGGGAGAAGGCACAAGCATGCTGTAATTTTATAGCCGTCACTGACACTGAACTTAGGAAGTGGCACCTTCCTTTCCTACTATTAACATGTTGGGGAAAATTTTAGTGTGGGCTGAATTAGTGTGTTGATTATCCCATAAAAACGTAAATAATAAAATGACATGTTAATTTCCAGGAGTTCTTCTGTATGGGCCTCCAGGCTGTGGTAAAACATTGATTGCCAAGGCCACAGCCAAAGAAGCAGGCTGTCGATTTATTAACCTTCAGCCTTCAACGCTGACGGATAAGTGGTACGGAGAGTCTCAGAAACTGGCTGCTGCGGTCTTCTCCCTTGCCATAAAGCTACAGCCTTCCATCATTTTTATAGATGAAATAGGTATGTGACTTTTCTGTGTGAGCATTTTATAACGCCATTTTTAAGGGTGGTATTTAGATGACCAGATTTAGTTTGCAACATTTATTAGGGCAAATTAGTAATACAAAAGAGATCACCAACATCCTTATATGCTGTGTATAATTTATTCCAGAGTGAACCATAATCTGTTCATTCCGCTGCTCGGTAGTAGTTTCCTGTCTTCTCCGTATTACAAACATCACGCGGTGGACATCTGTGTACGTGTTTCATCATGTACATGTGCTTGTCCAGGCTACATGCCCGGAAGTTGAACTGTTAGGTTGTGTGACATGTCTGTCTTCAGCCTCACTAGGATTACCAGTTGTTAAAAGTGGTTTTACCTGTTTTCACTCTCTCCGTTATATAGTTTCCCTGCATACCCCGAAAATTTATTTTTTCAGATATTATCATTGATTGATTGATTTTTTTTTTTTTTTTTTTTTTGGTCAAACTAAAGAACATGAATTATCATTGTTTCGTGTTTCCCTGCATTGCTAGTAAATTTGGGCATCTCTTACCATGCTGTCTAGTCATTGAGTTTCCTTGCTTATAAATTGTCAGTTTTTCTTTGGGGTTATTTGCATTTTCTTGGTAATTCTTTGTTGATATTTATTATGATTGCAAATATTTTCTAGACTGGCTTTTCACTTTATGATAATTTCTTTTACAGAAATTTAAATTTAAATTTAGTTGTATGTATCTTTTTATTATGATTTATACTTTTTGTGTCTGGCTTACAAATTTCTTCCCTACCCCCATAAATATCCCTCTTTTCAAAATATATATTGTGAAGTAGGAATCTCATTTCATTCTTTTCCATATAGACAGCCAATTTATAAAATAGATTATCTTTCCCTATTTGTTCATGACTTTTATGTTAGTATACTTTTTCTGTATTTTATGGATCATCAGTATTTTTGGTTCTGCTCCTGGTATGGTAAGTCATAATAAAGCTATGGTGATTGAAACTATAGCTTTGAATTAGTTATACTATTATATGTAATGTGATAGACTATACAGAAATATAGAGAGAAAAATGGTATAGATATATAATACTTTGGTTATTTGTCTGTCTTGTGTGTCTCACCAGTTTATTACAGCTATTTTGGAGTTTTGGTGTGAATTTTGCATAAAAGTGCTTATAGCTAGATTAAAAAAAAATTTTAATCTAAGACACTTTAACCAGGAGGTGTGGTCAGTCTACCTTTATTTTGATAGCTCATGTATTTAGATTTATTTCTGCCACATTACGTGTGCTTTTTTATTTACCAATCTAGTGGACTTTTCTCACTTTATCCCCTTTTCCCTGCTACAGGTTTAGAAGTAACATATTCTTTTTCTTTAGTGAAACATTTAGAATACCTACTTGCCTTGAAAGTCTAGGCTAATCATTTCTGCCCTCCTCCCAAATAATTCCAGGGACCTTAGAAGTCTTGAACACTGATCGTTCCACTCATTCCTTACATGGTAACATTTTCTCTTATTTCACAGTCTCCATAGTGGTTGTTATTTCTGTACTGGCAGTACTTGTTTAGAGACCACGTCTGCCAGTTTCTTTGCTCACTGTTGCTTCTTTACAAAGCTGCCTTTTCTGCATTTAATTCCCTTCACTGAAGTCTATCAGAGTTCTTTCAGCAAAGATCGTGAATACAGTAAATTCTGTCTTTGGGTGAAAATGTGTTAATTCTACCTTCACTCTTAAATGATAACAGAATTATTTTTCTTCAGCATTTTGAAGCTACAAGTCCATTGTCTTCCAGTCTTTCTTGTTGCTTTCAAGAATTCTGCTTATAGTCAAATATTGCTTTGTAAGTAATTTTATCTTTTCTCTCTAGCGTTATTAGATTTTTATCTTGTTCTCCTGTTTGATTATGGTTTTTCCAGGTCTGTCTTTATTTTTATTATCCCACTGAGACTTACTGTGGTTCTTAATCTGATGATTCGTGGTTTTCATTCCAGAAAATTTCTCACCCACTGCGTATCTTTGATTGTGGTGAGACTTCCATTTTATGTATGTATACATTTATATTTATATATGTATCTACCGTCTCTACTTAATTTTGAGTCATTGCCACATCGAGTTCTCCCATATTTCATCAGTTCTAAAATACACCATTTTGTTATTTACATTTTAACCTTTCTGAAGTTGGGGTAACATGTTATAATTTAATTGGCAGAGTTTTTTCTTTGAGTATTATAACTTACTTGGCAACATTTAAAACTTTGTTGATACATAAAATAATGATACAACTAAAACATCAATCTTTAAGTTTTAAAAAGCAGTTCTTTGCTTGGCTATGTTAACCTCACAGCCATTGGGTTTGTATTCTGTGGATTACATTTGAACTTTAGAAGTTCTATTTGGTTCTTTTTTAAATTTCCCTTTTTTCACTATAGTTGCTCTTCTGTTTGAATTTCAGTCCCTTTTACGTCTTGGTTTTTTTTTGTTTTCGTTTTTGTTTTTTAAGTTATTTATCTTGGGAGAGACAGAGACACCATGAGTGGGGGAGGGTCAGAGAGAGAGGAAAGAGAGAATCCCAAGCAGGCTGTGCTGTGAGTGGGACTTAAACTCACAAACCGTGAGATCACGACCTGAGCCAAAACCGAGAGTTGGACGCTTAACCCAACTGAGCCACCCAGGCACCACCCCCTCTTATGTCTCAGTTTTAAGCATACTGTTTTTATATATAGTTTTTTTTTTTGGATTGTTCTGTTGTCTGAAATTCTACTTCTCCTTTGTATTGTTAAGTGTTTCATACTAACTTGTTTCCTTGGCTCATTTCTAACGTTAGATAGCCTACAGCTTGTTTTTGTAGGAGAATTCTGTGTTGCCTAAGAACATTCAGAGTGCTTTTCCTACCTTCCACTTAGAGCCTGTGTGTGGAGTCGGATCATTCAGGGCTAATTTTTATGATAATTTCTCAGTGTGGATGTTCCTAGACTGAATGACAGTCTTCGTGCCTGAGGGAGAGCCCCTGTGACCTTAGTTTTTTATTTTTCAGGGGAGACCTGTTTACCCCCAGAGCACAGACAAGACAGACTTGGTCTTTAACTCTCTGTAGTAGTGAGCAGGATTTTTTTTCTTGTCTACACTTTCTGTGAGTGTACATCCTTTTGAGCAGCTTGGTTTCAGCGTGGACATGAACGCCGAGGCGGTACACGCGTCCCTGCCTCCCTGCCGCGTCCACAAGTGCACGTGTCCACAGTTGGCACAGACACCTCATGCTCCCACCACATATTTCCTGAATTCTGACGGTTGTTTTTCTCTCTTTCTTACAATCTCAGATATTCGTTAAGCTGTTTTTTTTTTTTTTTTTTTTTTAAACTGGGCTCTGTTATTTAGAACCGTTTTAAGTTTACAGAAAGCAGCACGTAGAAAGTTCCCATACACACATCCCCTACACACACAGTTTTCCTATTATCAGTACTTTGCATTCGTGTGATACATTTGTTATAATTGATGAGCCTGTATTGCTACATTATTAATCAATAAAGTCCATAGTTTATGTTAAGGGTCATTCTTTGTGTTTATAGGCTTTGACTAATGCATAATGTCATGTATCTACCATTACTGTGTCAGACAGAATAGTTTCACCGCCCTGAAAACCCCCTGTGCCCCACCTGTTCATCCTAAACTCCCAAAGTCCCAGCAGCCACTAGTCTTTTTACTATCTTGCCTTTTACAGAATATTGTAATTGGAATCATACAGTATGTAGCCTTTTCCGACTGGCTTCTTTCACTTAGCAATATGCATTTAAGGCTCCTCCGTGTCTTTGTGGCTTAGTAGCTCATTTCTTGTTATGGCTGAGTAATATTCCATTGTGTGGTTGTACCACGGTTTGTTTATCCATTCATCTGTTGAGGGACATCTTGGTTGCTTCCAATTTGGGGCGATTGTGAATAAAGCTGCTAACAACAGCGATGTGCAAGATTTTGCGTGGACATACATTTTCAGCTCAATTGGGTAAATGCCTGGGAGCACATCTGCTGGATCCTACAGTGAAACTCTAGCTTTGTAAGAAACTACCAAACTGACTTCCAAGATGGCTCCGTGATTTTGCAGTTCCACTGGCAATGAATGAGCGGTCCTCTTGCTCAGCATCCTGTCCATCACTTGATATTATCAGTGTTTTGGAATTTAGCTATCCTAGCAAGCATGTAGCGAGCGGTACTCATTGTCATTTTAAGTTACAGTTCCCTAACGACATATGACGTTGAGCATGTTTTCATGTGTTTATTTGCCATCTGTGTATCTTTGAAGTGTGTGTTCAGCTCTTTGGCCCATTTTTTAATTGGGTTGTTTTCTTATTATTTAATTTTATGTTCTTTGTATATTTTGGATACACACTTTTTATCAGGGAAGTATTTTGAAAATCTTTTGTCTTAGTGTGTGGCTTATATCTACTCTCTCTCTCTCTTTTCTCTCTCTCTCTGTCTCTCTCGCTCGCTGTCTCTTTTTTAAAATGTTTATTTTTGAGACAGAGTATGAGTGGGGGAGGGGCATAGAGAGAGCGCCACAGAATTCAAGGCAGGCTCCAGGCTCTCAGCACAAGGCCTGACCCACAGCTGCAACCCACAAACCATGAGATCATGACCTGAGCAGAAGTCAGATGCTCAACCAATTGAGCCTCCCAGGCGCCCTGGCTTATCTCTTCTCTTACCAGTGTCTTCCACAGGGAAGAATTTTTAATTTTGTTTTTCTTTATTGAGCATTTAAAACATTTTTTTTAGCTTGTTTTATTTTTTATTTTTTTAAATTTACATCAAAATTAGTTAGCATCTAGTGCAACAATGATTTCAGGAGGAGATTCCTTAGTGCCCCTTACCCATTTAGCCCATCCCCCCTCCCACAACCCCTCCAGTAACCCTCAGTTTGTTCTCCATATTTATGAGTCTCTTCTGTTTTGTCCCCCTCCCTGTTTTTATATTATTTTTGTTTCCCTTTCCTTTGTTCATCTGTTTTGTCTCTTAAAGTCCTCATAGGAGTGAAGTTATATGATTTTTGTCTTTCTCTGACTAATTTAGCGTAATACCCTCCAATTCCATCCACGTAGTTGCAAATGGCAAGATTTCATTCTTTTTGATTGCTGAGTAATACTCCTTTGTGTGTGTGTGTGTATACCACATCTTCTTTATCCATTCATCCATCAATGGACATTTGGGCCCTTTCCATACTTTGGCTATTGTCAGTAGTGCTGCTACAAACATGGGGGTGCATGTGTCCCTTCGAAACAGCACACCTGTATCCCTTGGATAAATACCTAGTAGTGCAATTTCTGGGTCGTAGGGTAGTTCTATTTTTAGTTTTTTGAGGAACCTCCACACTGTTTTCCAGAGTGGCTGCACCAGCTTGCATGCTCACCAACAATGCAAAAGAGATCCTCTTTCTCCGCATCCTCGCCAACATCCATTGTTGCCTGAGTTGTTAATGTGAGCCATTCTGTCAGGTGGGAGGTGGTATCTCAGTGTGGTTTTGATTTGTATTTCCCTGATGATGAGTGATGTGGAGCATTTTTTCATGTGTCGGTTGGCCATCTGGATATCTTCTTTGGAGAAGTGTCTAGTCATGTCTTTTGCCCATGTCTTCACTGGATTATTTGTTTTTTGGGTGTTGAGTTTGATACGTTCTTTATAGATTTTGGATACTAACCCTTTATCTGATCTGTCATTTGCAAATATCTTCTCCCATTCTGTCAGTTGCCTTTTAGTTTTGCTGATTGTTTCCTTCGCTGTGCAGAAGCTTTTATTTTGATGAGGTCCCAGTAGTTCATTTTTGAGCATTTTTAAATTTTAATAATGCCCAACTTAACTATTTTTTTTTTTTTTTGGATCGATTATGCTTTTAGTGTTGTATGTAAAAACTCATCACCAAACCCAAGGTCATGTAGATTTTCTCCTATGTTATCTTTGGACGTTTTGCAGTTTTGTGTTTTACATTTAGATCTAGAATCAATTTTTAGTTAATTGTTGTGCACAGTATAAGGTCTTTGTCTAGATAGATTTTTAGCACATGGATGTTCAGTTGTTCTAGCACCACTTGTCAGGTATGCATTAACTTTAAAAATATTTTTTTCCCAACTTTTTTGTTAGTATTTACATATATGTCTTTTTCCATCCTTTGCAACATTCTGAGCTCTTAGATTTAAAGTGTCTCTTGTAAGCAGCACACATTTGGGTTTCCTAACTGTCCAGTCTGATTTCCTAACCACCTATGTAGGTACTCTAAGACCATTTACATTTAACATTTTTTCTTTAATATTTCTTCTATGTTTATTTACTTTTGAGAGAGAGAGAGAGACAGAGTGCAAGTAGGGACGGGGCAGAGAGAGAGGGAGGCACAGGTTCCCAAGCAGGATCCAGGCTCACAGAGCCTGACGCAGGGCTTGAACCCATGAACTGTGAGATCATGACCTGAGCTGAAGTTGGACACTTAACCGACTGGGCCACCCAGGCGCCCCTACATTTAACATTTGATGTAATTACTAATATAGTTAGGTTATTTATACTTCTCAAGCATTTTAAGTTTTTTATATTATTTCAAGCAGCTGTCTTGCCAGAACCAACTTCTTAGTAACGAAGATGATTTAGGAATAATTGATAGCAGAATTATGGTGGTTAGCTGGCAGCTGTACTGACACATATTATCTTTAAAAAGAAGCAATTTAAAAATGACTACATTTTCTACCTCCAGAGTAGATGGGTTAGTTTTGTACCTAGTCCAACAGTGGGACGGATTGTATGAAACTGAAACTACAAAAGAAAATCCAGAATGTGTATTTGTCATCCGAAGACCCTGTAAAAAAAAAATATTTTTTTAAGTTTTGACCAAAGCATTTCTCTGTAACTCACACATATGATTGTAGTTTCAGTGCTAAAATGCTAGTTATTTGAAGGGATAGAAGACAAAGCACTTGGGGGCGCCTGGGTGGCGCAGTCGGTTAAGCGTCCAACTTCAGCCAGGTCACGATCTCGCAGTCCATGAGTTCGAGCCCCGCGTCAGGCTCTGGGCTGATGGCTCAGAGCCTGGAGCCTGTTTCCGATTCTGTGTCTCCCTCTCTCTCTGCCCCTCCCCCGTTCATGCTCTGTCTCTCTCTGTCCCAAAAATAAATAAAAAATAAACGTTGAAAAAAAAAATTAAAAAAAAAAAAAGTCAAAGCACTTGAAATAGGATTATACTAGAAAATCTAGGACTTATGACTGTCTTTTTTTCATAATTAGGATGTACTGTTCCTCCTACCCCTCTTTAAAAGCATTTCATGTTCTTTATAGATAATTGGGAAGACAGCAAATAGTTCAAGAGAACATTTAAATTGTCCTCAAGTCTGTCACTGAGAGATAACTAAAGCGATTAGCGTTCTGGTGTATTTTCTTGGTGGCTTCTTTACATTGTGTCACGTATATGCACATGCCTACGAGCATGTGTGTTTGAAACCATTTTCTGTCCTGCATTTCCCACAGAATGGTGTTTTGACATTTTTCCAATGCCATTTTTCTTTATTTCCAGGAAAAGCGTGTGAAGAAAAAGAGTGTGACCCACAATTAAGAATACATAGGATGCACATAACCTGGGATGTTAGGGCCAAAGCATACAGACCTTCCTCCAAGACACCACTTGATCCATATCTTCTAATTACCCGATCCTGTACTTCTTTACATATGTTGGCATTAATGTATTGATAGGAAAGAATTGAAGATTGGGAGTTGATTGTGTTTTAATTTCTTAATTTTTTGCCAAAATTGTTGTATCAGACCAATGTATGAAAAGGGATAGTTGAACTCTTTGTCTTGTACTCTTTCACAAATTTGTTAGCTTTTGATTTTTTGGTTAACGATTTGAAGTTTTACGATGAGTAAATAATTCAAATTAGTTTCTAAGGTTGAGGACTTCTTCCTTCTAGACTCCTTTCTGCGAAACCGTTCAAGTTCTGACCATGAAGCCACCGCCATGATGAAAGCTCAGTTTATGAGTCTGTGGGACGGATTGGATACTGACCACAGCTGTCAGGTGTGTGAACGAAGTCTGCCTTGAGCCGGTGGTGGTGGTGGGTGCTGAAGGGGGGTGGGGGGCAGCAGTGGGTGCTGGTGGCAGTGGCGGCGGGTGTGGGGGGTGGCGGGGGTAGTAGGAGAAACTTTAGTGGGCTACTTCGTAGGCTTTTTTAAGGAAGTTTTTTGTTGTTGTTGGTTCAGTCACTTGTTAGGAAAACTTTATCAATTCATTTAATAATTTATTTCATATTTCACTGATACAAAATGTTTAATACTTAGTTTTATGGGCCTAGAAAAAAATTTTTCTAACTTTTTGGTTGGTTTTATTTATTTTTATTTATTTATTTTTTATAATTTTATTATTTTTTTAATTTACATCCAAATGAGCATATAGTGCACCAGTGATATCAGGAGGAAATTCCTTAGTGCCCCTTCCCCATTTAACCCATCCCCCCTCCCACGACCCCTCCAGTAACCCTTAGTTTGTTCTCCGTATTTAAGAGTCTCTTCTGTTTTGTCCCCCTCCCTGTTTTTATTATTATTTTTGTTTCCCTTCCCTTATGTTCATCTGTTTTGTCTCTTAAAGTCCTCATAGGAGTGAAGTCCTATGATATTTTTCTTTCTCTGACTAATTTCACTAGGTATACTACCCTCCAGTTCCATCCACGTAGCTGCAAATGGCAAGATTTCATTTTGATTGCCGAGTAGTACTCCATTGTATATATATACACCACATTTTCTTTATCCAGTTATCCATCGATGGCTCTTTTCATACTTTGGCTATTGTTGATAGTGCTGCTATAAACATGGGGGTGCATGTGTCCCTTCGAAACAGCACACCTGTATCCCTTGGATAAATGCCTAGTAGCACAATTTCTGGGTCATAGGGTAGTTCTATTTTTAGTTTTTTGAGGACCCTCCATACTGGTTTCCAGAGTGGCTGCACCAGCTTGCGTTCCCACCAACAATGCAAAAGAGATCCTCTCTCTCCGCATCCTCGCCAACATCTCTTGTTGCCTGAGTTGTTAATGTGAGCCATTCTGACAAGTGTGAGGTGGAATCTCATTGTGGTTTTGATTTGCATTTCCCTGATGATGAGTGACGTGGGGCATTTTTTCATGTGTCGGTTGGCCATCTGGATGTCTTCTTTGGAGAAGTGTCTAGTCATGTCTTTTGCCCATGTCTTCACTGGATTATTTGTTTTTTGGGTGTTGAGTTTGATACGTTCTTTATAGATTTTGGATACTAACCCTTTATCTGATCTGTCATTTGCAAATATCTTCTCCCATTCTGTCAGTTGCCTTTTAGTTTTGCTGATTGTTTCCTTCGCTGTGCAGAAGCTTTTTATTTTGATGAGGTCCCAGTAGTTCATTTTTGCTTTTGTTTCCCTTGCCTCCGGAGACGTGTTGAGTAAGAAGTTGCTGTGGCTGAGGTCAAAGAGGTTTTTGCCTGTTTCCTCCTTGAGGATTTTGATGGCTTCCTGTCTTAGATTTAGGTCTTTCATCCATTTTGAGTTTGTTTTTGTGTATGGTGTAAGAAAAGTGTCCGGATTCATTCTTCTGCATGTCGCTGTCCAGTTTTCTCAGCACCACTTGCTGAAGAGACTGTCTTTATTCCATTGGATATTGTTTCTTGCTTTGTCAAAGATTATTAGTTGGCCATACGTTTGTGCGTCCATTTCTACGTTCTCTATTCTGTTCCATTGATCTGAGTGTCTGTTCTTGTGCCAGTACCATACTGTCTTGATGATGACAGCTTTGTAGTATAGCTTGAAGTCTGGGATTGTGATGCCTCCTGCTTCGGTTTTCTTTTTCAAGATCGCTTTGGCTATTCGGGGTCTTTTCTGGTTCCATACAAATTTTAGGATTATTTGTTCTAGCTCTCTGAAGAATGCTGGTGTTACTTTGATAGGGATTGCATTGAATATGTAGATTGCTTTGGGTAGTATTGACATTTTAATAACATTTGTTCTTCCTATCCAGGAGCATGGAATCTTTTTCCATTTTTTGTGTGTCTTCAATTTCTTTCATAAGCTTTTTATGGTTTTCAGTGTATAGATTTTTCACGTCGTTGGTTAGATTTATTCCTAGGTATTTTATGGTTTTTGGTGTAATTGTAAATGGGATCGATTCCTTGATTTCTCTTTCTGTTGCTTCATTGTTGGTTTATAGGAATGCAACCAATTTCTGTGCATTGATTTTATATCCTGCAACTTTGCTGAGTTCATGAATCAGTTCTAGTAGTTTTTTGGTGGAATCTTTTGGGTTTTCCATATAGAGTATCATGTCATCTGTGAAGAGTGAAAGTTTGACCTCCTTCTGGCCGATTCGGATGCCTTTTATTTCTTTGTGTTGTCTGATTCCAGAGGCTAAGACTTCCAATACTATGTTGAATAACAGTGGCGAGAGTGGGCATCCCTGTCTTGTTCCTGACCTTAGGGGGAAAGCTCTCAGTTTTTCCCCATTGAGGATGATATTAGCGTTGGGTCTTTCTTATATGGCTTTTATGATCTCGAGGTTGATCTTTCTATCCCTACTTTCTTGAGGGTTTTTATCAAGAAAGGATGCTGTATTTTGTCAAATGCTTTCTCTGCATCTATTGAGAGGATCATATGGTTCTTGTCCTTTCTTTTTTTAAAACATTTTTTTTAATGTTTATTTTATTTTTGACAGAGAGAGACAGAGCATGAGTGGGGGAGGGGCAGAGAGAGAGGGAGACACAGAATCTGAAGTAGGCTCCAGGCTCTGAGCTGTCAGCACAAAGCCCGACGCGGGGCTCAAACTCACAGACTGTGAGATCATGGCCTGAGCCAAAGTCGGACACTCAACTGACTGAGCCACCCAGGTGCCCCGGTTCTTGTCCTTTCTTTTATTGATGTGATGAATCATGTTAATTGTTTTGTGGATATTGAACTAGCCCCGCATCCCAGGTATAAATCCCACTTGGTCATGGTGAATAATTTTTTTGATGTATTGTCGGAGCCGGTTGGCTAACAATCTTGTTGAGGATTTTTGCCTCCATGTTCATCAGGGAAGTCGGTCTATAGTTCTCCTTTCTTAGTGGGGTCTCTGTCTGGTTTTGGAGTCAAGGTAATGCTGGCTTCATGTTTGGTAGAATTCCCCTGGAAAGCCGTCTGGGCCTGGACTCTTGTTTTTTGGGAGTTTTTTGATTACTAATTCTATTTCCTTACTGGTTATGGGTCTGTTCAAATTTTCTATTTCTTCCTGTTTCACTGTTGGTAGCTTATATGATTCTAGGAATTTGTCCATTTCTTCCAGATTACCCATTTTATTGGCATATAATTCCTCATAATATTCTCTTATTACTGTTTTTATTTCTGCTGTGTTGATTGTGATCTCTCCTCTTTAATTTTTGATTTTATTTATTTAGGTCCTTTCCTTTTCCTTTTTGATCCAACTGGCTAGTGGTTTATCAATTTTGTTAATTCTTTCAAAGAACCACCTTCTGGTTTTGTTGAGAAGTTCTTTGTTTTTGTTTTTAATAATTATTTATACTTACCATTAAGTGATGGGGATCTGAAAGAATGGTTTGTGTATACTTTTGGTCATTTTGAGGGTTTATGTTAAACACAATGTTAAAAGATTGCCTAAGTGCCTGAAACAAATACTACAGAAAAGAGAAAACCAGGGTGAAGTCTCTCCTCTGAGGGAAAGGAAACAACTAGTGTCTGTGGGGACTCTGTGCATGTTTCGACCCTCTGCCGTGAATCTTACACTCCCTCCTCTCAGTCCTGTCACCTTAGTTTCACTTTACTACTTTCATTAGTTGCTGGAACTCACACACTTTCCCACTTCCTGCCCCATGTACTTTCCTTAGGATCCCACTTTTATGAAAGTCTTTTATCCTACGCTTTGTCTCTGCGCCCTGTGGGCTCTGAAAACCAGAACCAAGGTCCCCTGGTATGGCCCCAAAGGGAAAGCCACCTGTCTTGTTCAATGTACCTCTTGCGGTTTCCATTTTCTCTTAGTTCTTTGCCTCTGAATAATCCATACTTTCCTGCCAGAACAGTAATGTGTTTTCATTAAAAGAAAAAAAAACAAAAACAAAAAAAAAAACACCTCACCCCGCATGTTTGTTTTTCTGCCACATTACTGGAAATGGCAGTTCGAGAACCAGAACTGAAAAATGCAGCCATTCTTCACGTATCATTTCCCTCCATTCCCCATGTGATCTTCCTATGGGATGCCCGTTGGATGCTCCTGTTTACACTGCGCGTGTTTTATCTCTCTTTCGTATTTTCTCTCTTTGTGCTACATTCTGAGAAATGTTTTTATTTTTTTTAGTTTAATTTGCCAATTAAACTAAACTAAAGTTTAACTAAAACTTAGTTTAGTTTAACTAAAACTAAGTTTAGTTGCATCTCTTCTGCTAGAGTTAACCTTTTTATTGAGCTTACTTAGATTTTTTAGTCCTAGAGATTCTTTTAGATCTTTCTTGAAGTCTTGACGGGTCAGTTTTGATGGGCTCTGACCCATCAACTCATGTTTCCAGTTGGATTAGAGAACCAGAGTCCTGGCATCAACTAGCTGTGTGACCTTGATCAGATAATACAGTCACTTTGTGTCTGAATGGAGGGAGTACTGTCTATAAAAAAGGGAAGGATAGATAGCATCCACTACAAACTGTTGAATGGTTTTAAGGAAGTTAAGTGCTTATAACTTGCCTGGTATAACTTAGTACCAGTTAACAAGTATTTGCTATGTGATTTTTTTTTTTTTATTCCTTTAAATATGTTAACATACTAATTTTATAGTCTATTCAGCAATTCTAACATATGACTATACGTCTGGTTCTGTCCTTTTTTGACTTTATGTGGTTTTTGCTTGTGTGTTTTGTGATTTCATGGGAAAAGTCATATTTGGTAAAACTGTGTGCATAGATTTTTGGAACCTATGTTGAAGGTTTGTTGCTCCTAAGAGGATTTTTTTTTTTTTTTTTTGTCTTCTGCCAGATTTTTTTCAACACTAGGTAAATTCAGGTCTGAGATCCAGGTTAGCTGGTGAAGAACCATGAAATCGTAAGGATTTTGTGTGTGTGTGTTTATACATCTGACCAAGAACCAAATCTTGACTCTACTGAATGCGTTTTCTAATATTTCACATTGTTTTCAGGCCCTCCTACTTCATGAGTCCCAGCTTTATGTAGGGTGGCCTCTTATCATTAAGCCTATAAGGTGTCCAGTGCAAGCCCCACTGCCTAAGATCTGTACATTTCTGTGTGGTACGTGGGCAGCTTCTACCCTCCCTTGCCTCCCTTATGTGTAGACTTCACTATTGGCCTTATCTTAATTCCTTTACATTTTTGCAGATTTGTTGATTGATTGAGATTTTTTTTATACTTTATTATTTTTGTTTTATAGCTGGAGGGCTTAAGGATCTCCTACATCCACCACATTACCATAAATCAAAAATTAAAACACCATCCTTAAAGAGAATATTAAGCCACATGTCCTCCTCCTACATCACCTTTATGAAAATATAATTTCATTATGAGGGAAAGTTGCCGTTAGTGTTTGGGTGATAGAAAACAAAGTACAACATCTGTAAATTTAGGTGACGGTAATAGAAACAATGTTATTAGTAATTGGTGCTAATAAATCTGTTCAAAATGGGAATAGTTTACAGGTTTCCAAAAACTGATTATCCTCCTAAGCAACAGTATTGAAAACACTTAGACTATTGAATAGTTAGCCCATGTAAGAGAAAATCGTTTAATATTATTTCGTATCGGAGTGTAGTTTTAGAAGTCAAGAAAATAGCATTTGGATGAAGTATTCTCCAGAGCCACACAGCATGGTTCTGATATGAAACAACACTGAGTTTTCAGAACCGTCATTCTTTATTACACTGATGGTAATAATTTACTGTTTTCACTGTGATAAACCTTCATAGCAAATGAAGATGTTAATTTTTTATAAAGCTGACAAATTTTTTCAACCTTTTTTGTGCGTTGAGGGGATTAAATTTGATGTTAACTTGAATATTAGTTTTAGACATATTCTTTCATATGAACGAGCCAGTCAGGCTTTCTCTAAAATTATCTATTCTGTGGTCACGGATCAAGCCCATTACCCCAGCTTTTTCTTGTATGTGTGATATCCTACAGTGGAAACAGAGGTAGCCGAGTGGCCCAATCAGACCCGCCACCCGCACTGGGGGTCCGAGGTACCCACTTCCGGCACTGGGGGTCCGAAGGTACCCGCCACCGGCACTGGGGGTCTGAGGTAGCCGCCACCCACGCTGGGGGTCAGAGGTACCTGATGACGTGTTCTTCATCTGCTAAGACATGAGACATACAAGTTATTAACTGTGTATGTAGGGTAGTTGCTGACATAGGTAAAGTTTTCAGGCATATTTTTAGATCTGATTATTTTAAATGTTAAATGATAAAGCATCACATGTTTTAAAGATTCTAAAAAGTCAACCAAAGCACTAATTTTTCTGCTTAAATACTAAAACAGTACTGTTTCTTCCCATTTTGGATTGTTGCTCATTTGCACTAGAGTTAAGATGTGTGTGTACAGTTGATCCGTTTTTGCCCCTTAAAATCACTGCTTGAAAGAGCTTCTTTAAGGGAAACAGGTAGTTTGAATCACTTGCTTTTTCTTCATCCTGAGTACCTGTTATCATCCTGTATGTATCCATTAGACTGTGTTGTGCTGGATTTGTTTAGATTCCTTGATCCTAATTTTTAGCATCCCATCTGCCATACTGGGTTTTGCTTTGTTTTTATTTTAAGTTGATGTGGTCAGTCTTCCGCAAGCTTCCATATCATTGTGAATTTCTTCTAACACATAATGTATACTGTATCTCAAAATGTTCTTCTATTCATACATTATCTTATGCAATTAGTTCCATTAGAATACTGATAAATTTCATTTTGGGTAGCAGATGTGGGCTGTTATTGGGTTATATAAAAAATACCAACAATAATGTTAATATTGAGGGCTTCCAGAAATTAACTTATTTTGGATATCTCTGTCTTTATTTGCGTTGATTTTTCATGTCTATATCCTTTATGAGTAAAGTGACATAGGCCCAGAGATTGGCAGGTCACCAGCATTTTCTTTTCTTTTTTTAAAAATTATTTTTTCAGTAATCTCTACCCCCAACATGGGGCTCAAACTCACAACCCCAAGGTCAAGAGTCACACACACTACCGACTGAGCCAGCCAAGCACCTAATTCTTTTTTCTTTTTTAAATTCTGCCCAGCATTTATCTGATTAATTTTTGCCCTTGTTGAAAGTTTGATCACTTGAGGTTTTATTGTAGCATTGAGAAGACATCACCGGCAGGGCTGACAGTGCCGTGAGATAGTGGTGTGAAATCTAGAGGATAAAAAACACACGATACCTGTTACCGCCACCAGAATCCTTAGACTCAGGGGAAATGATTTAATTTTAGTATCGAAGGATGTGAAGTGTCCCCTGTATAGACTCCCAAGCTGTAACCTAAATGGCTTTTATTCAGTGTGTAGCCACTGAGCAACCATATATTGCAAAATACTTTTTATTTTAAATCTTCATAATTCTTCAGTAACTAAACAGTATATTAGTTACTAAAATTCTGGTGAAATGCATCAGTCTTACACTTTTGCCATCGTTGGATCCATTTAGGATTAACTTTGACTTGTGTGTATAAATTTTTGAGTAATACTAGATTAAAGTCATTTTTTAAAGAAGATGTAAAACACTCCTTATTTTTCCATAGCTTCTAAGCCCTAGTAGTAATATCCTAAAAGGTGCATTATCAGTGGATTTAATGCCTTGTGTTTTCTTCCTATGCCCACCCAGGTCATAGTTATGGGGGCCACCAACCGTCCTCAGGACCTTGACTCGGCCATAATGAGAAGAATGCCTACAAGGTTTCATATCAACCAGCCTGTAAGTGCTTGTGATTGATGTTGTGCATTGTTAGAGACTCAGCTTTTTACAGGAAAGGAATGATTTGGTTTTTAATTTTTTCATTGTTTATTTTTTATTTTGGAGAGAGACAGAGTGCGAGTGGGAGAGGGGCAGAGAGAGAGGGAGACACAGAATCTTTAGCAGGCTCCAGGCTCCAGGCTCTGAGCTGTCAGCACTGAGCCTAACGCGGGGCTCGAACCCATGAACTGTGAGATCATGACCTGAGCTGAAGTGAGGCATTTGACTGATCCACCCAGGCACCCCAGGAATGATCTTTTTTTAATAGGATTGACTTACTATTTATGGCAGGCAGGAAAGGAATGGGGTAAGAGTCCCTATAATTATTTGTCCTTTCCACTCTGTCTTGCTTTTTTTCTTCTTTCTTTCCTAAGATGAGTGTCATTTGCTTCCCTTCAGAGTCTATACTTACCTCGTGTGCTTAGCCACCTGTTTGATTTTCTTTAGAATGTAGCAAGTTGTCTGAGAAGGTACATAGAAAATTGAAATTATAATTTTGGTTTGGCACAGGATAAAATTAGGGCTGGGGTTAAAGAATTGTTCTGTTCAGAAGGCTGACAAATCGCTTCTCGGCTTTTTGGCTCAGATCAAGTGCAGAAGGCTGACAAGAACTGGATTTATCCGATTGATTATTGTCAACTGTATTCTGTGCTTCCCTTTGATAGGATTAATGATTAACCAGTGGCTAAGATATTACACTTTAACTTAATGTAGATGTAAGGGTGTACTGGACCAGGACTATCTTCTTTCTAGCATCCTTTTCTGTCAGTTAAGAAGTACCCTCGAGTAGGTGATTATAACTTACTGGTACTCTACATAATTTTTGCACAGAATCCTCAAATCGTGAATTTTGGGTGCCTTTCGGTGGAAGAGGGAAAAAACAGGGTTGATCATTGAAAATGCGCACCATGCAGTCAGTCCGCGTGTTACATGTATGGCTGTGTAGAGGGATTTTTAGTGTCAATCCTTTCAAATTTTGAAATAAAAGATTATAATACCCCTGAGAGTCTCTGGCTAAAAAACATCTGTCCCACTGTGTATTCCACAACTTACCAGTTTGTGGCAATAAACATGGTTTCCTAAAATTGAGGGTTGTGGCCTCTTACTCTGATCAGTTATTTGCTGTAGCTAAGACCTCGGCCTCTCTGAGAGAGAGAGCATGCTCAGAGTGAGCCGCTCTTAGAAGATTTACCTGCTACAGCAATGGAGAAATTCACCTTGCTGAAATTCACACTAAATTTATTTACTGTGACTAGCGTTGAGCACTGGTTTGTGTCAGGCACCCGCCAGACTCCGGGGAATGGAGCACGGCCCCTGTCCTCAGCTCTGGGTGGCACGGGAGGCAGACACGTAAATGAATGACATAAAAGATACTTACCAAAAGAATGTTTGAAGAACTGAGACCCTGAAATGATGCTGAAAGCCAATAATTCTGTCTGAGTAGTAGTAAGCTCTACAGAATCCAGGATGGCAGGAGTTTGATACGCAGGGGAGGCGAGGAAAGGCAAGAATGTGTGGAAGGTAATGTGTATTTGCTGAGACTCTGGGGGTAGTTCAGGCAGGGCGTCCGGGAAGCAGAGGGACCCGAGGCTGGAGAAGTAGGCTGCCGCCAGGTTTACGTGGCTTTTGTCTGCCTTGCCTATGAATCGGGCTTTTGCGTTGGCAAGACAGCAGGACGTTTTTAAAGAAAATTAATTTCCTTCCCTCGGCGGATCTGAAGACAAAGATTACATTGATGGAATCTCTGTCTGGAGTCCGACAGGAAACAGGTTTTTGATACACAGTAGAATAGAACAAGGATACAACAACTCACAAGGTAGCCTTTACTACAGTTCTCATTTTAACATATTAATTGTGTTAGTTACCAAAATGGGTTGTCAGACTTGTTACAAATTTGTATGCTGTTAATGTACAAACTGCTGGGGCGCCTGGGTGGCGCAGTCGGTTAAGCGTCCGACTTCAGCCAGGTCACGATCTCGCGGTCCGTGAGTTCGAGCCCCGCGTCAGGCTCTGGGCTGATGGCTCAGAGCCTGGAGCCTGTTTCCGATTCTGTGTCTCCCTCTCTCTCTGCCCCTCCCCCGTTCACGCTCTGTCTCTCTCTGTCCCAAAAATAACTAAACGTTGAAAAAAAAAAAATTAAAAAAAAAAAATGTACAAACTGGGATTCTGTAACCCCCTTTTCATTCCATTTTTAGTGGATACATATACTCTATAGGGTAATTTTCTTCTTCTTGCAGAACTCGGATGTCGAAGTATCTGATTAACCTTACCTTAAAACTCTTCTCCACATTAAGTGGTTATTCACAAAAAGTAGTCATTGGTCGTCACATAACATACCAAATTTACCTTCATACTTAACCATCTTGAATTACGGGAACAGCAGGGTTCGGTTGTGTTTTTTCCGGTCACTTGATTTGATACTGGTGGTAACTAGCTGTGTCTTCAGTGGTTGTGAGAACAAGAATGAATTCAGCCATAATACATTTTTAAAGCCTTTATATTTACTTTCTATGTAAGGTATCCTATCAAAATGCCTGTTCTGTGATATAATGTGAGCCATCATCGCTCGGGTGGAAAGTATATAAACATGTGTACCGCCAACGCCAAACAAAAACTGACTGATACAAATTAGCGAGTGAGGGAGTGGTGTGCAGACGTGGAGGAACTGAGCCTACATCGCTGCCATCCTGTCCAATTATGTAAATGAAGAAAAGAACATTTGCCAGAGCCGTAGAGGACAGATATTGAAGGGCATGTTATTTCCCAGACATTGTGCTAATCGCTGGGGATTCAGAATAAGAAGACAGGAATTTAGTAGGTTGACCACAATTACTCTAGAGTCTAGAATCTAGACCTTGCTTAGCCAACATATTTTATGATTTTTGTTAGAGTTTCTGGCGTTTCCTGCAAGTATTGTCAGATAGTTTACAGAGGAAAGAAGAAATATCACGAAAACTAGTTGATCCTTATTTTTGTTAAATGCTAACTGGAAATGATTCTGGTTTTAGGCTCTAAAACAAAGAGAAGCAATCCTGAGACTCATCTTGAAAAATGAAAACGTAAGTAGAAAATTACACTTTCCCCCAACCTGTAAATATGTTTATGTTCATAAAACCGTTTTAGAAATGAAAAAGTAATTGGAGAATAAACAGCTTTGTACTTGACAAAAATCACTGTAAAACTGTTGGCCGTTCATGTAACGCATTAGCCATGGTCCATTTGAACTAATTAAAGATGGTCTGCCTTTTTTAAAAGTGCTGTTTCATATCTTTGATATTTTTAGGCTGTTCTTCAGTTATATAAGATACGTTTATTTTTGTACAGCAGTATGGGTTTTATTGATTTGATTACGATATTTTTTGAAGTTGCAGTTGAGATTTAAAAGGGTATGATAATCAAAATTTAAATGGGTTCTGTATTTAAGGTCACATCCTTCAGAATTAAAACATGTACGTTAAATGGTATTCAGAGAAGAATCCCACTTCTCCTCCTACATTTCTTCTGTGTCCCTTCAGATGACCCAGTCTATAACAGCACATAGGATATACTGTTACTCCTTTTCCTCCATAAGCCATATTAATAAACTGCATACCCTGTCCTATGCATTGCTTTTGTCACTCATCTTGGAGACCTTTCCATATTAGCAGATAGTGTCTTTATTCTGTGCGCTCAGCCGCTCTCTCTCGTTCTCTCTCTCGGTTTTGCATTGCATAGGACTCCACTGTCTGGATATACCACGATTCATTAAATTAGTGCCATATTGAAGAACATTCAGGTTGATTCCAGTCTTTTACTACTACAAAAATGCCGCATTGAATAACAACCTTGAACATATGTCACTTCACACTTGTCCAGGGATGTTAGTAGGGGTGATTTTCCAGAAAAGGAATTGCTAGATCAAAGGATCTGATTTAGAATTTTGGTAGCTCTTGCCAAATTCCACGCTGATGTACTCTCACACCAGCAGCGTTAGCGCCTCCCCGGCTGCCTTGCCGACGAGTGCGGTGGGGCTTTGTGCCCACGTGATCTAGGTGGAAAACGGTATCTCATTGTATTTTTAAGGATGAAATGAGCATTTCGTGTTTAAGAGCCTCTTGAGGTTTTTTTCTGTGAAATACCCATTCATATTCTTGGCCGATTTTTCTATTGCAGTGTTCTTGTTCTTAGGGATTTATAGGAACTCTAATATATTAGGGAGAATTCTCTTGGTTTATATGATTTGAAGTATTTTTTCCTGGTTTGTTTTTCTTAACTTACTGGGTTCTTTTCCCCCGTTTTTGGCTTCTGAGTTTTGAATAACATGGCATTCTTCACCATCCTAAACTTTGTATCTAAGCTCTATTTGAGGGGCGCCTGGCTGGCTGAGTCGGTGGAACACACGACTCTTGATTGCAGGGTCATGAATTCAAGCACCACATCAGGCATAGGGCTTACTTAAAAAAAATAAGTAAATAAAATAAACTCACTCCTTGAACTTGCTGTCCAAACTAAAAAACCTATGGTAGATTCCCATAGGGAGGGTTGCTTGTATTTTGTGGTTTTCCTCCATGAATCACTGTCAGGGTGATTGTGCCCCTCGCTGCCCTACTTCCCCACTCCCCAGGTTTCCCATGGTACTGCATCTGTGAGTATTTTAGTTTCACTTCTAAAAGAAATAATTCTTTTCTTTTTTGACTTAATCTCATAACCATTATTACACTTAACAAAAAAAGGACAATAATTCATTATTATCGTTGAATATCTAGTCTGTTCAAATTTCCTGCTGTCTCCTAAATGGCTTGTTATTTATTTATTTATTTTTTACCATGTATTTGACTCAGGATCCATATAGTGTTCATAATTCGCAATTATTTGATAGTTTCTTTTTAAGTTTTATTTATTTTTAGAGAGAGAGAGAGCACATGTATGTATGCACGTGAGCTGGGGGAGGGGTAGAGAGAGAGGGAGGGAGAGAATCCCAAGCAGGTTCTGCACTGTCAGCACAGAGTGTGACACGGAACTCAAACCCACGAACTGTGAGATCATGACCTGAGTGGAAATCAAGAGTTGGACACTTAACCGACTGAGCCACCCAGGTGCCCCAATAGCTTTCAGATCGCATTTAATCGTAGGCTATAGATTATTCCTTCATCTCCCCCCTTTTTGTCCCCCCACTTTCTTTTCAGTGTATTTGTTGAAAAATCCAGGTTGGGTTCATCCACATTTTTCTATGGTCTGGACTTTGCTGATTGCACAGGAGCAGTTGTTTCACAGCAAGTAGGGTGAGGCGCCCCTGGTCCCTCAGCCCAGTTCCCTGGATATTTTTGCTTATTTTTCTGTATTAATTTTAGAATTAATTTGTTTTATTCAGGAAGAAACAAACGCTAGATTTTTAGTGGATCATAATTCAAGAGAATTAAGATCTTTTTGATGTTGGATCTCCTATCCAAAAACAAGTATGGCTTTTTGGTTGTTTTGAGTCTTTCAGTAGTGTCCTGTTCATTTATTTCTTTAAAACATATAAAAAAAGACATAGGCTAAATTGCAAAAGTGTAAGGAACCTAGCAAATTACACAGTTACTAACTATTTGGGGGAGCATAGAGCTATTTAATAAAGAGATAAATGCTATGCAGCCTTTTCTTAAAAACTTCATGTGCATGAAATGTTTTTTGCAATTTCGGGGAAATTCTTAAAACTCTCCAAGTGTTCTAGGGAAAGAACTCCTATAGGAGCATGAAATCAGCAACTTCCATTTGCCCTTTAACTGATTATTTGATAACTACTTTCAAGACATCGTGTCGTTGTCGTGCTGTTTAGGTGAAAGACACTTAATTGGTAAACCTTTAACAAAGACAGGCATCAAGGAGCAGTTCAGAAAGAAAACAAAGGAGATAAAATAATGCCACAAGTTCTTTAAGTTAGGATGGCAATGATGTGGCTTGACATTTATCAAATATTAGAAGGTAATTGCTGACAATTTTGTAGAGACTTCGAGTTAATACAATTATTTAATTTAAAAAATTTAATGAAAGATGGTATTGCTGGAAGTTTAACATTTTTGAACCATGTGTATGTGGTTTAATAAAGATATAGATGATATAGATAATTCACGTATAGATAATGAATATAAATCATAGCATTTAAGCTCTGTCTCATAAGATAGCCATACTTCACGTAGGCTGTAATGTTTTCACATTTAACTTAAGAAACTCCTCATGGGGCGCCTGGGTGGCTCAGTTGGTTAAGTGTCCGACTTTGGCTCAGGTCATGATCTCGCGGTCCGTGAGGTCGAGCCCTGCGTGGGGCTCTGTGCTGACAGCTCAGAGCCTGGAGCCCGTTTCAGATTCTGTGTCTCCCTCTCTCTCTGACCCTCCCCCGTTCACGCTCTGTCTCTCTCTGTCTCAAAAATAAATAAACATTAAACAAATTTAAAAAAAAAAAAAAAAAAAAAGAAACTCCTCATTATTGGGGTGCCTGGGTGTGGTTCAGTCAATTAAGTATCTGACTTCAGCTCAGGTCTTGATCTCACAGTTTGTGGGTTCGAGCCCCACATCGGGCTCTGTTGCTGTCAGCGCAGAGCCCTGCTTCAGATCCTCTGTCCCCCTTTCTTTCTGCCCCAACCTCACTCTCCTGTACTCTATTTCTCTCTCAAAAATAAACATTAAAAAAAAAAAAAAAAAAACGCATTTCTTTTTTTTTTTTTTTAAATAAAGTTTATTTATTTTGAGAGAGCACACAAGCAAATGCAGGCAAACAGGGTAGAGGGGTGGAGAGAGAGCCAGAGAGAGAATCCCAAGCAGGCTCCGCACTGTCAGCAGAAAGCCCGATGCAGGGCTCAATCCCACAAACTGTGAGATCATGACCTGAGCCGAAACCAAGAGTTGGATGCTCAACCAACTGAGTCACTCAGGCACCCCAGAAACTCATTGTTTCTGAACTTTGATTTCAGGGGCGCCTGGGTGGCTCAGTTGGTTAAACATCCGACTTCAGCTCAGGTCATGATCTCACGGCTCGTGAGTTTGAGCCCTACGTCAGGCTCTGTGCTGACAGCTCAGAGACTGGAGCCTGCTTGGGATCTTCTCTCTCTCCCTATCTTCCCTTCTCTCTCTCTCTCTCTCTCTCTCTCTCTCTCTCCCTCTCAAAAATACCTAAACATCAAAAAAAATTTTTTTTAATAAATAAATAAACTTTGATTTCAGTATTCTGCTTTTTTTTTTTTTTTTAAGAGTAACATCTTTGGAAATCCTTTTAGACTGACATTTGTCATGGGTATAAGGAATTTTTAGCACTGTTTCTTAAAACACAAAGAATTAGTGTCCATTTTTGTGATGCAAAGTATGAATGCCCTGGATAATTGTTGACACAAGACCATCTTATTCCCCACTAGCTGCTACTTGTATGCTGAAGGCATATTGTTACTTCAGTAGAGTCTGAAAGAAATTAATGTAATTTTGCTAAAAAGATGCCTCAAATGATAGTGTTTTCCAGTCTTCTCATGTTTCTTTACTAATAGGTCCTTAACAAAACTTAGTCATTGAAAACATGGTGTGGGGCACCTGGGTGGCTCAGGTAAGCATCTGACTTGGTGTCAGGTCATGTTCTCACAGTTTGTGGGTCCGAGCCCCACGTTGGGCTCGCTGCCGTCAGCGGGGAGCCTGCTTTAGACCCTCCGTGTCTCTCTCTCTCTCTCTCTCTCTCTCTCTCTCTCTCTCTCTCTGTGTCTCTCCCCCACTCGTGCTCCTCCTCTCTCAAAAATAAATAAACATTAAAAAAATTTAAAACAGACAGTGTAGTGGTTTTGGCTTAAAGTTTTAAGTATGAAAGGATTAGAACTAATAAAATGTATATATTATACAGGTTTCCTGTCTCTGTACTGAGGAGACTTGAGTTTTTTCCCTACAAACAAATCTGAGTTTATACCTTTTCCATAATGTAGCAGGAGTGGTTATTAACAAGCGTGGGCTTTGGAGACCAGCCTGAGGGTCCCACGTTCTGGCTTCAACCCTACCTTCTGGGGGACCTTGGGCAAATAGCGTTCAGTGTCCCTATGCCTCATTTTTCTTACTGGGAAGGTAGACGTAATGCCAACAATCTCATAGAATCGTTTTGAGAATTTAAATGATACACGTAAAATGCTGAGAGCACATGCTTGTGTGCCATCCATGGTAGACAGAGGAAGTAAGTGCTGTTCCTTCGGGCCGTGTTAGAAAGTTGTTCATTTATTTCAGTATCGTTCCTAGTACGAACCGTGAGCTCATGACCTGAGCTGAAACCAAGAGTTGCACGCTCAACCAACTGAGTCGCTCAGCCACCCCAGAAACTCCTCGTTATTTCTGAACTTTGATTTCAGTTTTTTTTTTTTTTTTTTTTTTTAAGAGTAGCACCTTTGGAAATCCTTTTAGGATGACATTCGGCACGGGTATAAAGAATGCCTAATGAAAATAGTTCCCATGACTTTATGGTTTATCTACTAGCTGTTATAAAAAGGGTTACTTTCCAATTATTTGCTGTGTACCTAGCATAGTGGTGAGATACACATTGTTTTACTTAATCCTCAGTTCATCTGAGGAGCACATGTTGATACTATTTTACGTTGAGGAAACTGAAACTCAGAGTTCTATAATAAATTGCCCAGGCCGATGTAGCAACGTAGTGATGGAGCTTTTCCCTCAACCATTATGGCATGCTGCCTCTGTTCATCTTGCTCCCCCGCTGCCTGGAATCTTCTCCTCTTTGATTTTTTCTCATATTTGCTTTGTTCATCTTTATCGCTTTGTAACTTTATCGCTGTGTCGTGCACAAGATTTGTGAGTGGTTAGAGCACAGTGTGGCCCAACAAAGTATGGCCAAAAGATGGGGTGGAGGTGTTGATTGTGTAAGTGAGGAAGTCAAATTGTTAATATTTCAGAGTACAACTTGGAAGGTGTTAAGTAGGTTTTTTTTAATGTTTTATTTTTTTATGTTTATTTTTGAGAGAGGGGGAGAGACAGAACATGAGCAGGGGAGGGACGGGGGGTGGGGGGGACGCAGAACCCGAAGCAGGCTCCAGGCTCTGGGCTGTCAGCACAGAGCCCGACGCGCGGCTCGAACTCACAAACTGTGAGATCATGACCTGAGCTGAAGTCAGCCGCTCAACCGAGACACCCAGGCGCCTCTTATTTTTTTTCACTATTTATTTTTGAGAGAGAGAGTGTGTGTGAGCAGGGGAGGGACAGAGAGAGAGGGAGACCTAGAATCCGAAGCAGGCTCCAGGCTCTGAGCTGTCAGCACAGAGCCTGACGCGGGGCTGGAACCCGCAAACCGTGAGATCACGACCAGAGCTGAAGTCAGACGCTTAAACGACTGAGCCACCCAGGCGCCCCTCTTAAGTAGTTTTTTTAATGTATGGAATATTTTATACACAGACGCAACCTTATATCCACCACCCGGATTTAACGGGTGATCTTAACATGTTTGCTTCCCATGTCCTGCAGTCACTGTCACTGGTAGCCCGTTGTCCTGGTGGGTAGTGGAAATTTGTTTCGTGCTTGTGTGTGGATGGACACGTGATGCGTGTGCAGGTGTAGGTTATTTTTACTCTTCCGTGAGTTTTACAAACTGTAGAGAAATTAGATTCTTGCATGTCTGGTGCCGTGTGTTTGTGCACATGTAAGAAGGGTTGTCAGATACAAGGGAGCGTCTGCTTCCCAGGAAGAGAATAGACAGGTCTGATTATAACATGCACAGAATGAAAGAAAAGCCCCCGGGAACAGATTTACAACCCTGTGACCAACAGGGGACCAATATCCAAATTATACAGAAGCCCCGTAGTGAGTTCGTCATGTTTTCTGTTGTGTACATCAGATCACAGGTGCTCACTGTAACTAGAAGTGCTTACTGTCTGATCCATCAGTATATGATACGGGAGTTCACTCGAGATTGGGACTGTCAATCTCGGGGGTTGTGAGTTCGAGCACCATGCTGCGTGTCGAGATTACTTAAGATCTTAAAGAAAACATTTCCCAGTATTACTGTGGATTTGTCCATCTCACTCTGTCCTTACGTTCATGTCTGCTGTATGTATTTCAGGGCCATATTTTATTAAATGTATATCAGTGCAGAATTGTTGTATTTTTCTTATGTATTATTTTTTTATTATTTAATGATTTCTATTCCAAATTATGTGTGTTGAGTAAAACTCTATTGATCTGATGAGAATAGAACTAAATTAGCTTTCTTTTGGTTAATATTTGCCTTGTCTGTCCTTTCTCAATCTTTTGTTTTGAACTTTTTTTTTCTTTTAAAACTGAAAACCAAATCTGTTTTATTTCCCCTTGGACAGGGTGTGACCATTCTAAACCTCAAATTAACTGCATTTTGGTTTTTTGTACAGTCTAATGGACTTTCACCAGCCTAGCCTATTTGCATTTGTGGGGATCACTGATAAGCTTTGATTCATTCTTTCTTATTCTAGTACTTTCTATGTATTATGCTTTTTGTTTTTTGCCCACCCACCCCCACTCTTGTGTTTTCTTCCCTTTTTTCCTCTTCTTCTACTGTTTCGGAAGTTACACATTCTCTTTTTATCTTTTACTGGTACTCTTAAAATTTTTTTACATATACCTATAGTCCAGGTTAACACTATTTCCTCCCTCTTCCTCCCTCTTCCTCCCTCTTCCTGATACTATAATTTTACTTCAGATGTTGCTGCGTGGATGTTCCCTGTCTCACATGTTCTGTGTCTCACATTTTAGTTCCACGTTGTTTCCCCACCCCAAATTTTAAATGACTGTTACTACTGTGTATGTATTAAAGCTTGCTTGCTTGCTTGATTTATTTATTAAAAATTTTTTTCGATGTTTATTTTTGAGAGACAGAGTACGAGTGGGGGAGGGGCAGTGAGAGAGAGGAAGACACAGAATCTGAAGCAGGCTCCAGGCTCCGAACTGTCAGCACAGAGCCCGATGTGGGGCTCGAACTCACAAACCGATGCGGGGCTTGAACCCACGAACCGTGAGGTCATGACCTGAGCCGAAGTCTGATGCCCAACCAGCTGAGCCCCCCAAGGCACCCCTATTAAAACTTATTTAGTTCCATGTTTACCATTTTCTTCGTTTAGCTCTACTGCCAGCCCCACACCTACCTCCTGCGTTCACTTCTGTTCACAAAGAATGTGGGGTATCTCCTCATTCAACCCCCAGTTTCAGAGATGAGGAGACCAGCGTCGCGTGAGGTCACAGTTGCAGAGCTGACTGTAGACCCCACACCGTCTGGCGTCCCAGTCTCGTGCACAGTTGCCAGTGTTACTCAAACACTGGGGCTTACCCAGTGGGCATTTAATAACTCATAGAGGTGGCATTTCAGGTCAGTGGAAGAAAGTAAGTGTTGTTAAGGCAGATGGTTAGCTATGCAGGGGAAGAGTTCGGCTGGACCTTAACCACAGCATGTCCACGGCCCTGCTCTGGTGTGACCTCGGGCAGTGTATTTAAGCTCCCTCAGAACAAGAACACTGCCTGGCAGGATCCCTTGAGACTAACATGCAGAGTGCTTAGCGTGGCGAGTGACACATACGCATCATCTAATAGAGGGACGTCGTTCTTGCTCATTTTCTCTTCTCAACCTACACGGAAGCCTAGTGTGTACTCTCCTAGGCCTGCCGTGCGCCCAGGACGGTGACCGAAGCGGCTCGGCCGTGTAAGCTTACGTTGAGGAACGAGACTGTTACGCTGAGTGTTGGGCTGGTAAACACAGAGCATTGCGGCCAAAGGGCAAGCGAGCGCCCGTTGATAGGTTTGCTGTCATGGACCCGGGACTTGATGCGGGCTGTTTGCCAAGAATGGTGAATGCAGTCCTGCAACTCAGGACCTTCCTAAGAGGCGCCAAGGAGAGTCCGACAGTGTTTGAGTGTCTGTTCTTCCCTCTCGCTTCATGATCTATCGAGTAAGGCTTTATTTAATACTCCAGTCGTAATGGCAGTTCATGACAATTAGATTTCAAAACTCCAGGTTTTATGGCTAAAGGAAAAGTAGAAACAAAGTATTTTTGGATGATTCGCCTTCCATACTATTCCAACATGCTTAACATTCTTTACGTGGAAGGACAGTGGCTAGATCATGCTCGGCAGCACTTTTCACATTTGTGTTTCCTCGTGAAAGGTGGACAGGCACGTGGACCTGCTGGAAGTCGCCCAGGAGACGGACGGTTTCTCAGGCAGTGACCTGAAGGAGATGTGCAGGGACGCCGCCCTCCTGTGTGTCCGGGAGTATGTTAACTCTACATCGGAAGAAAGGTATGATCTCCTATTTCTCAGACCCTTTTAGACCTCTCAGGGTGGTTTCCGTTATTTTTCTTTACAATACCAACTCTGCTTATGGAATAAAAGGTGAACTTGAATTAACAACCTCCCCAACTTTATGAACTGCCCTTTTTTCTTCCTAAAGGGAAGTTCTGAAAGCGAGTTGGGGACGGGGGTTGTGGGGAGGCTCTGGAAGGAAGAGGAAGAAACAGAAGCTGCACGTTTGCCAAAAATCCCCGCGCTGGGTCACAGGAGGCCGACGGCAGCTTAGGCTTACTTACTCCTAGGAAAGACGGTTCTCTAGGATTCCCGGACTGCTCTGCACTTGCAAGTCCTAGTTCCATTTCCTGTGCTCTTCCAGGGATTTCCCACGTGAGTGGGCCTGGGGGCCATTGCTGGGGACTAGACTTCAGTGTGTTAACAGTAACGCGTGTGCTAAACAGACTGTTGCCACTGGGGCAAACTGCACTCGAAAGCAGTTTCAGAGCAGAGTTTGAGAAACCAGCTCTGTGCCCGGCTGTTTTTAGCAGAGACGCTAGTGAGCCGGCTCAAGTCCGCCCCCGTGAACTGTGTCCTGCAAAGACCTTTCCCAGAAGGCCGCTTGCCCTGGGCCAGCCTAACACTGCGTTTCTAAGCCTCTTTTCAGAGTACTGACCTTCTGATGAAGAGTTTCTGTAACTCTTAGCACACTGTTGTACTTTGGGGCCTCATGTTGAATGAGTTCTCTGCCTCTGGCCCCTTTTTCTAAGGCCTCCTCCCTCATCCGCCGCCGCCGAGGCTCTCACTCCAGGAGACCTGGATGTGCTGGTGGTGCCATGTTTTTAATGACCATGTTTTTTAATGACGGTGCATCGCCATAGCAAGCTTCACCAAAAACTCTTTCGCTTGGTGTAGGAAGAGAGGTTAGCTATGTTTGCCCTAGTTCCGCACCTGCCTTCGGTGCTCCCTGGGGCCCCGTTATGGAGAGGCTCACTTCATTTATTTGTTGCTGGATTACTCCAGCTCCCCTAATGCTGATGCTGGGAATACTTTTGACCTCTGACCGGAGCCAAGAGTCTACTTGCCAAAGGTTTTTATTCTTGTGTCTAAGAAAATGAGGAGAGGAGGAGAAACAACTTATGAATACGTTTTGTGTGAATAAGTTACATTAATAAAGAAAGTCCTATTTTTCTGCTGTCCTCAAAGCCTTTGAAAATTTTATATGTCAGGATGAAAAATCTGGGTCTTAGACTTGGCTTATCGTAACTTTTTCCCTAAATGTTTTTTCCTAAATGTTTGTAAATTACAAGGAGACATTATATATTGGATTTTGTTTTTCTCATTATTGAATAGGGGAGGTTTAGGCTACTTGGTTTTTATTAATAGCAAAGAATTTTATTTTTAGTTTGTCACATGCTAAATATGTACATGAATATATACCCAAGAATGCTACTTTTAATTTCAGTTTTCATGGGAATAATTTTTGATTCCTTGATGGGAATTCTACGCCCACATAGATAAACTGCACACCTTTACCTAATATTTCCACGTTGTGCCAACATTCTGCATTTGGTTCTTAGTGTGAGGTATTTGGTTTTCATGACCACATCTGCAACACTGAGTTACAGCCGGCCATTTTGGCCCCCTCCCTCCCAGCAGCCCGTGCTTCTAAAAACATCCTCCCCAGCTTGTGTCTGCACAGAAAATTCTGGAAGCATTCACATGAAGCTCATAATTGTGGCTGTCCTTGGGGGTCTTAGGTGGGACAAAGATTTCATTTCTTAATCTCAGGAGGATGTTTCAGGGAGGTGTATTTGGAAGTTATTTGACCGTCTGGCGGCTTTGTCTGTGTCTTAGCCGCGAAGAAGATGAAATCCGGCCTGTGCAACAGCAGGACCTGCATCGAGCGATTGAGAAGATGAAGAAATCCAAGGACGCCGCATTTCAGAATGTTTTGACACATGTTTGTTTAGATTAAGAGTAAAGATCATTTGTACAGTTCAGTGTGATCTAGTTTGGCGCACTCTTATCATCAGTGGAAATAGAATGAAAACAGGAATGTCCTTCACGCCGTGAGAGAGTTAAATGTTCACGACACTGGTTTTATACTCTGACTCCTAAGTTATTGAGATGTAGTTGTTCTATAAGCGGTGTTACTACTCGTCAGAAATCATGAGGAGGAACAGTCTAATCCAGCCTGAGTGCGGGCTCGTGTCTGACCTCTGTCTCCGGACGCTGCAGCCTCAGAGCATCTAAGCTGGTCTTAAAGTAACGATTTGTCGAGTCATTCGTGGAAACAGGGATGTGGGTAAGTGCTGGTTTCTCGATACGTGAGTGAGTGAGTGAGTGAGTGAGTGCGTGCGTGTGTATTAAATGTATATATTCACACATTTTATATTGATATTCTGTAGATATGTTTGAATACGGAAACTTTTTTTTACCCCAACTACTGAATCAAAAAGTACCAAATAGTGTACAGCAGAACTAAGATTTCTGGTCGTGTGTAAAGGTACAGTGATTCAGCCATTTCCAGCTGTCACCTGTGTCCGCTTTCGTTTTAAGTTGAGCATTTCTCCGCAGTGGAATAGTCGGAGTCCGCCACGTCTCTGCTTCAGAAGGGGCTCCACTATTACGCTGGTCGGAAAATCCAATAAAAATACTCGATCAGTGATCAGCATTGAGTGGTTGTCAGGCATTTGGATGATCGACACGGATTCCAAGTCTTTCTGTAAGCACACTGAGCGGAGGCCTGTTTTCAATTGATACACGTGAACGTGGTTGGAGGAGCCTTTCCAAAAGGCTTTGAAAAACTACAGTGCCATGCAGTACACATCTGTGACTTTTCCTTCATTTGATGGAACGTAGTTCTGTTGTAACCATGGTTTTGTAATGTTATTTTAAAGTTATGTTTTTTAATTATGGTCAAATATAATTTGGTCATCAGAAATGAAATGATAGTTTAAAACAAGTAGCTGTTGCTAGCTGTGCTAAAAATACTCATTTTGTGACTTTAATTTTTAAAGTTTTCTTAGCATATTATAAATTGTGCCCTAGTTAGTACAGATACACACGTCAGAGTCCCCATATTGTATCCGTAGTCATTCGATGCTGTGTGCCCTCCATAGGAAACATTTTTTTTTTTGTCCAGAATTTCACTAACCAGAATTCTGTTATAGGCCCTTAAACACACCGCATGAGGAAAATGGCACGATATGGTCTTGAGGTGCCTTCTGTGAACCATCTGAAAGATTAAATTATGCTCCATATATTTTTGTTTTTATTGTATTTCTTTGAAACTCTTCAGTCTTCATTCGTGAGTCATTAGAGTAATTTATTTGATAGTAGGTCTCTCACTTGAACCTGTTGGGGAGTTTATTTGGTTGTGCGAGTAGCGGGCGGGTAGAGATTGCGGAAAGCACTCTGGACGACAAAAAGCAAGTTTCGAAAACTGTGAAGATGATTAAAAATTGACTGCAAAACACAAGATATCAAAAATAAAAAGTTTCGTCTCCCGTTTTTAATAACTATATTATACGATTATTTTATAAACATACAATAAAGAGGTCCCTCTTTATTAATTTTTCTCCACTTGGTCTTCTTCCAAAGTTACAAATCTTCTGGGGGGTTTTTTAGTTTATCAACTTGCATTTGGAGTGTTTTATCTTGCTGAATAGCTTTCACACTTCAGTAGCATGCAATCTCATGTCTTATCATTATTTTGCCTTAGGATGGATTTCAGTAATCATTTACTCTGATGGCAGACTGGTGTAAAAAAGAGGTGATCTATCTCTCATGTCCTTTCTTTTTATCTTAAATTCAGAGCATCCAGTAGTACAGTTACTAAGTTTATCATGGTTTTAATCACCACGTGAAGTTAGGTCCCGTCAATCGTGACTCATCCGGGCATCTTGGGGCCTTACAGTAGTCGAGGAACCTTTATGTCATTTCGGAGAACTTTTAGTGTCACAGAATCTGTGCTCGCTGTAGACGTGCATTTGACACAGGTCGCTGGGCTCCAGGTTCCCGGGTATTCCCTCGTGGGCAGCAGTTACGCACGCCGGACGTGGAGTTGGACGGCTCCCTGTGGACGTCCAGGTGGCTAATCCAGGCTCCCTGTGAATTAACCCTCTGCCTGCGCACTAGTCCCCTAACGTCTCTGAGCCTCCGCTTCTACGAAATGGAGCTGCGGTGGCGCCCACCTACGGGGTGGTGTGAGAAGACGGTGCGTGTAAGGCGCTCAGCACTGGCCCCAGAGCAGTCCTCACTCAAATGCAGGCCGTCACCGTATTCGTTTCTTACTTTTACACACTGACGTGCGTATCTGTTGGCAGGCTGAAGTTTGGAGCATTCTCTCTGCTTACTCCACCTGCAGAATCCCCAGGCCTGTACTCTAGGGACTGAGATAGAAATGATCACCTGTGTGATGCTTCTGACACCCTCGTCGTTGGAGGACGGCTGGTGAGTCTGGTGTGTCTCACACTCTTTCCAGGCCTTTCTGTGGAGAGTTCGGGAACTCCATATTGGAAGCAGCTCAGTATCTTCTTTATGATTTCCTTTGCTTCTACCTCTCAGCTCCCAAATGCAGGACAACCCAGAACCCACCATGCTGTCAAGAGCTGGGTGGGTTCATGGAAATATGCCACATGGACCAGAATGATCTAACATTACTTAGCAGCTGTACCTTAAAGGTTTGGTGTTCCAGGAGGATGGCTCAAGCCTTGAGTAAGCCTTGAGTGCCTCCCTTGTTGACAGGGATTTTTTTTTTTTTTTTTTTTTTACCGGCATTGTGTTGTTTGTAGACAAACGTTACAACTTTCTTCTGGATAAAGAAACTAAAGCAGATGATATTTATCTTTTAGCTTTTCTCAAGGTCAGAATATTGAATAGAATTCTGATATCCTGAGCATATATCCTGCCCTTGAAGCCATAGAATCGTTCCATGTAGAGCTGACAAATCTTCAGAGGGCCTTCATTATTAAATATGTTGTAGACTGAGCTGTGAAACAGTTCGCTAATCTTGTCAAAAGTTAAAGCTCTGTTCACACGTGTCGGTGGAAGTTATGCCCTACTCACCACTCCATGAAACTACCGAGAAAATGGACAGCACGGGTGCCAGATGTAAATGAGATCGGCCCTAAACACGATCACTTACTCATGTGAGTAAGAATAAAACATCCTTAGTAACACTGGTGTAACTTCTCTAACACTGTCAGTACTAACAGCACATAAGGTCTCATTACTAAAACACTCTACTGGGGGCGCTTGGGTGACTCAGTCAGTTAAGTGTCCAGCTCTTGATTTTGGCTCAGGTCATGACCCCACGGTTTGTGGGCTCGAGCCCCGCGTCAGGCTCTGCACTCATAGCACTTGGGATGCTCTCTCCCTCCCTCTGCACATGTTCTGTCTCTCAAAAAAGCATTTTATTCTAAATGGAACACTGGACTGGGAGTACATTTTTGTGATTGTCTAATATTTATAGTTCTCTGCTTGAGAATGCTTTTAGGTGTAGGTTGTTGGGCTTTGAAATACAGTTGCAGTGAATAATATTCATGCTGGTGTGGAGTGTGTCATGATAGTTTGTGAGTTTGTGAGTCATGATAGTTCAGTTCAAAACCAGAGCCAAAGCTCTAGTTAAGTAATTACTGACATGCAAAACTTAGAACTGAGAATAGAACACTGTGTTGTGTTTGGAAGACGGATAGCTTCCAGAAATTCTAGGAATGACCAAGATACTCAAATGGGGGGTGGTGATATATCATCCAGTAAAACAAATTCCTGGAGCGCCTGGGTGGCTCAGTCGGTTGAGCGTCCGACTCTTGACTTCAGCTCAGGTCATGATCCCAGGGTTGTGAGATTGAGCCCCTCGGCAGGCTCCGTGCTGAGCTCCGTGAGGAGCCTGCTTGGAGTTCTTGCTCTCTCTCTCTCTCTCAAAACATATCTTTGCAGACACATCTGAGGGAGACAGGCATTGTCTACTGGGCCATAGTCCTGGTCTTGTAAAGAGTACTGGTTAGGTAACCGGACAGCTGACCTATGCAGTGAAGAATTCACTTGAAAGGGTATGGGGGAGCTCAGGAGCTCAAAAGGAAGTAAAAAACTGGACTTAGGGAGCATTCAGCTCTTGATCTTGGCTCAGGTCACGATCTCATGGTTTGTGGGTTTGAGCAGGTCTAATCAAGAATCCTGCTTGGGATCCTCTCTCTGTCCCTCCCCCACACTTGCTTTCAAACTTAAAAAAAAAAAAATAAGTGGACTTAGAGGACAAAGCTCCAGAAGGCTTTTTAACTGGAATTGTTCAAGAATCTTGTTTTTATTATTCTGCTGGGTTAAATGAATCCTGTTTGTCTTTAAATTGCCCCATTCTTGAATCCCGGAAGTGATTCAAAGTCCTGGAAGTAGGTGTGCAAACCCAAGTCAAAGTCCCTGTCGGCAGCCATGGCGCTTTGAGAGAATGAGCCTCCAGGACCCCTGGCTTAAATGGCTTGAGGGCAAGGATCTGGATGTACCACCTCCTCAGACTAAATGCAACAGACGGCAGGATTTCAGCCAAAGAAAAGTGAGTACTGTGGACCAGGTGGCTGGACAAACACATGACAAGGGCCAGCTTATCGCGCGATGCCATAGGTACAAGCCAAATGGAGGTGATCCTGTAACCGGAGGGGGCCTGTTGAGGTGGGAGCTGCCAACACTGTGGTTGGAGTGCACAGCCTTGTGGGGACCGCGCACTCTACTCGCCCCTGCTGCCAGAGTGCTGCCTGGCTTGTCCGGCGTGTTAGCTGGGTGATCTTTGAACTTATTCCTGATTTTGTTCCAGATCACAGGTCTAAAAAAAAGAACACTGGAGACAGAAGGATAATGTTGGGTTTTGTTTTATTTCCAAGGAATGCAGACCTCACCTCAGGGTGAAGGCCTGGTCATCCCGATCCCAGGGCCCGGGTACGCTGGGTCTGGGCTGTCGCTTTCATAAGATGGGGTGGCCGGGCTTCGGCCGCCCCTGCCCTCTCCTGCAGCAGCCTCTTGATCTTAGCGGTATTGGAGATGGGTTGGGTGGGAGGTGTGAGGTTCAGATGTTCGTGGCCCTGTGGACTCGGTTCTGACAGGGTCCTGGCGTCCAGCCACCATGAAGACACACAAGACTTGAGCTCCTCTTTCACCATTTGCTCTGCAAGATGCCAGGAAGGGGGATCATCTCGCCAGGCAGTTTATTTTTGAAGGTGATGTGTTTGTAGATTTCAGTCAGTGACGTGAGTCTTGGTTGAAGTCTCATCCCTGCAAAGTCTCTCCATCTAAGGCGGGCCTGCTTTTCCATACACTGCATCCAGACTGTGGAGTCTCCTTCCCAGTGTATGCACAAGCACCGAGGTGCCCCGCTCACCCCTGACGGCTTAGCTCTCTCCGGAAGGCAGTTGGCGAATAATCCTTGTAGCTACTGTTCTTTGCGAGCCTTGTAGAAAAACCTTATTTCTATTTTGCCCGGCTTTTTTCTTGTTGCTCTGGGAATGAAGGTCTTTCACGCCCTCCTACATTCTAGCAGAATTCTAACTCATGTGAAGTTCATTTCCAACTTTATAGGTTTCAATCCCAACCATGAAACTTTTATATGTGTAATATAATTATATATATATATATATATGTGTGTGTGTGTGTGTGTGTGTATATATATATATGTGCCATATATGTGTGTGTGTGTATACATATATATGAGTATATATATGTATACATACATATATATGGCAGTATAGCCTTGGGCAAAATCCTTGAGCATCTGTCTCCTTATCTGTAAATAGGAATCCTAATGCCACACACTGTGGCAGCGGTGGCCATGTTGGCAGACAGATGCAGGGCCCTCGGCAAGGCTGACCTGCCCATCAGGGCTCCGAAACGGGGCGGTCTAGTCAGCTACTGAAGGCTGTCAGCCTCGGTGAACACACTTGCTCTAACAGGCACAGATTACAAAATATGCCATTATGTAGGCGGGTTGGAGACACTTCTGTGTGCCTGGTGTTTGTGTGTACTAGACTTGTTTCCTTCCGGGACTCTGTTGGAGCCGTACCTCTCTCTGTGATTGTTTTCCATAAATGCAGATTTTCCTTGGTGAAGATACATGAAAAAGCCAGTCTCTTAACAAGTTCACAATTCCAGGTTGACACTGGAGTTGTTTTCATGCAAGTAGCCCATCATTATTTCAACCTGGGCTGAGCTGAATTTGCCTTTGAACTATTTATGGAAAGCGGGCTTGTGAAATAAATATAAATCAAGATTTTTCTTTCCACATAAGTATGTACAATGCAGTACAGTTTGTAAGAACCGTCACATTGTTTTGTGAATGAAGTGCACAGCAGGTTTAAACCTCTGGGGAAAAACCCAAAACCAACCATATTTAAGAACTTTACCAAGTAAAGCATGTATTATGGATGCCAGCAATCATTAATACATATGACATTAAAAGAGCTGTGTCCATCTGTTTGTGACTTACGTGTTTGAAAATGATAAAACTGCATTACTTTAAAAAACATTCCATAATTTAAGTATCTTACTCATGGAGACTGGCCTTCCCTGCAATTAATCCAAATTAAGAGGTCTACAGGAAGGGTAATAGGCTGGGGTGGGGTGGGGGGGTACCTTGTTACAAGAGAGAAACCGTTGGTAAACTCACCGCCTCCCCTGAGGGGCCCCATAAGAAAGTAGGATTTGTATATTGTGGCTAATAAATCTCCAAACTCTAGCCAATGACCCATTTATGTTTGGTAATATCAATATAAGTTCCGTAATAATTTATTTTCATTAAAATAGTTTCCAACATAAGCAGAAAAGCCAGGCAGTCCTCTGGCGTGTGTATTAGCCACCTGCTTGTATATCATTCTCAGCATTCGGTGAGCGGGCACTTGAGTGGCCCAATAATGGTTAATATTCATCAAAGAACTAAGTGCATCTGAGGGAGGAGAAAAATCCGTGGTTGTCAATACCTGTGTAGATCTCATTCTTGACAGTTGATGCATTTTGGTAGTGAGGAAACGCTTAGATAATGGAACCTGTAGCAAAACCTCAGGCAAAAGCCGCATTGTTACTGTTGCATCCAAACTTCAGATGTAAGAGCAGTTGGTGGTCTGGTGCCCATCTAATTTCTGATCACCTACTGTCCTACTGTCAGGGAATTCTGAAGATCAGTACCAGACCTGAAAGCCGTGTGACAGAAAGGAGGAGAACAAAGAAAAAACGAAATCCGACTTGGTGTTCTCAAGTAACCGAGATCTGTTTCTTTGTGCCAGGGAGGATGGGTTGGAAGGAAATCCTATCGCCTGAGTGTTGACGTACAGTAAAACCTTGGTTCACGAGCATAATTCGTTCCGGAAACATGCTTCTAATCCTGATAATCTGATATCTAATATCTGATAATCTGATTATCTAATCCTGATAATTCTAATATCAAAGCACTTGTATATTGAAGCGAATTTCCCCATAAGAAATAATGAAAACTCAGAGGATTTGTTGCACAACCCAAAAACATTCATATAAAAATGATAACAATACTGTAATATAATGCAAAATAGTAAAGAAAGAAAAATAACCTGTACTTACCTAGTTCTACCTTTGAAAACCTTCGTGGCTGGTTTGAGGGAGACAGGAGAGAGGAGGGTTATTGTGTAGGACAACTTTCACTATCACCAACGGAATCACTGCTATCTGTCGACTCAAAGGAATCTTTTTCTGCACGGGGCCGTTGTATACGCTCACGTGGATGCTGACCACAGTGCAGAATTAATAAACTCTTGTCAAAGACTGTATTTCATGTAACTGGCATAAGGCAGCAGAGGAAAGGGTCTCTCTCTGCAGGCAGCCTGACCTAGAATGAAGCAAAGCATTCCTAAGCTCACTCTTGTGGGGAAAAGCAAAGGACTGTCCACAGGTGCTTTGAAGTGACAAAAATACACCAGTGCCAGTTGTGGGCACCTTCCAACGTCCTGAAAAATCACTGATTTCTGCCAAACACCACGGCCTGAGACTGAGCATCTGAACATGGGAGATGATCACCTACAATCCCAGAGAGAGAGAGAGAACTGGCTCAGTTGTGATCACGTGATGTTCGGTGTCACAAACGCCTCATATCACAAGACATCGCTCATTTGTAAAGGTAAAATTTATTAGAAATGTTTGCTCATTGGGGCACCTGCGTGGCTCAGTTGGTTAAGCATAGGACTTCAGCTCAGGTCGTGAACTCCCAGCTCTTGGGTTTGAGCCTCCCATCGGGCTCTGTGCTGACAGCTCAGAGCCCGGAGCCTGCTTCAGATTCTGTGTCTCCCTCTCTCTCTGCTCCTCCACAACTCATGCTCTGCCTCTCTCTCTCTCCCTCTCTCAAAAATAAGTAAACAGAAAAGGAAGGGAAAGAAAAGAAAAGGAAGGAAAGAGAGAAAAAGAAAGATGAAAAAAAGGAAGAAAGAAAAATGCTCGTCTTGCAGAACACTCAGAACAAGTTACTCGCAATCCAAGGTTTTACTGTATTTGGAAGTTCTGCCATCTGACCGAATGACTTACATACACCTTTCCAGGATGTTTTTCCCCCTGCCCTGTACATTCTGGCGTCCTCCCTGGGCACCTCTCGTATCTCCGTGTCCTTAACACATTTCCTGCCCTACTCTGTGCTGCTAATTGCCACTAGGAATGAGTGAGCAGGCTCTGGACGGGAAGAGGGAGGGACAAAGAGTGGCAGCCTCCAGCGGCTCTTCCACCAGTGGTTACACCAGCGTTCTACAAAGTGAGGATCCGCAGCCAAATTTGCCCCCAGCCTTTGGGACAGAAGGGAGGCAGACAGGGAGGGGAAAGCCCAAAGTACCAGGTGCTTGGAGGCCACTGAAAGCAGGGGTGGAAACAGGTGCCCTTTCTCGAGTGGCTCCCGTTAGAAAAGGTGCTGGAGTGGATGATGTGAATACGAAACAGCAAAAAGACCGCTCCCCACCCTGCTGGTGGGACTGCCTGTGGGCACTTGGAGAAAAGGAAGCAAGTTAGGAAGAAAAGGGTCAGACCTCCTGCAGTGACGTCCTGAGGGGAGTCCCTAAGCTACCAAGTCACCCCTGAACACACGAGGAGCCATTCACACAGCACGGTTTATAAAGCGACTCAAACAAGGGCAGACACCCTCCTAATTGCGGTGTAAGGGTTGCTGCTGTCCATCTCCAATTATGAAAGTCACACAGCTCTCAGCACTCATGGGGCCAACCCCCACTCAGCGTCACAGGCAGAAAAGACTCCGCTTCCATTCTGAGAAATTTATTAAAACAAAAACAAGCATTGCTTGTCCGTGGAAACAGTCATTTGCACTATGGTGGTACTAAGAGCAGAAAAGCAATTTTAAATACATTTTTTAAAATCACAAAATGTATCAGTTAAGGCACTACATCCCTCCCGTCTCATGTTTTCAATAAATATGCTGTTGTTTTAAAAAGGCAGCAATGAGTACCTCTGATTATTAAATCAATACAGGCACTATTCTCGTAAAGGCAGTTACGTTTTGCTGTGGCCACTGTATGTGATTTATTCTCAAAAGAGCTTTCATTAGCGAAGATTAGCATTTAAAAAAACAACTGAGAATATGGAAAAAAAAAAATCACAGTTTTCTCTTTCCAGTTTTAAGTCTCCCAGAGAGACCCAAGTACACAAGGTACCGTTTCTTCATATATTCTTTGGCAACAAGGAATTATGCGTAAAGTACAAAAGATCACCTCCCAAGAAGTAAAGCCATTGGAGGTTAGGTGTCGGCACAGCATAAGTCTTTGGAAAAGTATGTGGGGTTTTTTGGCGTTTTGATTTTTTTTTTTGCAGCCATAAACTACAAAACTGGTGAGAAAACTGGACCTTCTGGCATCCAAGAAGTCCGCTTCGCGGGTGCCCCGGTGCAAGGAGCTTGGCCAAACCGACGGGCGTATGTGCAGTGCGCACAGAGCACCAGACGGGGAGTCAAGTGGCAGCGTGCCCATTCAGACCCCCCCCCCCCCAGTCCTTCCTAAATGATACCAGTGGTGATTTTTCTGGCAGCCTCAGCAGCTCACGGAGCATGTGCTATGCATCGCCTAGTGTGGTCCTCTGTGAGACCACAGGGTTGGAGGCCACATTTTCTGTGGTCTCTTCCCATCCCAGCAGCTCGCTAGTCTAATGGCGTGAACTGGTTTCCATTGCAGCTGCAGCCGACAAGTGCCGCCTCACCCAGGACACAATGACCACAGCAAAGAGGAGGGAAATTAACCTGCCACAACAATGCCAGATGGTTGGAGCCCCGGGCGCAAATCTTTTGGTCAAAGCACGCTCCACTCTCCAACTGAAAATCACCCTTTAACTGGACTTCGATTACTCACACAAGGGCGCCAAGACTTCTTTATGAGACAACGTAACTTTCTCGGCAGAACGAGGGTGCATAGATCCGAGATTAAATTCGCATTTTCACACATTTGGTGTCTCCAGGCAGGTGAGCACCTAAACGATTGGGCCGCGAGGTTGTACGAGGGGTGACACAGGGGCAAGGATCTTATGCGAGCCACACCTCGGGGTGAGGATTGTTTCCCCCGCCTTAGGTCAGTCGTACAGAAGAGGTTGCTCACCTGGTTTATTTTACTACCGTGACATTGGGCGAGTGCAGGTTGGCAAGACTTACACCGGAAAACACGCTTTTACCTTCTGGTGAGGAAACTAGGCACACGGTCAAAGCATCAAGAAATCCGGGACCTGCCTAATCTGATGCAGAAGAGAATACAACTAATTTCATTCTGAAATCATAACAGCATTGCTGTCCCTGCTAAGATGTGGTCTTCAGTGTGACTTTCTTTTATATATTAATGAAGTTGACTTTAAATTATAGACACAATTTTTAACCTTGTCATAAAACACGAAAAATCAGTCACTGAGAAGCAATCATATGCCAAGCATCTAATCACAAAAATAGAAAAGGGAATCCAAGAGTACTTCAAGAAGAAACTTCTGGAACCGGAGGGCAATTTAGTTGTTCTTCTCCAGGGACCGGTAATAATCCGTCAGGACTTTCCATGCTTTGGGGGCCATGAAGCCATCCGGGGGATTCTCTCCTTCCCGGGCCAGCTTCCTCATCCGGGTCCCTGAGATGAAGTCGAATTCGTTGTGCCTGTCACAGGACAGCAACACAGAACTCAGCGTGGGTGAGGCACATCGACCCTAAAGATGCCCGCGGTAGGTGAGGGGGTGTTTAGACCCTGTTTTTTTCTGTAAAATGCTGCACTTTCTGGAATGGGTGATTCACTAGGTCTTCAGTAAAGGAATGTGCACAAGAAAGGGTGACTGATAGCAGGTATGCATTCGACATTTCCCGTGTACCTGCTCTGTCTTCTGCCCCGCCTGCGTCCGTGAACTCTGAGCTCAGGGGAGACATGCTGAAAGCGAGCTATGGACGGACCCTCTACTGACATACCAGGCAGCCATGCTACGACTTTACGGGGACGCACAATGTATAAGACCGGTCTTGGCCTTCAAGGGACTCATTCCTGCTAGGAGAAGGTGGAGAAGCACTGGAGAGCTTGCACGGGGCCCAAGCTTTGCCGCCTCTTTCTGGTTGAGCAGATGTTGGTGAATGCCTCCTCCTCTGGAAACCTACCTTGCTGGATCGTAGAAGTCCATGGCTTTTTTGGCTTTGTTGTAGGCAGCCACTCGGAATGGAATGATTTCCACAGAGGTCAGGCCGGGGGCCATGCTCAAGACCTTGCCCCCATGAGTGGGTTCATACAGGTCTTTCTTGGTCTCGGGGTGAGGCATTCCGGCAGGGTCCCGGCCCACAATGTAGAAGTTGGCCCCTGCGATCATCCGGGACCTACAGTGCCACTGGACCTAGGAGACATCACGGGAGGGAGATGCTGGTCACCACTGGCCAACTCTTGGGTCCCTGTTTACAGAGATGCCTTTATTCTGCCGTAAAAATAATTTAGTGACAGGATCACCTAATAGGTGCAGAAGTCCGTGGGGTATCTAAGATCCCAAGCTCTTCTTCATGCTTGTTTACATGAGGTAGGAGCTTTAGACCCGAATCCCCCCCACCTGACCCCCCAGCTTCCTGGAACCTGAGGTTATATTTCCTAATCACTCTCTCCAAACAGGCAGGTGAGCCAGGAGCATGGGAACCTTACTGTTCTACAGAACCATGTGAATCTTACTTTCCAGGCCCTCCCTATTCAGAATAAATCACAGTTTAAAGGAAATTACAAATTCCAACATCTTTGATTATCTGATTGCCAATAATGAGCTGCTTATACACAGACATCAATTCTAGTTTGACACAAATATTGGGATTTCAAAATGAACTGCCCTCTCTAAAGCTCAGATAGAAATATGGAGGGTGGAGAAGAGAGCCAGAGACCAGGTACTTTGATCTGGTTGAAGAGAATTAATTTACTAAACTCAGTTTGGGGCATTCCAAACAGTTGAGACCCTCGCAGTTCATCATACTTCCTGCAAACGTGTTCAAACCCGCTACAGTGGTGGTCCAGGAGGACAAAGAAAGTCTGTTTGACAGGCTCTCTCTGTGTCATGATCAAAGGGGACACTGAGCTTTTAGTGGGGCTTTCTAATGGAGCTCACAGGGCCTGTGTGGTGACTCAGTGACTAGACTTTGGAAATTGAATATTAGGTTCAATACAGTTTGCCCAATACCACCCCAGTTAAGCTGCATTATTCTCCTTATCTGCACACCAACCTTCGTGTTCTCAGAGGCAGTGCGTAACAGACTCGACTTGGTGTTTCTAGCATTTTTACAGAAATGAAATGGAAACCTAATGAAGTTGGATAAAGAAAAGAGACCAGGGGGCACCTGAGTGGCTCAGTTGGTTAAGCATCCAACTTCGGCTCAGGTCATGATCTCACGGTTTGGCGAGTTCGGGCCCCGTGTGGGACTCTGTACTGACAGCTCAGAGCCTGGAGCCTGCTTCGGATTCTGTCTCCCTCTCTCTCTGCCCCTCCCCCGCTCATTCTCTCTCTCTCTCTCTCTCTCTCTCTCAAAAATAAAACATTTAAAAAAAATTAAAAAAAAAAAAAAAAGACAGCAGAAGACTCCAGAATCTGCTCATGAGGGAAAAGGATCCCAGAGACTCATTCACTCCTCTTAAGTCAAGTCTGAGCCCACATTTCTGAGGCCCACAGCCCAGCCTGGGGACAGCTCACCTCCGTGGGGCCGGCATACAACATCGGGGATGGGAAGATGGCCACGATGGTTGACTTGGGGTCCAGGACGCCTTCCTCGAGCACAGCTGCATGCTGCTTCATCCGCCAGTCCAAGGGCACATCGTCGTCCTTGGTCCAGCCACCCAGAGGGTGCAGCAGGAGCACGGGGTGCTTGTAACCCCTCTCCAGGAGTCGGCGGCGGGTGTCCTGCATCAGCAGAGCGTGGCCGTTGTGGACGGGGTTGCGCAGCTGGAAGGCAAACACCGCATCTGGGAGAGGAGAGGAGGAAGGCGAGGTGAAGGAAGTGCACGCTGTCGCTCGTCCACAAGAACAAGAGGAAATGCAGGGGCGCTCCCCTCTGCTTGCAAGAATCGGTTAGTAAGGCCAGTTAGAACTTTGATTTTAAAAGAAAGGAAACACAGCTACGTCTAAGGCACAGAGCATTTGCTATGCCCATCGGCTTTCGAAAATCAACAGGAGGGGCGCCTGGGTGGCTCAGTCGGTTGAGCGTCCGACTTTGGCTCAAGTCGTGATCTCACAGTCCATGAGTCTGAGCTCCTCGTCGGGCTCTGCACTGATAGCTCAGAGCCGGGAGCCTGCTTCGGATTCTGTGTCTCCCTCTCTCTCTGCCCCTCCCCAACTCATGCTCTGTCTCTCTCAAAACTAAATACAACATTAAAAAAAAAAAAAAAAAAAAAAACAGCATCCAGAGACTCCACCTGGGGCTTCAGGACTCTTACTCCAAAGGTGCCCACAGTGCCAGACCGCATCCACAGGGCAGGGACACACAGGCAGGAAGCCCTAGAGGGAGAGCCTGACTCGGAAATGAAGACATCTGTGGCCAGGGCCTTTCCAGCCAAGCACAGCTCAGACCAGAGCTGGTGCTGGTCAGTCCTCAGTTTACCCTTTGCTCCTGTCTCTCACATCCCCAGCACAAGAACCATGACCAGCAACTTCTGGGGCCTGGGAAAAGTTTCAACAATCTAAAGACGTAAAAAAATATTTCACCTTCAACTGTCAAAAAAAAAAAAAAATCTCCAAAACTACTCCACTTAATAATGGGCTCCTGGGGCATCTGGGTGGCTCAGTTGGTTGAACATCTGATTCTTGATTTCAGCTCAGGTCACCATCTCACGGTTTGTGGGTTCGAGCCCGGTGTCAGGGCTCTGTGCTGACAGCTTGGAGCCTGCTTGGGACTCTCTCACTCTCTCTCTCTCTCTCTGTCCCTCCCTGGCTCACTCTTTGTCTCAAAATAAATAAATGAAACTTAAAAAAAAATAATGGACTCCCAAGAGGCTTAATTTTTCCTTCTAGTTATGAAAGAAATATCCATTATGGAAAATTTGGGAAATACAGAAAAGCCCAAAATAGGATATAGAAACTACCTAAAATCCTATCATGATTTTTTCTCTCTCTTTTTCAAAATACATAAAATGAAAATCTTCCTGCCCATTGGTCCCTGTCCCCAAGAAGCAGCCGCTGTCACCTGCGATTTGGCACATACTCTACACAGACCTTGGCTTATATACAGTTATTTAACTTAAGAACAGTTATTTTATTTTGTTTTCCAGAACTCTGCATGTTATTCTGCAGTTTGTGGTTTTGCTTAATAAATACAGCCGGGGTGTTTTTCTGTGTCCATGCATATCGTTAACAGGCTGCAACTATTCCAATATATGGATACACGTCAACCTTATACGCTCATTCCAGTCTGTGTCAATACAAATGCTGATAGAGGCTTCCAGCTTTTTAAAACTATAAACATGCCGGGGCATCTGGGTGACTCAGTCGGTTAATTAAGCGTCAGACTCTTGGTGTTGGCTCCGCTCCTGATCTCACAGTTTGTGAGTTCGAGCCCTGCATCAGGCTCTGCACCGAGCTTGGAGCCTGCTTGGGATTTTGTCCCGCTCTCCCTCTCTCTGCCCCTCCCCTGCTCTCTCTCTCTCTCTCTCTCAAAATAAACTTAAAACCATTAAAAAAAATTTTTTTAGCTATAAACCTGCCGCTTCCTGGTATCTTTAATTCTGTAACGGGAAGGTGGCGACGAGTGTTGACAGACGCACCCACTCGAGCCAGCCTACTCACCAGCATTCATTTCTTTACATTTCTGCTTGAGCTCCAGAGGTGTCAGGCGGAACTGGTCCAGCCCATCGTTCCACCTGATTCTCTCCAGCACCTGCAGGTCTCCCCCAACCAGCCAGTCCCCGCTCTCCATCACCATCTAGAATAGACCGTTAGTAAAGTTGTTGGAGATTAGATCAGCTTCTGTTTTGCCTGAAAAAAAAAAATTTTCTCCTTCTGAACCGATCTCGGGTTCCTGTTGAAGAACCACCTTCAGTTCTTAAGCATTTCTAGCGCAGCCTTGCTCAAAACTATTTGCTCTCTCAACCCCTTTATGCTTTTCAGAATTATTGAGGACCCCCCAAAGAGCTTTTGTTTTTGTGGCTCTTACCTATCGTATTTTCCGTATTAGAAATTAAAAGTGGGAAATTTCAAAAATATTTATTAATTTGCTTAAGATTAATATAAACCTACTGTATAATATACATAACTTTATAATGTAATATACATAACTATATAATGTAATATAAATAACTTTATTTTTAGTTAAAAATAAATGTTTTCCAAGAAAGAAGAGAGAGAAATGCATTGCTTTACATGTTTGCAAATCTCTTTAATGTCTGAGTTAATAGAAGGCGGTGAAGGGGGCCTGAGGGGCTCAGTTAAGCGTCTGGGTCTTGATTTTGGCTCAGTTCATGATCTCAACAGTTGTGAGTTCAAGCCTCTCATTGAGCTCCAAGCTGACAGTGTGGAGCCTGCTTGAGATTGTCTCTGCCTCTCTCTCTGCCTTTCTCTCCCTCCCTCACTCTCAAAATAAAGTTTAAAAAAAAAGAAATAAACTCTTGGTTCACTGAGTTTGTCAGTTTCTCAAATGTCGACATATTTCAGTTTAGGATGTAAAAAAATTAATATTTGATATCAATATCAATATTAATGTCTATATACTTGATATTAATATCAATATTTGATATTTATTAACATCATCAGACAATTTTGTAAGTATTGGGAAGATGCCAGACCCACTGTGGCAAATATAAGCTTTCCAGCATTTTTTCATTTGAAAGCTCAGTTTGAGATCATTGGCAACCAACACCCTCCATTGTTTTCCTTGAAGTGACAGGTTCACTGTTTTGTTTTTGTTTTTGTTTTTAAATATCTGCCAAATAACCAAGTCTGAGTAGCCATAGTTTGTCAGTCATCTAAGCAAAAACCGCATTTCCTGAAAAAGTGGCTGGTTTTGCTCATGGCTCAGGTGCCCGACTGAGTCTCCGACTGAGACAACCGTTGTGTATCCGTGCGTGTGGCAAAAGCGCTTTTGTGTGCACTGCCCGTCTCGTGACACAAACTTTTTTTTTTTTTTAACGTTTTTTATTTTTGAGAGAGACAGAATGCAAGCAGGGGAGGGAGAGAGAGAGGGAGACACAGAATCCAAAGCAGGCTCCAGGCTCCGAGCTGTCAGCACAAAGCCCGACGCGGGGCTTGAACCATGAACCGTGAGATCATGACCTGAGCCTAAGTTGGATGCCTGGTGATAGATTATTAAAAGGAGATGATCAAGTGTCCAGATTCAGTAATTGTTTTTACAGCTTCATCAAGAACATTCTTGGGATGCATGGGTGGCTCAGTCGGTTAAGCGTCGACTTCGGCTCAGGTCATGGTCTCACAGTTGGTGAGTTCGAGCCCCACATCAGGCTCTGTGCTGACAGCTCGGAGCCTGAGCCTGCTTCGGATTCTGTCTTCCTCTCTCTCTGCCCTGCCCCGTCTTGTGCTCTCTCTCTCTCAAAAATAAACATTAAAAAAAGATAAAAGAACTTTCTCAACTGAGGTTGGCACTGCCTTTCCTGCAAGTGTGTGTGGTGAGGGGCACAACCACCCGAGGGCGGCCGGCTGTCCCTGTCCCGAGTCTGAGGAGCAGGTGGTTTTATTTGCCACTGCTGTTGTACCCTCAGTGCTGACGTCAGCACAGTGAAGATGCAAATAATGTCTCAGGAGTATGAACAGTTTTGAGACTGGGGTTCTGGGGAAAGGTCTTGGGGAACCCCAGTGTTCTGTGAGCCACTCTCCGAGGACCACTGCCGGTGCATTCCTAATACAACCTCACGTATCTTTAGACTGTTTTCAATAAGGACACAGAATAGAGAAGCTGGAAAAAAAAAAAAAAATCAGGCAAGTTGTTTTCTACCAATTAATTAATCATTGCTAAGCACACTTTCTAAGGAAACTCTCCAAAGGAGCATCCTTCTTAGTTATCTCTAATTTGAAAACAAAAGACAATGTCCAAAGAGCAGCAGGCTAAGCACAGACTAATTAGCTAAAATCTTGTTTTTCTCAAATAATCTTTGAGAAGGGTGCCAAGGCCACTGGATGGTAAGAGAGCAGTCTCTGGCAAATGGTGTTGAGAAAACTGGATATCCACAGATAAAAGAATAGAGTTAGAGCCTTATTTTATACCCTGCAAAAACAATTAATTCAAAATGGATTAAAGGCCTAAATGTAAGATCTGAAACTCTCAAACTCCTAGAAGAGAACAGCGGAGAAGCTTCATGACCTTGGACATGGCAATGGTTTCTTGGATAGAACACCAAAAAGCACAGGCAACAAAACAAAAATAGACATGGGACTACTTGAAGCTTTAAAACTTGTGTGCCTTGAAGAACACAGTCAACGGAGTGAAAAGGCAACCTAAGAATGGGAGAAAATATTTGCAAGTCATCTAATGGGGGCTAATGTTCCAAATATTTTTTAAAAAGTCCTACAACTCAACAACAAAAGATTAAATAACCTGCTTTTTTAAATGGGTGAAAGACTTGAATGGACATTTCTCCAGAGATGATCTACAGATGGCCAACGGGATAGGAAAAGGCGCTCAGCATCACTCCTCATCAGAAAAACGCAAGCCTGACCCCTGTTAGGATGACTACTGTCAAGAGCAGAAAATGTCAAGTGTTGGCAAGGATGTGGAGAAATCAGAATGTTTGTGCCCAGTGGGTGCGATTGTAAAATGGTGCAGCCGCTGTAGAAAACACTGTGGAATTTCTTCAAAAAATTAGAACATATAACTACCATATGATCCACCGATCCGACTTCTGGGCATATAGCCAAAAGAATGGAAAGCAAGATCTTGAAGAGATTTGCATGCCCGTGTTCATAAAAACACTATTCACAAAAGCCAAGAGGTAGAACCTGACCAAGGACCCAACAACAGATGAATGGGTAAACTGTGACTGTTGCACATACAGACAACAGTATTATTTAGCCTTAAAAACGAAGAATAGCCTGTCCCAGGCTACAGCGTGGCTGAAGATATTACGCTAAATGAAATAAAAGCACTCACGGAAAAGATTAATACTGTATCATCCCTCCTAGGAGAGGCATCTAAAACGAGTCAAATTCATAGAAACAGCAAATAGGAGTGCTTCTACCTGGGAGGGGGAGGGGAGTCGTTGTTTGATGGGTATAGATTTTCAGATTTGCCAAACAAACGTTCTGGCCCTTCCTTTCACAACAAATAGACTTAACACTCCTGAATGGTACACTCAAAAATGCTACAGATGGTAAATGTTAGGTTATATGCTTTGGGCGTAGATAAATGGATAGATTATGGCCTGTTTTTTTACTCACTGAGGATTTCACTGCAGTTACCAGTAATACCCTCACTTGGCAAAGTCTCAGTTGAAAAGGTGACTATGGGAAAGGGTGAGTGAGGGACAGGAAATGGAGACCTTTAGGAAACACCCTGTGCACTGTGTCTCACACTATCAATGACCCCACTCCTCCCCTCTGTGGTTGTGCCCCTTTCTGTCAGGGCATAGAAGCCTCGGGGGGGCAGGCGCACTTGGTCTACATCTCCAAGGTCTAGGTCATGACCTGTGCACCTGGGACTCCAGAATCCCCTGCGCAAGGAGCCTCGAGCTGGCTCCCAGGAGTCAGAGCGCTTCACCCCTCTGCCCCCGCCTGTCTTTCCAGGGTGGACCCTGCCAGGGCAGCACTGGTTCTGGAGACTGGCCAAGTGAAGGGAGTTTTCCAGGGGTGTGGGTGCAGCTTGGACACCCAGCCCAGGGCGCCCTCATGGTGTGGGACAAGGCCAAGCATAGAAGAGGAAGGAGGGTTCCTTGCAGGCCAGGAGTCAACTCTTCACACGGCACCATGTTCTGGTGCAGAACCAAGAAGCATACCTTGGAATCTGACCTTCCGGGTTATTCTCAAGGCACAGCTGTCAGAGAAGAAGGATGGGACACATTGTTTCTGACGGTTCATGAGTTAGATATGTGACCTTCAGATGCAGTATGTTGGCCTTGCCCTGGGCCCCACAAATGTTAGGGGTGAGCCTGGCGTGAGGAGCGGCCATAGGAACAAAAAGGAAGAACAAGCCAGTGTGGGATGGAGGGAGGAAAGGCCAGCGCTCCCCTCATGGGAGGGAAGACACCCTCGGGCCTGACAGAACACATGGGTGTCACCCATGTCACCCACTTGGTGACATCCAGCTGGGTCATAAGGTGCACCTTAGACTCACACAGTGCTATGTGTCAGTTATATCTCAATAAGGCTGGGGAGAGAAGAAAAACACGACCTTTGTTTTGTCATAAACCTAAATACGCCCCATATAATGCTGTGATGTGATCAGTTACAACCTACAACCTTGTTAAAGCAAGGGTCTCAGTTGCTGAGATGGACGTTATAGAAAGTCCAACTTCTCCATCAGTTAATGATCTCATAACCCTTCCACTGATCAAATTCCATAACTGCTCTCGTGCTGTCCAAGGACAATATGGCCACCTGTGATGACAGCTGAGGAGAGGGCGCACGAGTAGCGAGGTAAAGCTGATGGAAGATAAAGCGCTGAGCTGGAAGACGCCAAGGCACCGAGGGTGTGCATCCCCCTGGTTCACATCCCCTGTCGTGGCTGGACGTTGGAGCTTATAATGATTTGCATTCCATCGGGGCTCAGCATCTGGGGAACTGGGATACAGCCGTGGCTCTCAAAAGAGGGCGATTTCGCCCCTCATGGTGACAATATCTGAAGACAATTTTGATTGTCATGATGGGGGCAGGGAAGGGTGTGCTATTGGCATCTAATGCGCTGAGGCCAGAAATGCTACTACATACCCAGCACGGCACGAGACAGTCCCCACAGCAAGGAATTATCCAGTCCCAACGTCAACAGTGCTGGCGTTGAGAAACTCTGGGTACAGAGGGTGATTTTCGAGGGTTTGGGTCCGTGGCCCCCTTTCTAAACTCGGTGCCGAGAAAAGTCACTTAGTAAGATATTGTCAAATACCCTTACCTGTTGATTTACTTTCTCTTCATTGCCCCAGTCAGGCTACAGACAAAATTTTGAAAGACGTGAACACCCCAAATCCCTAGGAGTGCAGTAACTCATTCTGGACGCTAGGGGTCCACCCTATATCATTCTGCTGGTGAAGGCAGCATGGAACCAACCTGGTTCACAAACCAGGCCTGTGTCTATCTGAAAAGCAGTGCTGACACTACGCTTTGGGCGTTTTTGAGACGGGGAGGGCGCAAAGGGCATCTCTCTCCCCAGGATGGTCCAACGCACCCCAGAGCTGAGACTCCGCTACCAGGCTGGGAGGTTCAGTGGCTCTGCCCAATCGCCCAGCCTCCACCTGCTTCAAGCCTCCTGCCAAAGGCGGGCAAAGGAACGCAGCTGGAGTTTGCAGACCTGCGCACACGGAGAGCAGGGAGGAACGGGTTGGGGGGGGGGCGGTGGGAATCGAACAGGGTAGCGAAAGGGGAGCTGGGCCAGGCAACAGAAATGCAGAGGAGAACAGGGTCCAGAGATCTGCGTCAAGAGGCAGAGACAACCCAGGCGGTGCACGTGGAGAGCATATATCCATTTCTGTGATCTTCCGTCCGCATCAGGGAGGCCTGGGGCCGCAAGAAAGTCGGAGGGGATGGAGGGAACCGGGCCTTCATGCCTCATTTGCAGACGGGAGAAGAGGCAGAGCTCAAGTGCACACAGCCGTCTCCCAGATGGCAGGACAGGGCACCCAGGACCCCCAGGACCCCCCCCCAAACCCGCTGTTCCTGCCACTGCACCTGCTGTCCCGCATAGGCACTGCCTTCGGAGGGACCTACGCTCAGGCTCCGCGCAGTCAGCCCTTCCAGCGGCCCGGCCCCGGCACTGCTGGGGGCTGACCAAGAGGTGGCAGGAGACTAAGAAGTGGCAAAACAGTGGGGCCAGTGGGGCAGGACAAGGGCAGGGTGAACGGCCCCGCACGCGGTAGAACAGCAGAGAAGTGAGCAAGTTCAAGCGATATATGGAAGGAGCATCGCCAGGACCCGACGGCGGAACGAAGCGGGGAGGATGTGGACCGCCGTTGGGGAGCAGGGCTGGGGAGGCATTGGGCGTGTGGGTGTCGAGTGCTTGCGGGAAACTGCTCCGAAGAATTCTCTTAATGCCATGGTTCCCGACCTTCCCAGACTCACCCTGGCACCCAGAAGTGACCCGGCCAAGTACACCAGGGTCTGTGAGGGTGGGAGCTTGTGAGGCTCCCCAGGGGATGCCGTGGACCTAAGGACCACATGCTGTATGTTGCAGACCTCGGGAGGCAGACCCTCTCTCACTGCTACGGCTCATCGGGAAGCCACGCCCCAAGCGGTTGGTCTCTACGTCCGTAAATGGGATTAATGATTCCTGGGGCTTCACGAGAATAATCACTGAGCAAAATAATCAGGGCATGGAAGCATGCTGGGAGCAGGCTGGGAGGCAGCAACACGGCTCCTCTGGGGTTTAGTTCGCAACTTTCACCTGCTCTCGTGACCTCACCTGATGTCGTGTCACACGGTTCAGTGAGCAACTCGATGAGGGGGGACTAGGGTGGAGGGTCAGGGCGGTGTCCGTGGGGAACTGAGGAAGCAGACCATTCACACAAATATCACTCCCAGGGCCAAGTGCAAACACAAGGCCCACGGCTACTTTTGGAAGGGGTGACTTTTGCAAGTTTGGGGTTAAAAAGAAAAATAACACCTTTTAGCTTTACTGTAAATTTTGAGGTGCTAAAAACAAAGGTGCAACGAGAAGAGCCCCTTCCCCCCATAAATCCCACGTGTTGTGTGTCTGGTGAACACCGAGTGTAGAATCTACCGTGAGTGGCTTCCTCTGTCTCGTTCTCCATGGCCCATTTCTCGCCATTAGCTCACTGGGAATGTTTACAGAGTCCCCCCTGATGATCTAACAGAAGGGCCACCGACTGTATTACCAAGACCACAGGTCATGCCTGCTTCTAAGAAATTCTGAGCTCCAGGGCACTTGGGTGGCTCAGTTGATGAAGCATCTGGCTTCAGCTCAGGTCATAATCTCACAGTTCATGAGTTGGAGCCCTGCACATCGATTCTCCCCTCCCTCTCCCCGTGCCCCTCCCCTGTGCTCACTTGCTGTCTCTCTCAAAATAAATAAATAAACTTAAAAAAAAGAAAAGAAAGAAATTCTGAACTCCAAGTGCCAACACATGTTGTGAGACAAAATGAAAAGAAATAATTGCTTAAGGGCTTCCTTAGGTTTGGGGGGGGGGGGTTGTTTGTTTTCTTTTAGCGCTTATCATGTAGATGTGGATGATAGGCCCAGAGATTTCTGAATCTGGAAATTTCTGAAGTAGGAGGATAAAAGGTCACTCTTATTCATCCTTTAGGTCACTGACCGAAGATAACATCCCAACCCTGTGCAATTACGATCAGGAAATAAATGCATCACAGGCATGATCAAGGCCCAGGACACAATTCCTGAAATCACAGTCAGCACCCAGCCATTTCAAGGGCTGTCTGCCAGCCTCTTGGACCCTGTTCAGATGACTTTGAACTGGATGTGCGTTAAAATTAAAGACGCTTAATTTGCAGGACGGATCGTGTCCAATAAATGAAAAGCTGCCCGTTAACCTCTTGTGTTCAGAGGCCGTCACGTCACGGGGGCCTTGAAAAAGCCCTTCTCCTACCTTGCAAACTTTCACAACTAAAGGAAACAAAACAAAACAAACATTTGCCCGACCAGTACCGATAGGTTTGTTCAAACAGCCGTTTTCTAGGGTCATGGGGTTGAGAGAGATTCTGGAGTTATTTTGAGTCTGGCCCCTCCTTTTATCAATGAAGAAACTGAGGCCCAGACCTTGTCTGATCACAAGGCTTCTTAGCATCTCCTGGGCTTCAAACTGCTCTCTGTCCCCATGAATTTTCTGGAAGTCCGTTACTCCAGCGTCCTGGGGAAGCTGGTAAGTCGAATTACTAGTTTAAGGCTTTTTAAAATTTCAACCCTAATGCTCTGATCTTGGGTGAGGGTTGGCTTTTGCACTCAGTTTCACATACTTGTCTTTATGGGAAATGAGCCACACCCAGTGATTCCATGGTGTTTTCTATTCCTGCCCCTCCCCGACCCCCACCAAGTAGAGGTTGTGAAGGAATCTGAGGAAGATTAGCCTATTTTGCCTGTAGGCAGGATGGACTCAAGATGATCATAATCAGATGACCACATTTTTCAATCTTAAAATAGCCACCGACAAAAACGCGCTATTTCCCTCTGGAAACTCCGCCGCTATATGCGCTGAGTTCTGTTTACTGAAAGGATGTCACTGACCCCCCTTCAGCTGGCCACAGAGCATGAACTTGGAGTCTCTTACCAGGGTTTGCTTGGACCCATTCTGCATGAAGGAACGCGCTTCCCCGGTGAATGTTCAAGATGGAGAGCGCCACAAGCCCTAGTTTGGGGCACCGCTGCGCCTCTGACTTTTGCCCTGTATTCGAGGTGCCAGGCTAAATGATACCCGGTCCAGTCGTTTCCCATTTAGCTGAGGGAGTCACCATCATGCGGGGATTCAGGGGATCGTTCAGAGCAGCCCTCAAACAGGAAGACATTTTCTGCCCCTTTCTAACAAGAGCTCCCAAGGCAAAGCCTGCAAGTCCCACCTTAGGAATGCCTTCCTCCATCTACCCCGGGGTTGCTACGTCCTTCGTGAAGGAATAAAAAGGAACGCTTTTCGTCCAAAATCGAACGAGAACAAGAGAGCCCTTCCAATGGTCTTGCAACTTACTTTGATGTGGGGGTGCTTTGCACACGCCGTCCCCCACACACGGGAACAACGCTCCTCCTTTCTGTGTTCGTAGAATTCGGGGTCTCGTAAGATGGCCACTCTCCGTCCATCGTAGGTCAGGACAAACTCACTGCGTCCCTCCAGCCGCGTCTTGTCATCCGCAGAGACAGGCAGCACGATGGGGATGCTCATGCTGATCACTCCGTCTGTAGAAAGAGCCACAGGACGCGTGAATACGGGATCCAAGGTGTACCATCCTTGAAGGGCGATTCGAATGTGCACGAGGTGGGTTCAAACACTGCCTGGAGTGCACGGGGCACGAAGACCTAAATCCCCCGGGGCTGTGTTGGCCGCAGCAATTTCTCCAGGGGGTCTGACAAGAAGTCCTTGAGAGGCTTCTCAAAGCAAGAGACAGACGCATCTGTGAAAAGTGGGCTGCGTTTCAAATCACGGAGGTGGCTTCAGTAAGTGACCTAATTTGGGGACTGAGGAGGGGACATCTCTCTTCTGAGTTCCCTTTTGAAAGTGTGGTGCTGGGGCGCCTGGGTGGCGCAGTCGGTTAGGCGTCCGACTTCAGCCAGGTCACGATCTCGCGGTCCGTGAGTTCGAGCCCCGCATCAGGCTCTGGGCTGATGGCTCAGAGCCTGGAGCCTGTTTCCGATTCTGTGTCTCCCTCTCTCTCTGCCCCTCCCCCGTTCATGCTCTGTCTCTCTCTGTCCCAAAAATGAATAAACATTGAAAAAAAAAAAAAAAATTTGAAAGTGTGGTGCTGACCTCAACATACCAGAGTTTTAAGGTCTTTAGAAATCCAATTACACAAAATAAAGGTTGGCCAAGCAAACCCAAACGCAAACCTCTAGTCTCTCTTGGAAATGAGTCCTGTAACAACATTGGCCAATCTCTTGTTCTCTGTTTAGGCTCTCATTGTGCTACCAACACACTGTATTGAAAAGAGAGAGAAAAAAAAGAGTCAGACCATTAACACTAGCGGGTAGGAAGGACCAAGCCATCCACCTGCTCTGTTTACTATGGTCCAGGCTCAGCGTCACCTTTAAATGCTATCGAAAAGATTGACCTGAGGACCAACATCCTCACTAGCCCAACTGCTACGGAGAACTACCAGTCGAAAAACAGAAAGAAGGGAAAACCATGCAAAGCTGGTTTCCTAAAACTCATGCATTTCCCATGGACAGCGAGCACCTCTCCCCCTGAGGCTAAGTATCCTACTTTACAAAGAATTTAAGTCAACTGGCATTCTGGTCTCTCCGTATACAACACAACAAACCGGAAGGTGTGGGAGGTGGTGTTCAGAGAATTTACGTCTTCGGCTGTAACCATGCCTCGCGACAGCTTGGCCTCAAAGGAAGAGGCAGGAAAACGACTTAAAAACTGACGTAGAAACTCTATGTGTGCATTCGGCTAGACTGCAGTTCCCAGGTAGTCAGTCGAACATTATTCTAGATGTCTCTCTGAAGGTATTTTTAAGATGGGATGAACATGTAAGGCAGGGGACTTTGGGTAGAGCAGATTACCCTCCGTAAGGTGGTGGGCCTCAGAGAATCACCTGAAGGACCCAACAGAAACAGACAGACTTTCTAGGAAGAATAGGGAATTCTGCCCACAGACTGTGGGGCTGAATTACGTCTCCCCCGGGGTCTCTCGCCTGCCAGTCTACCCTGCAGATCTCGGACTTGCCAGGCTCTGCAACTTCGAGAGCCAGTTCCTTAAAATCAATCTCTCCCTCTCTCTCTCTGTGACCCCCACCCCCCACCCGTCTCCTGTTTCTCTGGAGAACGCTGACTAATAAAGAAACCAAAAGGAGAGTCACAGGGGTTCCTTCTGTGTGGGGCCAGTAACCCCTCAGGGCACCATTATGTTACCACTCAGGTCAATAGTGGCAGTGAAGTCACTTTTTTAATTATTTTTAAAAAAATTTTTTTTAACATTTATTCATTTTTTGAGAGACAGAGAGACAGAGTGTGAGCGGGGTTGGGGCAGAGAGAGAGGGAGACACAGAATGCGAAGCGGGCTCCAGGCTCCCAGCTGTCGGCACAGAGCCAGATGCGGGGCTTGAACTCACGAATCGTGAGATCATGACCTGAGCCGAAGTTGGACGCTTAACCAACCGAGTCACCCAGGAGCCCCCGATGAAGTCACTTTTAAAGTTGCCTTGCGTTTAACACATATTTTAAAGTGAATATGAAATCATTCGGGGTTTTTTAGCAGTACATTTTAAAATATTTCTAGACAAAATGGTTAAAAGATGTAGTCGTTTTTTAGTTTGGGGCTTCAAAGATTATAATCCGGCTTCCCGGAAACACCTCATTTCTTAATGAGGCCAGATAATATAAAAGAAACGACCCAGGGGAACCTGGGTGGCTCAGCCGGTCAAGCATCTGACTTCGGCTCAGGTCATGATCTCACGGTTCGTGGGTTCGAGCCCCACGTCGGGCTCCGTGCTGACAGCTTGGAGCCTGGAACCTGCCTTAGATTCTGTGTCTCCCCCTCTCTCTGTCCCTACCCCGCTTGTGCTCTGTCTCTGTCTCTCTCTCCCTCTGTCTCTCAAAAATTAATAAACATTAAAAAAAAAAGAAAAGAAACAACCAGCTGTCTCCCCACTTCTATGGTGACGCCAAACATCCACCAACTACGTCTGCTGTACTGACAGGCAAGAAAATGGGGGCACGCCATTGAGGGTACAACAGTGAAGAATTTTAGGGAGCTTTAGGAGGGCTTCCCAAGTTCAAGACTCAGAAGGCAACAAGAGCATGTGAATAAGGAAAACATTCAACTCCATAGGAAACAAATGCAGTTATTTATGGGCCTGAGGAAACACCCCCTCGATTCATGAAGTCTTTTAAACCTAACCTTCAAAACCCTGTGACCCGCCCTGGGAGCCCTGGTAAACCACAAGTTGGACGCCTGCACAGGAAGTCAGGGGTTTTGTCGTTCAAATAACTCCTTTGTTTCAAAGTTCAGGCGTCTCCCACTGACCGCCTGTGCCACTCATCTTCCCTGTGCTGTTTCCCCACTTGAGAGATGGGCTAACAAATACTACGTACATCACTGGGTTGCCCAGAGTGGCCCTGTCGTCTAGCGCTTCGCCAGTGGAGGGTGATGATGGAAGATGATTAATCCTACCGCTCGGTCGAGCTGAGAAAAGGGGAGAGAGGCTAACAGGAACCCCCTTCAAGGCTGTCGATGATCTAACTAGATAGCATGTGTTCTGTGGATTACTGACCACACTGCTTACGGCGACTTGACCAAAATGAAGGAAAACCAAACGCAAAGCAAAAAGCGGGCGGGAAGCCCGAGACAGCCTAGGTCTGCCCACCACACCCTTGCAGTGCTGGCTGCGGGCAGTTATTCTGGGTTGAAATCCAAGGGCTCCAGCACTTTCCTGTGGCAATCACCTCCTTCGGTCCACTGGGTTCCTGCCCAAGGTAGTCCCTCAGCCACGTTCACGTTGGCCTTGACCGGGGGAAACGGCCCTTCCTGGCAGGTGGTCAAGAGAAGAGAGCTAATCTTCGGGGAGTTAGGGAAAGAGGTCTGCTGAGAATTGAGGCCGCCCAAACTCATCCGCCTGCAGCAACAATCAGCAGAAGCAGGTTTACTGTGCTTTCTCTACGAGCGTTACCAACTGTTCTACCGCAGGAACTTATCCCACAAGGGCACTCTGTGCTGAAGCACCCTCCACGGTTTCACACCTTGACTCGGGCTGTCAGCCTTTTCCATCGTGTGCCGCTCGTCTGCCGAGACTGATCCGACAGTGATCTGATTTTAGTGTGCGTGCTGCCGAAGCGAGCACTGATCTTACGGGGATCCATCTCGCTTTGGAAACGACTGCTGGGTTCGGAGCCCATGGCTAGTCCAACACGGAACCCCGCGTTTCGTGAAACAAGGGCTGTTTCTACGCAAAAAACGAAATCGCTTTTTATTGCTTAGCTGGGCTTGTTAAATAACAATGAGGAAAACAACGGTGATGAAAACAATGCCCAAGATAAAGGGTATCTTCAGAATTTTACCTTTTCATTCTGGTAGAGTGCAGAACTTTACAGTCGTAACAAAGCTGTGTACTCATTCCCGGTTCTACAACTATCAATCATCATAGCTTGAAATTAAATTCATGCATAATCACACATCACAAACAAATGAAGTACAATTATCCACAATCCAACCAGGTGCGTCCGTTTAAATTGCATCTAAAATCGATTTATCTTTCATCGATTAAAAATGTTTTACAAATGCAGTAGAGAAAGCATTCTGGATTTGCAAAACTGAGGAACAGCACTCAGAAGTAATTAGCAGAAAGGATTATAAATTCTTTAAATCCCAGGGACAAAATGTGCAACAATAATTTAGAAACAAGTTTACTTTTGTCAGCCAAATACGACAGACAACAGCTGCATCTGATCCAGAAATTTCCTGTTATTTGGACTCCAATCAACAGAAGAATGCAGCATTATTCTCTTATAACTGGCTGGATCATGAACTGTTAGCAATTCCAACTGGTTCATTTGGATTTTTTTTTTTAAATTCTGTTCTTAACCATTTATAATTAATATAAATATCTAATTATAATAATTGAACTACTTGGAAAGTTAAAGTACATACCAGGAAGGACCATGCCTAGAGAAATACAAACACAATTAAGAAACATGTTTTCAGCTCTCCACCAAGATAATCTTAAAGCAACAATGTCAAAGAACAAATTCCTAATACACAACGTCACACATACAACAGATAAACGTACTGAGCCTTTTGCTTCTGCTCTAAAGAGTATATGACCGCAAAAAGCTGGTGACAGCAGAATTTGTACTGAAATGTCGTTCAGTGCATAATCCACTTAGATGATTATCTGTTTTAAAATAATTACAGCATATGTCAGAGGCACCTCCTACTTCAGCAAAAAGTTGTCTCTTACAAATATGTGATGTTGTATAACTACTACCAAATGGCTCCAAACCAGGTATTGGTAGGCGTAGTAGCAAACTGTTCTAGAATGTCCTGGAATCCCAAATATTTAAAGTACACACAAGTATGCCTAGTAGAACAAGAACAAAACCTAGAACCAAGATAACTTGGATTTGAATCCGGGCTTCGAGTTATTTAATCTTTCCAATACTTATTTCCTCATAGGAGCAAAATATCTTCACAGTGGTGTTATCCGGATTAAATGTGATATCCTGTGTTAAACACCAGGGTTGGAACACATGAGGTGCTAAATAAATGCTGGTGGGATATGGAAAGCCCTCAAGCCCTGTCTTGGCAAGTCAGGGCTACACAAGACGTCATCAAACGGTCAAGACTCACAAGGCCGCCATGTTGTGACCCTCCTCGAATGCCACCAGTCAAAAGAACTTGACAAGCTTGAGGTGCCATTTTAAAAAATTCAGATGAGACATTTATGCCCTGAGGATCTGTAACCACCTCAAAACTCTGTATCTAGTGAAAAATAAAGTGGTATATAAATAAAATGGACAGGAAAGTAGATCCTTGAGTAATATAAGGAGTAACTCATGTTATGCAATCATCACAAACACTTAAAAAAATTTTTTTTTTTTTTTTTTTTTTTGCTTTTGGACTGAGTAGGCTGAGGTTTCTGTTTGTTTTGTTTTGCTTTTTAATTTAAGGAGAAATGTGAAGCTTCGAGAAAATTAAAATGAACAAAATAGGGGCACCTGGATGGCTGAGTCAGTTGAACATTCGACTTCGGCTCAGGTCACAATCTCATGGTTCATGAGTTCAAGCCCCATGTCGGGCTCTGTGCTATCAGCACAGAGCCTGGAGCCTAATTCAGATTCTGTGTTTCCCTCTCTCTGCCCCTCCCCTGCTCACACTCTGTCTCTCTCTCAAAAATAAAATAAACATTAAAAAAAACTTTTTTAAATACTTTTGGGAGACATGGTCCGAATAAAAAGAAAATACTGCCTGCAGATTGTAAGTGACCAAGAAATCTACAGTTGTTTGATGGCCGAAGTTGGAGACTACGTGTCTGTGGCCACAGAAATTTCAAATGGTCAGTGGTGGTCACTCAGACTTTCGTGGACTGATTAAAACGATGTCCCTATGAATGATATCGTGTTCGACCTTCTGATACACACATCCATCACTGTTTGGAATTTAACTGTGTCTACACAGTCCAAAAGCCGTCAGAGGCCAACCTCTCCCATGAGACCGTCACGGATGTGGCACAGAACAGGGTTGCAAGCCGTTTCCTCCCGACCCCCTCCGGGCTGCCGTCCAACGAGGAGGGAGGCCAAGCCCACCCATTCTGTTGCATAGACTGCCTCAGATTTCACTGAAATTAACACATTATTTGGCTTAAAGAAGAACAGGCTTGGCAACCACTGATATGGGGTGGGGGGTGGGGGGGGGGGTGGGGAAGAACCCACTGTTCTAGGGTTCGGAAACTGGGCTGTATATCTGTCCTCAAAAGCTCACATCTGTCTTCACTACCACTCTACCTCAAGCAGCTAGAACAAACCTAAACTTGGCACAGGAGGCCACTCCGTAAATATTTACTGGCTAACCGATGAACTCCTTATCTGTGCTGCTTCCAAACTGATGTAACTATGGCCACAGAGTCTCTTCAAGATTTCAGGGTCTTTTCATTGTATGCAGTGGGGGTCTGTTCATATATGGAACATTTACTCGTGGACCAGTCGTTCCTTAAACTTTCAGCATCCCAACGTGGTAGGTACGGTTATTAGCATCCACACATGAGGGAGCTGGGGCCAAAGAGGTAACTAATTTGCCCCAGGTTCCTAGCAAATCACTAGCCTATGAACGCAGTGTGGATCCAAAGCTCACACTCCTCCCACTGTGATGTCCCGCCTCTATTTCCCTGGTGTCTGTTTTTATTAATCAGTTTACATAGGAGTCGAGGAGGCTTCTCGGGTGGGGGGCACTTTTGAATCGTAACTACAATTGGGGTTGCAGACCCGTGTCCAGTGGGACTGTGGTTGACTCTGGGGTAGACGGTAGAGCCAGCAGGAAATCCCCACGGGGTGGGGGTGGGGGGGCAGAAGGAGTCTTGCAAAGAGTCCCAGAAACAGGCCCTACAGGTGGGAAGGGGTAAGGGTCAAGAAGCAGCATGGCATGTGACCCGGACTCCTGCTGACTGGCGACCAGAGGACCATAAAGGCATGTGTACTCATCCCAAGAGGTTTCACCCAACTCTCTAACACCCTGGGACTCAAGCAGTGCACTGGAGAGTCCTTGACTGAGGTCAGCCTGGAGGAAGGGAACATTTTCCTTCCCACTCGAGAGAGTCTGTGCCCTGTGGGCACAGGGGCTTTAGTGGCTGGAGTGAGCTGGTGGGACCCGCACCTCTGTGGGTACGACAACCACACGGATGCACGTGGCTGTGGCCTGACTCGGGAGCATACGAAACACACCCTGCAGAACTCCCGCAGATGCTTGCTTGTGGGTTTGGGGGAAGAACTGGGGTTTCTGTGGCAGCAGGTAGGAATCGGGAGCTCGTGGGACTCCAGTATCGATGGCAAAGTGACCTCACTCATGCCTCCACACTGGTGGGCTTTGGGGGGAGACATGTGACGGCATGAGCAGGGAGGGCCGCGATAAGGGCTTCATCTACCTCATGGTGATGAGGACCAAAGAAGGAGAAAGTCAAGGTGTTTCACCAATTGAAGAACACCGTAAACTGACATTGAAATGGTGTGTGAAGGAGGCAGCAAGATTTGCCTAAATTCTCCAGATGGATTATTACAGCATTAGCTGTTCATCTTGTTGGACCACGGACTCCTTTAAGAATCTACCAAAAGCGGGGCGCCTGGGTGGCGCAGTCGGTTAAGCGTCCGACTTCAGCCAGGTCACGATCTCGCGGTCCGTGGGTTCGAGCCCCGCGTCGGGCTCTGGGCTGATGGCTCGGAGCCTGGAGCCTGTTTCCGATTCTGTGTCTCCCTCTCTCTCTGCCCCTCCCCCGTTCATGCTCTGTCTCTCTCTGTTCCAAAAATGAATAAATGTTGAAAAAAAAAATTTTTCAAAAAAAAAGAATCTACCAAAAGCTAGGAACTCTCAACCCAGGAAAATCTCCCTTCTGCCCCCCTTAAACCACAAATGATTGGGGCCTATCCTAGGATGGTTTCTGTGCCCCCCACGACGAAGTCCTAGACCCCGGGGTGAAGGACCCCGAATTTCCACCAACGCTGACTTCTGCACCTGCGCCCACTGCCCTTGTATTTTTCTTTCCGGAACAAGTACCTGTCAAAAGGTGACAGCGCTGTGTCTGGAATTAAGCCCTCACTTACACTGCGCTTTGCTAGTCTCCGAGCCACAACTGTGGTCGGGGTGCTTGTGGTCAACCTCTTCTTGTCCGCGTTTGGCTGCTGGGCCCCGAGACGTTTACTTGACACCGCCTGTGTTCGGCATGTGTCGCAATTAAGACATCGAGGTAAACGTCAGACGTCCTGGCCTTCTAACTTCTATCGGAAAGGACGCCAGGAGAACAGCCTGGTATGAAATCGCTCTGGGCCAGAAGTCGGGAGGTTCTGGTCTCTGGTCCTGGACGAGGGGCATGAACTCGAGCAAAGCACTTTGCCCGAGATCCGCTTCCTCGTCTGCCAAGGGGGTGAGCATCGTTGCCCGTCTTCCAGGACTTTCATGAAAATCACGTTAAATAAGGCCTGAGAGTATGCCCTGGAGATGGGGAAAGCCTACAGATGCACGTTACTATTGTTGTAAAGGCAGGCTACAAGGAGAGCAATCATATTTGGGAATGTTATCGTATCTGAGGAATGAAGGTCTCGGGCGATGGGACTTTCTCAGGCCCAACAGGGGAATAAGAGGGGAGGGTCTACTTTGACCAGAGGCTTCTCGGAGTTCTGATTCTGCCTTTCTGCCCCATTCCCTAGGCAGAGCCACACGCTCAGAACGTCAGCATCGTTTGTCAAGAAAGAACATCTGATTTGATGTTTCTTCCGAAAAGGTCTGGGAGCCCTGCTTAGTGTTACAAATCCCGGGGGGCTTTCCCAGCCCCTCCCACTTAGCAGCCATTCCTGGTGGGGGGTGGGGGTGGGGCGGAGAGTCTTGAAACAGACAAGTTCCATTTGATAAGTACAGGCAGTTCTGGGAAGGAAATGATCACGGAAGGGGCCGGAAGTTTTCTGAATAACACGTGCTTCCGACCTGGACCAGTCAGTTCTCTAAAGTCATTCAGCCTGTGCCCAGAAGGCTGACTTAATGCTCCCTGTGAGGGTTAGGAGGAAGCCACCGCGTTGATCTCGTGGAAGGGCATGAGCAGTGACACTTTCATCCGCTGAGGAATGCAGCTGCTGCGATAACATGTGACCCAGCAGTCTGGGGGCTGAGGGGCACCCTGCACATCAGGACCGTGTGCTAGCTTCTCCCTGGCTGCCCCAGGGGGGTCCCAGCGGCCGGCAACGGTGCTCCCGACTCGATTCTAAACACCAGCACAAGTGTGGTGAAACACTTCACCTTCTCTCGGCTTTGCGTGCAAGTAAAACCTTCCTTTTTCAGTCCCTTAGATTCAAATAATCACTAATCCCTCAAGGATCATGAAAAAAAGTCCTAAAAATGGAATTTACGCATGACAGAATTAGACCCACCGTACATGATCTAAACGTTTCTCCACGGTTAAGATGCACGACCCAAGAATTAACACTAAGAATGAACGTTCCTTGATCCTGTGAAGACTTGCGAGAAAGATTTTTTTTCTATAATAACGAAGAGTGAGAAACAAACAGGGAGAGCACGTACCATCCAGCAGGGTGTCAAAGTGAACAGCCTGTAGGTATTCCTTCTCTCGCATGAACCCTTTGAGGGGACTGGCCCAGCCTTCGCTCAGAACTTGGACCCACTGCAGATCCAGCTGCAAAACACGAGAAACAGGTGAACATTTCCAGAAGCTCGTTTCTCAGCCATCTGGCCCCCGGGGCAAGCCCTTTCTTACTCAGCTGTCAGGAGAAAAAGGCAAAAGTTTTTCTGTTTTCAGTCTTCCCACTTTTATGCTGACCCATGATCCAGGGGTCAGATTAAGTTTGAGTCTAAAACTTTCCTACTGGAGTGTAGGGAAAAGATTTGAAATGGAGGCGACCTCTTTGACCGCCTCAGGCTGCAGATTTCCCGAGGGTGTGCAACTGTGTGAACATTCACTGTTCATTCTGTTTTCCTTTTTTCCTACAGAAAATTCTGGTATGGCCACACGCTTTCACCACGTGTCCTAGTTAGCCGACTGAAATTGCCGAATCATTGACGCTAAAAGTCCAAAATTCTTAGCGTGATACTGAGAGCCCTGCAAGCCCTGGTCCCTTGGGCTCATGGAGAAAGCTCCATTTCCTCCCCACCTGAAAACTCTTCCTCATCCTTTAAAACCCTAATCATGCATCACTGCTCTGATGCCCTTTCCTGCCGACCCTAGGGCCAAAAAATTATTAGGTTATTTGAAGCTCTGCTGTACCCTGCGGCCCATGTTGTCATTGAAACTATCATTCCACACCGCAAGTATAATTACGTACAGCAATAAATACATAATAACATTTTTCTGGAGCGCTGGAGGACTCAGAATTTATTTTGTGGGGTCAGGGGGTTCTGCTTATAAGTTTTTCACGACTTCATAGAGAACAAGTGAGCTGAAACAGGTTCCCAGCTTACTGTGCCTCTTTCAAAACTGTCCGGGGTATTCAAGGATAACAAAAAGGTACCAGTGAAGATGTTATCGCCTGCTATGGACCGACTAGTACTGACCCATAGGAAGGCAGACGCGTGTAGTGCAGTTTGCCGAGGTTGTATTTCCCTGTGCCGGGCAGTAAATTCACTGTGACCAAAGCAGTCTACACCCTCCACTGAGGCTGGACTCTGCCTCGTTAGGAAAAAGTAGGATTTGCAGAGTAGAAAAAGATTCCTGTCACTTTAGATCACGGGGTGACTGGTTTTCTCCAAATTCCTTCTCGACTGCCCCAAAAAACACTGGCATTCTGAAAAAACTATTTTCTCAGCAGTTGCCAACCAATCAATACTGCCCGATGCCTGCCCTTTTGCAGAACTGAAGATACAACAACAATCATGTCACGCTGCCCTGTGCATAACAGAAGCTACGTTCCCTGTCTGTGGCATCGACCAGGGCCCTGGGGCAGCTCTTCATGGGAAATTTTTTTTTTTAATCTCTTGAAGAAGAGGTTTAAAAAAAAAAATGAAGTGTTTTTCTTCATGGACATTGTACCTCCCTCACCCATACCTTCCTTATTATTTAAAAAATTTTTTAATGTTTATTTTTGAGAGAGAGAGAGAGAGAGAGAGGAGAGAGAAACAGAGCATGAGTGGGGGAGGGGGAGAAAGCGAGGGAGACACAGAAGCCGAAGCGGGCTCCAGGCTCCCAGCTGTCAGCACCGAGCCCGATGTGGGGCTTGAACCCACAAACCATGAGATCATGACCTGAGTCAAAGTTGGACGCTTAACCAACTGAGCCACCTGGGTGCCCCTATTTTTTTTTAAATATTTATTTTCTGAGAGAGAGATAGACAGAGACAGAGCATCAACCAGGGAAGGGCAGAGCGAGAGAGGGAGACACAGAATCCGAAGCGGGCTCCAGGCTTCCAGCTGTCAGCAGAGAGACCGACGCAGGACTCGAATTCACGAACCATGAGATCATGACCTGGGCCGAAGTCGGATGCTTAACCGACTGAGCCACCCAGGCACCCCCATTCCGTCCTCATTATTAAGAGTGACTGTAAATGGACTATAACGACCGCCATTACGCCTGGTTCTGCTGCGGTCAGTCTGCACTGTCTGTCTTACCTTGGTGATTGCCAACGAAGGGAGAGCTTCAGCCTCAGCTCGGACTTGGTCGAGTTTGTTCTCTGGCACAAAGAGTTCGTGGATGCCTTTCATTATAGTGTGGGGTACGATGTTCTGCAATGAAGCGGGATTGGTAACAATTTGAAATGAAAACGGTAAGAAGGATGCCTTGGTAAATAAATGATCTTCTGTGATTTGGTTCAACTTCAGAAAAAAAGAGAAAGAAGAAAGGACGGCCGGGCCACCCACCTGCTCCTGCAGAAGCTCCACCACCTGCTGGACACAGTCACTCACTGGAGACAAGTTGGTTTTGAGCACAAGCTCGGGAGTTTCGGGTTTCTCGTAATCCGAATCGATACCTGTGAACCCTGCCGGGCACGAGGGTGGAAATCACATCAGCACCAACAGTCTTTTTAAACAACAAGACATAACACGGGTCGGAATCGTGCGTTAGGCTGAGGATTTAGATTATAACAGAAAAGGTCATCGGCCACCCTTGACCTCTAGCCAGAGATAAAATACGTATACATACACACACACACACACACACACACACACACACACACACACAGAGCTGTATTTTCCACATAGAAAGCCCCAAATTATCAACAAAATTTGGGGAGGTCCAAGCCCTCTGGAGCGGATTAGAATCTAAAAGGAAGACGAGCAGAAGAGAAAAGTCTAAAACCATCCCCTCTAGACACACACTCGTGTACACAAACCCATTTCGGTTCCGTGAACTTTACTACTCACGACCGAGGTGATAGTTCTTGGAAAATACAAGCCCACCTTTTAATTAGCCCGGGGACATCGTGAATATATTGTGCTTTGGGGGCGCCTGGGTGGCTGCGTCGGTTAAGTGTCCGACTTCGGCTCAGGTCACGATCTCACGGGTCATGGGTTCAAGCCCCGCGTCGGGCTCTGTGCCGACAGCTCGGGGCCTGGAGCCCGCTTCGGATTCTGTGTCTCCCTCGCTTTCTGCCCCTCCCCCGTTCACACTCTGTCTCTCCCTCTCTCTCAAAAATAACATTAAAAAAACAATTTTTTAACATACTGTGGTTTGACAAAAAGTTGGGTGCGCTACATGCAATTTTGGAAAACGGGTTTTGAAACCTCAGACGGGTTTGTGGGGACAGACTGCCAAGGCTCAGCGGCAGAAGTAACTTACGCACGGGCCACAGCGTTGGTTCCCCTACCTTTGATCTCCCCGGCTCGGGCCCGCTTATAGAGACCTTTGACATCTCTACTTTCGCAGATGTTTAGAGGCGCGTCAACAAATATTTCAAAGAATGGCAGTCCTGCCGATTCGTGGATCTTGCGGGCGTTCTCACGGTCCTGGAGAAAACACATTGGAGAGGGTAAGCAGAGCTTTGGCCACGGAACGCTCCCTCACAAAACGGTGTGGGCTCTGGGACTTGATAGTTGTTGGGGGGTTTTTTAGTTTTTTTTTTTTTAAGTTTATTTATTTTGAGAGAGACAGAGGTAGCACGAGGGGAGGAGGGGCAGAGAGAGAGAGGGAGACAGAGGATCCCAAGCAGGCTCCGAGCTGTCAGCGCAGAGCCCGATGCGGGGCCCCGACCCACAGACCGCAAGATCATGACCTGAACCCAAGTCGGGCGCTTAACGGACTGAGCCACCCAGGCCACCACTGAACTGCCCGTTGTCTTCAGCAAACCATAAGCATTTGGACTTTTTGGAGAAATGAGATTAGAGAGGCTTTGACTTTTTTTGTTTAACTTTTTCTTTCTTTCAACTGCGGCCAGATGTCCCTCACGGTGCTGAGTGCGGAAGGGTTTTATGTCAGCCGGTGGCCCGGCATCTGGAAATGAAGGAACTCTCTTTACATAACCAATATGAAACAGGAAATGGGGGAGCAAGAGAAGAAAGAGTGGGGGAAATTGAAAAGACAACATTCGCTGGTGCCCTCCCCTCCACCTGACTCCTCTCTCCGGAGGTTCAGAAGCACTGGCATCGAGGGGGGGTGGGGGAGCTGGGGGGATGGGATGGGGCGGGGGGGGGGGGAAGGGCCACATCATCTTACCTTCGTGAACGGAGAAATGAAGCTGGTAATACAGACCAGACCGGCGTCAGCGAACAGCTTGGCCACCTCGGCGATTCGGCGGATGTTCTCCTCTCTGTCCCCGGGAGAGAACCCGAGGTTTTTGTTCAGGCCGTGACGGACATTGTCCCCATCGAGGGAGTAGCACGGGATGCCGTGGGACACAAGGTACTCTTCCAGAGCAAAACTTATTGTCGTTTTTCCAGCACCGGAGAGACCTGTTCATTTCAACCAGTTGATCTCAAATCAATACCACAAAAATCGAGGAAAAAAAGCACAGTTTACTACGAGTCAAGTATTTGCACTTCCGTGTTGAAATAGCCGGCTGTTCCGTGTTAGAATTACAGCATTTCACAGCAAGTGGGGTTCCTAAGTTGGGGGGCCCGGGGGGGCGGTTACACATGGTTCTTGGTGTGTCCTATTTTGCCTGAAGGGTATTTGCAAGATCAGAACACTGTGCGTGCAAATCCAGATCCTGGCTTCTCTTGAGAAAAAAAAAAAAAGAATCAGAATATCTCACGGCCCCTCCTGACAGGGATCACCTGGGGTGGAGGGGACAGCCAGTCACGGAGAGCGGGAAGCCCACCTTTCCCGCGGAGGCTGATAACCCTTTTGGACAACAGACCCCTCTGGCTTCAAGATGTTTTCCAAAACGACTCTCGAAGCAGGAAGACAGTCCTGAGCCAGGAGACCGAGACCGAGGCACGGTCAGGTGCCTGGAGTCTTCACGCGAGAACTGAGTTGCCATATGCCTCTTCCCCCGGTTTCGAGGCACAATGACGGAGACGCCACACTTTATAGTTTCTCTATGAGGGAAGTCGTGAGGAGAAAGACAAAGCTGACTGCCCAAAATTACTTAAGAGCTCACAACCTCAACTGCCCTGGAAATGTAGCACTCCAAAAATCCAGTTGTCCTAAAGGTCTCTAAACCCGAAAATGCAGCACAGCACCAAGCCACGGTCGGGCAGCCAGCCGGGTGTGGGAGAGGAAAAGTTCCGGGGGGAGAAAAGAAGGACAAGGGCTTAACACAAAGAAGATGGCAGGGGGAAGGAGAGAAAGGACAAAAAGAAGTAAGAGAAAAGCAGGGGTGAAAGACAGAGAGGAATAAAGACTTAGAAAGAGGGGCGCCTGGCTGGCTCAGGCAGAGGGACATGTGACTCTTGATCTCAGGGTCGTGAGTTCAAGCCCCACGTTGGGTATAGAGATTACTTAAAAAAATAAGCTTAAAAAAAAAAAAAAGACTGGGAAAGAAAGGTGATATACAAAAGTAAACAATCAGTTTCCGAGGGTTAGTTATGTTTTCAAATCAGGCCCTTGGCCTTCACAGAGAATCATGAGTAGAAATGGCTCCATGAGGAAGGCACCACCATCTTTGTAAATCACTGTTGAAGGCAGTGATTATATTAGTGTGTGACTCAGTTTCATTCGAATAGGGACACAGGTGATAAATTCCTCTTAGAATTGTGTCTGGTGTGGGGTAGGAGAAGCAGGACTCCCGAATCTCTGGCATGTTCTCTCACGTTGGAAAAGGAGAGAAATAATAGAAATCCCCTTCGATTTTGCTTCAGGTCTCAAAGCTAAGGGCCAAATTACAGTGACTGTATTAAACCAGGCTGTTGGCATATTTATTTTAATGCACTGAGCTAACGTGAATCACACTTCCCAAGAGCTTTACTACGGGCCAGGCACCGGGCCCAGTGCCTACGTGCTTTATTTCTTTTATTCCTACCCCCGGCCCCGGGAGGCCGGTCCTGTGCTGATTCTCATTTCACAAATAAGAAACCAAGGTTTGGCCGGGTTAGCTGCCTTGTCCCAAGTCACACGGTTAATGTAAGTGGAGCTGGGGCTCCAAACCAAGTCTCTGGATTCGAAATACTTGGTGTCTCTTGGTCTGCCCCGTCAGTAGCCTATCTTGGCAGCCTAAGAACATGGAATAAATCGGGGAAAGATGTCTTTTTTTTAAGAGTAAGAAAAAGACAGGGGAAGTACATCCTTTAGGGTTTTGGGGTTTTCTTCCCTCTTCTACCCGTTCTCTTTTTGGTTTTAAGGCCGTTCCACGTTCGATAACGCGGACCCCGCGTGTATGTCCCGGGACAAAAACTGAACACGTGAAGGCAAACACGTAAGAAGAGGGAAGCGTCTGGAACACACAGCCGTGTTTTGTCTACTGCTGCCCAGCGTGTCTCTGAGATGCAGTTGGGGGGCGATTCCAGGAATCGTGACAGGTGAACAGCGCCGTTCGGATTATAGTGAGCTCCTGCTCCGCTGTCTATCCCCACCCTGCCAGCTGGCAAAACGTGCTGTGCCACGGAGGGATGAAACCAGGAAGCCAAAGGCAAGTGCCTCCGGCACCGGGGAAAAAACTTGGGAAAGAATGAGGCTGATAGAGACAGGAACAGGAAAGACTCAACGGCAAGGGAAGGGGTAAGGCGGGTCCTGCCCGCCATATTCTTGAGAGTTCCCTTCGGGTCGGAATGAATCCGCATCTGTGAGCAGAGAGGAACACATGCGTTGATCTCCGAACCTGGGCAAACATCTTTGCGTCTATTTGAAATACCGGGTGTGTGGTACTTCCTTTTGAGTCCGGGCTACGCTGGCCTTCTCCCAGGGATCCACAACCTGCTCCTTGTACTCAGAGTAGAAGGTGACAGCCCAGGACTAATTCCTGTTCTGTCACCAACCCGCAGCTTTGACATTCTGAGACTATAAAAACACAGGAAAAGGGGGCTGCGTGGGTGGCTCAGTCGGTTAAGCGGCCGACTTCGGCTCAGGTCACGATCTCGCGGTCCGTGAGTTCGAGCCCCGTGTCGGGCTCTGTGCCGACAGCTCAGAGCCTGGAGCCTGCTTCGGATTCTGTGTCTCTGCCTCTCCCCAATTCATGCTCTGTGTCTCTCTGTCTCTCAATAATAAAGAAAAGTTAAAAAAAAATGTTTTTCAAAAAACACAGGGAAAGGGAGATTCGTTTGGTCACCTCCGCGGGACGGAGTTATTTCTATTTGCAAGGGGCAATCGTCAGCCTAATGAAGGTTCACTGGTTTTCCTTCTTATGCAGAACCTTACTTTTTTTTTTGAAGCGAAACATTCCCCACAATGTTAAAACATCAGAAAACGATAAAGAACATCTCTAAACATCCAAAACCTCATAGACAGCCAAATGCTTGTTGTCAAATAGGGAATCCGCCAGTAAATGTGTTTGGGCGCAAGGATCCTTTAGAGCTGGCCGAAAGCAATGCCACCATCAACCTGTCCCTTTCTTTCCTGCCAGGGAGGACGTGAACCAAGAAGAAGCTCAGTGCCTTAACGGAGGCCTTCTTCCCCCTGATGGCAGAGGGAGGGCTAAGGCCCAGGCTTTTCACACTGTTCCCGGCCGCATTCCCATGTTAAGACAGACACGTGATATGTGTAATATATTACACTAAGTTCCTTAAAATTGTGTGTCACGCACCAGCGTTCAGTGAACAAAATGCATACGTATCTATCAACACAACATACCCGTCAGCCAGACGGTGCATCCTCGGAATCCGCCCCGTGTCCCAACCACCTGGCCTCTCTTGTTCCGGCTCACGTGGTGGGCCTGATAGACGACGTTGGTGGACTTCTGCTGGCTCTCCTACAACGGAAGACCAAGCCCAGTAGTGTGTTAGTAAAATAATACACTACGTGTACATAAACTAAAAAATAAAATAACCGGGGGCGCCTGGGTGGCGCAGTCGGTTAAGTGTCCGACTTCAGCCAGGTCACGATCTCGGGTCCGTGAGTTCGAGCCCCGCGTCGGGCTCTGGGCTGATGGCTCAGAGCCTGGAGCCTGTTTCCGATTCTGTGTCTCCCTCTCTCTCTGCCCCTCCCCCGTTCATGCTCTGTCTCTCTCTGTCCCAAAAATAAATAAACGTTGAAAAAAAACATTTAAAAAAAAATAAAATAAAATAAAATAAAATAAAATAAAATAAAATAAAATAAAATAACCGATGACGTGAACGGTCATCCCTAACCGAAACTTAGACACTTATTAATTCCGCTAATTTAGAGAAAGACGCTGCCTTTAGGATACACCCCATGACCCGTTGAAAGCGTCATTTGAATAAAACAATTACTGACACACTGTAAAAGTTCTGGTTCCGTGACATTTCAAAGTGTGCGCCTTTAGCGGCGCCTGGGTGGCTCAGTCAGTTAAGCGCCCGACTTTGATTTCGGCTCAGATCGTGATCTCACAGTTCGTGAGTTCCAGCCCCTCACTGGGCTCAGTGCTGACACGGCGGAGCCTGCTTGGGATTCATTCTCTCTCTCTCTCTCTGCCCCCTCCCCCCTCTCAAATGCTCTCTCTCTCTCTCTCTCTCTCAAATAAATGTCAAAAAATTTTTTTCATGCGCACCTTTAGATAATGGTTAGGGGAACGCCTTTGTCTCTGTAAGTGCCTATTCTCACCAAATGCTATGGATGTCAGTGGAAAACAACCCAGATAACCCAGCCCCCGGGGAAGTGCCAGGAAGGGGCTCACTGAGCCCCTCTCTCTACGGAGCCAGGAAGAAGCCCGATCACGATCACGATCACGATCACAGAGTCAAGCGCTGAGACAGCAACACCCAGCTCGCTCCCTGCAGACTCAGACTATAGTCCCAGCGCCCGAGGCTGCTTTTCACAAGCACTGCCCTCTGCTTCTACTTCCCCAAGGGTCAGCGTGTGAACTTTCTAATCTTTCAAAAAGCCCCGCAGAAGCAGAAGTGTGCCAGTCATGAGTCTTGGAGGCAAATTCAAATCTCGAGTGTCTTTATTTGGGCCGCAAAAAAATCAGCCAGTATGGGCACGGATTATCTGATCCTGACCCTACACTCTGATGAATAAAAATGGTAACATGAGCCAGTAAGTACAGTCTGGGGTGGGCATTTCCTAAACAACAAGTGATCCTAGGGCAGTGGGTAGGGGGGAACCCATATGGTGGTTACTGATATTCTTCGAGCAAGTCCCAGAGAAAACTCGGGCCACATGTGGGCAATTGTATACTCTGGAGCAAATTAAATTACTTCTTTATGGCACCTCATTTGGGGGGGAGGAAAAAAAACCAAAGAGGAATACAGCTAGACTGTTCGGGAGCTCGTATGAGATCATGGGTGTGAACATACTCTATACATAGTCAAGTTCTCCGCGACAGTGGACGCTGCTGATGATTACCGGGTGTCTACCCCCAGCAGGAGAGGCTGGAGCCAGCTGGGTTAGGACCAGGGAAACGGCTTGGAGACCAAGGGGAAAGAGCCAGCCCCCTGCTGGCCCTTGGGGGCTCAGAAACGCAGCATACATCGGTGGGCGGGGCCCCGCCAGGGAGGCATGGAACCCAGCAAAGGGGCAGTCCGGTAGGAGACAGGCATTTTCAGTGCCAGAGGGAGCCAACAGCTAGGTGCCGAAGGCACAGTGGAATCTGGTTTAAGTCACATAAACCCTCTGAGGCTAGAGGCTCTGATCATCTTTCAAGCAAACCCAGTCAGAACCCAAGAAGCACGAGACGGTTCATAAATGAGGTCAAATGAGATTCATTGGTGAGATATTCTAGCATCTGTTCCCCTCGGGCGAGCAAATCCCCTGAAGGTATCCTGAGACCTTCGTGCCAAGAGTACTTTATAGCTCAAGGAGAACATTAAAATTTACTTTTCTCTCTGTTTCCTGGTTAATCACTGCCATTCAGTCAAGGAAACTGTGTCTGGACATCAGATCCAAAAGTCAGTTCATCCGTTCACTCATTGATTCTTTCAGCAAATGTTTATTTAAATGAGCTCCTATTCTGTGCCAGGGGCCATCCTAGGCACCGGGAATGGGATACTAAACAAAGCAGGATGGCATCATTTTGGGGAGAAATATAGACGAAGAGATGAAGTGGGGCCCCACACCCCGGAGAGCTGGAGGGTCTCATACATACATGTGTATCCTCTTTGAAGATCTGAACACTCAGTTCACAAAGACACACAAACGGCCAGAGAGTACTGAAGTGCTCGATGTCACGGGTCACGAGAGAATGCCAACTGCGACCCAAATGAGACGCCATTGCTAACATCGAATGGCACCAAGGACATCGCTCTCGTGTTAATAGTGGAGGGTGTCAGGTGGGACGACCATCCCGGAAACGCGCCCGGCAGGTGCCTTGTAAAACTAAACATTAACCTCCAGTACCACTCAGCAATTGCGTTTGTACGCAATGACTCCAGAGAAAACGTTTCACAGGCACGGACTCGAGAGAAAACGTATCCACAAAAAGACACGTACAACTTCATTTGGACAAAAACCGCAAAGAGCCGAGTATCCATCAACGGGAAAACAGGACACACGCACACACACACACACACACACACACACACACACACACACCCCAAGTCAGAACGGCAGCTTTCCCCAGGGGAGAGCAGTGTCGGAAGTCTTGGCAAGGGTTTGAAGTACACAGGTGCATCGGCTGGCCCTCCCGGAATATTTACTTAAGATGGACATTTCATTACGTGTAAATTTTACCACACACACAAAAAGAGCCATAAAAAAAAAAAAAAAAAAAAAAAGGAAGCAAAGAAGAAAATATGTAACAAGACTCAGATGTCAAGACTCAGATGACGGAATTCTATTGTTCCACACTGTTGCCTTTATTAAAAAAGGGCTCTGATCCTAATCACAACACCCTTGACTTAAGGGATGGCCACCCACCTGTACGCACGCACGAACACCCACCAGAGCTGAATTTGTCCACAAAGATGTTCTTTTGCTCTCTTTGGGCTGTTTTTGTTTTTTTTTTTTTCTCGTCACAGGTGGAGATCCAGAATAAACTCTAAACTTTCTTCATCTGTGGAAACTTTGTTACCATCTTGTAAATTGTGTTCCCACCAAGTGTTTGGTTTTCAAAAACAGTTCAGAATCCACTGGGGGAAAAAAGCTCCCACTGTAGTGTTTAATAGTTCACCTCTGACTTTTCCGGGTTTTTTATTAGCTGAATCTTAATCATTGATGTTTGTACAAGTGTTCTATCATTCCAGCAATGTCTCAACAAACAAAATCTTTTCAGATGGCCAGGTACTGGGCTTTTTGGTTCAGGAAAGCATTTTTGCTTCTTATTTATATCTTCCCTTGATTTCTCCAAAAGGCAAACAGAATAGAAACAGATGTTTCGAATGATATTTGAACTGCAAAGGGGCGGGGCAGCCAAAAACTTTGCTTTGCTGAAACCTTTACTCTCTTCTAGCGAGCATATGCTGCTGTTCTAAACTTTGGAAAGAAAGGGGCTGTCAGAAAAAATGCTCTCTATGGAAAACAAAACACACGGTAAAGAAAAAAAAATGTTTGCTTCGCTGCGTGTATCAACAGAGAGCCTCAGCACCTCATTGAGCACCGCTTCCTAGCAGAAACCATAACGTTGGTGGCATATTTCTGTTCTGGGTCCCTAAGAAAAATTTGGCAAAAAGCCCTCCCTTTTTCCAGTCACTGGCCCAGAAAGGCTTCCGGAAGCAGTAACAGGGGTAGGGTGAGTATGGGGTTTGGAGTCCAGCAAACCTGGGTTTGAAACCTGCTTCGTAGCCTTCCTTGCTCTGGGACTCTGGGCACATTAATAACATCGCGGAACCTCCACCAGCTGCTCTGTAAAGTGGGGCCAAGAAGTTTCCTCACAGGGTTGCTGAAAGGATTACATAAAATGATTCTCTATATAAAGCATCAAAGAAAATACAGGACACACAGGAAGACAGTGTGGCCCGGGGAGCATTTAATCTAGTCTGGAGAAATCTTGGTTGTTTGTCTAAATCAGCCAGACTCAGAAGCGACCTAGGGACTTGGGTCCACGCTAAGTCTGGTCTGGGGAGGTGAGGCAGAACAGGACTTCGAATGGGGCAAAGAGTTAAACACATACACCCTATGTTGTTGTTGTTGCTGTTCTGATTATTATTACCTTTGACCCAAGGTCCAGCCAGTAAACACTCCACACCTCGGTGCACGACCCTATGTTGTTGTTGCTGCTGTTGTGATTATTATTATCTTTGACCCAAGGTCCAGCCAGTAAACACTCCACACCTCGGTCCACTCATCAGTGACCAGGGTGTCGGCTCCCCGCTCAGTCCTCAGTTACCCGCTCAGTCCTCAGTTACCCGCACAGGATGGCCTTTGCCCCAGGGCAGCCTCACCCCTGCTAGTGCAAGGACCTTGTCCCACAGCCCAGGGTCGCAGCCCCAGGTCAGTCACTCTGACTCTGGCGCCGGGCGGTGCAGAGAGCGGAGGGCCCAGCCTCAGCCTTGACTTTGCGTGACTAGGAGAAAGGGGAAAGGGCCGGGCAGGGCATCCGAATCCAAGCCGGGTGTCGTGAAAGGTTCAGAGCCAGAGGAACCAGGACACGGGAGCCGGTGGGTCAGACAGGGGTTTCCCTGCGCTCCCAGGCCGTTTGGACTTTTGCGAAACGTCTTCACTAGAAGATGGTCAAGTGGATTTGAATTTCTCCTGCACCCTCCCGCCTCCCACACCGCGCAAACACAGCCACCTCCCGTCCTAAGGACAACTCCGCGCCGGTCCTGCCTGCCTCTGGGCGTCCCCGTGGCAGAAAGTGCTCCAGGCGCGCCCGCCCTTCCCCACCACGGCCAGGTCCCCCTTCTGCCTACACAGAACCCCACGTTCCCTGTTCCAGCCGGGTGACTTCTGTGTCACAGCTTCATCACTGGGGACTACATGAAATAACGCACCTTCGGGCTTTTGATGCCACACAAAAGTGTAAATAATCGAAAAGTCTTTCCCTGGGCGCCTGCGTGGCTCGGCCGGTTGAGCATCCGACTCTTGATTTCAGCTCAGGTCATGATCCCGGGGTCGTGGGACTCAGCCGGTCAGCACGGAGCCTGCTTAGGATTCTCTCCCTCTTCCCCTGCCCCTCCCCTGCTCGCTCTCGCTCTCTCTCTCTCTTTCTCTCAAAATAAAATAAGTAACAAAATAAATAAACATCTCGCTTTGTTGGCATTCTCAATATGAAGACCTTCAAATGTTTTATAATTATCAATGTATATTTATATTTCTTCCCTTTCAGGTTATTTCCTTGGGATGTATAACTCAGAATGAAATGGTTGAGTATTAAAGTCATGAACTATTTCCTAGGTCTCACTATGGACTGCCAATTCATTCCAGAAAGACAAAACCACCAGACTGCCATATACTTGTTTCTACATAACCCAACTCATGTGCTGTGTTTGTGGTTTTATTTTATTTTTTCCCTCCTAGATGAGTTACTAGTAAGAATATGCATTTCTATGTAAGTTACAAATGACATTTGCATAGTCATCTCTCTCCGTCGTAATTTACTATACTCTGGACAATGACCTCACTCACTGTTAAAATACGTATCTTGTTCTTTTTTCTGTACTTTGTAGAATAAAACCTTTTAAAATGTTTTTTTTTTTTTTTTTTTTTTTACATTTATTTATTTTTGAGAGACAGGGAGAGACAGAGCATGAGCAGGGGAGGGAGGGGCAGAGAAAGAGGGAGACACAGAATCTGACGACTCAGGCTCCAGGTTCTGAGCTGTCAGCACAGAGCCCAACACGGGGCTCAAACTCACGAACTGCAAGATCATGACCTGAGCCGAAGTCAGACACTTAACTGACTGAGCCACCCAGGCGCCCTTGGATGTTCTGCACGCAGACCTAATGCTTTACACGCTTAGAGACTGAAGTCTTCTGTTTTAGACTTCACTGTCAACCCTAAGTGTGGGAAGCTATGGCTTATGTATCTTATATTCCTGACAAGGACCAGCTAGGAGGAAATGATACGGATTTTAAGGCTGGCCAGTTCAGACTCGGGTCAAATTCTGGCTCCCCGCGCACCTTGAACAAGCTAAGCCTGACCTCTCTAAATCTTGCAAAATTGTGCGGTTACAATTCTTGCTAACTGCTGCAAGGATAAAAAGGAGGTAGCAAATGTGCAGTGCCTAGGCTTCACTGAGTGCTCAGTAAATATTTGTTGGATGAATAATAGAAGTTTGACAAATATTCCGTTGGCTGATGGACTGAAGCGGATATCCTTAAACAATCTCTCGTCCATTCTTTGAAATCGGCATCAAATCCGCCCCAAATGTGAAACAGTGTGCACTTGGGGTTTCTTTCTTTTTTTTTTTTTTTTTTTTTAATTTTTTTTTTTCAACGTTTATTTATTTTTGGGACAGAGAGAGACAGAGCATGAACGGGGGAGGGGCAGAGAGAGAGGGAGACACAGAATCGGAAACAGGCTCCAGGCTCTGAGCCATCAGCCCAGAGCCCGACGCGGGGCTCGAACTCATGGACCGCGAGATCGTGACCTGGCTGAAGTCGGACGCCTAACCGACTGCGCCACCCAGGCGCCCCGCACTTGGGGTTTCTAGTGAGTCTCCCATATCTCCGGAGACTCATTGCAGCTGATGGGACTCAATGCATCCCAGTTAGTGCTGAAATCCACACCATCACCTGAATCCGGTAAAATATTAAACTGGACATCAATTGAAGGCATTTCTTGAATAAGTTAAACGGGCCACATACTTCCTAAGGTGACGAGAACTCGGGGACCGAAACTGAGATCGGAAGGCGCAGTGTCTCCATCAACCATCACAAGTGCACCCAGAGAGGCACCTACTTCAGTGAGGAGGAGCAAAGCCAAGGGCGTCTGTGAAAGAGCCAGATGAACGCCTTTCTTGTAGCTCACTGGCATTATTATTATTATTAGGATTCTAGGACTCTAACCCATTGCCATATGACTTTGATGCCCACCGGGAGATTCAGACAGATTAAAAAAATTGCTGCGTGGGGGCGCCTGGGTGGCTCAGTCGGCCGAGCGTCCAACTTCGGCTCAGGTCATGATCTCGCGGTCCGTAAGTTCGAGCCCCGCACGGGGCTCTGTGCTGACGGCTCGGGGCCCGGAGCCCGCTTCGGATTCTGTGTCTCCCTCTCTCTCTCTGCCCCTCCCCCACTCGCACTCTGTGTGTGTGTCTCTCTCTCAAATATAAATAAACATTTAAAAAAGTTTTTAATAAAAATTAAAAAAATATCTCAGCGGTCAGTCCCTTACCGAAACTTAGACTTTCTAAAGCCTCACAAAACAGCCGAGTATGGCACGCCCCGTCAGGTCCATTTCACAGACGGCAAAGCTAAGGTGCCAAGAGGTCAAGTGTTTGACCCCCGGTCACACAGAATCTCCAGTCCAAGTCTTCTTATTCCAAACTGAACAATCTTTGAGGATCTTACACCCTCGGTTTAGTCATTAGACACAGGGTGCAAACGAGTCGTTACCACGGCTTCCTTACAAAGACGTGCCTGGGGCTGGTTGACAAAACCCAAGCGTGGAGACAGGCTATCTACAAGAAGCCATTTTTTCCCCTCCAGAGGATAAGTCCAGGATCTAGAAAACACATGTTTTGCGTATTTCATACCTTTATACCTGACCTCTACTCCTATTGACTTCGATCTGGTCCTAGAAATGACTGGGGCATTTCTACCCCAGATCCACTCCTGGGCACATGGCCCATTCTCCTGGAGCCTCTGGCCCCAGCTGTTGATTCTAAAACTTCATAGAAACCACCTTTGCTCACCCGGGTTGACTCTTACCCCGCAGCTCTGACACGGCTCAGTGGGTGGCCCTCTGCTGTGACAGTTCCATCTTTTCACACCTCACCTCGCACACCCTCTACCTCCATCTTGTACGCACCCGTCAGTCTGAACCCCAGAATGTCCCCCGAAAGCCCAAGCTGTCTCTTGCTTCCGGGTCCATGCACCACGCCATTCTTCATCTTTAATACCGAACTGTGAATAAGGAATATCCACATGACTCACAAACTTTCTGTTACACAAGAAGGTCTACCTGCCTCCCTTCCCACCTCCGAAGATACGTAACCCCTTCTATTAGTTCCTCGTATGTCCTGTCAGTTCCTTTTTTTTGTTTGTTTTAATTTTTAAAAAATATTTATTTATTTATTTTTGAGAGAGAGACAGAGTGTGAGCGGGGGAGGGGCAGAGAGACAGGGAGACCCAGAATCGGAAGCAGGCTCCAGGCTCCGCGAGCTGTCAGCACAGAGCCTGACTCGGGGCTGGAACTCACAGACCGTGAGATCATGACCTGAGCCGAAGTCGGATGCTTAACCCACGGAGCCATCCAGGAGCCCCATATCCTGTCAGTTTCTTGATGCGAACAGAAATAAACCTTAAAATCTGTATTTAATGTTTAATCGCTTCATCCTCCTTTCCACACTATTACACATCTTTATCAGCTCTATCTTGGTGCATCTTTCCACCTCCCTACAGAGAGTTTTCTTATTCATTTTACCCACATAGTGTTCCACTGTATGGATATACCATAACGTGGCTAACTTTTGACAGACATTTCCAATGGTTTACTACTGTAAACAATGCAGCAATGGATTACCATGTGCTTAATTTCTCCCATGTGAAACTATGCCTATGGGATGAATTCTTAGAAGTAGGATCACTAGGTGGTCAATCAATATGGGCATATTGATACATATAACTAAGTTGCCTTCCAGAGAAGATTCTGGAAAGTATACCAAGCTACACATTTACCATCGATACACAAGTTCCAGGTTCCTGACAGCCCTGACACCAGGGTATGTTATCAAGACTTTCGGAGTTCTTCTAATCTAATGGGTAAAAAATGGCATTTCAATCTGATTTTACTTTGAATTTCTATTTTAGAATAGAATGATGCTGCACACCTTGTATTACGTTAGGCTTGTTTGTATTTCCTTTACTCATTTACTTTCTAAGCTTTCCTTCGTACCCCTCCCCCATCTTCTTACTGCATTCTTGGTCTTGTGCTAGTTGATTTATAGGAGCTCTTTCTATTGGCAGTAATCTTCCCATCGGTTCTTTGTTCCCTGACTTTGCGATTGGTATGACTTATGACTTGCTTACAATGTTGCTCGCCACAGAGTTAGTTTTTTCAGTGTAGTGGAATCGATCAATCTTTTCTTTCAGTCGGGACTCCAATTTTTCTGGTTATACTACAGCTTGGACACAACTGGTGTGACAGAACGTGAGTACCGCGTCAAGCGAGAAAAGAAAAGTAAGGAAAGAACGTAAATACAGAGTTGTTTTGGTCAGTCTTTAAAAAAAAATGAAAGGGGCGCCTGGGTGGCGCAGTCGGTTAAGCGTCCAACTTCAGCCAGGTCATGATCTCGCGGTCCGTGAGTTCGAGCCCCGCGTCAGGCTCTGGGCTGATGGCTCAGAGCCTGGAGCCCGTTTCCGATTCTGTGTCTCCCTCTCTCTCTGCCCCTCCCCCGTTCATGCTCTGTCTCTCTCTATCCCAAAAATAAATAAACGTTGAAAAAAAAAAATTAAAAAAAAAAAAAGTCTGAATAAAAAAGAGTGGTTGGGCTTTTGTTTCTTAGAAATTTCTATCATTCTTGAGGATTTTCCTCTGAAGAAGAGAGAATATATAAAAGAGAGAATATATAACCTCAATGGTAAATAGTATAAAGTCTTTGCAATCCTGAGGCTTGATGAATTTATGAGAAGTCCCCCATGCCTAATTCTTGTACTGGAAAAATATATGTGAATTAGCTTTTTATTTAGGTGTCATTGTAAATGAAAGTGCTTATAATGAGTTATAAATGCCTTAGAACAACGTAGATTAAACCATAATAATTTTTACTTTATACGAAGGCTCCAGGTTATACCTGACTACATGGTACACATTCATTTTCCCCTTGATCAAATTCAACCCTGCTAGAAATAAGGGCTTTAAGGATACACAATTCATTTGATTAGAACTTTAGCACAAACCAGTATATGAAGGAAAGTAGGTGACATTATGCCTACTAGGGCAGTTTTAAATCTGGTCATTTAAAAGATTACATCAAATTCAGAAAAGACTACGTGCAATTTCCTATTCAATCCTCACTTCCTTTTGAAGTAAACTTTCGCATATTTACATTCTAGTTCCTTTACCTGAGTGCGCTAGTCTAGTAAGTAAATTAACCAGCGAAAATCTAAAATAAGACGGTCTTAGGGGGCACGTGGGTGGCCCAGTAGGTTAAGTGTCTGACTCCTGATCTCAAGTTCAGGTCATGATCTCACAGTTCGTGGGATTGAGCCCTGAATCAGGCTCTGCACTGACGGTACGGAGCCTGCTTGGGATTCTCTCTCTCCCTCTCTCTCTCTCTCTGCCCCTCCCCTGCTCACACGCTCTCTCAAAAATTAAAAAAAAAAAAAACTCCTGCTTCCAAACTGTTAGCTGCTAGAAACAACTGGGTTGCAGGAACACAGTATGTGTCATCGCAAGAGACTAAAGTTTTACCGGTTCTGAAATTTCAGACATCACTGGTTTTCAAAGTCTAGATCATTTTTTCCAGCAAGACTTACAGCCTATATTAAGAACATGCTTCACACATTACCTGGAAACTGGTGGTGAGCAGAGTCGTGGGCTAGGGGAGGGGGGGGGGAACAGGACGCGGAGGGGGGAGGCTGTGTAGCAGGGCATGGGGAGACGATATGGAGACATTGTGGGGAAGAGAATTCAACCTCAGGATCCACGACTGAGCAACTCAGACATTCCTAGGTGGCCACACTCTCCCCCTCTGTCAACCAGTGAGTAAAATGGCCTTTTTTCTTCTCTTTCTTTCTTTCTTTTTTTTTTTTTTTTTTTTTTGGAGAACTGCCACTCTCCTGGCTGACAAGGCTCACAGATTTCCACAGCGGAAAGAAGTGTCTGGAAGAAAAGGATGAAGTTCTACGGAAGACAGCCTGCATATTTTATTCAAATGAAAGGCCTTTAGAACAAACTTGGTTTTAACCTATCCCTATACACATACAACAACCAACTAACAAACAGAAACTTCCGTCCAGACTTGAAGGCGGCCGATGTTCCTTCTTATTCTCCAGAGCAGGAAACAAAGTGAGTGATGAGCCTTCCTGGGTGCGGAATCTCCGGCCATCATCTCACCAAAGATCCAGCAACCTCCTTCCCTGTTCTAAAACGGTCAGGGTCATAAGGAGTGGAATATGTCATGTCCTACGGATGAGAGAACTTGGGAACGGGTGGCCCTGTGGGTGCTCCGCCATTTCGCCCCAGGGAGATGCCAAGAACTGACTTCCCATCAGCTTCCTGGTTCTGGACCCAAGGCTGGGAAATTGATCTTTCTTTTCAATGTTAAACCACCTCTACCTGAACGTCCTGTCACTTGAGAGGCAGGAGGAAGGAAAATACATCCGTGGAAATTCTCTAAAAAACATAAATGTGAGTTGGTATTTCTTTTCCTACAAAGAGCCAGAGGAGGCTCCACACAGGAAAAAGAATTCCTCAATACAGGAAAAACGAGAGGGGGAAAAAAAAAACCCAAAAAACCCAGCTCAAACAGGTCTCTTCACATTCCACCTGTGAAAAGTGGAGCCTTAACAGTTATAAAGCCAAAGGTGTGCTAACAAAACAGACCCGCTCCCCCCTCCTCGGAAGGGTCAATCCTGCTTTTCAATAGGTCTTTGCAAAGAGGAGCCCAGGGCCAGCCTACACGGGATCTCCCGGGGACTCAGAAATGTCAGGTGAACCAGTGGGAGAGCTTTTCATCCAAGTGCAGCAAACTTCTCCTCGGAACAAAGCTTGGTCCCGGAGGCAGAGACGGGTCCACACGGCCCGGTGACAGAGATTTTGCCTCCGGGCCCGCTGCCACAGCGTCACAACTGAACCCTTTCAAGGGGACAGGAGACGATCAGACCCAGGAACTGCTTCCCCACAGGGCTCAGTCGGGCACTGAGGCAGAAAAGTGACCGGGACGGTGAACAGCACGGGCTCTTGGGCTCAAGTGACCTGCACAACTTGTTTTAATAATAATGATGATAAACATAATAATAATAACACCATCATCATCATAATAAATATGAAAGCCGCTCCAAGCCTCAGTTTCCCGGCAGCTGCCAAATGGACCCAGCAACGGCACCGACCTCCCAGGACTGTTATCAATATTCAAAGACACCCAGCTGCCACTCAGCAGTCATCTGGCGAGTGAGCCAATGTCTTCGCACTGGGACGAACACCCCACAGCAAGGAGGACGGACACACGCGCGACGACACGCGATAGGGTAGGTCTGGCAAACGCAACGCCGAGAGAGGCCAGACGCGAAAGGAGTGCGCATACTGCAGGACGGCGTTTACCCAAAGCTCAAACACAGGCAAAGGAACAGGATTGGTAGTGTCCAAACACAGGGCGGCCACCCTGAGCTGGCTGGCCACGCATCCGACCGGTCCCAGGCGGGCCGGACCGGTCACCGGCACAGGTGGGGCGCTCCCCGAGGACGCCTACAGGGAGCGGCAGGCAGGGAGCCCGAGAGACGTGGCCCTGCTTCTGGAACGGAGACTCCATCCGTGGAGGATCCACGCTGAAGCACACGCCCCGTGGCCACGTTCACACAGCAGGTGGAAGGAGCCTCCGGCAGCAATCTCCTAGCTTAGGCACGTCAAAACCTGAGGTCCGGTGGGGGTGGCGGGGTACACTTGGTTTTTTTTTTTAACGTTTATTTATGTCTTTTGAGAGAGAGATAGGGAGCGAGCAGGGGAGAGGCAGAGAGAGAAAGAGGGTGAGAGAGAATCCCCAGGAAGCTCCACGCCGTCAGCACAGAGCCCAACTACAGTCTTGACCCCACAAACCGGAAGATCATGACCTGAGCCAAAATCAAGAGGCAGACACTTAATCACGGAGCCACCCAGGTGTTCCAGGATTTTTGTTGGTTCGTTTGTTTGTTTCTTTAAAACAGGGTTAACCTCTGCAATCAGACAACACAAAGAAATAAAAGGCATCCAAATCGTCCAGGAGGAGGTCAAACTTTCCCTCTTCACAGATGACATGATACTCTATATGGAAAACCCAAAAGATTCCACCCAAAAACTTCTAGAATTGATCCATGAATTCAGCCAAGTGGCGGGATATAAAATCAACGCACAGAAATCGGTTGCAATCCTATACACCAACAATGAAGTGACAGAAAGAGAAATCAAGGAATCAATCCCATTTCCAGTTGCACAAAAAACCATAAAACACCTAGGAATAAATCTAACCATAGAGGTGAAAAATCTGTACACTGAAAACTAGAGAAAGCTTATGAAAGAAACTGAAGAAGACACACAAAAAATGGAAAAAGATTCCACGCTCCTGGATAGGAAGAATAAATATTGTTAAAATGTCGATACCACCCAAAGCAATCTACATATTCAATGCAATCCCTATCAAAGTAACACCAGCATTCTTCACAGAGCTAGAACAAACAATCCTCAAATTTGTATGGAACCAGAAAAGACCTCGAATAGCCAAAGCGATCTTGAAAAAGAAAACCAAAGCAGGAGGCATCACAATCCCAGGCTTCAAGCTATACTACAAAGCTGTCATCATCAAGACAGTATGGTACTGGCACAAGAACAGACACTCAGATCAATGGAACAGAATAGAGAACGTAGAAATGGACGCACAAACGTATGGCCAACTAATAATCTTTGACAAAGCAAGAAACAATATCCAATGGAATAAAGACAGTCTCTTCAGCAAGTGGTGCTGAGAAAACTGGACAGCGACATGCAGAAGAATGAATCCGGACACTTTTCTTACACCATACACAAAAACAAACTCAAAATGGATGAAAGACCTAAATCTAAGACAGGAAGCCATCAAAATCCTCAAGGAGGAAACAGGCAAAAACCTCTTTGACCTATGCCGCAGCAACTTCTTACTCAACACGTCTCCGGAGGCAAGGGAAACAAAAGCAAAAATGAACTACTGGGACCTCATCAAAATAAAAAGCTTCTGCACAGCGAAGGAAACAATCAGCAAAACTAAAAGGCAACTGACAGAATGGGAGAAGATATTTGCAAATGACAGATCAGATAAAGGGTTAGTATCCAAAATCTATAAAGAACGTATCAAACTCAACACCCAAAAAACAAATAATCCAGTGAAGACATGGGCAAAAGACATGACTAGACACTTCTCCAAAGAAGACATCAAGATGGCCAACCGACACATGAAAAAATGCCCCACGTCACTCATCATCAGGGAAATGCAAATCAAAACCACAATGAGATTCCACCTCACACTTGTCAGAATGGCTCACATTAACAACTCAGGCAACAAGAGATGTTGGCGAGGATGCGGAGAGAGAGGATCTCTTTTGCACTGTTGGTGGGAACGCAAGCTGGTGCAGCCACTCTGGAAACCAGTATGGAGGGTCCTCAAAAAACTAAAAATAGAACTACCCTATGACCCAGAAATTGTGCTACTAGGCATTTATCCAAGGGATACAGGTGTGCTGTTTCAAAGGGACACATGCACCCCCATGTTTAAAGCAGCACTATCAACAATAGCCAAAGTATGGAAAGAGCCCGAATGTCCATTGATGGATGAATGGATAAAGAAGATGTGGTATATGTATATATACAATGGAGTATTACTCAGCAATCAAAAAGAATGAAATCTTGCCATTTGCAACTACGGGGATGGAACTGGAGGGTATTATGCTAAGCAAAATTAGTCAGAGAAAGACAAAAATCATATGACTTCACTCCTATGAGGACTTTAAGAGACAAAATAAACGAACATAAGGGAAGGGAAACAAAAACAATATAAAAACAGGGAGGGGGACAAAACAGAAGAGACTCATAAACATGGAGAACAGGGTTACTGGAGGGGGTGTGGGAGGGGGATGGGCTAAATGGGTCAGGGGCACTAAGGAATCTCCTCCTGAAATCATTGTTGCAGTAGATGCTAACTAATTTGGATGTAAATTTAAAAAAAATAAAAAATAAAATTAAAAAAAGAAGAAAAAGTAAAATAAAACAAAACAAAACAGGATTAACCTGACGGGCTGGCTTCGTCTCCATGGATCGTGCATTCAAATCACCGTGCACCTCTATTTTGCTGCAGTTCGTGGACAACGTGCATTGAGTGGGACGACGTGACTATCAACGGATCAAATGGCTGTGCAGGCTGCGTGTCCCTTCCCTCCTTGCCTGCTTCTATGGGTTACGTGAAGAAGATACTTCAGCTGAGTATGCGGAAGAAGCCTAAAAGAGCTGCTAGTGAGCCTGACCCCCCGGCCACGTGTTCAAACCCTCATGGATGGACGCGAGGACATAACGGTGCCACCACAGTCCTGCAGGATCACCACGGAGCCACTCCGCGCTCTGGTGTTCTGCGATGGGAACACGGCGAGTGTGAGGCGTGTCCCCTCAGACACACACAAGGCCCCCGTTGTCGCACTGTCGTGCTTCTGGGCAGGCGAGAAGCTACACGATTTGGGAAACTCGGCCGTAGCCTCAGAATTACGGGGAAGGCCGACGGCATCTCTGGGCTTTGCAGCCTCCCCGCTCCCTGGGCGAAGATGAGAGACTTCCAGATGCCTCCCCTCTCTGTCAGCACAGCGTCAATCTGCCCACGCTTGTCCTCCGTGTCCCTCCTCCTTGTGAGGACAGGCACACCCCCTCCTGTTCCCGGCGCCGAGGAGGTGAGAGGGGGCACGAGGGCCACCCCCATCTTCTGAGCTCGGCACGACCTCTGCCATCAACCCCGTCAGCGCTGCCTCACTTGATAAGATGGCCTGACACGGGGGCGCCTGGGTGGCTCAGTCAGTTAGCATCGGACCCTTGATCTTGGCTCAGGTCACGATCTCAGGGTCGTGAGATCGAGCCCCACACTGGACTCCACGCGGAGCATGGAGCCTGCTTCCGATTCTCTCTCTGCCTCTCCCTGCCTCCCCCTTCTCAAAGTAAATACATAAACATTAAAAAAAAAACAAAAAAGATGGCCCGATATGGATGATGGAATGAGTCACTCTGCACCATTTCATGCCCGCTTCCAGTGACTGCCGTCTTTCTTTTGCAAACGTCTCTTCAGCTGCGTGCTTCCTAACTTTTCTCGAACACAAACATTCTGCACGGTTATCAAACACACGCTTTCCATCTCAAGGACCTAATCTTAAAGCTCCAACTCAAGTATGGACAGCTCCCATTGAGGTAGGTGGTTTCACAGCCCTGGGAGATCCCCTCACGGTACATTATAAAGACGCCTTGTTTGAATGTTGGTTATTAACTCTGCCCACCGCCCCCCCCCGCCGCCCCCAACAAGGGTCTTCTTGGTTCAACTGGAAAAATTAGCCCCAAGGCTGAGCTGACTGGATTCTGTGTGCCTACCTCACAAGCCGTCCCTCTGTTGATTTGTGCGGGCGAGGCTGGGCACAGGGCGGAGTGTTCCGCTTTGCTCTTCTGCAGACGCACAAACGACCTAACTTAGCCAACCTTAGGCAGACACATCTTTTATGGAAGATCTTTTGCCAAAATGGAAACCTGGGCCAGCCGAGCAAAAGTTTGAGTTGTTGTTTCTTTTTTCCTCCCCTCTCCACATCTATCTGCCTTCCTTCCTCTTCCTCTTTCTCTTTCTTTCTCTCTTTCTCTCTCTCATATGAGGCATTTGTTGAACCTGGATAAAGATGTAAACTTGGATTTCTTTGAATTGACATGACAAAAATGTGATTTAAAAAGCGTGGCATGTTTAATGACTTCTCTTAGCGGAACCAGGGATACATTTTCCTTCCCTTTAAGGCAGAGTTTTGCTGCCTTGCAATTTGGTTATAAAATGCCTTCAAAGATGCCAGGGCCTATACAGGTAAACGTCAGAGGTCCCTTTTCCCTGTTAGCCTAATGCTCCTTGTATCATTCTCCGGTCTTTTCCCTCCCCTATTCTATTTTTTTTTTTAATCGTGCAAATGACCTTTAAAAAGGATACATAGCATCTGGCCCAGAATCATGTCCCTATTTCAAAGGCCTCCTCGTGTCGGCCGTTCGCCTAGCTCTGCGTCACATCTGCTTTCCACAATAGCCCACAACTGGAAACTACCCACGTGTCCCTCATTTGGCGATCATCAACCCCTGATAATATCCCTGCAGTGGAATACTACTCAGCCATAAAAAAGAACGAACGATACATGCTACAACGTGGATGGACCTTGAGAACATTTCACCAAGCGAGAGAAGCCAGACGGAAAAGACCGCGCATTGTATGATCCCATTTACAGGAAACATCCGGAGCCGGAAAATCTTTGGAGACAGAAAATAGACAGTTGGCTTCTTGGGACTCAGGGTGGGAACAGGAGTGATGCAAATGGGCACATGGGATGTTTTGGGTGTGGTGGACGTGTTCTAAAATCAGGCTGTGGGGCGCCTGGGGGGCCTCAGATGGTTAGGCGTCCGACTCTCGGTTTTGGCTCGGGTCACGATCTCAGTTTCTGAGTTCGGGCCCCGTGTCAGACTCTGTGCTGACAGCATGGAGCCTGCTTGGGATTTGGGATTCTCTGTCCCACTGCCCGCCCCCCTCCGGCCCCTCCCCTGCTTGCATGCTCCCTCCCTCTCAAAATAAATAAAATTTTAAAAATAAAATAAGATTGAAATGATGATTGCACAGCTGTAAGCATCCTCAGGTTCTTCACGTATTACGTGACTGCATCATTAAATTGGGCCAGTTTACAGTATGTAAATTCATAATAGTTTACAGTGTGTAGGTTAGACTTCCAGAGAGCCGTGTTTAAGAACATTCTTACACATATTCATTGTTTGATGGAAACCCTGAGTTAGCCCGTTTCATTCCCTCACTCAGAACCTCTTTGGATTCTTGTACCGGTTCCAAAACATGCAACTTTGGTCTACGACTAAGACCGCACATAATAATTCACTTTGACGCTAACCTTTACCTGAAATGAAGAGCGTCTCCTGTTTGGAAGTTTCTTTATTTCGAGGAGACTGTGGTAAGCGTGACTTCAAGAATTGCCAAGCTAGGGCTGAGCTGTATGATGCTCCTGGATGCCGAAGCCGAGGCCCTAAGACATGCGTGGCTGAATACATTGTGGTGGGGGGCGGTCCTGTGCATTTCAGGGCGGTTAGCACCAACCTTCTCCCTGCTCCCAGTTGTGACAACCAGAAACTGTCTCTGGACATTGCCAATGTGCCCGGAGGGACCCGGTCGGCCCTGGTTGGAGAATCAGGGCCACACGGCAGTGAGAATGAACAAATTCCGGCCACACACACACACACACACAACACGGGTGACCTCCTCAATACAACTTGGGCACGAGGAGCCAGACACAGGAGAGTCTGTAACACACAACTCCTTTTACATAAAGTTCAAAATCTGGCAGGACTAATCAGATGGTGACCTTGGGGGAGGGAGGGAGGGAGGGGAGAGAGAGAGAGAGAGAGAGAGAGAGAGAGAGAGAGAGGGAGACTGGAAGGAGCTTCTGAGACTCCGCTGGCAGCTGTTTCTCAGTCTAGGTGTTGGGTACACAGGTGTGCTTATGAAAATTCACTGGGCACTACAGGTAAGATTTATAGATTTTTCTGTATGTATATTATATTTAAAGAAAGTTTAAAAATAAGAGCCATTGCTGCTACAGCAGCAAAGGGGGCGTTCAAGGTAACTCGGGAGGGCGCGGTGCTTCGTAACAGGGGTGCTAACTCATTCCTCCATCGTGACTCCTTCTGGCCCACCCTTACTGCAGGACAGAAATCCAGTGTGCTCCGCTGATGAATGACAGCTTGTTCCCCAGGCACTTTGTCACCCAGGTGCCAAAACCAAGAAAGCCACAACCACCCACCCGGCCCTGCCCATTTTCAACTCATGCTTGCAGAGCACAGGCCTGTTTCAGTGTGAAACAGAGTTAAAGGAGACAAAATCAAGGAAGGCTCGCTCCAGTGTTAAAGAAAATAGTCGGGGCGCCCCGGGTGGCTCAGTCAGTTGAGCATCCGACTCCTGATTTTAGCTCAGGTCATGAGCTTACGGTTCGTGAGTTCGAGCCCCACGTCAGGCTCTGTGCTGGCCCGTGTGGACCCTGCTTGGGATTCTCTCTCTCCGCCCTTCCCAGCTTGCTCTTTCTCTCAAAATAAAGAAAGAAACTTAAATAAAATAAAATCTTAAAAAAAAAAAAAGAAAGAAAAGCAAAGAAGAAAATAGTGGGTCTAATTCCCAGATCTGAGAGTACCACACGTGCCCAAGATGGCTGCTCGCCACGGTCGTGGAGAATGACTTTGGCAGACTCCAGGCTCTCACTGTCCGCTGGGACCCCTCCAGGCCAATGACCTGCCTTGCAGAGTGTGGACCAGGGCCAAGGGTGGAGTGGCCATAATGACCTTTGATCTAAGCAGACTTGGGTGACATCAGACCCAGGCTTACTAATACGACCAGCGAGTTCACTATACCATTTCGCTGAAAGCCTCAAGGTATCGGGAATTCCTCACAGCCTTCCAGTCTCCTACTTGCAAACGCACGTCCAGATTAGCAAATAAACTCTCCATGGGTCTCCCGTGTCTCTGCACATCGTGTGGGTCGGGTGCCAACTGCCATTTATTCCAGACCACCTTTTCAGGAATGTCCGTAAATAGCCCTGGATGACAGAGACGGCATCTCCTTCCAGGGTGAAGGGCCTGCATGCCTATCGCCCATTATTAAGAGGTTCGGATTCCCTAAGCTTAGAATTCCTCTCCTGTAACATAACGTGCTGCTTGCACTCGTACCTGTCCAGATGCATCCACCTGTCAAGCACAGAACCTGCCTGAGATTCTCTCTCTCCCTCTCTCTCTAACCCTCCCCTGCTCGTGCTCACTCTCTCTCTCTCTCAAAATAAATAAACTTAAAAAAAAAAAAAATGCAAGGCAAGACAAGGCAAAGCGAGGCAAGAAAATGAAGTCCAAAAGAGGCACGCAGAACTTCTTTGAGGAGGAATGCACCTGATAGTTCTCTGTGCTGGTTCTGCACAGGGCTGGTGAGAAGACTTAGGATAGAACTTCCCAGTCTTATTTACCCTGCTCCCAAGATACCAAGCCATTTGGTCTCGGTCATTTTTTTAAGTAGGCTCTGTGTCCACCGTGGGGCTCGAACTCATGACCCCAAGATCAAGGGTCCCACGCTCTATCGACTAAGCCAGCCGGGTGCCCCTGTTCATGTTTGATCCCAAGGTATATTGACCCGCTACAGGTGAAATTTGTTTTCCCTCCTGATAGTTATAGAGGAGATTTATGGTAAAAGGATCATTTTGAATTTCTTCTGAGTTTCGTATAAATGGGCACATGGTGTTCAAAACAGTTGTAACCAAACGCACTTCAAAATAAGACAGAAGGAAAAGTTGCCATCCTAAAGAAACCAAGCGTGAATCAGAAAGCCTGCCATTAACTTAAGAGCTGCCATGAGCTTGATTCATCTAATCTTTTTAAGTCTATGTATTAAATGAAAGTTTACTTTTTCTTTTATTTGCTGCATTAAGAATGAATAATCTCAGGTTGCCTGGGTGGCTCAGGTGGTTAAGCGTCCGACTCTCGATTTCCGCTCAGGTCACGATCTCACGGTCTTGAGGTCGAGCCCCGCGTCGGGCTCGGCTCTGCGCGTGGCTCCTGTTTGGATTCTGTCGCCCTCTTTCTCTGCCCCTCTTGTACCCCACTTGTGTTCCCTCTCCCTCAAAAAATCAAAATTCAAAAGCAAACAAGAATGAATAATCTCTATGAAGGTTACTGCTATACATAGCAACTTATTAATTTTTAAACCTAATGAGATCAATAAAGTTGATTGAAACCCATATATCAAAACCCTCAGATAAACCGAGACAAGGAGTCTATTAACTTGGGTGGAAAAGGTACAACGGTTATAAATTAACTTGATTCATTCTAAGCAATTTTAGAAGATAGGAACGAAAGGGGGTGCCTGGGTGGCTCAGCTGGTTAAGCGTCTACTCTTTTCAGCTCAGCTCACGATCGCGGTTCACGGTTGGAACCCCGCACCGGGCTCTGCGCTGACAGTGCGGAGCCTGCTTGGGATTCTCTCTCTCCCTCTCTCTCTCTCTCTCTCTCTCTCCCTCTCTCTCCCTCTCTCTCCCTCTCTCTCTGCCCCTCCCATGCTTGCACCCTCTCTCTCAAAATAAATAAACATTAAAAAAAATAATAAATCATCTACAGAAAGAAGATAGGCACAAAATACATACATGGACAGCGTATCTGCCCATGAGGCCCATGAGGTCCTTACGTATTTTTCCCAGAAACGCTCAATTTACGCTCACGACTCATGAAGCAAAGGCATTTTTGGAGAGTTCTCCCCGTGTGGCTTCTTACGACGCAACTGCATCAAACATGACAAAGGGGTTCTTTTAGATTTACTCCCATCAGAACCCACTGGGTTCAACAGGGAGGTCTGGAAACTTCCACGCTCAACAATCACAAGCTGCCCACGAGAATGGGCCAGTCTCTTGAATGCGATGTGAGAATAGGCAACAGGGCAACTTTCCAAGGAATAGACAGTCACCACAAGCCAACAACAGCTGACTAAGACAACGCTCTCCAGGTTTTTCCAGAAAGCTGTCTGCTCATTAGGTAATGGTGAAACAGGACAGGCCTGGCAAGCTTTTAAACATTCCAGCTGCAGTAGTTAATTTTAAATATTCCGCGAGCAATGCAGCGATCACAGAAGCCTGCCTTTGCGGGGAAAAGGCCTAACATATCTGGAAAAAAAAAAAAATCTGAAAAGTAAGTATCATCCTGAAGTGGAGAAACCCGTCTGTTACTAGCTAGTTGGGGGGGGCCTCAGGCCTGTCACAATGCTTCCCATCTGTACGGCGAAAGAAATAGGCCAGGCCACGTTTCTCCAGCTGGGGGGGGGGGGGGGGGGGGGGAACCACAGAATCTTCTAGCTGGCTTCTAAAGAAACCAACACAGACCCCAATCCAATCGGATTCTCTGGGAGTGGGGTCCAGGCATCAATATTCTGGGAAGCTTAGCAGGGTTGAAAAACACTGGACAAGACAGATGGTCTCTAAGGTTGCAGCCAGGTCTCGTTAATTAAGGGAAGCAAAGCAGCGTGAGCATACTGGACGGAACACAAGACCACACAAGACACAGGCAAGCGTAAAGAGAATTCTAACCAGGGACTCACAGCACATAGGTATCAGCAGAGAACGATCTTCTCAAGTGAAACTTGGCTTCCCTGTACGTGAACAATAAATATTCTTGATCAATAAAAACAGTAACAGAACCATTCACAGCCCAGAACCACATGAAAGGTATTATGTCATTAGCCTCTGGTGGCGTTCGAACTTGTTATCCAATTCCAAACTTATGGCATACATACATATCGAGCTCTGAAAAGTCAGAGACTCATATCTCTTTAAAAACATTTTTTTAGGGGTGCCTGGGTGGCTCAGTCGGTTGAGCGTCCGGCTTCGGCTCAGGTCATGATCTCATGGTCCGTGGTTTGAGCCCCGTGTCGGGCTCTGTGCTGACAGCTCAGAGTCTGGAACCTGCTTCGGATTCTGCGTCTCCCTCTCTCTGTGCTCCTCCCCTGCTCATACTCTCTGTCTCTCAAAAAAAAAAAAAAATAAACATTAAAAAAATTTTGTTTAATTTTTTAAATGTTTATTTCTGTGACAGAGAGAGACAGACAGAGTGAGAGCTGGGGGAGGGCAGAGAGACAGAGAGGAAGACACAGAACCCGAAGCAGGCTCCAGGCTCTGAGCTGTCAGCACAGAGCCCGACGCGGGGTTCAAACTCACAAACTGAGAAATCATGACCTGAGCCGAAGTCGGACGCTCAACCGACTGAGCCACCCAGGCGCCCCTCAACTCTCTTTTTAATACAAACTATAAATCAACGAGCATGAAAGTAGGTTGTGAATCTCTCACTGGAAAATTCCAAGAGTTGATAGGGCAAAAGCCAAGAGGACTGTTTTATAGGGACGGATACCCTCGTAGTTTTATGGAGGAAGGAGAGGACGTGTAACCATTACAGCCAGAACCAATAACATGACTGGAACGGCATTTGTAGGTCCATGCCTTTGAGTGATCCACTTGAATGGAGCCTTAAAAAATAAAACAAGATAAAAACCCTCCTTCACCTGGCCTGCCACTGCCTTGAATTCTAGTCAGTAGGGCATGCATTCTCAAACTGCGGACGTTAGACATAGGCCCTGTAGGAGGTCCGTGGACGCTATGAAACAGTGCGAGGCGGTGTGCGTGCATGAATGTACCCGTGCGCAGAGGTTTCTTACTCTTTTCGGAGTCAAGAAACCCCTCGGTAGCCAGCTGCGACGGAAGCCAAATAGATCCCTTCTCAGAAAAAAAGAAAAGTTTTCAAGTGCACTCAATAAATTACAAAGGGTTGCAAAGACAATGAACCGTAGCTATGAAAAGTGGGTTTTTAAATTACAATACAGTAATGACTATCCTTCCTTATCAACTTATTACGTAACAAGCTCTAGTTCTTCAGACCGCCACAACGGGTGTCTTAATTTTGTAGTAGTAAAAGACACAGATATCTTGGGTGACATCAGCAACGATCTAATGTGACATGAAAACGTCTGTGGTTTCTATCAGTGACATAATCAGAACGATTGCTAATGCTACCGTGGTTCGTTGGGTGGGTTCCTCATGCAAAGAAGCGATACTTTCTGTTGGAGGTTACAGAAAATATCGTCCTCATCTCTGTTCACAATTGTCCTGAGTTCTCTGGATTCTAGAGGAAAGACCTTGGATCTATGTCTTTATCCATCCTGAAGTGATTTGTTTACAGGCGTCCAGGAAAGGTGGAACATTAGACCCCAGAGCACCCAGTGAACATTTCAGGGACTGGTGTCGAAGGCCCTGCAGACACAGAGGCCTGAACAGTCGCAAAATAACGGGGAGAGAGACAGGGTGCAGTGCTCTCTGAGATGGGTCCGTAAGGACAGCTCCATGATTTTCTGGAACCAAAATTCAAATGCATCTTATTTTTAATTTAATGTGTTCTGCAGAGTTCCTTAAAAAATGTACAGTGACTTGTAAGACACAAGAAGCGTAGCAAAAGCTCATGAATCGGAAACGTAGGAGACAGAGAGATGGGAAAACAACACAGGACATACGGCGAAATGGCACCAAACATAAATCTGGTACAAAAAAAAAAAGGAAAGTGAGCCTCGAATTCACTTCTGAGCTTGCTGGCAGGCATCTTGAGGCTGAAAACCCAGACAGTTGCACAAGTTACAGTTTCCAAAGGATGATGCCAAAAACAAAACAAAGCAAACAAACACGTCAGAAAAATAGAACCTTTCTGGTACTTTGACCAGATAGAAATTTCTCCCATGGGTCTCTGTAAAGAGAATACCATGTGTCACAATAAATGAACAATAACCTCAATGGTATCATTACGGGACAAATGACAATGAGTTTCTAGGAACCTTTTTAAAAGTAATTTTTTTAAAAAACAAGGCAATGGTAGGGGCGCCTGGGTGGCTCGGTCGGTGAAGCGTCTGACTTCGGCTCAGGTCATGATCTCACAGCTTGTGAGTTTGAGCCCCGTGTCAGACTCTAAGGTGTCAGCACAGAGCCTGGAGTCTGCTTTGGATTCTGTGTCTCCCTCTCCCCCCTCTCTCTGCCCCTCCCTTACTTGCTCTCGGTCTCAAAAATAACCAAACACAATTTGGGGCGGGGGGGCTCGAGAAGGAAGGCTAGGCACTCAGGCCTCTGAATGCAGATATGAGGGCCAGGCTGACAGGCCAGGGACCTGAGTAAGTCAGAACTCAGCACACTGACCTCCCACTGTCAACAGCAGGAAATGGCAAACTTTTCACAAAGGGTCAGACAGTAAATATTTTCAGTTTCACAGGCCACGTGGTCTATTGCACAGACACATCTCTACCACGAAAGCAGCCGCAATGTGTAAATGAATGGGCATTGCTGAGTTACAATAAGCTTGGTTTATAGACACTGGAATTTAAATCCCATATGCTTTTTTTTTTTTAATTTTTTTTTTTAACGTTTGTTTATTTTTGAGACAGAGAGAGACAGAGCATGAACGGGGGAGGGTCAGAGAGAGAGGGAGACACAGAATCTGAAACAGGCTCCAGGCTCTGAGCCATCAGCCCAGAGCCCGACGTGGGGCTCCAACTCACGGACCGCGAGATCGTGACCTGAGCCGAAGTCAGACGCTTAACCGACTGAGCCACCCAGGCACCCCAAATCTCATATACTTTTCACACGTCACAAAATAGGATTCCTCCTTTGATTTTGGTTTTTTTGTTTTGTTTTGTTTTTTTTGTTTTCTTACCAAACCATATAAAGAAATGTAAAAACTGTTCTTAGCTTACAGGCTATAGCAAAACAGGGGAGGGGCGGGGTTGGGGGCCAAGGACGTAATTTCCTAACTCCTAGCACACAGGGTCACCCACCCCCACCCAGAGATCTCCAGGACACCCCTCCATCTTTTTCCTCGAGTTTCTATCTATAGTCACTTTTTGAGATAATTACAATTTCCACATTTTATAGGCACCTGCTCACAAAGCCAACCAGGATGACACCATAAAAAGAGCAGAATTTTTATGCTCCATGGAAATAAAAGCATAATCCAGGAAGAATTAGCCGCAAAGAAATGGTTGAGTTCCCAGTCTCCTCGTTAAAATAAACACACACACACACACACACACACACACACACACACAGTAGTAAACCTGAATATACAACTTTCCCTGTGTCCAGGATCATGTGTTAGTCCTGGAGAGACATATAAACACATGTATAATTATCGCAACCACTTAATCCACCTGTTACGGCTGTTACAGCCCGAGCTCTCTCGATGGAAACGAGACCACGTAATGTCTCGTGACACACAGTGAGTTGGTGCAATCCCGGGAAGAATTCAAATATTCAAATTCATTCAAATAATCACTCCGATGTCCCTGAGCCTCTGTCTGCAGAGACAAAATGAGGCGCGAGGGGCCCTGGGAACCTGGGGTTGCCACTGGTTCCCAAGAAGGCCCTGTCTCTTAAAGCTTATTTACTTATGGGGCGCCTGGGTGGCGCAGTCGGTTAAGCATCCGACTTCAGCCAGGTCACGTTCTCGCGGTCCGTGAGTTCGAGCCCCGCGTCGGGCTCTGGGCTGATGGCTCAGAGCCTGGAGCCTGTTTCTGATTCTGTGTCTCCCTCTCTCTCTGCCCCTCCCCCGTTCATGCTGTGTCTCTCTCTGTCCCAAAAATAAAAATAAAACGTTGAAAAAAAAAATTTTTTTTTTTAAATCTTATTTATTTATTTATTTATTTATTTATTTATGAGAGAGAGAGAGAGAGAGACAGAGCATGAGCAGGGGAGGGGCAGAGAGAGAGAGAGAGAGAGAGAGAGACAGAGCATGAGCAGGGGAGGGGCAGAGAGAGAGAGAGAGAGAGAGAGAGAGACAGAGCATGAGCAGGGGAGGGGCAGAGAGAGAGAGAGAGAGAGAGAGACAGAGCATGAGCAGGGGAGGGGCAGAGAGAGAGAGAGAGAGAGAGAGACAGAGCATGAGCAGGGGAGGGGCAGAGAGAGAGAGAGAGAGAGAGAGAGAGGGAGACACAGAACCCGAAGCAGGCTCCAGGCTCCGAGCTGGCAGCACAGAGCCCGACGCAGGGCTCAAATCCACAAACCGTGAGATCGTGACCTAAGCCGAAGTCGGACGCTGAACAGACTGAGCCACCTGGGCGCCCTGCCCCCGTCCCCATCTCTTTACTTTAGCGTCCTCACCTGTGATCTACTCATTCTGGAGAGCTGCTCGGGTCAGTGAGAAGAGTGTGATGCAAGAAATGGACCGTGCACGGCCCAGAGGAGGCCCCCTACAGATCAGGGACGCGACAGTCACCCCGGTGCAAACAGCACACATCAAATCGCATCTCCCCGGGACACGTGACTGCATTCAGCACGTGCCCCAAACCGCGCGGTTCGGGGGGCTCGACACAGGTCTCAGTCACCCATCCAAACACCGGCCCTGTACACGGTGGGCCTCAGGCTGTGTTGATACCCCTCTGTATCTTTTTTTCACTTTTGCGACTGGTCCTGGTTAGGAGCTGTGCCTAGGATACGGGCCCCTCGCATCGTGAAGGATTAAAATTCTGTGCTGGTCTAGCACACGCAGAGGCCAGGCACGCAGCCTGGGGGCTCTGGGGACGCGTAGCCCATGAGGGCTTGCCTGTGCGGCGCTCACATAAGGAACAAGGCAAAGGCTACGGTTACATGTGAGTCACTGCAATTACTTCTACGGACACTTACTCCTGAGTGTACGCATTCACCCCCTGGAACACTGGAGCTTTGTGTTACTCGAGCGAGATGCTGGGTTGGATTCCAAACATCACTGTTCCCAACGCTGGCCGCAGAGCCTCATCCAAACTAGAATTTACTGCCTTTTAACGGCATTTGCTAAAGTCCACGTCTTCTGAGGAGCACGCCACATTCCAGAAAGCCCCTGAGGGACCTTCCTTTCGAGGGAAGCGCAGCATCTTGCTGGTTTCCTCGCGGCATTCATCCGCATCCACGGAGACGGGATCTAAAAGTGATGTCTAAAGGATCGGAATAATCCTCACTCGGGGAGTCTTAGTACCCATCACATCCGTTACAGTAAGGCACGAAAGAAAGAGAATGATTGAAGACACGTCTGGCCCAGCTTGGCCACTTACAGCCGCGTGTCCCGAGGCGAGTTACGTAACCCCAACGAGCCTGAGCGTCCTGGACTATAAACTGGACGAAAACAGCAAGTGCTTCGTAGGTCACTGTGAGATAAGACTCTGGAAAGTCCCTGAGTTAATGTCTGTCCCTCCCTCTGTTTAGGGAACCCAGATGGATCAATGAGATACCTTTCTGAACCCTGAGGGAGATTTATAATGTAATCAAGAATTCGTATCACTGCGTGGCGTTTAAAAGGCTTATTAAGGGGCGCCTGGGTGGCGCAGTCGGTTAAGCGTCTGACTTCAGCCAGGTCACGATCTCGCGGTCCGTGAGTTCGAGCCCCGCGTCAGGCTCTGGGCTGATGGCTCAGAGCCTGGAGCCTGTTTCCGATTCTGTGTCTCCCTCTCTCTCTGCCCCTCCCCCGTTCATGCTCTGTCTCTCTCTGTCCCAAAAATAAATAAACGTTGAAAAAAAAAAAAAATTAAAAGGCTTATTAAACGGTGGACACACACACACACACACACACAAAGGAAGAAATCAGGTACTCATGATGATTCTGGTTTTTCCACTCATTAAAGTAGCTACCTGTGCAGATACGACACATCCTTTCGACGGAACTTTCTATCCGGGGTGTCTGGCACGGGGACGACGTGGATTCTCGTGATTTCTAGACTGTCTCCACACTACTCTCCTCATTGAAATAGCGTGAGCCTGCTCCAGGAAGGGGTTCAGTCTCGCCCCGCCTATAAGTACACACGGCCAGTGCCGCTCTCCTTCACACCATGAGGGTAGGCTCCAGCCTCCCACACGTGGGCCTCCTTGAAATTGGAATCTAGGCCTTCCTGTTGTTTGTCACTGAGGAGGTGGCCCGGGACTTTACCGACCTCCTGATGACAGGATGGGGCAACTCCCAAAATGTTTCTTCCAACCATGGTGGAAGGTGCCTCTTATAATCTCACAGCTTCTGGGTGCCCCTCATCGGTCCCCAGTGAAATGCAATCAGTCGCTATCTGGTCGCCAACACCCTTAAGCCTCAACCTCCATTTGGGTCAAATCCTTATTGTATGAAAAATGCACTGGTGGCCCAGTCTGCTTTTACCGTCTAGAAATCGCAGTTACTACTTGGCTCAAGTATTAGCAGTTCTAGTGGAAACAAAGCATTCTGTTCGTGCTTGCTAAATACTGACACAGTGGGAACAAGGGCACACAGTCCCTTAAGAGTCTGACTTCGGCTCAGGACGTGATCTCACGGTTTGTGGGTTCGAGCCCCGCGCTGGGCTCTGTGCTGACAGCTCAGAGCCTGGAGCCTGCTTCGGATTCTGTGTGTGTCTCTCTCTCTGCCCCTCTCCTGCTCGCACTCTGTCTCTCTCTAAAAAATAAATAAAAGTTAAAAAAAAATTTTTAAATTGTCTCTCTTTTTAAAAAAAATAAAAAATAAGTGAAAAAAATAAAAACATAAGCAAAAAACCATTGCCCATGCTTGTGGCGTCTGAAAACAAAGAAAATTCATTTTCCCATTATTCACCTCATGTCACCAAAAGGGAAAAAAGCGTGCGATGGTAAAGGTCACAACATTTGCTAACACCTGCCATGCACTCTTTTCTAAAAAGTGCTGGGGAATATCTCTAAGCAGAATCCATTATTATCTTCGTGAGGTATTAGCACGAGGCAGCTGCCAAAATATTTTACAAATGAAGCATACTAGTTACCCAACCCAGCTGTGCTTTTGCTACTGGGTGTTGAATCTCATTCCCTCTGTGAAATAAACACCTTATTCACCACGGAGGAGCTAATATGATTTTTAGCATCTCCTGTGGGGAACTCTCCAAACACTTCTTTCAGTGAAATGAGTTCCCTTCTGACTATTTGTCCACAAACTTGCTTCATGAGCTGTTAAGGCCTAAATGAGTTAAAGCACAGGAACCCTCTGAATCGGGTGCCAAACGCATAAGGGCTCAGCGCTGGAGATAAACAAGTCACAACAGAGAAGGGATTTTCTAAGACAAGGCACTCTCCACATCAAAACTCCTGGTGCGTATGCAAATCGCTCAGGTGGTATTCTAATGTCTCGGTTTTATCAGCTCTCTCCTTACTCACGATTAAACACAGTGGGATGAATATACAATTTTTTCTTTTACTTTTTAGTAACTACTCAAAACGTCGTTCTATTACTGACCCAATGGCCCAAGACCTGTAACTTGTATACTTTAGGAACAGACTCCCTGCTGGGACTCGCCATCTAGGTAGATTTGCCTGGCAGGACCACACAATCATCGTAATTGACCGCATGGTAGGTCATGAACTTAGGAGAAGTACACATGGATGGATTCTGAGGTTAGACTGGAAATTCCGAGAACTATAAGAACTGAGGCTTTCGTGCGCAACTGACAAGGTCCAGCTTCGACCGAATACAGTTTTATCTGTATCGCACAGCATATAATCATTGACATCTCTTTTTCTCTTTTCTTGACAAAACGATTAAACCGTATGAGAAGAATTAAGGAAGAGTGAGTGAGGTTGGGGGAGCGGGTTGAATTTTCTAACGAGAAGCAGGCCGGCCAATGAGAAAATATTTCAGAATAGTACCCTTACATTTTTCGAATGTTGCTCTTTGGTCTGTGTTTTCTGTCTCCAGAATGTCAAAACAAAATGTGAAAGCTAAATCAGGGTGTACTCATGACTCACCGATAATCAGCTTTGGGAGTGGTTTTTTTCTTCATCTATGGAGAATACTTCCTAGTCAATAAAAGAAACCAAGCTGCAGAAAAATGGGCTGGGCTTCCTCCAAAGAGCATATGATTGAGACAAAAGTGCTGGGTATGCAGTGAGTGATCAGAGTTCTACCTGTATGGTGGTGTCACCAACCAGCTGGCCAGGAAGGTGGCCACAAGCCTTGACAAAGGTTTTAAAAGCTGTGTATCAATCGCAATTATAAAGGGCTTATTAAGATGAGCTCTGAATTTTTCTTCCAGAAGTAAAATGCTAGGGTTCCTTTAAAAATATATTTTTTAGGGGCACTTGGAGGGGCTCAGTCGGTTGAGCTTCCAACTTCAGCTCAGGTCATGATCTCACGGTTCGTGAGTTCAAGCCCCATGTCATGCTCTGTGCTAACAGTTCGGAGCCTGGAGCCTGCTTTGGTTCTGTGTGTCTCTCTCCCTTTCTGCCCCTCCCCAACTTGTGTTTTCGCTCTCTCAAAAATTAAAACAAAAAAGATAAAATAAAAATAAAATAAAATAAAATAAAATAAAATAAAATAAAATAAAATATATTTTTAAGGGGCTCTGGGTAGCCCTGTCAGTTAAGCATCCCATCCAACTCTTGATTTTGGCTCAGGTCATGATCTCACAGTTTGTGAAGTTGAGCCCCGAGTAGGGTTCTGCACAGGCAGCCCAGACCTGGTTGGGATTCTCTCTCTCTCCCTCTCTCTCTCTGTTCCTCCCCGAGCTCTCCCTCAATCTCTAAATAAACAAGTAAACTTAAATATATATATATATATATATATTTTTTTTTTTTTTTAAGTAGGAGCAGCCCAAATAAGAAGTAAATAATTTAAAATTTTAGCTTAGTAGAGAAAAGAGTTTTAAAATTATATGAGAAAAAAAAAAAAAGAAGAAAAACAATTGTATAAGAAGTTACTTGGGAATTTTGTGGATTTTGGCCTAGAGCGCTCGAGTACTGACTGGGCAGAAGGTTGAAAGAATAGAAAGGCTGTGGGTGGGGTGTTACAATTAGAAAAAGTAAATGCTGTGTTTACAAAAGACTTAATGACAGAGTTTGAATGGAGTAAAAAACTATAATTGGAAAATACAAGGCTTTAGTAGCTATAGTTAATTACGGCAAGACCAGATCCTGGTTAAGTTATTCAGCAAATGATTGGTGAGTAAACCAATGCACAGATACATACGTGAAGACTTGACAGGAAACAAGAAGGGGAAAGATTTTAAGAGACCTTCAGGAAAACAAAAACGTGTACAATGGGACCACATACGGATGACCAAAAAGTGAATTCAGGTTTTTAACAGTAGGAAATACAAGAAAATAAAAATCATCGCCAACATCTTGAGTTGCTGATTTTGCTAGAAATTGGGAAGACGTGAATTATCCACAAATAGTGATTGGGGAGAGTACAGATGAATGAGGTTATGGGGATAACATCTCAGACTGCACCCTAGGTGATTTATTTAAGTCTCAAAGTAAAGTCTGCAAATGATGTTCAAGGCACAAACCCAGCAGACATTAAAAAGGAGAAAGGCACACCCGGGGGGCTCAGTCCTACTTCAGCTCAGGTCATTATCTTGCGGTACGCAAGTTCGAGCCCCATGTCGGGCTCTGTGCTGATAGCTCAGAGCCTGGAGCCTGCTTCAGATTCCGTGTCTCCCTCTCTTTCTCTCTCTGCCCCTCCCCCACTCTCTCTCTCTCTCAAAAATACACATTAAAAAATTATTTTTAGTAAGTAAAAAGAAAAAGGAAAAAAGTAATTATTATTAGACTGGCCACAGACACTTGGCGGATAAATATCAATATTTTTCATAACAAAACACATAAAGTAGATGTTCACCAGATATTTAAAGCAAATGATCACCTTTAATGATGTAGCATTTGACGTAACAGATTTATGCAATGTTTAGAAAAGCTATACAGTTTTATTGCCAGGAGTTAATATTTGGTGCTGGATAGATTAAACCTGCCATATTTATGTTGCAGTCATGTTAGAGCAAAATGGACTTCCGGAGTAAATCTGCAATGCAGAAAGAGTTGCTGATAAGGCTTCAAAGGAAGTCACACGAGCCAACTGGTGGAAGTCATTGTAAACACCATGTGTTATCACAAGAAAGTTTGGTTCAGGATTTTAGACAGTGGCCCTCTTGCAGAGAGAAGAAATATTTCCATCTCGTGCACTAATTTGTTCTAAAGTGCAAAAATGTTTTGATGGTCGAAAAGGCGGAAAAGAGGAACAAGACCAAATCTGCCCAAATAGAATGTTATCGTTAACTGACCTTCCTGAAAAGCTTTATTTCCTATTTATGGAAAGCAAAGGGTGCTTAGATGCCGGTGCGAGTCTGAGAAGGGGCTTGGTGTCCTGTGCCTGGTACTGGGCTTGAGGAGGGAGGGGCCGAGTAGCTCCGGGGGCTCTGAAAACAGAGGGCATCAGGCCTGCTTCTGATCCCAGACAGACCCCAGGGGGGAGGAGGCACAGACAGACCCCAGCAGCCCCCAGAGCTCCTCACAGTGCCAGCTCAGTCACACAAGGGCAGGAATCCAGTTCCCACGCTCCTGGGAATGGCGGAGAGTGTCAAGGATCTTAGCCGGCCTCGCCACACCTCCCTCAGAACGGTGCTGGGGGCAGCACTGACCTCGGGGTACCCAAGGAGGGCATGGGGAAGCAAGGAGAAGGGGCCTTTCAGACTGGAATGCACTTGAACTGGACCCACACTAAGGATGAGACAGGAGCGTATACATCTCAAAAGACGCCCACACATGCAGAGCCATCAAGACAAGGTAGGCACCCCCCACCCCGACATTAGTACTTTGTAGGGAAAAAGGATTAAATTAAATCTTTCTGACTAGCAAACTGATTTAAGTTTTTAAGGCACTTGTTTTTATTTTTTTTTTAAATGTTTCTTTATTCAGAGAGAGAGACAAAGGGGGGGGGGGGGGGAGACAGACAGAGAGAGAGAGAGAGAGAGAACAATCCTAAGCAGGTTCCGAGCTGTCAGCCCAGAGCCCGATGGGGCTCGATCCCAGGGACTGTGAAATCATGACCTGAGCCAAAATCAAAAGTCAGGCACTTAACTGACTGAGCCACCCAGGTGCCCCTTGTTTTTAAAGTTCTCCCTTTATAAGAACGATACAAATACAGAAGGTAAAGAAATGATATGAAACGTTACTGACACACAGAGAATCCAGAAGAGGCAGAGATCTCCGTTTGCAGCAATGATGGTCAAGGTCATATACATTTCCTTCCACGGAAACAAGCAGAAAAAAAAAATGCAAGTTACAACATAAAATAATCTCACTGGAAACATCGAAAGCTGACAAGATAATAAGAAACCACCAGGTTAAAATCTGCCGGGAAGAGGCAAGCAAGCAGGGAGCTACGTTTGTCCTGATAGGGGCAGGTGTGAACTGATTCTCACAACTGATTCTGACGGGGCCTCGCAGGGAGAGAAATCAATCAGAAACTGAAGCCCAGAACATGTCCGAGGGAGAAGAATGAAAAGAGCCCTTATCAAGGTGAGCGGCGGGGGGCTCACAATCCCCCCCAGCAAGTAAGAGTGCATGAGAATACACCCGCCTCCCACCCCACGCGGAGATCCTGACTGGGGAGGACACTCCACCTCGGCACTAAAAGAATCCGGAAAAAGGGGCGGGGTGGGCGTCAGCACTTGTAGTCTACAGCTGGCCCTTGTGCGCCAAACTGCACCTCCAAGTCACCTCACCTGGGTGGTCTGAGACTCGTCAAGTGGTAAATTTAGGTTAAAGTGGCCCCAGGCACGGGCAGAAACAAAAGCAAACTCTCCCCGGAGGAGGGGGAAAAAAAAAAAAAAAAAAAGGCCATTCATCCTAAGCCTCCAAGAATCCCTACAAGTCATTTTTCAGTGGTAATGACAAATACCCAGGCAAAAATAAGCAACCGCGCAAGGACATGTAGATAAGACAGGGGGAAGGGGAAATCTCAGAAGAATACAGATCGCCCAAGGCGAATTCATCCTGGGATGAATTCTGTAGGCATTTGTGCAACAGCTACGTGTTGAGCATCTAGTCGGTTCCAGGTTGTACGCCAGGCTGCTGGGCATGCGTGCCCTTTCCACTGTCACATGAACAAGTCACCCAGGGGACGCAAGGGGAGTTGAAACACCATTATATTTATATATCCATTTGCTTTTGGTGTCTGTGTTTTCCTAAGACTTGCAAGCACAAAGACCAAGCAGTGCCCTTGACTCTTTACTGATAGATTTTGAAATAAGCAGTGATCTCCCAGAGAACGGAGATCGACCTCCTCCATTCCGGCCCCCATTCCCCATTCAAGTTATGCCGAATTCACCCCTCGGCAAACCACAGAGCCACCTGCATTAACGGAAAAGGGACAAAAGACACAGGTAACTATGTCAGGGTGGAGTGCATTTAACTGTAAAAGTCCACAAAAGAGGATTTTGGAATCATGGCACGAATTGGACAACATTCATTGTGAGGCAGGTCTGGAAACAGCCGGAGGCACAGGAAGGGTGGAGAGAAGTTAGTCCAATACTGACCGAAGGCCTTTCTTGGTTGGCCAAGGTGGTTGGCAAAACCTTGTTGATAATCTGGACACACTGCTTACCCCCCTTGGTCTCCTGTCCAGCTTTTCACAGTCAGGGTGTGTATTATCACTTCCATACGCCCGCAGCTGTGTGCTCTTGTGAAATATTCTGGTGGTTCTTCTGCACTCGGCGTTCGGAACAGTAGGACCTGTGCTTTCTGCTGTTGGCCCCACCAGGACGGTGTAGTGTAGGAACAACAGTTACCGCATCCGGGGTGCTCGCTCCGGGCCTTGAGCTGTGCGAGATACTTTTTTTAGGGATCATTCACTCCTCACCAGAATTGTAAGGGGTAAGTGGTCATTACCTCCATTTTACAGATGGGGTACTATGTGCCAAGGATACAGAGGGAACAAGAGCCTGAATGCGAATCCTGACTTGCTCCTGGCGTTCTCCTCCCCTGGAGATGAGGCTCCGTCTGCTGGGGGGGTGCAGGCTGCGGTGCGGCTGAAATGAGATACAGTGTGGCCTCTGGGGAGCGCTGGTTCCTCCTTCCTTGCAACCTTTACTCATCTGAAAATTCATGTCTTGCCTTGGACAGCATCTCCAAATAGGTCTAAAAGTAGCTACTGTTGGAAAAATAATGTCCTATTGTACAGAATCTTTAAAATAATAAAAGGTAGGGGAGCCTGGGTGGCTCAGTTAAGCGTCTGACTTGATTTCGGCTCAGGTCATGAGCTCACGCTTTGTGGGATCGAGCCTCAAGTCAGGGTCTGTGCTGACAGTGTGGAGCCTGCTTGGGATTCTCTCTCTCCCTCTTGCTCTGCACCTCTCCTGCTCATGCTTGCTCTCCCTCCCTCTCATCAAAATAAAATCAACAATCTTGAAAACACTAAATAAAATAATAAAAGGTAGATCATCTCTTACATTTATGAATAACTCTAACGTTCCGATGCCCCTTCACCCCCTCCCCAACCATTGGTTGGTTGGGGCCTTTGGAAAATATTTTCCTATCTCAGTTGTCGTTTTTAGGTCCATTGTCTGTCTCCTGTCTCCAGGACACAATAATATTGTCTGAACATAGTAACATTGCCTTGAAAAATGCTAATCCAGGAAATGATGCAAGAAGAAAGAATCAGGCCTTTGCCTTTCTTTCCAGTCCTCTGGAGCGCTCTGACTCCTTCCTTCTCCTGGGTATATGTGTGTGTGTAGGGGGGATGTTGGTGGCCAGGCTAGAGTTAAGTCAAGGGACGGAGGGGAGCATTGTGACACACAGCCATCTTTGGTTTTCATGGTAAGGATGTTGAGCCCAGCAGGAATGTGCTACCTTCCCTTTTTAAAGAACACTACATTTTTTGGTCAAGCTTGTGAGAAAATCATCCTCGAGTCTCTCATCCGGAAAATGTGGCAAAAAAAAAAAAAAAACAAAAAAAAAAAAGAAAAAACATTGGTGGGGGGAGATGTATTCATCCCAGGATACTGCCTGACACACAGTAGGGGCTCAACAAGTGTCTGAAGTTACTGCAGGCGACTGTATATTGAACATCCTCTTTAACAACTCAGAAAAGAATGTAATGGCTCCCGTGAGTCTCTGAAAAAGCCCAGCCTCCCCTCTAGGAGAGCTTCCTAGAGCAGCAAGACTCACTTCTCAAATAATGATTATTTCAGAGGCCACACACGTGGATATCTTTTGCTTTGGACCGCAAGGTTTCAGAATACATCTCGAGTTAGCATTTAAAGCTTGAGAGATCTCCCGTGCATTTAAAGCTGGTTTGGCTGACCCAATCGCATCTATCTGGCCCTTTGGGCACGAGCGAGCGCTGGTACCTGGAGTATAATCGTGTTGGCTAAATAAAAGTTCAGGAACCCTGCAGCTTTTTCAGATGTTAACTGAATCCTGTACAGAACACACACACACACACACACACACACACACCCCAAAGAAAAAAGAGAAGGTTCAAAACGTGTAACCAGAGAAAGCGAAGCCTCTGGCAGTCACGTTTCTACACTCTCTCTGACCACACAGTTCCCAGGATCAGTGTGGAAAGCTCCTGGTCTCAAACCCCACTCGCTCCAGCAGCTCTTGCGGAGTGGGGGCATGAAGGGAAAGCCCACCTACCCCTTCCTTACGAACGCTTGAGGAGGCTCCCTATCAGAACAGGGAAGGAAAGAACTAACCCCCACCCCCATTTGCAAAGCTACCAAGTGCCACCGCAGCTCATCACTTAAAAGATACCATTCAGAATTTTACAGAAATTAACCGGACTAAATGGGACTAAAACACGAGTGATTTTCACTTAACAATATTTTTAAAGATACCACAATACTGAGAGTCTCCCCACTTTAAAATAGCTCCTATAAAAGGCAGCCGGATCCCATCCCTCCTCCTGGGCCTTCCTGCCGGGATGGGTCGTGTGGTCTGAAACGAGGGGGCCCCCACCCCCTTTCCCTGCAGCCCCTGAATCGCCCCACCAGGCCCCTTCCCCAATTCCTGGTTTTCCACGTCTCCTCCCAGCCCGCCAGGAACAGACCTCAAAGATACCTCAGTAATAGGCAGTCTGTAAGCACAGTAATAAGCACGTATCAAGTGCCTACTATGTACCAAGTTCAAGTCTAACTATGGGAGCGGGGTCAACCCATGCGGTAACCACCATCATCAACCTGAGGCGTGCAGCGTGGTGAGGACGGATGCTCAGCAGTCAGACTGCGGGCTGGGACCTACGGAAGGCTTGCAGACCACCTGGTGTGGCCCAAACGCCTTCCGCAAGGCTCCTCCCAGGTCCGGAGTCAAGGATCACAGCTGCCATTTTTAGGATGCAAAATTAACAGGAGCCCCTACTGCTAAGTGAGAAGGGAACTTTTCTCTTTGACAAGCCCTCTATCTCCCATAACGGGGCGTGGGGGGGGGGGGGGGCGCAGATTAGTTCCGGACAAAACCGAGCCTCTAAAAGCAGCTAACCCGCCGAGCCCAGGAACCCCCGGGCCCGGAACCGATGCCTACAGGGAGCTGACTCCAGCTGGAGGGCTAAGCGCTGCGGGTGTAGACAGCGGCAGCTTCCTCCGTGAGGTCTGTCATTAAAGCGCACTCCGAGGAGGCTGCGTGGACCAAGCCCCGGTGGCTGTCGCCGACGGGCGCCCAGCGACCAGACCTGGCGGCACCGGGCTGGGCTCAGCCCACCGCCCACCCCAGCGGCGCGGAGCTCACACGGAAGAAAAGGCGGGTCCCGGGAGGCCCTTGGGGAAGGGAGGAAGCGTCCTGCCTCGGCCCCTCTCCCGCGCCCGGGACCCGCCGCGCAAGCTCCCGAGGTCGCTCCCGGGCGCGGCGACCCCGAGGGGAGCAGGTTCCCGGAGGCGCTGGCGGGGAGGGCCGCCCGGGGGTCCCCCCGCTTCCCCTCCCCTCCCCCTCCCCCGCGCCCCGCGCCCCGCGCGCTCGGCGGAATGGGACGCGGGGCCCCGGCAGGCGCGGCGGGGGGCGGGGGGCGGGCGGCCCGCAGCCTACCGTCTTCTGCTTCTTGACCCCCGACATGCTGGCGGGCTGGGCGCTGCGCGGCTCCGGGAGCGGAGGCGCGGGGACGCTCCGAGCGCGGCGGCGGCGGCTGGGGCCCGGCTCCCGGGAAGGAGGTATAAAAGGGCTCCGCAGACACGTCGCACTTCCCTTGACCGGCCCCCTCCTCCCACTCCTCCCCCCGCCGCGCTCCTCTCCGCCCCGTCGGCTCCGCCGGCAGCGCCCAGCCCAGGGGACCCGGCGGCCGTCTGGGCGGGGTCCCGGGCCCGGCCCCCCGACTCGCCCAGCCGCTGCGCCCGCGCCAGGCCGGGGTCAAGTTCGCCCTGCCCGGGCCACTCCCGGCGGCGGCCAGGGCGCGCCCCCGCCCCCGCCGGGAAGGATTCCCGCCTCCGGGACCGGCTGCGGGGCGCCCGCGCGTGGGCAGGGTCCTCCGTGGGCCCCGACGGCCGGCCCCGCTTCGCCTCCGCTCGCAGCCGCAGCCAGGGGGGGAGGGCACGCGCCCTCGGCTTCGCGCGCCCCCGCGAGGGCATCAAGGCCTCCTTTCTCCCCGTTTTACCAAAGAAGCAATCGAAGCTTTCAGACTTTCCCGAAGGTACATTCTGAGGCCGGGGGATTCAGACCCGGGCGGGCGGCCTCCGCAGCCCAGGCTTTCTACCCCAACGTCCTCGGGAGCGTGCTGCTAAAATCCAGAGGCCAAGGTTCGCCTGCGTCTTTGCGCCCGGCACGGCGCTAAGGACTTTGCATGCACTCACTCCTTTGAGCTCGCGGTGTTTCTCCCCGAGTTACAGATGGGCCCCAGCGGGCCCTCCTCCCCACAAAGTCTAGGAAGCAAGGGCAGCCCCAGACAGTGGCCAGTGGTGGCCCTGCACTGTATTCCGCCCCCGCCCCTCCCCAAGCATTCCTCTAGTCCTTCCGTGTGGATGGGCCCTGTGGGGAAAGAGCAAAAGAAAGGAGGCCCTACTCCAAAAGCCTAATGACCTAGACCCTCGGGCATCCGAGATTTTATCAGATTTTATGGGAAGACGGCATGAGGCCAGCCACCCCTCTTAACCCAGCCGTCTGCGTCTGCAAGGAGCAAAGAAGGAGGGAAGCTGTAATTCGTGACAAGCCGTTGGCAGGCAATCACTGGGTATCTCACCCCTTGCAAATGCCACCGACAGACCAATAAGACAGATACCAAGAAAGAACCAAAAAGGAACCCCGAACATGCACAAGGGCCACATGGCTCATTTCCATTACGTGCCTTCTGTAAAACGGCTGGAGAAGTTCTATCTCCTAGAGAGGTGAAGGGTGGAACTTTATTTCACACCGAACTGTTCTTCTGGAGGGCTACCAGCTTTCCAGACAGACACCTGAAGACCTGGGCATTCACTCCTTCCCTATGGGAAGGCGGGAAGGAAAAACGTCAGGATCCAAAAACTCCAAAGTCAGCCTACATGCCTGTGCAGTCTTGAAATGTCAGTGTATTTATTTTCTTACCCACCGTGAACAAGCACCCACCACCCACTTCAACTGTGAGCAGCCAGAGAGCAAATGCTGGACTTGAGTTTTTGTTCTAGGCGCCAACACTCCGAATTTATGTGGTTTAAACGGTAACATCCACGCTAATGTCATCGGAAAGAGCCTCTTGTATCGGTTCCGACCGTATCTTGAACCCTGCCAGATCCTGCCCTCTGCAAAAAAGGTAGACTGTGGACGGAGAAATGGCAATTTGTATCACGGTTGTGGTTTTTCATGTTGCCTCTCAAATAGCGGTGTTTTTGAAACAGAAGGAAGTTAAGCGCAAGTCCCTAAGGATTACCTCCTGGAGAAGGAATACAGGATTGTTTAGACCTGGGGGAGGTCTTGACATCCTTTGTGCAATCGCCCTGTATTTCACAGAGGCAGTGTGAACCACAAAGGCAGTGTGAAGACGGAGAGCCTGACCCTTGGCACCGGGTGGGGGGAGGGGGAGCAGCAGAGAATTAAAACCCAGGTCAGTGACTCCCTCAGTGCCCTGGGAGCTGAATCACCCCATCACTCGGTCAGCAATTTCAAGATGCCATGAAACCGTAAACTGGACTATTTATCTTGTTTTAGATATAATTAATTTTCTAGAACTTTGGAATAGATAGGCTTTACAACTTCTCTGGAAGCAGTTCTTGTGAAATAAAAGGACCCAAGCTGCTTTAAGACCCTCGAACATCACAGCATCCGTCTCACTGGAATTCAACATGGTAACTCACTCAAAAGCAAAATAATCATTCTTTTTTACTTTCATGGTTGTTGTTGTTGCTTTTTCTTTTAAAGGCAATGTCTTGAATTCTTTTTCATCTCACCACCATCTTGGTTCTAAAAAAGGACATGCCTTCTTATGGGCAGCTGGTAGCTTAATTTTTGGAGTCTATGATTCCAGCCCATTCGAGCTTGAAAGAAGACTCATTCAGGAGAAGGGTTGAAGTCTGTCATTCATATGGACACCAGTCCCATCACTTTCTCAGTAGTGTTCCCTCCAAGACCAATGGGAATCACTGTGGGCTGCATTGTGCCAATTTGTAATCCTTATACGAATGTGCACAAAGGTTTTTTCTTCTTCTTCTTCTTCTTCTTCTTCTTCTTCTTCTTCTTCTTTACTTTTCTTCCCTCCAGAACTGGCTGGGCTTAATAATTAACTTAATGAGCTGGTGGTTACTACTTGGTCCTTTTCTTGTTTAGAAAAGATGGAATCAGCTCCCACAAATAAACAAGGGAAACACATTTGCAAAGAACAACAGTGATGGTGAGATCTTTCTGCCATAGGTTCTCCAACACATTTTGGGGGGGGGGTTGCGGGGCTCATCACATTTTAGGGGATCTAGCCTGGAGGCATGCTCCCCAGGATGGCCATTCCAAAAGAATGCAGCTACATTGCCCCCTAGTGGCTGCAGTGAATGGAAAAAAAAAAAAAAAAAAGACCCAATTGTGGAAACCCCCTTAACAAAAACTTAGTGGAACAGCTGCCTTGAGTCAAGAGGCCCTTAGAGAAAGTCCTCTAAAGAACCCAAACACTCTTCCCAGGAACATGTAGTCCCAAGTCAAGCAAGATGTGGTCCCTGTCTTCAAGAAACTCACACGCAAGTGCGGGTGACAAGTGCCTCCCACATCTGTCCCAATCATTTCAATACAGTCCCTAACTGGACAGGTCAAAATGGTACGTGCCTTAGCCAGGCACATCCCTCGTCTCTGAAGCACAGCTAAAGGGTTCTACTGCGGCATGGTTCTGCTGATAGGAGTTCCAGAAACCACTCTCAGCAGGCATCTCCAACAAAGTCCAGTTCGGGATTTTATAAGCCACATTAAGTGCCCTGGGACACCTGGGTGGCTCAGTCGGATGAGCATCCACCTGACTCTTGATTTCGGCTCAGGCCATGGTCCCAGGGTCGTGGAACCGAGCCCCACGTCGGGCTCCGTGCTGAGCATGGAGCCTGCTTAAGATTCTCAGTCTCTCTCCCTCTGCCCTTCTCTCCTGCTCGTGCTCTCTCTCTCTTAAAAAAAAAAAAAAAAAAAAAAAAAAAGGAGCAGGAGAAGGCTGTAAGACAGGACGTGTGCCAAGTGCAATCCCGCAGCTCATTAGTCATTACCGGATACTTCCTGTGTCCGGGGATGAAAAGTCACTGTCCTGGGAGTCCACGGTCTGGCGAGGGAGATGGATATGTACACAAACAATTCCAAGGGAACGCGGTAAGTGTTGGCATAAAGGCATATTCAGAGTAACAGGCAAAGAACCCTCCGACATGCCATGACCGCGGGACTATGAAGAGATTCTCATGGGTGGTGATAATTTAACTTGAGTTTCAAGGATACGAGGAAGCCAGGTAGACGGGTGATCTGTCACCAGGCTGATGTCCCCGCCGCACGGAACACCCCGCCATTCCCTGGTCTCCTTCCAGACGTGCCCCAGCCTTTGCTAAAGACCCAAGCAGAGCAGAGCAAAGCTGCAGCCAGCCAGATCACACGGCAGCGCGGACTCGCCCACCAAGAACCTGCCCACAGAGGAAAAGCCCCCACCCCCAGGCAAAAGGGACAGTCTTCCTCCATGTCTCAGGTGGAATCTGGTCCAAAGCGTCTACTCTTTGTATTGGTGGTAAAAGAAATACACTTTATAAGCACACATACACACACACATTACGCAAAATAGAAACACTTAGGGTAGTTAGGGAAATTCACTCCAAAATTCAGCGGAAACAAGTTACACTTGGTAACTGGCCGAGTCTTCAGTCTCCAACCATTTATTTTAAAACGTGTTTAGCAAGGTAGAAGATAATGTAAGCCATGTCACTTAGAGGCTTTAGATTATCAGAAAAATTTTCAACTGAACTTACATTATGTAACTATTGACTATCTCATTAACAAATTATGTACCTTAAACTTTAACTGATTAGAAACACGTCCAACGAAACTTAGCTAAACTTTAAGACATAAAGGAATGCAGGAGAGAAGGAAGAAAGAAAAAAGAAACGACAAAAAGAAGAAAGAAGTGGAGGTTGTGATATCTGGCCAAAAATTAAGAAAATATCACACCAGGTGCCTGGGTGGCTCAGTCGGTTAAGCGTCTGACTTCAGCTCAGGTCACGATCTCAGTTTGGAAGGTCGAGCCCCTTGTCGGGCTCTGTGCGGACAGCTCAGAGCCTGCCGCCTGCTTCAGATTCTGTGTCTCCCTCTCTCTCTGCCCCTCCCCTGCTCGCTCGCTTGCTCTCTCTCTCTCTCTCACAAATGAACATTTTAAAAAGTTAAAAAAAAATCACAAAAGATGACATATTCAGAGAAATTAGTTACACTGTTAGAAATCTGTCTCTAATTATGAAAGGACAGAAGTATTCCATTTAGAAATCACTTCTGGGGCGCCTGGGTGGCACAGTCGGTTAAGCGTCCAACTTCAGCCAGGTCACGATCTCGAGGTCCGTGAGTTCGAGCCCCGCGTCAGGCTCTGGGCTGATGGTTCAGAGCCTGGAGCCTGCTTCCAATTCTGTGCCTCCCTCTCTCTCTGCCCCTCCCCCGTTCATGCTCTGTCTCTCTCTGTCCCAAAAATAAATAAACGTTGAAAAAAAAAAAAAAAAAAAAAGAAATCACTTCTATGGAGACACGGTAAGTGCTCTCTTTTCCAACACAACTAAGACATGTGGTGATATAATAAATATTATAGTGATTAGCAAATAAATGTACAGTTAATCTGCAAATAACTGGAATATAAAATGTTGAGCATAATTTAATTTACTAGTGTGTCCTAAACCTTCTGTAAGGATTTTATAAATTTGGACAGCCACATCATGTAAAGCTAAGCAGTAAAAAAAAAAAAAAAAAAAAAAAAAATCAACATATTCTCTCACTCTCTCTCCATCTTTTATTTTTTAAATTTAGTTTTAAGTTTCCTTATTTATTTTTTTAGTAATCTCTACACCTAACATGGGGCTCCAACTCAAAAACCAAAGATCAAGAGTCACACGTCTTTCTGACTGAGCCAGCCAGGTACTCCCATCTCTCTTAGATAAAGATACAAAAATCCTAACTTATAGGCATCAGGCTTCCTTACAGTATTATAAGAGAGTTTTTATGGAGACTAAGCATTTTCTGAAAAAGGACTAGTCCTACACATACATTGCTATTTTTCAAATGTCTTTAGATGCTGCAGTAAAGAAGAGAATTCAAGGGGTACCTGGCTGGCTCAGTCGGTTAAGCATCTGACTCTTGATTTCTGCCCAGGTCACGATCTCACAGTTCATTGATAGTGCGGAGCCTGCTTAAGAGTCTCTCTCTCTCCCTCTCTCTCTGCCCCTCCCCTGCTTGCGCTCTCTCTCTCTCAAAATAAATAAGTAAACTTTAAAAAAAGAATAAAATTCAAATTCATTTAAAATGTTATCAAATTCATTTCCTGATGTTTATATAACATTTTCAGTCATCATGTTTTCAATACTAAAAATGCAGCTACAATCATAGGAGAAATCAATCTCCAAAGAAAAGTGGGGCAACGGTCCCTTTATAACAAAAATCATAAAAACTGGGGGCACCTGGGTGGTTAAGAGCCCGACTCTTGATTTCCACTCAGGTCATGATTTCACGGTTTGGGAGTTTGAGCCCCTCATTGGGCTCCACGCTGACAGCTGGGAGCCCGCTTGGGATTCTCCTTCTCTCCCTCTCTTTGCCCCTCCCGTGCTCCCCTGTCTCCCTAAAAATGAATAAATAAAAAAATATTAAAAAATCATAAATATTGGCCAAAATTGTTATATGTACCGCTAAAACAAACTTACGCTCGAACCTTGAAATCCCTCTATTTTCTTAATTACACCCCCCTCCCCCACCACACACACACATACTTGTTTTTCTTTCCTTCATTTTTTTTTTAAAACTTTTTTTTAACGTTTATTTATTTTTGAGACAGAGAGAGACAGAGAGAGACAGAGCATGAACAGGGGAGGGTCAGAGAGAGAGGGAGACACAGAATCCGAAACAGGCTCCAGGCTCTGAGCCATCAGCCCAGAGCCCGACGCGGGGCTCGAACTCACGGACCGCGAGATCGTGACCTGGCTGAAGTCGGACGCTTAACCGACTGAGCCACCCAGGCGCCCCTCTTCACTTTTAGTTAAGGAAGAAAAATCTGCTCTGGACAGGGGGATGTACTTTTGAAGCCCTCAAGGTTCTCAGAGCACCTGGGTGTCTCAGTCGGTTGGGCGTCTGGCTCCTGATTTCGGCTCAGGTCATGATCCCAGGGTCGGGGGTATGGTATTGAGCTCTGCACTGAGAGCATAGATCCTGCCTGAGATTCTCTCTCTCTCTTCCTCTCTCTCTCTGCCCCTCTCCCCACACACGCACTCTCGCTCTCCCTCACTGTCTCTCTAAAATAAAAAGAACAGGGGCGCCGGGGTGGCGCAGTCGGTTAAGCGTCCGACTTCAGCCAGGTCACGATCTCGCGGTCCGTGAGTTCGAGCCCCGCGTCGGGCTCTGGGCTGATGTCTCAGAGCCTGGAGCCTGTTTCTGATTCTGTGTCTCCCTCTCTCTCTGCCCCTCCCCCGTTCATGCTCTGTCTCTCTCTGTCCCAAAAATAAATAAACGTTGAAAAAAAAAATTAAAAAAAATAAAATAAAAAGAACATATATATCTGAAGCCCTAAAGGTTCTCACACTTCACTGTAGATTATAACCATCTGAGGAACCACAAACTTGACTAATCAAATCAAACTCGGGGGGGGGGGGGGTGGGTCCCCAGCCTCCATAGTTTTTAAAGGTTTCTCTTTAAGAGAATCATTGGTTCTCAAAGGGGCGGGTGCATCAATATCACCTGTGTTAAATTACAGACTGCTGCCTCCCCTCACCCCCCCCCCCCACACACACACACAGAGTTTCTCACTTCGGATGTCAAGGGTAGGACACAGAATTTGCACTTCTGGCGAGTTCGCGCATGACGTTGCTGCTACTGGTCCAGGAACCACAGTTGTGCAGATCCCTGCCTTGGATACAAGCCTTCCAACTCACCCACACATTTTACTTTGTTGCAGGAAATTTAGAAAATAAGTCCAAAGAGAAGAAAGAGGTGTGCTGGGGAGACAACCTTGGGTAACACTCTTAAAAACCATCCCACCACTGGGAATAAAATGTCTTACAATGTTAACCGGGGAAGGAAACCGATTTTACGAGCTCTATTAAAATCACACTGAAAGCCTTAAAATTATACATTCAGCTGCCTGGGCTTCCCTCCCTCCTCAATCTACAGATCTCCAGGCTGGGGCTTGCTCCAGAACATGTCACACCCTGGGGCCCATTCTGCTTTGCAGCTGGGGGCGGGAGCCGGGAATCTAGCCCACTGGTCACCACGACAAAAATCCCCTGGGGCGCTTGTAGAAACACGCATTCCTGAATCCCACCCTTAGAATTCCCCTGGGAGATCACTTAGCAGGTTCTAATTCTCAGTTGAGGGTTTTTAATTAGGCCTTGGTCCTTTTTCCCTCCAGATGCTTTGTTTATTCAGAGTTCTTGTTCTTTCTCTAAGGGCTTTAGGCTTTAAAACAAGGAAAAGAACCTAGTTCTGTTTTCTGCTTTCCATCCTGAGCCCAGAATTGGTTTGGATTGAATGGTAGAGGGCCCGAATGGGGAAATATTAGGTGTGAAAACTATACTTAAAATATTGTCCTGCTGTATCATTTGTTTTTCTAACATTATTAATGAATGATTTATCCATTTGTCCGTTGGTGTATGGCCCTTTCTCCAGGATGCGGTGTGAGCTGGCTGAGGCCTCCCCTGGCAATTACTGAGCAATACACCCTGTGACGCCCCCCCAAACAATATCCTGAGAGAAGCAGCTCAATTACAAATGATAACTCGGAACGTTTTTGCTCATTTGCTCTTCCAGACTAATTAATGAATTATTTTATCAAGCCCCCTTTCCTGCCCCGCCCCCCAAATTGTATAGGGTTGCTATTAAATTGTTAATAACAGGGGCGCCCGAGTGGCTCAGTCGGTTGAGCGTCCGACTTCGGCTCAGGTCACGATCTGTGCTAACAGCTTGGAGCCCGGAGCCTGCTTTGGATTCTGTGCCTCCCTCGTTCTCTGCTCCTCCCCCGCTCATGCTCGCTCTCTCTCTCTCTCTCTCTCTCTCTCCCCCCCTGTCAAAAATAAATAAACATTAAAAAATGTAAATTGTTAATAACAAATTATACCTTCAGTGTGGGAAGAATTGATGGGATAGTCAAGCTTCTTCTCTAGCACATGGTATCTCTGGTCTTTTTTTTTTTTTTTTTTTTAACATTTATTCATTTTGACAGAGACAGAGCACGACTGGGGGAGGGGCAGAGAGAGAGGGAGACACAGAATTCCAAGCAGACTTCAGGCTCTGAGCTGACAGCCCAGAGCCCGACGAGGGGCTCGAACTCATGAGCTGTGAGATCATGACCTGAGCCGACGTCGGACGCTCAACCGACTGAGAAGCCAGGGCGCCCCTCTGTTCTGGTTTCTTGACTCTCGTGCATATGTACATACATCCCCATGGATTATGAAAGGAATTTCCCATCCTCTCCCCTTCTACCACTGTTGTTTGGGAGGAATGCTATGGATTACTGCATTCAGTAACTTTTAAAAACTTATGTACTTAATAAAACTACATTCCTTCCGCCCGCCCCTTACAAATGTAATTCAGACACACTTTGAGAGCCAGTGGCCCGGAGAATGGAATCAAAGGCCAGTTGAGGAGTCCTTCTGGGAGGGGGCTCAGTGGCGTCCAAGAGTGGTCAGCCTGGACAGGGCTCTTAGCTGCAAACGGTCTTTTGCCAGCTGTCTGAGCCGCGGTGCAAGGGCGAGCCGGCTCCATGAGGCTGTGTATAGGACACACCAAAAGGATCCTAGGCTCGGAGTCAGAAGGCGTAGGTTCATACCTTTTTGTTGGTCTAGCCATTCCCTTCTGCTGGGTGGGCATGGGATCCAGGCTGAGCATCGCCCCAGAGCAGCCCATGACCAGCTTAAGTCCTTTGCCAGGATTCTCCTATTGGAGCTCTTCTGTTGGAAGGAGGCCCTTCCCTTCTCTGCTAGGAAGGGTTGGTATTGTGTATAAGTATATACTGCATATAGAAACCCTAGTGGCCATGCTACTCCCCCATGGAGGAGTGTTACCTAGAGAAGGACGAAAAGTTGGGGAGAAGACCTCATGGTGTCAACTTCTTTCTTAGTTTCTGCCTCAAGCCTTCCAGAACTATCCGGCTTGCCGAGGCTCTTCCTGTGATCCTGTGAGTTACCTGAGTAGCCTTCCAACAAATACACTTGCTTACTTCGAGGTAATCTGAGTCGGGTGGCCTCTCATGGGACCAAAATAGGCCTCCCTTATTTAAGACCACCTTTTTTGGACCACTGTGAAAACTGCATGAAGGGACAAGAGATGCCCAGCATGGCACCAACCAAGGTTCAATGAATCTACCAACTGAATGGAATCGAGCAGGATGATTTAGAATTGCCTTTACATTTGGGGCGCCTGGGTGGCTCAGTTGATGAAGCGTCCAACTTCAGCTCGGATCATGATCTCACGGTTCAAGGGTTTGAGCCCTGCATCGGGGCTCCATGCTGACAGTGTAGAGCCTGCTTGGGATTCTCTCTCCCTCTCTGTCTCGGCCCCTTCCCCGCTTGTTTGCACATGCACGCACCCTCTCTCTCTCAAAGTAGATAAATACACCTAAAAAAAAAAGAGAGAGTTGGGGCGCCTGGGTGGCTCAGTCGGTTAAGCGTCCGGCCTCAGCTCAGGTCATGATCTCGCGGTCTGTGGGTTTGGGCCCTGCGTCGGGCTCTGTGCTGACAGCTCGGAGCCTGAAGCCTGTTTCAGATTCTGTCTGTCTCTCTCTCTCTATGACCCTCCCCCATTCATGCCCTGTCTCCCTTTGTCTTGAACATAAATAAACGTTAAAAAAAAAAAAAAGAGAGAGAGAGAGAGAGAATTGCCTCTACATTTGTGACAATTCGGGGTTTCAAGCTTGATAGAAAATTCTATTATAATCTCCAAGCTTATTTCCCAATTTTAAAGGTGTAAAATAGAAATGACTTGAATCCCATCCCAAATCTGAAGATCTTCCGAAATATGAAAAATTGGTGGGATTTTCAGGTCATCGTACAGGTAGCCACAGCCAACGGCAGCCTAAGTTACTGACCGCAGTTTATAGTCAACAATAGTTTATTACAGAACATATTACACCTATGCTTCCTTTGAGGTGTGGTTTTAAAGACAATTCTGTGCGAAATGTTTCTGCCCCTTCTCACTTGGCTTTAATTCCGCTCATTTTATTTTATTACAATATGTTATTACAAATGACACCTGTTTCTTCTGCTCATGCTCCCTCTGACGTCCCAATAATTTGCATCCAGTGATTTAATTAGGTTCCCAACTAGATCATTAGCGATGACGTCTATAGAGTCATGCTATTCTGCAAAAATACTGAGACGTTGTAATCTCCGACGTATGTGAGAGATTTTGCTGCCTAGCTTTCGAAAAGGAGCGTCTTTCCTCTGCCAGCCAGGAACGCTGGACACGGGGGTCTTGGTTCTGCGTAATATCCCAAATGTGTTCCTTTAGCGCAAGAGTCCACGTGAATGGCTAATGTGATTCTGATTCCTAGTCGTCATGACCAGAAAAGAAACTGATCTGGCAGACAGGGAAATGGTGTCCCTTTAATCTGTAGCCATGATCTCTAAAGTTAACTTAGGAAGGATTCTGGATCAGTTCTGCTTTGAGAAAGACAGGTTGTGTCCCCTTTCAGCTTAGAGCTCTGACTCTGTCCCTTGGAACAGTCGAGGAGCTGGGCTAGTGGAAAGTCACAGCTTGGCTCTCCCACCCTGCCACCGGAACGGGATCCATGGTGGAGAAAGGGGCTTAAACTATGACTTCAGCCAATTCTTGGTTTCCGTAGGCGAAAGCATGGGGGCTGCTTTGGCACTTTCAAGATAACATCTGGTTTGTATCCTCACCCAAAGACTAACCTCAGAGAGTTCCTGATTTACTAAGGATTCTATGCCACATTTTACTTATTACTCAGTGGTTTGGAACTTTGAATGGTTTTGAACAGACACAATGTTATATATTGTGTCCAGGTTCCCAGGCCAGGCCTCTGGTCACTGGCACCCAAGAGAAAATCTAGTCAGTCAATAATGCACCTGAAATTTGCTACCTGTGGAATTTTAAAGCAGAAGATAATATTTTTATACAATGCGTAAACCCCAAAATCACTCTTTTCTTCACTTGAATGCTGGGGCTTGAGGAGGGTCAGATTAGTTCGAGAAGGTGAAAAAGTTGTAAACTGCAACAAGTCTAAGAAACTTTTTGTGCATTTTGAAGGATTTCAAAGTTGGTGGCTCTTTATTTTAATCCCATGCCTTTCCTTTTTTTTTTTTTTTTTAACCAAAAGTCTATTGTGTGGCAAACAGAGACACAAAAAGATGCTCAACATCACCCATCATCAGGGAAAGGCAAATCAAAACCACAATGAGACACCACCTCCCACCTGTCAGAATGGCCAGAATCGAAACACAGGAAATAGTAAGTGTCAGTGAGGATGTGGAGAAAAAGGAGCCCTCTTGCACTGTTGTTAGGAATGTAAACTGGCCGCTGGAGAATACAGGATGGAAGTGCTTTGAAAAATTAAAAGCAGAAAAACAGAACCACCATATGAGCCAGCAATTCCACTACTGGGTATTTACCCAAAGAAAACAAAAACACTAATTCAAAGAGATACACGTACCCCCGGGTTTACTGCATTATGTACAATAGCCAAGACAGGGTAGGAACTCAAGCACCCATCCATAGATGAATGGATAAAGATGTGGGACACACACACACACACACACACACACTAGAATGAGAAAGACGAACACCACATGCTTTCACTTAGATGTGGAATCTAAAAAACAAAACAAACAGAAAGCAGAAACAGGCCCGTGGATACACAGATAGAACTAATGACCGCCAGAGGGAAGGGGGGGTGGAGGTGGTCGGGCAAAACGAGTGAAGGGGTGCGGGAGACACAGGCTTCCAGTTATGGGATGAACCAGTCATGGGAATAAAAGGCACAGCACAGGGAATAGAGTCCAGGCCAGTGTGGTGACAGATGGTAGCTATGCTTACGAGCAGAGCAGAAAGTATAAACTTGGTGAATCGCTATGCTGTACCCCTGAAACTAATGTAACATTGTTTGTGAACTATGCTTCGGTTTTGTGAAACAGTGTATCATGGGGGTGGGGTGATGGGTGAAATAGGTGAAGGGAATTAGGAGGTACAAACTTCCGGTTATAAAACAAATAAGTCAAGGGATGAGAAGTAGAGCAAAGGGAATGTAGCCAATAATGTTGTAATAACTTTGCATGGTGACAGACGGGAACTACACTTACTGTGGTGAGCATTGTGTAATGTACATAATTGTCAAATCACCCGAAACCAATGTAATACTATACAACAACTACACTTCAATTAAAATTTTTTAAATGGAGGGGCGCCTGGGTGGCGCAGTCGGTTAAGCGTCCAACTTCAGCCAGGTCACGATCTCGCGGTCCGTGAGTTCGAGCCCCGCGTCGAGCTCTGGGCTGATGGCTCAGAGCCTGGAGCCTGTTTCCGATTCTGTGTCTCCCTCTCTTTCTGCCCCTCCCCCGTTCATGCTCTGTCTCTCTCTGTCCCAAAAATAAATAAAAAAAAACGTTGGAAAAAAAAAATTAAAAAAAAAATTTTTTTTAATGGAGAAAAAAAAAAAAACTGTGTCACCAAACACAGTAAGATACTACTCCATATTAAGATGACTATAATAAGGGGCGCCCGGGTGGCTCAGTCCGTGGAGTGCCCGACTTCGGCTTAGGTCACGATCTCACAGTTCGTGAATTCGAGCCCCTGTTGGGCTCTGGGCTGACGGCTCGGAGCCTGGAGCCTGCTTCAGCTTCTGTGTCTCCCCCTCTCTCTGCCCCTCCCCTGCTCATGCTCTGTCTCTCTCTGTCTTAAAAATAAATAAAACATTTAAAAAAATTTTTTTTTCCATCCACGTTATGTGGATCCTGAGAAACTTAACAGGAACCCATGGGGGAGGGGGAGGAAAAAAGAAAAAAAAAAAAAAAAAAAAGAGGTTAGAGTGGGAGAGAGCCAAAGCATAAGAGACTGTTAAAAACTGAGAACAAACTGAGGGTTGATGGGGGGTGGGAGGGAGGAGAGGGTGGGTGATGGGTATTGAGGAGGGCACCTTTTTGGGATGAGCACTGGGTGTTGTATGGAAACCAATTTGACAATAAATTTCATATAACAAAAAAAAAATAAAAAATAAATAAAAAAATAAAAAAATAAAATAAAAAAAAATTTTTTTAAGATGACTATAATAAAAAAGACAATAACAAGTGTTGGCAAGGCAATGGGGTAACTGGAACCCTCACTCATTGCTAGTGTGACCATAGAGTGGTGTAGTCGCTTTAGAAAACAGTCTGCCAGGGGCGCCTGGGTGGCGCAGTCGGTTAAGCGTCCGACTTCAGCCAGGTCACAATCTCGCGGTCCGTGAGTTCGAGCCCCGCGTCAGGCTCTGGGCTGATGGCTCGGAGCCTGGAACCTGTTTCCGATTCTGTGCCTCCCTCTCTCTCTGCCCCTCCCCCGTTCATGCTCTGTCTCTCTCTGTCCCAAAAATAAATAAACGTTGAAAAAAAAAATTAAAAAAAAAAAAAAAGAAAACAGTCTGCCATTTCCTCAAATGGTTAGTACATGACTCAGCAATTCCTCTGCTAGTTATATTCCCGACAGAAGTGAAAACAAATATCTACCCAAAAACTTGTACATAAATATTCACAGCAACATTACTCATAAGAGCCAAAAAAATGGAAATAATCCAAATGTCCATCGGCAGATGATGAGTGGGTAAACAAAACGTGGTCCATCCATATAATGGCGTACCATTTGGCCGTTCAAAAAAAGAAGTGCTGATATCTGTTATGACATAGATGAAACTTGAAAACATAATGCTGAGTGAAAGAAACACATTATAAGAGGTGACACACTGTATGATTCCATGTGTATGAAACATCCAGAACGGACAACCCATAGACGCAGAAGGTACGTTACTGCTGGCCAAGAGCTGGGGGGCGTGGGGACTGGAAGTGACTGCGGATGGGAACGTGGGTTCTTTGTGGGCCCATGAAAATGTCCTAAAATTGCATAGTGGTGATGGTTGCCTGACTCCGTGATGATACTAATAACATTTTTTTTTTGGAGGGGGAGGAGACCATGCGAGGGGGTGGGGCAGAGAGAGAGGAGAACAGAAGATCTGAAGCGGGCTCTGCGCTGACAGCAGGGAGCCCCGTGTAGGGCTTGCACCCATGAACTGTGAGATCATGACCTCGGCCAAAGTCAGACACCTAGCCAACTCAGCCACCCAGGTGCCCCATAATGACATTTAAAAAAAAAAAATTTTTTTTAACATTTATTTATTTTTGAAACAGGGAGAGACAGCATGAACAGGGGAGGGTCAGAGAGAGGGAGACACAGAATCTGAAACAGGCTCCAGGCTCTGAGCTGTCAGCACAGAGCCCGACGCAGGGCTCGAACTCATGGACCGCGAGATCATGACCTGAGCAGAAGTCGGCCGCTTAACCAACTGAGCCACCCAGGCGCCCCCATAATGACATTTTTTAAGCGTTTAACTCAATGAGGTGTTGTTGGCTTGTTTTGTTTTTTCATTGAGACATAACTGACATATAACATTGTATAAGTGTTAGGCGGTCAACGAGATTTAATACACGCATATATTACAAATAGATATACTAGTAACTTTTAATCATACATTTGACGCTATGTAAATTATACCTCAACAAGATTGTTATTAAAAATAAAGCTGGATCTTCACATACTAACCATACATCCAACAATCTCATTCCTAAAACTTTACCTAAGAAAACATTCAAACTTACATTCACACAAGTTGTACATGCGTGTTTATAGTAACTTTATTCATAATGACCCCAAACTAAAAACAATTTAGACGCCTTTCTAATGGTGAATGGATAAATGGGCGGGTGGAGACAGACCAAGTCTTACTGGTACACCCATACAATGGGGTAGCACTCAGCAGTAACAAGGGAAGAAACTGTTGACTCACACAACATGTGAGAATCTCAAAAGCGTTTTGCTACCTGAAAAAAGCCGGATCCAAAAGGCTATATTCTACTTATGAGGCATTTTCTAGGGGTGCCTGGTGGTTGAGTAGGTTGAACGTCTGACTCTTGATTTCGGCTCAGGTCATGATCCTAGGGTCATGGGATCAAGCCCCATGTCAGACTCTGCACTGAGTGTGGGGCCTGCTTGAGATTCTCTCTCTCTCTCTCTCTCTCTCTCTCTCTCCCTCTGCCCCTCCCCCTACTCTCTCTCTCTCAAATAAAAAAATTAAAAAGACATTTTGTAAAAGAGAAAACTACATGGCTAGAACACAGATCAGTGGTTGCCAGAGACTGAGGTTGGGGGAAGGGTTTGATTTCTGAAGAGAAGCAATGGGGATTTGGAAGGTGACGGAACTGTTCTGACTATTCCATACCATGACCGTGGAGGGAGACACCTGATTATGCGCTTGTCAAACCTATAGATCTGTCTACTACAAAGAGTAAATTTTACTGAACGTGAACTTAAAAAAAAAAAAAAAGTGTGTGGGGAATCCAAAATGGAATACAAATGGTAAAAAAAAAAAACAAAAAAAAAAAACAAAAACAAGCATAAATACGAATAAAATGACTATACTGAGGAAAGTGGTAAAGAAAAGAACTACCCTAAGTTACATTAGAACACAGTATTTTGACTGGCTCCTGTATGCTAAGACAGAAGGAACTGAATACAAATAACGGTACTCTACTTAGTAAGTTTGTTTACCACGGGAATATGGGGTAGCAATTCTGAAGCTATTTGATATGTGTATTAGGCTTCGACAAAAAATAAATGCATTGCAGGTAACGAGAACCGGCGTTCTCAGCCAGTGAGAAAAAGATGACCAATGGAGGAGAGGGCAAAGCTAGAATGAGCCTGGTAGTGTTGGGTGGGACACAGAGACACCAGCGTGAGTTCATGGGGTTTTCACGTATATACATATCAGTAGATATGGAAATGTAGATGTGTGTGTACAAATGTGTTAGTATGTGTGCTTCTATTTCCTCGCTCTGGCCACTGAGAGAGTCTCAGGGCACCGAGGTTTACAGTAGCAATCAGCCCTCCTAGTGCCCCGACCTTGGTTTCTAAATGTCATTCTCCCATGAAAGGAGCCAGCCTTCCGTGGAGAAGAGGTCGGGTCTAGGGCAGGAAGAATACAAAATGAGGCTAGGCACCAGAAAGCAAGGAAGTGCTAACAGACTAAAACAAAAAGAAAACCACAAAAAGAAAAAAGAAGGAGGATGTGTCAAAGGCCCAGGAGCCCACCTGAGAGAACACTCCCAAAGCTGTGACACCTGCAACCCCCTTCCCTCCTGAGGTGTCACCACATCATGAGGTGCGAAGACAGCCTTGACAAAGCGAGATCATTTTAAGATCATTTAAATGAATTCTTACATGTGCTTTCTGTCCATACTCACTACTCACTTTTTTTTTTTTTTTAATGTTTATTTATTTGTCTGTGAGAGAGAAAGAGAGAGCACAAGCAGGGCAGGGGCAGAGAGAGAGGGGGAGACACAGAATCCGAAGCAGGCTCCAGGCTCTGACTTGTCAGCACAGAGCCCGATGCAGGGCTCAAACTCATGAACCGTGAGATCGTGACCTGAGCCAAAGTCGGACGCTTAACCGACTGAGCCACCCAGACGTCCCCTAAAATGCTATTTTAATAGGAAGCAATTTTTTTTTTAATTTTTTTTTTCAACGTTTATTTATTTTTGGGACAGAGAGAGAGACAGAGCATGAACAGGGGAGGGGCAGAGAGAGGGAGACACAGAATCGGAAACAGGCTCCAGGCTCTGAGCTGTCAGCACAGAGCCCGATGCGGGGCTCGAACTCACGGACCGCGAGATCGTGACCTGGCTGAAGTCGGACGCTTAACCGACTGCGCCACCCAGGCACCCCAGGAAGCAATTATTTTAACTCATGTGTCACATTACATGCCTGTTGACTTAGGTAGTAGCTTCACATAAGACACAAACATTCCAAAAAATGATGGCTATAAGGGCTCTCAAAATAATTCTGAATGTTCGTATAGGTAACTTCAGAAAAAAAGTCATCTACGGGATTCTGTAGACTTTTCCCTGCCTAAAAAACATATTTTCCCACTTAGTCCTCATTATTCACTCTATTCCTTAATCCGTGTGGCTACAGACCCTTTCCTTCATATTAGAATTCTGCTGAAAAGCATTAGTTTAACCCACCCCATGGCCTAACGACTGGGTTCTCTTGACAAATACAGATTCCCAGGGTGGTGCAGCAAAGTGAGGTTGAGTTGTTAAGATTAATTTGTTGTTTTAGGCCCAGTGCCTGGTTGGCTAAGTCATGACAATGAAGCCAGCGCACAGAGCACTCGACACCGTTCTAAGTGCTTTAAATATATTAACTTACCTAACCTGCACAACAAGAAGCATGTAATATTGCTTCGCATGTTTTATAGAAGAGGAAATGAGACATAAAGAGGTTAAGTACCTAAGTCAACGGCTGAGCCAGGATTCAAACCCGGAGTGTGGCCCACAGGCCATCCAACAACGATGCATGCAACCCCACCCATGACTGTGCATGAAATCTGTCTTTATTTTTATTTTTTAATTTTTTTTTAACGTTTATTTATTTTTGAGACAGAGAGAGACAGAGCATGAGCGGGGGAGGGGTAGAGAGAGAGAGGGAGACACAGAATCCGAAACAGGCTCCAGGCTCTGAGCTGTCAGCACAGAGCCCGACGCGGGGCTCGAACTCACAGACCGCGAGATCATGACCTGAGCCGAAGTCGGCCGCTCAACCGACTGAGCCACCCAGGCGCCCCTGAAATCTGTCTTTAAAAACTGATTACACAGAATAGTGCTCATTAACCTTGGAGTTAGGAGAAAAGTCATTCTGCATAAGTGAAAAGAGGAACTTGAGTGGTTTTAGAGACTAGCTATTTTCTTGTTTGTTGCTTTGAAAGAAATGGTTTTATAATTCTTTTCAAATACCTCCAACAGAGAGCACTAATGCCCAGCTCCTGAGTTATGCTTCCGGGCAGAGACGTGGCTAGGGAAGGGGCCCTCGTACGTACTAGCTTCGTTCACACACGTTCATCTGGTGGACTTCAGGAACAACGGTTTCTCTTACGTAGGGTTAATGAATTCTTGAAAGTGTGCTCCTAATGTCAATTTGCTTCGCAAATTGGAGACAGTGTTTATGCAGTTCTGTCTCATGTTATTGTCTAGGCTGAATAATCAGAAATTTCTTATCGGTTGAGTCCAAAGGAAGAATTTTGACTTTTTTTTTTTGTTACAAAAACTGGCATCAGAGCATTTTAGGGAGGGATCTTCTCTCCATGCCAGCTAGCTTCCAGGGCACAGGGAATAGACTATTATTTTTAAATCATAAAGGAACTCTCCCTCCTATTGGCCAGGATAATTATAGCTCTTTAAATTGATTCCTATAGATTCAACCTCAGTTCTGGAAAATGGTCAAAGCCCAACAAACAGGAGTCCTTTCTAGCCCTTTTATTGTCTGTGGTAGGAGGGTGGTGATCTGATCACTTACTTTTACTTATAGTAAAAGAGGCTTAAAATCCCTAGATCTTTCCAGCCGAACCTGGAGGGAGGGGCAGATGACAGAGGAATTTGCTGAGTTTGAGTTAGACTCAACCTCCTTGAAGGTCAGAAGGTTGGCAACGTGGGCTGTGCCTTGAGATAGAAGCAAAGCTTTGAACAACCTCTCATCTTTTCCCTGCTTTTTTTCTTTCCTTCCTTCCTTAGTTTTTTTGTTTCTTTCTTATAGCCTCATTGAAGTATAACTCACATACCATAAAATTCACCAGTTTTAAACATACAACTCAGTGGGTTTTAGTACACTGACAAACTTGTGCTGTATACCCATCACCGGAACCAAATGTAGACCATTTTTACTACCCCCAAAAGAAACTCCACGCTCTTTGGCCATCACCCCACAATTCCCCGATCTTCTGGAAGTCATGAATCTTTCTAGAGTTGCCTATTCCGGATATTTCCTGCACAATATGTGAACTGTTGTGTCTGACTTCTATTTTTTAACATCATATTTCAAGGTTCGTCCATGTTGTAGCATTCATCAAGATTCCACTTCCTTCTATGGCTGATAATATTCTATCGTATGGAAAAACCACATTTTCTTTATCCATTACTGATGGGCATTTGGGTTGTTTCCACCTTTTGGCTAGGCTATTGTGAATGCTGCTGCTATGAACGTTTTGTGTAGACATATTTCCATTTCTCTTGGGTATGCATCTGGGAGTAGAATCGTGGGTCACATGCTAGCTCTATGTCCAAGGACTTGAGGAACCGCCAGACTATTTTCTGAAGGTGGCTGCGCTGTTTTACATTCCCACTGGTGGTGCGAGAGTTCTCCACATCCTCGCTAACCCTTGTTCTCGACCGTCTTTATTACAGCTGTCCCAATGGGTGTGAGGTGGGATCTCATAGTGGCTGGCTTTGCATTTCCCCGAAGGCTAACGATGTTGAACATCTCATCATGAGCTTATTGGCCATTTGCATATCTTCTTTGGAGAGCTTCCTACCCACCACTTGGCTTCTGTTTTCCCTCTCATGGCAAAAGGTATTGCAACATGACGCTACTGGGTTCGTTCATCTTATTGCAATCTACAACTTCTAGACTATCACAAACACAGATTTATAAAGCACCTGAATCACTCAGTGATTACTTGAACTATCAAAGGGTTGATTTTAATACCGTTCAAGACCCAAAGAGTCTCGCAGACCTACTTTATCCACAGGCTCTGTTTTAACCTTCAAGGCATTATTCCTGGACCCGTGGCTCAGAATCAGGTCCAGCCGCAGAGTATCAGAGGAAGCATTCAGGATAGAAAGATCAACAAAAGGGTGATCACATCACGGGACTCTGAGCCTTCCGAAATCCAAACAGGGCGGCTGACCACCACAATTCGCCTGGGACTGTCTTCATTTGAAAAGTGAAAATCCCAGGAAGTCCTTTAGTATCAGGGAAGCCCAGTTGGTTAGTCAGCCCAGAGTCAACCTCACTCTCTTTGTCATGTGACAGAATTATACATGAGGATTCAGGAAAGGGCAGAGACCACGTACATCTTTAGGCTTTGCTGGCAGCACCGGCTTGAATTCTTGTCACTTGTTTGTTGGCTTGCGAATTTTGGCTGCTTCGTTACCTCTGTGAGCCTCCCAGAAGCTCAGATGAGATATGGCGGGGTCATATTTAGGGTGGTGGAAGTTCAACCACGTTAGGAGGTGCGGTTCACATACAGTCAACAGTAACCTTGAAAATCCTTCAGATACAAAACCACGTACAGTTCCAATGCATGGTTTGGTGTGGTCGATGGTGAAAATTCTTTTACCAGATTCTCCAACTCTTCATGAATTACGCTTATCGAATTCCTCACTTTCTTCTATTACCACCGTCCTGCCTGCCACCAGGAGAAACGGTTTCCCTTTTTGGATCAAAGCCTTGCAGTCATTCACACGGTCTTCCCAAAGTTCTCAGCCCACAGGTGGTGCTGGCTTCAGACACTGAATAGTACTGTTCACACTCCTGGGGGCACACTCCTGGGTAGACTAGCAGGGCCGGTCCCCACATTATTTGAATTCCTTCTCTTTTTGATAAGGACACACGATAGAATTCTTGTAAGTTAAAGATGTGTGTGATGGGACCCCACTGCTAAATATATACAGGCAGTCCTAGACTTATAATGGCTCAACGTATGAATTCTCAACTCTTCGATGGTGCGAAAGTGACACGCTTCGGTAGAAATCACGGTTTGAATTCTGAGTTTGGATCTGTTCCCCGGGGCTGGCGAGATTCAGCACAATCCTCTCCCGCGATGGGGCTGCAGCCTCCAGGCAGCCCGCCGTCAACAGGATCCACGACTGACTCGCTGACGACCATTCCGCACCCCCATGGCCATCCTGGTTCTCCCCGCAGCACAGCTCTCCGTCGATCACATGAGGCCGTCAGCACCGTGTTATCAGACAGGCTCTGTGTGGGATGGTTTGCCCAAGCGTGTAGACTAATGTAAGTGTTCTGAGCACATTCAAGGTCAGCTGGGCTAAGCTATAGGGTCCTCTGGGTTAGGTATAGTCAATGCATTTTTGACTTCCCATATTTTCAATTTACAATGGGCTTACTAACCCTATAGAAAGTAGAGGAAAATCTATAAATTGGTTAGCAAAGGGCTAAATAAGCCCTCAGGAGAGAGACCCTCAGATGTATCCAAGAAGAGGTCAAAGTCCCCCAAATCTTTATGTGACGGAGGCGGCAGCTCCTAGGCTTCCCCTCCTGAGACAGGAATGTGGCGAGAGATGCTTTGACTTCAGTCCGGTTGATTCTGAGATTTCAGGGTCTACTCTGGGGAGCAGCACGGCTCCAGAACTTGAGGTGGGGAATGACCAAAGGCAGGAATATAATACCCCTCCCTTCATCATCCAACAGGAGTCAGTAGGAATAGAGTGTGAGGACAGAGGTACCATTTCCCAGGAAAACTAAGGCATTCTGCGCTTTACCGGCAGTAGAAAATGCTACTATGCCAATACTGTGGCTTTAGAATTTTTAAAGTTTTTATTTTTAGTTATTCTTTGGGGTGTTCTCCAGTGATACCTTTTAATTTGCCTTTTAATAAAAGGCAAAAACATTGTGTCCACTGAAGTGGAGAGTCTTTATTGGAAAGTCTTTATCAAAAGACTGTAACAACTTATATGGCCGTCAACAGATAAGTGTTTAAAAAGTCATGTTATATAGTCCTGGCGGTTCTTTCTGCCCATGGGTCCTATCCCTGTGCTTTAATAAAAACACCTTTTTGGGGAGCCTGGGTGGCTGAGCTGGTTGAGCGTCTGACTCTCCATTTCAGCTCAGGTCATGATCTCACGGTTCATGAGATCGAGCCCCGAGTTGGGTTTGAATCCCTGCTTGGGATTCTCTCTCTCTCTCTCTCTCTGTCCCTCCCTCACTTGCATGCGTGCAAACATGCTTGCATGCTCTCTCTCTTAAAATAAAAATAACCTAACTAACTCAATGTTTAGAAACATCTTTTTGCACTGAAAAACAAACAAAAGCTATGGTACAGTGTTAGTATAGAATCCGAGGCAGTCATTAAAAAGAACAAGGTGGAGCTATGTGTCATAATATAGAACGTTCTCTGAGACATACTGATAAGTTAAAAAAAAAAAAAAAAAAAACACAAGGAGCACAACAGGTGCATTTGCCAACTTTGTAACAAGGAAAAGGGGAGCTATGGAGATGATAGATACATGTACATATCGCATGTCTCTGGACTAACAGAAAGCTATTGCCAGGGGTGGTCTCCATGAAGGTGAATCAGGGGTAGAAGGAAGAGTTAATTTTCAGGGGACGTCCTTTTGTAGCGTTTGAATTTTTTTTTATCCGTGCTTGTATTAGATTTTCTAAAGAACGTGGAAGCCCACGGGGTGCCTGGGTGGCTCTGGCGTTTGAGCGTCCGACTCTTGATTTCTGCTCAGGTGGTGACCTCACGGTTGTGGGATCAGGCTCCACGTTGGGCTCCACACTGGGCGTGGAACCTGCTTAGGATTCTCTCTTTTCCTCTAGCTCTGCCCCTCCCCTGCTCGCTCGTTCTCACTTTCTCTCCCTCTCAAAAAAAAAAAAAAAATACCAAGAAACAAAACAAAACAAAAGGAAGACCGAACACTAGGAACTGCAAAAGTGTGCATCTCACCTGTATTAAAGCAGAGTAGTGAGTGATAGAATTCCTAGTGCTCTTTTGCTTTGCTTGGCCAGCAAAAGAGCTTTGCAATCACTGAGTAAAGTAGTGCATATTTGAAATGAACAATTTCCCACACCGTCTTTTGAAGATCAAGTGTAAATCAGTTCATTGTAGTGCCTGGAGTGGATGTCAGAGCCACAACAGCCATGCTCATTTGATATCAATTGATCAATTGATTGATCATTTGATCAATTGATTAATTGATTGATCATTTGATTAATTGATTTGATATCAATCCAAGAGAAGCTCTCACTTGACCCTGAGAAGATGAAAGTGTAATAAAAGCTGAAGAGGAAAATGTCTTCATAAAAACATCTTCAAATTTCTATTAGTAGCGAAGATGAAGCCAAGTATTCAAAAACCTATTGGAGCCAGAATGTACAATCATGGAAAACGTGAGTCCGGAGACCACTGGGCCGATCAGAATCAGGTGAGATTTGTGTTTCTCTGTGGGGAAGAAAAGCGGCAGCTTACGCTGGTCCTTCATTCATCCCACGAGCTGTACTGAGTCCTTACGCACTTGATGTCAGGCACACGGCAAGGGGCTAGAGGTACAAAAGGGGGCACAGCTGCTATTTTCCTGGCCTAGAATTCGTCTCCTCCTTAACCGGTCTTAGCAGCTTGATTTTCCTTTGGGAGACGACTCTGTTCATGCGGTTCCTTCCACAGAGGTCTAGGCTTGGCACCCCGTCCCACGGCAACCACCACCGACCACTGGTACTGGCTATGTTCTCAGCCCGTGGCCACAGTGATGTGCACGGTCCTCAACGAAAGCGACCTGGAATGTCTGTGGAAGGACTGAGAAGGTGAAGGTCTCCCCTCAGTGGAGGCTGAAGCTGTCAGAACGCGAGCTCGAGGCTGCTGGTCGTGGACAAAGAGGCCGACAGAAGCAAAAGTAGGGCCAAAAGAACAGGGTCTGGGGGCGCGCCTGGGTGGCTCAGTTGGTTGAGCGTCTGACTTCAGCTCAGGTCACAATCTCGCGGTCCGTGAGTTCGAGCCCCGCGTCGGGCTCTGTGCTGACGGCTCAGAGCCTGGAGCCTGTTTCGGATTCTGTGTCTCCCTCTCTCTGCCCCTCCCCCATTCATGCTCTGTCTCTCTCTGTCTCAAAAATAAATAAATGTTAAAAAAAATTTTTTTTAAAAGAACAGGGTCTGGGTACCGTCACCTGGATTTTTTTTTAATTTTAAAGTTTTCCTTTTTTAATGTTTTATCTATTTATTTTCAGGGAGAGACAGAGAGTATAAATGGAGGAGGGAAAAGAGAGAGAGAGAGACACACACACACAGAATCCGAAGCAGGCTCCAGGCTCTGAGCCGTCAGCACAGAGCCCGACGCGGGGCTCGAACCCATGAACCGTGAGATGGTGACCGGAGCCGAAGTTGGATGCTTAACCAACTGAGCTAACCCAGGCACCCCTAATCTTATTTTAGAGAAAGAGAGAGAGAAAGAGAGAGAGAGATCGCGTTCACACAAGTGGGGGAGGGGCAGAAGGAGGGAGAGAGAGAGAGAGAGAGAGAGGGAGAGAATCTTAAGCTGGCTCTATGCTCAGTGCAGAGCCTGACACAGGGCTCCATCTCATGACCCTGGGATCATGACCTAAGACCGAGAGTCAGACACCCAACCGACTGAACCACCCAGGCACCCCAGAGTTTACATATTTTAAAATAAAGCTCACATTTCAATTTTAAGCCAAACAGGTAAATATTATACAGCACACACTTTCCCTTTAGAAGGGGTGAAAAACTCAAGTCAGTTGCATACAAGACGCTACTTGTATTGTAATTGTAGAGATTGTCTTCCTAATGAGAGGGTGAGGGAATAAGTCGGTCGAGAGAAGCAGACCACCTTCTAAGGAAGAAGGACACACACAGCTGCTACCCGTTAATGTATAATGTGCTATAAAGTCTAAACAGTCAGGTATTAAGAAGACAAGTATAAACCCGAGGAGACCTCTTCGATCTTCTCTTCTTTAAACCCATCCATTGAGCCATCTGCGGCCAGAGTCACTGACCCCGAGCACAAGTCAATTCATACCAAGTCCTCGCTTGAGTTCTTCACGGCTCCCTATTGCCTCTTGATTACCATCCTCTAGGGAGCGTTCGGGTCCCTGAAGATATCACTCTCAAGCCGTATTTCGAGGCTTTTCTCCCCCTGGTCACCTGTCCCAGTGCACCTAATGCTGTGTTATTGCCACCGCTCACTGAAGGGACTACACACATAACCTGCTGTGTGCCGTGACCCACACTGTTCCCGCATCCTAGTGTGACATTCTCCCCCAGCGCAACCTGTCGAAACCCTGCCATCTTCCGAGGCTCCCATGCCCGCTCCCTCTGCGACGCTCTCTGGCCTTGTCCCAGCAAATCTCCCCTCCTCTTGGCTTAGGTTACAGTTGACTGTGAGGCACCAGATGCCCCCATGTAAGGTGGGCTCCTTGAAGGCAGGACCCCACCTCAGTAAGCGTCCTTTCATCGACAGCTCTGTGCCTCGCACATGTATGTCACCAATTAAGCGTTTACAGAATAGTATTTTTCAGGGGTTAAATTTACATAAAATGGCCCAATCCAGTAGGATGGCATTTAACTACATTATTCTCCTTCATGATGTTATTATATTGGCCATTCCGTTCTAGACTCCAGCCTTTCTAAGCAATCAAAAAAGGGACTCATTCGTGGTGGGCGGGGTGGTGTCTGAATGAACTTCAGCTTGAAATACAGCCTTTCAGGGGCGCCTGGGTGGCTCGATCGGTTAAGCATCCGACTTCGGCTCAGGTCATGATCTCACGGTCCGTGAGTTCGAGCCCCGCGTCAGGCTCTATGCTGACAGCTCAGAGCCTGGAGCCTGTTTCCGATTCTGTGTCTCCCTCTCTCTCTGACCCTCCCCTGTTTATGCTCTGTCTCTCTCTCTCTCAAAAATAAATAAACGTTAAAAAAAATTAAAAAAAAAAAAAAAAGAAAAGAAATACAGCCTTTCAGCATTCACTGGCAGTGAGGGATTCCATGCTACGCTTCGAGAGATTCTGGACACGGATTTGAAATTGAACATGGTCGCTGACTTCCAGGAAACATGAATACGGGTTTCACTAAAAAAAGTGCACTGAATACACACGTTTAGGTTTTCCCCTCGTGCTCCCCCAGCAAACACAGAGACCTGCCTGTGCAAGGGACGAGCCATTTTGCAAAGGGCTTTAGAACAGCTTGCTTTGGGGCTGAGACCTCGGGACAAGATGAACCAAGAGAGCCTTGTCCCACTGCTGAATTGCTTTTTATGCCCCTCGCTCTGCCAGAAGCCGCCAAAGAATGTCGCCCAGTGTGTTTCATTGCACACCGTGGGTAGCTGGTAGGAGTGAGGTTGACATCAGATACTCGCCAAGACCTCCATCTCCAATACATGTCCCAGCCTGCCTCAAAGTGTGTAAAGTGCGGACACGCAGGTACACTCCGAATGCATGCATCTAAAAAGCCATGGTTGTCATCTGAGTTTGTCCCCAAAAGTCGGTGCATCTGCAAGTCAGTGGGAAGCCAGAGGCGCTCCCTCACTTAGGCTGCGCTCCGGGTGTCCATCGGGAGAGGGAGCACATCCCGTCCCCATCCTCATGCTGCTGACGAGGCAGGAGGAAGGCAGACCTCTAGATAAATAACTGACTTCTGTGTGTCACGCGGAGGTAACAGAGAGGATGCCGGGGCCGCTCTGGGGCCCCGCAAACAGAACAGGCTTCACAGACTGCACGAGGCGTGTGACACATGAGCCGGATTTGGCGGGAGAAGCGAGAATTTGCAAGTGCAGGGGGGCAAAGGGCAGCCCGGGCAGACGGAGCAGTGTGTACAGAGGGGCAGAGCACATGAAAAAGCCCGCCTGCTGTAGGCAAGCAGAAGTGCTTCACGGAACTGCCATGGCAACTGAGTGGAGGGTGGGAGAGGGGCGGGGGGAGCCGGTGGGCAGGTGCATGCCGACAACACCGTGGGTGCGCCTGGCTGTGCACGGCTGGCGATGGGCGCCGGCGAAAGGCCTTAGGCATCAGTAGACTGGCCAGATCGGTACTCGGGGCAAGAGGCTGGCCCTGCCTGGTGGTCCCGATTGCCCCTCCAGATCTGTCCCCCCGACTCTGACCTCCGCAGACAACGTCCACCAGCTTGGCTGTATTTCTCCGGCGTGGGCAGGAAAGCGGCGATTCAAATGTTAACCATATCTTCACAGCAGCATGAAGACTGCTGTTTGACCAAAACCTGGGGACCACGGCCTAGCCGAGCTGACACAGAAGATTAACCACCACCGGTACTAAGGGCCCTGCTCCCTTCCTGCCAGGCTGCCTAGGGGTACTGGCTCCCACTGTCCCTGTAGGTGGCCCTGGCCTTCCACCACACTTCTCTCTTTGCCCGTCAGACGCAGGCGCGGTGACCGTGTCCTTTCGTGGTGAGCCCTTGGCTCCTCTTAACCCTGCCCACAACTTCATAAATAGTTCCTTCATTAGGGGCGCCCGGGTGGCTCAGTGGGCGAAGCGTCTGACTCTCAGTTTCGGCTCAACCCACTGAGTCACCCGGGCGCCCCAATAAAACTTTTTTGTAAGTTCATAGAGAAGACAGACAGGAGTCTATGGCTAGAAACCCCCAAAGAGATGCATGTGTTCAACAAGGATGGAAGGGTCTAAAAATGAAAACACTAAAAATAAAACTGCTGCTGAGTACAGTGAGAATAAAAGCAATTTTCTCGATAGTCCTAGAGAAAAGAAGAGTGGCCCTAGAAGCAGCTTTCTGATGAGGGGACATTTTTCAAACAACAGGCACCACAGAAACCCAGAAGAGACAAGATGGGTTGCCGAATTAAGGACAAATCCCAGAAATGGACACGGCCTTATCGGAACATTACCAGGGAGGCGGTAAGTCAGGCTGAGCGGGAACAGTGGAGCGGACAGAAGGGTTGCGTCAGCAGGACGCAGACACCAGAGAGAGAGTGAGGAAGGCTAAACGAGGGACCGCAGGATCGCTCAAGTACCGTTTTGCAGTCTTCTTTCCCAAAGGAGTCTTCAGATGGGGTGTGAACAGCACTCACGTAAAGAGGGGACCCGACGCTCCAGGTGCTGAAGAAAAACTGAGGCCACCTGGCCATTTGAAAGGCGCTCATTCAGCCATCTTCAGACAACCCACAGACCAAAGGCCGTGGGATGGCAAGATCCCGACCAAGATGGCAGCTGGGAGTTCAGAGGTGTTACTGGCCACCTCTTTCCCCTAAGTGGCCTTCGACCACTGCCCCTCCGCCTAGAACAGCAGAAGCAGCCTTGTTTCCTACCCGACTGTCCAGTCCCGGAGATCACATCTCCCTCGGGAAGTCTTTCTGCTCTCCCGGTGTGGTCCTGCTCTTGGAAGAGGCCCACCGATGGGTACGAAGCCATTCATCACTACCCTCCAGAGACTGGGTCTTGTTCACCACAGTGCCAGCGTCCGGTAGTAACAACAGTAATTGTATCTAAGACATTATAGTTGTTCCCTAGGGCGGTCCTAACAAAGTACCACAAACTAGGTGGCTTCAAGTAACAAATGGATTGTCTTACAACTCTGGAAGCTACAGTCTGAAGCCAAGGTGTTGGCCAGCCATGTTTCTTGTGAACACTGTAGGGGAGTCCTTCCTTGCCTCTTCGTAGCCTCCCGAGGTGGCTGTCAGGCTCTGGTGTTTCTTGTCTCGCAGCCATACTACTCCAATCCCTACCTCGTCACCGGGTATCTTCAAAGATACCCAGGGTCAGGACTTCAATATATTTGGGGGGCACGCAATTCGCCCCGGAGCAGACACACCAAGAGCTCCCTGTGCTCAGTGACTCCCAGGCATCAGCTCATCTAACCCTTACAAAGCCCTTGTGAGGTAGGCAGGCGAACCGTGCCCATTGGATAGACAAAGAGATGGCGGTGAAAGCAATGTGAGATAATCTGGCCAGCTCCAAACTTCTAATAAATGGAGGGGGCAGAACTTCTCTCTTTTCCCCCTTCCTTTCCCTCTTCCCTCCTCATCCTTCTCCTTCTTCTTGAGTAATCAGAGAGCTAACTTATGGGAACGGCTTAGAGTTCCGCATTAGACAGTAATGCTCCCAGTGGGTCACCTGGTGATCTTTCGATGCTGACCCAGCAGGGCCGAGGTCGGAGAGGAGCCGCTGCCTTCCCAACCAGCTCCTCCCAGGTGCTGCCTCTGACCCAGCGGCCACACTTGGCTTAGCAAGAGCACTTGGTCCCCCGGTGCCGGCCATACAAAATGATTTTGGGGTGCTTTTAAAAATGACTCATTGGGGCACCTGGTGGCTCAGTCAGTTGAGTGTCCCACTCTTGATTTCAACTCAGGCTATGATCGCACGGTTCGTGAGCTCAAGCCCTGCGTCAGGCTCCCCGTGGACAATGCTTGGGATTCTGTCTCCCCCTCTCTCTCTGCTGTTTCCCCACTCGCTCCTTCTCTCTACCAAAATAAATAAATAAACTTAAACAAATAAAAATGACCAATTCTCAGAACTTAGAACCTAGTGACTTAGAGTCTCTGGGCTGGGGCCAGGAATCTGTATTTCAAAGGACGTGATTCTGAAGGGCATCTTGGTTTGCAAACCACCTCGCTAGACAAACTAAATGCTGATTTGAATTAGCCTCTGACAAAGTCTTTTCTGCTCACATTTGAGCTAAATGATGGCAAGTAGGACATTCAAAACTGGTTGGGTGACTATATCCAAAAAGTATGTCAACCCAGAGGCAATCTCTTAGATGAGTGGTCTGACCTTGCTCTAGGTGAGATGTGTGTGAATGGCTTAGATAAAGCCAGACAAGGTAGGCTCGCCAAGTTTTTAGGTGGTAAAGGTTGGGAAAACCAATGTGATTGCCAAAAGAAAATCAAGATTTAACAGGCTAAGACACTGAGCGGAAAGCAGTAAGGGAAGTCCTACGTTCAGGTTTATAAAATGAATTGTACCAGTGAATGACGAAGAAAGCCTGGCCTGATAAATTCTTATACAAAAAGGACTTCGAGAACTTAACTGATCACTAATTTCGTATAAACCAACCACAGCATAACGAAACTGACAAAACATCTCGAGCAATCTCAACCTATATTTCTGTTAATATAGTAAGGTACCCAGACCAGAGGCAATGACGTGCCAGGGCTCCCTGCCTGGTCCGGGCACAGCACGCTGGGGGGGCCAAGTAGTCCGGGTGGTAGTAGACTGTGCCCCGTGGAGCAAGATCAGGTTGGAGTTGAGTCTGAGTCACGGGCTCTTGAGCATCGATGAAAAGTGTGGATACAACCTTGGAACATGGAAGACAAAAGAATACTTGACCTCCATCTAAAAATGCTTGGAAGCTTGTCTGAAAACAACCTTCTTCTAAGTAGCTTCCAGGAGGCAGAAGCCGGTTCAATGGATCCAAGTTGCAGGAAAGCAATGGTTTAGTGGGCATAGATGGAAGAACACTCTCGGACTTGACCTGATTAATGGTGGAAAGAGATCCCTGATGGATGATTCAACTCCCCCATGTTCTTGAGAGTGTTGAAGATGCTGTGTTATAGAAAGGATTCTTTTCAGGGGCACTTGGGTGGCTCAGTCGGTTAAGTGTCTGACTTCAGCTCAGGTCATGATCTCACGGTTTGTGGATTCAAGCCCCACGTCCAGCTCTTCCCCTGCTCATGCTCTGTCTCTCTCTGTCTCAAAAATAAATAAACATTAAAAAAAATAAAAAAATAAAAATAAAGGATTCTTTTCAGTGTTTAGAAGGCGAGGCCAGGTGGCCTCTTAATGCTTCCACCGGAAAAGGGTTTGTGACTTCCTGAACGTGTATGGAAAAAAGATCCATTCATATATTATCAACGATTTGCCTCATCTCCCAGAGGGCTTTTTTTCCTTTTTCTCCTTCTCAGAAATAGAAATAATTATGCCTACATTTAAAATCCTTCTTTTGGGGCGCCTGGGTGGCTCAGTCAGTTGAGTGTCTGACTTCGACTCTGGTCATGATCTCTCGGTCTGTGGGTTCGAGTCCCGCGTTGGGCTCTGTGCTGACAGCTCAGAGCCTGGAGCCTGTTTCAGATTCTGTGTCTCCCTCTCTCTCTGCCCCTCCCCCACTCATGCTCTGTCTCTCTCTCTCTCTCTCTCTCTCTCTCTCGGTCAAAAATAAACATAAAAAAATGTTAAATCCTTCTTTTAAGGTGGTTTGATGTTGCTGAAAAATAATATCTTGGCATAAGGAGAATATTCGTTTTTTTATTCTATATATATATTGATTAAATACCTAATATTAGCAATAAGTAATAAGGATAGTCGCTGCCACACACAGTGCTGTGTGTCAGTCTTTGGTCTTAGCACATATTAGCCCGTTTAACCTTAGCCACAATCCAATAAACTATTTTACAGATGAGGAAACTGAGTCACAAATATAGTAAAACAACTCCCTTGAGGTCACGTGGCTAGGAAGGTCAGAGACAGGACTTCTGAGTTGACTCTCCATTAGGAGTAATTCCTGGAATTACAATACTTTTAGAGGTTAAAAATATATATATTATATGATATATGATATAATATATATTATTATATACTATATGATATTATGTCATATATGATATATATCATATATGATATATAATATATATATTTTTGAGAGAGAGCGAGTGAGTGGGGAAGAGGCAGAGAGAGAGAGAGAGAGAGAGAGAGTATCTTAAGTAGGCTCCATGCTGGGCTTGGGCTTGACACGGGGCTCCAGCTCATGATGGTGAGATCATGACCTGAGCCAAAATCGAGTCAGACACTTAACCAGCTGAGCCACCCGGGTGCCCCCAAACTACTGTAACTACTTTTAAAAGCACAAGAAAAAGATGAATGTAAGATTAAAGAAAACTTTCATTGTTTTCCTCATACAGCGCTCCCCCAAAAAAGAAAGGAAAATTGTGGGGCCGCGAAAAGTCGTTAGGATGGTAGGAGGCCCATGGGCCCAAAATACACAGGCTCTGAGAGCTCTACCTGCAGGAATTTTCCAAACACATTTCTTGGAAAAGGCAGTACTTTACTTCTTTTTCCTCTTTCCCCCACATCCTTCTGCATAGAAGTTGTGCCTTTCTAACAACATTGTTATTATTTTTAATAGCCGACTACTAAGATCAGCAGCTGGCTGGGTACAATGCTGTGTTCCTTTCGACTTCAACCTGCCAGCCTGAGGCACTGGCTGAAGCTGGAAATCTTTACTCACAGGAGGCTAACTTTGTGCTTCTAGACTCTTCTGAGAGGCAAATGGCCACAATATGCTTCAGATACGTGGTACTTTACCTCGGCTGGGTTAAATGGGGAGGGGGGTGGGGAGCGGAATGCTAGGCCCAGGCAGGAACATGACCAAAGGGAGGGAGGCAGGGAGAGAGGGGAATCGCCCAGGGTGCGTGTGCGGAGATGAGTCTGGCGGGGCCAGAAATGGTTTATTCAACAACACCCTTGCTAGAAGAACTGCAGAATTGCAGCTCTAGAGAGCAGTGAGGGGAGGTGATTTGAATTAGGGCAAAAGAGTGCAAAATCCATTTTGCACTGGAGGAGACAAGCTTGTCTGGAAAGGAAAACGGTTTCCATAGAGACTGATGCACAGAGCCGTGGGGGTTGGAAGGCATCCAGACTGCTTGTCAGGAAAATAACATTTACCCCGGGCTGGTGAGGGAGAAGGCCGCATGGCTGCTGTTTTGCAATGCAGATGTACCTCACTTCCTGGAAATGGAAATAATACACGCGAGGAAGGATATCTTCCAGGAGACTTTGATCTGTTGAGGGTACCAAAGATTCTAGGAAGAGGGTGTACGAATGTGCAAGACCCCAGAGCATCAAAGTGTGAAAACTCTCTAGAGGTTAACAACCCAAGGGATGGGAGAAGATAAGGACTTTATAGTACAGACTTAAACAATGTCTTTCTATTTTTGCTGTCCTCAGCTTTCTAACTTAATTAGAATATATTCACAGAACTCAACACTAAAGGCAAGCATTTTTGAAAGAGACATCATGTTGGTGGTATTACCTTAGAAAAAGGGGCCTGTATTGGAGCCCCTCCACCCGTACAGCCCCCACACTTTGAAGTGCCTTCCTTGAAATTCTCTAAGTCCCTTTTGGTCTGGGACATGGACTGGGACCCAACTTGGCCATGCATCTATTTTCTCCCCTGTGGAGTCCTTCTGCCCCATTGCCTGCTGCCTCATCTGGTCAACCAGATACCCCTAGAGCTCTGGGCTCCATACGTATGGATTCCCTCCAGGGGCCTATGGCTTCGCTAGCTCCAGCTCCAGAAGGGTGGCCTGAATTGCTCCCACCTGGATTCTTTTATGGAATGATGCTAAATAGTGCTGGGGGACTAAAAAAAAAAAAAAAAAAAAAAAAAAAAAAAAAATTTTAATGGCTTGATTGAGATAAAATTCACACACTACACAATTTAACCACTTAAAGCATACAACAAAGTGCTCTTGCTTAGAGATCAGCCATACCAAACTGAACGCGTAAATGGAGGCTGAGCCCACAAGGGATGGAGTAGGAAGTCAACCAAACCGTGAAAAGACAGGACAGAATTTGTGTATCTACAGACAAGAATTATGTCTCATTGTGATCAGTTACCTACAAATTACAGAGTCGTTCAAGCTGTTCCCACCGGTTCCTGATCGGACGAGCCCTTAGCACACTTTGATTCTTTGTCTGCCTTCCCTGACAATGTTGACGGTGACGAGGATGGTTGCAGCTGAATGTCTAGGCTGTGCAGGCGCTACGCTAAAATGCTTTCAAACATATTTCATTTGATTCTTACAACGGCTCTGTGAGGTGGTTTATTCTCGTTTTACAAATGATCAAACAGAGTTGAAGAGAGAAAACGACATGAACAAGATTGTAGATCCAGCAAGGAGCATAGGACACAAAGGTCTGATTCCAAAGTCCTTGCTTTTGGTGCCATATGTAAAAAAAACCACTGCCTAATCCAAGCTTGGGAAGCTTTACATCTATGCTCTACAGTTTTAGCTCTTTTGTGTAGGTCTTTGATCCATTTTGAATTAATTTTCGCACAGGGCACGTGGTAGGAGTTCAATTTCATTTTTTGCATGCGAATAGCCAGTGGTCCCGGCACGTTGGTCGAAAATATTATTCTTAGCGGGGATGCGGGGGTGGCTCAGTTGGTTGGGCGTCTGACTTTGGCTCAAGTCATGACCTCACAGTTGACAAGTTTGACCCTGCGTCGGGCTCTGTGCTGACAGCTCAGAGCCTGGAGCCTGCTTCAGATTCTCTCTCTCCCTCTCTCTCTGCCCCTCCCCCGCTCACATTCTGTCTCTCTCAAAAATAAAAACATTAAAAATTTTTTTAAAAATAAAAATTAAAAAAAGAAAAAAGAAAAGAAAACACTATTCTTGGCCCTATTGAATTGTTATGGTAACAAAAATCAATTGACCATAAATGTATGGGTTTATTTTTGGACTCTCAATTCTATTCCATTGATCTGCATGTCCCAGTACTTGTTTTTTTTTTTTTTTTAATATGAATATAATTTATTGTCAAGTTGGCTTACAGACAATATCTAGTGCTCACCCCAATAAATGCCCTCCTCAATGCCAAGCACCCATTTTCCCTCAAGTACTTGGTTTTTAATGTATGTCACAGCCGAAAAGACAACTCACAAAGGTTCTGACATCAAATGGGGAAAAATGCATCATCGGCTCCTTTTACTAAGCGTTTCCTATCACATCCACCAATTATGCAAATGTTTGGTTAAAGATCTAGCTAGTGAGCTTCTTTCCATCTTCTCTGATGTCTGTGAATTGACCTTGCAAACCAAGAGTACGGTATTGCATTTATTTTTCCTTTTTAACACGTAGATACAAAACTAACTAAAACTCTTCATTTAGAAGATCTATGTTGGTCCATAAGCAATTTACCAGTGTGATTTTAAAATTCCCCACATATGAGAGGGGAAGGGTCTTTATTGTTTGTTTTCATGCAAAACTTCCAGTTGTCTTCTTTGGAAGGGTCAGGGTCCCTGGCATTGATTTGTGACAGTGCGCACAGAATGTTGCCAAACGGAGGAGGCTCATCTAAGCCTCAGTGTTAAGTTTTCGTTAGGGCCTCAACTGTGCACATGACTGATTGGTTGATTGATTGCCCACATGGTTGAATCCAGTCTCCTATGTTGTGTGACCCAAAGCCCCCCCTCTATATCCCATGATTGGTCTTTCTGGCATGACTAGTCCCTAATCTAAGACCACCTGGTGTGGCCAGCCACACCTACCCTAAACAAAGACACTCCCATGAGGTATGACTTAGATTATCTCCCAGAAGTCAAGGGAAAAAGCCAGACCTGTCTTTGGCAAGGTCAAATTCCTAACGCACAGTGTTGCTGTGCTCAGGAAAAGCATGTATTTCCTCTAGTTGTTGAGTAATGGGTTAATATGTCTAGTACTTCGAGCTTGCTGACTATGTTGGACAATTCTTCCATATCCTTAGGAATTTTCATCTGTTCAATGGGGCGCCTGGGTGGCTCAGTCGGTTGAGCGTCCGACTTCGGCTCAGGTCACAATCTCGCGGTCCGTGAGTTCGAGCCCCGTGTCGGGCTCTGTGCTGACGGCTCGGAGCCTGGAGCCTGCTTTGGATTCTGTGGCTCCCTCTCTCTCTGCCCCTCCCCCTCACACTCTGTCTCTCTCTCTTTCAAAAATAAATAAACATCAAGAAATTAAAAAAAAAGAAATTTTCATCTGTTGTAGCAATTATTGAGAAAAGTATGCGTGAAGGTTTCTCACAATAATGGTCGGTATAGCTATTCTTCCTTTACCTAATATATTTTGAAGCTCTATTTATGCTATTAGGTACAATACATTTGGAATTTTTATGTTGTTCTGGTGAGTAAACCTTTCATCATTCAGTGATGACTTACTGGTAACATTTCAAAATTCTATCCTGGTTTGACTGTGGCCTGTGATTTACACAGCTACACCAGCTGTCTCCTGGTTAGTATTTACCTGGTCGTCTTTGTTTTTGTTTTAAGTTTTTATTTAAACTTCAGTTAGTTAACACGCAGTGCAATATTAGTTTCAGGTATACGATGTAGTGATTCCACCCTCCCCAACATCACCCCGTGCTCATCACAAGTGCCCTCCCTCAGTTACCCACCCCCCACCCACCTCCCTTCATTACTTGCTTATTTTTTATCCAGTCTTTTACTTTCTACCTTTCTCTGTTCTGCTGTTTTTGTTAAGTCTTTTGAAAGCAGCCCATATCTGAGTTTAATTTTTTATGCAGCCTAAGAGTCCATGACATTTAACCGAAAAGTTCATGCCATTGACCTTTTTTATGATTACTCATTCATTTGGATTTGTTTTTGCTCTCTTCTTATTTGCATAGATTATATGCTATCTATTTGCCTTGCTTTTTTTTTTTTTTTTTTTTCATATTTTCCTTTTCTTTTCTTGTCTTCTTTTGGACCGGTTAAAGTGTTTTTTCTCATTCCATTTTTCTGCCCTTCATCTGTTTGGAGCACATACATTCAATTTCTATTATTTGGGTAATTACTCTTAGAATTTTAACATATAAAGTAAATTTAATCAATATATTTCTTTTGAAAAGATCTTAGGGGGCGTAACTGGGTGGCTCAGTTGGTTGGGGGTCTGACTTCGGCTCAGGGCATGATCTCGTAGTCTGAGAGTTTGTTGAGCCCCGTGTTGGGCTCTGTGCTGACAGCTCAGAGCCTGGATCCTGGTTCAGATTCTAGGTCTCCCTCTTTCTCTGCCCTTCCTCTGCTCATGCTCTCTCTCTCTCTCTCTCTCTCTCTCAAAAATAAATAAACATGAAAAACTAAAAGATCTTAGGATGCCTGACTCAAAACAGTCACCTTCAGCCATCTGAGGTTTTTATGGACTTGCTTTCATCATTTGTCGTTTCTGCTGCCTCTCATTCATGGTGGCTTATTTTCTTGAATGTTCTTTGATTTTTTTTTTTTTTTTTTTTTTTAATATTATGAGCCCAAATTTGTTGTGCTCTCTGTGAGGACTGCCTGATGCCTGACCCTGAGGGCACATTCTCTAGGAAATCATTTGCATTTGCATTTCTGGGCACCAGGAAACATTCCATCCAAAGTTACTCAAAATAAAATGTTGTGTCTTCTCATCCTATTGATAGTGACGTCCTTGCCTAGAAATACCTGAGCCCCTCGCTAGGGCCATATTTACTCACAGCGAGCCCCACGGGTGTTTCCCCCTTCCCTACTAGGGCCAACATTGTGGCTATAGCAGGGGCCCGTGGTTCTTAACTGTTGCTTCAGGGCACACCTCAGCAAAACCATCAAAGAATCTGGAAGAACAAGATTTATTACTCCCAAGTCTTGGAAGGTACTTGGCATACATACCCAGAGGCCACACAGCAAGGTCACAGGTGCTTATCTGGGGCTCTTTCTATTAAGATTCAAGGGTGGGGTGTTCAAAATTTTGGGAACTTCATGGGTGGGGCGACAGGGTTCCTTACTCATCTAGCTGTTTTACTGGTAGCTGTGTCCCAGGCTTGCAATGGATTTATTTGAAACGGATGCCTTTCCACTCAAAAGCCTTTCCACTAACAATACAGAAGTTCTTGGGAGCTTTTCTATCCACAGTATGGCACATGTCCCTAACTTTAGAGGACACTGCATGCTAGCAAAATTCTAGGTCACGGTCTCTGTGCAAATTTAAGAGTCGAATATATTAGTAATAATGATACATTCAAATTGAGTATGCAGTCAGACACTATTTAATCAGTACCTTCTAAATTCCTAAACAAGAACTTAAAAAAAACCACTACCCTTTAATGCATATAAGAAGGGATTATAACATATGGAAAGGATGTTTTAATAAACATAATAGAACTTAGTGTCCCCTTCTGTAAAACGGAAAGCAAGCTTAAGTGAGTCTTTAAATGAGTCTATCCTTTTTTCTAGCTGTAAATGTATGTGTTAAAAAAAGAGGCGCCTGGGTGGTTTTGTCAGTTGAGCATCCGACTTCGGCTCAGGTCATGATCTCGCAGTTTGTGAGTTCAAGCCCCGCATCAGGCTCTGTCCAGACAGCTCGGAGCCTGGAGCCTGTTTCGGATTCTGTGTCTCCCTCTCTCTCTGTCCCTCCCCTGCTCATGCTCTGTCTCTCTCTGTCTCAAAAATAAATATAAACATGAAAAAAAAAGAGGCATAGATTGCAGAAATTATGAGTTGGGTCTCAAGAATTTGCACAATATATTTCTGTAAATTGTGACACACATTTAAAAATAATCTCCCTTTAAAAACTAAAAAATAAAATAAAATGAAATATGCTACCTGTGTTATCTTTAAGCCTAACTTTTTAAAAATTATGTTTTAATTTCTTTTTTTTAAGTTTATTTATTTATCTTGAGAAAGAGAGGGGTGGGGGGAGACAGAGAGAAACCCAAGCAGGCTCTGCACTGGTAACACAGAGCCCAATGTAGGGCTCGATCTCACGAACTGAACTCACAAACCGTGAGATCATGACCTGAGATGAAATGAAGAGTCAAACAGTTAACCGACTGAGCCACCCAGGAGCCCCCAATTTTTTTTTTTCAAAAATTATTTTAGTGTTTGCTTATTTTTAAGAGAGAGACAGAGCATGAGCAGGGGAGAGGCAGAGAGAGGGAGACACAGAATCAGAAGCAGGCTCCAGGCTCCAAGCTGTCAGCACAGAGCCTGTCGTGGGGCTCGAACCCACAAACTGTGAGATCATGGCCTGAGTTACAGTCCGACGTTTAACTGACCAAGCCGCCCAGGTGCCCCCTTTTTTGTTTTTTATTTTATTTTTTTATTTTATTTTTAAGTACATCTAATGTGGGGCTTGAACTCCCAGCCCCAAGATCAAGAGTCACATCCTCTATGGACTAAATTCTTATAGAAACACCAGTGACTGTGTCTTTTTCTTACTCCTGCCAGTCTTCTGTGCTTCAAAGCTCCAGTCCATGTAATACAGTAATTATTACTCTGCACTGGGCTGTACGAGAGATACAAAGATGAATAAGGCAGAAGCTCACAGTCAAGCAAAGAGTAAATAAACGATCAAGAAGAAAAAGAGACTCTGATAAGTCCTCTAACCCAGCAGCAAAGTTTTATGACGCAGACAGGGAGGAGGGAGTCATTCAAACTGAGGGTCAGGGAAAGGGCCGCAGGGGACAGCAAACAGAAGAATTTGACAAGGACTGGCTTTCCTGACAAAGTTCCAGTTTCCTTATTGATCAGGCCTACAAAAGAGAGTTCTGCCCTCAACGTGAGAGTAGTTAAGAATTCAAGAGACTTTTCACCCACTGGGGAAAATGGGACTTGAGCCAGGAAAGCTTTGGCTGGATTCGGATGGCTAAACAGAGGTTTTGAAAAATGAGAAAATGGTAAGACTTAACTCTTCAGCTTTACTTGTATCGTTTCACAGAACCGGAAGAATCAGGGTTTTGGGGTCACACGGTCCGGGTCCACCTGAATACTGGCTTCGACCATGTGGGCAGTCATGAGCCAATCAATCATGGTCACATAAAGGAGCCCCCATGAGTCCACCTAGTATCAAGCTGTAGAATCTGTCTCAGTGAAGTTCAAGAATCAGTAGCATGCCGATCACTTTTTCTGACAATGATGCAACTGACTTAAAAATCGCTAAAAAATGAGGTGCCTGGGTGACTCAGTCGGTTGAGCGTCCGACTCTTGATTTCGGCTCAGGTCGTGATCTCTGAAAGTATCAGCATAATTCAACAGGGACAAGAATAATATTTCCGATAAATATGCTGGAATAACTGACTATCCATATTCAAAGAACGAAGCTTGAACTCCTACAACAGGCCATGTATAAAAACTAATGCCAAATGGATCAAAGACCCAAATGTAACAACTAAAACTATGAAACCTTTGAAGAAAACACAGGTGTAAAGCTTCATGACCTTGAATTAGGCAATGGTTTTTAGATATGACCCAGAAAGTACAAGCAACCTCCAAATAATAATAATAATAATAATAATAATAATAATAATAATAAAGTACAAGCAACCTTCAAAAAATAACAGATAAATTGACTTCCTCAAAATAATATCTTTTGTGCTTCAAAGGCCACTATTGGAAAGTGAAAAAGATAACCCACAGGATGAAAAGGGAATTTTGTAAATCATAGATCTGATAAGGGTCTGGTGTTCAGAATATATAAAGAACTCTTATTATTATTCAACAATAAAAAGATAAATAACTCACTGTAAAAATGGAAAAATGATTTGAATAGATATTTCTCCAAAGAAGATATACAGAATACCAACAGGAACATGAAGAGGTGCTCAACAACATTAGTAATTAGGGAAACCAAGGCAACCTACAATGAGATACCATTCACACCCCACTAAGATGACTCCAATAAAAGATGGACAGAGACAACTGTTGGTGGGGCTGTGGAGAAACTGGAACCCCCATCACACTGCTGGCAGGATTGTAAAGTGGTGCAGCCACTTTGGGAAGTAATCTTCAAATGATTAAACATAGAGTTAGCATATGACCCAGCAATTCCAAGCTTAGGTATATACATAAGAGGAATGAAAACAAATGTCCACACCAAAGATCGTGCACAAATGTTCGAAGCAACATTATTCACAACAGCCAAAAAGTGGAAATGACTCAAATGGCCACCAACTGATGAAGAGATAACAAGAAGGTGGGATGTGGGGAAATAAGCTAGAGAATTCCTCATACTTACATGCGTTAAAAAAGCTTAGGGCATGGGGCGCCTGGGTGGCTCAGTCAGTTGAGCGTCTGACTTCGGCTCAGGTCATGATCTTGCAGTTCGTGAGTTCAAGCCCCACGTCGGGCTCTGTGCTGACGGCTCAGGGCCTGGAGCCTGCTTCGGATTCTGTGTCTCCCTCTCTCTGCCCCTTCCCCGCTCATGCTCTGCCTCTCTCTGTCTCTCAAAGATGAGTAAATATTAAAAAGATAATAATAAAAAAATAAATAAAATTAAAAAAAAAAAAAAAAGCTTAGGGCAGAAAGCCATTGCCACAGGGCAAAAGCACCCAAGGTCAGTTAGTGAGATATTATAATAGGATCATGAATGATTTGTTATATCACCTGCAGGAAATCACTTTCCATCTGGTGCCAATATACTTTGATCACAAAGTCCACTTGCCTCCCAGACCCTTTGCTTCTTACACACACAAGTTAATGATCACTATCTGATTGTTTTCTTAACATTCACCACGTGTGTAAGATCTTGAGTGCTCAGTAAACACGGAGACAAAACCCCTGTTCAGGGCTCTTGTCTCTTCCTGGACATTAGCCTCTCTCGTATTCAATTCTGCATCTGCTCTCTTGCTGGACAAGAGAGAACTCCAGACTCATAGTCTGCGACAGTGGGATACACAGACAATAGAATAGGAATGTAATACTGGTATATGATTCAACATGGAGGAAACTTGAAAACATTATGCCAAGAGAAAGAAGCTAGGCACAAAAAGCCATATAGAGCATGATTTCATTCGCACGAAAGGTCCAGAATAGGCAAATCCATTGGGATGGAAAATAGATTAGGGGTTGCCAGGCACTGGGAAGTGAGAGTGTGGATAGTGACTGCTAATAAGTGTGAGGTTTTTTTGGAGGTGATGAAAATCTCCTTAAATTAGATGGCGGTAATGCTCACATCACTTTGTGAACATCTTAAAAATAACTAAATTTTATATTTTAAATGGGGTGGGTTTTACAGTATGTGAATTATATCTCAATGAAAAGAAAGATTAAAAGGAGACAAGTACTGTAATAAACTGAACTAGCCCCAAATTTTGTACTGCAGTATATAATCACAAACGTTTTCTAAAAAGAAAGAAGTGTATTTAAACAATCATATTGTTCTCCTTAGCAAAAGCAGTGGGTTTTGTACTGTTACTAAATAAAACACAATTTGAAAGTACTTTTAAACTAGTTTTTTTCTTTTTAAAAATGTTTATATATTTATTTTGAGAGACAGAGAGTGAGCAGGGGAGGAGTAGAGGGAGGAGAGAGAGAATCCCAAGCAGGCTCTGTGCTGTCAGCACAGAACCTGATACAGGGCTCGATCTCACAAACCAAGAGATCACGACCTGAGCCAAAACCAAGAGTCTGAGGCTTAACCAATGGCGCCCCTAAAATAATTTAATCTGGAAGCTCCTTTCTACTTGCTAGATGATGTGCTGTCTGATTCATGAGTCACTGAATAAAGCCAATTAGAACGCCAAATTTACTTGGTTGAATTTTGTTTTTTAACAGATTTGGTGGCAGTGGTGGGAACCAAAGTAAAGTTCTGATGGCATTTAGGGGACAATGAAAAACACAGGCCTGGTACCTGTGAGCCCTTTTGTGGGTTCTCTGTTTTTCTAGACATTTCTGAGGCCCATGGGTAAGTTCCTCTTGGTTCTGAGCTCTGTTCTCTTTGCATTGAGCTCCCGATAGGGTTGGTTTTCCAATGAAGGGCCAGTCAAGTAAAGCCGGCAGCCAGATCTGTCCAGAGCCCAGATGAGCTGGCAGATGGCTTAGCCCAGAGCCATGCCCCTAACCTTTCAGACCACAGTCTCCAGGTTTTTGAGCAGGAAACCCCCCAGCCCTTAATTCTGTGTGAAGATCCACTGAGAACTGTTTATGGCAGTGCACAGCTCCCCATCAGTGTGGAGCCTTCAGTCTGCATTCCCAATTATTGACGTCTGCTATGTCAATCCTTTCCCTAGTCCAAGGGGAACTTTGCGTCGAGGATCTATTAAAAAGGGGGGGGGGGCGGGACACAAGGCAAGGATAACCAGAATAAAACTTCCTGTGTGGTCTACAGACTCCTAAAATTTTACTGGCCTCCATGGCTATCACTCTTCCAGTCTTGAGCCACAGATTCAAATGGGAATTACCAAAAGGCATTCATGATTTATGATTCACTTCCTTTGGCAGGACCCTACTTCCCTGGTTGAGACTAAGTGTAAAATAATCAGGGACTTCTCCTTGACCTCTGTTAAAAATATTACAGAATTAGGGGTTCCTGGGTGGCTCAGTCGGTTGGACGTCTGATTTGGGCTCAGGTCATGATCGCGTGGCCTGTGAGTTCAAGCCCTGCATCGGGCTCCGTGCTGACAGCTCGGAACCTGGAGCCTGCTTTGGATTCTGTGTCTCCCTCTCTCTCTCTGCCCCTCCCCTGCTCACGCTCTCTCTCTCTCTCAAAAAAAAATTAAATAAAACATTTAAAAAATATTACAGAACTGGGGAGCCTGTTTGGCTCAGTCGGTTGAGTGCTTGACTCTTGATTTTGGCTCAAGTCATGATCCCAGGGTCATGGGATAGAGCCCCAAGTTGGGCTCTACGCTGAGCCTGTAGCCTGCTTTGGATTCTCTTTCTCCTTCTGCCCCTCCCCTAGTCACACACATGCTCTCTCTCTCGCTCTCGCTCTCTCTCAAAAAAGTACTGCAGAATCTGTTGCTAAAGCAATCGTTGCTGAACAAAAATCCTTAGCCTCTCTGGCCAAAGTTGTTCTTGATAATAGGATAGCTGTTGAGCAAGGTGTCAGTGCTATGGTCAATACCACCTGCTATGCCTGGATCAATACTTCTGGGGAAATTGGCTTAATAGGGTGACTCCTTCAATGGGGTCTTCAACTTTTTTGATTTTGATTGGTTTAGGTCTCAGGGGTGATGGCTCCAAAGTACATTGTAGATGTCGGGAATTATCCTGTTTAAAACAGTTACAAGTAAACTCCCTGGTGTGTTGTTTTCTTCTCAAAAACTTTAAATACATGTTTGTAGCCACTAACCACGAAGAAAATGATCTTCCTAAGACCAGTATTTCAGAAAAGGAATGAACAGAATGACTGGCTTAAAAACTATGAATGCGGGACGCCTGGGTGGCTCAGTCGGTTAAGTGTCCAGCTCTTGGTTCCTCGGCTCAGGTCATGATCTCACAGTCCGTGGATTCGAGCCCCGCGTTGGGCTCCATGCTGACAGCACAGAGCCTGCTTGGGATTCTCTCTTGGGATTCTCTCTCTCTCTCCCTCTGTCTCTGCCCCTCCCCTGCTTGTGCTTGAGTGCTCTCTCTCTCAAAATAAATAAATAAATTTTTAAAAAAATGTGAATCTGAAGTCATGACCCGCGAATATCATAGGGACCGAGCAAAAAATGTCCTAACCTGTAAATACTACATAAAGGATCACCAGAAGCTGAGAGGATAAGAACAGCAGTGGAGAGTGGTGTTGATGACAACAGGCCCAAAATGGAGTCAGTTGTGCTCAGCCCCACATCGGCAAACCAAGACTTACTCTCTGACGGAATTATGGTTTTACCAAGATCCCAGGAATGTGACTTTTAACCAGTCAGTCTGGAATCCTCTGATCCGTCTTAGTGATGGAGTCTGCATGGATAGACCCCACCTTCCCCCAAAGGAAGATCTTGCCTGAAATAATCCCTCCTTTGTTAAGAAACTTCCTTTTCCTGCCCCCACGTGCCTACACGTGCCTACAAAACTCTCCGTACAGCTCCCCGGAGCTCTTTCTACTTGCTAGATGGGGTGCTTGCTGCCTGATTCACAAATTCTGAATAAGGCCAATTAGATCTTCAAAAAAAAAGAAGTTTAATCTTTATTTTATCCTTTAAAATGTAATTCTGGCCTGTTTTATATTGTGCAGAAAATACTGGCGCAGCAGTCGACGGATATAATTCCGAAATATGTAAATACACATGTATTGGAGATTAGTGCACAAGGACTTGTTATTGATGAGAGACACAATCAATAAAGGTCAGAGATCGCTGCCTTGATGTCTCGTTAGAGGACGGTCAGGAAAAAAAACTCAGGAAAGTTGATGTAAGAAAGTCACCCAGAAGTACTGACCTATCAAATTGTAGCTTATTTCCAGTACTCCCTGGTAATTCGTGTATATGATTAAAAATAAAACAAGTCTGAGGGGCTCTACTGGAAAATTCTCTGGACTCATATACACGATTTATGGATTCTAACTCACTTCAGTTTATCATGTGGTGGCAACTTGGCATGAAGCAAATTTCCATTCTGTGTTTCTCCACAGAAGAGGGTCACACCTTGTATGCTGTGTACTAAAAATACATCCTTCGAGAATAATAATGTTACAGTTCCTTCTTCAGCTGCGTCCCTGCTAGCCAGGCGTTGGCGCACTTCAGCGATTCAGAGGGAACCGCAGACGTTGTCTGGTCCAGCATCCAATTTCTTTTCCCAGCCTGTCCTGGAAAAAGACAGTGGTGTCCCTGTAGTCTGTGAGCTGTCTCTTCAAATGTTTGCCTGACCTCATTATCCAGAACACTCTATAAATGCAGTCCCCCCTGCACAGCACCGAGTCTGTGAAAGGGCAGGATACTCCCTTGAAAGTAACAAAGCAACATTGAAGGATCTGTCTGGCCAGGCTTGGAAAACTCAGTTGCCAGGTCGCTGTGGGCTTAAAGAAGACGCACGAGCAATGTGCCGGCTGCAGCCCTCTGTCCCTGAAGCCCCGGTGTGTGAGCACTTTATACAAGAACCAAACCCTGGGAGGAAAGCCTGCTCCGGAGCTGGCATACCTGCCCACTAGCCGTCTTCAGGAAGTGCTTTCCACCCTGTGCTCTGAGCAAGCCTGCACCCACCTGCCCCCAGTGCCAGCCGGGGCGGGGGGGGGGGGGGGGAGCGAACCATCAGTGTCCTGTAAGGGTTAAATTGTACTGTAGGGCTAACGCTTAGCTTGAAAAATAACTTTGTTCTGACACTGAAGGTCAAAAGATAACAACCTTGCTTTTACTCTTGTAAATCATACTTCATACTCTTGCGAATCAGGCTTTACCAATGAAGAAAACAAAAGCTCGAAAAAGAGCATCAGAGACAAGGTCAAGGAGACCCACTGGTTGCAACTTAGCGGCAGAAAGTCTAAAATAATCACCTCATTCGATAACTGTTTCTGACTCATCTGGCAACTATTTCTAACTCATCTAGAAACTGTTTCTCTGTTCTGTTCCCAGATAATGATAAAACGATGTGATCGGCTTTAAAAACTCTGTACCCCGGCTGTTCAGGGCCACACTCTTGTTAGGAGTGTTGGTCCCGATCGGTCGGCCTTGCCTCTTAGCGTCACCGGCAATGAGTGAGCAGAGGTCCAAGTTCGAACCTGCAATAAACGACCCTTGCCGCTTGGCTTTGACTTATGACTCTGGTGGTCTTTTGTGGGAGGTTTCAAAACTTCGGGCATAACAGTCCTTCCTTTCAGCAGGCCGGTGCTGCGGGAGGAACACCAGCTAACGTGGGTTTAAATTCCAGTCTCCCACTGACTGGCCTTGGGAACGTCACGCAATCTCTCTGATCCTTGGTGTTCTCGTCTGTAAAATGGGGACCATGACGGCTGTGGCATATGGTTGTCGTGCGGCTGAAATAAGCTGAAACATACCTAAAGACAGCACAGTGTCAAGCACACAGCGGGTGCTCGACAAATGTTGGATTTCCTTCCCGCAAGTGAGCCAAACCACAAAATGCTCCTCGTCCAATGTACTCATCAGAAAGCTTGAGTCAGTCCTAGGATCAGTTCTGGAAAATCCTAAAATTGACCAGTCATTTAGAGCCCGTGTATCACAAGGGGATCTGTTAGAAACAACTAGGTTTAAAAATTTTTTTTCCAGAGTTTATTATTATTTTTTTAATGTTTATTTATTTTTGAGAGAGAGAGAGCGAGAATGAGCAGGGGAGGGGCAGAGAGAGAGGGAGACACAGAATCGGAAGCAGATTCCAGACTCTGAGCCATCAGCACAGAGCCTGATGCGGGGCTTGAACTCACAGACTGTGAGATCATGACCTGAGCCGAAGTCAGATAGATGCTTAACCAACTGAGCCACCCATGTGCCCCAGAAATAACTAGGTTTTAATGAAGCAATTCGTTTCAGAGTTGGAGCAGCGATGTGGGAAATGAGCATATTTGATTTTCGCAGGTTTCAAAATAAATTTTTGAAAAGCTGTGCTCTAACCTGGTACATAGGTTGGTAGAGCCCAACAGTTCACTTAAATAGATGAAAACTATAAATATATTTAACACGTATCTGTCATTTTTACCGTACAAGGAATTTTCTAACAAAATGTAATTTTAAAATATCATGACTAACTTTAATTTGTGGTTTTAATCTAGAAGACGTTTTTGCTGATTCATTTGGCACAAAAGGTTTCACCAAACACCATGAAAATCTACTTGTAAAACAGGTTTTCCAGTGCACAGGTTTTGAAAGCGACTCCAGGTATGACACACAGCAAGCTCTGGGCTTCTTGGTAAATTTCTTTTTCCTGCCATGACATCTTGGTAGAACAATTCCTCCAAAGGACACATAAGAGAACAAAAACCACTTAAAACTGTCACTTAACGCTGTCAACTGATCGTCAGCAACACGCACTACTCTTTTTGTGCTGCAGGAGGTAAGTTACTCAAACGGTATGTGATCTAAGAAAGTCCAAGCAGATCAAAGAGTTCGGTGGTTTTCCATTAACAAACTACGTAAAAATCAACAACAAAACAGTTTCTCGGAAGGGCTTTCATTCGCCAGGAGCCTTGATGATGAGTAGAAGGTCACCACGTAGTCAAATGTGGAAACAGCAGCTGCCAGATGGACGCAGGGACCACGTGATCGTCCGGGGGCCTCCAAGCACTTGGCAGAGGCTGAGCTGTGAAGGGTTGGGAGGGTTGCCAGCAAAGGCCTTGGAGTCTACCACCGGGGTGCTTTTATCTACAACAGCGGAATCCTTCTGACGACAAACGTGTGTGTGAGTGGCAAGCAACTCTTCCGTTCTGTGCAGACACCAACTGGGTGCTCTGTCATTCACTTCATTCTAACAGTAACTACCAGAAGTAGTACCAGACCCCACAGGTTACTGGCTGAGTCCCACGAGACTGCTCCCTACTTCGGAATCCTGTCCTAAGTGGTGGGTCCCCTATTATCGAGTTGTCAAACAAAGTTCTAACTTATCAGGGATTACCTCAACATGTCCTATCTCTGAAAGAAGAAACGAATCAAACCCTCAGAAAAACAAACTTTACAGGATAAAATATCACTTGGGGCATAAGGGGAAATGGAAAACAGAATTAGCGATGATGACATTATCAAAGCGAAGTTCGTCCTATTTTTGTAACTTGGCCTATCCTAGGACGCTTCTACATTAGCAGTCCTAAATGTCCACTCCACTTAATCAGAACCCACTGTTTTGTGTTTTCTTTTGTTCCATATTGAGCAACAATCAAGCAAAACTCAAGGCTTCTCAATGTCACCTTAAGAATCTCAGATTTACTCATACTCAGCCCGCCTTGCAAAGCTCAGGTTTCAAACTAGAATTCTTAAGGGGGGGAAAAGCTAAATCCCATCTAAATCCAAATTACAACTTTAACCTGATTACTGATCTCAGATTTCAAACGTTAAAGACAGAGTTTATTCTCATTTTATGCCACTGTTTCAGCTTCAGAATGTTGACCGGTGGATGCCGAGAGTCCTGGCCATTGTGATTTTCAGGGTTTGTCATCTTGGTCCACCTTGCGATAATTCATCACGAACTTGATCGCGACCTGAGCCAAAGTTGGATGCTTAACCGACTGAGCCACCTGGTGCCCCTTGAGCTTTCTAGAGTAAGACTTGAAGAGGGGGATAAAGGAAAGTAACTTCCCGGCCCCTCTCCAGCAGAATGTAATTTCTTAGAACTATTTCTGAGTGTGCACAGTGCATTTTAGAAACCTCTCCATTTCATCCCCATGGGCTGTCCTGTGAGAAGACGGAAAGTAGAAAGAGAGAAGAGTGTTCTTGGTTCTCCCTCCCTGAGAAGCTTCCAGCTCTTGGGACGTTTATCTCAATTTGATCCAACTCATAAACAAAATTTTACTGTTTGGTTCCTATGAGTGTTGGGGTAGAGGGTGAGCTCTCCAAGGACGGTATTCTCAAAATCCTCAAAGAAATAAATCTAGGTGGGGAAAAAAAATCCATAAAACCAGAGAAAGTTTGAAATAAGAACGTGTTAGAATTAGAATCTTCGCTGACGAAGATGGGATGAGTGAACCAACATGTCAAACAAAGTTTATCTACTAGAATGTCGCTCAAGGGGATAAAAAGATCTACTAGAATGTCGCTCAAGGGGATAAAAAGAGTGCAAATATTAAGGAAAAGTTCAAAGAGAAGAGGACACACGCAGACCCTTCAAAAATATTTAATACGAGTGCCAGGAGCAAAGTGGAAGGGATAGCGAAGAGGTAATATTGAAGAGATACAAGCAAAAACACCCCCAAACTGAAAGGGGGTCAGAAAGAGTCCTCAAATGGAATTATTTCCACTTAGGGTACAGCAGAATAAATAAAGAACACACTCTTAAATATGTCGTGTAACACTCCAGAGTATGAGGGATGAGGTGAATATTCTAAAAGCTATCGGAGGGGAAAGATAGAATATCTAGAAGAAAGGAGAATGAGATTATTAGAAACATTGAAGGCCACGACTCAATGTGCTAAAGGAAAGTAATCTGGGACCCAGAACTCTATTTCTAGCCAAATTATCACCCAAATATAAAGGCAAGATGAAGACATTTTCAGACCTACAAATACTTAGAAAGTTTACTATCCAAAGATGGTCTCTGAAAGAACTACCCCAGGGGGTACTCCAGGGAGGAAAAAAAAAAAGTGCATCTAAAGAAAGGTTGCAAAAAATCACCATGAGCAAATAAAACACTAAAAATATAGAGGCCAATCAAAAATAGAGAGCGGTAAATCAAAATAACAAGTTTTAAAATTATGTGTTTAAAAACAAGCCGGGACCCAAATTTCAGAAAGTGGTAACATGAGAGTTGGGAGAAGTGGTGTGTTATCTTTTTGGTTTGGAGAATAAGGAGACTAATTACATTTAGACTGTCACCAATGTCTGCATAACGTGCTGTATATAACACATGACTCCAAACCTTAGCAACTTAAAATTAAAGAAAAAAACCCCAAAACAACCTTTTATCTTCTCAGAACTTTCTGTGCATCATGATGCCTTTGGCTCAGGCTCCAGTCACTGTGTCCACTGGACCTGCTCACCCGGGGCAAGCTCCATGTCTCAGCTCCCTCGTGTGCTTGAGGGCGAGCCCCGGGCTCTGATTGGCTGGTGGCCAGAGATATTGGCGGGAGGGGCTCTCCACAAGGCTGTGTGCCACATGGCAGCCGGCTTTCCCCAGAGTGAGAAACCCAAGAAGGTGAGGAAAGAGAGGGACAGCGTCCAAGATTGAAGTCACAGCCTTTCTATAACCTAATCTCAGGTGTAACATCCCATTATGTCTTCCATATTCCTTTTAGAGGTAGGTTACTAGGTCTAGTGCACACTCAAAGGAAAACGTGAAAACCAGCACACTGGGTGGGGCATATTCTAAACAAGCCTATTTATTCCTGAAGAGTGATGGCGTAAACTGGCGCCGTCTTAGGGGCCACCTAAAAGGCCAGGCAAACCTGAAGGCGTCTCGGTGAGGGGCACAGCTCAGAGATCCCTGCTACAGGCTGGCCGGTAGATTAAATAAGAAAACGTGTGTAGGGGCGCCTGGGTGTCTCAGTCTATTAGGCATCTCATTCGATTTTGGCTCAAGTCACGATCTCACTGCCGTGAGACTGAGCCCACATCGGGCTCCATGCTGGGCACTCTCTCTCCCCACTTCCCTTGCAGTCTCTCTCTCTCTCAACAAAACAAAACAAAACAAAACAAAACAAAACAAAACAAAACAAAAACATGTGTGCAACACTCTACCTTTATGTCTTTGCTATACCCTTCTCTGTACATGGAGGTATATTCTTATATTCTCTCATCATCAAAAACCAATCCATCTGACCCTTCAACTTCTTCCATTTCCATGAAGCCTTTTATGAATCCTTTAACCGTATGTAAATATTTCCTCGTATAAACCTGTAACATTCGGCTCGTGTCATTTTCATAATACTAACCATTTTCTGCCTTGTACTTTGATTTCCGCATAGTTGTTTCTCGTTCATAACCTGAATTCCATATAGAACGCTGCCTAGCCCATTGATGCACAATGTCTCTGCTTTCATTAGGAGCCAAATCCTAAGGGGAACGGAGCAAAGTAGGCAGGATTCCACCTTTCTCTGTTCCTCAGGAAATCTGGGAAAATGTAACAGAAAGAAAGCCAGCAAACAGACTCCTCCCTAACCCTCACCCCCGCCTGAAAGCAATGAGCAGACCACACAGGGCACCAGGATGTGGAAACACACATGAGCACTTCAAAGGTAAGGACTGAAGTTCCAACCTGACAAAGTGAGTGAGGTCAACGACCGACAGAGAAGGGAAATGTTCAAGAGAGCTGTCCTGCAGGCAGATCAATGGCGGACTTTCGGGTCACATGGAACCAACGGCAGAAGAGAGCTAAGAGGAAGAGATGCCATGTGACGCATCAACTCCATTTCCAGAATCCTCCACTCAGAGAATTGAAAACGGCCGCAAACACCTGTATGCCAATGCTCATAGCAGCCTTATTCGTGATAGTCAAGAGTTGGAAGCAACTCACATGTCCGTCAACAGATAAAGGGATAAAGAAAATGCAGCGTGTACATACAATGAGATATTATTAAGCCCTGAAAAGGAAGGAAGCCCTCATACCTGCTACAATACGATTGGACTTTGACAACAGTATGCTAAGTGAAACAAACACAAAAGGAAAAACATTGTATGATACCACTTACACAAAGTATCTAGAACGGACACTTTCATAGAGGCAGAAAGTCGATTAGAGGTGACCAGGTGCTACGGGGAGGAGGGAATGAGGAATTATCACTTAATGGTACAGTTTCTGTTTGAGTGGATTAAAAAGTTTTGGAAGAGATAGTGGAGACGGGTGCACAATGTCATGGATGTAATTGATGACACTGAATTGCGCACTTAAAAATGGTTACAAAAGTGGCGCCTGGGAGGCTCAGTCGGTTGAGCATCTGACTTCGGCTCAGGTCATGTTCTCGCGGTCTGTGAGTTCGAGCCCCACTTTGGGCTCTGTGCTGACAGCTTGGAGCCTGGAGCCTGATTCAGATTCTGTGTCTTCCTTTCTCTATCTCTCAAAAATAAGTAAACATTAAAAAAATTTTTTTTTAAAAAGGAAATGAAACCTGATATATGCCATTTACACAGTGTGTTCACATCCAGTTTGATCTGAGCCGACAGCGTGAGGGCAATTAAGGAGCCGTAAAATAAATTAGCCTCAGAGAGCTTATGTTCCAGGTCTAACATGCATAAGATTTCCAAGCAGAGGATTTCCAAATCTGTTTTATTCACATAGGAAAAGACGTTGGTGGCATTTTTTTTCCTGCGGCACTCGGCAGCCGGGTGGTTTTTCCCGGTCACATGGAGAATTAGAAACATTCCCTCCGGGAACCGCTCTTTCTCTGGTTACAGAGAACCCAGAGGCTTTGAAACGTCCCACCATGGGTTTCTCTCTCCCTGTGGTGGGACTGGCGGTCTCCCGGCCTATTAGATTTCCGGCCTTTTTGCCCAGAGGCTGGGTCTCGGGATGGTTTTATCTCGGTGCTTAGCGAAGGGCCTGGCCCCTAGTGGTGGCTCAGTGTGACGAGTGCATGAACGGGGCCACATGCTTTCCCCCAATATGCCTGAACATTTACTCCGTCATTTAGCGCCTCTCTCAGCCCCTCTCTGTCCTCCTCGCTCCTATCTGCTTTCCTCAAGGCCCAATTCCAGCCTTGCTTTTCTCAGGAAGACTTCCCTAACTGACCCACCCCTTGGGGACCATCCTCTGCTTTTGTGTCCGTCACCGCTTTTGTTTTACTATTTTCTTGATGGAGGACTGTCCCCAGGCTGCATGGCCCCTTTGTGTCGATTACAAAAAGGTGCCCTTCGGGACCTGGGTGGCTCTCAGGTCATGATCCCACAGTTCATGGGATTGAGCCCTGCGGGATCCCTGCTTGGGATTCTCTCTCTCTCCCTCTCTGCCTCTCCCATGTCTCTCTCTCTCTCTCTTTTTCTCAACACAAATCATCGAATAAACGTAAAAAAAAGAGAGTGGAAAAAAAAAAAGAGAGAGAGAGAGAGAGAGAGAAAGGTGCTCTTTTGGACGGACACACCAGGGCACATGGCTTCAGGGGCCGAGAACAGAGTAACCTCAGCCCTATTCAGCCCGTTAGCTTCACGCCTTTGTTCAGGGCGCTGTGCGCCCAACGGCATGAGGCGGCTCTGCTCCAGAGGCTCCCTCCTGAACCAAACCACAGCTGGAAGAGGACTTGGTTGAATCCCCACCTCTTAAGTCTTTTTTGTTGTGTTTTAAACCCCTTTCGTACATTCCCAGCCTTCTGTCTACCACCTTCTCCATTGTCTGCGACAAACTCTGCAGCAGCCGCTGGTAGTATATTAATTTGTGGAGTCTTACTAGGTTTCTGACTAAATAGGATAGTTAAATGAAATGCTGACACTATCTGAAAAACAGAGACAAAATTAGTGTAAACAAATATACCTAATCGCTTTTCATAACAGCTTTATTTTTTTTATTTTTTTATTTTTCAACTTTTATTTATTTTTGGGACAGAGAGAGACAGAGCATGAACGGGGGAGGGGCAGAGAGAGAGGGAGACACAGAATCGGAAACAGGCTCCAGGCTCTGAGCCATCAGCCCAGAGCCCGACGCGGGGCTCGAACTCACGGACCGCGAGATCGTGACCTGGCCGAAGTCGGACGCTTAACCGACTGCGCCACCCAGGCGCCCCTCATAACAGCTTTATAGCGACATAATTTGCTTAACATAAAATTCACCCTTTTTAAGTGTATAATTCAGTGGTGGTTTTTTTTTTTTAGCATATTCATAGTTATGGAACTGTTACCACCATAAAACTTCAGAATAAAAGTTGTACTTAAAAGAAGAAACCACCCCAAAGAAACCACATATCCATTAATAGCCACTCTCCTTTCTCCTCTCCTTCCAGCCTCTGGAAACCACTCGATTCTTTCTGGATCTTTCTGTATGTCTATTTTGGACACTTCATACACAGGCAATCACACGACATGTGATCTTTTGTGACTGGATCCTTCCACTTCGCATAATGATTTCGAGGTTAATAATGTACCACGTTTATTTAAGTATTCCATTTCTTTTAAGGCTGAAAAACAGTCCATTGTATGAATCTACCGCATTTTATTTGTCCATTCACCAGTTGATAGTTATTTGGGTTGTTTCCATTTTTTGGCTATCGTGAAGAACGCTGCTATGAATAGTCAAGTCCAAGTGTTGTGTGGACACGTGTTTCTAATTTTCCTGGGTAGATACCGAGGAGAGGAATTGCTGGGTCATACGGTAGGTAGGTAACTCCGCGTTTAACTCCTTGAGCAACTTCCAAACTTTTTTTCCAAAGCGGCTGTGCCATTTCCTAACCCCACCAGCCATGAGGGTTCCGATGTCTGCTCACCCTCAGGTGTACTTGCTACTGCCTGTCTTTTTAATTATCGCCATGCGAGTGTTTGTGAAGGGCTATTTCCCCAATGACGAATGCTGTTGGTTTTCAAAAAGAATCAGAAGGCAGGTGGGCCAGGGATGCAACGAGGCCTCAGAAACGACTAGAACCAGGAGCGCCACTGCAGCCGGGGCTCCCTCTCTCTTCCTACCGCTCGCTCTGCTTCCCTCTGCAGGTGAGCTGGGCTTCCCTCCCTCTCGCCCCTGACCAGCTTCTCGCACATGGCTGCTTCCAGCTCCTTCCACCAGAGAAGGCCTGACTCCCTTTCCTCATCGGCCTTGGGTCAAGACATTCAGAAGCAGACCAGTCAAGTGTGAACAGGACATCCAGGTGAGAGGAAAACACAGCAGCTCCCAGTGGAGACACATGGCTGGAACAGGGAAGGGGGAGACGATTCCCAAGAACGGGGAGGTGTTATTCCCAGGAGACAGACGAGGTACTATGAATAAAAAGTAGCGTGTGTCCGTGTCACTATTGACTTTGAAGAGCAAACGGCAAGAGATCGTTGGTCTAAAGTTTGAGAATAGCCTTAAAGTATTTTACCGACTTGGACTATGACCAAATATAAAGAAATGTACGGTTACGAGAGTAATAATAGGGGCGCCTGGGTGCCTCAGTGGGCTAAGCATGCAGCTCTTGATTTCGGCTCGGGTCATGATCTCATGGTTTGTGAGTTCGAGCCCCACCTTGGGCTCCACACTGGGATTCTCTCTCTCTCTCTCTTTCTCTCTCCGCCCCTCCCCCACTTGTGCTCAATCTCTCTCTCAAAATAAATAAACTTAAAAAAAAATAATGCATCATTAGGGATATTCCTGGTGTTGGCTACTTCGACAACAATATTCTGGGGCCGATTTAAGGTTATAACAACGTTTTTGAAGGAAATGCTCTTACAAGAAAAAGTAGCATCATTCTGCTTGTACCCTAATTCTCAGTGACTTTACCAAAAAGGATTGTGAGGAAAGACTTAACTCACAAGTCACAATCTGGCAGCTCACAGACCTGATTTCACCTGATAACATTGTTTGGCTTACACAATTTTTTTTTTTTTTTTTTTTAAGTTTGGATTGACTTCCCATACTAGAAAATCTGGAAATTTCACATAGAAATCTGGATTTCCGGCTTCTCTTGCAAAATCACACTGTTTGGCGGCCCTGGGCCGAATCCCGAATGGAGGAAGTGAGGTGTTAACAGTAGGAGAGATTACCACCCTCATCAGAGCATTCACATCCCAGCTCCCAGGCCTGCCTTTCTCTACCTGCTCCTCTGTGGGCACAGGAGATTGTAACCCCCCTGGAATTTCTGCCATCACCAGTCACTAACTGGCCCCGAGGAAGACAGGGTACAAAGGAGGAATTCCCTTCACAGTTGGATGAAACAAAAATCTCTCCTATAGGCACTTAAACTTTGTGATGATTCTAAGTTCAAGCACTTTATTTGTATTTTATTTTAATTTTTGAGGGAGTGAGAGAGGCAGAGAGATACAGAGATAGAGAGAGAGAGAGAGAGAGAGAGGACTGAAGGGGTAGACAGAGAGAGGGACACAGAATCCCAAGCAAGCTCCACGCTGTCAGCACAGAGCCCGACACGGGGCTCGATCTCATGAACTGTGAGATCATGATCTGAGCCAAAATCGAGAGTCAGCCGCTCAACCTACTGAGCCACCCAGGCGCCCCTCTATGTTCAATCTCTTGTATAACATGCAGAGAGACAACAGAGACAACGTCAATTCTCTGAGAATCCAAGGGTCTCTGCATTAATTCTCCTTGTCACCACTCAAAGCAGGCAACACTTACCAGTTTGGTTAAAACTTACTACTAGGGGATTGTATTTATCTAGAGCTATTCTCTTTCCTTATCAGTTGTTGCCAACAAGGTTTTTAGTTAATAATATAAGTATACATAACTATAAAAATATAAGTAAATAAGTAGGGTTAATAATACTGCACTGCATATTTGAAAGTTGTTAAGGGAGTAAATCTTTAACGTTCTCATCACCCGAAAAACAAATTTTTTTTGTAGCTGTGTAAACTGATGGATGTTGACTGGACTTATTGTGGTCATCAGTTCACAGTGTATACAAATATTGAATCATCATGTGGTACTCCTGAAACTAACATGTTATGTGTCACTGTCAGTTACATCTCAATAGGAAATACACTTAAAAAAAAAAATGCTTTTGGGGACGCCTGGGTGGCTCAGTTGGTTGAGCATCTGACTCTTGGTTTCAGCTCAGGTCATGATCTCACCATTCATGAGTTCAAGCCCCATGTCTGCAGACCCTGTTTGGGATTCTCTCTCTCTCCCTCTCTCTGCCCCTTCCCCACTTGTGCTGTCTCTTGCTTGCTCTCAAAATAAGTAAATAAACTTTAAAAAAATTTAAAAACATGTTTTTAGCTTAAAGTACCCTAAACAATGTAGGGCCATCTGGTTATTATCTTAACTCTAATCAACTGCAGGAAGTTTATAATCTTGTCCTTCTACCTTCGTCAACCCAGTGAAGACGTCACTCCGTGTCTTTCAAGCCAGGTCCTTAAGACTTGAGAGGTCAAAGTAGGGGGCTGTCATATCCAGCGATTGCCCAAGGTAGACACGACTACCCCAGCCAGCTTCCCCTTCGGGAATGAAAAATTTATTCCCACAGCTCCTGGTGGAGTTGTCCACCTCTGAACTCAGCTTCTGCCTAACCTTGCTTCCTTGTGTCCTTTCCACAAGCTCTCCCTAGCGACTTCCTACACCTGTATCACCATCTCGGAGTCAGGTGGGCAGCAGCACAATTGTGCAACTACTATGGAGAGGGTGGCCTGGGAACGCAGGTGGTATTTCAGGGAGGAGGGTAAGAAACCAGGAGAACCGTAGCCCAGGATATGTATCTGGGAGGAGACAAATGAGAAAGTGCGAGAAGGTTCTGAAAGCCCAGCAGAAAAGTCTCCGTTGATTTTTTTTTTTTTTTTTTAAGTCTCCATTGGTTCTTAACCAAAACTTCCAGACGGCAGAAACCAGGCAACACTGATCACCTTTCTCCTACGTCCTATTAAGATACTCATGAACCAAGGAGAGCAGATAAAGTTACAATGGCATTCGAAACTAGAAATGCTGTGGTCATCTGCCAGATGTCCCTGTACCAAAGCCTGGAGTGAGACGCCCAGAGACACAACAGAGGGGCTCTAAGAGGAGTAAATACGGGCAGAATGGCCAGAGATGATTCTCCTCCGGGTTGAGGGGTGAATCAATGTTGAAGACCAGAAGCTCTATCTTGGAAGGGTCAGGGATCTATCCCTTAAAGTGAATAAGGGATAAATGAATCACAGGCTAACAGAAGGCTGGGCTAGGGGGCGTGGGCATCCATTCTCCAGTCTGAGATGCAAATAAAGGATTCGGACACTGACCATCTCGCCATGATTACAGGCGTTCACTGGGGCTGAATACAGCTCTCCTTCTGCAAGGATAATATTTAAAAAGCAGCGAGGGAAGCCTGTGAAACATTAACCTACACAGTAGAGAATCTGGCACTTGAGGTTTTCAGCAAAACAGGTGTTTGAAAAATATTTCTACAGAAAGCCTAATTAACTTTACAAAACATCAGGGTTGAACTCTCCAGATTTAGGAAGATGTGGATCTTATGAAATAAAAGGCAAAATATAGATGGGACAACAAACAGATGAAAAAGGAGCTCGCTGAGAGGGAATCAGAAATCAAAAGCTGTATGAGCTAATGGGACCACTGTAAAAAAAAAAAAAAAAAAGTTGGAAATACAGTCACACAGGGGCACCTGCACCTGGTAAGTGGGTTAAGCATCCAACTTTGTCACCTCAGGCCATGATCTCACCTCATGGGTTCGAGCCTCACTTCGTGGGGCTCTGTGCTGACAGCTCAGAGCCCGGAGCCAACTTCAGATTCTGTGTCTCCCTCTTTCTCTGCCTCTGCCCTGCTCACATTCTGTCTCTCTCAAAATAAATAAACATAAAAAAAAAAAATTCAGTCACACAATTAGTCACACATCGACGGGAAAGGAAACCAAGGCAGTGATTTGGAGAATAAGCTTGAGAAGAGGAAAGCATAACAAAAAACAGATACCCTATTTTCTTCTGAATAGTTTGTTTTTAAATATATTTTTATTAAAAAAATTTTTTTTTAATGTTTATTTATTTTTGCCAGAGAGAGAGACAGAGCATGAGCGGGGGAGGGGCAGAGAGAGAGAGGGAGACACAGAATCCGAAGCAGGCTCCAGGCTCTGAGCTGTCAGCACAGAGCCCGACGCGGGGCTCCAACTCACAGACCACGAGATCGTGACCTGAGCCGAAGTCGGACGCTCAACCGACTGAGCCACCCAGATGCCCCTTAGATATTTTTTTAGTGTTTAGTTTTGAAAAAGAGAAACACAGCACAAGCAGGGAGGGGCAGAGACAGAATCCGAAGCAGGCTCCAGGCTGCCCGACGCGGGGCTCGAACCCACGAGCCACAAGATCATGACCTGAGCTGAAGTTGGACGCCTAACCAACTGAGCCACCCAGGCGCCCCCGAATACTTCGTTTTTCATCTGCTTACTTGTTCATTGTCTTCAGCCTAAAGTACCTCTTAGAAGCTGAAAATTCAGAATCCATGCTCTGTGTGCTTTCATTGACCAAGCTTCCCGCTAAGGCGCTGGTTTTCCTCAGCAAGCACAGGCGTGAACAGAATGACCCCGCGTGGAACTGTTCCCGGAATATCTGTTATCTTCAGCCTGTGGCTCTGGGGACCCTGGGGACAGTGCTTCGGTGGAGGGTCTGTATGTGAGTGGGAGCGGAGGCTACCCAAGGGGGAACAGAGAAAGGAAAAACGGAGAGGTGAAATGCAATAAATACACGGGGCAAGAGACTGGAGATCCAACAACAAGATAACTAACAGCTATCCCACAGGCCGGAATTAAACGTAAGCAGGGAATTAACAACAGGAGAAAACTTTACTGGTAAGAAAACTTACCATGTGGAATCCAAGAGCCCATTCTATCCCTGCAACTGAAAACAATAAGAAAAACATTAACACCTAGACCTATCCTATTGATTTTCTTTCTTTTTTTTAGTTTCAATTTTTTTTAGAGGTGTTCTACATACAGGAGGAACAGATAATCTACAAAGGAAAAAATGTAGCCGCGAAACGAAATGTGCTCCTTACCTCTCCCATAGAGATTGAGGTCACAGATAGGAAGCAGGGCTAGAGAAAGAACCAAGGATCAAAGCTGCGGTCACTCCCTGTCCAAGCGTGTCATGACACGAGGACTCGAAGGACACCCGATCTCCTGCGTAACTTCTTAGGCTCTGACCTGTCGGCCCCTTTCCCTTGTGCCCCCCACCAGTGCGGCTGTCCCCTAACGCACCATCACATCTACACCTGTGAGCTTCGGTTTATGGCCGTACATAGGTGGATTCGTTTGCTATTGCTGCTACAACGAAGGAGCACAAACTTGGTGGCTTAAAACAACTCGGATTTATTAGCTTATAGTTCTGGAGACCAGAAGCCTGAAATGGGTCTCACCAGGCCACAGTGAGTTGTCCCCAAGGTGTCCTCACTCCCTTGATCGGTTTTCCTTCTCTTTCCAGCTCCCAGGGGCCACCCACATCCCTTGGGACTCGGCCCCTCCCACCTTCTACACTAGCCACAGCTGCTGAGTCCTTACACACCACATCACTCTGACCCCTTCTGTCTCCCTTTTCCGGATTGATGGGCTCCTGTGATAATACGGAGCCCACCTCGATAACCCAGGCTAATTGGCCTCTCTTAAAGTCAACTGATTAGCAACCTTAATTCTACCTGCTACCTTAATTCTCCTTTGCCAGGCAGCCCAGCAGGCTTTCATGATTAGAGAATACAGCCGTCCTAGGGCGCCTGGGGGGCTCAGTTGGTTGAGCATCCGACTTTGGTTTCGGTCATGATCCCAGGGCCATGGGATCAAGCCCCAAGTTGGGGTCCGTGCTGAGTGAAGAGCCTGCTTAAGATTTTTTTTCTCCCTCTCTCTCTCTCTCCACCACCTCTCCCCCCCTTTAAAAATGAAGAAGAAAGAATTCCCCAAACGGGCAGTTCCTGGCATGTGCAGCAACTCTGTAAATAAGACTACAGTTTGTACAAGGCCAGGTAAATTTTAATTCTTTCCTTTTAATGGCCAATTTTCAAAGTTAGGTATTAGTATGCTAGCCACCTTCAATGGTGAATGGTTTGTTACACGTTTTGGATTTCCTTTTTTAAGGATCGTTATAACTCAGAGGTTTCTTTTTTAATTTTTTTTAATGTTTATTCATTTTTGAGAGACAGAGTGTGAGTGGGGGAGGGGCAGAGAGAGGGAGACACAGAATCCGAAGCAGGATCCAGGCTCTGAGCCATTAGCACAGAGCCCGATGTGGGGCTCGAACTCATGAACCGTGAGATCATGACCTGAGCTGAAGTCAGACGCTCAACTGAATGAGTCACCCAGGTGCCCCGAACCCAGAGTTTTCTATATTCAATGTGTTTTAATCGACTGCAGTTATTATTTTTGATGTTCAGATTGTCTCCTCTCTGGCCAGTTAGGAGCTGCTCCAGATTGGCATGAGTCCTGTTGACCCCCATCGGTCTGACATGTCTGAGACTTGCCTTGGGCACAAAAGATGTCTCAGGCTCATCTTGTGGTTCCTGCCCCAGACCAGGAATCAGCCATTTCTCCAAAGTGCCCTGGTTCCTTCTAGTGGGAAATGGCATTTGGGGAACACGAACTGGCTTTCACTACTGGGATGTCATTGTTCTCAGGCTTCAGTGGACACAGCTATTAATTATGCGTTTTTTTGGAAAAGTGAATCACAAGTTCATACTAATAATTTCAATTCAAATTTAAGATTGCAAAGATTGTACTTAATAACTTCTATTTTATATTCTCTATTTGCAGCTCTCTTAGGCCAAAAAAATTTGATTCCTAAAAACATGATAAGCAATATACATAAATAATAATATCAAATATTTAAAAACCAATATAACCACAAAGACTCCTGATTATACATTACGTTTCTGTGAAGTTATTTATTTTTTTTACCCTTAGAATATTTCCTAAAATATTGTGCATTTCTTTTTTTTTTTTTTCCTTTCCTTTTTTTTTTTAAATGTAAGCTCTACACCCAATGTGGGGCTGGAACTCACAACCCTGAGGTTGAGTGTTGCACACTCTACCGACTGAGCCAGCCAGGCACCCCAAAATATTGTGTTTTATTACTTTTTAAGTTTATATATTTTGTGAGGGGGGAGGGCAGAGAGAGATGGGGAGACAGAGAATCCCAGATAGGCTCCACAATATCGGCCTAGAGCCCGATATGGGGCTCAAACTCATGAGTCACAAGATCATGACCTGACTCGAAACCAAGACTCTGATGCTTAACCAACTGAGCCACCCAGGTGCCCCAAAATATTGTGTTTTAAATTACTGTGAAACAATTCTTCTCAGTGTAACTACATCACCACCTTAATACCTAGGTAGGTTTTCTTTTGTGTTTGGTTTTGAATTTGAATTTTTTTTTTTTTTTTTAGGTTTATTTATTTTTGAGACAGACAGCATGAGCAGGGAAGGATCAGAGAGAAAGGGAGACACAGAATCTGAAGCAGGCTCCAGGCTCTGAGCTCTCAGCACAGAGCCTGCTGTGGGGCTCGAACTCAGTAACCATGAGATCATGACCAGAGCTAAACTTGGACACTTAGCTGACTGAGCCACCCAGGCGCCCCTGGTTTTGAATTTTAGAGATTGTGTATTTGTCTTTTTAACTTAATTTTGTTTTTAAATTATAACATTTACCTCACCACAAATAAAAATTTTAAATGAGGTATATTTAGAAAAGCCTAGTTTCCCTTCCTCATAGCTAATTCTTTTTATTAGTTTTAGGTTTATCTTTCCATTATTTAAATTTTTTTTTAATGTTTATTTATTTTTGAGACAGAGAGAGACAGAGCATGAATGGGGGAGGGACAGAGAGAGAGAGGGAGGCACAGAATCTGAAACAGGCTCCAGGCTCTGAGCTGTCAGCACAGAGCCCGATGCGGGGCTCGAACTCACAGACTGCGAGATCATGACCTGAGCTGAAGTCAGATGCTTAACCAACTGAGCCACCCAGGCACCCCTTTTTAAATTTTTTTAAAAAATCTTTCCATTATTTAAAAAATTTTTTAATGTTTATTTATTTTTGAGACAGAGAGAGAGAGAAACAGAGAGTGAGTGGGAGAGGGGCAAAGAGAGAGAGGGAGACGCAGAATCTGAAGCAGGCTCCAGGCTCCGAGCTGTCAGCACAGAGCCTGATGTGGGGCTCGAACCCACGAACCACAAGATCACGACCCGAGCTGAAGTCGGAAGCTTAACTGACTGAACCTCTCAGGCGCCCCATGGAAAATACATTTTAATTCAAATATGTTTGTTGATTATGGTGGAAATTTCTCACTTTTAAAGTTGGAGAACAAGAGGGGCAGCTGGGTGGCTCAGTTGGTTGGGTGACTGACTTTGGCTCAGGTCATGATCTCAGTTTGTGAGTTCGACCCCGCATCGGGCTCTGTGCTGACAGCTCAGAGCCTGGAGCCTGCTTCGGATGCTGTGTCTCCTCCTCTCTCTACCCCTCCCCTGCTCACGCTCTGTGTCTCTCTGTCTCTCGATAATAAATAAACGTTAAAAAAAATTTTTTTTAAAGTTGGAGAACAAGAGCAAAGGGAAAAAAGAGAGAGAGAGAGAGAGAGAGAGGGAGAGAAGCAAACCAAGAAACAGATTTAACTACAGAGAACACACTGATGGTCACCAGAGGGGAGGTGGGTGCAGGATGGGGATTGAGGAGGGCACTTGTCGTGATGAGTACCAGGAAGTGCTGAGTCACTATATTATCCCTCTGACATTAACATAACACTGTATGTTAATTATACTGGAATTAAAATAAAGTTGGAGAGAACATGATGGGTGTGATTAGAAATAAAACACCTAGCAGAAACAAGCTTATACTGAGCAAAGGTCATGGTCATCGTGTTTTTTTTTTTTAGAGTAGAGAAGGTTCTATAAAGCTTTATGTCAAAGACTGCATAGAGGAAATTTCATCCGTGAGACTATAGCAGGGTCCATACACTTTCCTCACAGTGGTATGCCTTCCAGGAGATTCCCCAGCTTCAGCTACACATCACAGTCACAGAATTGGTTTTGCAATTTTTTTAAGTTTATTTATTTATTTATTTATTTATTTAGAGAGAGAGAGAGAGAGAGAGAGTGAGCATGTGTGGGGGAGGGGCAGAAGGAGAGGGAGAAAGAGAGAATCCCAAGCAGGCTCTGCACTGTCAGCACAGAGCCCGATGTGAGGCTCGACCCCACGAACCGTGAGATCATGCCCCGAGCCGAAATCAGGAGTCAGATGCTTAACTGACTGAGCCACCCAGGTGTCCCCATAATTTTTTTTTTTTTTTAAAGAAAAGGAAGAGATGCCTGGGCTCACCACTGGATGTTTGGATCTGGAAACTCTTGGGCAAGTTCTTGTCGGCTGTTTTTTTGTCTTTAGGTGTGGGGTTTTTTGGTTTTTGTTTTTGTGTTTTTAAAAATTTTTTTTTAACGTTTATTTATTTTTGAGACAGAAAGAGACAGAGCATGAACAGGGGAGGGGCAGAGAAAGAGGGAGACACAGAATCGGAAGCAGGCTCCAGGCTCTGAGTTGTCAGCCCAGAGCTCGACGCGGGGCTCGAACTCACGCACCGCGAGATCGTGACCTGGCTGAAGTCGGACGCTTAACCGACTGAGCCACCCAGGCGCCCCTGTTTTTGTGTTTTTTGGCTGAGGAGATGATTCTGTGCAGACAAATGTACCTGTTCAATGAGTACTTACTGGGTGTCCATTCAGTGCCAGGGATTGAGTTGGCTGGTGGGTGCTGGGAACACAGCAGTGATAACACGGATATGACCGCTGCCCTCACGAAGCTAGCCCTCACTGACTGATTTACCATCAGGTGTTTGTCAGGGGGCTGGCTGGGCTCTGGGGTGCCCTTGCTAACCCCAGGCTGACCTGGCCTTCACAGGACAGAAGTTCCAGAAGTGACTCGATTTAACGACGAATCTATCTTTCCTTTTGCAGACTCAGCAGCATCGTCATCAACTTTTAGAGGGCAAGGGACTTGACTTATCCCTTTCTGCACCCCCTCCCCAGAGTTCCTGGCGTAAGCTCAGTGTTGTGTAAAGTGCCAGACTCTGGGCTCTTAGCTGGTCTGACGTACACCGTCCTCTCCTCAGCCAAGGAGACCAAGGCCTGGCAGTGCCATTAGGAGAGAGAAGGGAATACATGTGGAGTCGGACACGTTAAGGGCCTGAAAGCTATCTTTATGCCTTGAAAAGGGGCCAACAACTCTGCGGTTCCAGTTTGCTAAGACGTTTGAGGCTGTAAAGTGCCAAATCTCAGATCCTGTTGGCATGGCTTTTAAAAGAATGGTTCTCACAGACTTCTTGGTTCTGTTGTTGTTAACGGACTTGAAAAATAATTCGCAAGAGAATATGTTCAAAATCCTGGAGAAGCTTCTGAATGCCCTACATTAACTAATAGTTCTCCCATCCCCACGTATGAACACTCACATCCATATACCACGTAGAGTCCATACTTGTGTTTCAAAACTCCTGTTTACTCCAAGTCAGTACGTCCCAGTCTCAGAAAACATCCATTATGCCAATGACTTATTGAGTTACAGTTCGCGTATTATTAGATAAAATAATATAGGATGCCCGGTTAAGTTTGCATTTCAGATAGACAACAGGTAATTGTTTCGTGTAAGTATGTCCCATGCAATTTGGGACATACTTAAACTTAATTATTTGTTGTTTTATGAGATTCTAATTTCACCGGGTATCCTGTATTTTTATTTCCCAAATCTGGCAATCCTACTTGGCTTGCCACGTGCTATCCCTCGTAACCCCTACAACACACACCCATACACACACACACACACACACAGGGAGTACCATGCTAATTTGACAAATAAGGAAGCTGTGGCTTAGAGAGAGACAATAAGATCCTCTGGGTTACAGCTGGTACAGGGTAGAGTCAGGATCCGAAGCTAGGTCCGTCCAAACACAAAGGCCCTGTTTTCAGGCTTCTTGGGAAAAGCAGCGATTGCTATGGCTGTTTTGTTCAGATCTACAGCAAGAGTGTTAGAGTGTTACCGCGGTGAGATTAATAGACACAGCTCTTTGCCATGCTGAACCCTGGTGCCGTCCGCCCCTTCTCATCAGGTGGGTGTTATTCGGCCCTCAAGGCTCAGCCCAGAGGTCACCTTCCTGAGGAAGCTTCCCTGGCCATCCTGGGGAGAGCTGACCGCTCTGTGCCTTCGTTTCGACACTTGCCCGGTGTCCGAGGACCTTCTCAAGGGCCCGTCTCCCTCAGAAGACCGGCAGGGGCCTGTGTCATTTTCTCAGTGCCCAGCATGGGGGTGGAGCCGCAGGACACGCTCAGGGAGTGCCTGAGGGATGAAGTTACAGCTTCTGGGCATCCGATTTTGACACAGTCCACTCGATCGTGTGTGCGGTTACCGACTGGGAACCAATGGTTCTCCTGGCTCTCTGTGAAAAATGCCATCAGAGAACGGACACCAGAAGCTATGGCAAGAAAGCCATCACCTCGGGGCGCCTGGGTGGCTCAGCCGATTAAGCGTCCGACTTCGGCTCACGTCATGGTCTCTCGGTTTGTGAGTTCGACTCCTGTGCTGGGCTCTGTGCTGACAGCTCAGAGCCTGGAGCCTGCTTCCGATTCTGTGTCTCCCCCTCTCTCTGTCCCTCCCCTGCTCACGCTCTGTCTCTCTCTCTCTCTCAAAACTAATAAACATTTAAAAAATTAAAAAAAAAAAGCCATCATCTCTTACTGTTTAACCTGGGAACAACCCTACCAGTTACATTTCTTTTCACAGTCCCTTTTCCCTGTGCCCTTTGACATTCGTGTAACTCGTGTTATTGCACAACCAACCTGGATTATCTGAGAATGAATCAGTCTTAGTTAACATTCAAAAATATACGGAAGGGAAGGAGGGAGAGGAAGAAAATACGAGCCTCACCTTTCCAGCTCAGCAAAGTTCAAGCCAGTCGTTTTTAAAAGTCAATTTTATGTGAAAAATGAGGTCATTTTATGTGCTAAAGACACATGTGCTTGGCATGGAAGGATGTTATTCCTTGAAGTATTTCCTTGAATATATTCCAGAGACTTTTTCTTTTTTTTTTTTTTTTTTCCAGTCATCTAAAAGTGGATGAAAGTTCTAGTGAACACAGGGTTTCTCTATGTGTTTCCTCCTCTGTACACAGAGCTCGTGATTTCCAAGGGCACCCAATACGATTACTGAAAAGAAATACGGTACCCTTGTCCCTTGGCTGACCAGGTCAGCATCCCGAACTGAGACTCACTTCTGTGCCAGTAAAGCACCATGTCGCTGAGAACAGAAATACACCCATTCCCTCTGGCTTTGGTTGTCCTCGCACAGCCATGTTCTGTAGCTCTTTTGTTGAGATAGTCCAGATAAGAATAATTATGGGCCAAGGCCCTTTCCAAAATGACATGTAAATGCTACAAAAAGGTAGGTGTTTAAGCTCGTCAGTGTTTTAGGAATGATTGACAAACTCGTATTTTGCTAAGTTTTTTAAATGTTTATTTCTAAGAAACAGAAGAGACAGAGTGTGAGCAGGGGAGGGGCAGAGAGAGAGGGAGACACGGAATCTGAAATGGGCTCCAGGCTCTGAGCTGTCAACACAGAGCCCCGTGTGGGGCCCGAACTCACGAACCGTGAGATAATGACCTGAGCCAAAGTCAGACGCTTAACCGACTGAGCCACCCAGGCGCCCCAGATTTTGATTTCTATTGAGACAAATAGACCTAAGGGGCGACTGTTCTTTGGCGGGAATGATCCACTCAGAAGAACAGCCAAGTTGTTCTTTCACGATGAGGAACTGGACAAAACTCTACGTCAGAAGGGAGTCTACCTAATGGTGGGTCCCAAACACCACAACCACGCAGTGTGGACGGTGTCTTGGGAGACAGACACAAGTGCGTATCCGCAAGGCTGGGCCACGGCAGGCCCGCTGCTGGCTGTTCCTCAGCATGCGGGGGACACACACAGCGGACAGAACAGCAGCTCTGGAGTCAGACTGCCGGATTTTGCCTGCTGGCCCTACTGCTCCCCGACCTTGGACAAGGTGCTTCTGTCTGAGCCTCACCTTCCTGGTCTGTGAAACGGGAATGGGAAACGTGTCTACCCCATGGGTTCTCAGGGGGGTTAGTGAGACTGTGGGCGAGTGGCTGAGTCCAGGGCCAGCACCTTGCGGCCACAGGACATCCGTTCCTCTGGCCCGTCCTCCTTGCCCGTCGGCATGGCTGAAATCAGCGGGACAGGAAGTTGGCGCTTCAGACCTCAGCTTCCTCCAGACAGATTTTCATGAACGATGCACGTCGTACGAAAGAGGAGCGGGATTTACATAGGGAGAGATGGCAGGGACTTGGGGTTTCAAATGCCTCTCTCCTTCCCCTTCCCTCCTCTTGGCCCCCTTCCCACCTTACACCCTTGAGGGAAGCAAAAACGGATGCACAAAAAACGAGGCCAGGCAAATGCACCTCAAAAGACTTTGGCCCCCAACCGCCCGCAGACCGCAGCGGGCTGGGCCGGCCCTTGTGGAAGGTCCCCTCCATGTGGCCAGAGGCAGGCCGACGGTCTCCGAGCAAAGGAGCCCTCACGTCCCCTCCCTCCCAAAGCCCAAACCCAGGTTCCTCTGGATCAGAACACTGCAAGAACACAGAAAAGGGAGTGTGGGGAGAACTGGCAAGTCCGCAAAGAAGCCACACGTTCTAAAGAGCATGTGGCCCTACCTAGCGCTCAGCTGCTCCGAGCTCTCTCAGGAGGTGAGCGCGAGCCCCGGGACTCTCAGGCTAGGTGAGCCCCATCATCCGAGGGACAGAGAGTCAGAAGACTCGAGAGCACCCACCACACCTGGCTCAGAAGGTTCTCTTGCTCAACGCATTCAACATTTAGTTTACTGAGTCCCTAGCGTGTGGCAAGCATGCGTTCCAAATGCATAAGCCCCACACACCCCAGTGTAGAAGCCAGTTTCAAGGTCAAAGAGGACACAAGCCCTTGACCCCATGCCTTTCAAACCTGCCCTCTACTCTCTCTGAGCTTAGCTCCTTCCCTTGTCAAAGGCTTTTTGCCCTTTGCCCCCGACCTGTGCTGAGGCCAGGGTGTGAAGGAGGCAGGAGAAGGGGCAGAAGGGAGGTTCGAGCTTTCGAAGCTAGCAAGCATCAGGCATCGAGATGGACTTTTTGGCTGGTTGCCTTGGTTTCTTTCTTTTTTCTTTTCTATTTTTTTTTTTTTTTTTTGAGAGAAAGAAAGAGCACAAGCAGGGGAGGGGCAGAGAGGGAGGGAGACACAGAATCCGAAGCAGCTCCAGGCTCTGAGCTGTCAACACAGAGCCCGAGGTGGGGCTCGAACTCACGAACCGTGAGATCATGACCTGAGCCAAAGTTGGACGGAGCCACCCAGGCACCCTGGTTTCACTTTCTTTACCACAGGGCTCAGAGCAGGGTGTCCCAGCAGGGGTGGGGGTGGGGTGGGGAACAGGACTGGCTCTCACAAAGCCTCTTTAGATTTGTAACTTCAGGCACAAAAGCCTCAGTTCTTCCCCCTGGGTCCCAAGTCCTCATGGACCTCTCACTGCGGTCACTGGCCTGAAGGAGAAAATCGGCACTTGCTGTGGACTGGGGAGAAAGTGGGCAGCCTTGCAGATGAACAGCCTGCACTTGTTTGCCTTGGGAAATGATTTGCCTGCTTCACGTCACAAGCAGGAAGATGTTAGCACAGGACTGGCGGAGAGCAACAGTAATCCGCTCAAGTGTGGTGAGCTGAGGTGAGGCCAAGTGCTGGAGACAATGCAAAGAGGCCCGACCAGATGTTTCCTTTCCAGGCCAATCCAGATCATCGGTTATGCCAGTGCGGGTCCCAAAATGCAGCCGGAGGCACAGTGGAGAGAAAGCTGGGCCCAGGCTCGTCTGAATCGCAGCAGGACTTGGTTTGTCCAGCTGTTCCTTTAAATTGCCATTTTCTTATCCTCACCATTTCAAATTAAATCCGCTTACATTAACACGCTTATATTTTTGCCTTTGAGGTTTTGAAACTGAACGAACTCAGTTGACCAGGACCCCTTTGAGCTTAAAAAAAACCAGAGGATGGAATTCACAGGGGAAGAAAGACCCTCCAGATCTCATGATACAAGGGCTGTCTCCCTTGTTCTATCATGAAGATACTCGCTTAGGAGCTCTCTTTGTTTTCCAGAGGAGAAAGAGGTGAGAATCACACTGCTAGGCAGATCCAGAGATCGTACCAGACCCTGATGAAGTGTTGGGGGGTGGGGGGCTCGTGGGGTCTGGAGCCGATGGCCAAGAAAGAATTCTTCAATGTTTATTTATTCTTGAGAGAGAGAGAGAGAGAGAGAGAGAGAGAGAGAGAGAGAGAGTTAGAGTATGAGCAGGGGAGGGGCAGAGAGCGAGGGAGACACAAAATCCCAAGCAGGCTCCAGGCTCAGAGTGGTCGACACAGAGCCCGACGCGGGGCTCGAACTCACGAACCGAAAGATTGTGACCCAAGCTGAAGTCGGACACTTATGTGACTGAGCCATCCACAGGCACCCCAAGAAAGAATTCTTGAAGACGTCTTTGGTACAAAAAGGTGATTTTATTAAAGCTTGGGGTCAGGGCCCGTGGGCAGAAAGAGCTGCACTTCAAGTATTGGGGGTGACTGTTTTAGGGAGTCAGGGGAGATCGTCAGGAGGGAGTTTCCAAATAGACTTTCACAGGCTAAAGACTTACTGGCGGTCTAGCTATGGCCAAGCTAAAGTTGTTTTCTCCTCTAGCAAAGCATTAACATTAAGACAGTAGGGAGTTCCTGGACTTTAGGCCACTGATGGGATTGCCTTTTCCTTGTAAACGGACAGAGACTCTTTTTTGATTTTTGTCCTTTCCTGTTTTGGGGTAGGTGGGAGTGTCCAAGGAATATCACACAGATCCCATCTGATCTGCGGGGCAGGAAGGGGGGTGCTAGCTTGTGCTTCGGCCCTCAGTCTGTCTGATGCTCCCTCATCAGACCCCAGGACTGAACTTCAGTCTAGCACTCTTGTTCTGTCCCCAAAAACAACAAAGCCTTCTCATTGTCCATGGCTGGTGCCTGAAGCTACTCTAGGAGTCAGGACCTGAGCCTGGGCTTTAATTGGTTGAAAAAAAAAAAAAAAAACGTTAGCAGTTTTCTGAAAGTTTCGGGTTTTGTGGCTTTTAAAAGACTATCTCCGTAGTTTGTCTAGTTGGTAAATGCAAAGGCAACAGGTAGTTTTTGCCTGGCCCCACTTCCTTGATGGTGTGGTAACTGTGACCGTTTTTTACGACCTAAGAGCCGTCTGTCACCCTAACTGATGAGGGAGCATAAGGCAAGCTGGCAGGCTGCAACACCCCCCCTCCCTGCCAGGCGGGATACACGTGATACACCCTCCAGGCTGCCCAAGAAGGAAAGGGGAAAAACAAAGGGTTAACTGATAGATCACAGTCCTGCAGGACCTGAGTCTCCATCTATTGACAAGTATCTTAGTAAATCACCAGAAACAGGCAATCTTATCAATAGCCAAATCTCCAGAAACCTATAGACGCCATTTCCTCGAGCCCCAACATCACCTCTCCACGGTGATGTGGGGACAGAGGCAGGAGGGAATGGCAGATAGAACTAAATCTCCTTATACCCTGCAGCCCATTGACAAACGATTGAGGCCGGCAGAGCAAACGTTTCTAGGGGAACCCCCTGCTGTCTCAATGCTAATGCTTTGCTGGAGGGAAAACCACCCTAGTTTCTGGCCTCCACCATCCTGGGAATCTTCTTTAGCATATGAAAATCTCACTGGAAACTTCCCCTGGATTTTGCCTCCCCCAGTCTCTCTTCCTGGTCCCCGGGCAGCTCTTCCTGCTCACGGGGTCCTGTCCCCGAGCTTTAATAAAATCACCTTTTTGCACCAAAGACGTCTTCAAGAATTCTTTTTTGGCCGTGCGCTCTGGACCCCGTGAACCCCACTATCGCCCCCAAAACCTCATCACTAACTACCTACCACCTCTTCCGTCTGTTTCAGGCCTGTTGCTTGCCCTGACTATTGCTCCCAGTTTTCTGAGATTGTAAGAACCACACTAAAAAAGCTTCTTTCTCAACTGCTGCCCTTTGCTCTTTCCATAAAAGTCCACTTTGGCGTCAGAGAGGTTCTACTTTTGAAACCTTATCCAACCTGCTGTCTGTAATCATGGCAGCAACAGCTCTAGAGTCGAAAGCAGAAACCGTCGTTCCAAGCCCGCCCCACGGCAGATGGTCCCAGTGAATGTGGACACAATCAGAGGCTGTCTGTCGGTAACATCAACTACAGAACTCAGAAGCAGGAGGGACTTTAAAGACCTCGGTCCGAAGGCCTCGTTTTACAGAGAAATAAACGGAGGTTCAGAGCAGCTCAATAATTTTCCCCAGATTTGGGAGTACCCACTGGTATTAAAAATACGTACAGTACTTGGGTTTCTGGTCAAGATGGTTCAGGAAGTCCATACTTTGACATACTTCTTCTGCTTAAGTAATAATATGGTATAACATTAAAAAAAAGGGGGGGGGCACCTAGGTGACTCAGTTGGTTAAGCATCCAACCTCGGCTCAGGTCATGATCTCACAGTTCGTGGGTTCAAGCCCCGTGTCAGGCTCTGTGCTAATGGCTCAGAGCCTGGAGCCTGCTTCAGACTCTGTGTCTCCCTCCCTCTCTGACCCTCCCTGCGCTCTCTCTCTCTGTCTCTCAAAAATAAATATTTTAAAAATTTTTTGTTTTTTACATTTATTTTTGAGACACAGAGAGAGACAGAGTGTGGGGGGGTGGGGAGGGGCAGAGAGAGAGAGAGGGAGACACAGAATCCAAAGCAGGCTCCTGGCCCTGAGCTGCCAGCACAGTGCCCGATGCGGGGCTCAAACCCACGAGCCGAAGTCAGATGCTCCACTGACTGAGCCACCCAGGTGCCCCAAAAATAAATCAACATTTTTTAAAAATTAAAAAAAAAAAAAAAAAAAAAAAAAAGACAAGACAGAAGGTCTGAAACACAGACTACATATTCCATGAGCCGGAACAGAAGAGTAACACGGAGTAGCGAGATGGGCTGGCGCTCCCCAGGAAGCAGCAGAGGGGGCTCGGCTTGTAAGTTCTGAAATTTAATGGGGACCAAAAATGTTTCAAATGAGGTGAGAGATCAATGATTTGCTGCTTGAAAGCAGGGTCCTGGGCTTCAAAGGATGAACAAAAGTGCCGTACAACCACTCCTGGGAGACACAGCCCAAGAGGAAGGGGTGTGCCGTGGCCCACGGAGGGACGGTGGGCCACGCTGATGGCTAGGAGTGGCTTGGTGACACAGCCACCCCCCCAATATCGCGATAAGTGTGGCTTGGGATCAGGAATCGAGGTTGTGGCAACTGCGAAAACACTAGGCATGTCAAAGAGAGGACAGAAAGACTGGGAAGAGGAAAAGGCAGGCAGAAATAAACACAAGTTCCATGCTAAACAAGTGTGCCCACGACATTTCCAAAAAGAAATCTAACTAGGAAGAGAAAAATAAATACATACATAAAATAAAATCAACAGGGGGAACATGAATTCATTCAGGAGGAAATGAAAATTAATTTTAGGCCACAGGCTGACAAAGACTTAAAATAAATGTTCAGAATGGCCGAAGAGACAAACTGAAGATTAACCTTCAGTGTAAGAGAACAAAAAGAAGACAAAACAAAAATATGGAAATTAAAACAGGCAGATCTGAAAAAGAACCAATTAGAAGTACCGGAAAGTATTTTTAGTCATTGAAGTTTTTAAAAAGTAGTAATGAATTAAAAAAAAAAAAACCCAAAACACCTCACCAGATGGATGTGGTCAGAACCTCAGTTGGAAAGCAGTATCCACAGACAAAGGGTTAAAAAAGATAAAGCAAGCAGCAGCGAAGAGGCTTGGGGGATCAACTTACAGGTGAAGAGATTGAAAGGATCCAACAGAACATCTAACAGAAGTTCCAGTAGACGGGACGGAGAAAATGGCAGAGAAATAATATTTAAAGAAAGAAAAATCAAGATGGTTCCAGAACCAGAGAAAGACATGAGCTTTGAGGTCTACCCTCTCATACTGAACAAAGACAATTCCACACTTACAATTACACTTCATCGAGGGTAAAGAGAAAAATCTAAAAGCTACCAGAGCCTACAGATTAAAACAAACAAACAAAAAACAAGAAAAGGGTGGATAATCCAACAGAAAAAGGGGGAAAGACTTAAACAGGCACTTCGCCAAAGAAGCTGTGTAAATGGCCTTTGAAAAGCAGCCCAATCTCATCAGTTACCTGAGAAATGCGAATTAAAACCAGAATGAGATACCCCCCCCCCCCCCAAATAGTTAAAGTGAAAAAGATGGGCAATACCAAGCAGTATTGTCAGCCCAATGGCACTGTCACATGCTGTTGTTGGGGGTGTGGATTAGTACAACTCTTGTGGAAAAATGTTTAGCAGTCACTACCAAAAGTGAACCCAGACATACCCTATGACCTAGCAATTCCGCTCCTAATGGAATCTATACAGATTTAGAAATGCATATATATGTTCACCAAAGGCACAAGAATTTCAATGACAGCACTACGCTCCTAGCCACAAACTTGAAACAACCCTAATGTCCGTCAAGAGATAAATGGGTGACTTATGGTATATTCATATAATACAATACAATGAGAGTGAATGAACCACCATTCGTGATACATGAATGAGCCTCATAACATCGTGTCGATTGAAAGAAGCCACATACTAGAACAAAATGTTTACAAAACATTTATTTGATAAAGAATCTGTATTCAGAATCTGTAAAGAATCTTTATACATTTCAATAACTAGAAGACAGACAACCCACTGTTGGGCAAAATATTTGAACAGGCACTTTATCAAAGAAGAGACAGGAATGGTGGTGACCCTCTAAAAGACTTGGGGGCACCTGAATGGCTCAGATAAGCATCCGACTCTCTCGGTTTTGGCTCAGGTCACGATCTTGTGGTTTGAGACCCGTGTTTGGCTCTGTGCCGAGTGTGGACCCTGTTTGGGATTCTCTCTCTCCCTTTCTCTCTGCCCCTGCCCCACTTGCACCATCTCTGTCTCTCTCAAAATACATACATAAAAAGTTAAAAAAATAAAAGGCTTGGGAAAGAGAATCTGAGAAGATGGCAAATGGTGGCATAATGTTTTAGCTTTCTCCGACCGGTTGACTCCCATAAAAACAGAGCAACAAAGATTATAAAACCAACAGCCCACAGACAACATCCACAGTACAAGTTGATGAAGTAGCCCCAAGAGTTCCCCAAACTGAGAAGGGACACAGAGCCACACGGCCCATAACCATATAAGCGTCGTCTCCATGGGAACAGTGGGGTAGCTGATGGCATGGGGACTCACCCACAGGTACTCACTGAAAGTAGAGGGCCAGTACCCAAATGCAGCTGGGTTACCTTCAGCTCTGAAAGGACTTGAGCAGAGGCCCCGTGAACCCCTAAATGTCAGCTGCTGGTGCTCCCTTCTAGGAGATGGCCCCACTTTGAGGAGACTCTCCTGGGAATAAAAATCCATAGAAGGTAGAACGGGAGATAAAAGAGAAGGTCCAGATAAAAATGGGGGCTGGGACTGAATCAGGAGAGCTCACGAAGTGCAAAGGACAGCCCTTCTGACCAACCCCCCACCCTGTATACCCTGCCACCGCAGCCAAGGTGCAGGAAAATGAATTAGCAGATTATAGGAAGATCCCACACGTAAGTGCACAAGCTCCCATGTGAGGTCCATGCTGCTGGTCTGAAGGCTACACTTTAAAGTGATAACATGATCACTGAGAGATCAACTTTGGTGTTCAGGTCCTCAGATTGGGAAATATTTTCTAGCAATGCCTGTATGGAACAGGATTCTGACATAAAACCACCCGGTAGTCACGTGGTGTTTGCTCTAACCCACATTGTTCTTGCAATGGGAATGAATCCAAGAGGCACGTTTATATGATGGAGTGGGGCAGAGATCACTGACGGGGCGTAACCTATGCAACTTGCAGTAAATTCTCACCTTTTGCACCTCCCACCCCCTTAGAATTCTGCATCCCAGATACCTGGTAAAGCATCTGCCTGATGCCGCCGCTGAGGTGTGCTCAAAGAACCTGGCTTTATGGACTCAGAGGGTAAGTCATGAGAGGGAGGCCACAAGAGTCCATGTGAATGGCTGCTTTCCTGAATGAAGCAATGGAAGGGAAAAGAGTACGCAGTGTAATGATCATTCCCATTATTTTGGAACTGAAATTGACCTAGAATCTCCAACAGGGTCTGACTTGCTTGAAATACTACAGATACATGGAACACCCGGTGGCTCGGTCGGTTAGACGTCCGACTTCGGCTCAGGTTGTGATCGCACCGTTTGTGAGTTCGAGCCCCGCACTGGGCTCTGTGCTGACAGCTCAGAGCCTGGAGCCTGCTTCCGATTCTGTGTCTCCCTCTGTCTCTGCCCCTCCCCTGCTCACGCTGTGTCTCTCTCAAAAATAAACAAATTGAAATACCACAAATACGATTTTAAGGGATGGTCTGTGATGCAACAACTAACCCGCCCTTCGGAAAGCCTTCTCCACTAGGTGCGTGGTGCAGTCAGCTGAGCCTGGGGAGATGGAAGGAACCCATCGGCCTTGGGAAAGGTCATTTGAAAGGCTCTGATGACATTTTGTCTCCCTTGGGCTCAGCAGTTAGAGCCAACGGCTTCAGAGAAGGATAGAGGGAGGCAGCATTTTCATTGCACTGGTGAGCAGAATTAAGAGATTTATGTGGTATACAGAGTGCATGACTCAAACAATCTGCGCACCAAAGTGCCTCAGATGAACTTGGTCGAAATTCCATTCTTACCACTGATAGAACGACCACATCTGAATAGAGCTTCAAGTATTAAAACAAAAAACACGACGAAACAAAAAACCAGGCACTTTCATGCTCGACCTCATTTCTGCATCCGCAAAATGGATTTCACGCTGACTTCACAGTCCGTAACAGAGATTAAGTGGAATAACAGTAAAATACCTTCCAAAGTACGCGGTAGGGGTATTTCCCTTACCTGATGGTGACTATTAGTTTACACACTATTTTGTAGGAACCTTGTTAACACCAGGTACGTTGGGAATTACCTAATCTCTCATTACATTATGGCTCTGTACCACGAGATGATTTTTCTCTGAAGGCAAGCCTTGGCGGATCCGTTTGGGCAAATACTAACAAATACGTGCACCCCGATCTACAACAGTGCTTGTGAAATACTGAGGAACCAGAGCTTTTAGACCTGTCAAAGTAAACCGTTCTTTGAAGCTCTTGGAGGCAAGTCTCCCAGCTAGGCTTCTGTTTTTTCAAGAACGAGGTTGCTGACAGCCAGACTTGAAAAGCAAGTACAACTTAATCTCCTCCCTCCAGCAAGTGATGAGGCAAAAATCAGCACTACCTGTTTGGAAAAGCTGCACGGGGCTGGCTGTGCCAGCCCATTTCCCTCTCAGACAGCCCTGAAGACTTGGCAACCAGGCTAACACAGAATCCCAGCGGCTTCCGGCTCCTTATAGGTACCTGGGAGTCTCAGGCACTGGTCTCAGCGAGGAAAAGGCCCCAGGGCATTGCTTCTATCTGTCCCAAGCATCTCAATCTGTCCTCAGACTCTTTTCCAGGCATCTTAGCAGTGAAACGGCCAAAAAACCTCTGAAAGCCAATTGTTTTTTTCCCCACCAGGGAGAGAACTCAGGTAGGGGAAAGAGACTACAAAACCTTTAACTGTCTAAAAATAGTCAAGTCAGGAAACCGGGCTCTCCTTGTGATCCCCCCAAGGCAGAGAGTGACAGAATGTCAGGGAGCCGACACTGCAGACAGAAGAAAGAGCACTCTCCTGTCCGCGCCATCTCGGGAAGGCAAGGGAAAAGGGCAGACATCAGGAAGAGAACTAGTGGTCTGCCAGGGGAAGAGGGACCATGGCTAGGGCACTGCTAGTGTTCTTGCCATCTCCACGAAGACTGTGTCTCACCAATTAAAGAGAGCTTTCTCATCTGGAGGTATACAAAGACATACACTACCATCTGTAGAATTTGTATCAAAACTGGATTTTTTTCTTTAAAACAGAGTATCTGTTGAAAAAGTCTCCAAAAGCACCCATACTGTTAACGTTTGGTCAAAAGACAATCAGAACCAAGGTCGGCAGCACGAACTCTAAAGAAAAAAGCAGGTAGTATCCATAGGTTTCCACCCCAGCTTGATTTTCCATGTTAGCTATTTCAGAAATCCTGTACAATATCCTCATGGAATTTTCTCATGATACTAGGAGTATTATTGAATTTGGAAGGCTATCATTTTAGTGAACAAACATTTGTTCTCCCAGTACATCAAACAAAAGCGTGAACACGAACTGCTGGAGTCTAAATAATGGTTCAAAATCCGGGAAGAGATGGAAGGTGTTGAGTTGAGACTAGTTTTAGAATAAGATGAAGAATCCCTCTATCTTACAATGTATTACTTCAGTAATGACCAAACAGTTTGGTTTTTTTAGGTAAACTCTACAACTTGGAGATCAAGAGTCACATACTCCACCTCATACTGAGCCACAAGTTCCCCATATGGCTACAGCTCTAAAAATTAACGTCCTCCCAGGTTGCTAGATAGGATGCTCAAACTACAAATCTTTTCATTGGAACAACATGACTTTTTTTTTTTTTTTTTTGCTGTGGCATTTTCTCAAAAATACTATTACACACACACACACACACACACACACACACACACACACACACACACTAAAAGATAGCTTAACAGGATGTGAACGTGCTTAAGAGTGGCCAGAGCGGCTGGGTGAGTGGAGGGAAATGCTAAGGGAGTGGGAAGAATGGTTAGGAGGGAACGCAGTCATCTGGGAAGTAAGTTCCAGACAGCTACATATAGGCAAATTGTATGGTAATGCAAATATTTATTTTCAGCTTCCATTTGGCAGAAGACAGTCCGAATTCCAAGGATCATTAATGAACCACATGAAATACCCATCTTAGAGAAATATATTCTGAAAACTTACACTTACATCTTCTGGTTTGGTCGTATGTGTGGCTCCCAGATATTTAAGGGCACGCATCAGTTCTGCAGGTGACAAGAGGAAAGCAACCAAGGGAAGATACAAAAGTTGGTTGTGCCTGGAAAAAAACAGCTCTTATTTCTTTACAAGTTCAGTGCTGCCTTCAGTGTTAAGATGACGATCAGGATTATATGCAAAAATAGTATCAAGTGAATGATGACGGGCTGGAGAGCAGAAACCTCAAAATGATACCATGACTATAAAAAACAGTAAGTACAACGCACACATACATCAAGTTGTATATTAGACAGAAAAATGACTCATGGCCACAGCCTGTTATGAATCGACCAAAATGTCAGAACCAGCAGTCAGTAAATTTTGGCTTAACTCAGTGATTTGGTCACCTATTATGAATGAACTTGTTAGCCAAAGATAATTTTTCGATGTTCAACTTTTTACATATCCCATCCTGGAGAAGACCACTGGATTTTACCATAAAATTCTTCAGTTTCAGGCATATTCTAAATGGGAATAATAGCACCAGAATAAACACGATCTCTGTAGCATTAGCTAAACTGGACCACACTTACCTTCCAGCCTGAAGAATTCACTGTTAAGATGACTATATGGTCCTTTTAGCAATAAAATTAAACGATTCTTAACATGAGACCTTTAAACTTTCAGGAGAAAGTCTGTAAATCAAAAATTCTTTAGTCAATGTGTCAGACACCAAGTAAATGTTAAGGGCTTGTAGGATAAGCCCCTTGCAAGAACTACGTCCATTCTATTTTATATACTTATATTCTGAGTCTAGTGTACGTACATATAATGCGTACTCAAGTACTGATGTATTGACAATATTAACTTGTGACAAATAATCAGGATCGAGGAAAATCTTCAAGAGAAGACACGGCAGTTAAAGTAAATCCCTCATTCAAGAATGAGATGTACCATATGTCCTTTCACAGAAAATTGAGTCCCCGCAACAATACTGCAAGTTTCCATGAGTCAAGAATGGTGAGAATACTAAATTTTATGCTGGTTACCCGAGGCACAGAACACAAAAAAGACCTTAACTGTCCTTATTTAGATCTACAAACAGGATGATGGACATGAATGCTGGTTATAGTATTCTCTTCTTTGCCCATTTACCAAAAAAAAAAAAAAAAAAAAAGAGAGAGAGAGAACACCAGACCTTTGCAGGGACAATCAGAGGCATATTGGTGCACCAGCAGTATTTACCAGCTAATCATCTATTTTATGAACGTAATTCATTTGAGGATCAATCATCAACAGATGGTCTATGCAACTTCTTTTATAATTTCAGTACATAGTTGTGATACTTATCTAGATTTTTAAGAAAATGCATTTCCATTTCTCTTAAAGAAGTGGAAATTTACTTGAGGAAATTTCTATCAGAATAAAACTGCCTTATATTGCCTGATTTAGTCAAAGCTGCTTGAAACTCCAACTTTTTACCATCATTTACTGCCTGTATCAACACAGCAGAAAAGACCTGATAATAAAGTCACAAGAATTCTGTTTATTATTATAGCAAACACTTTCACAGCATCTGACAAAACTCAGAAGTATCTGAGAAATGGGTTCAGATCTATGAAACTAAGCCAGCCAGGATGAAATCTTTATGGGGGGTGGGGAGGGAAAGGGGGAGAATGGAAAAGCAATAAATAACCAAAAGATACATTTCACATAGAGGCAAAATATAAAAAGAGGCAAAGTGATAGAATGAAAAAACAAACAAACTGCGAAGCAACGGACTAAGAAACTTTGATTCTTTCCGTCTTACTCACTGCTAATGGTCCCCTTTGTCCCTCCACCGTTACAAATGCAGAGCAGCTAAGGTAGTAATTAAAGAATGGCCTCACAAGACTCACCAGGAGGTCAAAAGGAATTACTGAAAAAGTGTTCAGATACTTTATAAAATATCTATTTTATTATACTCTGTCTTCCTTCGGTGAAGGTGTCCTTTGAAAATCACACTCTATTTCTTAATATCATTTCAAATCCTTAACTAGAGAGGCTAGCTTCTTCCAGAGTGACGCTCCTGGGGCTCCGCCTGTTTTCCACGGCAGACGGATGACAGCAGAGCCGTGCCACCTGCGGGAAAGCGAAGGGCAGCACAACCGTGAAGTTAAGTTACGATCATCCCTGGGGCAGACGCTGTGACTCCAGCACCCTCAAGGATCACTGTGAAATCATATTCTGTGTCAGTGTGAGAGTTCTTCTACAAACAGGAAGAATCTAATTTCTGTCGACACGTGCAGTGCCGGCTATCTTTCCCAACAGACTTTTCCCCCGTAAGACAGCTGCCCCAGGAGAACCGCTGCTTACACATCCCTGTCCAGATTCAAAAAGAAACTCAACGTCTTTCTGTGAAAAGACAGCAATACACAAGTACTGGGAAAGCTTCCTGCAACCGCGGCTTGCCCAGCCACTCCAAGCGCGGGGTCACTCCCTGATGGACGGAAGATCCTGTCCAGTGACTCATAGCTCATCAGACGTGTTGTTCACCTTTGGTAATTCACACTCGTCACTGGCGCGACAGCTCTGGAGGAGGTCCCTGTAGTGCTCCTTGAGATCCTCATATAGGGAAGCAGTTTCCTGGGAGTGAGCCAATGGCAACACCTTTTCATTCAATAGCATCTGCACCCGGAACTCTTCTTTGGGAGTCTTCGCATTCTTACAATGGTAAAGCACAAACATGAGGTTCGAGGCATAGGGCACAATGTGGCCACTTCGGAACTTCCGATGCATCTGTTCCTTGTAATTGTAAGCCGTCAGGGGCTCCTTGTCTTTGAAGTAGCCCATGAGGGAGAGCAGTGGAAGAAGGGTCTCCGCGTGACCAAACTGCAGGACAACTGGAGAGGAAACTGGCTGAGACCTTGAAAGACAAATGGGGAAAAAATATGTGTATGTATTCATGTCGTGGAGGTAATATCTACAGTAGTGAGAAGGAGCACACAACGTTCTCACCTTTTCAAATCTTTATGTACAGACGCCAACAATATGGCTAAGGTTCTGTGTGGCTGAGAACTCAATGTTTTACACTCAGGGTTAAGTTCCCAGTTCAGGATCGCTGTGGTATTGCAAATCCACCTAAAACACTGCACACACGCTATTCTTTATATAGAGAGAAGAGAGTCTTTACTAGGAGATTAACGAACTTGAAGCAGATGTGGATTTCAAAAGTGTATGGCCCTTCCGTGAAGGAAACTGAGCACACTGGCCCTTAGTAAACACTGATTACTCCACGGAGGGCTTCTGAACGAACCTCAGGCGCTACCATATCTATATCTGGGAAATGGGGACAAGCAATACTCAGTCAAGGTCTTGGCTAAAACCTGTCTGAACAGTGAATGGTAACTCATGTACTCCTTCAATGTTTTATAAGACCTGCCTTGGGCACTACATTGGGAGAGAACCGCAAAGGGTAGAGAGACAACCTGTTCCAGCCGCCCTGCTGTGTTTGTGGCTGGAGTGGAGTCTGCACAGGGCCAGCAATACAACAGCTTTCCACACCATGAGCTAGGTCACCTTTTTTTACTGCAAGTTTTCTATGCCTTCTATGCCTTTTTTTGGTAAAGGCTTTTTTTTTTTTTTTTTTTTTAAATATATATACAGTAGCAAATGACTTAGTTTTCCCCCAACTTTAATAGAAAGAATGTAACTTTGCTCTTAAACAAAATGTGTAAATCTACTCAAACACACTGAGCCGTCTAATCGATTAGCCTGCCAGCCCCACACCAGATTACACACTTGGGGCACCAGGGTTTCCCAGTGGACAGCAGCATTTGAGCAGGTTTGGACCTTCATGATTCCCCACAAATTCAGACGGAACTAGAGAGCAGATCCCAAACCCAACGAAAACATTTACAAATAACAGTAGGGAAAGGTTTTCTCAGTGAATCACCAACAGCCTCAGACCTGAACATGATCAGTGTCCATGTGGAAAAGTGTGTTGAAAGAGCTCACACCTGGTGGGTGCTAAGAGAACTCACACCTGCAGGGTGCAGACAGAGCTCACATCTGGTGGGTACAGAGAGAGCTCACACCTGGTGGGTACAGAGAGAGCTCACATCTGGTGGGTACAGAGACAGCTCACACCTGGTGGGTGCAGAGAGAGCTCACTCCTGGAGGGTGCAGAAAGAACTCACACCTGGTAGGTACTGAGAGAGCTCACACCTGGTAGGTACTGAGAGAGTTCACACCTGCAGGGTGCAGAGAGAGCTCACACCTGGAGGGTGCAGAAAGAACTCACACCTGGTAGGTACTGAGAGAGCTCACACCTGGTAGGTACTGAGAGAGTTCATACCTGCAGGGTGCAGAGAGAGCTCACACCTGGAGAGTGCAGAAAGAACTCACACCTGGTGAGTACTGAGAGAGCTCACACCTGGAGGGTGCAGAAAGAATTCACACCTGGTGAGTACTGAGAGAGCTCACACCTCATAGGTACTGAGAGAGCTCACACCTACAGGGTGCAGAGAGAGCTCACACCTCGTAGGCACTGAGAGAGTTCACACCTGCAGGGTGCAGAGAGAGCTCACACCTGGAGGGTGCAGAAAGAACTCACACCTGGTGGGTACAGAGAGAGCTCACACCTGGAGGGTGCAGAAAGAACTCACACCTGGTGAGTACTGAGAGAGCTCACACCTGGTAGGTACTGAGAGAGTTCACACCTGCAGGGTGCAGAGAGCTCACTCCTGGAGGGTGCAGAAAGAGCTCACACCTGGAGGATGCAGAAAGAACTCACACCTGGTGAGTACTGAGAGAGCTCACACCTGGAGGGTGCAGAAAGAACTCACACCTGGTGAGTACTGAGAGAGCTCACACCTCATAGGTACTGAGAGAGCTCACACCTACAGGGTGCAGAGAGAGCTCACACCTCGTAGGCACTGAGAGAGTTCACACCTGCAGGGTGCAGAGAGAGCTCACACCTGGTGAGTACTGAGAGAGCTCACACCTGGAGGGTGCAGAAAGAACTCACACCTGGTGAGTACTGAGAGAGCTCACACCTGGTGAGTACTGAGAGAGCTCACACCTCGTAGGTACTGAGAGAGCTCACACCTACACAGTGCAGAGAGAGCTCACACCTCATAGGCACTGAGAGAGTTCACACCTGCAGGGTGCAGAGAGAGCTCACACCTGGAGGGTGCAGAGAGAGCTCACACCTGGTGAGTACTGAGAGAGCTCACACCTGGTGAGTACTGAGAGAGCTCACACCTGGTAGGTACTGAGAGGGCTCACACTTGGCGGGTGCAGAGAGGACCACAACGACCTCTCCCAGGGCTGGAGAAATCTAGCCACCGGGAACTCTCGAAACAGCCACTCCAAGGCCCCATTCTAGCCCAGAGGCTGCACACACTAGAAGCTGCTGGGAGGGAGTCAAGACTGAGTCGGACAGGGACAGCAAACACCAAAAAAAGCGCCAGTCGGATCAAGGTCAGGGCAGCAAACCAGAACCAGGAGATCTCAGAAAGCAACCTGCCATTTTCTGAACAGCACACACATATAGTACCAAAGAAGGGAGCCCCAGGAGGTTAAAGAAGCAACCTGACGTGAGCCACCTTCTAAATATTCAGAGAAACTAAATGCACATTAAAACGAGCGATAGAAAAGTAAATAGAAGAATAAGGAGCAGAAAAACATCACTACAAAAAATAAAAGTATACAGTACTAGAAATACTCAAAAAATACATAGAAACTGTAACATACTATTTCTCAATTATCCACTATTCTGAGATTAATATTCTCTAAAAGGGAATAAGCACTTCAAGAAGAGGGAGTTGGGGGGGAGTTACTCCCTCTTCTTAATTGGTGTATTTTTTAATTCAGTCATCTAAAGTATTTAAAGTCTGTATTTATTTCCAAGAAGCATCCCCTTAGGCCCAAAGTTACAAAGCACTATCATTTAGACCATAGTTATATTTGGTTTCATCTACGTAACTAGTTTTGAATTTTGCATTATTTGTCAGTCTTTAAAGATTGGGTGGATCTCAGATTCTTAAAAATCCACAGATTTTTGGCTCCTCTTGAAAACCTAAAAGACCTGACAACATATGCTCCCATAAGGCAATAATTAGCTGAAAAGGAATAAGGGTTACTCCGGAGAGGACATATATACCCACTGCCCAGGACATCTATCACTGCACACTGTCTAACCAAGATGGATTCATTCATTACTTACCTGGTGCCTTTATACATCTGAATAAATGCAAGCCAAAGCTAATACCACTGTCATAATGTAAATATAATGGAACTTAATAGTAATACATAATAAAGTAAGTTATGTAAAAATACAGTTGACCCTTGAACAATGCAGGAGTTAGGGGTACCAAACCTCTGTGCTGTCGAAAATCTGTGTACCGGAGCACCTGGGTGGCTCAGTCGGTTAAGCATCCGACTTCCTCTCAGGTCATGCTCTCACGGTTTGTGAGTTCGAGCCCCGCGTCAGGCTCTGTGCTGACAGCTCAGAGCCTGCAGCCTGCTTTGGATTCTGTGTCGCCTTCTCTCTCTGCCCCTCCCCCACTTGTGCTCTGTCTCTATCAATAATAAATAAATGTATTAAAATAAATTAAAAAAAATCTGTGTACCACTTTTTGACTTCCAAAAACTTATCTACTAGCTTCCTGTTGATTGGAAGCCTTTTTGATGATAACATAAACAGTTAACTGTTTATCATAGACTACTGATTGACTGTATATAATACATTGACTGGAAGCTTTTCTGATAACATAAACAGTTGACTGCTGTTTTTTATAATATGCTATTGACTGTATATAATACATGTAACACATTTTGCATGTTACAGTGTATATATACATAATGCAATATATTACATATTTTGTACATTATATGCATTACACGCTGTATTCTCACAGTAGAGAAAAGAAAATGTTAAGAAGGTCCTAAGAAAGAGAAATTACATTCACAGTACTACACTGCATTTATTGAAAAAACAAACAAACAAACAAACAAAAAACAACGCCCATATAAGTGAACCCACCCAGTTTAAATCTGTTGTTGTTTGAGGGTCACCTGCTCTGGTTTACGTTTTAAGTCATCTAGTACAAGGAAGCAACTGCAAAGCCAGGACAGGCTCTCATCCTGATGCTCCACTGCCATTATCTACAGGATCCATCAGGATGGGAAGAGGTCAGGAAGGATCGCAGCAATACCTCCAGAGTCCTGCAGAAACACCAGTCAGCAACTCTCCTCTCTTCCCCACTGAGGAACTCCAACAAATGTAAGACAATATACGATACAGAATTTTCTAGTTTCAACAAATTACAGCAATATTATCAATGAACTATTTTACATTCTTTTTCGCTATCAAGTCTTCAATATGCAGTGTGTACTTCATGCTCACAGCACCTCTCCATACAGACCAGCCCCATTTTCAAGTGCCGAATGAACGAGCACGTGTGGCTCGTGACTACTGCGTAGAACTGTATACAGCATACCCACATAGGAGTATATGACAGACAGTGGTGACGACACAGCCCCATATACTTGGACTCAAAAGTCAATCAGATAAAGAGAAAATGGAAAGAAAGGTATGAGACAAATAACAAGCACATGTACAAAAAAATGCGTGCTAGGGAAAGGGAAGAAACCAACACAGCTATGTACAAATCATGAGTCCAAAGTCACAGTAATGACATCCAAGCTGCAGAAAAAATTAAATTTAGGTTGTGACCCACATGTAAGTTTTAAACCTGAAGGCTCTTTATGTAGAAAGAGCAATCAAACTTCGTTTTCTGTTTTGACTTGCTTTACTGCCAGTTATGTGTTAAAATCAGCTATTTTTTAGAAGAAAGTTGAGGAAAACCATGCTTTGAAAATACTCAGGAATTTTATGGGAAATCAAGTTAGTTTATATATTAGATTTACACAGGGAGCTCTGTTAACAAAAATTAATGTCTTCTGCCATTTGATAAGTCTAAATTAAAAAAAAATGTTTTACATTTATTGCAGCATTATTTATAGTGGCCAAGATAAGGAAGCAGCCCAAGCGTCCATTCACAGATGAATGGATAAAGAGGTGTTCTATACGTGTGGTATATACACACTATGGAATATTACTCAGCCATAAAAAAGGACCCATTTGCAACAATGTGGATGGACCTAGAGGGTATTATGTTAAATGAAATTTAAGAAACAAATGAACAAACGGGAAATAAAAGAGACAAAAAACCCCAGACTCTCGAATACAGACAACAAACTGGTGGTTGCCAGGGGGGAGGTATGCGTGTGATAGATAAAGTAGATTAAGAGGTACAAACTTCCAGTTACAAAATAAATAGGTCACAGAGATGAAAAGTACAGCATAGAGAACATAATCGGTAAGGTAACGCTGTTGGGTGACAGATGGTGGCTATACTTATGGTGACCACTGAATAAGGTACAGAACTGTTGAATTATTACATTGTACACCTGGAACGAATATAACACGGTATATTAATCATACTTCAATAAAAAAGTATTCCAGGCAAATAGTTAATTCACCAATAGTTAAATTCACCAATACAATAATAATAACTTGAGACAAGGATAACTACTAATTATGGGGCGAAAACTAACATAGCCTTCCCCAAAACAGTCTTAAACACGGAAAACACTAATTTGCTTAGAAATCCAAATGTGTATGTAGGAAATAAGGAACTTACAATTATTTGCAGGTTGTATTTTCTACAATAACCAGATAAAAATATTTTAAGCTTATAGGGGTGACAGGTCTGATCATTCCCTGCCAAGTGCCAGGTACCATGCTAGGTGTTTTTTGCTGTTTGTGCTTATCTGTTTTTAGAAGGGGAGGAAAAAATAAGAAAGGTTATAAAGATGAAAGAACAAAAAATCCGAAGAAAACACGTTCCTGGCTCTTGCAGATTAGCACTCGTGTAAGTGTTAAGGGAAATGAACAAAGGGAAGCAAACCCTCCTGGCTGGGGAAGAGCTGGGTGAACTTAGAGGAGACGGTGTCTCAGCAGGGTCACAAATACATTCCTAGTAAGTCTTACAACAGAAATGCTGCCCACTGTGGCTGAGTAAAGGGTCACGGCTGGTTTACCCTACGACATGGAAATTATCATCGCCCGTTAACAGACGAAAAAACTGGGGTTAACTTACTTATCTAAGTGATCTCTTAACTCACTAGAAAAACATTAGCTATTAATTTGTTTCATTCATTAATTTGTTTCATCCACACCTGAAAAGAAGGATCATTTCATGGGCTATATGTAAATCAGTCATAAATGTGTGTGCACAAATCTTTATTGAGCATACAAGACACTTAATTGGTTTGGTTTATGGCTTTTCAAAAATGTCAAGAAAGCAGACTATCGAAAATCTGGCTTAGAGAAATTTTATCCCATAGAGAAAAAGCTTATTAAATAGAAAAGAATGCCTTAGGATATTTTATAAAATATATTATCAACATGAACATAAAATTGAAACCCTGAAGTGGCCTAAAAATTCTTTAAGCACTTCCAAGTTTTACACAATTTTAAAAATCTCTTTCTTGACTTTGGCATTAAAAAATTTCAGGGGCACCAGCGTGGCTCAGTCGGTTAAGTGGCCAACTTCGGCTCAGGTCATGACGTCGCAGTTTGTGAGTTCAAATCCCATGTCGGGCTCTGGGTCAACAACTCAGAGCCTGGAGCCTTCTTCAGATTCTGTGTCTCCTCTCTGACCCCTTCCTGACTTGTGTTCTCTCTCTCACTCAAAAATAAATAAACATTAAAAAAAAAGAATTCAGAGCTCACTAAATGTCTAGGTTGGGTTAAGGTAAAAAGAATTTAACACACTCTTAAATAAGGTAAGAAATCTAAAAGAATGTTAAGTATTTTTTGTACTAACTCAAAAGTAGTTCCATTAAATTATAGCTCACAATATAAATCACTTCAGTTTCCAACATAATTGTTTTTCTTCACTATTTTATGTTTTCCTAGCCAAATTCATCTTAGTAATCCTTAATGGTTCCAGTGTTAAAATTAAATGTAATAATGTAATCTTCTTCAAGACTCCCCAAGAAAGTAGAAGTAAAACATCTAACTTATAATTACGAGGTATAAAATTCCAAAGAATAAAGCCAATAATTTTTCAGCCATTTTATACTCTCTAGTACAAATCAGGGATCTCCTTATAGTTAAGAACATCAGAATGCTTTTTTTCTTTTCTTACAATGATTAAGCAACATGTAAATTGATTTTTACTTTATTGTTTGAAACTCAACTGCCAAAATATCAAACTCTAGGTATATATTTTTTTAATGTTTATATATTATTTTGAGAGAGAGGGCGCGACAGAGCCCGATGCAGGGCTTGAACCCATGAACCGTGAGATCATGACCTGAGCCAAAGTTCACAAGGCAAAGTGATACCCCCCAAATTGGAGACACAGACGGCGGGCACCGGGTCATGGTGGGAAAACCTCAACTGTTAGTGACGAATGGCTAGGGGCTCAATATGGGCGAGTCAGAGTTAAAAACATCGAGGGACCCTGGGGAGCACCCACACTTAGTGAGCGTTACCTCCAGGAACCCAGCCAGGTCCTCACAGTGAATCCCTTCTTGTTTCTGGCAGGGGGAGGGGAAAGGAACCATTCTGAAAGACACGGAGCTTTCTATTCCTCTTAACAAGGCCTACCCTCAGAAGAAACTGTTCTACCAGAGTCTAACTTACCTAGGGGCAGGGAAATACCTGGTTCTAGCCACCTCCATCCGTCCTGTGCCACCTAAGGATGGGGAAGTGAGAAGCACTGGTGCCGTTCACAGCCTGAGCCACAGACTCATCAAAAGGCTGAGACCTCATCCCAGGTCTACAGGACTCTATACCTCACCACCACATTACTAAGGGCTTATCTACCACAGGTCTTTGTAGCCAGTACGTCATGCCCACTTTAAACAAAAAAATTACAAGGTACACTAAAAGGCAGAAACATAGTTTAAGGAGACTGAAAAAACATCAGAGCCAGAATCAGGTATGGCAGATAAGGGTGGAATTACCAGGAATTTTTAACTATGATTAATATGTAAGGGCTTCACAGGCGCCTGGGTGGCTCAGTTGGTTGAGCATCTGACTCTTGATTTCAGCTCAGGTCATGATCTCATGGTTCATGGGATCGAGTACCACGTCACATGAGCATGGGGCCTAAGATATTCTCTCTCTCTCTCTCTCTCTCTCTCTCTCTCTCTCTCTCTCTCCTTCTGCCCCTCTCCCCAGTTTGTGCATCCACCCCTCCCAGGATAAAAAAGAAAAACAACAACTAATATTAACATGCAAAAATGGATGGATAATGTAAATAGGGAGATGGAAATTCTAAGAAAGAATCAAAAAAGTACCAGACATTAAAAACATGGTACAGAAGCGAGGAATGTGTCTGTAACCTGGACACAGATAGAATCTCCAAGTTGGGGCATAACAACAGAAACTTCCCAAACTGAACAGTACAGAGAATAAAGACTGGGAAAAGCAGAACAGAATATGCAAGAACTGTGGGGCCATCACAAAAGGTTTAATTAACATGTGTAATGGGAATACCAGAAGGAGATGAGAAAGACAGAAAATGATGCAATATTTAAAGCAATACTGACTGAGAATTTCCCCAAACCACAGATCCAGGAAGCTCAAACGCCAAGCAAATAAAAACAAAAAACCACAAAAAAACCACCCACTGTACGTGGGCATACCATATTCAAACTTCATAATATCAAAGATAAAGAAAAAAATCTTGAAAGAAGTCATGCAAGCAAGACAATGAAGTATTTCTGTATTGAGAGAAAAAGCCCACCGACATAGAATTTTGTACCATGCAAAATCATCCTTCCAAAGTGACAGAGAAATAACGGCTCTCTCAGACAAAAATTGAGGAAATTTGTTGCCAGTGGACATGTCTCACGAGACATGTTAAAAGAAGTTCTTCAGAGAAAGGGAAATAGTTGTAGGTCAGAAACTCAGATCTACATAAAGAAAAACAGTGAAGATGAATAAGTGAAGGTAAAATAAAAATGTTTATGATTTTTTAAAAAAAAATTTTTAACACTTCTTTATTTTTTGAGAGACAGAGTGTGAGAGAGAGAGAGAGGCAGAGAAAGAGGGGAGACACAGATTCCAAAGGAGGCTCGGGGCTCCGAGGTGTCAGCACAGACCCCGACGTGGGGCTGGAACTCACGAACCGACAGATCATGACCTAAGCTGAAGTCGGACACTTAACCCACTGAGCTACTGTATTTTTTTATTCTTAACTGACCTAAAGATAATAATTTGCTCAAAATAATAATAGCAATAACGCACTTGATTATATATGCATGTTCATGTGCGCGCACACACACACACACACACACACACGTATGTTTATGTGCAAGTAAAATGAATGGCAGCAATGACGCAAGGGACAGGAAAGAAGACCGGGAACAGTTTGCTATAAGGTGCGTGCACTACCCCTGAAGTGCTAACAGTGTTATCTGAAAGCAGACTTAGGTTAGTTGTGCAGGCATACGGCAAATTCTAGGGCAACCACCAAGAAAAGAAACACAGCTGATATGCTATGAAAGAAGAGGAAATGGAACGATATAAAATCCTCAACTGAAACCACAGAAGTTAGAAAAAGTGTGGAAGATAAAATGGGAACAAAGAACAAGGGCAAGAAACAGCTAATAGTAACAAATATGGTAGATATTAATCCAACTGTATTAATAATCACTGAAAAAGTCAATGGACAAAATATACCAACTAAAAGAGATTGTCAGAGTGGATCAAGCACAAAACCCAACTACATGTTACCTACACGAAACCCACTTTCAATGCAGATTAAAAGTAAACTAACGGAGACAGATATAGCATGCTAATGAACACTGATCAAAAGAAAGCAGAAGTAGCTATATAAACTCAGACAGAGCCAACTGCAGAGCAAGGAAAGTTATTAAGGATAAACGGGGCATTACATATTGATGAAGGGGTTAGTACTCCCAGCAGATAGAATATTCCTTAATGTGTATGTAGGTATGTGCCTAACAGAACAAAATGCATGAGGCAAAAACTGACAGAACTACAAAAATAAACAGATAAACTCTCTCTTATAGTTGGAGACTTTAACAATCCTCTACCAGAAATGGACCAATCCAGCAGGCTAAAAAGTCAGTAAAGAGAAATTAAGCTCAACAAGACCATGAATCACCTGGATTTAACTGACATCTGTAGAGGACTTCATCCAACAAGAGCAGATTATACACTCTCCTCAACTTCACATGGAAGATTCACTAAGAGACCACATTTTGTGACACAAATCACATCTTAAAAAATTTAAAAGAACAGAAATTGTGTGACATTCGCTCAATGTAATGAAACTAGAAATCACTGACAGGACAACTGGAAAACCCCCAAATACTTGGAGGTTACATACCACACTTCTAAATAACACATGGGTCAAAGAACTCTCAAAAGAAATTTAACTCCAAAGAAATTTGAAAACATTTTGAATGAAATGAAAATGAAAACACAACTTATCAAAAATTTATGGGATGCAGTGAATACAGTACTTATAGGGAATTTTATAGCACTTAATGCCTATATTAGAAAAGTAGAAAGATCTAAAACCAACTATCTAAGCTTCCATTTCAGGAATGTAGAAAAAGAAAAGCAAATCAAATCCAAAGTAAGCAGAAGAAAATAAAATAAAAAATATGAGCAAAAATCAGTGAAATTTAAAACAGAGAAATCTTTAGAAAAAAATGAACAATATCAAAAGCTAGTTCTTTGAAAAGATCAATAAAATCAATAAGTCTCTAGCCAGGCTAACTAAAGAGAAGGCACAAATTATTAATATCGGAAAAGAAAGAAATGAGATCACCAAAGATCCCACGAACATTAAACAGATAATAAAGGAATATTATGAACTCCATACCTAAGTCTGATAACCTAGAAAAAATGGACCAATTCAATGAGACACAACCTGCCAAAACACAAGAATAGGTGATCCAAGTAAGCCTATATCTACTAAAAAATTGAATCAGTAGTTAATAACCTCCCAAAAGGATTCCTTCCAGAAGGATTTACCAGTGAACTCTACCAAACCTTCAAGGAAGAAATTCTACAAGCACTTCCAGAAAACAGAAGCAAAGAGAAAGAACTCCTAACTCATTCTGAGACCAGTATTACCCTAATACCAAAGTTAGGCAAAGATATCCCTAGAAAACACAACCAATCAATATACATGAAGACAGAAGCACACAAAAATCCTAAGCAAAATATTAACAAATTGAATCCAACCAACAATGTATAAAAAGAATTATACACCCCAACCAAGTAGGATTTATCTCAGGTGTCAAGGCTGGCTCAATATTCAAAAGTCATGCGAACAATCACATCAACAGGCCAAAAAAGAAAAAATCATGTTATCAAGAGCTTCAGAAAAACCATGTGACAAAATTTAGCACTCAGTCATGATCAAAATTCTCAGCAAACTAGGAACAGAGGAACTTCCTCCACTGGATAAAGAACATATGCAAAGAGCTACACTTAACATCATACTTAATGCAAAGCTTTCTTGCTAAGATCAGGTACAAGGAAGGCAAAGATGTCTCTTCTCACCACTAGTTTTCAACATCATACTGGAAGTCTTAGCTAACACTCCAAGACAAGAAAAAAGGGTATACCTATTAGGAAGGAAGAAATAAAACTGGCTTTGTTTGCAGATGACATGATTGTCTATGTAGAAAATCCAAAAAATCAACAAAAAACTCCTGGAACTAATAAGTATGTACAGCAAGTTTGCAGGCTACAAGGTTAATACATAAAAGCCAACTGCTTGTCTATATGCCAACAATAAACAAGTGGAAATTTAAAATTAAAAACACAGTGTTGTTATATTAGTACCATCACAATGAAATACTTAGGTATAAAATAAAATATGTCTATGATCTATATAAGAAGAAGTACCAAACTCTTACGAAAGAATCAAAGAGGACTCAATACCGTCAAAATGTCAGTTCTTCCCAATTTGATCTGTGGATTCAATACAATCCTAATAAAAATCCCAGCAAGTGATTTTGTAGATAACAACAACTGATTCTAAAGTTTACACGGAGAAGCAAAACAATATGGATGAGCCAAAACAACACTGAAGGAGAAAAAGAAAGTTGCAGGATCGACACTACTTGATTTCAAGACTTACAGTAATTTTACAGTAATCAACATAGTGTGGTCCTGGCGAAAGACAAACAGACCAATAGAAAGGAACAGAGAGCCCAGAAATAGACCCCTGTTAATAGAGTCAACCGGTCTTTGACAAAGTAAAGATCAGAAAGCAAAGGTAATACAATAGAGCAAAGACAATCTTTTCAACAAATGGTGCTGGAAGACCGGACGTGAAAAAAATTGCACCTAGACACAGACCTTGTACCCTTCACAAAAATTAACTCAAAAGGATCACAGACCTAAATGTAAAACTCAATACTATAAAACTCCTGGAAGATGACGTAGGAGAAAAACCTAGATGACCTTGGTATTGCAAGGACTTTTTAAATGTAACACCAAAGGCGTGACCCATTTAAGATAAAATTAATAATCTGGGCTTCATTAAAAGTAAGAATTTCTGCTCTACTAAAGACAACGTCAAGAGAATAAAAAGACAAGTCACAGACTGTGAGAAAATATTTACAAGAGACATATCTGATAAAGGAGTTATCTAAAATATACAAAAAACTCGTAAGACACAACAATAAAAAAACCCACCAACCCTCTAAATTTAAAAATGGGCCAAAGGCCTGAACAGAAAACCTGAGCAAAGAAGATAAACGGATGGCAACTAAGCATATGAAAAGGTGCTCAACGTTACGCATCATTAGGGAATTGCAAATTAAAACAATGAGACACCACTCCACTATCAGCAGAAGTCCAGAACACTGACAATGCCAAAGGCTGACAACAGAAACTCTCATTCATTGCTGGTGGGAAAGCAAACGGATAGAGCCACTGTGCAAGTCAGTTTGGAGGTTTTCTCACAAAACTAAACATATTCTCATCATACAATCCAGCAATTGCGCTGCCTGCTATTTATGCAAACGAACTAAAGAGTTATGTCCACACAAAAACCTGAACGTGGATGTTTACAGCAGTTTTATTCATAATTGTCAAAACTTGAAGCAACCAAGAAGGCCTGTTGGTAGGTAAAGGGGTAACTAAACTGTGCTGCATCCAGATAATGAAATACTACTCAGTTCTAAGAAGAAATGCGATATCAAGCCATCAAAAGACACAGAGGAAACTTCGATGCGTATTACTAAGTAAAAGAAACTATTCTGAAAAGGCTAACTATTGTACAACTCCAAATATGTGACATTCTGGAAAAGGCAAAACTATGAAGACAGTATAAAGATCAGTAGTTGCCAGGGGTTGGGGGAAAGGAGGGATGAACAGGCAAAGCACGGAGGGTTTTGAAGGCAGTAAAACTATCGTGGAGGACATTACAACGGTGGGCAGATGTTGGTGTGTATCTGTCCAAACCCAGAGAACGTAGAAGGCCAAGAGTGAGCGCTAACGTAAGCGTGGACTCTGGTGACCACGAGGTGTGTCAGTGCAGGGTAATCAAGTGTAGCGAAGGTCCCGCTGTGGTGTGGTGTGTGTTGGGGTGGGGGAGGGAATTTATGGGAACTCTGTACTTTCTGCCCGGTTTTGCTGTGAACCTAACACTGCTCTAAAAAATTAAGTTCGTTAATTAAAAAAACAAAGGAACAAACTACTACCACGAGAATACGGGTGACCAAAAAAAAGTATATTCTCCCTCCAAAGAGCTAATACGATTCCCCTTTAAACAGCTGCTCATGCGTATACGTGTTTGCCCCCCCTTTTAAGACTTACTCACATCTCAGTTTTCTTTGACAAAGTTAAGCAGCATTAATGTTAAATGGAAAACATATTGTATTTCTATCCTAAATTACATCCACGCACTAAAAGTAGGGACTTGGATATCTTCAATTAGTGGAGACTAAATAAAGAGCTGTGGAGTTTGTGTGGACATACGCACAAAGGGTTTTTTGTTTGTTTTTCTAGCTCTAAAGATGACAGAGCAAATACCTAAGAGTATTTATTTATGGCCCTATTTTTATCAGAAGCCGTTAAAGATATGTACCAGGTTCTCTAAAGTAAATCAATAATTTCTCTGAAGTTAAGTGGTTCTATTTCAAGAACACCCCGCTCTTTGCTCTGTCTCCTAACAGAAAATAAATCTCAGAAATACTCTGGGCCGTCCACTAGGAACTGATTTACATCCAGTGAGGCCCGCCTGCTACTTAAAGAACCAAATCCCCAGCTTCTCCTTGAATACACCAGAGTCCTGAGGCGGCGTAAGAACTTTGGTGGGTTTCATTCCCAAGCTTCTTCAAAGCAAAGCTGGCCTATGATTAAGCCCGAAATATTGGCAACGGGAAATGGGTAGGACGAGTGTGTGTCTGAATGAGGAAGTAAGGGAGTGTGCGTGTGTGTTGGCGTGGGGGGTCAGAACACGAGGAATGAGAGACTATAATGTGTGGGAGGATAAAAGGGGAAAGGATGTGGGGGAAAACACCACTTCTCAGTTTATTCGATTCCTAATTTAAGACCACGGCGCATAATGTTTTTCATTGGACTGTTGAAGGCAATCCAAAGACACTACATCCCACTCTCTCTCTGGTTCCGTGTGGCCTTCTCTGTCGTGACCATCCCAGGAACAAGGCTGGGAGGTTCAGGGTGTCCCCACGGGAGGTACCAAGTTCTCACCTGTAACAAAAGAATGCAGTCTTCTGGTGGAAAGACGTCAGTGTTGTTAGAGCAGGAGCCGCCGGGCCCTCGGTACTGAGGCACGGATTCGATACCTACTGAAGCCATAAGCTTCTGGGGACACACGACCACTGAGAATCTGACTCAAGGACTGGGACTTTATCCCTGAGAAACACACGAACCCACAGAACCGGGAGTACAGCCTTGGGAGCCGAGACTCCCCGCGCTACGTGTCACGGTCTGACATCCTGAGGGACAGCGAGGCAGGTACGGCCCGCACCTGTTTGTGCCTCCTGCACCACGTGGGCTCCGGGGAAGCCTAGTAATCTTACCCTAATGAGACCTGTATTTCAAATGTCTGAGCCGATGAAATCTTTCTGTATTTTCCGTATTCTGATCCATCAACCAAGACAGACTTCTTTTCTTTTTAACGTTTATTTATTTTGCGAGAAAGACAGCACACGAGTGGGGGAGGGGCAGAGCGAGAGGACGACAGAGAATCCCAAGCAGGGTTCACACTGTCTGCGCAGAGACCGAACTCACGACGGTGAGATCACGACCTGAGCTGAAATCGAGTGTCAGGCGCCTGACTGAGCCACCCAGGTGTCCCCAACACAGAGTTCTATGATCCATTGGTCACATTTGTCAAGTTCACGTCTATCCCCGACTTGTAACAACTATCCTTTAGAATTCTTAGAACAGTCTCCCAAACAACAAGGAATACAAAGACGTGAAGTAGGATACCAGTAACTCTGTTCTCTTCTTTTGATAAAAATGTATTTTTATCAAATGCATTTTGGAATGTCACATTTTCCAAAACGAGACAAAACCACTTTTTTTTTTTAATTTTTTTTTTTCAACGTTTTTATTTTTGGGACAGAGAGAGACAGAGCATGAACGGGGGAGGGGCAGAGAGAGAGGGAGACACAGAATCGGAAACAGGCTCCAGGCTCTGAGCCATCAGCCCAGAGCCTGACGCGGGGCTCGAACCCACGGACCGCGAGATCGTGACCCGGCTGAAGTCGGACGCTTAACCGACTGCGCCACCCAGGCGCCCCAAAACCACTTTTAAAAAAGAGGCACATTTTAGCTTTAAGAAGGAAAAAACAGCATAGAAAATGTAAACTATTAATACAAATATAAGGAAACAAATCAATATTCTGTATTAACAAATATAGAGAACCACAGAAATAAAAAGGCAAGCAGATTACCTAACTCTATCTAGCGAGGTAAGAATGTAGTTCTCCAAATTAACAGCCCCCTTTTACATACACAAGTTGGTAAGGAGATTTTACTAAATCTTCAATAAAAAACAAAATTGAATTTGAAGTCTCAAATTACGTTGTTACACGAGGGTTGATGACTATGTATGTTCAATGTACACAAAACACCTCAAGGATGTACTTAAAAGTCACACAAAGAAGCTCAATCATAAAAACAACTGATAACTGCAGGTTTTTCCTCTACACGTACTCAGCTCAGATCTTCCTAAACTCTTAATTCATGTTTCACTCTCAACCAATATGACACAGAGTATGTTTTTAACTGCGATCCAGGAATTCAAACCCAGCTTCAGACAACTCAGACAATTCCCATACTTACGTAAGGACACAAACGTTAAGTGCCAGACACAGGAGATGCTCTGGGAAGAAAATTACCAGGGAAAAAAGATATTTTCTAAGTCTGTTTATACATCTGACTGAAACATCAGCCCCGTGAGACATCTGGGGAAGCATCAGTTTGACTGAGAGCTTAGCACAAATGTAGAACTAAAACGGCTTGAGCATAAAGATTTTTCTCAGGCAAAAATACAACCGAAATAACCCGCGTTCAGCCAAGACGGAGCGACAGGGACCAGATTTACCCGAAGCCTGAAAACCTACATGGGGCGGTGGTTCTGAGGCGCTCAGCACGAGGCAGAGGAGGAGCAAGAAAAGCTAAGTGGCTTCCCCAGCTCACCGCCCAGGGTTTCCAGGCAGCGGCACGGGGAAGGGGAGCCCAGGCGGAGCGTGACCGCCTTCCCGTGTGGATGAGACAGGACCCAGGGCTCAGGGAGGCCACACTGGCCGGAATTCACAGGACCGAGTTCCAGAGAAGAGAGACTAGCGGGGACCCACACCTCGAGGTTGCAGCTGGCACCGATCCGCACACAGTTGAGAAAACCATCCAAATCCAGGGGAAAACACTGGGAAGGAACAGGTGAAACCATTCCCAAAGCTAACCCAGGGCCAGGAGTAGTCTGTTTCCCATAATGCAGACTAGGAAAACCTCCCAATGTACAGGGACCAAACGCACGCTTGGGAGTACCTGGCTCCATAGCGGGGCACCATCAGCCCAAAAGGGACATTTTTACAGAAACAAAAAGGCAAACCCCAGACTAGGAGAACAGATCTGTAGGGCATAAATCTGAGAAAGGACCTGTACCCAGAATATGTACAAAGAACTCTGACAACGATAAAAGATGAGAAACAACCCGCTTACAAAACGGCCAAAGATGGGAAGACACTTCGGCAGATTACACTAGGGTGAAGGGCGGTGCGCGTCAACAGTCTTTAGGGAGATGCAAACTAACACTACAATGAGGAGCCACGAGCCCATCAGAACTGCTCAAATTACAAAGACCTACCACACCAAGCGTCAGCCAGAATGTAGAGTAAGTCAGCTCTCACCGGCGGCCAGGAAGAGTTTGGCCGATTCTCAAGAAAGGGAAACGTTCACCGACAGGGGACTCAGCTATTCTATGACTAGGTGTCACCCGGCAGGAAAGAAGGCACAGGTCCACAGCAGGACAACCGAAGTTCACAGCAGCTTCACGTGGAGTAGCCTTGAATGGGAAACCACCTGACATCCACCGCAGGGGGAATGGATCAGCGAACTGGCGTGTGTCCGTATGATGGAATACCATTCAGCCTTAAAAAGGACTGACTGCCTAACAACCCCTAACAACGTGGGTGAATCTCCTAACCATTATGCTGGAACAAGTCAAATCAAAAAATGTATACAGTAGATGGTTCCATTATCTAAAATCTAGAAAAAATAGGTTAATCTAGAGTGACAGAAAACAGATCAGCGGCTGGCCTGGGGATGGGGGCAGGTGGAAAGAGTCACAAAGAAATCTTTGCACAGGATGGATATTCCGTTATCTTGCTTGCGCTGACGGTTTCACGTATATGTACGTATGTAAAAACTCACCAAATTGTACACTTTAAATATGTACCACTTAACTTTACATCAATGATAGGTCAATAAAACCTTTTAAAGAAATTAAAACGAGTATTAAGGGTGGATACACTGAGGTTACTGAAAGAAGTCTTCAGTGACCAACCTCAAGGCCTCGTACCAAAAAGCCTTTACCAAATCCCAAAGTTCAAATTCATTCTCCTTGAGCGTTTTAAAAACCGGTTTCAGTGCTGTTATATAAATATCCTCCAAACTAGGACATGAGCTCCCTGAGACAGTAACTTAGATGTACACCCTCTACCGCCTGCATAATCCACGGGAGCCAGGCAGGCGGACGCTGAGGCCAGGGAAGCACTTAGAAGGAGTTGCTGCAATCTAAGAGAAAGACACTGGCCTGAACTGAGGGCGGAGCGGTGGGGTAAAAAACGTGGAAGGAACAGATCTAAATCTGGAAGCAAAACCAAAAAACCCCACAAAACGACAAATACAGAACGCAACACAGTGAGTAGAGGTAGAAGGTGAGGGAGGCAGAGTCCAGAATGAGGCAGTTTGCGGCTGGGACGCCTGCATGACGGAAGCACGGACTAAAAGAGGGACAACAGACGGGAGAGAAAGAGAGGACTGCAGACACTCCTGTGATGCGTACCGACCACCAACTGTATGTGCCCCGTGCTCGTTCTAGGCACCGAGGAGTGGACACCGAGATAAAGTTCCAGACACCACACACCTATGCTCTACGGAGAGTCCAAAAGTTTTTCCCAAAACCAGATGGACATTGGCACAGCCAGACTAGTTACATTTTAATCTTTATTTAGCCAGTTTCTTTCCACAGGCAGCACTCCCAGAGTTTGCTGGAACATCCACCTGGACTCCATGGAACCCTGACTGCAGAAAGGGAGCAAAACGACCGGCACACACGTCCTGAGGACTTAGAATCTGCACACATTTCCAAGAACTTTAAAAGACAAGCCCCCCTCCCTAATTCCCACGGGCCAAATGACCCAAACAGCTATTTAAAATCACCCGCTGGGACACCGGGGTGGGCCAGTCGGTTAAGTGTCTGACTTCAGCTCAGGTCATGATCTCACGGTTGTTGAGTTCAAGCCCCAAGTTGGGCTCTGTGCTGACAGCTCAGAGCCTGGAGCCTGCGTTGGATTCTGTGTGTGTGTGTGTGTGTGTGTGTGTCTCTACCACTCCCCCACTTGTGCGGGCTCTCCATGTCTCTCCCTCTCTCGGAAATAATAAATGAATAAACTTTAAAAAATTATAAAAAATAAAAAGTAAAATCACTTGTTGCCACGTGAATTTCAATGCTGCCATCTTATGTTAAAATAAGGAACTACACAACGTTAAAAAGCCATACCCTTGTTCAACGGCAAAATCTGAAAATACCAAGATTTGAGAGTCAGTGAAAAAGTAGACAAAGTTAGTAAGTTTAACGATAGTAACAAATACTGACAGCAGTCAATTTCAGCGTCTGAGATTATCCATGATGAAATGAAAGCTCTCATGAAGCTAAGCAATCACAGTCCAGAATATAAACCTTATTTTAAAAAAGAAGTGACTTATTGAATTACCCCGATCTAAAAAGATAAAAATATATCAACAGAGATAATGGGGAATGGGTACAGTAGAATAAAATCCATATAGTCTCATCCCTTTAGTAAATTCAGTCTTTTTTTTTTTTTTTTAATTTTTTTAATGTTTGAGAGAGAGAGAAAGAGAAAGAGAGCAGGGGAAGGGCAGAGAGAAAGAGAGACACAGAATCTGAAGCAGGCTCCAGGCGCTGAGCTGTCAGCACAGAGCCTGATATGGGGCTCGAACTCACCAACTATGAGATCATGACCTGAGCCAACAGAGGACGCCTAATTGAGTCACCCAGGCACCCCTCCGCAATCTGCTTTTCTTTTTTTTTTTTTTTTTTTAAATTTTTTTTTTTTTTTCAACATTTATTTATTTTTGGGACAGAGAGAGACAGAGTATGAACGGGGGAGGGGCAGAGAGAGAGGGAGACACAGAATCAGAAACAGGCTCCAGGCTCTGAGCCATCAGCCCAGAGCCCGACGCGGGGCTCGAACTCACGGACCGCGAGATCGTGACCTGGCTGAAGTCGGACGCTTAACCGACTGCGCCACCCAGGCGCCCCCGCAATCTGCTTTTCTAATCACAGCTGCTTAAATGGCAAAAGCTGCTTAAATTTGCTTAAATAGTGAATGTACTGGTTTTAACTTTAATCCCATCACTGTGGTGATGGTTCAAGGAGGAAAATAAAAATCAAGATCCTAATAAGAGTAAAGGACCCTGAGCTTGAAGGGCAGCTATACGCAGCCAAAATGCGGACCCTCGCCAATTAACATTGTTTGTAATCTCCAGTTTTTCTGTGAAGTAAAACCAGACTCCTAAAATTACGTTGAAGAAGTATTCATAAACTCGGAAGCCGATCTCTGATTGACCATGAACATGAAGAGGGAACAGCCTGCCTACGCAGTAGTAGTACACGGAACGCAATTGTAGCCTGGGGGCTCCACCATGAAGTGAGAGACATCTCCCTCAGACAACAGGATGACAAAATACTGCTCATAAACATACACACAGACTCTAAACACAAATACAAAAAAGATTTTAAGAGTCGCAAAGAAAAAAGGTTAATGTTCTGACAGAATGGGTCAGAAAAATCTACTGAAGTCTTATCCTACCACTGTGTGTGTGATATTAATGTTGAGGGAGGCTGTGTATGTGGAGGGGAAGGTAGTTGGGAACTCTACAATTCCCACTCCAAACTGGTGTGAACTTAAAACTGCTCTAAGACACAAAATCTATTAATTTTTTAAAACGCTATTATTCTCTTTGCTGAGCATATGTTGGTTTTCTTTGGAAGTATTCTTAAATGTAGCACTGCTCCTAAAATCCTATCAATTTGCTTTTTTGGACAGAAATATGACAGAAGTCTCTAAATATACCTTCTTCCCTCTATTTAAGAAGATTTAATTTTTTTAGCTGTTTTTTAAAATTTTTATTTAAAAAAAATTTTTTTTAATTTACATCCAAGTTAGTGAGCATATAGTGCAATGATTTCAGGATTCGATTCCAGTGATTTATCCCCTACATGTAACACCTAGCGCTCATCTCAGCAAGCTCCTCCTTAATGTCCCTTGCCCACTTAGCCCATCCCCCCCACCCACAACCCCTCCAGCAACCCCCAGCTGGTTCTCTATATTTAAGAGTCTCTTATGTTTTGTCTCCCTCCCTGTTTTTATATTATTTTTGTTTCCCTTCCCTTATGTTTATCTGTTTTGTATCTTAAATTCCATATATGAGTGAAGTCATATATTTTTCCCTAATTTCACTTAGCATAATACATTCCACATTGTTGCAAACAGCAGAATTTCATTCTTTTTGATTGTCGAGTAATACTCCATCACACACACACACACACACACACACACACACACACACACACACACACTACATCTTCTTCATTCATTCATCCATCGATGGACTTTTGGGCTCTTTCCATACTTTGGCTATTGTCGATAGTGCTGCTATAAACATGGGGGTGCATGTGCCCCTCTGAAACAGCACTCCTGTACCCTTTGCATAAATACCCAGTAGTGCAATTGCTGGGTCATAGGGTAGTTCTATTTTTAATTTTTTGAGGAACCTTCATACTGTTTTCCAGAGTGGCTGCCCCAGTTGGTATTCCCACAAACAGTACAAAAGAGATCCTCTTTCTCCGCATCCTTGCCAACATCTGTTAACGTTAGCCATTCTGTCAGGTGTGAGGTGGTATCTCATTGTGGTTTGAATTTGTTTTTCCCTGATGATGAGTGACGTTGAGCATTTTTCATGGGTCTGCAAGCCATCTGGATGTCTTCTTTAGAAAAGTGTCTCTTCATGTCTTTTGCCCATTTCTTCACTGGATTATTTGGTTTTTGGGTGCTGAGTTTGATACGTTCTTTATAGATTTTGGATACTAACCCTTTATCTGATATGTCATTTGCAAATATCTTCTCCCATTCCATCAGTTGCCTTCTAGTTTTGTTGATTGTTTCCTTTGCTGTGCTGAAGCTTTTTATTTTGATGAGGTCTCAATAGTTCATTTTTTGCTTTTGTTTCCCTTGCCTCTGGAGGCGTGTTGAGTAAGAAATTAATGCGGCTGAGGTCAAAGAGGTTGTTGCCTGCTTTCTCCTCTAGGGTTTTGATGGTTTCCTGTCTTACATTTAGGTCTTTCATCCATTTTGAGTTTATTTTTGTGGTGTAAGAAAAGTGGTCTAGTTTCATTCTTCTACATGTTGCTGTCCATTTCTCCCAGCACCATTTGCTAAAGAGACTTTTTTCCATTGGATACTCTTTCCTGCTTTGTCAAAGATTAGTTGCCCATACATTTGTGGGTCCAATTCTGGGTTCTCTATTCTATTCCATTGGTCTATGTGTCTGTTTTTGTGCCAGTACCATAGTGTTTTGATGATTACAGTGTTGTAGTAGAGGCTAAAGTCTGGGATTGTGATGCCTCCTGCTTTGGTTTTCTTTTTCAATATTACTTTGGCTATTTGGGGTCTTTTGTGGTTCCATACAAATTTTAGGATTGTTTGTCTGGCTTTAAGAATGCTGGTGCAATTTTGATTGGGATTGCATTGAATGTATAGATTGTTTTGGGTAGTATTGACATTTTAACAATATTTATTCTTCCAATCCATGAGCATGGAATGTTTTTCCATTTCTTTGTGTCTTCTTCAATTCCTTCATAAGTTTTCTATAGTTTTCAACATATAGATCTTTTACATCTATGATTAGGGTTAGTCCTAGGTATTTAATGGTTTTTGGTGCAATTGTAAACGAGATCAATTCCTTGATTTCACTTTCTGCTGCTTCACTATTGATGTATAGAAATGCAACTGATTTCTGTGCATTGATTTTATATCCTGTGACTTTGCTGAATTCATGGATTAGTTCTAGCAGTTTTTTGGTGGAATCTTTTGGGTTTTCCCAATAGAGAATCATGTCATCTGTGAAGAGTGAAAGTTTGACTTCCTCCTTGCTGATTTGGATACCTTTTATTCTTTTGTGTTGTCTGATTGCTGAGGCTAGGACTTCCAATAGTCTGTTGAGTTAACAGTGGTTAGAGTGGACATCCCTGTCTTGACCTTAGAGGGAAGGCTCTCAGTTTTTCCCCATTGAGGATATATCAGCAGTGGGTCTTTCGTTGAGGTATGATCCTTCTATCCCTACTTTCTTGAGGGTTTTTATGAAGAAAGGATGCTGTATTTTTTCAAGTGCTTTCTCTGCATCTATTGAGAGGATCATGTGGTTCTTGTCCTTTCTTTTATTGATGTGATGAATCACATTGATTGTTTTGCGGATACTGAACCAGCCCTGCATCCCAGGTATAAGTCCCACTTGATCGTGGTGAATAATTCTTTTAAGGCATCATTGGATCCAATTGGCTAGTATCTTGCTGAGGATTTTTGCATCCATGTTCATCAGACAAACTGGTCTATAATTCTCCCTTTTAGTGGGGTCTTTGTCTGGTTTTGGAATCAAGGTAATTTTGGCAAGACAATTTAATCTTGATTCAGCTACGTAAATACTTTTTAAAACTCTGATCAGTCTTTTAGTATAGAGACAACCGGTCCCTGAAAAGCACCCGCCAGTTTCTTCACAATTACTGCTGTCTCTCCTTCCTCAGATAGAAAAGGAGGCAGTGGCCAACATGATCAGCTGTCATACAAGCTCAAACTCTCCTTCCTTTGACTGTTTATACTGTTTCACAATCTCACATGAACAGTTACACCATTACCCGTGAATCTGATACACATTTCTACTTTTTCTAGATTGTAAGTCACAAGTGCAAGGAGTCTGTCTTACTCATCATTGTTTGCTGGTCCTGAAACACTGCCTGACATGTATCATAGCAGGTGTTTTAATTCACAAATAATTCACAACTCCACAAATAAAGGAGTAATCATCCAAAAGAGGGTAAGAATTCCTTCATCTTGCTGATGGAAACATCATATTATACTAAGTGCTTCGAAGACATTATCTCATTTCATTATCACAACAACCCTGTCAGTCAGCAGACGCAGCCCCCTTTCAGAAGTGAGGAATCTGCAACATCAACAAAGCAGAATCAGGACTCACACGAAATCCAAGTACCTGCCTACAGCATCACACTGCCTCTGTATTACTGCACCTGATCCCAGGAGCCACGCACGACAATTAGCCTCATTAGCTTCTGAGTACAGAGTTGGCTACTACCTAACGTAATGATTCCTCAATTAGTTCCATTTTTCCGTCTGTATTTCATCTGTGGGTAAGATAAACAAATTGTAAGAAAATAAGCTAAAAACTGGAATTTCACTTTAAGATAAAAACAAAACAAGGAAAACCTCCCAGCAGGTCATCTGGATCGCTGTAAACAGGGCAACCCCAACTTGGAACTCTCTGTCTACAGATCACATCCAGGAACCAGCGCATGTCAGAGATTGCCTACATGGCTACAGTTTCAATACTCTTTAACAATTCCCGAGAGTCAAACTTCATGACTCCCTAGAAATTCCATTCTGGGCATATACCTGAGCCAAATGAAAACATGACCACACAAAAGTCTGTATGCAAATGCTCACGGAAGCATTACGCACAAGAGCAAAAATGTGAATAGGACCCAGATATCAATTAATGAACAAAATATGGTATATTCATATGACAGAATACTATTCAGCCATAAAAAGAACGAAATACTGACACATGCTACAACACGGATGAACCTGAGAACGTTAGCTAAGTCAAAGAAGCCAGTCACAAAGAACCACATATTACATGATTCCACTTATATGAAATGTCCAGAAAACCCAAATCCATAGAGAAAGAAAGTAGATTAGGGGCTGCCTGCTGCTCGGAGCATTTGGGTAAATGGTGAGAGACTGCTAATGGGCATATGGTTTCTCTCTCAGGTAGTGAAAATGATCTAAAATTAAACAGTGGTGACGGCTGCACAACTCTTGAATATACTAAAAGCCACAGAACTGCACAATGTAAATGGATGAACTACACGATATAGAAACTATTTCTCAAACCTGTTTTTAAAAAGTAACTCTGGTAGGGGCGCCTGGGTGGCGCAGTCGGTTAAGCGTCCGACTTCAGCCAGGTCACGATCTCGCGGTCCGGGAGTTCGAGCCCCGCGTCGGGCTCTGGGCTGATGGCTCGGAGCCTGGAGCCTGTTTCCGATTCTGTGTCTCCCTCTCTCTCTGCCCCTCCCCCGTTCATGCTCTGTCTCTCTCTGTCCCAAAAATAAATAAAAACGTTGAAAAAAAATTTTTTTAAAAAGTTAACTCTGGTAGGCGATTGTGATAGTAGGGACAGCTATGGGGAAGGGAATGGTGGGAAGTCTCTTTAGCTTCCGCTCAATCTTGCTGTGAACCAAAATGGGCTCTAAAAAACAAAACTGTTTAAAACAAACACTGGTTTGTCCTGTCTATAGCAATCCAGATCATCTCATGGAACTGCAAGAGCCCTGAGTTTTTGTTTTGACTCCTCAATTATGTTAGTGTATTTTATCAAGGCAGGGAGGCGAACTGATAATGAAAACACATTTCAAGCAATGACATGTCATAAGCATTTTGGAGTCATCCTGTCAAAATTTCTAAGGAAAGATTCCATTTTTCTGAGTTGCTAAATTCATTAAAAATTCTTTCCACTTTTACCAAAAGACTGTTTCATTCTTTCCCCCTCCTTTTTCCAACAGGCTTCTTTCAGTTAGCATAATATCTTGGAAGCCATTCATTTTGCTGCATCTGTCAGTAATTCATTCCTTTTCGTTGCTGAGTAGTATTCTATCACACGGACATAAGACCTGCATTTATTCATTTATCAGCTGGTGGACAAAGGAAATGTTTACAGTTTTTACCTACTATGAAAAATACTGCAATAAATAGTCACATAAAAGTCTGTGCAGACATGTATTTTCATTTCTATTGGGTACTTTTGGACTAAATTTGCTAAATCATGGTAGATTTATGTTTAACTTTTTAAGAAGCCGCCAAACTTTTCCCAAGTGGCTGTATTAAATTTTACATTCCCACCGGCAATGTGTAAAGCTTCTAGTTCCTACACATCTTGCCAACATTTAGGACAGTCTTTTTTCTTTTTAACTTAAATTTTAGCCAGTGAGTATGAAAAACACCCAGGCTTCCCCTCCTGTGTTTCTCCTCTACTCTTACACTACATACTCCTACCACCTCTGATACCAAACATGTGGGGCTTTTTCCCCACACCCAGCGATTCTGTGATAGCAGCCGGGTATCCTACAATTTAACTCAACTCTGACACCGTGTACCTGGAGCCAGTGTCAGATTCCACTCAGGACTCGGTCCCACGAGACTGCTCCTCCCTCCCCTTCCAGGCACCAACTGCAAGTATGAGTGTTAGTCCCAGGTTACACACAGCTTCTATCCAACTGGGCTACAAATCAAAGGATTTGTAGGTTTATTAACTTGCCAGAGCAGCTCACAAAACTCAGGAAAACACATTGCCAGTTTATTACAAAAGGATACGATAAAGGATACAGGTGAATGTCCACATGGAAGCAATGGGTAGGGCCAGGTTCGTGGGATGGGGCACGGAGCTTCCACGCCCTCTTGAGGCATGGACTACATAATAGTTCACTCTCTCGGCACATCGACTTGTTCATCAACCCAGGAGCTCCCGAAACCACAAACGTTTTTTTGGATTTTTATGACATCTTCATCGCACAAGCACGATTCATCATTAACTCCATTTCCAATCCTCCTTCCTTCTCAAGAGAATGGGGCTCAGGGCTGAAAACTGCAAGCTTCTACTTACTCAAGGCTTGGTCTTTCAACACTCATCCTGGGGCTGTCCAGGGTGCCACCCAAAGTTGCCTCATTAGAACAAAAGATACACCTATCACCCAGGAAATTCCACGGGTTTCAGGAGCCCTATGTCAAGAACTTGGGGAAGAGACCTATATATATATATATATATATATATATATATATATATATATATATATATTTTTTTTTTTTTTTTTTTTTTTTTTTCAAATCATTTCAAAACCAGTTTGGGAATATACTGGTGGTATTTCACTGTGGTTTTAACATCTAATGATGTTAAAAGCATCTTTTCTTGTACTTATTTGCCATCCACATATCTTCTTAACTGTCCATTCAAATCTTATGCTCTTTTTAAAAATTAGTTTGTCTCCTTATTGGGAGGTAACATCTCTATGTATTCTGGATTCAAATCCTTAAACATATATGTATATTTTGCAAATATTTTCTCCAAGTCTATAGCTTATCTTCTCATTTTGCAAATAATATTTTTAGAAGCATAAACATTTTAAAAAAAATTTTTTTAATGTTTATTTTTGAGACAGAGAGAGACAGAACGTGAGCTGGGGAGGGGCAGAGAGAGGGAGACACAGAATCCGAAGCAGGCTCCAGGCTCTGCGCTATCAGCACACAGCCCGACGCAGGGCTTGAACTCGTCAACCGTGAGATCATGACCTGAGCCGAAGTTGGATGCTCAACCAACTGAGTCACCCAGGCACCCCAAGAAGCACAAAAATTTTTAATTTTGAGGAGGTCCATTTTATCAATTTTGCTGTAGATTGAGCTTTCGGGCTTTTTAGCTATGAAATATTGACCTAATCCAAGATCACAAGGATTCACGTCCATGTTTTCTTCTAGGAGTTTCACAGTTTTATCTCTTGTATAGTGTGAAGTAAGGGCCTAAGTGTCATTTTAAACACATGGTTATCCAACTGTTCCAGCACCAACTGCTGAAGACTATCCTTTTTTCCAATGCATGACCTTGGCATCTTTGTTGCAAATTGACCATATAAGGGTTTATTTATGAGTTTATTTATTGACTTGATTCTATTCCATTGGTCTTTTTGTCTATGGCTATAGATTTATAGTACATTTTGAAGTGAAATATTTTTAAGTTTTTATTGTTGTTTTTTCTTTCAAAATTGTTTTAGCTCCTCAAGCTTCTTTGCATTTCTGTATAAATTTTAGAATAAGCCTCTCAATTTCTACAAAGAGACCTATGGACTGTGATAGGGATTGCATTCAGTCTACAAATGATCAATCTATCTTCCAATCCATAAAGATAGTATACCTCTTCATTTATCTGGGTCATCTTTAATTCACTCTGTAATGTAATATTCATTTTGAAACATGAAGATAAACTTAACCTTAAAATCTGGCATCAAATTATAATAGCAAATCTTACAAAAACTTATTCAAGAATCTTTCTGACACAATTTCAAGTTTCCCAAAACACGTTCAACAATGAGACAGAAACAATGAACAAATAGAAAAGATCCGTTATCTTATGAAGTCTATGGGTTATAAACCACTCATAAAACTAAGTAGGAAAAAGTTCATGCTTACCTCAAAGATAGAACTTGCCTTGACTATTCTGCCCCACAAAAATCATTTGGTAGCAGAAACTAAATACTCAATTGAGTTTTCTCCCTAACTCCCATCAAACCCAAGAAAACTTCATGAACTGGAGCTACACACACACACACACACACACACACACACAAATTCTCTCTCTACATGTATATATGAAAAACTTAATATTGCAAACACAATCAAACACACAATCTTCCATCTTTCTGTCTCCATCTTTATAGCATTTTTGTCTCTAATTATGAATGCATAAGCTTTCACGGAAGCATATTTGTCAAATAAAATGGGGTTTAGACTCTATCAGGTTTAAATTATGAGAAGTTTTTTAAAAAAAACTTGAAAAGGATGATTAACAAAAGATTTTCCATGAGAGAGTCTTACTCAAAAACATTTTGCAATTCCTACCACAAGCCATGTACAATTAATTATACTATTTCATAACAGCAAAAAATAGAAACTACCCAATGTCCACTGACAAAAGAGAGCATAAACTGTGGTATTTAGTTACTGAATATCACATATCATTGAATCTTGTACTATAGTAAAAATGTTTATTTTTTTAAGTTTATTTATTTTGAGAGAGAGAAAGAGAGAGAGAGAGAGTGAGAACGCATACACACACGCAAGGGAGAAAGCAGATCCCAAGGATCTTTGTGCTGTCACTGCAGAGCCTGATGTGGGGCTTGAACCCACAAACCATGAGATCATGACCTGAGCAGAAATCAAAAGTCAGATGCTTAACCGACTGAGTCACCTAGGTGCCACATAAAATTGTTTATTTTCTGACTTTATAGTATAGGTAACAATATGATGAACACTATAAATGTAATGCTGGGGCGGGGGGGCGGGGAAGTCCCAGAAGACAACAGGCATATGACTGTAAGCAAAACCAAACATACTGTTTGCACACATATATTTGCAATAAAAACTACTTTTAAAGAGGCAAAGCATTGACATACAGCAAATTCAGAACAGTGGTTATAGGGGACATGGAGTAGAGGGAACACAAGGAGGCAGGAAAAGGGAAGCACTGCAAATGCGAATTATTAGTAACGTTCTAGATCTTGGGTTGAACAAAGGGTGTATATATCTCATAACTCACATATGTCATCTCGTTCTTTTGTATGTCTAGTTATTATTTTTTAAAAACACAAGCAAAACCTATTAAAAAAATTTTTTTTAATGTTTATTTTTGAGAGACAGAGAGACAGCACAGGTGGGGGACAGAACATAGAGAGGGGGAGACACAGAAACCGAAGCAGGCTCCAGGCTCTGAGCTGTGATCACAGAGCCCAGCACGGGGCTCAAACCCACGAATTGTGAGATCATGACGTGAGCTGAAGTTGGATGCTCTACCGACAGAGACAGCTACGGGGCCCAAAACTATTTTTTGAAATCACCCATTATAAAACATTTTCCAGAAGTTCAGTTGAGCATTTAAGAAGACACATTAAAAAAAATTAAGTTTTTACCTTTGTTTCTGTTCAATTGCTTTGTCCAAGTGTTGGAAGATATCCTGAAACAGGGTGCAGCTGGACCGACTATTAATAGTGTACCCGTATCCTCTTTTCCAATATTGCTTCAGATCATTTAAATATTCTAATACCTAAAAATGAAAATTTCAAAAATCGTTATTACATTTTTTTAACGTTAACAGATTCCCTGATTTAACAGTGATTCTCACAAAGGATTACGTTGTTTAACTGCCATTCTACACAAAGTATGTCGAGTTTATATTTGCCATTGTAAGTCCATGACACATACAGATTTACGATGACACAAAAACTCAAACCGTGGGAGTGTCGAGGAGGGCACACGAGAGCAAGTGAGGAGCACTCATGCCCTAACCCAGCACCCAGGACCCCGCGCGACACAGGGTTAAAGACATGCTCACTTCCCCTTTCTGCAAAAATTAAAGTCATAGCAAATATATATACAGAAAAAAGAAAAAAGGATACACAGAGAAGGTTATTGATTATAGCACAGAAAGATGCCAACAGCAGACTAGGAACTTTTAAGAACTTTATGAAGATAGAAACCAGACAGAAGACAAGTTACTTTGGGTCATGTGTCAGTACGGCAAAATTAGTAATGAAATTTGACCAAGAATATAGAAAACGAATGTATACTGGCATAGTTGTTCTAAAGGGCAAGTCGGCAAACTCCATAAAAGCATACATCTCTATGACCCATTTAATTCCACTTCTTAGGAAGTTTTAGTCACAGAGGAACACAAGAGAGAATGTGTAAGAATGTCTTAACACCAGTACTGCTTATCGAATGGAAAAAAGATTCCTGGAAATACTGACATTTCGTTAACAGGCAGATGGTTGACTAAACTAGGGTATATACATACTATGGAACACTATGCAGTTATTTAAAACTTCTGTATTGTAGATCTTTGTGCACTGATGTGGAAGGATCTCCAGGATGTACTGAATGAGAAGGGCAGGTTGAGAATAATAAATACAGTATAATACCTTGTATTACCAAGACATACATACCTACATGTATACATTATGCTGTTTATAGTTCTAAGAATGACAAAGATTATCAACAGCAGCACAGAAAAGGGTTAAAAGGTCCATATTAAACTGACAGCAACGACTGATCGCTATGGAGAGAGGTCCTGGATTAGAATTGGTGATTAAGGCAGGCTTTCTCTGAATGTTAGACTCTGCACTCACGTATCATTTGATCAGATAAACACCAAAACTAGAGAACTAAAGTGTGCAATTAAAAGAGACACAAGAGTGGGGCGCCTGGGTGGCTTGGTCGGTTAAGCGTCCGACTTCGGCTCAGGTCATGATCTCGCGGTCCGTGAGTTCGAGTCCCGCGTCGGGCTCTGTGCTGACAGCTCAGAGCCTGGAGGCTGTTTCGGATTCTGTGTCTCCCTCTCTCTCTGCTCCTCCCCTGTTCATGCTCTGTCTCTCTCTGTCTCAAAAATAAATAACGTTAAAAAAAATTAAAAAAAAAAAAAAAAAAAAAAGAGACACAAGAGAAGCCTCTGTAGTAATTATAAGTTATTCTTCTCTGAAAAAGCCCCCAGAGAAAACTAGTAGTAGTTTTATTATAACTTTAAGAGCAAGAGCCAGGGTAAGTCATTGCCATAATCCAAAAACAAAACTAAAGAGATATTAAAAAGGCAATTAAATCAAGAAGTTAGCAAAAGGGACAAAGTAAACATTTTTTTAAAAGGAAGGAATTGACATTAAAAGAATTAAAGTTCTGTCAAATCCATTCAAGAAAATAAAACAAAAACTGTCAGAAATAAAAAAGGAGATATGACTAAAGATTTTTAAAAAATCATACATGCACACTATTGAAACTTCATCTCAAAAAGATTTGAAAATGTAAATGAAATAAGTGGTTTTTCTAGGAAAATACAAATTACCCAAACTGACTCAGAAAAATCTGATCATACATAATAGAGACAAAGGTCTACCTAAAACATACCAGGTATATTTGTTTTCTTTTCTTTTTTTTTTTTTAAATAATTTTTGTTAAGTTTACTTATTTATCTTGAAAGAGAGAGAGAGAGAATCCCAAGCAGGCTCTGCACGGTCAGCGCAGAGCGGGATACAGGGCCTGAACTCACGAACTACGAGATCCTGACCTGAGGTGAAGTCCAGGGTCGGATGCTTAACCAACTGACTGGGCCACCCTGGTGCCCCCAGGTATATATGGTTTTAAATAGGAGCTCTACGAAACCTTCAAGAAGGGTTAGTTCCTAATATTTAAATTATTCCAAGGTACAGAGAAAGATGGAAAGCTTCTGAACTCACTTTAGGAAGCTACTAGAAGCCTGTACCCAAACCTGAACAAATAAAGCCCTAAGGAAAGGGGCGAGGAAAGAAAATCCGGACCCTGCACTGCAATTCCTGTGCCCTCCACTGTGTCTCCTAGTCACTGCTATGGACACAAATTCCCCCTCACGTTCTAAACCCATCGAAGGAAAAAGAATGGGCCCAGGCCAGTAGTACCACCCACAAAGGAGAGCCACTGCCATAAACCAGCCTCACTACAAACAGGCTTTAATGAATCTGAAATAAAACATCACCAAATAAAATTCAACAGCATACGGAAAGAAATGCCATATGCCAGGACGGACTGCCTGATACGAAGCATGTCCTCCGGACCAAGAAACAAAATATGTAAAATAAATATTTTCAGTCATTGAGTAATCAGCACTGAACTGTGATTGCTGAGAGAAGAGAAACCAACCCAGCAAACCCTACAATTGTCCCAGGTTTGTGCCCGGAGGCACAGGGAAAGGAATGTCAGGCAGAATCCTGCTGAGCAGAGGAGGGAGAACAGACTCTTAAGGGGCTGGAAGTAGGCAGGGCGGAGTATCAGAAAGGAGGAAGCTGCCCAGAAGAGAGCTCCAGGAATCTGGGGGTCCCCTTGAGTCTGTCGCTGAATGTTGCGGGCATTACAAGCTGAATTCCAGAGCTATCACAAAGGTGGGAGATCATCAGGTTCCAAGCAGCCTAAGTAAGAGGCTTTCAGGGCACACTCAGACATCCACAGCTTCAACGCAGACCCCAGAAACGTCACACTTTAACAGCAGAAGCATGTTTACAAGATTTGGTTTTGAGTTTTGTTAAGTTCATACCTAGGGCATGAAACTCAGAAATAAACGTCAAAAGGATCAAGCTGATCCACAAGTAACTAAATTGTAAAGTAAAACAAAATTCAAAACTCTTTAAAGTTATATGACAAGGGGCTCCTGGGTGGCTCAGTCTGTTGAGCATTCGACTTCACCTCGGGTCATGATCTCCTGGTCCGGTCTGTGGGTCATGGCCCTGCTTGGGGCTCTGTGCTGATAGCTCAGAGCCTGGAGCCTGCTTCGGTTTCTGTGTCTCTGCCTCTCTCTGCCCCTCCCCTGTTCATGCTCTGTCTGTGTCCCCAAAATAAATAAATGTTTAAAAAAACCCTGCTACAGATGAAACAGCCAGATGAAAACTGTGAGTAAATAAAGTATCATGAATTCCAAAGGCTTAAGAAAATAAAAAAGTCAAAAGCAAAAAAAAAAAAAAAAAAAAAAGGATATGAAAAGAAGCACAATCACAGAAACAAGCTAGAACAACATCAAAAATAGTTTGGCATCGCTATCTAGCAAATGTCAAGTTCTCTACGCCCTGTAATCCGGCAACTCTACCACACACACAGACAGAACTTCACAAACGTGTGTGTGTATGCCCCAATTCACATACACAAGAATGTTCGTAATAGCCCCAAACTGAGAACAACCCAAATGTCTACCAACAGAATAATGGATTAAAAAAAACCTGTGGTAATTCATATAGTGGAATACAACAATGAAAATAAGTGAACTATAGCTACATGCAGCATCATAGGTGAAACTTAAAAACATGTTAAATAAAAACTAGATAGACAAAAAAAGGTGGGTGATTTCATTATATAAACTGTTACTTGTGAAAAAAATGACATCAGTAAATACTAAATTAGTGTAATGATGAAAATCCAAGCACACAAGTAATAATAGTGGGGAAATAATCTCAGATACAGAGGGGAAACATTTTGTTTAAAAAATTGTGAGAGGGGCACCTGGGTGGCTCAGTCGGTTAAGCGTCCAACTTCAGCTCAGGTCATGATCTCGTGGTTTGTGGGTTCAAGACCCACGTTGGGCTGTGCTGACTGCTCAGAGACTAGAGCCTGCTTCAGATTCTGTGTCTCTCCCTCTCTCTGCCCCTCTCCCGCTTGCACTGTCCTCTCTCAAAAATAAACATTAAAAAAATTTTTTTTAATTGCAAGAAAAGTTTGCCAACCTCTGCAAATAAATCTGAAAACCTGAATGATTTTTATAAGAAAATATTAAATACCAAAACTGACTCCAGAAGAGACAGAAAATCAAGATATTCTCATTACAGTATAAAATATATACAAAGTTGCAAAAAGCTATCCCACAGAAAAATACCTATTTTGTATGTCATCTATTTTTTTGAAAACTGCCATTAAATCAACTTTCTCCTTTATGTATCACTATCACATATATATATATACATACATAACTATTACAGCCATGTTCTTGTTTCTTAGATGCATACCCAAGTATTTAAGGGTGAAGTGCTTTGATGTCTGCCAAGATTATATGTGGTAGACAGAATAAATGGCTGCCCAAAGATGTTTCCATCCTAATCCCTAGACTCTATGAATATGTTATCTTGCATGATGAGAAGGAATTTGCAAGTGTGATTCGGGTAAGGATGTTAAAATGAGAAAGCTACCCTGGGCTATTTAGGTTGGCCAATGTCATCGCAAACATCCTTAGGATAAATATTTAGCGAGGACAGTCAGAGCAGAAGATTAGCCACAGAAGCAGAGGTCAGAGTGATGGGGGAAAATGTAGGTAGCCTCTAGAGACTGGAAAAGGCAAGGGACAGATCGTCCTCTTGAGCCTCCAGAAAGAACACGGTGCTGATATCCTGATTTTAGGCCTGTTAAGATTCATTTTGAACTTCTGACTTCTAGAACTGTAGGATAATAAATGTGTATTGTTTTTAAAACCACTAAGTCTACAGTAATTCATTATGGCAGCAACAGGAAACTCCCATATATGGAGAAAAGGAAATGCGGCAAAAAAAAAAAAAAAAAAAAAAGAAAAAAAAAGGTTAACAACTAGTGAATATAGGTGAGGAATGTGAATGTTTATTGTATTATTCTCACAACTTCTGTCAGCTTCAAATTTATCAAAGTTGCAGAAAAAAAAAAAAACTCTTCACAAGCAATAAACAGATATAAGGATAACCCTAAAAAAAAAAAAGAAACCAGGAAAAGCCAAGTAGTACAGAATCTTAGAATTACAGGGGGTGTTCCTGAGTAATCCAACAGTTGCATCCTTTAACAGATAGGGAAATCAAGGCATAGGAAGAGGAAGTGGAACTTTACCCAGATCATGACCTCCAGGGTTTCTGGAGCATGTGACACTCCATCTCCCAGAAGAGACGGAGGCACAAAAAGCAAGAGCAAATAGTTAAGAGGAGAGGGACTTGGGAAGGGACAGGGAAGGAGATAAGCAGGTGGAGAGAAGATGAGTCAGTGGAGGCCAGGCCGGTTAGGCTCTGAGGCACATCTGCACCACTGGCGGTGGGGGGGGGGGGGGGCGGGGCGGGTGGAGGGTGGGGCGGGGTTTGGAGCTGCGGGAGCCTGCACTTCAACCGGACAGACGCCAGGCCTGGGAAGGGAGCAGGGGGACGCAGCACCTCCTAACGGGAGAAGGATGGCCAGCAGAGGCATGTGGGCACCTGCCTAATAGTCCACCAGCTGTAGTAACTAGTAGCTGTAGTTGTTCTGCTAAAAGGTAAATTTCCCTTTGACAACACTCGTCAATCATTTGTACGGCACTGAAAATTACTGCTTGATCGACTTTTTGCCCTAGAGCAGTCTGGGTAGGGAGAAAAAGGAGGTATCTTGACACAGGTGAATGGGGACCAGAAGTTTCAGTTTATACCTATACTGGGCATAATAAATTAATTTTATGGTCAAGAAATTTCTTTTAAAATTTCTTGTTTTTAAGTTTATCCATTTCCAGAGAGACAGAGAGAGCAAGTGGGGAAGGGGGAGGAGGAGGGGGAGGGAGAGGTGGGGGGGCGGGGAGAGAGAGAATGAATGAATGAATCCCAAACAGGCTCTGCACTGTCAGCACAGAATCTGACACGGGCTCAAACTCACGAAACGCAAGACCATGACCTGAGCCAAAACCAAGAGCCGGATGCTTAACCGACTGAGCCACCCAAGCACCCCAGTGGTCAAGAAGTTTCTAAGTGATGAGTTTTTGAACAGTTACAGGAGAGGAGCAGACAGGGAGGAAATGGAACGCACCCGTTAGCCCTGGTGCTGTGTCCTAGAACAGCCACCCACCCAGGGCCCTCTCCTCTGTTTCCCACTCACCTGCTCTTTCCCGCGTGAGCACACTAACACATCACATCACCCTTCATCTGGCTGCTGGTCACTTTGGTCTTTGGGTAACAGAACAAAGCATTTGTTTACCCTCAAATGTACATTAGCTCTCAGCTTAAGAGCCTGCTTCTATCTGGCAAGTAGTACCCTTCTTTTCAAAATTTGAGGCTAAGAATGGATTTCTGCGTGGAGTACTGAACGCTTTGTGTGTATGCAGGAGACGATGAAAGTTTCAGACGTCCACGTTCCTGAATGATCCACACAGACACCAGCACTCTACCAGCTGGTGCTATTCTCAGTGCTGTGAAAACAATGAACTCTCCTACCCACCTCTCTGGCTCCCAACATCCCAGAACTGACCAGAATTCACCAGAGGCCTGTCTGCCCTTCTCTTTCTAGAGTCTGAAAGTCCACAGAAAGGCAACATGAATGAGGAGAAAAAGAAGGAAATAGGAAGCAGACAGACAGAAACCATAGAGGAATTACTGCCGTGGAACTCAATTTGTCACAAAAACGGTTATAAAAGAAAACTTGGATTTTAACAGCTCTGTAGTCCTTTCCAGCAGTAAAATCTGATGACAGGCAAAATAGATTTTTAACCGGGTGGACCCAGAAATCACATCACCATGGAAGAATGTCTTCCAAAGTTTTCTGAACCTGAACTATTTATAAGTGTGTGGGCCGTATCTGAACAATTCATCTCTTTATGCGAGGAACATTACAAGTAATCAAAGGCAGTTCATGTTCCCTACTCTGCTTATTTTTTGAAAAGCTGCTTCAAGTAACAACAACAACGATAAAAATCATGCAAAAAAAGCAAATAAACTACAAAAGTAATACTTACCTTTGCATCATCTATGTCAAAAACATCACACCAAGGAGATTTAACACCTTTAATTGCCAGGTCAAATGAACAGGTAAAAAAAGCTACCTGAATTAAATCTGGGGGGGGAAAAAGAAAGGTAAAATTTGTGAGTTACTGTTTTCTGTAATCTTCCAAAGGCTGAATGTCTACAGAACGTCACGTGCAGCCAGTCAGAGGACCTGGGCACGTCTAGCACGGAGAAAACACGACTCAGCTTCTTCCTGGCCATCACAGACGACTCACTGTGTACTATCCCTAACATAAGGAACTGTCAGGAAGAAACCACGAGGAGGTACAAATTTCAGTCCAATGAAAATAAGATGCTTTCTCTCTACAAAACGGTAACTTTTTCAGGTTTTACAAGTAAGGTGTTTGTTAAGAGCATATTTGCCTAACGAACCCAACAAGAAGTTTAATCCAAGAACTTGTTAAACAGAACTTGCTTTTGTTCGTTTTAGAGGGCTGGAGGAGGGGACATGAAGTTATAAGCTTTCAGTCCTCATCTTGAAAATCAGCAATAAGTTCTGAACAGTTCTCTTCGTCACACAATTCACACTGTAACTGTTACGAAGGAAAGAGGATATAAAAAGGGAGAAAAGAACGCAGAAGGCGGTGAGGAAAGAACGGGCAAAGTGGATCAGGTCAGGAGGAAGGTGAGACAGAGGTCAAGAAGGAGAGAAACGAGCAGGGAACTCACACACTGGAGAGAGGGGAGGCTAACAGCATCTGTTTCTCAAACTCGGCTGCTCAGTCAGGCAGATTTCCGAGCAAGGTACCTGGATTTTTTTTTTTTTTTAATTTTTTTTTTTCAACATTTATTTATTTTTGGGACAGAGAGAGACAGAGCATGAACGGGGGAGGGCCAGAGAGAGGGAGACGCAGAATCGGAAACAGGCTCCAGGCTCTGAGCCATCAGCCCAGAGCCCGACGCGGGGCTCGAACTCGCGGACTGCGAGATCGTGACCTGGCTGAAGTCGGACGCTTAACCGACTGCGCCACCCAGGCGCCCCAAGTACCTGGATTGTTACGCTGCTAACTAGCCTATTACATTTAGCTGCACCTGGAATTTGACAAGAAGGAAGAAGGCAACAAGTCCCCGGGCCATGAAAGGTGGCTATGCCAGGACCAGATGAGAGCAGTGCTCTCCGGTCACGGCAAAATGGGTGACACTCGGTGTCAGAGAGAGAGAAAGAAAGTCCGCTGCGAGGCTGCCTCCTACGCTTTACTTTTATTCTTTAATTTCAGAGTCTTTCCGCATTCCCAAGAAACCAGTTTTGATTTTAAAGAACTTCCCTAAAGCAGCACATAGTGCAAAAAGAATATTTAATTGAGAATACACGTAGAAGTCCCTTAAAACCTTTCTTATGTAAACAAAAGGGTTTATGTTCCTAATACCTAACATACCATAGTGACTCCTAAGTGCCAAGGACCTTTGATGAAAGAGCCAGACTCATTCACACCCACAGTTCCAGTTCTGAAACTGTGAAAGTCAATCCTAATGATCTATTTATTCTTCCACTAGAAGGGAGTCGACAGAAAAATCTCATCAAAAAACACTTACGATGATGACAGGCTATGGAACCTAACTCTGCCACTAATCATCCTGAACAAGTGACTCTAACCTCTCAGGTCTCAATCTCCCCACCTGCAAAACAGAAATGTGAGGAAGTCTCTCAGGAGTTACAGCTCTGACCCATCTACTATGACCACGCTGATCTCTTGGTCAGTCTTGTGGAACCACAAAAATATTTCAGATGGATCAGAGATTTAAATGTTAAAAAGCTAGGGGCGCCTGGCTGGCTCAATCAGGTAAGTGTCCGACTCTTGATTTCGGGTCAGGCCACAATCTCATTGTTCGTGGGATTGAGCCCCACATCGGGCTCTACGCTGACAGTGTGGAACCTGCTTGGGGTTCTGTCTCTCTCTCTCTCTGTCTCTTTCTCTCTCTGCCCCTCCCTGGCTTGTGCTCACACACGCTCACTCTCTCTCTTTCTCTCTCAAAAATAAATAAAAATTAAAAAAATAAAACATTAAAAAACTAAAATAAAATAAAGGAAAACATAGGAAAATATAATAATCTTGGGTTAAGGGAGGATTCCTGGGAAAAATACAACACTGAACAGCCATAACAAAAAGACATACATGGCTACGTAAAAGATGCAAAGTGTATAATCAAAGGCACCATAAACACAGTTAAAAAGTGTGCAACAAATTAAGAAAAAATGTTAGCAACATATGATACGGAAAAGACTTATCCTTTGTAAAGCAAAATTAAAGGACATATAATTGACATATCCATGACACATAAAGGGTACCTATGACCAATAAGAAAAACAAAAAACAATCCAGTAGAAAATGGACAAGGTAATGAAGAGGCAATTCCCAGAAGGAATGCAAACAGCCAACACACATATGAAGAGAGGCTCATCCTCACAAGTAACCAAAGACATGCAAATTAAAGCTACATACAATTTTTCATTAATCAAATTGGCAAAAATCAAAATGACTAAAGGGGCGCCTAGGTGGCTCAGTTGGTTGTGTCTGACTCTTCGGTTTTGGCCCAGGTCATAATCTCGTGGTTCCTGATTTCGAGCCCCACATCTGGCTTTGCGCTGACAGCGTGGAGCCTACCTGGGATATATTCTCTTCCTCTCTCTCTGCCTCCACTCCCCTACTCCCTCTCTCAAAATAAATAAAAAAATTAAAAAATTAGGGGCGCCTGGGTGGCGCAGTCGGTTAAGCGTCCGACTTCAGCCAGGTCACGATCTCGCGGTCCGTGAGTTCAAGCCCCGCGTCGGGCTCTGGGCTGATGGCTCAGAGCCTGGAGCCTGTTTCCGATTCTGTGTCTCCCTCTCTCTCTGCCCCTCCCCCGTTCATGCTCTGTCTCTCTCTGTCCCAAAAATAAATAAACGTTAAAAAAAAAAATTAAAAAAAAAAAATTTAAAAAATGACTAATAGTAACCACTGTTGGATAAAATAGGAAAAGTGAGCATCTCATATATTGATATAAATTTTTCTACACTTTCACAGAACAATTTGGAAATATACGTCAAGAGGTAAAATATGAACTGTCCTTAACCCAACAACTCCAACTTACAGTATTTATCTTACAGAGAAATTCTCCAGGGCGAAACCCAGACTGTAAGAATGTTCACTGTAGCATCATTCAAAAGAGTGACAAACTATGAAAAACCTCAGTAGGAAAGTGATTTCCTATAAAAAGAATTTGCACTGTATTAGCTCCAGCTCCCTCCACCAGTAAAATCTGAAGGGTTAAATAAGTTTTTAATTATCACTGACCTAGAAATTCAATTATATAGCCTGTGAAATAACATAAAATTCAGAACAAGACAGATCTTCTGCATAAGACAGATATTCTACTAGGTAAAAATGATTATATACATCATCATCCCTCTACGTTAAAAAAAAAAAAAAAAAAAGAAAGAAAGAAAAAGCATTTAAATAGCTACAATATTTTTGAGAAGTTACTCTGCCAGGCAGTGTGCTAACGCTTTATGTGAATTAAAGAATCCTTGCGATAATCCTAAAAGAAAGGTACAATTCCTATACCCATTTTACAGAGGAAAAACTATGGCCTAGAGATATTAAGGAACTTGCCAAAGACCAGAGAGTTAGTCGATAGTATAACAGGGTCAAGATTCAAATGCAAACAGTCCAACTCCAGAACCCATGATTTCAACAACCACGCTTAGAGCCTCGAGAGAGAAGTTGCTCTCAGCTACTCCATCAGTAAAACACAACATCTGTTTCCAGTCAGAGACCATTGTTTTTACAAAATTTTTTTTTAAAGTTTATTTATTTTTGAAGGAGAGAGAGACAGAGCATGAGCGGGGGAAGAGCAGAGAGAGAAAGAGGGAGACACAGAATTCGAAGCAGGCTCCAGGCTCTGAGCTGTCAGCACAGAGCCCGACGTGGGGCTCGAACTCACAAACTGTGAGCTCGTGACCTGAGCCGAGGTCGGCTGCTTAACCGACTGAGCCACCCAGGGGCCCCTAAATATCGTTTTTTTAAAAAATCTTCAGTCTTACCACCCACTAACAGAATAATGGCTAGACACTACTATAGTTATATAATGGAATTCCGTACAGAAGTTTAAAATGTAAGACTAAAATCACACACATTAAATGAAAAATAAAAAGGTGAATTAAAATTGAATTTCAGACTGCTATCATAGTTTGATACCATTCACGAAAGTTTTAAAACCTGCAAAACGATATCCCATTTATGTACAGGAACGTAAATATAATAACTGGCATGGGATGATTTAAACGCTCAGTTCATGACAATGGTTACCACTGGGAAAAAAAGAAGAGGAATGAAATCCTGAGAGGGACCAAAGGACCTCAAATGATTTAAAGCGACTCACTGCGGCATGTTAAAATTGATAAAACTGAGTTGTGGGTATACTGACGTTCATTAGATTAGCCTTTATGACTATACGTTTAAATGGCTTCCCATTAAATAATTGACTTTTTTAAAGATTTTATTTGCAGGGCGCCTGGGTGGCTCAGTAGGTTAAGGATGTGACTTCAGCTCAGGTCATGATCTCACACCTTGTGAGTTCCTGCCCCGCGTTGGCTCAGAGCCTGAAGCCTGCTTTGGATTCTGAGTCTCTGTCTCTCTCTGTTCCTCCTCTGCTAGCACCCTGTCTCGGTCTCTCTCTCAAAAAAAAAAAAAAAAAAAAAAAAAAAAGTATACATATATATACATACACACAAGATAGATAGATAGATAGATAGATACACACAAACAAGATAGATAGATAGATAGATAGATATACGATATATATATATATACGATATATATATATATATATATATTTTTTTTTTTTTAAACAAGATTTTCAAGCTATCTCCACATTCAACGTGGGGTCTGACCTTACCACCCTGTGATCCACAGTCACATACCCTACTGACTGAGCCAGCCAGGTGCCCCTAAAATAAATAATTTTTAAAGCTCTATAGGTGACCTCAATGTTTAGCACCTTTGAGGAAAGAGAAAAAAATTCAATTTTAAACGCTAGTCTCACATCTTCGCTATTTTGATGCTTACAAAGCATTCAGGCTCCATGATTCTAATCTTTTTCTCCCCCATCTCCTACTTCTAGTCTTTTGGAAACTTATTTACATCACACAAAATCCACAATTTTTGTATGCACATTTGTCAACTTCTGTAGTGTGATTTATAAATTCTTAGAAATCAGGGGAAAATCTTATTACTTTTTCTTAAGTTCCTATAGGTAGGTGACCACGTGCCCTGGCTTTCCACCTGCGTTCCCAGCAGAAGTATTAATAGTGTCTTTCAAGCGTCCCAGGTTGCATAACAAATTGCCAGTCAGCCCATCCACTGCAATACCTACTGAGAGACACAACTGTTCATTTTTTTTTAGCATCTCTAGGCTTAAAAGCCTCAAACAAAATACCCACAGCACTTTGCTTTTCACTTTCTAATACCCTCTTGAAACATTAACCTGGACATACTTCTCAATGGCTTCAAAAGCTGAAGAATTAATATAATACTTCACTTGGGGAGATAATTCAAAAATACACTTTTCATTTTATAAAGTATGCTTACAGTTGAAGCTTTATATACCTCTGCCCTCAATAAAAAAGTTCCAGGATATTGCAAGACTCTTGTATATTAATTTACATACAGTTCAAGGAAGAATATGACTCTAAAAACAGTAAGCACGGGACACACAATTTTCTTGACCTAGAACACATTATCTTCTTAGTGTAAAATCAATTGTGGGCCTTTAAAAGGAACAACTTTATGCTTCCATATTTTTTCATTTTCAGACTTCAAGAAACATTTAAATTATTTCAGAGTTCAAATGAAAGATAAGGGGCACATTACCTGCATTTAAATTGTTGACTGGCACTTGCAAAGTAGCTGCGACCTTTTTTAAAATGTTCTGCATTTCTGGTCCCGTTTTGAAGGCTTCTACATGATAAAGTGCCGTGGCATTCTTTTCCACTTCAGTTAAAAACTTCTCACAGTGATCGAAGAACCTCATTAGTTTATCATTAATTCTTGGAGGTCCACACTCCATATCTGAGAGAAAAAAAAATTATTTATTATATATACCCTTGACCTAAATGACGATCTCAAATTATTGAAAGTTTCAAGTGTGAAAAAGAACACTAAAAACCTGCTTATTTATTGGCGTGTCTGAAGTAAGTGCACACTGACCAAGGAAGGGCCAAACTGGGGAATGACCGTAATTCATGAGAGTCTGTGGTAGAGAAGACTAAAGAAACAGAGGATCAAATGCAAAATAAAATGTTACCGCATGCAGTACTACACAATGAAAAAAGGTAGCTGAAGTAAGTATTTTCTTAAAGAAAACAAAAATAGAGATGAAAATCATCAAAAGTGCAAAAATGTGTTCTATTAAGTATTACTTCTGCCAGGCACAGAAAACTTGGGAAAGCAAATTGAAAATTAGCAAAATTCTTAATTACAAAGTGAGAGACGAATTCAACCGATCAAATCTGTTTTTCTACCCTAAGCCAAAATCTAAATAGGGTGTTTTATTTTCTCGATTAACGTGCCCAACGCTGTTACTTTCCAAAACATTCCGCTCTGGACAAAAAGTACTGACAACAGCACAAAATACAGGAACTGAGTTTCAGGTCTTCCATTTCACGGTGCTTCTAATTTTGGCTTATTTTATAATGAAAGTTCCCAAAGACCTTCTATTTAGGTCTTCGGAATTACATATTTCGCTGATTTGGCAGTGAATATGTATTGTAAAAGCATCTGCAATCATGCGTTAACTACCGGGTACCCTTTAAGTTTTTTCGGTCATATTCAAAACACATCCATGTCAGTCCTCATTTCTCCAATAATTTACCATGAAAAGAACACCAAGAATACTACCTCTGTCTACAAAATGAGAAAATGAATGAAGTTATTATTTTGCTTTGGATGTGGGTGTGAAAAAATATATGGATGGATGTGTGTGTATCCGTTTTCAGAAGATCCTGAAATGGATAATTTTGCCCACTTTAACTGCCAATTGGATTACAGTTCCAAAAACATCTTGACTTGGAAGTGACCTTTGTCATCTTTCTCTGCGGACTCAAAATATGGTTTCCCAAGTGGACCTGGATATTTCATCCTTGCTATTATCTCATTACGGCTGCTCTTTAAACAGAAAACAAACAAAAAAAAGCTATTGTCCCGTTTCTGTAAGAACACAAAACCTAACTCAGTGGCCTCTCTCAAAAGCCTGGATGTACACAACAGGCAAAACAACGGTCTATGGATTGTAATGATGTAGCTAGACAAAGAGTTCAATCTCTAAGAACTCATCTCAGGAGGTCCAGGAGCCCCTTTTTGGTATATACCGTATATATTGTGCTACATTGAAGTATGTTCTGCTTTTAACATTCAGCTCTCAGATTTGTGGGGCATCTTCACTCATGTTAATCATTAAAAAGCACAATTCAACAAGTGACTAAACACAAGTCAGCCAACGGTTACCCGCACAGCAGTAACAGGACGCAGGAATGGCCTGCTGGAAATGGTTGAGCTTCGTTGAGAGAATGCTACTGGAGAAACGGTAAACCAGTCTACTCCTAATTTACTTTTCACTGGGGTTTAAAGCTAAACAATGTCTCACCTCATCTCTGACCTTAAAAGTGGCCAAGAAAACATGAACACGTGCCCATCTCTTTGGCACAAGCACGTTGTATTTTTCATCTTCATTCTTAAGTCACGGGACAAATGGAAGGTAGAATGCAGGGCATAATGGTTAGGAGCCCACGTGCTGAGTCACATCTCCCGGGCCCATACCTAGCCATATGAAAGTAGGCTAATTATTTAGTGTTTCTGTGTCTCAATGTCCTCTTCTGTTACGTGGGGAGAAAATACTGCCAACCCCAGAGAGCTTTTGTAAGGATTTAGTGAAATAAATGTTAGGCATGCCTGGCACATAGCCTACACTGTAGCTGGCCTTAAGAGTGTGTGATTAGTATCTGTGACTATTAAAAATTTTCTGAGGGGGGAAAAAAAGGCACCGGTTCGAGGGAGAAAAAGAAGACACTGATTCCTGGCCTGACTCTAGTCCGCAAACTCACCAAGGACAATCAACAAGGCATATTCTGGGGCCCGGCTTCTTCACCTGCAGAATAGACGGTCTCTCTTATTTTGCAAAAGAGTAAGTGATGGAATAAATTAGGAAAGAACTGAGCGCGACCTTGAATCACAGCTAAGGGATGGTACTCTACAGTACATACAAGAACAAAACAGAGAAAAAAGTGATGAGGGAGCCTGGGGCGGGCTGAGGACAAAATGCAAGCTAGCATTCTGCTAGCTCCCCCCCCCATTCTGCCCCCTGCAGGTGGGATCTGTGTGATAGTCCTCAGGTTCTCCTGGTGACCAAGGACAAAGGACAGGAAAGAAAACAAATGGCTAACTGATAGAGATCACAGACATACGGACAGGAGTCTCCATCAGTTTACAAATATCTTAGTAAATACAAGAAAAAATCTTATCGACAGCATAATCTCCAGAAACCTGTAGACTCAGTTTCCTGGAGCCCCAACATCCCCCTCCGTAGTGATGTGGGGAACAAAGGCAGAAGGAAATGGTAGGTAACATCAAATTTCTTTATAAACCTGCAGCCCATGGGCAAATACTGGAGACAAATACAGAGTAGAACATTTCTCCAGAACCCCCTACTGCTAATGCCCTGCTAGAAGGAAACAACCTTAGCTAGACTGGAGTCCTCTGTAGCATCCAAGTCCCTCTGGAGGCCTCCCTTTTGACTTTATCTCCCCATCTCCGGAGTATAAACCCAGCCATTCTTCACAACCCCAGTGCAGCTCTTCCTGACCACGGGTCCTGTCCCCTGCTTTAATAAAATCATCTTTTTGCACCAAAGACGTCTTCAAGAATTTTCTTGGCCGTAGGCTCTGGACGACCCCACCATCGCCCAAAACCTCATCAAAAGCACAGCAGTAAAGAAAGTTTGAGAGTAGCTTCCTTATAGCAGGATGTGGGTCAAGAACCAGCACGTAAAAAGGAAAACAAAACAAAACAACCCAACAGTATCAGAAGCAAAGCCCGAGGAAGAAAAGTCCTAGGTTGTATTTACCAAGTGCGCGCGACTACACAACTACGGAACTAGCTGCCAGGAAGGGAGGAAAGGCGAAGGTGGGTGCTCAGAGGGTGCGCACTTCTATTAGGGAATGGTGGATCAAAGAGTGCCCCGCTCCGTCTCCTTTCTGGTCGAACGCCCCAACACCTACGGCTGTGTCCCGCCGACACCTGATCAAAGGACAAGTGAATGTGTGCTGGAAGCCGGAGGTCGCTAAGTCTTGAAGGGGTGCTGGGTGGGGGGCGGGAGAGGTGAGCGGAGTCCGAGGAGGGGCGGAGGCTCCGGGGCACAGAGGGAGGTGAGGGGAGCCCGGAGAGGAGCCGGGGCTCCGGAGACGGGGGGAGGTGAGGTGAGCCGGCAGCTGGGGAAGACAGGGAGCGCGGAGGAACCCAGGCAGGGGGCCCCGCCCCGGGCCCGGGCTGTCACCTGCGACGTCAGGCGGCGGCAAGCCGGGGTGGTAGTGCTCCCACAGCCCCTGCAGGAAGGCGGCGCCGCTGTCCACGCAGCGGTGTTTGGAGCTGGTGACCAGCTGCAGGCGGCCGTAGTTCTCGAGGCTGAACAGGGCCGGGAAGAGGGAGGCCAGGCGCAGCGCCAGCTGTCGCATGTCCTGCCGTCCCTTCTCCACCAGCTGCCCGTCCATCCAGTCCGCGTACCACAGCGGCCAGTCGGCCAGCGCGGCGCCCAGGTCGCGGCCGCCGGCGGGGCCAGCGCGGCCGTCGCCGGACGGGCGGGCCTGCAGCAGGCTGTGCAGCTGCCGCAGTTTGCGGATCTGCTTGGCCGTGGGGTAGCGGGTGCCGTGGCGGATGAGGGCGACCAGCTGCACCGGCGTGCAGGCGTCCTCCAGCAGCTCGGGGTCCCTCCGCGGCGCCTCGGGGTCCGGCAGCAGCCCGGGGTTGGCATCCTCGTAGCGGGTCTTGGTGCCGAAGTAGGGGCTGAGCGCGGAGGCCGCGGGGTCGTCCGGCTCCAGGAGGGAGCAGCGCGAGAGCGACGAGAGCAGCGCCACAGCCAGGGCCGCGACCGGTGCCACGGAGACCTTGAGGAGGCGCGGGGGGCCACGGAGCATGGTGCGGCGCGGCCCGCGAGGGGCGACGTGCGGGCCGGGGTCGCAACTTCCGGCTCCGGCGGGCAGGGGGCGGGTCCGGACGGCGCTTCCGGCCTGCGCCCCCCCGGATTCGCCGCGCGGCGCGGGCGCGCGGGCGGGGAGCGCCGAGGGGCTCGGGCCGCCTGTGGCTCCGGTGGCGCCGGGACGGCCGCTCGCGGAGCTTCGGAGACCTGTGGCTGAGGGGCAGCCGGCGTCGGCTTGGCCTCCGGCGTGGGCGAGCTTCCGCGTAGCAGGCGCCTCCCAGGCTGACTCGAGGGCGCCCCCGCTCTTTGAATTTCTACGGCGGGAATGCGTCGGGACTGAGTCCGAGTCTCCCGAGGCTGACTCGTGCCCCCGCCCCGCCCCGTTCATCTGCGTGTCTGAAAACGTCGTGTTTGAACCACCCACGGCCAGGGCACCTGAGGCGGTTGTTCAAAAATGTAGCTCCCCGGGCCCCGCCCCGGCGTGCCTCCCGAAGTCCCAGGCTCTTCTCAGGTTGCAGTCTGAAAATAGCACACGGCGAGGCGCCAGGGGACCCGAAAGGGGCTCTGTCCTGCAGGAAGTCTAATTCCCGAGCCTTTGGTGGTATTGGGACCTGGGCCAGAGGAGCTGACCTCAGCCAGACAGCACCCCGGGATTGTGCTCGTTGATACCAGAGGCTTACAGAGCAGAGACACAGCGACCGTCATCTCCCGGGCGCACTGAGTCACAGCCCAGCAGGTTGACTGCGTTACTAAGTGTGAGCTAACCTGCTATATGGAGCAAACTCTGCGCCCATGTAATTACATACTCCAGTCAGCGGCTGGGTTTGTTCATACGTTCTTTGCTCCAAGAAAAAGGGAGAAATCATAAATCGGAAGCACACTTTGGTTTCTCCACTTGAACACCATTTCGTGCGCTAGTTGGGAAAAGAATAAAGATTGAAGAAGTCCTACGGTGATGCGAATTGAAGGAAATTTGGATCCTGTTTTTGTAAGGTCGCTTTTCTTTCAAAGACGCTACTACGCTGCCCTTGGTAAGCCCGCGTCCGTCTTTACCTCTTTTCTCCTTGCCTAAGTGGCTCTCTGGTTCAGAGAGGTGTGCCTCTGAATGTTAGCCACTGAAGAAAATGGTGGAAAATCACCAATAGATTCTAACTTGGGACGCTGCAAACTTTAAGACATTCGTAGCAGGAAGTCATCTTCACATGGACAAGTGTTCTTTTTTTGTTAGGCCATTTTGTAGAACGTCTGAATATTTGTGGCCCCTGATCAAGAACTTGACTCAAATTAACATTTGGTGAACCTTTTCTTTGCGGACTTCCTAAGCCTTACATTAAAAGCAAAAAAGTTTATTTACTTATTTTGAGAGCAAGGGGTGGGGTGCATGCGAGCAGGGAAGGGACAGAGAGAGAGAGAGAAAGAAAGAATCACAGGCAGGCTCCACACTGTCAGCGCAGAGCTGGGCTCAGGGCTCCGTGTCACTAACGGTGATATCATGACCTAAGCCAAAATCAGGAGTCAGATGCTTAATGGACTGGGCCATTCAGGCACCCCTAACCTTGACATTTTATAGGCTGAAATGCTTGATAATAATTCTAAGTGCATTCTGCAAGCATTTGTACCAGATGCATGTTGTTATATTTTGCTTAATATATGCGCCTAATAACGATTGCCTCCCATGACTGATCTTTAGATCTGTATGTGTATGTAACCACATACAGAACCACTGGCACACATTCTTTTACACTAAATTTGTCCCCAGCTTGATTTTTTCCTTAAATTAAAACAATTTTTTAAATGTTTATTTATTTTTGAGACAGAGTGGGGGGGGGGGGCAAGGAGAGAGAGGGAGACGCAGAATATGGGGCAGGCTCCAGGCTCTGAGCTGTCAGCACAGATCCCCACGTGGGGCTTGAACTCATGAACTCACTAAGATGCAGAACTCACTAACAATTACAATGTATCACCTTACTTCTGAACATTAAAGTGAATGACTTTCAAAAGACATGCATCAAAGATCATTTCATAATTTTCTAATAATAAAAATCTCATGTTACTTAAAATGGGTTTCTTATTCTTAAAGCAGTGAGTAGCTTTTGAGAAGTGTTTTTTTTGTTTGTTTTTTTGTTTTTTTTTTTTACATCCAAGTTAGTTAGCATGTAGTGCAACAATGATTTCAGGAGGAGATTCCTTAGTGCCCCTTACCCATTTAGCCCATCCCCCCCCACACCTCCTCCAGTAACCCTCTGTTTGTTCTCCATATTTAAGAATCTCTTCTGTTTTGTCCCCTTCCCTGTTTTTATATTATTTTTGTTTCCCTTCCCTTATGTTCATCTGTTTTGTCTCTTAAAGTCCTCATATGAGTGAAGTCATATGATTTTTGTCTTTCTCTGACTAATTTCGCTTAGCATAATACCCTCCAGTTCCATCCACATAGTTGCAAATGGCAAGATTTCATTCTTTTTGATTGCCGAGTAATACTCCATTGTGTGTGTGTGTGTGTGTGTGTGTGTGTGTGTGTGTGTACACACATAGACCACATTTTCTTTATCCAGTCATCCATTGATGGACATTTGGGCTCTTTCCATACTTTGGTTATTGTTGATAGTGCTGCTATAAACATGGGGGTGCATGTGTCCCTTCGAAACAGCACACCTGTATCCCGTGGATAAATGCCTAGTAGTGCAATTGCTGGGTTTAGGGTAGTTAGATTTTTAGTTTTCTGAGGAACCTCCATACTGTTTTCCAGAGTGGCTGCACCAGCTTGCATTCCCACCAACAATGCAAAAGAGATCCTCTTTCTCCGCCTCCTTGCCAACGTCTGTTGTTGCCTGAGTTGTTAACGTTAGCCATTCTGACAGGTGTGGTATCTCATTGTGGTTTGAATTTGTATTTCCCAGATGATGAATGGTGTTGAGCATCTTTTCATGCATCTGTTAGCCATGTGGATGTCTTCTTTGGAGAAGTGTCTAGTCATGTCTTTTGCCCATGTCTTCACTGGATTATTTGTTTTTTGGGTGTTGAGTTTGATAAGTTCTTTATAGATTTTGGATACTAACCCTTTATCTGATATGTTGTTTGCAAATATCTTCTCCCATACTGTCAGTTGCCTTTTAGTTTTGCTGATTGTTTTCTCTGTGAAGAAGCTTTTTATCTTGATGAGGTCCCCATAGTTCATTTTTGCTTTTGTTTCCCTTGCCTCTGGAGACGTGTTGAGTAAGAAGTTGCTGCGGCCAAGATCAAAGAGGTTTTTGCCTGCTTTCTCCTCGAGGATTTTGATGGTTTCCTGTCTTACATTGAGGTCTTTCATCCACTTTGAGTTTATTTTTGTGTATGGTGTAAGAAAGTGGTCCAGGTTCATTTTTTGCCTGTCACTGTCCAGTTTTCCCAGCACCATTTGCTGAAGAAACTGTCTTTATTGCACTGAATATTCTTTCCTGCTTTGTCAAAGATGAGTTGGCCATACGTTTGTGGGTCCATTCCTAGGTTCTCTATTCTGTTCCATTGATCTGAGTGTCTGTTCTTGTGCCAGTACCATACTGTCTTGATGATGACAGCTTTGTAGTATAGCTTGAAGTCTGGGATTGTGATGCCTCCTGCTTTAGTTTTCTTTTTCAAGATTGCTTTGGCTATTCGAGGTCTCTTCTGGTTCCATACAAATTTTAGGATTATTTGTTCTAGCTCTCTGAAGAATGCTGGTGTTACTTTGATAGGGATTGCATTGAATATGTAGATTGCTTTGGGTGGTATCGACATTTTAACAATATTTGTTCTTCCTATCCAGGAGCATGGAATCTTTTTCCATTTTTTTGTGCCTTCTTCAATTTCTTTCATAAGCTTTCTATAGTTTTCAGTGTATAGATTTTTCACCTCTTTGCTTATATTTATTCCTAGATATTTTATGGTTTTTGGTGCAATTGTAAATGGGATTGATCCCTTGATTTCTCTTTCTGTTGCTTCATTGCTGGTGTATAGGAATGCAACTGATTTCTGTGCATTGATTTTATATCAAGCAACTTTGCTGAATTCATGAATCAGTTCTAGCAGTCTTTTGGTGGAATCTTTAGGGTTTTCCATATAGAGTATCATGTCATCTGTGAAGAGTGAAAGTTTGACCTCCTCCTGGCCGATTTGGATGCCTTTTATTTCTTTGTGTTGTCTGATTGCAGAGGGGAAGACTTCCAATACTATGTTGAATAACAGTGGCGAGAGTGGACATCCGTGTCTTGTTCCTGACTTTCGGGGGAAAGCTCTCAGTTTTTGCCCATTGAGGATGATATTAGCATTGGGTCTTTCTTATATGGCTTTTATGATCTCGAGGTATGATCCTTCTATCCCTACTTTCTTGAGGGTTTTTATCAAGAAGGGATGTTGTATTTTGTCTACATCTACTGAGAGACTCATGTGATTCTTGTCCTTTCTTTTATTGATATGATGAATCACATTGATTGTTTTGTGGATATTGAACCAGCCCTGCATCCCAGGTATAAATCCCACTTGGTCGTGGTGAATAATTTTCTAATGTATTACTGGATCTGGTTGGCTAATATCATATTGAGGATTCTTGCATCTGTGTTCATCAGGGAAATTGGTCTACAGTTCTCCTTTTTAGTGGGGTCTTTGTCTGGTTTTGGAATCAAGGTAATGCTGGCTTCATAGAAAGAGTTTGGAAGTTTTCCTTCCATTTCCATGTTTTGGAACAGCTTCAAGAGAATAGGTGTTAACTCTTCCTTAAATGTTTGGTAGAATTCCCCTGGAAATCCATCTGGCCCTGGACTCTTGTTTTTGGGGAGACTTTGATTACTAATTCTATTTCTTTACTGGTTATGGGTCTGTTCAGATTTTCTATTTCTTCCTGTTTCAGTTTTGGTAGTGTATACCTATGGAGTTTGTCCATTTCTTTCAGATTGCCCATTTTATTGGCATATAATTTCTCATAATATTCTCTTATTATTGTTTAGGCAACAGGCCCTGCTCATCGCTTCATGTCTGTATGTTGGCTGCTCTTTGAGATAGTTGCCACCTGTACTCAGCTAGTACCCAGGAGTTTGCGTGGTATAAAACGTGGCTGCCCCTTGGCAAAGACCATGGATGGGTTGCCTTCTCTCCTATGGCGTTGTGAGCATGATAGCAATGTATTTGACAAATCTACCATAACACAAGAAGTTGAATGGAAAATTAATGGTTTGGGTTCCTTGAAGAGGTGACAGAGCTTGGAACCAAGAGCACAGAGAATTTGATTTGGACTGAAACAAGAGGAGACCTTATTTCCCAAGAGAAGATTGGAGGGATGGACGCACAGGTTGATAAATTTTCTTGGTTTAGCAGGAGGGAATTGATGGATTTCAAGCTGATGGCCTCAGTTTCCTCAGTGACTTAGGACACAAGACTACAGAGATGGGACAGTAGGATTTAGGTCTTCAGAATATGGAAATGGCTTGGATTTACAACTGAGAGGAATGGGAAACACAGAAAGTTAGGTGGTCAGCTCTGGGAATCCAACAGAGTGTAGAAGACTTGAATTGCTTGCGGTAGTGCAATTTTATCCAGAAGTGGACGTTGCCTGTTGTGTCTCCCAGAGTGGAAAAGAAAAAATTTCAATTCTGTTGTTCTACATTATTCTAATTTGTCTTAAGCAGAACTTTTCTGGGACATCTGGATGACTCAATGGGTTAAGTATCTGACTCTTGATTGCAGCTCAGGTCACGATCTCACAGTTCATGAGTTGGTTCAGGAGTTTGAGCCCCACATCAGGCTCTGCGCTGACAGCATGGAGCCTGCTTGGGGTTCTCTTTCTCCCTTTCTGTCTGTTCTTCCCCACTCTCTCAATCTCTTTCTCTCTCAAAATAAATACATAAACTTAAAAAAATGTAGAGCTTTTCTAATCCATCCATTATATTAAAGAATACGGTATTTTCCCCAGATTATTCATAGGATTTCTAAAATAGTCATTCCACTTTTAAGATTGCATGATGTCAAATAGAGTATTTAAAGTTACATCTATAATGCTTTTAAAAAAGGTTCCTAAAGAAGATGGCTTTCTGATGCAGAAACAATAAAGAAAGGAAAAGGGTAAATACTATGGGGGGAAGGGTAGACTGTCTGTGTAAGCATTGAAAATATCGATTAAAAAAATGGTTTCTGGGGGCGCCTGGGTGGCTCAGTCAGTTAAGTGACTGACTCTTGGTTATGGCTCAGGTCCTGATCTCAGGGTTCATGAGTTCAAGCCTGCATCAGGCTCCGTGCTGACAGTGTGGAGCCTGCTTGGTATTCTCTCCGTCTCTCTGCCCCTCCTCCATTTGTGCTGTCTCTTCCGCTCTCAAAATAAATAAATGAACTTAAAAAAAATTTAAACCGTGGTTTCTGAAATTAGGCTTTCTGGTTTTCAAATTCCAGCTGCATCACTTAATATCTGTGAGATCTGGAGCAAGTTAAACTGTTGCCTCAACTGAGGATAATATCTATATCATAGCGTTGTTGATAGGATTAAATGAAGCAGTTTACATAAAGATGTGCTATAGTTCCTGGCCCCAAATCAGTATGTAATGTTTACTGAGCACAATTAAGATGTTTCTTTTTTTTTTTTTTTTTTTTTTTTTAATTTTTTTTTTTTTCAACCTTTATTTATTTTTGGGACAGAGAGAGACAGAGAGACAGAGCATGAATGGGGGAGGGACAGAGAGAGAGGGAGACACAGAATCGGAGGCAGGCTCCAGGCTCTGAGCCATCAGCCCAGAGCCCGACGCGGGGCTTGAACTCACGGACCGCGAGATCGTGACCTGGCTGAAGTCGGACGCTTAACCGACTGCGCCACCCAGGCGCCCCCAATTAAGATGTTTCTTATTGTCGCTTTTCCTTTAGCCAAGTAAACTGACAATGACCAGCTTGTGATAGATCTTTGTGATCTCACAACTACATTAAGCAACTAACTTCGTGCCTGTGCCAAGAAAGCTTTAACTCTAGTATCTTACTGCCCTGCTGTTTCACTTTTCCTTTCCTGGTCATTGATTTAGTGCTTATTTGTTTTTTATTACAGTAGAAACAGCCAAAAGAAGAAGGGACCATATGTATGGATGGGGCTGGTACGATCCATGCTTCAACAGCAGTCCCTTCAACCTTGCTTGAATGTGGAGGTTTGATAGACCACCAGACTCCAGAGATGAACTACCTTGGCTTGAAAGGAACGCTATCATCACTGATAGCTGACCACTATGTTGTTCGCCAGCATATGAAAGCTACGCTGAATTGTTTAACAACGTTGTGTTTCAACTGATGAGTAGAAAACTTCACTGAACCATGCACAATAATGGAGGTAACCTTCTATTTTACATTCTCTATTATACCTTGCTATGGGAGTTATTTTGCAGCGACAAAAGTTCCCGTCTAGTGTCTTGACACATCTTAAGATTTTGATATTGGGAATTCTTCCTTCCCATCGAATGTTGGTTCTAAATCCATTGAACTATTTTAAGTGTTTAAATTGCCAGTATTCTTTTTGTGCTTTGCTATTCACTTTCTGGTCCTGGTCTACAAGGATTTTCCTGTACATGCCAGTACTGTTGTTCAGAGACATCATTTCCTTGAGAAGTCCCCTCCAAAATGTCTTGTTATCCCATCACAAAGATGAATAATGTGTTCTAAATCCTGGTAGAAATTTCTCCTCTTCCTTGTGTGTTTCAAGAACAAGCATAGACAACGGCAATAATTTAAACATCTTATTTTTCCCCGAAATGTTAGCTTTCCAAAATGGGAAGATCTCTTTGAGTGATTAGATCTTTAAGATAATTGGTTAGCTGACTTTAAAGCCATCGTTATTTCCTTATTCCCAAGAACAGAGAACTTTCAGAGAAAAGTTTATTAGTTCTTCTTTAAGACATTAATAAGTTTCACGTTGTCTCACTGGCCCACGCATGAACCAATCTTTCAGGTTTTGTCACTGTTTTCTTGTAACATAAACCCGTATTTCTTGGGTTGGGTTGCTTTGCCTATACTGTGTATCAGTAGGTGTTTCTAAGCTAGGAAAGCAGTGTAGCATCTATGAACTCACATACTTGGTGGCAGCATCTTTAGTAAACAGGATAACTGCTCCAACTGAAGCAACCATTATGGTTCCATAAACAACACCCGTCATCCCCCCGCCTTTTTTGTCTTATATCTTGCACTGCCTTGTCTGATTCTGTACTCTAGGAGATAAAGCAGTTACTGCTAAATCATTCATTAGTTAATACCTTAGATGCAAGAGCCATGGTGAAAACTTGGTTGATTCTCAGATATTCATGCCTTGCATTAAGTAGACTGTCAGCAATTATTTGTTAAAAGGGTGTAAGTATGAATGAATAAATGACATAGAGCAGACAGTATGGGAAGGTGAAATGTGGTAATAATATTGATTTGTATTTATGCAATGTAATTACCTTCCCAGCTATCCATGACATTGTGGATGTGGAAATCAAAACAAAGGTTAGGTGCCTTGTCTAAAGTCATCTCATCTAACTAGTACTTAGTAGAACCGGTTCTGGAATGTTTCAGTGGAAAGAGCCATCTTTGTGTTTGTTTTCCTGACACCTATCCCATTCCTTACAAATGAACAGTGACCTCAAAAAGTGTCATTTGTAGCTGGGGCTAAAAGTATAAATATTGCGTATAACGCTATAATAGTTACTATTAGTAAACCACTCAACATTCATTCTGCCTTTTTTCTTGGAATCAATGTGTGTACGTATTCACCTTCAAGGAAGGTCACTCTGTCCCCACTTAAGGGAAGAGTCCTGATTGGTTTAAACCAATCCTGGTAACTATATTGTTCTTGCCAGTTTTGGTTAAATAAAGAGCATGTCAGGCACCTGGGTGGCTTAGTCATTAGGTATCTGAATCTGACTTGAGCTCAGATCATGATTTCATGGTTTGTGAGTCTGAGTCCCTCATGGGGGTGATCTCGAGCCATGCTTTGGGTGAGCTCATGCCCCACTTCAGGTGAACCCTGCTTCTCTCTCCCTCCCTCTCTCTCTCTGCCTCTCATAGGATTCTGTCTTTCTCTCTCCCTCTTTCTCTCTGCCCCTCACTCACTTGTGCCCTCTCTCTCTCTCTTTAAAAAAAAAAAAAAAAGAACCTGTCATTCAATTCTAGGCACTGAGATATGAAGGAGCATCTACTGAGCAGTTTCTGAGAAAGTTGTTTTGGTTCTAAAAAAGACGAGTGACGGGGCAATAAACACTCAACACTTTATAGGATCAGTGGATTGGAGATCCTAATGACTCAAAGGAGTATTGCAGTTGGCACAGTTCAATATTCTGGAAGGAAAGGAGATGGTATTCAGTGAATGAAATGCCTAAAATGGGTATTTCAAAGATGGTGGAGTACTTCTTATTGATTAAATGAGACAGTTTAGAATATAAGATTAAGAAAACTTAGCCAAGGCAAGTTATAGAATACAATTCTTTTAGAATTAGGGAGATACAAACAAAGAAACAAAAAACAGGCCAAGAAATCCTGACTCAAAATTTTTCCTCCGGTTCCAAATTTCTGTTCCTGCAGGATTTAAGCCCCAGTAGATCCTCACCTTCTAAAAGTCTATGCACTTCTCCCTCTATGCACCTCAAATCCCCAGCTCACTCAACAACTATTCCATGAAACTTATTTAAAAAAAAATTATTTTACACCAACATTTTGTTTTTGATAGATTGGACTGATGGTTCGCAAAGACGAAAGAGATGGACAGCACAGAGATGCCAATAATTTTAAATATAATCTTAAAAAAAACTTCATTCTTAAAGTGAGTGAGAACAGTATACACAAGGAAGAGGCAACTGCCCTGGTCATTGTCACACCCAGATATGATGACGGGACCTGCCGTGGGCATCTTGCAAGCAGACAGGAGCCAGCTTGCAGACAAGACCAACACAACAAGATGACACGGCCGAATGTGGACCTGAGTCCTTTGTGATACTGTGGAGCTGATGAAGTAACCCAGGAGTGTGTTTACCGTGGGCTTCCTGGCGTCTAAGGTAATACCCATCTTTACTGTTTAAACTACTCTTTGTCTCATTATTCTCCGCAGAAGTCTCCTAATTGGTATAAGTGCCCATTAAGCCTCATTAGCCCCTTAGGTTAAACGTCCTGTTGTACCTTTCTTGACTTGCTGAAGTCACCTCTTGAGAATAAAAGCAAATCCCAGATGGTGACTCTCTGATCCCAGCTCCTTAGACCGAGGTCTCTCACTCAGAATGATCATGGTTTAGGAAGCATGAGAAGCACAGGGAAGAAGAGGAGGTGTGGAGGCGGTGACGGTAATCTGGGTCAGACAAGGTGAAGTGTGAAGGCTAAGCAGGAGATACAATTGAACCTCAGAGAGAAGGCAACTCTCCCAAGCACAGCCCTAGAAAGCCAGTCCTAGGGGCTGGCTCCCTCCTCTGGGGAGAGTGGTGGAATCCACGTTACCGTACTGGCATCACTTAGATCCATGCTTTTCCCTCAAGGGGAGGAATCGTTGTTCATAGGATATCAGAGGACTCTTGTCATGCTTGTCTTCTTCAGAACCAGACCCAGTTATAAGGTGTTTCATGATGACATCATAGTCTAAAGATGAGAGGCTTGGTTTCAGTGTTTCCTGTAAATACCCAAGAGGCTCATGGCATTGGTCTCTCTCAGCTGGACACAAGTCTTAAGCAAATGGCCTTAACATCCAGTCTGGGGCTGTTCTCTCCCGTGACCTTAATTAAGCCTTTTTTGAACATCTTCATAAACACATAGTAATACTCTATTTGTTATATGAGAGCTGTTCATGTGGATTAAGCAGTAAATCTAACAAATAGGCTATTCTTTCTCTGATGGCACAGAGGTATTTATTTATTTTTATGTTTTAGGCATTTAAGTAAAAAATTAATTCCTGGATATGTTAAATTGAGTTTGAGGGAAAAAGTAACAATAATAAGGATTAGAGCAGAAATAAATAGAGAATGCAAAAACAATAGAATCAATGAAACCAAAAACTGTTTTTTTTGGAAAGATGAACAAATTGACAAACCTTTAGTTAGATTAAGAAAGTAAAAAAAGAATACTTAAACTACTAAAATCAGGAGTGAAAGAGGAGATATTACTACTGACTACGGCAATAAAAAAACAGCATAAGAGAATACTAGGAATAGCTGTATACCAAATAAATTGTATATCCTGGAGGAAATGGACAAATGCCTAGAAACACTCAAACTACCAAAACTGGCTCAAGAAGAAATAGAAAATCGGAAAAGACCTTTAATAAGAAGATTGGATCAACAATCAAAAATCTCCCAACAAAAAACCAAAACCAAAAGCAAAACAGAACAAAAAAGTCTCCCAACAAAGAAAGGCCTATTAAATGAATAGAAAAGGGAAAAATACTTCTCAATTCCTTCCTTGAGGCTGGCATTACCCTGATATCAAAGTCTGACAAGACACTACAAGAAAAGAAAACTACAGACCACTATCCTTTACAAATATAGACACCAAAATCCTCAACAGATGCTAGCAAATGAAATTCAGCAGCATATAAAAAGGATTATACACCACGGCCAAGGGGGGATTTAGGCAATAGTGGTTCAGCATACAAAATCAATCACTAGGTTAATAGAATGAAGGCTGGGGAGAGCCACATGGTCATCTCAATTGATGTGGAAAAAGCACTTGAGGCACCTGGTTGGCTCAGTCAGTTGAGCGTCTGACTTGAGCTCGGGTCATGATCTCACAGTTTTGGGTTCCAGCCCTGCATGGGGCTCTGTGCTGACAGCTCGGAACCTGGAGCCTGCTTCCGATTCTGTGTCTCCCTCTCTCTCTGCCCCTTCCCCACTCATGCTGTCTCTGTCTCTCTCTCTCTCTCTCTCTCTCTCTCAAATAAAAATGTTAAAAGAAAAAGCACTTGTTAACATCCAACATCCCTTCATGATACAAATATTCAATAAACTAGGAATAGAAGAGAACCTTCTCAGCATGATGAAGGCTGTATATAAAAAACCTACAGCTAACATCATACCCAATGGGAAAGGATAGAAAGCTTTTCCTCTAATCCTGGAAACAAGACAAGAATGCCTGTTTTTGCCACTTCTGTTCAACATAGTGTTGGCAGTTCCAGAGCAATTAGACAAGAAAAAAGAAATAAAGTACACCCAAATTGGAAAGGAAGAAGAAAAACTGCCTATATCACAGATTACATAAATGTAGAAAACATTAAGAATTCATGCAAATATGCATACATACTCCCCCACATCCTCCTTTTAGAGCTAATTAATGAATTCAGCAAAATTGAAGGCTACAAAATGACACAAAAATCAACTGAATTTTTATATACTAGCAATGAAAAATCTGAAAAGGAAATTAAGACAATTCCATTTGCAATAACATCCAAAAGAATAAAATACTTAGGAATAAATTTAACCAATGAGAGGCACAAAACTTCTATACTGAAAACTATAAAACATTGCTTAAAGAATTAGAGAAACCGATGGAGTTAAGATTGCAAAGCAGCATGGAGCCTTTAAGTTTGTCTTATTCCTGAAACTCAGCTAGATCACCACCAAATCACTTTGAACACATAGGAAATTGATCTGAGGATTAAAACAACAGTCTGCATAATGTGAGCCGCAGAACTCGGTACGTACACAGTGTGGAGAGGTAAACTGAGGGAGGCAAAAGTCATGGAAGATAGGGAGCTATTTTCACAGAGAGAGAAAAAGAAAGGGAGAGAGTGAGGCATATGGAGATCATGCAAGAAAAGCACCGTCCCCCCCCCCCCCAAAAGTAGCTGGAGAGAAAGAGTGAAAACACTCACAGGGGACTGAACAAGAAATCTATTCCTAAACCACTGATGGGAAGAAAGGAGAGAGTTTCCATACCACCAGGATTCTACAAACAGTGGAACACAGAGTCTGAAGTTTTGGAGCTCAGTGCCTGGTGCTGTTCTAGTGAGGAAGTAGGGTGAATCCCCAGGAGCAGGCAGCAGGGTCTAAGAGGTCCACATGCCACACAGGAGAAGTGGTTCCCCTGCTAGAAGGGCATTTGGTAGAGGCCCTATGGCCTCCCCACAGGCAAAGGTTCTAACGGACCCTGGAGAGCACCCACGTTTGCTGGTATTGGGACCAAGACACCAGAGTGTGGTGAAACCTGGCGCTGGCTGTGTATTGTGGTTTGCCATAATCTCTGCCACTGCAGGATCCCACAAATGTTTTCTGGGGCAAGCTTGCACCGGCCATTGCTCAGTGATACCCTCCCCCAGAGAGTTGGGGGTCCAACCCACAGGAGTCTCTGAAGTGTGGGGTTTTGAAACACAACCCGATCTGAGACAAAACTCTGGAGGGAAGTGCTCCCTGGCAGGAGGATGGCTTGGACATTGAAAGGGTAGAGGCGGGAGTGGATGGAAGCCTGAGACAAAGGAGGGATGTGTGATTGCGGGTCGATGAGACCACAAAGTTCCTGTGCCAGAGGCAGGGGAACCGGGTGAAGCCATTTCCACCTTTCCAGTGCATGCACATACATGCCACACTGATTCCACCCCAGTAAGCTAAGCAGTGCCACCCAGTGGAGAACAGAGCCGTTACACCAAATTGCGCCCAACTGCACCCTCCAAGCACATCCCACACAAGACCAGCACAAATCACTCCACCTGCTTAGTATGCAGACTATAGAGGGCTTCATAGTGTCAGTTTTAGGGGAAACTGGATGTTACTTCATTTGGGTTTCATTCTGTCTGCTGGTTAGCTTACTTGTTTCCTTTGCTTTTGTTTTTGCTTAAATTGTTTTCTTTCTTCTTTCTTTTCTATCTCTTTCTTGAATATAGAAAGAAAATTTTGTTTTTATTTTTAATTTTATTTTTTAAGTTTTTTATTATATTTCATTTTCTTTATTTTATTTTATTCTGTTTTATTATATACATTTAAAAAAAATTTCTTACCCTTTTTTTTTTTCTTTCCTTTCCCTTTTTACTCTGTTCTATCAAACTTCTTTCAACAAGCAGACTAAACCACATCTAGGATCTAGCCTCCTTTATTTGATTTTTTGTTTTTTTTTTTTATTTAAAATTTTCGTTTTATTAATGTTTTTATTCCCCTCAAATGGCAAAATGAAGGAATTCACTCCAAAAGAAAGAACAGGAAGAAATGACAGCCAGGGACTTAACACAGACATAAGATGTCTGAACTAGAACTTAAAACCATGATAATAAGAATACTAGCTGGGGTTGAAAAAAAGCAAAGAAGACACCAGAGAATCCCTTTCGGCGGAGATAAAAATAAAACCTAGATAGGCAGAAATCAAAAAGGCTATAATCAAGATGCAATCTCAAATGTATGCCACGATGGCAAAGATGGATGAAGCAGAGCAGGGAATCAGCGATATAGAAGATAAAATTATGGAAAATAATGAAGCAGAAAAAAAACAAAGGCAAAGGATCACGATACAAGACTTAGAGAACTCAGTGACTTATTAAAAAGGAATAACATCTGAATCAAAGGAGTCCCAAAAGATGAAGAGAAATAAAAGGGGACAGAAGGTTTATGTGAGCAAAGCATAGCAGAAAACTTCCCTAATCTGTGGAAGGACACAGACATCAAGATCCGAGAAGCACAGAGAACTCCCATTAGATTCAATAAAAACCAAACATCACCAATGCATATCATAGTCAAATTCACAAAATACACAGACAAGGAAAGAATGATGAAAGCAGCAAGGGGGGAAAAAGTCCTTAATGTATAAGGGAAGACTGATCAGGTTTGCAGCAGACCTATCCACAGAAACTTGGCAGGCCAGAAAGGAGTGGCAGGATATATTCAACATGCTGAATTAGAAAAATATGCAGCCAAGAATTCTTTATACAGCAAGGCTGTCATTCAAAATAGGAGAGAAAAAGAGTTTGCCAGGCAAACAAAACTAAAGGAGTTTGTGACCACTAAACCGGCCCTGTAAGAAATTTTAAGGGGGACTTTTTGAGTAGAGAAAAGATAAAATGAGAAAGAGCAATAGCAACAAAGTCTGGAAAGGACCAGAGAACACCACCAGAAACACCCAACTCTACAGGCAACACAGTGGCACTAAGTTCATATCTTTCAGTACTCACCCTAAATGTCAGTGGACTTAAATGTTCCAATCAAAAGACATAGAGCATCAGAATGGATAAAAAATCAAGTACCATCTACATGCTGCTTACAAGAGACTCATTTTAGACCTAGGGACACCTGCAGATTGAAAGTAAGGGGATGGAGAACCATCTATCATGACAATGGTTGTCAAAGAAAAGCTGGAGTAGCCATACTTATATCAGACAAACTAGATTTTAAAATAAAGATTGTAACAATAAATGAAGAAGGGCATTATATCATAATTAAGGTGTCTATCCACCAAGAAGATGTAACAATTGTAAGTATTTATGCCACCAATGTGGGAGCACACAAATATGTAAACCAATTAAACACAAACATAAAGAAAGTCATTGATGATAATACCATAATAGTAGGGGACATTAAGACATCACTTACAACAGTGGACAGATCATCGAAGCAGAAAATCAACAAGGAAACATTCTCTTTGAATGACACGCTGAATTGGATGGACTTAACAGATATGTTCAGAACGTTTCATCCTAAAGCACCAAGTACACATTCTTCTTAAGTGTACATGAAACATTCTCCAGAACAGATCACAAAATGGGTCACAAATCAGCTCCAACATGTACAAAAAGATCGAGATCATATCTTGCATATTTTCAGACCACAACCCAGAAATGGACCCACAAACATATTGGCAAACTAATCTTTCATAAAGCAGAAAATAATATCCAATGGAAAAAAGACAGTCTCTTCAGCAGATGGTGTTGGGAAAACTGGACAGCAATATACAGAAGAATGAACCTGGACCACTTTTTACACCATACACAAAAATAAGCTCCAAATGGATGATAGACCTAAATTGGAGACAGGAAACCATAAAAATCTTAGATGAGAAAACAGGCAACAACCTCTTTGACCTCAGCCACAGCAACTTCTTACTTGACATGTCTCCAGAGGCAAGAGAAAAATAAGTTAGAGGCAAAAGCAAAAAATAAACTATTGGGACCCATCGAGATAAAAACTTCAGCACAGTGAAGGAAACAACCGACAAGAATGGGAGAAGGCAGCCGACAGAATGGGAGAAGATGTTTGCAAATGACATATCAGATAAAGGGTTAGTATCCAAAATCAATAAGGAACTTATCAAACTCAACACCAAAAAACCCAAATAATCCAGTGAAGAAATGGGCAAAAGACATGAATAGACACTTTTCCAAAGAAGAAATCCAGATGGCCAACAGACACATGAAAATATGCTCAACATCACTCAACATCAGAGAAATTCAAATCAAAACCACAACGAGATACCACCTCATACCTGTCAGAATGGCTAAAGTTAACTCAGGCAACAACAGGTGTAGGCAAAGATGTGGAGAAAGAGGAACCCTTTTGCACTGTTGGTGGGCATGCAAACTGGTGCAGCCACTCTGGAAAATAATATGGAGGTTCCTCAAAAAGCTAAAAATGGAACTATGCTACAACCCAGCAATTGCACTTCTAGGTATTTATCCAAGAGATACAGGAATGCTGTTTTGAAGGGACACGTGCACCCCAATGTTTACAGCAGCACTATTGACAACAGCCAAAGTATGGAAAGAGCCCAAATGTCCATCAATAGATCAGTGGATAAAGAGTATGTGGTATATATGCACAATGGGATATTACTTGGTGGTCAACAAGAATGAAATCCCTTCATTTGCAACAACATGAATGGAACTAGAGTGTATTATGCTAAGCAAAATAAGTCAGAGAAAGACAAATATATGATTTCACTCATATGTGGAACTTAAGAAACAAAATAGATGAACATAGGTGAAGGGAAACAAAAATAAGATAAAAACAGAGACAAACCATGAGAAACTCTTAAATGCAGAGAACAAACTGAGGATTGCTGGTGGGGTGTTGGGTGGGGGGATGGTCTGAATGGGCGATGGACATTGAGGAGGGCACTTGTTGGGATGAGCACTGGGTGTTGTACGTAAGTGATGAATCATTAAATTCTAATCCTGAAATCATTATTAAATTGTATGTTAACTAACTTGGATTTAAATTTTACAAAAATAATAAAGTAAAAAAAAAAAAACTAGAGAAACCTAAATAAATGGAAAGGCATCATGTGTTCATAGATTTGGAAGACTTAGTATTGTTAAGATGACTATATTACCCAGAGTGATATGCATATTTGGTGCAATCACTATCAAAGTCCCAACAATGCTTTTGCAGAAATGGAGAAGCCCGTCCTAAATTCTGGGTCAAGGGACCCAGAATAGCCAAAACAATCTGAAAAAGAACAGAGTTATAGCACTCACACTTCCTAGTATCAATACTTACTACAAAGCTATCATACTCCAAACCATGTGACCCTGGCATAAGGAAGACATACAAACCAATGGACTCGAGAGAACTGAGAACTCAGAAATAACCCTCAAATCTATGATCAATTGATTTTCGGGAAAGTAACTAAGACCATTCAGTGAGGAAAGGACAGTCCTTTACCAAATGGTGCTGGGGTATCCACATTCAAAAGTATGAAGTTGGACCCTTTCTTTGCACCATGTACAAATATGAACTCAAAATGGATCTAAGACCTAAATTTAAAAGATATAAAATTTAAAAATTAAACACTATAAAACTCTTAGAGAAAAAACATAGGAAAAAGTCTTTATGAACTGAGGTTTGGCAATGGTTTCTTAAATATGAAACCAAAATTACAAGTGACAAAGAATAAATAATTTGGACTTCATCAAAATTAAAAACTGTTGTACAAAAAGAGCACCTTTAAGAGAATAAAAAGACAACCCATTGAATGGGAGAAAATACTTGCTAACCCTAACCCTAAGGGACAAATATCCAAAATATGTAGAGAATCCTTTAACTCAACAAGAATACAAAGGACTTAATTTTTTAAATGGGCAAAGGACTTGCATAGACATTTCCCTCCCAAAAGATATACAAATGGCCAATAAGCATGTGAAGAGATGCAAATCAAAACCACAATGAGATATCACTTCACACCTATTAGAATGGCTAAAATTAACACAAACTAGGGTTGGTTAAAATGTGGAGAAAGTAGAGCTCTAGTCCATCACTTGTGGGTGTGGGGAAATAGGTTTGAGAATTCCTTATACTTACATAAATGTGTTAAGAAAGCTTAGGGCAGAAAGTCACTGCCACGAGGTGAAAGTGCCCGAGGTTACCTAGCAACATATTGTAATGGGATCATGAGTAACCTGTTATATCACCTGCAGGAAATTACTTTCCATCTGATGCCAATATACTATTGTGCTTTGATCACAAACTCCTCTTGCCCCCCAGATCCTTTGCTTCTTACACACATCAAGTTAATGATTACTGTCTGATTGTTTTTCTGAACGTTCACCACGTGTGTAAGGTCTTGTTTTCTTCACATTCACCACATGGGTAATATCTTGAGAGCCCAATAAATACAGAGATGAAACCCCTGTTCAGGGCTCTTGTTTCCTCCTGGACATTAGCCTCTCGTATTCAATTCTGCATCTATTCTCTTGATGGACAAAAGAGAACTCCAGACTCATAGTCTGTGACAGTGGGAATGTGAAATGGAACAGCTGCTGTGGAAAACAGTTTGGCAATTCCTCAAAAAGTTAAACATAGGATTACCTTATCATCCAGCAATTCCATTCCTAGGTATGTATCCAGAAACAAGGACTCAAACCGATACTGACATAACAATATTCATAGCAGCATTAGTCATAATAGTCAAAAGGGGGAAACAACCCAAATGTCATCAACAGATAGATGGGTAAACAAATGTGGTATTATATATACAACAGAATATTATTCAGCAATAAAAAGAACAAAGTACTTACACATGCTACAACATATTGGATCCTGAAAACATTATGTCAAATAAAACAAACTAGAAGGAAAGGACAACTATCATAATGTACCACTTAAATATCTAAAACAGGCAAATTCATAGAGACAGAAAGTAGATTCAAGATTTCTAGGGGCTGGGAGGAGGAGGGAATGGCAGTTAGTGTTTAATGGGTACAGGGTTTCTGTTTGGGGCGATGAGAGGGTTTTAGAGATAGATAGTGGTGATGGTTACACAACATTGTAAGTAATAATAATAATGCCATTAAATTGTACACTTAAAAATGTTTAAAATGGCAAAATTTATGTTTTGTATATATAGAGAGAGATATATACATTTTCTGATATATATAGAGACATATACATTTTCTTACGATATCGATTATATATATATATATACACATATATATATATATGTGTATATATATATATATAATCACAATAAAAAAAAGTTTGGGGATGCCTCGGTAGCTCAGTTGGTTAAGCATCTGACTTCGGCTCAGGTCATGATCTCATGGCTCATGAGTTTGAGCCCTGTGTCAGGCTTTGTGCCGACAGCTCAGAGCCTGGAGCCTGCTTCATATTCTATGTTTCCCTCTCTATCTCTTCCCCAGTCATGCTCGCTCTCTTGTCTCTCAAAAAGAAACAAACATTAAAAAAAAAAAAAAAAAGCTTGTCTTTCAAGTTGGTGAGTACATTGTTTGGGAGTATGAAATAACTCACCCAGAGGATAAATATCATAATAGCTGTTTGCTTCTCAATTTAGCCTGATTACACAGAATACATATTTGCCATGAAATTGTAGTATGGTATTGTATCAAAACATTGATAATTAACCAAAATAGAAAAAATATGTTGAATCAGCAGTGGCATTATTTTTATCAACTGGTTACATCTAAAGAAAAGCAAACTTTATTAGTGAAAAATGAGAAAATAGAAAGTTTTGTGTAGATTCTGGGAAAATTTAAGGGCAGTTTCCAGAAGGTCAAATAGCCTGATTTATTTTATTTTATTTTATGTTATGTTATGTTATGTTATTTTATTTTATTATAATTTACTTATTTTTTTAATTTACATCCAAGTTAGCATATAGTGCAACAGTGATTTCAAGAGTAGATTCCTTAATGCCCCTTACCCATTTAGCCCATCCCCTCTCTCACAACCCCTCCAGCAACCCTCTGTTTATTCTCTATATTTAGAGTCTCTTATGCTTTGTCTTCTCCCTGTTTTTATATTATTTTTGCTTCCTTTCCCTTATGTTCATCTGTTTTGTACCTTAAATTCCTCCTATGAGTGAAGTCATATGATATTTCTGTTTCTCTGACTAACTTTGCTCATTGTAATACCCTCTAGTTTCATCCATGTAGTTGCAAATGGCAAGATTTCATTCTTTTTGGTTGCCGAGTAATACTCCATTGTGTGTATGTATATATATATATATATATATATATATATATATATATATATATAGTGTGTATATATATGTATATATACATATATATGTATATATGTATATATACATATGTGTGTATATATATATATACTAAAGGGTATATATATATATATACACATATATATGTGTATATATATATGTGTGTGTGTGTGTGTATATATATATATATATATATATATATATATATGCCATGTCTTCTTTGTCCATTCATCCATCGATGGACATTTGGGCTCTTTCCATACTTTGGCTATTGTCGATAGTGCTGCTGTAAACACTGGGGTACGTGTGAAATGGCCCGATTATTTTAAATGACTATGATAGTCTAAAGAATAGCCCCAATCATATCCACATCCAAATCCCCGGAACCTGTAAATATGTTACCTTACACGGCAAGAGGGACTTTGCAGTTGTGGTTAAGTTAAGGGAAGATTGTCCTGAATTATCTGGTGTAACCAGGTAATCACAAGGGTCCTTCTAAGTGGAGGCAGGAGGGTCAGAGTAAAGAAAGATGAGATGAGACAACGGCCATGGGAGAGAAGGTGATGTGATGGCAGACACAGAGGCCAGAGTGATGCGGGGCCACATGCCAAGGAATGTGGGTGGCCTCTAGAAGCCAGCCAGAACAGGCAAGGAAGTGGGTCCTCCCTCTAGAACCTCCGCAAGGAAAGCTGCCCGTGGATCCATTTACACTTCTGATCCCTAGACCTGTACGATAATAAACTTGTGTTATTTTAAGCCACTAAGTGTGTCATAATTTGTTACAGCAGCCACACGATTAGTACGAGGACAGATTTTACTTCCAAAGTCATTGTTGCTTTTTCAAGGAACAGTTTTATCACAAGCACAATTTTTTTTTTTTTTTAATTTTTTTTTTTTTCAACGTTTATTTATTTTTGGGACAGAGAGAGACAGAGCATGAACGGGGGAGGGGCAGAGAGAGAGGGAGACACAGAATCGGAAACAGGCTCCAGGCTCTGAGCCATCAGCCCAGAGCCCGACGCGGGGCTCGAACTCACGGACCGCGAGATCGTGACCTGGCTGAAGTCGGACGCTTAACCGACTGCGCCACCCAGGCGCCCCTCAAGCACAATTTTTATATCACTCAGTTAAGATCATGGGTTTAGGAAGGACTGTTACCCTTGTTGAAGATAGTCCTGGAGATAATTCTACCATTTACGGTGCATTTGCCAACAAAGCATTGTGCTAAAAGCTTTGCATGCTTTATTTTAAAAGTCCTTACCACCTTTTCAGGTAGGTACTATTATCTTCTTTTATAGATGAGAAAAAAGTCTTTCACAAGGTAAAATAATTTATTTAAGATCATACAGTAGTGGTGTAACTGAGCATGCACTGAAAGAGAATAGACAGGATCTCAGCTTTTTCTGTTTCTGGTGTAGATTAAAGACAGTTGTTACCAGTAAGGGAATGGAAGTCTGGGAGAAGAGAAAGAAGATGTCAAGAGATGTTGGGTTGGGCAGTTCCATGAATTCAGCATAGCATGGCTGTGGTTCACACGGGGAGATTAGGAAAGCAGGAAGCAACCAGCCCTATGTTGGGCATTTGAAAGTCAAATATTCACATACCTTAGATGTTCTCAAAAGAAAGATCCATTTTCTTACAATTTCTAGAAATAGAATGTTCTTGGTATTATAACTACATAATGACATCGTTACGTGGTACATTAGGCACAAGTGTTATTTGTTGAAGCTTTTTGTAATTGTTGCTGTTCATGTAATTGGAATATATATGTTTTGCAAACAACAGAAAACCTAGAGGACCTTCTTTGTTGTTGTTTTTTTTAGTGTAATTAATTGTCAAATTGGCTAACATACAGTGTGTACGGTGTGCTCTTGGTTTTGGAGGTATATTCCCATGGTTCATCGCTTACATAACAACATCCAGTGCTCATCCCAACAAGTGCCGTCCTCAGTGCCTATCATCTGTTTTCCCTTCTCCCCCACCCCTCCATCCACCCTCAGTTTGTTCTCTGTATCTAAGAGTCTCTTATGGTTTGCCTCCCTCCCTCTCTGTAATGATTATTCCCCTTCCCCTCCCCTATGGTCTTCTGTTAAGTTTCTCAAGATCCATATATGATTGAAAACATGTGATATCTGTCTTTCTCTGACTGACTTATTTCATTTAGCATAATACCTTCCACTTCCATCCACATTGCTGCAAATGGCATGATTTCATTCTTTCTCACTGCCAAGTAGTATTCCATTGTATGTATAAACCACATCTTCTTTATCCATTTATCAGTTGATGGACATTTGATAGTTCTGCTATAAACATTGGGGTACATGTGCCCCTATGAATCAGCAATCCTGTATTCTTTGGATAAATTCCTAGTAGTGCCATTATTGGGTCGTAGGGTAGATTTATTTTTAATTTTTTGAGGAAACTTCACACTGTTTTTCAGAGCGGCTGCACCAGCTTGCATTCCCACCAACAATGCAAGAGGGTTCCTGTTTCTACACACCCTCACCAACATTTGTTTTTTCCTGAATTGTTACTTTTAGCCACTCTCACTGGTGTGAGGTAGTATCTCAATGTGGTTTTGATTTGTATTTCCCTGATGAGGAGTGTCATTGAGCATCTTTTCATGTGTCTGTTGGCATCTAGATGTCTTCTTTGGAAGTTTCTATACATGTCTTCTGCCCATTTCTTCACTGGATTATTTGTTTTCAGGTGTTGAGTTTGGTAAGTTCTTTATAGATTTTGGATATGAACCCTTTATCTGATACATCATTTGCAAATATCTTTTCCCCTTCCATCAGTTGCCTTTTAGTATTGTTGATTGTTTCCTTTGCAGTGCAGAAGCTTTTTATCTTGATGAGATCCCAATAGTTCATTTTTGCTTTTAATTCCCTTGCCTCTGGAGACATGTTGAATAAGAAATTGCTGCGGCTGAGGTCAAAGAGGTTGTTGCCTGCTTTCTCCTCTAGGGTTTTGATGGTTTCCTGTCTCACATATCCATTTTGAGTTTATTTTTGTGTATGGTGTAAGAAAAGTGGTCTAGTTTCATTTTGTTGCATGTTGCTGTCCAGTTCTCTCAACACCATTTGCTAAAGAGACTGTCTTTTTTTTCCATTGGATACTCTTTCCTGCTTTGTCAAAGATGAGTTGGCCATACATTTGTGGGTCCAATTCTGGGTTCTCTATTCTATTCCATTGGTCTATGTGTCTTGTTTTTGTGCCAATACCATGCTGTCTTAATGACTACAGTGTTGTAGTAGAGGCTAAAGTCTGGGATTGTGATGCCCCCGCTTTGGTTTTCTTCTTCAATATTACTTTGGTTATTCGGGGTCTTTTGTGGTTCCATACAAATTTTAGGATTGTTTATTCTAGCTTTGAGAAGAATGTTGGTGCAATTTTGATTGGGATTACATTGAATGTGTAGATTGCTTTGGGTAGTATTGACATTTTAACAATATCTATTCTTCTAATCCATGAGCATGGAATGTTTTTCCATTTCTTTGTGTCTTCTTCAGTTTCCTTCATAAGTTTTCTATAGTTTTCAGCATACAGATCTTTTACATCTTTGGTTAGGTTTATTTCCAGGTATTTTATGGCTTTCGGTGCAATTGTAAATGAGACTGATTTCTTGATTTCTCTATTTGTTGCTTCATTATTGGTGTATAGAAATGCAACCAATTTCTGTACATAGATTTTGTACCCTGCGACTTTGCTGAATTCATGTATCGGTTCTAGCAGACTTTTGGTGGAGTCTTTTGGGTTTTCCATGTAGAGTATCACGTCCTCTGGAAAAAGTGAAACTTTGACTTCATCTTTGCCAATTTCGATGCCATTTATTTCATTTTGTTGTCTGATTGCTGATGCTAGGAATTCCAACACTATGTTACACAACAGTGGTGAGAGTGGACATCCCTATTGTGTTTCTGATCTCAGGGGGAAAGCTGTCCATTTTTCCCCATGAAGATGTTATTAGCTGTGGACTCATAAATGGCTTTTATAATGTTTAAGTATGTTCCTTCTTTCCCGACTTTCTATCCCGTTTTTATTAAGAAAGGATGCTGTGTTTTGTCAAATGCTTTTTCTGAATCTATTGACAGGATCATATGGTTCTTATCTGTTCTTTTATTAATGTGATGTATCACATTGATTGATTTGCAAATATTGAACCAGCCCTGCAGCCCAGGAATGAATCCCACTTGATCATGGTGAATAATTCTTTTTACATGCTGTTAAATTTGATTTGCTACTGTCTTGTTGAGAATTTTTGCATCCATTGCATCAGGGGTATTGGCCTGTAATTCTCCTTTTTGTGGAGTCTCTGTCTGATTTCGGAATCAAGGTAATGCTGACCTTGTAGAATGAGTTTGGAAGTTTTCCATCTGTTTCTATTTTTTGGAGCAGCTTGAGAAGGATAGGTATTAACTCTACTTTAAATGTCTGGTAGAATTCTCCTGGGAAGTCATCTGACCTAGAACTCTTATTTGTTGGGAGATTTTGATAACTGATTCAATTTCTTCACTAGTTATGGGTCTGTTCAAATTTTCTATTTCTTCCCATTTGAGTTTTGGTAGTGTGTGGGTGTCTAGGAATTTGTCCATTTCTTCTAGGTTTTCCAGTTTGTTGGCATATAATTTTTCATAGTATTATCTGATAATTGCTTGTATTTCTGAAGGATTGGTTGTGGTAAGCCCATTTTTATTCATGATTTTATGTGTTTGGTTTAGAGGATATTCTTGGAAGTGAGAAGCAGTGATGCTTAATGCTGCTTTATATATGAATACAATGAAACATTTTTTAAGAAATTCAAAAATTTTAAAGAGAGTGGATAAAAAATATTTGATGATTTGGGATGTAGATGAGGGATGGCTGGCTGCACGTGCACACACACACATATATATATGTATGTATATGTATATATATGTATGTATATGTATATATATGTATGTATATGTATATATGTATGTATGCATTTTTTAAATTTTATTTTTTTAAATTTATATTCAAATTAATTAGCATATAGTGCAACAATGATTTCAGGAGTAGATTCCTTAATGCCCCTTACCCATTTAGCACATTCCCCCCTCCCACAACCCCTCCAGTAACCCTCTGTTTGTTCTCCATATTTAAGAGTCTCTTATGTTTTGTCCCCTTCCCTGTTTTCATATTATTTTTGCTTCCCTTCCCTTATGTTCATCTGTTTTGTCTCTTAAAGTCTTCATGTGAGTGAAGTCATATGATATATATAAAGACATATGTCTTTCTCTGACTGACTAATTTCACTTAGCATAACACCATCCACATAGTTGCAAATGGCACGATTTCTTTCTTTTTGATTGCCGAGTAGTACTCCATTGTATATCTATATCACATCTTCTTTATCCATTCATCCATCGATAGACACTTGGGCTCTTTCCATACTTTGGCTATTGTTGATAGTGCTGCTATAAACATTGGGGTGCATATGTCCTTTGAAACAGCACACCTGTGTCCCTTGAATAAATACCTAATAGTGCAATTGCTGGGATGTAGGGTAGTTCTATTTTTAATTTTTTGAGGAACCTCCATACTCTTTTCCAGAGGGGATGCACCAGCTTGCATTCTCACCAACAATGCAAAAGAGATCCTCTCTCTCTGCCAACATCTGTTGTTGCCTGAGTTGTTAATGTGAGCCATTCTGACAGGAGTAAGGAGGTATCTCATTGTGGTTTTGATTTGCATTTCCCTGATGATGAGTGATGTTGAGCATTTTTTCATGCGTCAGTTGGCCATCTGGATGTCTTCTTTGGAGAAGTGTCTATTCATGTCTTTTGCCCATTGCTTCACTGGATTATTTGTTTTTTGGGTGTTGAGTTTGATAAGTTCTTTATAGATTTTGGATACTAACCCTTTATCTGATATGTTGTTTGCAAATATCTTCTCCCATTCTGTCAGTTGCCTTTTAGTTTTGCTGATTGTTTCCTTCGCTGTGCAGAAGCTTTTTATTTTGATGAGGTCCCCATAGTTCATTTTTGCTTTTGTTTCCCTTGCCTCCGGAGACACGCTGAGTAAGAAGTTGCTGTGGCCACGATCAAAGAGGTTTTTGCCTGCTTTCTCCTCAAGGATTTTGATGGCTTCCCGTCTTACATTTAGGTCTTTCATCCATTTTGAGTTTATTTTTTTGTGTATGGCGTAAGAAAGTGGTCTAGGTTCATTCTTCTGCATGTCGCTGTCCAGTTTTCCCAGCACCACTTGCTGAAGAGACTGTCTTTATTCCATTGGATATTCCTTCCTGCTTTGTCAAAGATTAGTTGGCCATACGTTTGTGGGTCCATTTCTAGGTTCTGTATTCTGCTACATTGATCTGAGTGTCTGTTCTTATGCCATGTTTGTTTGTTTGTTTTAAAGAAAAAGGGCCTTTCTTGATTCTTAAAGTTTGGACTGTTGACTCCAATGGAGTTTCTGCCCTCAGGTCAAATCCCAGGGATAAGAAGAATTGTGAGGCATCTGACCAAACAAAGAAAAGATAAAGTTATTATAGGATTTGGGGTAAGAGTAGAATTTGAGGGACATATAAATGAGGCAGCGTTTGGGTAGACTGAAAGCAGATCAGAGGTCAACATCAGGTCTGAGAAGGATCCACAGTCCTATTTCCGTGGAAACTACAAAGTTAAGATAGATGCAGAGTGGTATATCCAGAACCCCCTTATCTTAAGCTCTGTACCTGGGTTGGGAATCGAATTTGATTCTCTGTGTCAAAGTGTCTTAGAATCTCCAGACAGAGTGGGATATTTTATTCTTAACGTAAAGTTTCAAATACCAAAACTTCTAATAGTCTATAGTTTGAGAGGACAGAGTTTTTTTAACAAGTCAGAAGATAGTAATCACTCAACAAAGACGTTGTTATGACACTTGTCCTTGGGAGAAATAGCATGTTCTTGGGAGAAGTTGCTTCCTGTAAATTTTGTGGCTGGCTTTATCCATGTATAGTATTCCAGCCAGATAAGTGATGGAAGTGATTTTCACTATCTAAGCCCCTGCTAGTGCTTAGCATAAAAGAGATAACCAACCATGAGAGTGGAAAAGAACTTCCCAGGCAGGAAAGGGCAAGTGTGAAGGTTATGAACTGGAAAAGGTCTTAACACATTCAAGAACCTATAAGCTAATACGATAGTAACACAGCAAATAATTAGAAATGAGATGGGAGAGATAGGCAGGGGTCAGATCTTGCAGGACGCTGTTAGCTTTATTAAGGATTTTGCATTGTATCAAAGAGCAAAGAAACCATTAAAGGGATCTAATCGGAGAAATTACCTAACCTTGTCTTTCTAAGACGGAGAATGCATAGTGGAGGCAACTGGTGGAAGCTGGTGAAGACAGTGGTTTTTATTCGGGTGACAGCAGTAAAGGACACATATGGAGAGATTCGAGATCTGGGGAGAGCTAAGCTAAAAGGTCTTAGTGAGAGTTTGAATGTGTAGAAAAGGAAGAGGGAGGAGTTAGGAGTAGTTTCCAAGTTCTGGCTGGAATATCCGAGTAGAGGGTGGTGTCATTAATGAAGATGTGGAAGGACGGGCTTCAAGGCAGTATTGACATGGCAGAGCGAGCACAGCTCTCTCTGTCTTCCCTGTGTGTGACGTTCAAGTCAGGATGGCACGAAGGCGCTTGGATGTATGCATTTGGGGCTCAGAAGAGACGTTCAAGTTGTTGATAAATACAGTCTTAAGCGTCTCTATTTGAGGCCATGAAAAAAAGAAAGTAATGTTTGTTTGTTTAAAAAGAGAGAGATTCAGGACAAAGCTTGGAAAAACTACCAAATCCAGAGGTGGTCAGAAGGAGAAGAGCCAGGAAGGACGTTCTGGCATCATGAAAATGGCCAAATTCATTTATCAAAAGCTTACTTTGATGCTTTGGTACTATCTCAACCGTACCTATCATTGGTTTCTTAGATGAATAAAAAATTGAGACAGATCCTGACCCAGCTTCTGTTTCTATCCACTGTTCCACATTGTCTGTATTCATTTTTACTTAGACATTTCCTTTCCTGAAATTCCTGTGACTAAAGCCAGTACAGGTGTATTTATTTGTGAAGCGCTTGAAAAAATGCAGGCATGCATGTGACATGTTCTCACAGCACCAAAGAGATGGTTTAAATTTTATTTTAATTGTATGTTCTACCTCCAGCATTTACCTGGGAATCCCCAGACGCAATATATATTTTTCACGCTTCTGATGCTGTGCTCATGCTGTTCCCTCTGATTTGAACGCCCTGTCTTCCCTGTTTTCGACCAACCAAGTCGTACTCAACTTCTACAACCCCGCCCCAGTGCCATTCTCTTCTCTGAGCTGTTTGCTGTTCTAACAGGCGGAATGAAGCACTCCCCCTCTATACCCCTCCCATCTTCGGCTTATCCTATCAGTAGAGACCTTGTCATATTTCATATTGATCAAGTATAGACAGGTATAGATCTCTCTGTCACTCTCACTAGACCGTGAGGCTCTTACAGGAAGCAACCATATGTTACTCACCTTGACATCTGTGATACTGAGAACAACGCTCCTTGAATTCAGTCGCATGTAGTTGGGGGTGACATGGCAAAAGATACCGTGGATGTACCTCTTTCAAGTTCAGATAAATGTTGTGACATATGCAAACAAAATATTCAGCTGAGTTTTTAACTTTAAATCCTATTTTGGCTTGTGCAGCATGTAAGTTACATATATATATGCATGCTTCTCCAGGTCTTGGAACATGCTGTTTCCTGCCTGCCATATGCCTCTCTCTTTCCGCTCCCACAATTCCACCGCACCTTCCAATTTTAGTTTCAACCAAACTTCATCAAAGAAACTTAACGTCTCTCTCCACCTCCAGGTAGCTTGCTCAAGTTGTGAGGTCTGCTGCCACCCTACACTCTCGTTTTTATTAAAAAAAATTCTTTTATCTGTTTATTAATTTTTTTAATTTAAATTCAAATTAGTTAACATGCGGTGTAGTCTTGGCTTCAGGAGTAGAACCCAGTGATTCATCTCTTACATAGGACCCCCAATGCTCATCCCGAAAAGTGCCCTCCTTAATGCCCATCACCCATTTAACCCACCCCCCCCACCAACCTCCCCTCCAGCAACCCTCAGTTTATATTGAGAGAGAGAGAGAGAGAGAGAGAGAGAGAGAGAGAGAGGGAGAGAGCATGTGCACTAAGGGGGGAGGGTCAGAGAGGGAGAGAAAGAGAATCCCAACAGGCTTTGCTCAGCGCAGAGCCCAATTCAGGGTTTAATCCCACGAACCATGAGAACATGACCTGAGCCGAAATCAAGAGTCAGAAGCACAAGTGACTGAGCCACCCAGGCACCCCTGCACTCTCATCTTTAACTCTCATCTTTTAGTTACGCAGTGAATGTTGCTTTATCTCTAAGACTGAAAACTCCAAGAGGGTAGGGAGAAAATCTATATCTTTTTTTATCCCCGTGAGGCAGGGAGGGAGGGCAGTTTTCTAAATTTTTTTGAAAGTAGATGAAAGAAACCAAATAAAATAATAAGCTCCCTGTACCATCACTCAGCTGTAGTAATCATGAACCCATAGCCAGTGCTATCTCTGCTGCACCCCTACCCATCCCCCACACCTTTATATTATCTTGAAGGAAGTCTCAGACCTCATATGATTTTATTTGCAAATATTTCAGTATGTTTGAGAAAGCACTCCTTTTTATAACATAACCACAATGCTACTGTCACACCTAGAAATGAATTAAACAGCTTTAATATCATCAAGTATCCAGGAAGAATTTAAATTTCTAATTATCTCATCATTTTTAAAATGTGCTTTCTGGACTCTGGATGTAAACAAGGTTCAACATCTTGAACTTAGTTAATAGTCCAAAGACATTAGCTTTTTAGCTTTTTTAAGCTACAGAGTCACCCTCTTTTTTTTTCTTTTTCTTTTTCTTTTTTTTATTAAAAAAATTTTTTTTATGTTTATTCATTTTTGAAAGGCAGAGACAGAGAGAGCACAAGCAGTGGTGGGGCGGAGAGAGAGGGGGACACAGAATCTGAAGCAGACTCCAGGCTCTGAGCTGTCAGCACAGAGCCCGACACGGGGGCTCGAACTCACTAACCGTGAGATCAGGACCTGAGCTGAAGTCGGACGCTCAACCAACTGAGCCACCCAGGCGCCCCTTTTTTCCTTTTTGTTTCATACATTTGTAATTGTAGTGTAAACACTACTTTTTTTTAAAGCAAGTTAAAAAAAGATTTGGGTATATGCCCAAATCTTAATCCAGTCCTGGTCATAGTATTTATTTTGGTAAATATGGTATTTGATGAGTGGATGGATGGTTAAAAATGGGGTTCATGAATGAGAAATCCAGAGAAGAGATACCAAAAGAAGTAAAACTTAATAGCAGTCTGATTTCTATGATCTCATATTTCTGTAGTCTCCTCTGAATGTTGAAACTTACTTGATATACAACAAATACATGATTTTGAGGTAAATAGTATCATTCTTTGAAAATATCTAAGAATTTAATTCACTTTTGAATTCTTGTATCACTTCATTTTAACTACTTCTGCTGGATAAAAATGGCCAGAATGAAGGCAGCCTAAAAAGGGTTTTTATTGTTTAATAAAATTTACTACCCCCACCCCCCCACTTAAGAAACTGTCATTAGTAGACCATGCAGCCCCTATGTTACTATTGTTGGATGTATCAACTGCTCATGCAGGACCTGATGAGAACACTGCAGCTTTTAATGCAGTCAGATTCCTTGGTAAGGGATTATATCTTCTTACCAGGTGCTGACACTATAGAAAGGGGAAAGGAAGCCCAACAGTGACTCAACATAGACAACGATATTATTGAAAACAGAGCAGCTACTGGAAGAAGGAATTCTCAGTCAACAACAGAGAAAACATGAAACAAAAGTTCAACTCAACGCTTACTTCACATTGTTAAAAACAAGACAACAGGACCAAAATGGAGTCACTTATGGTAAGCCCATGTCATCACACCAAGACTTAATTACAGTTTTGATCTCTCCCAGAAATGGAATCTTAAACCAATGAATCACTAATCACCTGATCAGCACTAGTGAAGAAGTCTGCCTGAGAGACTCCTATGATCCCCTAAAGAAAAGTGACTGTGCCCCAGCCAGTCCACTTCCTGCTAGTATAACTTTCTTGTTACTGCTCCCTTCCAGCTATAAAAGTCTTTTATTTTGTACAGCCTTTCACAGCTCTTTCCTGTCTGCTAAACAGGATGCTGCCCATTTCGTGAATCACTGAATAAAGCCCAGAAGATCTTTAAAATTTAAAATTTACTCAGTTGAATTTTGTTTCTTAACAACATTAACTAATGAGCACAGAAATGAAACTATTTTCCCTGAGATAATATCAACAGTACCTTTAAAGTTTATTATTATAACGTGTTATAAAGTGAGAAGTAAAAGTCTTCCTCTCTGGAGCCTCCCCCATTCAGATTTCCAGAGGTAAAGCCACTGTTTCTTATATATCCAGCCATTTGCTATTAGAATGCAAACATGTGTGTCTCTGTATACATCCATATGTGTGTATGTATATATCCATGTATACATGTACGCACATATGTATACATGTACACACATGTGTATACACATGTGTGTATACACGTACATACGTGTATGCGTGGGTATATACACATATGGACATATATGTATATATGTACACAGGTGTTTATACATACATACAGGATCAAACTAAACTAATTCTTCTTTACCATATTATTATGTTTTATCCATAAATGTATCATAGGTATTTTTCCCTGAGAACATGTAATGGAACATTTAATGGTTCCATAGCATTTCATCGTGTCTGGGTGTACCGTAATAATTTATTTAACCAGTCCCCTCACGATGGCGTTTAGACGTTTTTCTGTTACACACCACCTCCTTTCCCGGTACACGATGCTGCAGTGGTCAGACCTACTGTGTATAAACTTATGTGTAGGGTAAGTTCCTGAAAGTGGAATTTCTAGGCTAAAGGATGTTGTGCTGTCAACAGATGTTACCCAGTGGTTCTCTGAAGATGTTATACCAGTTCACACGACCACCACAGCTTATGAGAGTGCTTTATTTCCCTTCCCTCTGGCCAACACTGAGCATCATCCATCTTTCTAATTTTTGCCTGTTTGAACAATGAAAAATGATTTCCCACTGCTGCCTTTTGTTTTGTTCACAAGTGTCAGCGTGGGGAAAATCTTAGTGACTGAGAAAATCATACACCGCTAAGTAGAGTACAAGAACAGAATGTGTTACAGTGGAACCACCAGTGTGAACCGTAAAAAGAAATCTTTTGTTTAAATTATGTATTATTTATTTATAAATATTTATTCTTGAGAGAGAGAGAGTAAGAGAGCAGGGGAGGAGCAGAGAAAGAGGGCGACAGAGAATCTGAAGCAGACTCCACACGGTCAGCACAGAGCCTGATGTGGGGCTTGAACTCAGGAACCGTGAGATCATGACCAGAGCCAAAATCAAGAGTCAGTCACTTAACCAACCGAGCCACCCAGGCGCCCCGGAAGAATTCTTTCTTGTGGTAGTTCTGAGCACCACAGAAACAGCCCTTTTGCTCACCACCACTGCTTATGTTACACATAAGCTGCAGCTCATATTCGGATCTGTAACATCATTCTCTACTAGAGGAAACCAAGGCACCTGAGGATATTTAATTTAATATCCCAGGGCAGGAAGCAATCAGGAGGCATCCAGAAATTCCTATGTTGTTGTTGTTGATGCTGATTTTCTAGGAAGACAGGGTGTTCTCAAGATCTTTAGAGGCAATTCTAAAAAGCCAAGAGGCAATTTAAGGGGGTTCCTTATCACCTAGTTAAGCCAATTTGATCATAAAAAATTATAATAATTATGTCGAATTGGAACTCATTGAGTTTTTAAAGGACCAAGAGTTTATAAAACTAATGTGCAAAAGGAAAATTTATACAAGGTATAAAAATGATCATTGTAATACATAAAAAAAGTAAATAAATTATGTTTAGCTTTATTTTAGTAAGTAGGATATTGTTTATTATACAATATATAATTTAATGTTAATTAGATCTATTTTTATTAAGTTTATCCATTCACAAGGAAGAGGTTAAGTTCCTGCTTCTGTCTGTATGGACAGAAAGGGTGAACCAATGTTTATGAATTTTTTCCAACACTTCTGAAAAAAAAAAAAAGAACTGTATCAAGGAAGGGCTGATCAACAAGGAGGGTCTCTCTGGGGAACAGGAGGTAATAGCTGATTAGCACCTCTAGGCATACACAGTAATCATGTAAATGAGAGTCCAATGGTGTGTTTGAAGATGTGCTTCGAGATGACAAATTGGAAACATGCCCCCCAAAAACCTAACTGCATACACTCATTTTCCCATCTTCCAGGTAATATAACATTTAACTGACCCTATAATTATAACGAGGTACCGATAAGACATACATAAGTTTCTAGTGACACCAACAGACTATGTCAATATATCATTATGAAAGGATAAAAATTAGGTGCCGCCAGCCCACAGAGCACCTCAATTCCAGGAAAAACACCAAGTTTTCTAAAATGTAAATCTATGTGTATGAAATGTATTAAGGATAGTGTGGCAGGCTGAATAATGATTTCTCAAGATGCCCATGTCCTAATCCTCCAGATTCTGTGAATTTCACCTGGTATGGCAAAAGGGATTTTGCAGAAGGATTAAGAACCTTGAGATGGGAGACCGTTCTGGATGTTCTGAATAGGCTGATGTCAGCACAGCCCTCCTTGTGTAGGATGGTCAAAGGTGGAGTCCAAGCCAGAGGAGAAGGTGGTGGGATGCTGGGAGCAGAAAATGGAGCATTGTGCTTTCCAGACAGAGTCAGGGGCCGCAGACAGAGGAATACGGGAGCCACCAGAAGCTGAAAAAAGTCAAGGAAATGGATTCTCTTGTCAGCACCTCCAGATAGAACCTGCCCTGACGATGCCTTGATGTTAGCTCCTTGTGAAAGTGATTTCAGACTTCTGAAGTCCAGAACTGGCGGGGAACAAATTTTTGCCGTTTTGAACCACTAAGTTTGTGATAATTTGTTACAGCCTCAATAAGGAACTAACAGATAGGTTTTGGGGGAAAAAATCCCATGATGTGATAGGTGAAACTCGGTAATAAAAATCTAATTACGAGTGGTACAAATGCGAATTACCTGCTAATGGGTCTCCTGTTCTGATCCCAGTTCAACCCCTCCTCTGAAAAATTTCAATCCCGTCAGCAACGCAGGAGTTGCCACCTTCACTTGACCAAGATGGCATTCTTTTTCTCTTGGGTCATGGAAGATCACTAGAACCCAAGATGAGCAAGAAATAAAGAAATGGATTGGTGGTAGACACAGATGAGCACAGAGGGAAGGCTATGTGAAGATCGGCAGAGAAGACGGCCATCAGCAAACCAGAGAGTTCTTAGAAGAAACCAGCACAGCTGACCCCTTGGTCTTGAACTTCCAGCCTCCAGATCTGTGAGAAGAGAAATTTCTGTTGTTTAAGCAGCATCGAAAAAGAAAGTGCCCTGGGCCCCTAAAGTACCTAGTTAGTGGTATGTTTTATGGCAATCCTGGCAAGGGAATATAAGCATCTATTGAAAATTAACATTTATTAAATCATGAAACAATTACCATTCCTCTAAGTATCTTTGTACTACTTATATAATGATACATTAAAGCATAAGGATTCAAGAAATATTTTTTGTGTTGCAAACTTAACATTTCAACTTATTTTTTTTAATGTTTATTTGTTTATTTTGACAAGGAGAGAGAGTGTGTGAATAGACAAGGGGCAGAGCGAGAGGGAGAGAGCTACCGAGCAGGGGCTTGAACTCACAAACCATGAGATCCTGACCTGAGCCGAACTCAAGGGTGGGATGCTTAACCGACTGAGCCACCCAGGCTGCCCCCTAACTTAACATTTCAAACCATTTAAAGTCACAAACACGATGTGTTACATTACACCTTAAGCAAAAAGAGGAAGAATACACAAAGATTACCGATTTGAGAACAAAAGTATTTTCAAGAATGATTATATCACAGAATTAATGTTTGTCTTATTATTGCTCATATTCCCATTCTTATTAACTTCTCAAGATCAAAGTTTTCCTCATCTTGGCGCCTTTGGTCCACCATCGTGATGTGTGTGATTACGTGTTCCTCGCCATGTCTCCTCACGAGACTTTCAGGATCAAGCGATTCCTGGCCAGGAAACAAATACAGAATCGTCCGAGTGGATTCAGATGAAAACTGGTGAGGTACAACTCCAAGAGGAGGTATTGGAGAAGACCCAAGCTGGGTCAATAAGGGATCACACGTGAGATGGCACACGTATTTATGCTGCATGCAAGTCGCCTGCTCGCGTCGTATCACTCTCTGAACATCACTACTACCTGAACAGTAGATAGACACGTTTTTATTGGCAAAGTGATTTTGTTCTGTTTCTATGCTTCTGCACCAGTAGGTTGGTTCAGTAATAAACAGGTGAGACCTTTGGTTGAAAAAAAGATTTTTTTGCCCATCTTGGGTTCTAGTAGTCTTAAGAAATTCCATACACATAAAGTCTTCTGACTCTCTTCTTCATTTTTGTTAACGTTTCATTGATTACGTTTTAAAATTTGTGTGTTGGCTTTGTGCTACAAGGCATTTCCTTCATTATTTTTCCACGTAATTGATTTTTTTCCTGTAGTGCTTTTATTCCCCCCAGGTTTTCTACCGAATTTTGAAATTTGAAATCATATATTAAGTTTCAGGAATTATTTTGTGCTCTCTAATTCTTTCTCCCTGAGAGTTCTTGTTACATTTCGGTTGGAGAGCTCTTCTGTTTCTTCTGTTATTTCCGTATCAGTGTGAGTCATCTGAGCGTCAAGTCAAAATCCTTTTTTTCAAACTGTTAGGTTCTCTTAAATGAGCAGAGGTGCCTTTAACACAGAACACTCCATGAAAAATACCGTAGAGGCATTCTTCTCTCCTAACTGGCAGCAAATTGATTTATAAGCTAGGAGCTCTCATGAGAGGTGTGATAAGGATACACCCTCTGTTCTCAAGTTTCTCTAGGGCGTTTCTCTCTTTCATGTCTCACTCCTTCCACTCTCTCACTTCTAGTCCCTAGAATCACCTTCAAATAACGTGTCTGGTCGCAGGTGCTCCTTGTTGAATGCTGTGCTCTAGGGTAAACCCAAACTAAGACGCTTACCACATATTATATTCGATTCTGAACAAGAAGTAATAGTGGGAACATTTTTGGTTAAAAACAGTCTTCTCCACCTTCCCTCAAACTATACCCTCAAGGCAAGCTGCATATTGCATGCAGATATGAGTCTGTTATCACCTTCTCATGAGCCTTCATAGTGAAATGACCTGGGCTGGAGATGCTCCTGTTCCATGGCCCCTGTAGTGAGTGTATGTGATAGGATGTAATGCCTAAACTAGGAAGCTTTTAAAAGTTCTCTCATAATTTTTATTATCACCTTTAAAATTATATGGAAAAGCTAGATAATGTGTCACTTTTGTTCAGTCTACCTTGAGCTGCACATCTGGTAAATTGACTGATTTCAGTAGCAGGTTTAGATGGATGGAAAGATCAGGCACAGATCCCACCTGGACAAATAAGAGTCAATTCACTTGAAGGACACAGAGGGAAGTCAACACAACTAAAATACATGGTCAGCTTTCCAAAACAGACCCAAGACATGCAGCTTCCTGGTGCCAAATGCCTCCCCAGAGGATGTATACTTGCAGATGATAACACCTGTTTAGTGAGGGTCCTATAAGATGTTCTGGAAGCAGAGAAGTCTCCTCAAGTATAGTGTCACATACATACACGTACGTACGTACGTATGTACATACATGTGCATACATATGATGCAAAATGTAATTGCAGGGTGCAGGGTCTTTAGGCATGAAGAAAGCCCTCCTCCATCACTCTCACTTTCTCCGGTCTAGTACAGGTGGAACTCACCCCTGAGGAAACACAGCAAGGGTCAGTTTTCCAGCCCTTTCCAAGAGGCATTTGGGCAAGTAGTTAGACCAACTATAGGGCTTGGGTTGAATGGGTGTTCATAGCAGCCTGCATTTACCTCTGTAGCGCTTAGCACGAGTAGACGTTAAGCTCTGTGAGTGCAGGGGTTTTTATGTTTTGTGCATTGCTGTATCTCTAGTGCCCAGGACAATGCCTGACACGTGATAGAACCCCAATAAATATTTGTCGATAAATAAATGAATGAGTTAGAGATTATATATCTAATGCCTCTGTCCTTCCCTAGATCATAAACTCCACAAAATGAGGGATCTCTTACCTTGTTCACTTCTGTATCTAACAGTGCACCTAACATAGTACCTGCTTCACAAAAGATGTTGCATAAATTGTTGATAAGTTAGTGAATGTCTGCATGAATGAAATTTGGTAAAACCCATTCAGCTAAGATTGAACTAAAAAATAATTACATATTCTTGTCTCAAGACCCCCTTGAAGGTAAACATCTTGGGCTAAATAATCATTCAGTAATACGTCTTCTCAGCTTCTGGGACAAAACGTTTTGTTTACCTCAACACTTTATCTCAACTGTTTATCTCAGTCTTGCCTTTCCAGAGAAAATGATTTTCTCTCTTGGATTTTTCCAAAATACGTAGGAATATACATGTCTCTTTTCTGCCTCCTCCTTTTATAGATTAGTGTTGACTTTAAAATTTTTATTGATAGTTTAAAATTTATAATGGAAAGGAAAATACTGACAAGGTCTTTGGCTCTGGTAATAAGTATTACCGATAACTCAAAAAATAAAGCTTTCCTACATTACATCAAAATTCATCTCTTGGAAAATGATACAATATGGTTGACCGGAGATGAGGTAATTTTTCAATTCATTTGGTTGATGCATATTTCATGATCATAATATTCCTAAAATTAAATCTGGATACATAACAATTTGGAGCACCTTAATGCTGAGCCTTATTACTTGGGTGAGTCCCTTTTTATCAAACTGGAACTGTAAAAGTATTAAATGTCATTTATCCTCAAGATGTAACACATCAATGGCTTACTTTCTGTCATTGATTTTCATAATACATCCTGCATGAAAAATATTACCAAAAGTGTTTACCACAAAAGTGAGTGAAACTTGAAGACAGGGAAAATTAATAGAATTAAAAAGAAAGTACTCAGAGGATGGGAGCCATTGATTCAAAAAGACTGGATAAAGGATTTATAGAAGCATCTTATAATGTTCAATTATTGGATCTTGGTAAAAATTCATTCTGCCTATGTAAAGAAGTGGTTGAATTATTCACAAAGAAATAGTCTGAGATATGAGTGAAGTTGGAGGTCAATATGGGCATTCCAGGGCAAGAGTACTAAGTCCTCTAGAGGAGAAGTGCAGGGTAGTTTCACAGAGAAGAGCCAGAGTATACTTCATTGTTGTTGAGGACTTCCTCTAAAATAGGTTGCATTTATGATCCTATCTCTCACCTCCGAAACATGCCAAAGATATACAGAGCATATATTATGAGTATAAATTTCCGAAGAGTGGGGACCCTGGGTGGCTCAGTCAGTTAAGCATCCAACTCTTGGTTTTGGCTTGGGTGATGATCTCACAGTTCATGAGTTTGAGCCCTGCATCAGGCTCTGCGCTGTTGGTACAGAGCCTGCTTGGGACTCTCTCTCTCTCTCTCTCTCTCTCTCTCTCTCTGCCCCTCCCCCACGTGCACTCTCTGTCTCTCTCTAAATAAACAAACTTTTGAAAAATTTATAAATTTCAAAAAAGAGGATGGGGCGCCTGGGTGGCGCAGTCGGTTAAGCGTCCGACTTCAGCCAGGTCACGATCTCGCGGTCCGTGAGTTCGAGCCCCGCGTCGGGCTCTGGGCTGATGGCTCAGAGCCTGGAGCCTGTTTCTGATTCTGTGTCTCCCTCTCTCTCTGCCCCTCCCCCGTTCATGCTGTGTCTCTCTCTGTCCCAAAAATAAATAAAAAAAAAAAAAAAAGAGGGATACTACAACCCCTTTAGTAACCTGTAGGTGTATCCGACTTTTCTCTCGTCTTCATTACACTTCTGAAATGTCTTGAATTCCTGTTCTCCTTATCCTTTCATTGCCACGGACCCCATCACCTTCCTCAGAGACTATGCAGGTAGCTTCCTAAATGGTGTCACTGTACCCAGGTCTTCCTCTCTTCAGTATGTCTTCTATCTTGCTGCTCTTTACATCCCTAAGTAAATAGCAAATCATGCAACCACCTACTTACAAATGTTTTATGGCACACCACTGTTTATTTTCTTAAAGTCCCAAAATGCTTAATTCATCTTTTGATCTGACCCAGCCAACTCTTCCGGCGTCGCTCAGTAACCTACGCCGCCCCCCCCCCCCGCCCCCTGCCAAGGCTGAAAGAGGCAGCATTCCTTAAACACATGACATGTCATGTTGTCAAGGCATTACCACTCCTTCCACCAGAAATGCCCTCCTTCCAACTCCTTCCTCTCTTCTTTGCTTGCAGAGATTTGGCTGTTCTTTCACAGCATCTTAAATGTCATCTCCCCTGTGAAGCTTTCTCAGGTCCCCATCCTCAAAAGGGACCGTTATTTCTTCTTGACAGGGATGACTCTTAGTTTAAATTCTATCAGAGCACTTAGCAGTGTGAATTTAAATGAGAATAAGACTCTGTAACTCTTGGGTTGAATAAGGAATGCAACAGAATCATAGGTTTATTACCTTTTTATGTATGAGGGGAGAAGAAGGACATTATGAAGCTCTTCATGCTTAGCTAAGCTTTCATGCGTAGAAATATTGCAAGCATTTATCCTTTTTAGAAAAGAGAGATCAATTTAAATGTTGTTCCTCGAGCAAGAAATTATTACAGAAGCCAGGCAGTCAGAATGACAGAATTCTAGTAATTATAAGGTTCCTTTCACAGGATATAGCAATACACTCAGCAGCCCAGGTGTCTTTGGAAGACTTCACTGTTAAACCAAAGAAGATTAGAATAAGATTACATAGTTTTTATGCAAGTCTTCACATTGGGTAAGAGACTAAGAGTGATAATTTTGTGAATGGCCTGAATTCTCTACTTTATCACAACTGGCTTTACAGTATGGAATGATATATGTTCTTCTGCACATCTAAGGGAATATTTTCTTCTCTTTCTGAGATCGTTTATTTTATTTTAAGACTTATTTTTATTATATTTTATTTTTATGTATTTTTAGAGAGAAAAAGAGAAAGTGCATGCCTGTGCAAGCGAGCTGGGGGTGGGGCAGAGGAGAGGGAGAGAGAGCATCCCAAGTAGGTCCTGCGCTGTTAGCACAGAGCCCGACGTGGGACTCTATCTCACAACCGCGAGATCATGACGTGAGCTGAAGTCAAGAGTCGAATGCTTAACTAACTGAGCCACCCAGGTGCCCCTCTTTCTGAGATTCTTACCACAAGAGGCATTCTCAAAGCTATTTGATTAGAGAATAGAGTATGCTTGAGAGTCTTAAGAAAAGAGCAGGGCAGATGTTTGACAAATGGAATATAATGTTTGACAAATGGAACATCTGTTCCCTATGGAGTTAGAACTCAGTAAAGATTTGTCCTTAACATTGTTTAACCTTGTACTTCCATCCCTAGCATAAAGAGGCTGTTTGAATATTTGAATTGACTGAAATGTACCCTTGTTTGTCAAAGCGGAAGGAAAATATAATCATCTTGTTATTCAAGTCTCCAATGCAGTACATGATTTACAGAGAGCAGTTCAAACACTGATCCAAAGTGAGTATCTAGCACATTTTCCTAAGATTTGCCAGGAACTCAGGGAACAGAACTCAAGAGACTTCATTCTAACTCTGTTAATGTTTTCCTCTTAGTTCAGCAGGATTTATCATGTTCAAGAAGATGCTAGATTAAAGAGTAAAAAGCGGCCAATCTGTGCATTCAGATTTCTTTATTCCTTTGTGAACACTGCCTTTCTTTGGCACCCACACATATACCCGCTGAGTTCAGGGAACTTGCTTGAGTCTGGAGCCTCCCAATTTAGAATCTTTACCAGCCCAAGGTCGCATCCCAAACCTAAAACACTTTTTATGTATCAGAACTTACTGATTTTTTTCCAGTTTTCCCAGGGTTCTGCCAGCTGACTGCCTAGTATGATCAGTTGAGCAAATGCTCAGGTAACATTTGCGTTTGTGCTGAGGTCCATTAAATGATTCACGTGGGACATGTCAGGATCAGTAGAGACATTTTATGTTGGCGCGGCGGGGGGTGGGGGGAAGCTGTCCTGGGATCCTTAAAAATCTCAGCTTCTTAGTCTCCTCTTTAGTCTGGACTTGCTTGAAATTTCCATCAACTCCAGGCCTGAGGAGGAGACATCTTTCCCCTTGCTTAGAATTTCTTTTTGTAGGCATCAGCGGCAATGATGGAGTCCCTGTAATCTTTTTTTCATCAACCACACGTAGGTAGCTCATACGTCGACTTTCCACTGTAAACACTCCCATGATCAGGCTGTGAAGGGCCTGGTTACCATCAACACTTAGCAAGCTCAACCCAGTCAGCCCCCAGACATCAGCTCAAACAAATAATTTATAGGTGACAAGGCAGCAGGGGAAGTGAATCCAATCTGGAAATTTTCTATTTCCATTGTGAGAACACCCCTGGACGAATAATGTAACAGTACTGTGCACTTACAGGAGGGGGCCGTCCGGTATGAAACTTCATTATCTCAGCAAGTTACACACGAATAGTGCAGATGGATGGATGGTCGTTTAATGATGGCTGAATCCTACCTTCCAAACCATACACAGTCTACACGGAATGCGGGGTGAGAGAGGTCCTTCGTTCTCTTCAACCTGCCCTCGAAGGGCAGCTGCTATAGTCTCTGAAGGGCCCTCATTCCCTTCGTACCCTTCCCATCCTCCCTCCCCTCTCTTCACAGCCCCTGAGATCCTTAAAGCTAGTGATTCTCCATGTATACCCTGCGTTAGAATCTCCTAAGGAGTTTTCCAAAGATATGGATACTAGGCCCCACTCCCAGAGGGTCTGATTCATTTGGTCTGGGATGAGGTCTGGGACATGCTTTTTCCCCTCCTCCTTCTCCTTCTCCCTTTTCCTCCTTCTTCTCCTTCTCCAATCTCCTGTCTCCCTTCTCCTCCTTCTCCTCCTTCTCCTCCTCCTCCTCCTTCTCCCGTCTCCCGTCTCCTTTCTCCTTCTCCTCCTTCTCCTCTTTTTCCTCCCCTCCTCCTCTCCTCCTTCTCCTCCTTTTCCTTCTCCTTCTCTCCCTTCTTCTATTTCCTTTTTTCCCCTTAAAAGTACCCCAGGGCAGTGCACAGTCCAGTTGAGAACAGTCACCTCTTCTGTTCCTCTCACCCAGGGTTTCCCTCTTTCTCCAGTGAACCCTCCAATCACTCGATTCTATCGGGGGCCTCTCTGGGTAGAGTGAGAGTCCTGGAAACTGGGAGTGGATTTCTCATTTTAACTAGACAGAACTGCTCTTGCCATTTCTTCTCCTCATTTTTATGCTGGAACAGCCCCTCTCTCCTCCACCACTTTGAATTATTTGCCCAAATGTGCCCTTTTATTACTCTTGTTCCGTGCATGTAAGCAATAGCCTTTGTATTTGATCCTGCACCAACTTGACATGCATATTTCTGGGCCAAGAAAACCTGCCTTCATTTAGCCCTTTGTAATTATCCCAGGGATTTCAACAAGGTACCATTGACTTTCTACTCTATAATTAAGAAATGGAAGGGCCAGCAGCAATACGAAGTTTGCTTGCTTATATGTTTATACATGTCTGAATTTTAATTACTATCTTTGTAGCCTTTGGATTGGCCCTTCAAATCAGAGTTTAATTTGTAAATGCTTTTCTGATGCTCTCCAGATGTCCCCACTAAGTCGTCAGCAGCATCCTTTTGGAATCTAAAAAATGGAGGCATTTCTTCAGCCTAATCTTACCTTTGTGGTCGTTACTGCTGAATGCCTCCTGCTGCTTTCATTGGCTGAATTTAACTTAAATCCAAGCTGGGTTTTGTTTTAGCCCTGCCGTCCGAATCAAACCTGGGCTAATCTGTTGAAGTAGTGTCCTATTGGCTCAAGAAGAGAATTGCTAGACGCAAGCTGGAAAAACAGAACACTCGTGTTCATTGTGGCCATCAGGAAGAGGCTCCTTTCTATTTGCTTTCTATCATAAAGTAATATACTGCATCTTGGGCCAAAGCTTTAAATTAAAATAAAGTAAAACCCTCCGAGTTTTACATTTGGAAATCCACAACTGAGTCTGCTGGGATAGGTTTTGGGGACAGGTGGTGGAGGAAATCCTGTGGCTGGTCCTAAGTGGCTTTGGGCCAGCTACTTTGCCTCTCTAAGCCTTGGTTTCCTCATCTGTAAAATGGGCTAATATTAGCTCTCTTGCAGGATTGTTGGGACAGATAAGTGAGATAAGGAATACTTGGCATTTAGTAAGATAAATAAGTAGAAACTAATGTTCTTGTTTATATCCAGAAATAACAACGTGTGAGTTCATAGCAAAAACTTTACAATATATGCACCTGTCCTATACATCAAAGGCATTTTTGCCTAAAAGCACAAAGCTCCAAATACTAAGTACAGTTCTAAAACCCAAGCCGCAAAACAAAAGCAAGGGAACATGTCCATATGGCTCTGACCTTTTATCCGTTTCTGGGAGACACCCAATCTCCTTCTCACCTCATGAGTGTGATTTCCTTTCTCTTCAGCCTGGAAAGCTCTTACTCAAGCTGTTCAGGTGGCTGACTTCTCACCTTTTAGGTGTCAGCTTAATGTCACCTCCTGAGACAGGCCCTTCCTGATCACCTCAGCTAAATAAGGCTCTCCCTTCCACTAGCCCCTGTTAGAGTGCCTGTTTATTTCCTTCAGGGACACTGTTGCAACCTGTATTGCTTTTCTTGTTTGTTGACTGGTTTGCTGTCAGCCTCTCCCACTAAGACCGAGGGCCACGTCGGTGCTATGGAACATTGAAGAGCCACTCCCTAGGACCAGTCGAATGGCCAATAAATACTTGATGAAGCAATCAACTAATAAACATTGTCCAAGTCCCCCATTTCATAGATGAGGAAGCTGAGGTTAAAACATGATGAATGGCACTGAAATAGTAGGAAAGCCAAACCTCTAAGAGTCATTCGAGGGCCCTTGCCAGGGTGTTAAATCCTGTGTCCCGGACAGTGCCACCATCATATCCGTAACCTCTCCCTTTCTCGACTCGTACTCTGCCCACTTGATCCAGTGCCCTTGGGATCCACTCCAGACTCGTTCTCTGGGTTCCTGCTGTTATACATCAGCCACATCCTGCAGCTCCCTTGCCTCACATTCCTCTCTTCCCTTAGCAAACCCTGCACGTCTGCATTTGACTCATACTAAAATGTGATCCTAGAACTGGCTGGTGGCCAGGAGAGAAGGGCGCGAATTCTGAGCAGGGCCAGCATTATTTTCTAAGATACTCGATTCATTGGAAGCTTCTGTATAGTTGTCAAGCAAGGAGAAGTTCTTCTATCTTCCAACAAGGGAGTGGGCCACCTCTGTAGGTCCAGAGGGCTTGGGGAAAACTGGGTGATTAAGGTCCTTGAGTGTCTAACTGGGTCCGTGCTCCATGCCTCACAGCCCCTCTCCTTTCCTGTGGGGCCCCAACTCTGTCAAAGGGATTTGCCCAGGCAGAGGACTCACCTTCTCTGAAGTTCTGCCACTCTTCATGAAGGCTTACCTCTGGTTGCAGGTCCGTCATCCCTCTGGTTGCCAGTGAAGAGGGCCTCTTTGAGAGCTGCCGGTGAGGCCGTTTGACTCCCACATTTGGGTTGCAGTTGGTGCTTGATAAAACTGCTCCTGTCATCTACACTGCTCAGTACATCAGGAAAGATGTAAAAATCAATGCCAAACAATGTCTTCATCTGTCCATTATGTGCCCTTACCAGGAACACTCTGAGCAGTTCTAGGAGAATGCCTCCCCTTGAAAGAATAAAGATCTATGATGTGAAAAATAAAATATTCGTCATTCTAAATTTGTTAATGAGAAATGATGAATAGAGATGTGTACTTAGGGTCTAAGACCTCCTAGACGAATTGAATGAAGATTATAGGCTACAGAGGAGAGCTCCGGAGACGGGGTTTAACAATGAAAGGAATGTGAATTGTTTTAGAGATACCATGACTTGAGACTATGGGAAATGTGTCCACCAGGAGACGAGGACGGACACGAATGAAATACGTTGCTTTCAGGATGACAAATGTCCAAGACAGAGAGTATCTCCATCCAGAACAAGGAAACTGCTTGACCTGAAGGTGGCTTCCTGGAAGACTGGGGGTCCGGGGCCTTTTATCTCAAAGGAGCTGGGAGAAATAGCTCCCGAGTTAGATTAAATGTAGGTGTCAGGATGAATTAGATGAACTGAAACTGAGAGTCATACCCATAAAACTCCTAAGTGCATGTTAATTTTCACCAAGCTAATGTCAAGGATGAGGTAATGTTTGCAATGATCTGTGCTTTACTTGCAACCATGGAATGCGGTACATTGTGTATTCTGGGCTGGACCCTTGAGGCTACAAGGCTAACAACGTTGGGAAGAGGGGAAGGTTGGAGAGAAAGGGACGTGGGAAGTCCTAAAGTTTGGGGATCTTTGGTTACATGCTGGGATGTGCATGAAGTAATGAGCATTGGTGTTAAGAGCATGGAGCTTCACAGGGCCATCAGCACTCAGCACCAGATAGGTGCCCGTCGCAAGAGCTCACTGAGGGTTTCTGCCCCGCCACAACAGCAGGACAATTGTCATGCTCAGAATAGCTTTCCTTCTGCACTTAAGGGGATCTTTTATGGAAGAAGATTCTGAAGGAGAGGCAAAAGAGAAAAGATTATGTCCTGGATGTTTGGAAGGAGAACTCCAGCCAACATCCCACAAAGCCCTGTGCAATCTCAGTACCACCAGCCTCTACGCCAGTGGTGGAAAGTTACCTAAGGGGTGGGAGCAGCTCAGGCTACTAGTTTAAGGTATTATCATCACTATCTCTCTCTTTGTTAAATTTTTAAAAATGTTTTATTATTTTTGAGGGGGGAGGGGCAGAGAGAGAGGGACACATGGAATCCAGAGCAGGCTCCAGGCTCTGAGTCGTCAGCACAGAGCCCGACACGAGGCTCAAACCCGTGAGCGGTGAGATCGTGACCTGAGCTGAAGTTGGACGCTCAACCGACTGAGCCGCCCAGGTGCCCCCACCACTATCTTTATTTCCTCTTATCCGCAGGCATCCTGGGAAGGACAGTCGTGGCCACCATCCTCCACCTAAGCGAAATGACGAGGGCGATTGGAACTGGCTTTGTGAACAGCCCGTATGCTGGGACTCACCCATGAGAAAGGTAGAGATCTGAGGGCGTGATCGAAATCTGGACAGCTGCGGAGAGTGTACACGAGGAGACACCCCCTTCTGTTTACCAAACCCTAGAATAATGAGACGAAGGGGCGTCCCTAGAAGTTTGAAAAAAATGTTTGAGTATGTAAAGTGAGAGCAGTAAACTTAGAAACTCCTTACTCCAAGTAGTAGTGCAGGCTGGAAATATATAGAAGTCTGTATTTACTTAGACTATGAGGAAAGTGCTGGGAATGAAGTCACGAGGCTTATTGTCCGAACGGGAAGATAAATGTGAAACAATCCCCAAAGTAATTAGCTTAGTTTTGGGAAATCAGAAAAAGTAAATAAATTAAAAAAACATGGTGATAAGAAAGAAAGTCTTTTTAAAACATAACAACATCCTGAATACGTAAATACTGATTTCCTTATTAAAGGTTTTACTGCCTTCAGTTTTCTCTGCAGTTTCCAGGCTTACCAGAAATAAGATGTGTGTGAACTTTTCAGATTGAAAACATGCTTCAATATAGATTTATCGCTTATCGTGTCCCTTTCTTCCCTGAGAATGGTGATTATCAGGCAGGGAATTTAGGACAAAGGAGTCAGAAAATATTTATGAGACTAGGGAACAAAACTCCTATTCCAATTTCAAGGTTTCTTTTAAAAAATTTTTTTTAATTAAATTTTTTTTAATGTTTATTTATTTTTGAGAGAGAGAGACAGAGTATGAGTGGGGGAGAGATAGAGATAGAGGGAGACAGAGAATTGGAGCAGACTCCAGGCTCAGAGCTGTCAGCACAGAGCCTGATGCGGGTCTTGAACTTATGGACCTCGAGATCATGACCTGAGCCAAAGTCAGAGGCTTCCCGGACTGAGCCACCCAAGCACCCCATATATATATGTTGTTTAATTTACATCCAAGTGAGTTAACATATAGTGTAATAATGATTTCAGGAGTAGAATTTAGTGATTCATCACTTACATATAACACCCAGTGCTTATCCCAACCAATGCCCTCCTTAATGCCGGTCACCCATTTAGCCCATCACCCCCACCCCACTGACACCCCTCCAGCAACCCTCAGTTTGATCTCTGTATTTAAGAGTCTCATGGGGTGCTTGGGTGGCTCAGTTGGTTGAGCGTCCATCTTCTGCTTAGGTCATTATCTCATGGTTAGTGAGTTTGAGGCCTGCATCAGGCTCCATGCTGTCAGCACAGAACCCACTTTGGATCTTCTGTCCCTCTCTATCTCTCTGCCCCTCCCTCACTCATTCATTCTCTCTCTCTCTCTCTCTCTCTCTCTCTCTCTCTCTCCCCCTCTCCACCCCCCCCAAAAAATAAATAAACATTAAAAGAGTCTCTTAGGGTTTGCCTCCCTCTCTGTTTTTATCTTACTTTTGCTCCCTTTCCCCTATGTTCATTTGTTTTGCTTCGTAAGTTCCACATATGAGTGAAATCATATGATACTTGTCTTTTTCTGCCGGACTTATTTCACTTAGCATAATATCCTCTAGTTCCATCCACATTGTTGCAAATGGCAAGATTTCATTCTTTTTGATGCCGAGTAATACTCCAGTGTGTGTGTGTGTGTGTGCGTGTGTGTGTGTGTGTGTGTGTGTGTATACCACATCTTCTTTATTCATTCATCAGTTGATGGACATTTGGGCTCTTTCCATACTTCGGCTAATGTTGATAGTAATGCTATAAACACTGGGGTGCATGTGCCCCTTCGAATCAGCATTTTTGTATCCTTTAGATAAATCCCTAGTGATGCAATTGCTGGGTGATAGGGTAGTTTCCATTTTTAATTTTTTGAGGAACCTCTATATTATTTTCCAGAGGGGCTGCACCATTTTTCATTCCCACCAACAGTGCAAAAGGGTTCCTTTCTCCACATCCTTGGAAACATTTGTTTTTTCTAAGGTGTTAATTTTAGCCATTCTGACAGGTATGAGGTGTTATTTCATTTTGTTTTGGATTTGTATTTCCCAGATGATGAACGATGTTGAGCATCTTTTCATGTGTCTGTTAGCCATCTGGATGTCTTCTTTGGAGAAGTGTCTATTCATGTTTTTTGCCCATTTCTTCACTGGGTTATTCCTTTTTTTGGTGTTGAGTTTGATACTAACCCTTTATCTGATATGTCATTTGCAAATATCTTCTCCCATTCTGTTGGTTGCCTTTTAGTTTTGCTGATTGTTCCCTTTTCTGTGCAGAAGATTTTTATCTTGATGAGGTCCCAATAGTTCATTTTTGCTTTTGTTTCTCTTGCCTCTGGAAACATGTCAAGTAAGAAGTTGCTGCGGCTGAGGTCAAAGAGGTTGTTGCCTGTTTTCTCCTCTAGAATTTTGATGGTTTTCTGTCTGACATTTAGGTCTTTCATCCATTTTGAGGTTATTTTTGTGTATGGTGTAAGAAAGTGGTCCAGAGTCATTCTTCTGCATGTCTCTGTCCAATTTTCCCAATACCACTTGCTGTGGAGACTGTCTTTTTTCCATCAGATATTCTTTCCTGCTTTGTCAAAGATTAGTTGGCCATACATTTATGGGTCCATTTCTGGGTTCTCTGTTCTGTCCCATTGATCTGAGTGTCTGTTCTTGTGCCAGTACCATACTGTCTTGATGATGACAGCTTTGTAGTATAGCTTGAAGTCTGGGATTGTGATGCCTCCTGCTTCGGTTTTCTTTTTCAAGATTGCTTTGGCTATTCGGGGTCTTTTCTGGTTCCATACACATTTTAGGATTGTTTGTGCTAGCTCTGTGAAGAATGCTGGTGTTATTTTCATAGGGATTGCATTGAATAGTTACATTGCTTTGGGTAGTATTGACTTTTTTTTTTGAGAGGGAGGGCACAAGTGAGTGAGGGGAGAGAGAGAGACAGAGAGAGACAGAGAGAAACAGAGAGAATCCCATGAGGGGCAGAGGGAAAGAAAAAGATGGAGAAAGAGAGAAGTGGGGCTCCAGCTCACCCGATACAGGGCTCAGACTCACAAACTGTGAGATCATGACCTGAGCCAAAGTCAGATGCTTAACCAACTGAGCCACCCAGGTGCCCCTATTATCGACATTTTAACAATATTTATTCTTCCAATCCATGAGCATGGGATGTTTTTACATTTCTTTGTGTCCTCTTCAGTTTTTTTTTCATAAGATTTCTATAGTTTTCAGTGTATAGATATTTTACCTCTTTGGTTAGGTTTATTCCTAGGTATTTTATGGTTTTCGGTGCAGTTGAAAATGGGATCGATTCCTTGATTTCCCTTTCTGCTGCTTCATTATTAGTGTATAGAAATGCAACTGATTTCTGTACATTGAATTATGTCCTGTGACTTTGCTGAATTCATGGATCCGTTCTAGTAGTTTTTTGCTAGAGTTGTTTGGTTTTCCATGTGCAGTATCATGTTGTCTGCGAAGAGTAGAAGTCTGACTTCCTCCTTGCCTATTTGGATGCCTTTTATTTCTTGTGGGTTTTTTTTTTTCAATATATGAAATTTATTGTCAAATTGGTTTCCATACAACACCCAGTGCTCATCCCAAAAGGTGCCCTCCTCAATACACATCACCCACCCTCCCCTCCCTCCCACCCCCCATCAACCCTCAGTTTGTTCTCAGTTTTTAAGAGTCTCTTGGATGCCTTTTATTTCTTTGTGTTGTCTGATTGCTGAGGCTGGGACTTCCAATACTATGTTGAATAACAGTGGCGAGAGTGGATATCCCTGTCTTGTTCCTGACCTTAGGGGGAAAGCTCTCAGTTTTTCCCCATTGAGGATGATATTAGCGGTGGGTCTTTTGTATATATATGGCCGTTATGATCTTGAGGTATGATCCTTCTATCTCTACTTTCCTGAGGTTTTTTATCAAGAAACGATGCTGTATTTTGTCAAATGCTTTTTCTGCATCTACTGAGAGGATTACATGGTTTTTATTCTTTCATTAATGTGGTATATCACATTGATTGAATTTGCAGATACTGAACCAACCCTGCATCCCAGGAATAAATTCCACTTGATCGTGGTGGAATTATTTTAACATAGTGTTGGATCCGGTTGGATAGTATCTTGTTGAGAATTTTTGCATCCATGTTCATCAGGGAAACTGGTCTTTAGTCCTCCTTTTTTAGTGGGGTCTTTGGTTTTGGAATCAAGGTAAATGCTGGCCTCATAGAATGAGTTTGAAAGTTTTCCTTCCATTTCCATTTTTGGAACAGCTTCAAAAGAATAGGTGTTAACTCTTCTTTATATGTTTGGTAGAATTCCCCTGGAAAGCCATCCGGCCCTGGACTCTGGTTTGTTGGGATCAAGGCTTCACTATAAGCGTTTAAACACAGTTAATGATGAGTTAATGCTGTCTATAAAACCAAAGATGCTGCTTACTTGGCTAGACCCAATCAATATATGTTTACTGTTCTTTTAGCTTTGCTTCATGTACACAGGCACTTTATTTCTTACAAGAAATCAATGTCTGGAACCAAAAAAATAACTGTGAAATGGTTTTATTTAAATCAGCCTTTTCTCGTTATTGAACATTTCATATGAATAAATTAATCTTTATGCACACGATGATGACCTATCTGAAATAGCTTCCCAATTCTTTAAAATGTCAAAGGCATTTCCTAGCATAAAAAATACTAAAGGCATTTTGCTATCACATGGTTTATTAGTAGACTGGGAAAATCAATCTTATCCTAAGCAAAAGCAGAAATATTATTAGCTGAATCAAGAAAAGTGAGACATTTTGCCCGTGAACTCTTTTTCTTCCAATAATATATCTATTTTGGGAAATCATAAGACTGGAGCAAGACAAAAATGTGGGAGGATATTAGGCTTCTCTAACTAGCTATTGTTAAGTATTAGGAAATGAATGTAGCTTTTATCTGTGACTTTTTCAAGATCCATATGAAAAGAAAGTAATATGTGAAATAAAAAAGCTATGCCCATTATTAATAGCAACCGTCTGTCTTACAGAGAGTGACTAGGAGTGTCACCCATGGCAGTTAGTTAGGGGAGAGACCGGATGTACCTGGTTCCCCCTCCGGGGCTCACTTCCTGTTCTAGCTCTAAACCGCACGCAGTGTGCAGCGCACCACCTGCGGACGCCCCAAAGGTTCTGCTGGGAGCCCAAGAAACCCTTCACTTTAAAATGTGAAAAATTTAAGGGGCGCCTGGGTGGCTCTGTCAGTTAAGCCTACGACTTCGGCTCAGGTCATGATCTCGCGGTCTGTGGGTTCGAGCCCCACGCCGGGCGCTGTGCTGACAACTCGGAGCCTGGAGCCTGTTTCAGATTCTGTGTCTCCCTTTCTCTCTGCCCCTCCCCCACTCACACTCTGTCTCTCTCTCTTTCTCCGTCTCTCTCTCTCTCTCTCTCTCAAAAATAAGTAAACGTTTTAAAAAATGTGGAAAACTTAAGGGCTGATGCCCCCCATTTGCCCCTCACCCTCAAACTTGCTTCGTCTCTAGTTCTAGGATAAATGAGTTTATTTTGAGCCTTAATTCGCTAGGACGGAAGGCCTTCTGTTTTTGTTTTCTCACGCTGAGCATATTTACCAAGTTTCTTATGTTGGAGAGCCTGACCCTATTGCATACTGCCTTTCTGTCCCAGCAAAAGAGCTTTTCCATTGTGGAGGGAGCTGTCGTGCCACATTTCATACAGCGTCGGGGACAATTCTGAGCGTCTGGGATTTGTTTCCGTAGGTGTTCGGCTTTGTGTGTGTGCTTGCTTGCGTGCACGTAGAAAACAGAAAATCTAGATTCAAAGAAAAGCGCTGACAGTGTTTAAAGTGCCTCTTTCTGAGGACTGAGATTGCCTTCAGTATGTTCCTCTTTATTTTCTGGAGGTTTTGCAGTAAGCATACCGTACTTCATGGTGAGGGGGAAAGAAAGCTATTTCCCTCAAAATGATTGAGCATTTTGTATGAGCGCAGTACTGTACTAAGTAATCTGGGAAGTAAAAAGAACAGACTTCCTTCCACTTAAAGCCTTTAACAAGACATAAATCAGTTGATGTACTATGTGATCGTCTTTTTATTGCCCGTTCCATGTCAGATAACTCATTTTACTTCATGCACTCTATTCTCCCTTAATCCAGTCATACAGAAAATGTGTAAGTTCACTTGATGGTACATTATTATTCAGTAATTTCAGATGATGTTGGTGACAAACATGGCGATACATATTTTATAGTAGCAGATCACAAACACAAGATAAACACGGGCGAAAAAAAGGTATGCGTAACACAGAAAGCAGTCTAGATAGTGATAATTGTTTCCTACCTTTTAAATTGACTATTAAGAGCATGTATCCTTCTCATAATGAGAGAAAAATTAACCTCTAATGATTTTAATAGATTGATCACTCAAGAACAATTTTGTCCTAGCTTTGGGGCACTGGTACACAGTGTAATGGACATTTAGTGAAAAGGGAGACCAGGGGCACCTGGGTGGCTCAGTTGGTTGAGTGTCTGACCCTTGATTTCACTCAGGTCACGATCAGGGTTGTGGGATTGAGCCCCCAGTCGGGCTCCAGACTCAGTGTGGATAATAAATAATTTTATTTCTCTAAAATAAAATTTAAAAAATTAAAAAAATAAAAGAGAAACCTGTGTGAGACAGTGAAGCCGGAAGAGGCTTCAAAAAGCAACATAGGGGCGCCTGGGTGGCTCAGTCGGTTAAGCGGCCGACTTCGACTCAGGTCATGATCTCGCAGTCAGTGAGTTCAAGCCCTGCGTCGGGCTCTGGGCTGACAGCTCAGAGCCTGGAGCCTGTTTCAGATTCTGTGTCTCCCTCTCTCTGACCCTCCCCTGTTCATGCTCTGTCTCTCTCTGTCTCAAAAATAAACGTTAAAAAAAAAAAAAAAAAAAAAAAAGCAACATAGGGTGCGGTCCCTGGGTGGCTTAGTTGGTTAAGCGTCGACTTGGTTAAGCATCTGACTTCAACTTAAGTCATGATCTCAGGGTTTGTGAGTTCAAGCCCCGCATCAGGCTCTGTGAGCTAGGAGCCTGGGGCCTGTTTCAGATTCTGTGTCTCCCTCTCTCTCTGCCCCTCCCCCACTCACACTCTGTCTCTCTCTCTCTCTCTGTCTCTCTCTCTCAAAAATAAATAAACATTAAAATAAAAATTAAACTGGGGAGTGTTATGCTAAGTGAAATAAGTCATACAGAGAAAGACAGATACCATATGTTTTCACTCTCATGTGGATCCTGAGAAACTTAACAGAAGACCATGGGGGAGGGGAAGGAAAAAAAAAGTTAGAGAGGGAGGGAGCCACACCATAAGAGACTCTTAAAAACTGAGTATAGACTGAGGGTTGATGGGGGTGGGAGGGAGGGGAAAGTGGGTGATGGGCATTGAGGAGGGCACCTGTTGGGATGAGCACTGGGTGTTGTATGGAGACCAGTTTGACAATAAATTTCATTAAAAAATAATTTAAAAAAATAAAAAATAAAAATTTAAAAAGCAACATAGGGCTCCCTGAGTACTTCAGAGGAAGGGTGAGATTCCAGAAGGATACGGAGAGAGGACATCCTAGAAAGAGCTTGCACAACAGCAATTAGACCTGGGCCGTCTGTGAAACAGGGTAATAGCAACTTGCGCATACAGTGGCTGTTTGGATTAAGCAAGGTGGTACACCCATCGTCATCTGGGCAAGAGACACTCAGGAAATATTAGCCAGCATGATGATGGTGACAGCGAGGAGAGAGAGGAGAGGGACTCGAGAGAGAGAGTCCAAAAGAATGAACGGCAAACCCGGTGATAGTCTGCTTCCTTGAATGGAAATAAGAATGCCAAATCGTTGGAGAACAGGAAGCTGGAGGCACCGTAAGGATGTCCTGAAGGAAAGGGACGGAGCAGCAAGAAACTGAAAGCAGTTTCATCCCCAGGACGGAAGGCCATCGGGACTGCTCGTTCTCTGCAGGACTTCGCACGGGCGCCAGGCCTGGGGGTAAGAATGTTCCATCTGGCGCGGGATGTAGTCGTGACCCGGTATGGAATGCAGGTGGATGACTGTGCAGATGCCAAATACTATGTCGTGTGTGCTTGCTCTTTTTAGACAATTTGCAAAAATAAAAGAGGCTTGAACCAGGGGACCGATGCTTCAGCTCCTGGAGAGACTTGGCCCCCTGCTTTTCCAGTTTTTTTTTTTTTTAATTTTCTTTTTTCTTTTTTAAAATTTACATCCAAGTTAGTTAGCATGTAGGGCAATAATGATTTCAGGAGTAGATTCCTTAGTGCCCCTTCCCCATTTAGCCCATCCCTCTTCCCACAACCCCTCCCGTAACCCTCAGTTTGTTCTCCATATTTATGAGTCTCTTCTCTTTTGTCCCCCTCCCTGTTTTTATATTATTTTTGTTGCTCTTCCATTATGTTCATCTGTTTTGTCTCTTGAAGTCCTCATATGAGTGAAGTCATATGATTTTTGTCTTTCTCTGACTCATTTCACTCAGCGTAAGACCCTCCAGTTCCATCCACAGCTTTTACAGTTCTCACCGCACCTTTGGGACCTGTCTCTCTACACCAAATAGACCTTTGTTGTTTCTTCTCTCAGATATCAGAAGGAAGGCGCCCGAGCCAGAACCGTAGCTGGTGTGCAGGGAAAGTAATGGGTCAAGTTTAGGACATTTGGTATTAAAATTTTAGTGGGATATTTATCAAATAGTAGTAAATAACTATGAAATCTTGTGGGGGTGCCTGGACCACAGGGTTAGATCTGGGAATGGTCTGCACAAAAGCAAGCATTGGTTTCGGTTGCCTTGAGCCTTGGTGTGGTTTAAGGTAGGAGAGGGGACGAGAAGCCAGCTCAGGAGGCAGAGGGAGAGTGGTCAGCGGGATGGAGAATGCAGCAAGATGCAGCCGGCACCAGGGGCACAGGAGAGGCGAGATGGCCTCTAACGTCCTCCACTGTTCAGGCCGAGGAGTCTGGGGGGAGTTGAGTCGATGCGAGAGAAGCCACCAGCCCTACACTAGTTGTGCCACCACCGCGTCCTGCCACCCCTATTCTTGCATCCAGTTGCAGGACCCGGTGATGGAACCTCTGTTCACTTTGCTGGTCTGCTCAAAGGGATGCCCTGACTGTGAACTTGATCGCTGAAGGCCAAATGCTGGGGGCCATTACATTACTTACCCCTGAAGCACTGTATGTAGGTCAGCAGTTAGTTTCGAGAGAAGAAGTTCAGAGTCACTTAGGCAAGAGGCCTCGCGAGTCAACCGAATACGAATGAGGGAAACGTAGAGCTCAGTTCTCGAAGAAGCAAACGGAAGCCTCCGTCCAGGTCTTTTCCCTTTCCACTGCTTTGTCGTTTAGGGATTGAGAAGCTGAGTTGGGTAAAAGGTTGCGTAGAAAATGAAAAAGGAAGCTAGAGACGTGGTGGAGAGACAGGATCTTCTATAGCCCACAAAGCCCAGCCGCGGTACCGTTTTTCAGGCACTTTCCCTGTCCCAGACACTCTGCTGACTTTTCACACACTAACTGATGTGACCCTCACAGAAGCCCTGAGGCGGTAGTCTCATCAGCCTAATCGCTGCTGAGGAGACAGGTGAGGGGCCCAGCAGCTTGCTCAAGGTCTCCTAACGGGAGCAGCCCAGGCACCACGTGTGTCGGGGGGGGGGGGGGGGTCCTGCCGCATACAGTGGCTCTCTCACTGTGCCTCACCGCCTCTCGGTGCCGTGGCCTCAAAACCACCTCAAAAGGAAACCACCTGCCTCCTGGGAAGCGGAGAATGATAAACAAGATGACTGCCACCAAAAAGTATGAAAGTTAAAAATTAGCCAGAAATAAGAGGAATAAACTACTGACACAGTAGTGGATTACTCTCAAAAGTATTATGCTAAATGACATATCTGATAGAAGGTTAGTATCCCAAACATATAAACCACTGATCAAACTCAATACCCCCAAAATGAATAATCCAATTAAGAAATGGACAGAAGGCATGAGTAGGCATTTCTCCAAAGAAGACATACAGATGGCCAACAGACCCATGAAAAGATGTTCAAAATCACTCCTCAGGGAAATACGGATCAAGACCACGCTGAGATATCACCTCACACCTGTCAGAGTGGCTAAAATCAACAACTCAAGAGACAACGGGTGTTGGCAAGGATACGGAGAAAGGGGAACTGTCGTGCCCTGTTGGTGGGAATGCAGGCTGGTGCAGCCACTCTGGAAAGCAGTATGGAGGCTTCTCAAAAAATTAAAAATAGAATTACCTTATGATCCAGTAATTGCACTATTAGGTATTTGCTCCCAAAATACAAAAATACTAATTCAAAGGGATACGTGCACCCTGATGTTTATAGCAGCATTATCTGCCATAGCCAAGTTATGGAAATGGCCCAAGTGTCCACTGACTGATGAATGGATAAAGAAGAAATTACATATACAATGGAATATTACTTGGCCATGAAAAGAATGAAATCTTGCTATTTCTGGCGATGTGGATGGAGCAGGAGAGTATTATGCTAAGTGAAACGAATCAGTCAGAGAAAGACAAATACCGCGGGATTTCACTCCCGTGGAATTTAAGAAACAAAACAAACAAGCATAAGGGGAAAAAAGCGAGAAGGAAGCCAAGAAGCAAACGCTTAACTATAGAGAATAAGCTGATGGTCGCCAGAGGGCAGGGGGTAGGGTGCTGATTTGCTGTAACGAGCACCGGGTGATGTATGGAAGTGTCGAATCACTGTTTGTACACCTGAAACTAATATTACACTGTATGTTAACTAGCTGGAATTTAAATTAAAAAAAAATTTTTAAGTATTATGCTAAGTGAAAGAAGCCAGACACAGAAGACGTCACATAGGATCCCATTTATGTAAATTCTTGAAAGGCAAATTCTAGAAAAAGCAAGACGATAATGACGGAAAGCAGGATCGCTGGTTGCCTGGGGCTGGGAGGGGACTAGGGAACCGACTTTTTAAAAAGAAAGAACTTTTTATCATGATGGAAAATTCTACATCGTGGGTGTGGCGGGGGTAACTCGACTTTGTCAAAGCCCATGCAACTGTGCAGCTGAAATGGGTGAATTTTATTGTGTTAAGATATGTGTCAATCAAACGCGCCACAAAAAGTTCCATTTCTTTTCGCGAATGTTCTCAAAGAAGTGTTACCTTTAAGTTTTGTGTTTATTAGTGTTGTCTGTTTTAGTAAAGAAGAATGTTTTCATAACGGAGAATTATCATTTGGAAACTACAGTGGTGCTTCTGGGGGCAATTTACAATCAAAAGTGATCAAGTGAACACAGCAAGAGCAGACTAACCGCACACAAATGTAACTGTCTACGGTCTCCTGGTGGCAGCAATGTAGGATTTCACTCGATGAATTCATTCAGCAAATGTTCACTGTGTCGAACAATTTAAAGCTGCCATTTTTGTAGGTCAAACCTGGCCATCTGTTAGCAATTCCAAATGGTTCAGTCTAATAGAAAGCACCTTCTGTGTGCTCAGGTAATATCCTGGGAGCTGCGGGGGATATGGTGTTACGTGAGAAGGACCAAAGTCCCAGCCTTGCATTCTTGCTTGCATTTCTGGTCGCCCAAGACATGAATGAGCAGAGAGACAAGATAACAAAATCATTCCAAACCGTGATAGGAAAGAAGTAGGACGAAATGATTGGCCCTCACTTGGGGTGAGGTGAAGGCCACTTTGGGAAAGATCAGAAAAGCTGAGATCATGACATGGAACATCGGGGGAAGGTCGGTCTAGGTAAAAGGAACAGCAAGGTGAGCGACCTTAAGGTGGGGTGGACGCACACGGGGGCTGGGCTGAGTGAGGAGTTGTTATGACAGTAGTTCAGAAAAGGAAGCAGAAGTGAACCCTGCAGGGCCTCGAGGGCTTGGAGAAGGAGGATGGGTTCTATTCAGATTTGGGGAAAGTCACAGACGGACAGCCTTTTACCAAAAGGGCTAAGGTGATGCAGTTTGTGTTTTAAAATAGAGCTTTGCGGGCAAAGGAAATAAACATGCCATACCTCGATTGTGGTGGTTACAGGACTGTCTACATTTGTCGAAGTCACTGAATTGTAAACCATAAAAGGTGAATTAATTGGTGAGCTTTACTCTATGTCGAATACACCTTCATAAACCTAACCCCCCAAAATAAGACAACTCTGAGCTCAAGCACTAAGAATGGTTTCTCTGGAAAATGTTTATGGGAGGGGTTTTGGGTTTGGGATTGTTTGTTTTTGGTGACATTGTTTCTTGATCACTTTGCCTCCTTAAACTCTGCGCACGTATGATTTTTAGTAGAAGATCACATTTAGAAAAGACAACTCTGGCTACTGGATGGAGGAAAGATAATAAGACAGAGTCAAAGATCATAGACACACAGGGAGGCCGTTGAGGGGACTGTGGCAAGAGATCATCGTGGCTGAGCCTGGGGTGGTGACGGTGAAAGCAGGCGATGGAGAGAGCATAAACCATCTAGTTCCGCTGGATTGGACGTGGGCAGAGGGAATAAGGAAATGGAAACGGAGGACGACTTTTAGGGTGGGGACGTCAGCATGGATGAGGCAGGGTTGGCAAGAAGGAGCCGTTCAATCAAGGTTTTTGGACTTTTAAATATTTTGAAATGCCTATTGTTTATCTGAGTGGAGGTGTGAAAAAGGCACTTGGCCATATGAGCCCGCAGCAGAGGGGAGAGAGGACAGGGCTCGGGCTCATCAGTGCCCCGTGGTATCTCCCGCCCTGGGCCTGGTCGAGGTCAAAGGACAAGGGAAAGGCTGGAAATAGAGCAAAGCAGAGGGCCCTGGAGCACTCCAGATTTGGAGCTTGGGTAGCAAGGCGGAGATAGCCGGGCAGGGGAGCGCCACATGGCCCGTTCCCAAGAAGGGTGTATATTTAACCGTTTGAGTGTTGAATGTGTGCATCTGTGCGGGCTGCCACACAAAATACCAGAGACCGGGGGCTTAAACAACAGACACTTCTGTCCTCAGAGTGTGAAGGCTGGGATTCTCAGATCAGGGTGCCAGTGTGGTAGGTTCCTGGTGAGATCTTTCTTCCTGGCTTGCAGATGGCTGCCTTCTTCCTGTGTCCCCCCATGGTGCAGAGAGACAGGCAGACAGGGAGAGAGACACAGAGAGAGAATGAAGAGTAAGTGAGAGATTTCTCCCTCTTATGAGGCCAAAGTCCTCTCAGATTAGGGCCCTGCTCTTATGAGCTCATTTAACCTTAATTATCTCTCAAGGACCTTACCTCCAGGTACAGTCACAGTGGAGGTTAGGGCTTCAATATATGAACCGGGGGAGGAGACACAGTTCAGTCCACAGAGACCTGTACGTGGACATCATGGTGACCTAGAGTACAAACCATGGCCACAGGCTTGTCACGTGGCCAAACTGCAAAATGATGACCTCGCTGTGAGCCTCCAGCTATTGCAACAGTGCAGTGGCCCATCATCCAAAGCCTCCCCGCCCTCCACAGCATGCTTGTGATAAGTGAGGACACTAATAACAACGACAACGTTGATGATGACATTTGTTGTTTGACCACTGTGTGTCCGGTGCTGTTGTCATAAGCACTTTGGCATTGAGTAGCTCAGCCTATCCTCACAACAAGCCTTTGACGTAGATATTTTATTTACAGCCAAGGGGGCACAGGCCCCAAGAAGTTAAATAACTTGCTCAAGGTCACAATGTTAATAAGTGGCAGGAAAGGGCTCCACGTCCTGCTGCCTGGCTTTAACCGTCTGGGCTATTAACCACTGTTCTAGCTCTGACTTTAAGGGTCCACTTAACATTTACTTAGATTCCATGGAGTCACTGGGGCTGGGTTTAGCAAGTATCTTCTCGTGGTCAGTTCTGTCATCTCTGGAGTTCAACATGTGGCAAAATTCAGATCAAAGAAGTCAATGGGCATTTTGATGTCAGAAACCACAAGGCCATTAAATTTCATGGGGGATATATTAGTGTCCTAGGGCTTCTGTAATAAAGTTCCTGAAACTGGATGGTTGGGAGTCTGAACTCAAGGTGTCAGGAGACGCACGTTCCCTCTGAAATCTGTAGGGGAATCCTTCCTATCTTGTTAGCGTCTGGTAATTTGCCAACAACCCACATTGGCCACTTAGCCAACACTGACACAGAGTACACGTGTAAGAAGGTGTTTCTTGACTTGTGGCTACGCAACTCCAGTCTCTGCCTTTATTGTCACATGGCAGTCTTCACATGATGCCTTCATATAAGGACATCAATCATACTGAATTAAGAGCCCACCCTTCTCCAGAATGACCTCATCCTTTTTATTGAGATAGAATTGACATATAACATCATATTAGTTTCAGGTATACAACATGATCAAATATTTGAATATGCTGAGAAATGATCACCATGACAGATCCGGTTAACATCCATACCATACATGGTTATGATCTTTTCCCCCTTATGATGAGAACCCTTAAGATTTGCCTTCTCAGCAACTTTCAAATATACAATACAGTCTTATTAACTATAATCACCAGCATGGTGATTACATCCCCGTGACTTATTTATTTTATAACTGGAAGTTATACCTTTTGACCCCTTTCACCCATTTAACCCATCCCCCATTCCATTGCCTCTGGTGACCCACCAATCTGTTCTCTGTATCAGTTCAGGTTTATTTGTTTTTTTATTTTTCAGATTACACATATAAGTGAGATCATACATACATATACATATACATATACATATACATATACATATACATATACCTATACCTGTAAGTATTTTCCTTATCCATTTCCTTTCCACATTTCACATCTTCTTTATCCATTTGCCCATCAGTGGACACTTAGCTTGCTTCAATGCTTGAGCTGTTATAAATTGCTGGATCATATAGTAGTTCTATTTTTCTTTTTCTGAGGAACCTCTGTACTATATTCCATAGTGGCTGCACCAATTTACATTCCCACCAGCAAGACACAAATGTTCCCTTTTCTCCACATCCTCACCAACATTTGTTATTTCTAGTCCTTTTGATAATAGTCATTCTAATAGGTACCAGGTGATATATCATCGTGGTGTCAATTTGTATTTTCCTGATGATTAGTGAAGTTGAACACCTTTTCTTGTATGTGTTAGCCATCTGTATGTCTCCTTTGGAAAAAATGTTTATTCAGATCCTCTGCCCATTTTTAAGTTGGATTGTTTGGGATTTTTTTTTTTTTTTTTTTTGCTATTGAATTGTATGAATCCTTTATATATTTTATAAATTAACCCCTTATCAGATATATGATTTGCAAATATTTTCTCCCATGTGGTTGTTGCCTTCTCATTTTGTTGGTGGTCTTCTTTGCTGTGCAGAAACTTTTTAGTTTAATATAGTTCCACTTGTTTATTTTTGCTTTTGTTCCTTTGCCTTTAATGTCAGAGCCAAAAAATCATCGCCAAAATTGACACCAAGGAGCTTTACCATCTATGTTTTCCTCTGGGGGTCTTATGGCTTCAGGTCTTATGTTCGTCTTTAATATATTTTGACTTAATTTCTGTGTATAGTGTAAGGTAATCTAGTTTCATTCTTCTGCATGTGGCCGTCCAGTTTCCCAGCAGCATTTTTTGAAGAGACTGTCCTTTCCCCATTGTATATGTTGGGTACTTTGTTGTAAATTAACTGACCACATATGCATGGGCTTATTTCTGGGCTCTCTATTCTGTTTCATTGACCTATGTGTGTCTGGCTTTATGCCAATACCGCACTGTTTTGATGACTATAGTTTTGCAATATAGTTTAAAATCCAGAAGCATGATGCCTCTAGCTTTCCTTCTTTCTCAAGACTGCTGTGGCTAGTTAGGGTCTTTTGTGGTTCCAAACAAATTTTGGGATTTTTGTTCTATTTCTGTGAAAAATGCCATTGAAATTTTGATAGGGATTGCATTAAATGTGTAGATTGCTTTGGGTAGTATAGACATTTTAACAATATTAATGATTCCAATCCATGAGCACAGAATATCTTTCCATTTATTTGTGCTATGACTTCATCTTAATTTAACTGATTACATCTTCAACAGCCCTATTTCCAAATAAGGTCACATTCTGCATATTGGGAGTTAAGACTTCAACATTTCTCTCTCTCTCTCTCTCTCTCTCTCTCGCTCTCGCTCTCTCTCTCTCTCTCTCGGTGGGAGTTACATAATTCAACCCAAACAGGGGCTATGTAGATAGAGTTTAAAATCTTAAGAATAAGTATCTCTCTGAAAATCTTTAATGCACAATCCCCACTTTCTCAATCTAACATCCCTAGAAAAACTTCCTGACAGCAAAGTTCCTTCCTCAGGCTTAAGGATTCTTGGCACCAGATGTCAAGTCCTCTAGAAAATCTGCAAATGGCAGAGGAAAGATGCAAAGAGAAAATAAAGTTCTCAAGTGCAACTAGCTTCTACTCTAAATTAAAGCAACGTCAGAATTTTTTCCAAGTCCTCTAACTTCAAAAATACCAACAAACACTGTTCATAGTGTTGGGTTCTATCATTTCTCTTAATTTTTTACATTCTGGAAGTTGAACTATAAAGCCACATGCTAATTATGTAACAGTATTCTCTGTTAATAAGTGTTTTTGAGCAGTTTTGCCACCTCAAAGTAATTCAATGAAGATTTAACGTAAGGTGGCCTTTCATTTTTCTTTTTAATATATGAAATTTATTGTCAAATTGGTTTCCATACAACACCCAGTGCTCATCCCAAAAGGTGCCCTCCTCAATACCCATCACCCACCCTCTCCTCCCTCCCACCCCCCATCAACCCTCAGTTTGTTCTCAGTTTTTAACAGTCTCTTATGTTTTGGCTCTCTCCCACTCTAACCTCTTTTTTTTTTTTTTTTTTTTCTTTTTTCCTCCCCCTCCCCCATGGGTTCCTTTTAAGTTTCTCAGGATCCACATAAGAGTGAAACCATATGGTATCTGTCTTTCTTTGTATGGCTTATTTCACTTAGCATCACACTCTCCAGTTCCATCCACGTTGCTACAAAAGGCCATATTTCATTTTTTCTCATTGCCACGTAGTATTCCATTGTGTATATAAACCACAATTTCTTTATCCATTCATCAGTTGATGGACATTTAGGCTCTTTCCATAATTTGGCTATTGTTGAGAGTGCTGCTATGAACATTGGGGTACAAGTGCCCCTATGCATCAGTACTCCTGTATCCCTTGGATAAATTCCTAGCAGTGCTATTGCTGGGTCATAGGGTAGGTCTATTTTTAATTTTCTGAGGAACCTCCACACTGCTTTCCAGAGCGGCTGCACCAATTTGCATTCCCACCAACAGTGCAAGAGGGCTCCCGTTTCTCCACATCCTCTCCAGCATCTATAGTCTCCTGATTTGTTCATTTTGGCCACTCTGACTGGCGTGAGGTGATACCTGAGTGTGGTTTTGATTTGTATTTCCCTGATAAGGAGCGACGCTGAACATCTTTTCATGTGCCTGTTGGCCATCCGGATGTCTTCTTTAGAGAAGTGTCTATTCATGTTTTCTGCCCATTTCTTCACTGGATTATTTGTTTTTCGGGTGTGGAGTTTGGTGAGTTCTTTATAGATTTTGGATACTAGCCCTTTGTCCGATATGTCATTTGCAAATATCTTTTCCCATTCCGTTGGTTGCCTTTTAGTTTTGTTGGTTGTTTCCTTTGCTGTGCAGAAGCTTTTTATCTTCATAAGGTCCCAGTAATTCACTTTTGCTTTTAATTCCTTTGCCTTTGGGGATGTGTCGAGTAAGAGATTGCTACGGCTGAGGTCAGAGTAAGGTGGCCTTTCAAATGAACACAGAAAAGATGGGGCTTTTGGCTAACCATTTGGGTTACCATTTGGGAAAAAGTAAAGTTAGATGCCTACTTCATACATTAAACTTACATAAAATTGAATTATAGAAAATTTTTCATTTTTTTATTTAACTTTCCTAAAAGTTTATTTATTTATTTCTGGGAGAGAGAGAGAGTGCATACACGTGCCTGCGCATGAGCAGGGAGGGGCAGAGAGAGAGAGAGAGAGAGGGAGAGAGAATCCCAAGCAGGCTGTGCACTGCCAGCACAGAGCCTGACCCTGTGAGATCGTGACCTGAGCTGAAACCAAGAGCCAGACGCTTAACTGATGGAGCCACCCAGGTGCCCAGAATTATAGATGAATTTTTAAAATTAGACAAGGTAAATCACAAAATAACTGAGAAAATAGAAGGGACTATTCACTATATTTTGAATTGGAAAGTTTTGCTAATTATAAGCGCAAAGAGATAATCCATAAAAATGGGGCACCTGGGTGGCTCAGTTAAGCATCCAACTTCCGCTTACCTCACAGTCTCACAGTTGGTGAGTCTGAGCCCCACATCAGGCTCTCTGCTGTCAGCAAAGAGCCTGCTTCAGATCCTCGGTTCCCCCCTCTTTCTGCCCCTCCCTCGCTCTTTCTCTCTATCAAAAATAAATAAACAACTACTAAAAAAGATATAATCCATAAAAAGAGATATGAATCAGTTTAAATACATAAAAGTCTAAAACTTACTTGTATATATAAAAAACAGCATAACAACATGGGGGAGAAGGTATGTACTGTATATGACGGATATGTTTATATTTTTCGCGCAAGAACACAAATTGCTAACAAATTCATTCTCCAAAAAAAGATAGCAGAATTTTAAAAGGCAACCCACAGAAGAAGAAATACAGCCATTAAACATATGAAAAGATGCTTGTTCTCATTTAAGACCAGTTACGTAGGATCTCTAAGGCCTCTTTCATTCAGTGCAAACACAGCATGATTCTGAATATAGAGTATTCATTGGGTACATTTTTGCATAGATTTGCTCTTGAACTCACCTTCCAGTGCAGAATATTTTAATCTCCAATACAAAGTTTAATAAAATCACTTACATCTCATTTACCATATTTCTGCTAGAAAAATCTGGATCTTTTCAAACCCAACGTTATTAGAATCTCTTGGTTGCGTAAGCCGAAATGCCAATTCAAACTTGCTTAAGAAAAAGATTCAGCAGATGTCTACCACCTCCACACATTCCTACACCCTTAATCTCCCTGTGTTTTGAACCTCCAAATGAGCTTTCTCCAAAATGTAAGGGCAAATTGACCTAATTCTCCTCTCCCGCTGAGTGGAGGGCAGTCAACTTCTCACACTTAACAAGTAGAACAGCTCTGAGTAGAAAAGGCCTGAGGGCCTGCCATGGCCTCCAGAGATTTACCAGTAATTTAACCTTTCATATCTGGAAGTTTCTAGAAGAGAATCCCCTTCCTGGCTAAACTCCTAATTGCGTCTCTCCGAAGCCCTTAGGAACAACAACCATGTGTTTAGAATGACTTCAGTCAGGCCATGTGAACCAATAAATTACATTGTTCACTTATTGGCTTGCCTTGGGTTTCCATCCTTTAAGGCCAGACGGCTCTAACTTAGGATACTTCTTTGTGGTTCATCCTGTCCCTTATCTTCTGAGCTGCTGTCCTCGACTCTCTTGGGAGCGTGACTCTGCGTGTGTGTGTGTGTGGAGGGGGGGGTGTTGTGTGTGTGTGCATACTTAAGGGTTTTCAAACGGTTTCAATAACAACAAAGAAGCTGGTTGGTTGTTTCAAAAATTCATTTCTCACTTCCAAAGAAGTGAGATATATTTCAAACACACGCACACACTTCATTTCTGTCGGGCCCACAGATCATGGATTCACACTGACACTGTCCATTCCTTTCCTTTCTGGTGTTCAGTATAGACACTGCCCTGGTCAGGGGTGGGAGCAGCTCAGCTGGGTGCTTCCGCCTCAGACTCTCCCTTGAGGCTGCAGTCGGTATTGCCAGGACCGCAGTCCTCTGGAGGCTTAACCCCATGGAAGGGTTTCCTTCCGGGCTCATTTCCACGGTTGCTGGCGGCCCTCAGTTCCTCACTACCTGCGTTTCCACAGGCTGCCTCACAACATGGCCGCCGGTTCCCCCAGTGGGAGCAAGGTGAGAACAAAGAGTAAGCATTCACCCGCGAGACAGAAGCCACAGCCTTTTAGAAACCTAATTGCAGAAGTGCCATTCCATCGTTTCTGTCATATCCATGTTTTAGAGTCACAAAGTCTAGCCTGCACCCAGGAAAGGGGAATTAAGCCCCTTTAGGGAGGAGTATCAAAGAATTTGTGCGTATATCTTTAAAACTACCACACGGTATTGGAGGTAAACTGACTTCCCCAGAGAATCTGAGTCCTTTCTAAAGTACCATGATCCTTTGCCAAAGGCTTGCCTCAGGAGTGCTAAGATGGGAAGGAGGGTAAATGAGAGAACCCAGTGGGGGTGGGGAGGGAAGATCCAGGCAGAGGACAGATCCCCCTGTCATGCACCTGCATCACAACACACCTGAAGCCACCTGTAACAGTTTTAAGTAAGAAAAGGGCTAAGAACCTTAACCTTCTACAATGGGAATCAGAGAGCCCCTAATACCACAATTCGACAAGGCAGAAGTGAAACACAGACATGGGGTTATAGTAGGTGGGAGAGTGGCAAGCATTTGATGGCCTACAGTTGCAAAGCAACCTCATCTGGCCAGCGGCATAAACAGGAAGGTGGTGGGCTTTTAATTCCAGAAAAAGTGCAGTTCCAGAGGAGTGGACATGACCTCAGCTCAGCTGCTCACTCCCTCTGTCACCTATGCTCACACCACACCTGGGACCCTGGGGGGTAGAGTCTTGCCTCATTTTCATCCATGTCCCCCGTTCCTTAAGTACCCCAACATACCAGAGCTGCCCTCCGAATTCCCTCAACAGTATTTATGCATAGCACTCAGTGGGTGGTTAACCAAATGTGTTCTGATCAGCAGTTTTATTTTTTAATGGTTTTAACATCACAATTATTTTGTCATTTGTGAACGCCATTTACAGGCAGCTCCCGTCTTTAGGTGCTTTGAGTTCATGATTTTTTCACTAGACCAGTGGTTCTCAACCTTAGCTACACATTAGAATCAACTAGAAATTTCTTCCCATTCCAGGATTTGATGCAAATTAAAAGAGAATACTGAACCAGTTTCAATAACTAAGAGTTAACAGATTTTGCTAAGTAATATTTCCTTAGTGGGAAGCTAAGATTGAAAATCATCATTTCAGAATCTCTCTACTCAAAGTGTGCCCTGTGTACCAACAGCAACCTTATCACCTGTGAGCTTCTTAGAAATGCAGAATTTCAGGCCTCACCTCTGAATCAGAATCTGCATTTTAACAAGGTTCCCGGGTGGGTGGTTCATACGCACATAAAAGTTTTTGTTTTGTTTTTTATCCATTCATTTTATTATGAAATATTTCACTCAAATAGGAAAACATATAAATAAATCTCCACGTGGCTGACATTTTCCCCATATCTTAAGATGAAGACTACAATGAAAAGCACAAAGAAACAATTGAGACACCGCTCCCCCCCCCCCCCCCACACACGCACTTTGTGGTCTTTTTGGAATCTGTTCCTCTGCTTTCCTTCCCAGAGCTGAGGTTGTTCTGAAATCTCCTATCCAAGTTTTTACATCTTCATTGCCTCTTTTCCTATTGCTCTGTGCTTCTGAACATTACATCTGCATTATTTTTCTATAATTACTAATTTGTGTGTTCATTTCACATTCTGTGTAGGGAGTATCCATTCTGACAGGTGTAATTCAAATTCATTTATTCAACTGTAGTGTCATATTCCATTTGTGAATATACCACCCACTGTGTCATATATTATGCATTTTAAATTAACTGCCCCCAAATTCAAATAGTTTTCCATTTTCACTGTTACTGTGTTGAAATAAACATTTTATCCTGGTTTCTTTGTGCACTTGTGAAAGTGTGTCTACAGGGCATGTATCCGCAAGTAGATTTCAACGTTAACAATTTTATTAAACTCTACTCCAAAACCACTGTGCTAATAAATAAAACCACCACATCCCAACATCCTGACCAGCACTTAACATTGTTCACGTTTTTTTTTCCCCCGATTTGGAATAAGTGATGATTGATTTGTGTTTCTGTGATTATAAGTATGATTGATAAATATGTGTTGGTTTAGTTGTCCTTTAACTTTTGCTTTTCTGTCAAATAATCAAATTCTTTGTCCATTTTTTAGCATGTAATTATCTAAAGCTAAAAAATTTCATCTAAGTAGTGATTTGTCTGTATTACGCAAATTTTTAAATGTTGTGTTTTCATTTTTATTTGGTTAAAAACAATGTCTAATAGGGGCACCTGGCTGGCCCAGTCAGTGACTTTTTTTTTTTAGTATTTATTTTAATGTTTATTATATTTGAAAGAGAGAGAGACAGAGTGCGAGCCTGGGAGGTGCAGAGAGAGGGGAAGACACAGAATCGGAAGCAGGCTCAAGGCTCTGAGCTGTCAGCACAGAGCTCAAAGTGGGGCTGGAACTCACGAACTGTGAGATCATGACCTGAGCTGAAGCTGGGTGCTTAACTGACTCAGCCACCCAGGAGCCCCTTTTTGTATACCTTCTTTGAAAAAAAAAAAAATCGTATTTAGGTCCTTTATCTGTTTCTTAATGGGGTTATTTGATTTTTTGCAATTGAGTTTATGAGTTCCTTATATCTTTTGGATATTAACCCCTTAGTCAATATATAGTTTGCAAATATTTTCTCCCATTCTGTAGGTTGCCTTTGAATTCTGTTAATTGTTTGCTGTGTGGAAACCTTGTAGTTTGATGCGATTCCACTTGCCTATTTTTGCTGTTGTTGCCTTTGCTTTTGGTGTCGTATCAAAAAAATCATAGCCCAGACCAAGGTCAAGCAGCTTTTTCTCTATGCTTTCTTTCAGAAGTCTTGTGCTTCAGATTTTACATTGAAGTCTGTAATCCATTTTCAGTTGCTATTTGCATATGGTGTGAGGTGAGGATCCAATATTATCCTTCTGCATGTGGATACCCAGTTTTTCTAATGCCACTTTTTGAAGAGACTATCCAGCTTTGTAATACACTTTGAAACCAGAAAGTCTGTCCGTTCGCAAGCTCCTCAGGAGCTTTCCAGGTACTGGTACTCATACCCTGAGTACTCATCATCTGAAACTGGTACTCATACTCAGAGGCCAGAGAGAGACCAAAGGCAGACCACTGCAGATGGATAAGGTGGCAGGTTTTCATGAGCAAGAGAACTTACATAGGAGGCTTGTCTTGGGGGTTACAAGATGAGTAGATCTCTGCACCTACTCACCAGATCTCAGATGTTTATGTAGAGGCCGTAACTGGGTTCAGTCACAAACACCATCCACATGATCTCAGCATCACACCCACTATCTCAACGCTCTGTCATTGAGGCAACCTCAGATGATAGTTGGGATCCCTAGTTCGTGGCCCCAGACTCCGTTGGCCGTTGCCTTGAGCAGTGTTGAAAACATACAGAACACGCCTTTACTACACTAACCAAGTCGCTGCCCTTCAGAGGCAGTCTGGCATCCTTGACAACGTGTCATCCCACTAGGGCACTGCAGTGGTCACTCTTTACTAAAAGTCCTCCAAAACCCCCAAATTCCTACAGAGCCGTGTACCTCTTTCACATTGTTAGGGGTGGGATGGGCTTGCACCTTATCAATCATGGCTTCTGGGACAACAGGGGCCTTAGCAATGAAATAATTCCCAAAAACTTATGGCAGTGCCTGGACCTTGAATTTTCTGTGGGCTCACTGTTCGTCTCCCTCACAGATGTTCCAGGAAAGCTTGCAGGGTGTCCTGCAGCAGAGGCAAACCTTCACATGTTAACATTAGATCATCAGTGCAATGGGCCCATTTCACTGCTACGGGGAAGGGGGACAAGGACAGATGACATAGGGTAGGGTTGTGCAGGTAACCTTGGGGAAGCACTTGAAAAGTTTATTATTGTCCCTCCCACGAGAAAGCAAATTGATCTTCGTTATCAGAAACCTGACAAAGTCTTTCCTGTGAATTTTCTCGAAGCCTTTTTCAGGAACAATTTTTTTACCAAAGCATCAGAGGAAAACAATATCTATATGCAAACAACGAAAGACTTTTTTTAAAAGGCCATAGTTAAATATCTGATGAGAGTTCATTATAATGCAATTATTCTTCTTGCTCAAGATCACCTTGTATATTTGGGGTCTTTTGGTTACATATCAATCCTATGATTTTTTTTTTCTTTTATCGTGAAGAATGCCTTTGGGATTTTGCTAGGGATTGCATTTAATCTGTAGATGACATTGGGTAATATGGACATTTCATGAGTACTAATTCTTCCAAGGCATGAACACAGGATATCTTTCCATTTGTCTGTGACCTTTAATTTCCTTCCTCAGTGTTTTATAATTTTCAACGTACAGGTCTTTCACCTCTTTGGTTAAGTTTATCCCTAAGTATTTTATTCTTTTGTTACTGCTGTGAATAAAATTGTTTTCTTAATTTCCTTTTCAGATAGTTCACTGTTTGTGTTTAGAAACGTGGCAGAGTTTTATGTATTGATTTTTGTATCCTGCAATGTTACTGAACTCACTTATTAGTTCTAACAGGGTTTTTTGTTATTGAGTCTTTCGGGTTGTATACTATATGGTCACGTCATCTGCAGAAATAATTTTACTGCTTCCTTTCTGATTTGGATGTCTTTTATTTTCATTTTCTTGCTTCATTGCTCTCGCGAGGACTTCCAGCACTGTGTTGAACAGAAGTGGTAAGAGTGGGCATCCTTGCTTTGTACCTGATGCCAGAGGGAAAGGTTTCTGTTTTCCTCTGTAGATTATGATGTTAGCTGTGGGCTTCTCATAGATGTTCTTTATAGTATTGAGGAAAGCTCTTCCTACACCTATTTTGTTGAGAATTTTAAACATGAATTGATATTGAACTTTGTCAGATGCTTTTTCTGCGTCTATTGAGATGATCATATACGCTTTTACTTTCATTTTGTTAATGTGGTGTATCACGTTGATTCATTTGCATATGATGAACCATCCCTTGCATGCCAGGGATAAGTCCCATTTGGTCATGGTGTTTGGTCTTTCTAATGTGCTGTTTAATTTTATTTGCTAGACTTTTGTTGAGGATTTTGCATTTATGCTCATCAGGGATATTTGCCTGTCATCTTCTTTTCTTGGATTGTCTTTGTTTGGTTTGAATATTAGGATGATGCTGGCCTCATAAAATTAGTTTGGAAATGTTCCCTCTTCTTCCAGTTTTTGGAAAAATTTGGGAAGGATGGGTATTAATTCTTCTTTGAATGTTTGGCGGAATTCACGTGTGATGCCCCCTCTGATTTAGGCCTTGTCTTTATTGGGACGTTTTTCACTATTGAGTTAATCTCCTTATTTGTTATTGGTCTATTCAGGGTTTACATTTCTTCTTTTTTTGTTCAAAAGTTTCTTTAAATTCTAGTTAGTTAACATACGGTGAAATATTGGTTTCAGGAGTAAAATTCAGCGATTTGTCACTTACATACAACACCCAGTGCTCATCATAACAGGCACCTTCCTTGATCCCCATCACCTATCTAGCCCGTCTCCCAACCACCTCCCTCCATCTACCCTCAGTTTATTTTCTATGTTTAAGAGTCTCTCATGGCTTATTTCCCTCTCTCTTTTCCCCCCTCCCATATGTTCATTTGTTTTGTTTCTTAAAGTCCACATGAGTGAAATCATACGGTATTTGTCTTTCTCTGACTGACTTATTTTGCTTAGCATAATACTTTCTAGTTCCATTCACATTGTTGCAAATGGCAAGATTTTATTCTTTTTGATGGCTCAGTAATATTCCAGTGTGTGTGTGTGTGTGTGTGTGTGTGTGTGTGTGTGTGTGTGTATCACTTCTTCTTTATCCATTCACCAGTTGACAAACATTTGGGCTCCCTCCAAAGCTTGGCTATTGTTGATAGCCATGTAGCCCTTCAAATCTGTATTTTTGTACCTTTTGGGTAAATACCTAGTAGTGCAATTGCTGGATCATAGGGTAGTTCTATTTTTAACTTTTTGAGGAGCCTCCATACTGTTTTCCAGCGTGGCTGCACCACTTTGCATTCCCACCAGCAGTGCAAAAGAGATCCTCTTTCTCCGCATCCTCGCCAACATCCGTTGTTGCTGGAGTTGTTAACATTAGCTATTCTGACAGGTGTGAGGTGGTATCTCACCGTGGTTTTGATTTGTATTTCCCTGACGATGAATGATGTTGAGCATCTTTTCATGTGTCTGTTAGCCATCTGGATGTCTTCTTTGGAAAAATGTCTATTTGTGTCTTCTGCCCATTTCTTAACTGGACTATTTGTTTTTTGGGTGTTGAGTTTGATAAGTTCTTTATAGATTTTGGATACTAACGCTTTATCTGATATGTCATTTGTAATTATTTTCTACCATTCCATAGGCTGTTTTTTAGTTTTGTTGATTGTTTCCTTTGCTGGGCAGAAGCTTTTTATTTTGATGAGGTCCCAACAGTTTATTTTTGCTTTTGTTTCCCTTGCCTCTGGAGATGTGTCTAGTAAGAAGTTGCTCTGGCCAAGGTCAAAGAGGTTACTTCCTGTGTTCTTCTCTAGAATTTTGATGGTTTCCTGTCTTACATTTAGGTCTTTCATCCATTTTGAGGTTATTTTTGTATGTGGTGTAAGAAAGTGGTCCAGTTTCATTTTTCTGCATGTTGCCATCCAGTTTTCCCAACACCATTTGTTGAAGAGACTGTCTTATTTCCATTGGATATTTTTTCCTGCCTTGTCAAAGATGAGTTGCCCATATAGTTGTGAGTCCACTTCTGGGTTTCCTATTCAGTTCCATTCATCTATATGTCTGTTTTTGTGCCAGTACCATACTGTCTTGATGACTACAGATTTGTAACATAGCTTAAAATCCAGAATCATGATGCCTCCAGTTTTGTTTTCCTTTTTCAGGATTGCTTTGGCTATTCAGGGTGTTTTGTGGTTCCATACAAACTTTAGGATTGTTTGTTCTAGCTCTGTGAAAAATGCTGGTGGTATTTTGAAGGAGACTGCATTAAATGTGTAGATTGCTTTGGGTAGTACAGACATTTTAACAATGTTTGTTCTTGCAGTCTGTGAGGATGGGATGCTTTTCCATTTCTTTGTGTTCTTTTCAATCTCTTTCATAAAATTTTTATAGTTTTCGGAGTACAGATCGTTTACCTCTTTGGTTAGGTTTATTCCAAGGTATCTAATTGTTTTTTGGTGCAGTTGCAAATGGCATTGATTCCTTGATTTCTTTTTCTGCAGGTTTGTTATTGGTGTACAGAAATGCAACCAATTTCTGTACATCGATTTTATATCCTATGACTTTGCTGAGTTTATGTAGTAGTTCTAGTGATTTTTTGGTGGAACCTTCCAGGTTTTCTATATAGAGTATCGTGATCTGCACATAGTGAAAGTTTGACTTCTTCCTTGTCGTGGTGGATGCCTTTTATTTATTTTTGTTATTTGATTGCTGAGGTTAAGATTTCCAAAACTATGTTAAATAGTAATGGTGGGAGTGGACATCCTTGTCTTGTTCTTGACCATCGGGGAAGGTTTTCAATTCATCCACAGTGAGGATGATACTAGCTGTGGGTCTTTCATATATGACTTCTATGATGTTGGGGTATGTTCCATCTGTCCCTACTTTATTGAGGGTTTTTATTAAGAATAGATGCTATATTTTGTCAAATGCTTATTTTACATTTATTGAAAGGATCATATGGTTCTTATCCTTTCTTTTATTAATGTGGTGTATCACTTTGATTGATTTGTGGATATTGAACCAGTCCTGGAGTCCAGGGATAAATCCCACTTGATCGTGGTGAGTAATTCTTTTAATGTACTGTTGAATTCTATATGGTGTGTCTTGGTTTTTTTAATTTTTATTTAAACATTTTTTTAACGTTTATTTATTATTGAGAGAGAGAGCGCACGTGCGCGCGCATGAGTGGGGGAGGGGCAGAGAAAGAGAGGAAGACAAGGAATCTGAAGTAGGCTTCAGGCTCTGAGCTGTCAGCACAGAGCCCGACGCGGGGCTTGAATTCACGAACTGTGAGATCATGACCTGAGCCGAAGTTGGATGCTTAACCGACTGAGCCAACCAGGCGCCCCTAATTTTTATTTTAGTGAGAGGAACACGCAAGCGTGTGAGCAGGGGAAGGGGCAGAGGGAGAGAGAGAAACATAAGCAGGCTCCACACTCAGCATGGAGCTCGATGCAAGGCTCGATCCCTCGACCCTATGGGATCATGTCCTGAGCCAAAATTAAGAGTCAGACACTCAACCGAGCCACCCAGGCACCCCATCGATTTGCTGGTTTCTTGTTGAGAATTTTTGCATTTACGTCCATCAGGGATGTTGACCTGTAATTCTCCTTTTTAGTGGGTTCTTTGTCTGGTTTCAGAATCAAGGTAATGCTGACCTTATAGAATGAGTTTGGAAGTTTTCCTTCTGTTTCTATTTTTTGGAACAGTTTGAGAAGAATAGGTACTAACTGTTCTTTAGATGTCTGGTAGAATTCCCCCTAGGAAGCCATCTGGCCCTGGACTTTTGTTTGTTGGGAGATTTTTTATTACTGTTTGAATTTCTTTTCTGGTTATGGGTATGTTCAAATTTTCTATTTCTTCCTGTTTCATTTTCGTAGTTTGTATGTTTCCAGGAATTTATCATTTCTTTCAGGGTACCCAGTTTGTTGGCATATAATTGTTCATAATATTCTCTTATAATTGTCTTTCTGTGGTGTTGGATGTGATCTCTCCCCTTTCATATGTGATTTTATCCATTTGAGTCCTTTCTCTTTTATTTTTGATAAATCCGGCTAGGGGTTTATCAATTTTGTTAATTCTTTCAAAGAACCAGCTCTTAGTTTCATTGATCTGTTATATTGTGGGGTTTTTTTGTATTTGTTTCTATACCATTTATTTCTGATGTAATCTTTATTTTTTCTCTTCTGCTCGTTTTAGGTTTTATTTGTTGTTCCTTTTCTAGCTCCTTTAGGTATAAGGTTAGGTTGTGCATTTAAAACCTTTCTTGCTTCTTAAGGTAGGCCTGAATTGCAATATACTTCCTTCTTAGGACTGCCTTTGCTGCATCCCAAAGGGTTTGGACTGTCATGCTTTCATTTTCATTTGCTTCCATGCACTTTTACATTTCCTCTTTAATTTCCTGGTTAACCCATTCATTCTTTAGTAGGATGTTCTTTACTCCAAGTATTTGTAGTCTTTCCAAATTTTTTCTTGTGGTAGGTTTCATAGCGTTGTGGTCTGAAAATATGTGTGATATTATCTCAATCTTTTGGTACTTGTTGATGGCTGATTTGTGACCCAGTATGTGATGTATTGTGGAGAATATTCTGTGTGCACTTGTATTCTGCTGATTTAGGGTGGAATGTTCTGAATATATTTAAGTCCATCCAGTCCAGTGTGTCATTCAAAGTGGTTGTTTCCTTGTTGATTTTCTGCTTAAGTGATCTGTCCATTGCTGTAAGTGGGATGTTAAAGTCCCCTACTATTATTGTATTATTGTCAGTGAGATAAGTTTGTTATTGTTTTATATATTTGGGTTCTTCTAAGTCGGGGGCATAAATATTTATGATTGTTATATCTTCTTGATGGATAGACCCCTAAATTATGATACAATGCCTTCTTCATCTCTTGTTACAGTCTTTGGTTTAAAATCTAGTTTGTCTGACATAAGTATGGCTACTCTGGCGTTCTTTTGGTGTGCATTAGCATGACAGATGTTTCTCCATCCCCTCATTTTCAATCTGCAGTTGTTTTTAGGTCTAAAATAGTCTCTTGTGGGCAGCATATAGATGGATCTTTTTTTTTTTTTTTTTATCCATTCTGATACCCTATGTCTTTTGACTTGAGCATTTAATCCACTTACATTCAGGGTGATTGTTGAAATCTGAGTTTAGTACCTTGTGTTACATATAAAGTTGGTATTTCTGGTGAAGTTCTCTAGTCCTTTCTAGTCTTTGTTGCTTTTGGTCTTTTTTCCCCCCACTGAAAGAGTCTCCCTTAATATTTCATGCAAGGCTGGTTTAGTGGTCACGAACCCCTTTAGTTTTTGTTTGTCTGAGAAACTCTTTATCTCTCCTTTTCTGAACGACAGCCTTGCTGGATAGAGTATTCTTGGCTGCATATTTTTCCCACTCAACATTCCCATGTTGAATATATCCTGCCACTGAATTCTGGCTAGCAAGTTTCTGTGGATGGATCTTCTGCAAGTCTGATGTCTTCCCTTTTAGGTTAAGGACTTTTATTCCTTTGATGCTTTCAAGATTCTTTCCTTATCTGAGTATTTTGTGAATTTGACTATGATATGCCTTGGTGATGGCCAGCTTTTGTTGAATTTAATGGGAGTTCTCTGTGCTTGGATTTTCATGTCTATGTCCTTTCCCAGATTAAGGATGTTTTCAGCTATAATTTGCTCACATAAACCTTCTGTCCCTTTATCTCTCTTCATCTTCTTGGACTCCTATGATATGAATGTTATTCCATTTTAATAAGTCGTTGGTTCTCTAAGTCTGCCTTCATGATCCATGACTTTTGTTTCCCTCTTTTTTTCAGCTTCATTATTTTCCATAATTTTATCTTTTATATCACTGATTCATTCCTCTGATTCATCCATCCTCACTGTAATGGCATCTATTTGGGTTTGCATCTTGGTTATAGCATTTTTAATTTTGGTCTGACTAGATTTTAGCTCTTATATCTCTGCAGTAAGGGAGTCTCTAGTGTCTTCTATGTTTTTTTTTTCAAGTCTAGCTAGAATCCTTATAATTGTTGTTTTAAATTCTAGTTCAGACATCTCACTTATATCCATATTGATTAGATCCCTGGCTGTCGTTTCTTCTTGTTCTTTCTTTTGGAGTGAATTCCTCCATCTTGTCATTTTGGAGGAAAAAATAATAAAATAAAATAAAATAAAAATTTTTTAACTAAAAAAATCAAATAAAGGAAGCTAGATCCTAGGTGTGTTTTGGTCTGCTTGTTAAGAGAAGCTTTATAGAAAAAAAAGAAGAAAAAAAGAGAAAAAATTTAAAATTAAATAAATGAAGTGAAATGAAATAAAACAAGATAAAAAAATTTGCTCTTTCTATATCCAAGAAAAAAACCAAAAACAAAATTAGAAGCAAAAGAAACAAAAAAACACAAAGGAAGCCAGATCCAGTTTTCCCAACAGCTGAAACTTTGCAGCAGTCTATGGTCGTTAGACTAAGCTTGTGGAAGGGATTTGTGCTGGTCTTTTGGGGGAGGGGCCTGCTGCTCTGATTCTCAGGCAGATTGCCCTAGTAGAGATGTGCCTAGAGGGTGCAGGGGGTGGGCATTATGTAACAGCTCTGTTCTCCACTTGATGGCACTATTTAGCTAACTGAGGGTGATCTGTGCTTGTGGGCTAATGGTGAAAATGGCTTCACCCCAGTCTCTAGTCTCTGGAGCAGGAAGTTCATGCTCTCACAGACACATGATCAATCACCCCTCTTGTGTCCCCAGCTTCTGTCAGCTCCCTACCTTCCTCCTGTCTGTGTCTGAGCTATCCCTTACCAGGTGGTGCTGCCCTCCTGAATTTTATCTCAGGATTGGCCATGTTTCAAAGCCCCACACTACAGAGACCCCAATGGCTTGGACCCATGCTCATCCTCTGGGGGAGGGTTTTGCCTTGCTGTGGCTGGTACTGGCTTCTCCCAGAAAATGGTCACCGACCCAGCACTGAGTTTATGGAAAATCAAAACACATGGCCAGTGTCAGGGTTTGCTGCCCTCAGCCAGCATCTTTGTTTCTATATGGGTGAACATAGTGGCTTGATGGTGCCCACCGGGTCTTTTGTCCTTGGAGAGGCTGTATCATCTCTACCAAAGGCACTCCAAGCAGGAGAACCTCTTCTCCCCTTGTGACCCAGGGGATCTTCAGACTGCGCTGCTGGCTTCAGGGTTCCACCTTGCTTCCTCACCAGAGCACCTCCAGGTACTGAGCTCTGAAACTTCAGACTCTGTGCTGTGCCTTTTGTAACAAACTAACAGTAGTAGAACCTTCTTTTTTGCCCTGTCAAATGGTTTTGGGGAACAATTTTCTTGCGCAGAACCTTGCATGTGTTTTCACTCTTTCTCTTTTTCCCTCTAGCTACTTTCAGGGAAAGTGTTATTCCTGCTTGAACTCCATGCACTGCTCACTCTCTGCCTTTCTCTTTCTCTGTTCTGTGCAAAGGGCTCCCTCCCCTCCTCGGCACCTTGGCTCTTCTCTCCCACAATTCACCTCTCCATACCCCGTACCTGCCATGTTCTTTCCCTTAAATTATGCAGATTGTTCTGTTAATCCTCAGATTGATTTCCAGGTGTTCAAAGTGGTTTGATGTTGATCTAGCTGTGTTCCAGGGATGGGATAAGACCAGGGTCCCCTTACTACTCTGCCATCTTAACTCTTCCCTACTATTTCTTCTTGGTTCAGTTTCCGTAGGTTGTATGTTTCTGGGAATTTGTCCATTCCTTTCACATTATCCAATTTAGTGGTGTATAATTGTTCATAATAGTCCTTTATGGTCCTTTTTATTTCTGAGGCATCCATTGTTATGTCTCACCTTTCATTTGTGATTTTATTTGAATCTCTTTTCTCTTTTTTTTTTCTTAGTCTAGCTAAGGGTTTGTCTATTTTGTTTAAAAGACCAACTCTTAGTTTTGTTGATTTTTTTTCCTATTGTTTTTCAATTCTCTAATTTATTTCTGTCTAGTATTTATTATTTCATTCTATCTGTTAACTTGGGCTTATTTGTTGTTCTTCTTGAGGTATAAACTTAGGTTGTTCATTTAGTAACCTTTCTTCTTTTTTAATGTAGGTACTTATTATTATAAACTTCCATTTTTGTACTAGTTTTGCTGCATCTCATAAGTTTTGTTTTGTTGTGTTTTCATTTTTGTTTGTCTCAAGATATCTATTAAATTAACTTTTGATATCCTCTTTGATCCAAAGGTTGTTCAAGAGTGTGTTGTTTAGTTTCCACATATTTGTGAATTTTCCTTTTTTTTTTTTTTTTTTTTTGGCTGCCATTCATTTCTAGTTATTCCATTATAGTCAGAAAAGATATTTTGGGGGGTACCTGGGTGGCTCAGTCGGTTGGGCGTCTAACTTCAGCTCGGGTCATGATCTCGCTGTCTGTGAGTTCAGGCCCTGCATTGGGCTCTGTGGTGACAGTTCAGAGCCTGGAGTCTGCTTCAGATTCTGTGTCTCCCTCTCTCTCTGCCCCTCCCCCACGCATACTCTGTCTCTCTCTCTCTCTGTCAAAAATAAATAAACATTTAAAAAATTTTTTTAAAAAATAAAAGATATTTGGGATAATTTTCATCTTAAATTTTTAAGACTTGTGCTGTGACTTAACATGTGATCTATCCTGGAGAATGCTCCATGTGTGCTTGGGCAGAATATGTGTTCTTCTGTTGTTGGGTGGAACATTCTGTTTCTATTAGGTCCATTTGGTATATAGTGTTGTTCAAATCACCTGTTACTTTTTAAATTGTCTATCTGAATGGTCTATCCATTGTTGAAAATGGTGTACTGAAATCATCTACTAGCCTTATATTACTGTCAATTTCCCTTCAGATCTGTCATTGTTTGCTTTATATATTTAGATGCTCTGATGTTGGGTGTGCATATATTTGTTATTGTATTTTTCTTTTGCATTGGACTTTTATCATTACATAATGACTTTATTTGTCTCTAGAGACAGTTTTTGACTTAAAGTTTATTTTGTCTCAGTATAGCCACCTCTGCTTTCTTTTGGTTTCCATTTGCATGAAGTATCTTTTTCCATCCCTTCGCTTTCAGCCAATGTGTGTCTTTAAATCTAGAGTGAGTATCTTGTAGACATTTTCACAACGGTTCTTGGGTTTTAATTCATTAAGCTGCTGTATCCCTTTTGATTTGGGACTTTAATCCATTTACATTTAAAGTAATTTTTTTAATGTTTATTTATTTTTGAGACAGAGAGAGACAGAGCATGAATGGGGGAGGGTCACAGAGAGAGGGAGACACAGAATCTGAAACAGGCTCCAGGTTCTGCACTGTCAGCACAGAGCCTGACGTGGGGCTTGAACTCATGGACCGCGAGATCATGATCTGAGCCGAAGTTGGACGCTTAACCGACTGAGCCACCCAGGCGCCCCTAAAGTAATTTTTTTTAAATGTTTATTTATTTTGAGGAGAGAAAACATGTGCGTGCAAGCAAGTGGGAGAGGAACAGAGAGAGGGACAGAATCCCAAGCAGGCTCCAAGATGCCAGCCCAGAGCCTGATGCGGGGCTTGAGTTCCTGACATGAGATGATAACCTGAGCCAAAGTCAAGAATCAGGCTCAACTGGCTCAGCCACTCAGGCACTCTTAAAGTAATTATTGATGTGTGAGGACTTACTTTTGCCATTTTGTTAATTTTTTTTCTATTTTGCATTTGCTTTGTCTCTTTGCTCCTCTCTTGCTGTCTTCCTTTGTCTTCTAATGAATTTTTGTAGTGATTTGAAAATCTTTTGTGTATCTATCATAGGTTTTTTTCTTTGTAATTAGTTTGAAGATTGCATAAAGTATCTTTTGGTTATAACCATCTATTTTAGTTTGCATAAACATTAATTTTGATTGCATACAAAAACGCTACATTTTCAATCCCCATCCCCATCTTTATGTCCTTGGAGTCAGCCTTTACTTCTTTTTGTACTGTGTATACATTAACACATTTTTATTTTTTAATCTTTATATTAGTTAAAATAATTTATTATAACCATTACTGTGTTTCATTATTCTTCATTTGTCTATATATGTACCTTTACCAGTTAGATTCATGCTTTTATATGCTTTTGTATTGCTGTTTAGCATGTTTTTTGCTTCAAGTTGAAGAATTCCCTTAAGCATTTCTTGTAAGACAAATATAATAGCAGTTTTTGTCTGGAAAGATGCTACCTCTCCTTCAATTTTAATGGAAAATTCTCCTGGTATAGTATTCTTGGTTGGCAATTTTTTTCTTTCAGTGCTTTGAATATATGGTCCTACTCTCTTCTGGCCTGCAAGGTGTCTGCTGAGAAGTCCACTCAGTCGTAATGCAGTGGGGTGAGGATGCTTTTATATGTGATGAGTCTTTTTTCTCTTGCTGTTTTCAGAATTCTCTCTTTGTCTTATCTTGACATTTTGGATATACAGTATCATGGTGTAGTCTTTTTATAATGATCCTGTTTAGAATCATTTGAAGTTCATGAATCTGGAATCCATTTCCAAAGTGTTGCCTAGCTGGTTAGTCAGTAGAGCATGTGATTCTTGGTCTTAGAATCCATATCCCTCCCAAAATTTGAAAAAATTTAAGCCATTTTCTTTTTTTTTTTTTTTAATTTTTTTTTTGACGTTTATTTGTTTTTGAGACAGAGAGAGACAGAGCATGAACGGGGGAGGGTCAGAGAGAGAGAGGGAGACACAGAATCTGAAACAGGCTCCGGGCTCTGAGCTGTCAGCACAGAGCCCGACGCAGGGCTTGAACTCACGGACCGCAAGATTGTGACCTGAGCTGAAGTCGGCCGCCTAACCGACTGAGCCACCCAGGCGCCCCCAGCCATTTTCTTTAAATGAATTTTTTGCCCCTTTCTCACTCCCTCTTCTCCTGGGACTGCCATAAAAAATATATATATTTATTCATTTGATGGTGTCTTGTAAACCTGATAGGCTTTTCTCACTCTTACTATTTTTTTTCTTTTTCCTCCTCTTACTGGGTAACTTCAAATTATCTGTCTTTGAGTTTGTAGATTCTTTCTCCTCCTTCACTGAATCTGTTGTTGAAGTTTTCTGCTGTATTTTTCATTTTATTCATTGTATTCTTCATATCCAGAATTTCTATTTGGTACTATTTTGTGATTTCTATCTCTTTTGAACTTCTCGTTTTGTTCATGTATTGTTTTTCTGATTTTTTTGAATTTTCTGTGTTTTCCTGTGGCTTGCTGAACTTCTTTAAAACAACTATTTTGAATTGTTTGTAGATATCTATTTCTTTGGGGTTGGCTACTGGAGATTTAGTGTGTTCCTTTTGGTTTTTATTTCCTTGATTATTTTTGTGTTCCTTAGAAGGAACTACAGCCTCGCATTGATGTCTGCACATTTGAAGGAACAGTCACCTCTTCCAGATGTTCTGGACTGGTTTCAGTGGGGGAAAAACTTCTTCACCTTTGCATGGGTGTGAGGATGCCAGCTAGGTAGGGTGTGGCAGCTCTGCTTCAGGGAGCGCAGTGGTGTCGACCCCAAGAAGCTCTGTCAGCTGAGGTCAACATCAGCAAAGAGTGGGGGTTCTCAGTGGCAAAGGTTGTAAGTGTCCACAGCAGTGGTGAGCATTGCTGTTATCCTCCGTGGCAAAGGCTGCTGGGGTCCACTTGCTTAACTTTTCCCCTGCAGGAGGTTGTGACCAAGGGTGTTCCTCTTGGTGCTGAGAGGTACTGGGCTGGGGGAATGGGGTAACATAGGTAAGATGCTTCCTACACTTTCCTATGTAGCCGTCCTCTGTTTTTGTGCTCCATTGAGTTGCTGCTGCTTTTTATTTGTACTCCAGAGGTCTCTCAGAACTATTTTCATGGTGGATGGTTCATAAATCGTTGTTTTTGTAGGGAGACCAGGGCTGGGATCTCCTAATCTGCCATCTTGCTGATCATTAAATGATGTCCCCATTGAAGTTCAAGAAGCATTAATTTAGGCCTTCCCCTTACCTGCCTCTTATCACTCTGCCTAATTTTGAGCTTCCTAGCTAGTGGCAGAGGAGGGTACTGGAAGATGACAGCCTCAAAGTCCAACCAGGATCAATGGGACATATTCACTTATTCATTCCACAAGTATCTTTTCAGATGGGAGACTCATGTCTGTGGTTGCACATACTGTCTACTGCAAAGACTGTCACATCTAAGGAAATGCCATTCCCATCGTACATTTGTGATTTTCTTGCTACAGTTTTCTAGCAGATGGCAGTACAGTATCTTGGTCTAACAAAATCAATACATGTGACAAATTTCAGCCAGGTGGACATAAAGTGTCTTGAGGAAGGGGTAGCATTTTCTATTCAAGTGTGCCCTGTGGGTGAGAGGTCCTCTGAATGAGAGCGAGGACCTGGACCTGGGGGAACAGCTGCAAATCAGAGAAGCCAACTGATTAAAGAAATATTTTTCATTTAATATGATTCTTGTTAGTTTTTGTGCAAAGTAATGCTTTTTAAAATTTAGCATATATGGCATACTTTACTCCCATTGCATAAGACATCACCTATGACTTTACTGTCTAATACTATTACATCTTGTCTTTTTCCCTTCATCTTGGAGCACGATCCCTAATTACAATACTTTCTATGGGGAAAATTTTAGCCACTTTCAAGTTTTGCGCTTTGTGGCATAGTATACAAATACACTTTGTAACAAAAGTGAGAGGAATATGCTTTTTCTGAATATTTCATAATTCCTATCGCCAAGTGCCTTGGACATGGACAGTATAAACTCAATCGATGTTTTTTTTTATATTTTTAATTATTAAAATACAGCTTTCTCTTTTTAAGTTCTTGGCCCCTAATGGGATTCTCCGACCTGGTTGCACGTTGTGGTGCCAAGGTGCCGTGTTGAGTGGTCTGTGAACCAGGATCATAGGCATCACCTGAGCTTGTTAGAAAATCAGACTCTTGGGCTCCACTCCAAACCCACTGGATCCGAATCCTCAGGTGATTCTCGGGCATCTGAGAATCACCGTCCAGGTCTTACTGACTTGGGGAGCAACCTCAGGTCATCTCAACAATTTGAACCAAAGTTTGCTAGGTCATTGGCACCCAGCTCCCTAACACCAGACCACAGCCCCTTTCCAAACACACACCCAGTGCCTCCGAGGGGGTATTCGTATGTGTAGACTCAGCGCTGGGGTGGTGACTTGACTTCTCCCTCAACATCCCCCCAGAATGACCTTTGGTAATGATGGTTATTTTAAAGTTACATCAAAGAGAGTGGGGAGGAATGTATTTGTTCACCTTTGCAATTTCTCACTGGAGATGCTTTTAGTGTAATCTCTGCCTATTTGTTTCCCTTTGTGTTCCTTCCTGTCCCTCACATGCCTCCGATCTTATCTCAGAATCCCAAGAAGAGTCAAGGAGGAGACCCAGCAGCCCAGGGTTAGAAGAAATGATTATGCCCCTGTGTGCAATGATAGATACCACCACAGAAGGCAACATGCCTGCTCTCCCACCCCCTCCCAATGGGATGTGGACATCACTATCCCTCTTGACCATTGTCCCAGTGGCCACTTTGCTACACCTCCAACCTTGCTGATGTGGCTCACCCTGGGCCACTGCTGCCCAAACTCCCCTCTGACCACTGTCCTCATGGTTAGTCCCATCTACTTTGGACCTTGGCCATGACTTTCACTGTTTTAGATTGCTATGTGGAGGTTTCCAAGGTCACTACCTACATTGTGGTTCTTAAGCCAAATGCTTCTGCCCACGTAGTTGCTGGTGTCCTCAGGTAATCCAGGGCAATGCTCTGGGCCACTACTAGGTGTCCCTTTGAACTTTCTGTCTTCCATGCTGGCATCTCCAGTCTTCTCCACGCTGCAGATACATGTCTTCCCAGAAAGGCAAATGGGATAGGACGAGAACTTAAGCAGAAATTAGACAAAGGCAAAGGGTTTGGGAGCAGGGATAATTTCCCTGAGAGTTTCCCAGGAAATGGAGCGTCCTGGTTATACTCAAGCATGGAGCAGATAGCAGACTAGAAAAAGCAGAGAAACAGGAGCTAGAAAATATGGTGTCTTGGGGCGCCCGGGTGGCTCAGTCGGTTAGGTGGCCGACTTTGGCTCAGGTCATGATCTTGCGGTTGGTGAGTTCTAGCCCCGCGTCGGGCTCTGTGCTGACAGCCCAGAGCCTGGAGCCTGCTTCATATTCTGTGTCTCCCTCTCTCTGACCCTCCCCTGTTCATGCTCTGTCTCTCCCTGTCTCAAAAATAAATAAACGTTAAAAAAAAGAAAACATAGTGTCTTGTCCTCGTTCCCTGTGTGACCTGGGGAAAGTCACTCTCAGACTCTCAATTTCCCCCTTTACAAAATGAGGGTAAAAAATATTTGCATAACCCATCTCCAAGCTCTGGTTAAGTTCAATGAAGTAATATTTGGAAAGCGGCTTTGAAATATGTAAGATGTATTCTTGTATAAATAATATACAGCATCATGATAAGAAAAACGGTGACCTGTGCCCAAAATTGGCCTTAGAAATATCACACTTGGCCACCTGATAGGACTCGTGAGTTTTTGCTGTATATTATAAGGTCAAGAGTAAACTTGAAAACCAATAGTACGTTAGAAAGTAATACATAGCTGATACCTTATGGGGGAAACTGAGGACATAGAGAAAGAAAAAGGTATTTATTACGGGGGGGAGAAGCATCCTGTTCTAAAAAATACAATAATAGAATATCCACATTTTATTTTCTCAAACATCTACGCATTTGTTCAAACCCTAAGTGCAGGAGGTTCTTGCATTTCATCATGTACCTTTCAGTCTACATAGATTTGTGGCAAAGTGAGTGCGATATATACAGTATAATGGCTTTGTTGAGTTGGTTACATTAGCCGAAGGCATTTTTCAGTCTGTCATTACAGTTCATTTCCCAACATTTCTTAGCTGTATTGACTCTTTCATCAATTCCTCTTCAGCTCTGCCAGTCACCGTTCCTTTCCTCCGATCCCTTTTCAATTGCCTATCGAAAGCATTCCAAAATAATCACTGTAAAAGTTGGAGAGAGATGATGCACCTCTTTCAGTGGCTATGAACCTTGCAGACTCATTCTCAGCACCTAGAGCACGGAGCGGAAATTCATAACTCGAGAGTGCCTTGGTGCTTAAGCATGCAGAACAGATGTTTCCTTTCCCGAGTTTTCCAATTTATTATACCTGATGTCTCTATCCGTGTGGGGGCTTGCTGCTTTGGGGAACAGGCCTTCCCACTTCCGCCAGCGAGTCGATGTCCGCAAATGGGGGCCATTGAATCAGCTTCTCTTTACCTCCAGAGAGGAGGTTTTCAAATGCTGTTTGTTATCATACAAGCACATGGGAGGGAGGGAAAGGGTCACCCTCCTGTACTCCCCACCTCTGCACATGCCATTCCCCTACCTGGAATGCACTGAGGTGGATTCACCTGCCCCGGCAGGCACAGCCTGCCACATTTCACATTTCACAGGCACAATTTCTCCTCTTTTGTGAAATTGATGAAGGCAACTTGGAGCGATCGCGCTTTCTCCAAAAGGCTCAGCAGTATCTGTTGGTGTCATCATTTTCCGTGTCATCATCAGCAACACAGAAGAGAGAAAGGTGGTGCTGAGCAGGGAAGTAATATTATCTCCACCTCTCCCTGTTGTATAGCAGGTCCCGTGCTCGCAGACACTGTTCTTTTCGCTCGTTGCCACGTCTCACAATGGCTGGAACAGTGCCTTTCGTACGATCGGTGTTTTAAAAAAGATTACTAGGTGACATAAAATAGCCTTCTCACGGGGCGCCTGGGTGGCTCGGTCGGTTGGGCGTCTGACTTCAGCTCAGGTCACGATCTTGCGGTCCATGGGTTCGAGCCCCGCGTCAGGTTCTGGGCTGACGGCTCAGAGCCTGGAGCCTGCTTCCGATTCTGTGTCTCCCTCTCTCTCTGCCCCTCCCCCGTTCGTGCTCTGTCTCTCTCTGTCTCAAAAATAAATAAACGTTAAAAAAAATTAAAAAAAATAGGCTTCTCACTAGCAAACCTAACTTTGCCCTTGCATTAGGGCTAAAAGGGAGGGAGAAGAAGAAATGAAAAAATGGACATCAATCCTGAAAGTTACGGGGGCAAAGGAAGGTGAGGAGAAAAGTTCGCATTGTCAGAATAGCACAAAAAGATGAAGCACATTATCTTCAGGTCTGAAGGTCGAGTTTCTCTTCTGGTCTAGATGTTCACACACCTCGGCTTCTCTTACGTCTCTTTCCTCCCTACAAGGATTCTCCAAACAACCCTGAATAAATCTTCTAATTTCACATACTTAAGAATGTCCAAACCAGTGAATCTCAGCCACGGCCAGTGGAGGGCGGGGTGGGCTTTCCTGAGTGGAAAGCAATTTGTCGGCGATATCAGGGGTTCCAACAATATTCGTACCCATCATCTCAGTAACTCCACTTCCGGTCCATGCTGATGAAAAAAATCCCAAATCTGCACAAAGATGTACGCCCCTAAAGTTTTCACTACAGCTTTGTCTGTCCAGAAATAGGAACAATCCCACAGCAGGGGAAGAGGTGCCTAAATAATAACACAAGCCCCCTGCTGGAATGTTTATTAAAAAGTTATTTTAAATTGTGTTTTATAGGCATTTCAGCCTGTTCTGTTAAAATCGGCACACAATAAAATTGACTTTTTGTGTACACAGTCCTGTGAATTCTGGCATCTATACAGATTGGTGTACCCACCAACAAGATCAAGGTAAGAAACAGTTCCACCCTCCCCAAACACTGCCTTTGCCATTCCTGTGTCGTGCGTCCTGCCCTCACCCCCAAAGTCCTGGCAACCGGGACTCCACGCTCTGAAGCTGTTTTCTGTGCTTACAGTTTTGTCTTTTCAGGAACATTTCAAAGAAATGGAATCATCAGTCATGCGTTGATCTTTGGGGACTGGCTTCTTTTGCTTAGCATGTCTTTGGGGTTCACCAACACCCTCGTGCGTGTCCATAGCTCTTTTCTTTTTCGTTGCTGAGTGGTATTCTGCCGTATGCTGGTTTGGCCATGTACCCACCGCGGGGCATCTGGGTTGTTGCCAGTGTTTGGTGATGCACGGGGCCGCCATACACACTCGTGTGCAGGATTTTGTGCGCCCGTCACTGTTTATTTCCCTAGGAGTAGGATGTCTGGGTCATGTGGTGTTAACCGTATAAGAGATGATCAACCTGTTTTTTCAAAAGCACGAAGGCAAGAGCTTTTGTTATGAATGAGACAGTAGGAAACGAAATTGTATGCACAGCATAAAAATAGGAAGAAGTTGGAAGGAAGTACATCGTACTGGTAGAGAGTGGTTGTGTTGATGTTAAGCCTACTTAAGTCGGCAGGCTTGTCTCTCCTCTTTTCTGTGTAAGCTGTGTGGTTCCTGATGTCTCCAAGACATGAGTAAAAACATCGCGTTGACACACGAATTTGCAATCACTGGAACCCCAGTGCTCAGAGGCCCCACCCCTCTGCTGACTCTACGCATCCAGTCGTGTCCAGAGAAGCCCTTGCTAGTTTTCTCTTGTAAGAGCAGAGCCGCAGAGGCAGAACAGGTCCACGGATCTCTGAAGCTGGTCTGCCTGATGCGCGAGGCTCTGCTCCCTGCCCCTGCGTTGCCCATCGTGCTGTGATTCTTGAAGCTTCTTCAGAACCACACCCTCTGGTGTTCTCTTTCACCTTGGCCACCCGGAGAGCTCCCGCCTCTCCTCTGATGGTTCCTGGTGGCACCCGTCCTGGCGTTGTCCACAGGCACAGGGAGGCGAGGCAGGGGTGGGGAGGGCGCATCCACGACTGCTCCTTCTGACTGCTGTCTCGCTGCCACCGCAGACTGCAGCCTCACCCACGGTGTTTTCTGTCAGGAGCTGATGACTGTCCCCTATTTCGGCCTCCAGGAGAAGCCCAAGGCTACCAAGCAGGTCTGCTTTTGAGTGAGGCCTGCTGTGGGCCCGGGGCAAGTGCCCTGCCACAGGACCCCTCACCCCTGCTGGAATCACCAGACACACTCAGGGTCCAGCAGGTGGCGGCGGCCGGGCACTCGCAGTGCACACAGCAGACCTCCAGGGGGCAGTGTGGCCCTACACCCAGGCTGGTCCGCTCGCGCTTCCCTTCACTCTGTCCTGACCCGGCCAAATCACCCCGCACCAGTGTTTTCCAAGTGCGCACTACCTCCATAATCAGAAAACTAGTAAATCCCTAATACGCTAAAGACAGCAGGGAGCTATTTCAACGTCAAAGTAACCAAAACACTCACTCATGGAAGGCATTGCCTAAAAGGTAAAAATAGCCTCTGTTGACAGTCTACTTTCTAGACCATCACCTTCTCTGTTAACTGTGCTTATGCCTCAGAGCCCGAAGTTGTGTGTCCTTTAGTTAGCTTACGAGATCATATGGTTCTTGGTTTTGATTTCCCGTATTTCAAATAGCGCTGGCCATGTGTTTGTTGGTTTTTAAGATTTTAATTTTTAGTAACCTCTACACCCACCGGTGGGGCTGGAACCCATCGACCCCAAGATCAAGAGTCGCGTGCTCTACCGACCGAGCCAGCCGAGCTCCCCTGACCACTTGTTTTTTCCTAAAATAATTTCAGTAGCATTTGCTAAGTTTCTCAGCGGAAACGGGGTAACTCCTCTTCCCTCTCTGTTGTATGGAAATAGCAGACAACTAATGAGATGGATATTAGTCTTAGTCCATAGAACACCTACATGTAAATGCAAACTGTTCTAGGGGCGCCTGGGTGGCTCAGTCGGTTAAGCATCCGACTCCAACTCAGGTCACGATCTCGCGCTCCGTGAGTTCGAGTCCCGCGTCGGGCTCTGGGCTGATGGCTCAGAGCCTGGAGCCTGCTTCCGATTCTGTGTCTCCCTCTCTCTCTGCCCCTCCCCCGTTCATGCTCTGTCTCTCTCTGTCTCAAAAATAAATAAAACGTTAAAAAAAATTTTTTTTTAAATGCAAACTGTTCTAAGAAGTGAGAAGATGCTGCTGCCAGTTTATACGTCCGAGGGCAGGAGTTTTGCATCTTTTGAGTTGGGCTTTTGGACCTGGGCCAGTACACCCGTTCTCTCTCTCCCTGTGAGGCCCCCTAGTGAGAAGGGGGTGTGCAGACCTGTCCGATGTGTGGCCAGGGAGAAACAATCTGTCCGGATTTATGAGTTGGAAATAAAGATTACCAAGCTGTGCCAGATTCTTAGATGGAAACCTACCCCAGCAGAAGAAAACTTTGCTCATTCACCAAATATCTAGCAAGTGCCCTGTAGTTACCAAACACTATTCCAGCTGCTAGGGATAAAGTAAAAACCCGCATAGACAGAATTCCTTTTCTCACGGAGTTCACATTTTGCGCACAGGGCGGGAGATAGCCACAAGGAAAAATAAGTATAAAGAGGATTATCTTGAGGGTTAAAAGAGGGTAGAGGCTGACTTGTGGGGGCCCCTTTACGCTGGAGGTTTGCAGAAGTCCTCTTTGAGGAATGGTAATGAAGTGGAGATCTCAATGATAAAGAGATGGCCTTGAGAAGATGGGGGTGGGGTTGGGGGAACTGTCTAGAGAAAGGAACACTGGGTATACAAAGGCCAGAACTAACTGAGTGGGTTCAGGAAACAAAAGAAGGCAAGAGTGGCTGGAATAGAGCCGCCAAGGATGAAGATCAAGTCAGGTAAAAGTCTGGTCAAGTTGTAGTCTTGTAGCCCGAGGTAAGGAATTTGAATTTTATTTTACTGCAGTGAAGGATGTGTAAGATTTCAGACAGAGGAGTGAAATGATCTGTACAGGTTTTTATTTTTTATTTTTTATTTAAAAAAAATTTTTTTTTCAACGTTTATTTTTTGGGGGACAGAGAGAGACAGAGCATGAACGGGGGAGGGGCAGAGAGAGAGGGAGACACAGAATCGGAAACAGGCTCCAGGCCCTGAGCCATCAGCCCAAAGCCTGACGCGGGGCTCGAACTCACGGACCGCGAGATCGTGACCTGGCTGAAGTCGGACGCCCAACCGACTGCGCCACCCAGGCGCCCCTGTACAGGTTTTTAAAAATCACTCTGGGGGCGCCTGGGGGGCTCAGTCGGTTAAGCGTCCGACTTTGACTCAGGTCATGATCTCGTGGTTCACGAGTTCAAGCCCCGCGGCAGGCTCTGTGCTGGGGCTCTGTGCTTTGTGCTCTCAGAGCCTGGAGCCTGCTTCGGATTCTGTCTCCCTCTCTCTCTGCCCCTCCCCATCTTGTGCTCTGTCTCTCTCTCTCTCAAAAATAAGTAAAACGTTAAAAAAATAATAAAAAGTATTAAAACCACTCTGACTGCCATGAGGGGCGACAGGGAGCATCTAGGCAGCGGTCACAACCGCCAAGGCCAGAGATCATGAGGGTATAGACCAGGCATGTGGCAGTGGAGATGGGGGGAAGGGGACGGAGTTACTACATCTTCTGGAGATGGAGTTGTTGAGATTAGTTGATTTATCAGACGTACGCCGTGGCGGATGGTGGGTGGAGGGGAGGGGTGTGGTTCCAAGGGCCACTTCTTCCTCTTCTACTTCTCCTAGCTTTTTATTCGGAACAACTAAAAAAGCGGTAGTTGTGGACGGAGGAGAGCATATTGCGGGGAGGAAATTGGTGGTGTTGAAGATGTGGGCCTACGCACCAGGCCCGTGGGGGACTTGAGGCCTGTCCCTCGGCACAGCTGGCTGGGAGGGCAACCTGAGCAAGCGGTCTGGCCCAGAGCTGTATCCGGAAGGGGCGGTCCAGGGCCGGGTTGGAGACCCAAGGTCAGCAACCTGTCGCGCCAACAAAGAAATGTCTGTGCAGGTGATTGATACCTCAGCATTCAGGAGTAGCGTCTCCAAGTGGCTAAGTTCCAAGTACGCAGCCCCCACTCATTTGCTCCCCACTCCTTGGCAGAGCCTTCTGATGTCGTTAAACTACTGAAAAGCTGTATTTTACGTATACTCACGTGAATTGAAAACACACCTGTAATATGGATTCTAAATACTCATTGAAAAATATTTTAATGTTTATTTTTGAGAGAGAGACAGAGCATGAGCAGGGGAGGGGCAGAGAGAGAGAGAGGGAGACACAGGCACCCCTCTAAATATTTATTTCAATATTTCAACATCACCGGAACTTAAATATTCTTAAATATTCTGGGTTTCCATAGAGAGCGCACATGTGTTTAAAAATAAGTCTGAGGGGCGCCTGGGTGGCGCAGTCGGTTAAGCGTCCGACTTCAGCCAGGTCACGATCTCGCGGTCCATGAGTTCGAGCCCCGCGTCGGGCTCTGGGCTGATGGCTCAGAGCCTGGAGCCTGTTTCCGATTCTGTGTCTCCCTCTCTCTCTGCCCCTCCCCCGTTCATGCTCTGTCTCTCTCTGTCCCAAAAATAAATAAACGTTGAAAAAAAAAAATTAAAATAAATAAATAAATAAAAATAAGTCTGAGATGGGGGCGCCTGGGTGGCTCAGTCAGTTGAGTGTCTGACTTCAGCTCACGTCATGATGTCGCAGTTTGTGGGTTCGAGCCCCGCGTCGGGCTCCGTGCTGACGGCCCGGAGCCCACTTTGGATTCTGTGGCTCCCTCTCTCTCTGCCCCTCCGCTGCTCTGTCTCTCTCTCAAAAATAAATAAACATTAAAAAAAAATAATAAAAAATAAAATAATTCTGAGATGAAGGTTAAAAAACGGTAAAGCTGTAAACAGCTCTTAAAGGCATAATATTTTCACTCCTCGATACCTTAAGATGTAAATAAATGCTTTATCTTGTCTGACTCTAAAGCTGGAGGATTTTGAGTATTTTGAAGAGTTTTGAATTGATATGTTTACTCACAGAGATCCTGAGTAATCATAGTCCCTAATCATACTCACCCCTGTTTCATTATTGTGAGTGGTTTTGTTAATCATCAAAAAGATCCTTTTAGGGGCGCCTGGGTGGCGCAGTCGGTTGAGCGCCCGACTTCAGCCAGGTCACGATCTCGCGGTCCGTGAGTTCGAGCCCCGCGTCGGGCTCTGGGCTGATGGCTCAGAGCCTGGAGCCTGTTTCCGATTCTGTGTCTCCCTCTCTCTCTGCCCCTCCCCCGTTCATGCTCTGTCTCTCTCTGTCCCAAAAATAAATAAACGTTGAAAAAAGAAAAAAAGTAAAAAAAAAAAAAGTAAAAAAAAAAAAAAGATCCTTTTAGCAGAAAAGAGCTACCACAGCTTTGGGCTCCTTTTGGGGAATTAGACCTTCCCACTTTGTCAAGCTCTTTCCATATTGGTGTCTGTAGGGAGGGTCTTATTCTCCCAGGAGTCGAGGGGTCTGTAGTTATGCAGCTGAAGGGGTGGGAGGTTCAGGAACATGAGGGTTGGACCCAGCAACCAGAACCTTACAACATATCGGAAATTGCCCCGAGTCAATACCCAGGGGGTGCGTGTCTGGGCTCACCTTCATCTCCTGCTTCTTTCCCCAGGGTTGGCCTGTCATGGGGGAGGGAACTGTGACTGAATGGCGAAATTTGGAAGTATATTCTTAGTCCTACCTTCCGTTTGAGCAGCCTGAGCATGGTGTGAGGAAACCCTTCTTATGAAGTATGCGTTAAGTACAGAACATCGCTGAGAAGCTCTGATCAAGGACCGTCCCATATGACCACGGTCTCCGGGGCTCCCTGCTAACTGGTCCCCGTTAATCTCTCTACCTTTGCTCCCAACCGTTCTCTGTGCCCTAGGCGCTCTGGCCTGCCTCCCTGTTTTTACTCAAAACCAGACATGCTTTACCTTGGGGCCCCTGCATACGCTGGTCGTCTGCTAGACCACTCTCCCTGTATCTGTGCACCTGCTTCCCTTACATCCTTTAAATCTTGGCCCCAACATCACTTTTGAAACCCTGCCTACCCACACAAACCCCCTTTAATAGTGCAAACTTCCCTCCGCCGTCCGCACTCGCCTTCCCCGTTATGCAGCTGTTTTCTTTTCAACGCATCGATCACCTTCTTACATGTTACATCATGTACTTATGTGTCATATTTATTGCTTGTCGTCTAGACCCTCCCACTCGAACACAGTTCCACAAAAGCTGGGGTGTTTGCTTCTCTGTTTGTTCACTGCTGACTCCCCTGGGCCTGCAGGAGTGGCTGGCACATCGTAGGTTTGTGATAATCGTTGTAGGTTAAACGGCAGAACATAGCACAGCCCTTCCGGCACTGCCTGCCTGCTGCCAGTCCGTGCTCGGTGTGACAGCACTTGGCCTCAACCCCAGCCCCTGCTCGACCCCCACTTAGCGTCCACGCCACCCCTGCTCCCCGTGACCCCAGGCTGCCACACAACTCCTCAGCTTGTCCGCGGCTGAAAGTCTTCAAGTCCAAAGCCCTCCTCACCCTTGGCTTGCTCCCTGCCTCTGGCTCCCGTCCGAATCCCTGCAGGTGCCTCCTTTTTTTTCCGCTCGGCCACACTCCCCTGGGAAACCAGGCTGTGTCCCCAGTCTCCCCCAGCCCACCCCTGCCTCATTCCCCTGCAAAGACGAACTCTTTCTCCTGGGAAGATTTTTCTGCCGGCCATTAGAGAGGAGTGGGCCTGGGATAATAAAAACAACCAACAAGCAATTTAAAAAGTCATGCATTCTTATAAAATGTTCACAGTTGGGGGCGCCTGGGTGGTTCAGTCGGTTAAGCATCTGACTTCAGCTTAGTTTGCGATCTTGCGGTTAGTGAGATTCCAGGGGCGCCTGGGTGGCTCAGTGGGTTAAACTTCCGGCTTCGGCTCAGGTCATGATCTCACGGTCTGTGAGTTCGAGCCCCGCTTCGGGCTCTGGGCTGACAGCTCGGAGCCTGGAGCCTGGAGGGGCAGAGAGAGAGGGAGACACAGAATCTGAAGCAGGCTCCAGGCTGAGCCCCACATGGGGCTCGAACTCATGAACCGTGAGATTGTGACCTGAGCTGAAGTCGGACACTTACCCGACTGAGCCGCCCAGGCGCCCCCATTGTTTTGTTTTTAAAAACCCGCCTCGTGTCTGTGTGGAGAAGGGACTGAAGAGAAGAGCAGTGGTGTGGAAGGGTAAGCGAAGAACCTTCGCTGGAGACCCACTGAGTGGCAGTGGAGCCCCGATCAGGGTCACGGGCGAATGCAGGGCGCTTACCGCCGTGTGAAAGAACGGGGCCTCCTGGGAGGGAGTTCTCAGGACTCTCTGACCCCCCGCCCCTTTGCTCTGAGCCCTTTGACAGTCCTGTGAAGCCCACAGGCTCCTCCATCCGTGTGTCAGGGAAACGACAACTTACTTTTGCTCTCTTGGCGTTTTCCACTGGCTCTGAAAACTCAACTGACACAAGACAGGTTAACAGGAGAAAAGCGCACACGTTCATTCAATATGAATTTTGTGTGACACGGGAGCCATCAGGAGGGATGGAGACCCAAAGAAGCAGCTCGAATTGAACACTTACATACTGAGGTTGACAAAGGGTAGTAGCTTGTGAAAATGTGGCAAGGAAGGGGGCGGGGCCGGGGCAGTTCCTAGTGGGGAAGGAGCTCCGAAGATAAGGCTGAGTTGTTTGTGTGGTTTCTCTTGACTTCCGCTTTCGGTCCCTGGTGACAAAAGTGTTAACTTTTCTCTTGGTACAGGCAGGACCTCTTCCATTTCGGAGGAAGAAAAGGGGGAAGTCAGACACTCCTTCTTTAAAAAAAAAAAAAAATTAAGGTTTATTTTTGAGAGAGAGAGACAGAGACAGAGCACCAGTAGGGGAGGGGCAGGGAGAGAGGGAGACGCAGAATCCGAAGCAGGCTCCAGGCTCCGAGCTGTCAGCCCAGAGCTCGACGTGGAGCTCGAACTCACGAACTTCGAGATCACGACCTGAGCGCAAGTCGGATGCTTAACCGGCTGAGCCACCCAGGCGCCCCCAGAGACTCCTTCTTGCACTTCTGAAGTGCCTTGAGCTAAAAACAAGCCTTATACCAAAGCTGCATATTTTGGAGTGACCTATTCTGCCAACCTTTGCATACCTAAAATGAGATGTATGGGATGACCGAGAAACCAATTATATCGAAATGCAGTTATCAGAATATTAAGAACAAATTTTCATAGAGCAAAATATGTCTTTATTAACGTATTAAGTGACAAGATCCAGCAGTCTAATAACTACCGTAATGTCGAAATGGGGATGAGCATATATAATATTTCAAGATATCTGCAACAGCTCTGATGTGAAAATATCGGTGACTTGGTGACTGCCACAGCCCGGGTTCCCCCAAAGGCAGAATCTAAGCTGGAGACTGGCGTTCAGGAGGGTCACTAGTGAGTGCACCTGGGGTGGAGGGAGGAAGGGAAGGGAAGGGAAGAGGAGGGAAAGGAAAGGAAAAGGAACGGAAGTCCAGAGCTATCTTGAATCAGAGGAGGGGCCAAGCCCTACGTGTCCCAGCATTGATCGATCATTGGATAGAAGCAGTCCCAGGGAATCTGGTGACTCAGGGTGAAGTGACTCCCCACAGCTAAAGCCATCCCCAAGAGACTGATGGCTGAGGGCACTCTGCCAACAGCTTTCCAGGCACCGGGGGCGGAAATCTTCGCTCCTGGGAGAGAATCCGAGCAGCATGTCCTAACGTCCAACACAGTTGCTACGGTGCTTTGTGGTCTATGTTCATTCCCGAGGAAAATCATGAATTTCAGTCAAACGTTAGTGAAAATGAACATACCAATTTTTAGACCCCTTCCAAGTTCACAGGACCCCACACGAACCACAGGTGAGGACCAATTTCAAATGAGAAGCGAGCCCCGTAGTCAGAGGCACCGGTTAGGCTCCGTTGTTCCGTGAAACAGAGTAAGGCTGTCTTCTGCTGAAGGCAATAAGGAGCCTGTTTTCCAGAGCGAGAATAATGCCCGTTCACGAAGAAAGTCGGACACAAGGGAGTCGCCAGTCCCAGAGAGAAAGACACAGAGACAGATGTAGCTGCCTGAGTTTGTCTCAGAGTTCCAGATTTTAATCCCCCATGACAACAAATCACCCCTCCAGGTCTTGGCGTCCAAGAACACCCCCGTAGGTTTTTAAGGGCTTAATTTTCTTTCAGAGCAGTTTTTGGTTCACAGCAAAATTGAAAGGAAGGTATTGAGATCTTCCATAAATACCCTGCCCGCCACACACCTGGCCTCTGCCATTATTAACATCACTCACCAGAGCGGTTCTGTTTGTTACAGTTGATGAACCTACGTTGCCAAATCCTAACCACCCAAAGCTCATAGTTTGCATGATGGTTCACGCTTGGGGTTGTACATTCTGTAGACTTGGACAAATGTATAATGACATATATCCGTCATTACGGTGTCATACAGAATGTTTTCAATTCCCTAAAAATCCTCTGTGCTCCCCCCCTGATCATCCCTCCCCACTAACTACTGATCTTTTTACTGTCTTCATAGTTTCGCCTTTTCTGGCATGTCATATAGTTGGAATCACACAGTATGTAGCCTTTCCAGATTGCCTTCTTTCCCTTGGTAGTGTGCATTTAAGATTCCTCCAGGTACTGGGGTGCCCGGGGGGCTCCGTCGGCTGAGCATCCGATTTCAGCTCAGGTCATGATCTCCCAGTTTGTGGGTTTGAGCTCCGCATCAGGCTCTGTGCTGACAGCTCAGAGCCTGGAGCCTGCTTCGGATACTGTGTCTCCCTCTCTCTCTGCTCCTCCCCACCCCTGCCCTGTTTGTGCTCTGTCTCTCTCTCTCAAAAATAAACATTAAAAAACATTTTTTAAAGGATTCCTCCACGTGTTTGTTAAAAAAAGTATTTTTTTTAATGTTTATTTATTTTTGACAGAGAGAGACAGAGCATGAGCGGGGGAGGGGCAGAGAGAGAGGGAGACACAGAATCCGAAGCAGGTTCCAGGCTCTGAGTTGTCAGCACAGAGTCCGACGCGGGGCTGGAACTCACAGACCGCAAGGTCATGACCTGAGCCGAATTCGGATGCTTAACCGTCTGAGCCACCCAGGCGCCCCCCTCTGTGTGTTTTCAAGGCTTGGTAGCTGCTCTCTTTTTAGCATCCCTGTATCTTTATAACGCATTTTTCCCTCTAGTTTAAGTAGATGTCTGCTGCTTCCAAGGTAAAGTGCCCTGTAGAAGACAAAGAGATACTTTTGACAGCTCCCCACTTTCCCAGTTCTTGGAATCTGCAGGAATTCGGCCCGAGCAACATCTAGCAACAAATGTGGAGTCAGGAATCGGTCAAGCATTGGCCGGCACCCAGGTGTGTCAAGAAGGCTCAGATCTCCACGAAAGCATTGGCTTTCTCCTTGGAGGTCCTTGCCGTGTTCTATAACCGCTTCCGAAAACAGCTTCGACGTTTTGATGACCGCCATGCTTTAAAACGGGAAGAAAAGTAACCATTATAGTTTCTAATCTGACGGAGCAAGGCAGGCAATCATGAAATGGCATTCATCTAGATAGCAGTCTATGTTTTTAAAATCCAAAGGCTGTCGATAATGTGATCTGTATCCTTTGCTATTATGATGACATATAGCATATAAAACATTAAGCCTGTCTAATATTTAATTCATTTCAATCGTACCAGTCCGTCAAGATACAATAAATCAACAAAGAAGTCTACCAACAGCTCCACCCCCAAATATTCCCTATTGAGCAGCCCTTAGCTGTTTCTCTGTATTCATGAAACTTGAAAAATGCCCCTAAATTAGCATAGCTATTCACACATTATTTCCAGCACCAACAAAGAAATGCCATTGTAACAGTTGCTGAGTACATTTTTATGCAAAATTGATGTTAGTGACAGATTTTCAAGCATGTAATTTGTCTCCACACGTGTGTCATTTTATTTGTAAAAACTCCTGGGACAAAAAACCGGAGTTTCAAGAAATTTATTTTGTCTCCCGGCAGGTTAGAATTGATGTAAAATAATCGACCGGTAGAATTGTGTGCTGGCCTCTTACATTCAGAGTTATGGTACTGTTATAGAGCGGAAACGAAAGACATTTCCTCCCGGATCCCCTTTCTCTCTAGTATGAGGCGAAGCCCCCTCCCCCCACCCCCACCTCTAGGAAGAAGTGAAGAACGGGCATGCCAAATGACACACGCTTGGGTCTTCATTTCATTATTTGATGGGATGAAGTAACACCTCATAAATGGGATCGAGTTCCTCACCAAAACATCACGCTGCCAACCCACTTCTCCCCCTGCAGCCACCATGACTTTGAAAAGAGACTATTATAAATAAACAGCGGAGTCGCCTGATTGTAGGGTCTGAGGGGGAATACCTTCCATGGCCCGCTTTTAGCCTCCCCCAGCAGACACCCAGTTCCTTCCCAGACTCTGTCCTTGGCACCAAAGACCCAATAAGCACTAAATAATGTCCCTTGAGGGACTCACTGTCAAGTATGAAAAAAGATTATTCAGGAAACAAAGGGTTAAAACTTTTAGTGGTTGTGACCACACAAGGGTGTGGTGTAGGCAGCCTCTGGCCAAAGAGGACAGGGCTGCCATCTTTGGCCAGAGGAATGGGAGAAAGGAGGTGCAGAACCCAAGGGGGATGTAGTTGGTGAAAAAGTAAGCAGGAAGTAGGGCCACAATGAGTTGTCCAACTTCCCTTGATTGTGTACTCTCTCTTGTGAAGAGAACAACAATCCCTCACACCAATCAAAATGTGTTTGCTCCTGAGGCAGCTTTTCTCGGTGTCTTGAGGGGAGCTAGGAGACCAGGGGGTGCTCGGGCCATTTAATTCATGCCTCTGCCAGAGCTTTAGCCAGAGATCTGGAAGTCTACAAGCTCTTTCCTTTTGTGCTGGAAACACACTGGTTGTAAAGTTTTGGAAATTTTACATTGACTGTATACTATATCGTTTACTGATTTCTTCACCGGTCAAATGGGAATAACAACGCTTTCTGCCTCACAGGGTTGTTGTAAAGTGAAAGTTTATAGATACAGATATATAAACTTACAATGGGGCTTGTAGATAGTAAACTCTATTATGTGTTAGCGATTTTGTTATAACTGGCTTTAATTTTAGTTTTAAACCATCACAATTACTGTGTGGTGGAATGTTCCATCAGTCTACGTCTGCAGTGAGCGTTGTGTTCATGTTTGCATTAATGAACACTACGGGGACCGACATTTCTGCACCACGTTCCTTACAGCCCACATAGTGGGTTTTATCACCATTACCGACGCACTAGTCATGCCCATGTCAAAACTCTTCTTCCTTTGCTCCGCTGAAGGTATCGATCTCCAAAGCATATTCTACTGTGGTGCTTTTCAAACTTCTTGTCTATGAAATTAATGTAAAGGGTCTAAACCAGCATTTTGAAAAAAGCGATATAGAAAGGAGAAGTCAGATTGCACCACACGTAGTACGTAAGTTGTGTTTTGTGCAACTTCGGGTTTGTTCCGCGTGTCCATATGTCCAGGGTCGCATTCTCTGTACGGGGTCGTAGTCAAAGAGCTTTGAAAGCCACGGACTCGATGACCTGTTAGTATCTGATATCAGGGCCCGGGTTGGCCTCCTACTCAAGGCAGCACTTTTGTTAAGTCCTTTCACCCCCTGGACCTTAACAGCCTTGTCTGTAAAATGAGGGAAGGTCTCTTTCAAACTCTACTTCGTATGTGAAGGAGAAGAAGCCAGACACAAAAAGACAGATATACTGTGTGATTCCACTTATATGAGGTATAAGAGGCAAGACACGTACAACTCATGTAAGTGTACATAGAGTAGGCCGGTTCCTAGAGACGGAAAGTAGACTAGCAGTTCAAGGGGCTCTGACTGAAGACGTGTGGGGCGGTTGTTGTGTAGTGGGTAGAGAATTTCTGTTTGGGATGATGAACAGGCTCTGGAAACGGATTATGGTGACAGTCACTATTACACATGTCCTTTATGTGACTTAATGTACACTTAAAAATGGTAAGTCTTCTGTCATGTGTATTTTACCACAATAAAATAATGTCCGCACACCCCATTCACCCCCTACTTCGTAGAGAAGTGTCCAGAGATAAGTCAAGCTTCCTAAGCCCCATGTTTCTGGTACTCAGGAGACATTGCTCTAAAAGCACCATGATTTATGGAGTTTCTTTTTCTTAGCTTTTTAAAGAGTCTTTCCTTGGGCTGCCTGGGTGGTTTCGTCAGTTAAGTTTCCAACTTTGGCTCAGGTCATGATCTCGCAGTTCGTGAGTTAGAACCCAACGTCGGGCTCTGTGCTGGCAGCTCGGAGCCTGGAGGCTGCTTCAGATTCTGTCTCTCTCTCTCTCTCTCTGTCCCTCCCCCTTTCATGCTCTGTTTCTCACTCTCAAAAATAAATAAACTTAAAAACAAATAAATAAAGGGTCTCTCCTCTCCGTCTCTTGTTTGACATTACATCTGCTTTTGTCCCACTCTCATGATGCTTCCCTGCTCCGAGCCCCAATGTCCCCTCTTTCTCTCCTAAAGATCACCCAAGTCCTGCTTTGTTCTCGAGTTTCTATACCAAAGCTTTTCAAATTTCTGATTCAGGGGCAGGGCCCAAGAGTCTGCATTTTTTTTTTAATTAAAAGAAATTTTTTTTAACATTTATTCATTTCTGACAGAGAGAGATAGACAGAGTGCAAGCAGGGGAGGGTCAGAGAGAGAGGGAGACACAGAGGCTCCAGGCTCCAGGCTCCGAGCTGTCAGCACAGAGCCTGATATGGGGCTCGAGCTCACGAACTGCAAGATCATGACCTGAGCCGAAGTCAGACGTTCAACCAACTGAGCCACCCAGGCGCCCCAAGAGTCTGCATTTCTAACATTCCCCCAGGTGACAGCAGCACGGCTGCCCTGGCTGCCCACTCGAGTCACCTGCAGACCTCCCCCCCACATACAAACAGCCCCCTTCTCAGACCTCAGCTGCCCTTGTTCTTCACACATGGCTTCTGCTAGGACCGCTCTGGTCCCCTTGCCTCTCTCCACACACAGTGTGATCCTCCCTGCCTTTGTCGGCTCGTTCCTTGTGCCTGGAACACTCTTCCCTCGGTCACCTGAACGTCTCACCACCTTCCCACAGGTCTTTGCTTCCTTCTCCGTGTGGCCTTCCCTGACCATCCTGTTTGACACTCACCCCCAGCATCCCCCCTTTCCGGTTTGCCTTTTCTCTCTTATACTCATCCCCGTCAGCATGCTTTGTATCCCTCTTTTCAGTGGACCCCTGGCTCTTTCCCTCGTCAGACTACACGTCCATGAGAATGGACACCTTGGTCTGTTTTTATCCCCCGATCCCTTCCCAGCACCTAGCACGTAGTCCCTGGCACATAACATGCATTTTTTTTTTAAAAGAATGCAATTATTTATTACTTTTTAACTTCTCCTTTTTTTGTAGGCTAAGCCCCTAAAACCCAAACGCTTGGGTTGTTTTCTCAGCCTTGTCTGTAGGCTGAGCTCGCTTGTAGCCGTGTGTGACGGCCAGTGCTGGGCTTTCTGACCTCCTCATTCATTTCTACGCCATCCTTTCTGGCGACTTTGCTCCTGGACCCTTCCTTTTCTGCCTGTGGACAGTGCAGCCTCCTCTGGGAGGAATGAGCCCATTTAAGGTTCTCATCTGCAGTAAGGCGGCTTACTGGGTAGACGGTCTCCAGACCCTGGAGATACTTAGTGCGCAATCCCGGCCAGAACGACGTTAACAGACCGGGCGGGGACTTTGAAAGTCTGAATCTATTGGCCAGCGCACAATTCAGAAATACCAGACGGGGCTGGGTGTGAACAAAGGCATTTATCGCTCACAGCTCTGGAAGGCGACGTCCCAGGCTCCGGCAGATTCCGTGTGTGCTGGGGACCTGCTTCCTGGTTCACAGACAACTGTGTCTCCTCTGGTTCTCCGTGGCAGAAGCCGCTAACACAGCTCTCTGGGGTCTCTTGCATAAGGGCTCGGATCCCACTCTTGAGAACCCCTCCCTCATGACCTAATCACCTCCCAAGGCCTTACCTCCTCACAGCCTCATGTTGTGCGTTAGGACTCTTACCCAGAAATTTGAGGGGGGCTCGGATACGTGTGGTCCACAACATGACTAACGACTAACGGATTTGTCGGTATCTTCCCCTATCTCGGTCTGTGATCCGGGGAGAGAATTTTGTCTAGTTGACCAGGAATTCTATAAAACAGGTGGGAGATTCTGGTATAAAGTTTTCTCTTCCTGCTCACTAAGGATCTGTCTCAGGAAGTCGTTTGTGGAGCAAGGACGATTGTGAAATTCTTCCTCTCTCTCCTTTTTAAGGAAACTGGGGAAACCACTCAGCCCAGTGTGGCCAGGAGGATGGGTCTCTGTTGGGATATTTTCTGGTCTGCTATTCTCCCCTGGTCATTCTTAGTTTCGTGTTACGGACATGATCCAGGCTGGCGTTTCCCACCCGCCGGAGGCCGCCCGTCCCTGCCCGCTCACAGCTCACTCTCTGGGGGGCCTGTGCTCTGAGAGGTGCCAGCCGCCCTCCTTCTCTGCCTCGCCCTCAAGCACGTCCTCTGTGGCTCCGCACTACCCTTGTTGTACTTGGGCTACTTCTGGCGTTGGGGGGAGGGGTTCACAGTGACTTCCAGACTGGGTACAGAGGAAGTGTTCTCTGCTGGAGGCGGGGGACGGCTGGGGGGCTCAGTCGCTTGAGCAGGACTCTTGATTTCAGTTCCGGTCATGATCTCACAGTTCGTGAGTTCAAACCCCACGTCGGGCTGGGGATCCTCTCTCTCCCTCTCTCTCTCTGCTCCTCTCCCCTGCTCATGTTTTCTCCCTCTCAAAATAAATAAACTTAAAACAAAAAATAGAAATGTTCTCTGCGGGGCAGGGGAGATGCCCGGGGGGTGGAGGGTCTGAGTGCACTGCACGCGTATCTCCTTTAGGAAGGACTAAGTCTCCTTAGGATTTCTTCTGCCAGCTGCTGGGAGATGCCTCAGCTGAAGAGTCCCTGGCCCAAGGTCGTGCCTGCTGGAGGCCCGCGTCCCGTAGCTGACAGACTAGGGGCATGAAGATTCCGCCCTCCAGCCCTTAGTCAAGTCACCACTGAAGGCTCAGCCCATTTTCAAAACTCCCCCCAGGATCCGCGGAGGCTTTATTTGACACTGAGTCTCACGTGGACTTCTGTCTGCCCCGTGGGCTGAGTCCCCTGCCCTGCCCTCCCACCCTCCACCCTCCATCTCAGAGCTGGCTCCCTGGGGACCTCAGCGCCGCATTCCTGCCATTTCACATCGTCCGCCATCTCTCAGCGAGCCTCTGGTGTCTCGTGAGGGATCCTCCTCCCACAACTTCCCCGGCAAGAGTCCTGGGAAACGGAGGGTCTGGGCAGCTACTCCAGAAAGAGACGCGGGCAGAGGGGAAGCAAGGCCAAGTTCAGTGTGGGAGCAGGGGCTTGAGCTCTGGGGAGTGGTCTCAGGTGGCAATCCGTGGGCTAGAACCAAGGCAGAGGTGGGGGTGGAAATAGCAATATTAATCTCGGGGCCTGGAAAGACAGGAGGGGAGAGGGTGAGGTAGGAGGGGGACGATTTGGAGTCCAGAGGTCTGGTCAGTGGTTAGATATAGAGACAACCAATTAGTCAAGTTAGACAACATTTACACACACACACACACACACACACACACACACACACACACACCCCTGCTACCTTGGGAGAAAGCAATGAGCTTAAGGAACACTATACATTTGAATTAGTTCCCCTTTCCAAGCCATTACTCTGCAGAATGACAGATTAACTTTCTTATTAAAAATTCCCCGATAGATTCCTCGAACTCGTTCTCCATCACACCCATTACATACGGGTGACACATCTCCAGGAAACCCAGTGGAAACACAAGCTATAAATAGGACATCTATATTTATGAGTGCAGGAAAGAAGTGTCGGCCAATGTCAGGAAGCAAGAAGAGGGGTGGCAGGGTCCCGGAGAAGGGGCAGCGAGAGGGGAGTCCTGTGACTCTGCTCAGTTCCCTCAGGCCTAGAAAATTTGCATTTTGGTTAAGTTCAGTAGATGCCGCTGCTCCGGTAGAGAGGAGAAAAATCATCTCGTTTCCTTGGATGCAATCTGTCCCGTTTATGATTCCGAACCGGTAGAATGTTTGCGTATACAATTCTGACGCCCTGTCCTCACGTGTGCATATGCATCCAGAGTGTAGCGTTTACAGCAAATCCTAGTGGGGGCCTCTTCAATGGTCACCTGCCCAGGTCATTCTTAGTTCATGCAGTGGCTTGTCATCTACAAGGACCTTGATTTCTCTCTTGCTGTTTCCTCCCAGGACAAGAGGCTTTTGAGTGAGCCCCACAGTAATGGCCGTCACCATCACCTGCTCTGTCCCCTGTGCTTGTGAGCACTGAGCACCCCATCCAGAAATGCCGTGGTTAGTGCTTTGTCTGCCTCCATGTGTTATAGATGCATGTTATGTTCTATATAATAAAGTATATATGTATATTTATAGACCTTATTATGTATATTGTATATAGATGCCATAGTATTACGAATAATAATACACAGGCAGGAAATAAAGTCAGTCAATCCCTAAAAGCTTGCTGTCTTAGTTTACTAAGGCTGCTGTAACAAGTTACCATAGACTGGGTGGCCTTAACAGTAGAATTGTGGCCCAGTAGGGTTTGGCTCCTGGGGAGACCCCTCTTCCTGGCTTTGTAACGAGCTGCCGTCTCGCTGTGTCCTCGCATGAAGGAGACATAGAAATCTTTCTCTCTTCCTCTTCTTTATTTTTTTAAGTTTATTTATTCACTTGCTTTTGAGAGAGAGCGAGAGGAGGGGAAGGGCAGAGAGAGAGAGGGAGAGAGGGAATTCCAAGCAGGTTCTGCGCCAACAGCGTGTGGGGCTCAAACTCACGAGCCGTGAGATCATGACCTGAGCTGAAATCAAGAGTCAGATGCTCATCCGACTGAACCACCCCGAGTGCCCCTCTCTCTTCCTCGTCTTGTAAGGCTCCCAATCCTATCGGATTAGGGCTCCCCCTAAGCCCTCGTTTAACCTTAGTACCTCCCAAATGCCCTATTTCCAAGTATAGTCGCTTTGGGGGTTAGAACTTCAACATACAAATTTTGGGAGACACAGTTCAATCCGTAGCAACTGCTAAATGCAAAGGGGCTAAATACCTAGATGTGCCAATAATGGCAAAACGCAAGCACCGTCACATATGTCTGTCTGGTGCAACACCCGTTATCCATTAGTCTAATAGTAACATGTTAAAAAAACAAACAAACACCAAAACCCTTGTGTTTCTTTCTAGAACGACGGAAGATTCTCAGCCACCAAGTCGTTTCCAAAGAAAAAAATTTTTTTTCCTTTTTTGTTTTCCGACTTTCAAAAAAATTTCAGACCTACAGACAAGTGGAAAGAATAATACACACATTTACATCCTTGCCATTTTGGCACATTCCCTCACATCCCAGTCACAGCCTCTCAGCTTGGGATGTAACTCAAAGGCCATTTGAGTCACCCATCACCTCTGACACACACTCAGTCTAGACGGGCCATCCGGCCTCCGCTTCTAGATCTCTGGTGATGGGGAACTAGACTCTTTGAGCCAGCCCCTTCTGTTTTTAGAGGCCTCTGCTTGTGTCTGAGTTTATGCTTAGAATAAACTGAGATCTGGCCCTCTGTGGCTTCCTCAGTTGTGCTTTATTTAACACTCTAGCCAGACAGACTAATTCTAGTTCCCTTCTCATGTGACGGCTTGAAAATGTTTGACGGGAGCGGAGCTCCTGGCCTCTTCCTTACTGGGAGGGAAAACGGTCCCCCCCGATGCCTTATTTGGAGCCGTAAGGAGTCCTTACTTGCTTGGGTAGGGGGTACACGTATTCACACACCGTGACTCGAAGTTGACTAGACAATGAGGCTTCCTTATCTCCTCTAACGGGTGGGATTTTCCACGTTGGGCCTGCCAGGTAACTGAGTCTCTTTGGGGTATGCAGACATTGGGAGTCCCCAAGACCACCCTCGGTTTCAATAATTCACCCCAAGATTCACAGAACTCAGTGAGCGCTGTTTGACTCACAATTATGGTTCATTACAGCAGAAGGTTACAGAGTAAAGGTGGCCACGGGAAGCAACGCCTGAAGCCGAGGCCCAGAGCGTTCCAAGCACAAAGCTTCTGGTGTCTTCCCCCGGTAGAGAGTCTGACGGCACTGCCTCCTCCCGGCACCGAAGCGTGACCATGGGCAGAGGGTTGCCAGGCAGGGGAGCTCACTCGAGGCTCGGGGTCCGGAGTTTTCCCTGGGGCTCGTCACGCAGCTCTGGTCGACCGCCTGCACGACGTCAGCTTCCGGCCCCTGCAGAGGCTGGGCTGATAGGGTGGCCCAGAGCCCCCTCATGAATCACACTGTTAGAACGGGTAGAACGGGCGATGCTAAGGCTCCCAGATGGACAAAGACACTCTTATCAGGCAGGACATTCCAAGGGCTCAGAGATTATCTCTCAGGACAAAGGCCAGACTTCTTTCCGGGCGGAATTCACTTTCCCACCCAGGGCGGATGAGTCATCTTTCCTGTTTCTTCCCCGCCCGTTTCCACCGGTCTGCAGTCCTCTGCTGGCAGGCGTCTGGGCCGGCAGACCCCGCGGTGACAGGGTGCACGGGGCTGCCCCGTCCCTGCCTCCGCTTTGGGGTGGCTGACCCTCCAGGCCTCCCCAAGGGCAGCGTGGCTCGCTCCGACTCACCCCACCAGCTCTGCTGGGCCCGCAGATCCCACCAGTCTAGGCGGCCCTCTCTCCCTGGCTCCTGGCCTAGGCGTCTGCCCTTCAGCCTTGAGGTCCGGTCACCTCACACCTAACCGCAGAGGCCCTACCTTAGCAGGCCCTGAGGCCATCGGTTCTGTCACCTACCTTGTGGTACCCCACAGGAGGCCGTGGGAGCTTCTGGGGCCCTTCCATGCCCCTCACCAGCCAGCGCAGGCTTGGGAGGGGGCGCACCGGCCCCCCCTCTGCCGAACGGTGCCCCCATCTGTCCATCTCCCCTGTGCTGTGGTGTCCCAGGGAGGCCCGTCTGCTTGGCGCTCTCTGCTCAGAAGGACTGGGCCACTGTCCCCTTTGCTTCCCTCTTTCCCCCCGCTTCCAGACTGTGCCCCGGGCAGGACAGGCCCCCTTGGTTGTCTTTTTGCCTTCTTGCCTTCGGTTATTTTCCCCACCGCCCACCGCCCACTGGGCCAGAAGGAAGGACTTCCTTTACGTGGGGTTTTCCTCTCACCTGGTCGAGGATTCCCTCGGGCTCTGCTACCTGAGTGGCTGCGGGGGAAGTAGACTTACAACTTAAAAGAAAGAAAACTATTTTCAAAACATTACCTATATTACACCTGTGTAAAGAGCTGGACAGCAGTGAAAGCCTGGGGCCCACAGAGAGCGGGGAAGCCGTCCTGTCTCACCCTCCTTCCCGCCTTCCTCGGGGCTGAAGGGCCCACAGAAGCTGAACAACTTCAAGGGCGTGGGTTTGGAAATGGAAGGGGTTCGCGATTCCCTCGCCTGTCAATTTCCACGGCAGTGCGGATAGCTGCCATTTACGTCAACACGAGATGCCCCGTGTTGTGCTAACGTTAAGCAGTCCTCCCCAAAGGCTGATCATCACCCCCATTTTGCTAACGAGAAAACCGAGGCTCGGGGAAGTCATTTGTCCCATGTCTCACAGCTGGTGAGTGCTGTGTGCAGGGGTTTAAACCCAGCACCATCTGACTGCAGAGATCTGCACTAATTAACCATTCCCTTCAACTGCCTTTCGGTGAGGCTTTTCCCGTTTCTGGCTTCCTCCTTACTGCCTTACGAAGGCATTCGGTGAAGCACAACTTTATGCTTAGTTGCATGCACTGTTTTGCAAACTTCCAAGGATTCCCCTGATGATAGAGTGGTGGCATTTAAAACCCGCTCGGGGGTTGGCAAGCATCCCCCCACATCCTGCTGGGATTACTGAGGGAATCAGCCGCTTGGGACTCCACCTTCCTAATCGGCTCTTAAGGGAACTTGTAATGAACCTAATTGGAAGCATTACTTGGTTCCCTGCAGGATTATTTTACATAAACCAGCAGCAGGAAAGGTACTAAAATCAATAAATGAGAGAGAGAGAGAGAGAGAGAGAGTTGAAAATGTAGAGCTAAAGTCAGGATGGCAGGTTGCAGGTAGGACGCTGACCTTGTAGCTCAGGAGGAGAGTCTGGGGCACCTTTTAAAAAAAATGTTTATTTATTTTTGGGAGAGAGTGTGTGTGCCTACGCAAGCAGGAGAGGGGCAGAGAAGAGAGAATCCCAGGCAGGCTTCATGCTGTCAGTGCAGAGCCCAATGTGGGGCTCGAACTCATGAACCATGAGATCATGACCTGAGTCGCAATGCAGTCGGACGCTTAACCGACTGAGCCACGCAGGGGGCCCTCGTGTACCTTGCGATAACCTGCTATAGGTGCAAAAGAAATTTATGACTTGGATATGGGAACTCTGGACACGGGTTTTTCCTTTCAACATTTGATAAGCTAAGTTGTGGGAATTTCTGTGGGTGTTGATTAAAAAAGTGCAGGGCACTTGGCTATGCAACTGTGATCTTGACTGTCCTGGGGCTTCATTCGGTTATTCACTCACCCATTAAAGAGTTGAGCTGGGCCTGAAGGGTTGGGGAGGATTGTGACAGATGGAGATGTTGGGGCTGGGCACTGGTGGCGTCCATAGTGAGATGAGACCTAAGGATGGGGACATCCGGCTCCTGTTTGGGGCAGGAAGGGTTGTCTCCTGCAGCCAGAATTTCAGAAGGAGGAAAGAAAGAGAGAGATAAAGCCAGAAGACTAGACCAGGATCAAATTGCGTAAAATGATGATTGCTAAGGGCCCAGGAGCAGCGCTCAGTGGGAGCCCCCAGCAGCCCCAGAAAGGCAAAACAGCGGAGGCTCTGAGCGTGGGCGGGAGGCCCTTCCGTCGGCCCCTGCCTCGTGGCGCTCCCACCATGTGAGTCTTGCCGGTCCCTCCTGGTGAGTTTCCACTGTCCACCAGAGGGGTATGTTTGGTCTTCTTCTCCTTCTTTCTCCCCCTTCGTGATGATGTCTTTTCGTTCACTGGTTTGGGTTAACACTTCTGGGGAGGTGATTCTCAGACAGCAATGTTGTGGGGGTCATGGGAGCAGTGGCCAGATGCCCGCCACAAGGGATGACTCAGAAGCACAGGGGGTGACCGGCAGTGGAGGGAGGACAGAAGGATGTGGGTCTTCAAACCGTCCTGGGGTCGGCAGTGTAGGAGGAAGCCAAGCCTGGAGGAGGGTGTGAAGTCACGGGGCGCTACGAGGAGGTGATTCAGGTCCCGAGTTAGGGAGAAGGCACCAAGAGTTGAAATGTAGTAAATGACCAGGTTAAAAGTCTTCGCCAAATAGTCTGCAGCTACTCAAAATCAACTCCCTTAATACCTCGCACGTCCGAAGGTCTCTGCCTCTGAGGGATAAGAGATGCTCAGTTCCTTCTAAGATAGCATTTTCTTAAAGCAGAAACAATACAAACCTGAAACCCATTTCGTCACGGGCGTAAGAAGTCCTTCGTCCGGAAGTTCCGTCTGTGTGAAATCAAATGTGCGAGTGACTGAATTGTTAAGCGAGCTTTTCCTCCCATCGGTGTCTAACCCGTGTCTCAGTGCCTCCATGGAGTCTCTGAGCTCCGGGGCCCCTTGTTTCTGACTCGTTCATTCCATTCCAGGCGGTGGCCTGAGTAGCAACTTTCTTTCTCTTTTTAAAAATACGGAGACCAGTGTGTTTTCGTTTTTAATATTCTAAATTCATTCCTTGTCCTTTTGGCACAACAGGGCATTTGTATAATAATTTCTTTGTTTCTCTTTAAGAAGCAAGTAGATGTAACGGGTATTTTTTTTTTTTTTTTCCAGGCCACGCTGACCAGGAGTCTAAACAAATCCACTGACTCAATGTTTTTCTAGCTCACTTTCTTCAGGGTTTGACTGTTCCTTTTTAAGGGCAACAGTCACCATTATTATTATTATTTTAAGAATATAAAGATAAACCTTAAACTATAAATATCTTTGGGAGGGGGTTCCTCAAAAAATGAACATCCCTTTTAAGGCACGAATAAACAACATCTAACAGATCCCTTTCTAAAGGGAAGATTTGAAACGGGGGGATACCAGCTGGGAAAAGGAGACGAGGAGTAGAAAGGGAGGCTTATAGCACCTGAGTGGCTCCCAGAAAACTGGGGAACCACAAACCAATCTAGAACCACTTCCTGGTTTTGCTCAGGGCTGTCCGAGTTAAAGATTCACATTAAAATCAGGTGCGTTGCTCTCCGTTTTCCTTTCTTTAAGTCTGAAATCCAAGTTGGATATCTTCACTAAGTGGGATGCTCTTTTGTTTTCACTGTTGTGCACGGACAAAGCTCTATAAATGGTCTGCCAGTGAATTGGAATAAATTGAGTTTAAACTGATTTTTAGGGATATTATAAAATGTGTTGACTGCTTTGAAAAGAACAAAAGCAACTCTGAACAATGGCTGTTAGAAGCAGCTGAGATGGTGGAAAATTGCTTTATACTATTAAAAAAAAACACAACACTCATTGACAAAGAAATGTTTCCTTTCAAAAATGGAAACTCTATCAGAGATGTAGTGCTATGCACAGCTAGTTGTTCCTAAAATATACTGAACTGTTAGCAAACTCATTAATTAGGGTCCTGTATGTAGCAACATCTGTTTAAAGTGACACTTCTGTTCTTTACTGCGTATTTCATAAGATGCACACTTCTGTCCTTTCATTGCACAAGCATGGAATCAATTACAGTCTTGAAATTCCCCACCAGAGGTCTAATTTAGGTGACTGCTGAGACAAACGTGCTTCAGAACTCAGCCACAACGGAATCCTGAGTTTGTAACAGAGACTCCTTACAGCGGGATACCATCTCCGGTGATAGGTACTGGAATGACCCGTATCTCCAGGCAACTGGGGTCTTCTCACAGACCCTAGGCGGAGACTGAGTGCTAACAGAACTGACGCAGTGCGGCTCACCTGACGTTTAACAGAATGTTTTGATTGGCCTGTTTCCAGAGGACCAATGATCCAAACACCTGCTATGCTAATTCTTGTGGGGCACCTTGGACAGTAAGTACAATCACCCGTGTAAATAAAGCCTGTTTGTCGACCCTGGCCACAAGTATTTTAAAGCTAATGCCTAAATTCCTCCCTCAAAGGTTCTGACTTAATTGGTCTGGGATGCAGCCTGGACCTGGGATTTTTTACAGGCTCCCGTGTAGTTGAAAGAAGCAGCCAAGGTTGTGAATTTCAAAGGCTGATAGCTTCACAGATCTGGCCGTGACTCCATAGCAGCTGGCAGTTTCCTCTTATGCCTAATGATTCCATTTCAGGTAGCCAGAGAGTGGTGATGTTTTCCTAGGAAATAGATACCCAGATTTGAACCCTCCTTGGCCTTGCTGAAATGTGTATTTGTGAGAGCGGGCTCCCCGGCCTGAGTACTTTTTATATCTCCTCAGGTGGTTCTGAGATACAGCCAGGCTTGCAGATTCCTGCTTTGGAAGGTCTCTAGACCCAGCCAGGTGACACTCTTTCAACGAGGAAAGCTGAAGAAGCTACATGTGATTATGCATCAAAGCATTTCATTTAAAGATGGAATTTTTAGTAACAATTCGATTATCGTTGCTATGACACATCTAATCGGTTCTGGTTAGACTAGGCTTCTCGGTCTAACTTACAGTACCTGGGAGGTATAACCTAGTACCTCGGCAAATTGTACCGAGGTAAAAGAAAAGTGGCATTATGAATGTATTTGGATTTATGTTTTTAATTTTTTTTTGTTTTTTTTTATATTAAATATAATTTATTGTCGAATCGGTTTCCATACGACACTCAGTGCTCATCCCAACAGTGCCTCCTCCATGCCCATCACCCACTTTCGAATGTATTTGGATTTAACAATTTTCTTACCTAAACATCGAAAGTCTGTCACCAGTACCAGAATTTCTTTTCGGTGGTTGTAGGGTGTACTTATTTCGGGTTACTCTAGGCTGCTCATCTGAGCCCAAGTGCTACTTCCCTGGTTAGAATCCACCCTTTGTTATTACTGAGGACTTCCTTCTTGGTGTCTCCCCTACAGGAGAAATTACTATTTTTTCTCAACTGAGGCTATACCTCACCTGCTCTTCTGAGCCTTTGGTCCTGACCATTCTTTCGGTGTTGGGGTAGAGGGCCCTTCATGGTCTTTTCATTGTCGCCCCGTCTGCAGTTAGACTTCTCTTTCAGTTAACTCCCTTTTGATTTGTGGCTCAATTTCATTCATAGCCTGCTCTTGGTTAAGACGGTGATTCATTATTGAAGGATTGCAGACTACCTTTACTTCTAAATTTGTTTCCAGATGCTTCTTATGGAAGCAAACCGTGCTTTGGAAAACATCGATTGCTCAAAGTTGTCATTCATTGCTGAGGCTACGGCTCTTTTTTGGTATGGGTAACAGTCAGGAGCACAGAACCTTGTGCATAAAAGGCACCGTTTGGATGAAGGAATAGCAAATATTTAAGGCCAACAGTTTTTTTCTAAGATCGTAAACCTTCTACATCCATTATTCTACATTATATTACCTAGTTCTTCAGTATTCTTTCTTTCTTCCAGTAGACATTTTGTAAGAGCTTGGACAAGATGCAACAGATCTAGATGCGGGGGGGGAGGGGGGGAGGGAGGTGATAAAATGCAGCCTAACTTGACAACAAGGATCATGTCTTGGATTATGTCTCATGTGTAGACAATTAATGGATGTTTTGGAATGACTAATGATAAACAGCAAAGCAAGAACATGAAATGGTGAAAAATGGCCACCTCCATTTTGGATGATATCAAGGTTCAGAAAGACCTCTTAAAAATTGAACTTCTGTTTGGGGAAAGATAGAGTAGACTTACTTTTTCCCATTCCTGCCACTAAGTACAACTAAAACCCCTGGATATTACATATAAAATAAACATGAGCCTCTGAAAGGTTGAAAGTAGAAAGTAGACCCAAGGCACAACAAGGTAGTTGGTCACCTGGCTTATCTTTTATCCCATACATTCCATCCCTGGAGGTGAAGAAGCTGGCATCCCAGAAATGCCAATGAGCCCAGACATATAGAGCCCCAATGAAATAAAGCCCCTGCTCTCTTTAGCCAAAAAAAAACTAGAGAAGGGGCAAATAGAATTCAGCAACATATATGATAATTCTATAGCATGGCCAGGTGGGGGTTATCCCAGTGATACAAGGCTGATTCAGTATTTGAAAATTTGACTACATAATTTATCATATTAATAGACTTATGAAAAAAACACAAATAATCGTATCAATCAATGGATGCAGAAAGATTTTGACAAACTTAACAGCCATGTCATGATTTAAAAAAAAAAATCAGACATGATACTTACTGGTGAGATCAGGAATTGAGTCAGGGTGTCCATTGTCACCATTCTTATTCAGCATATTACTGGAAGTTCTAGCCAGTGCAATAAGACAAGAAAAAGAAATAAAAAGCATACAGATGAGAAAGGAAGAAATAAAATGATCCCTATTTGTAGATTACATGATTGTCTACACAGAAAATCCCAAGGAATCTGGGAAAAAACTCCTATAGCTAATAAGTGAGCTCAAAAGAAAAAGAAACAACCCAGCATACCAGATGGACACACAAATATCAACTGTATTTCTATATATTAGCAATGAACATACGGCCACTGAATTAAAAATGTATTACTCTTTGTAATCATTCAAAAAAAGGAGAATACTCAGATGTAAAAATCTATATGTAAAACATCTACAGGACTTGTAAGCTGACAATTAAGTAACGTTGATGAACGATATCAAAGAAGATCTCAATAAATGGAAAGAGGTCATAGATTGGAAGACCCAATATAGTAAAGATATCAATTCTCCCAAATTAACATACGGTTTTAATGTGATTCCTATAAAATCCCTGTAAGATTTTTTTTATAGATATGGACAACATTATTCTAAAATTCATATGGAAAAGCAAAGGAAATACAATAGCTGAAACAATTTGAAAAGGAAGAGTGAAGTGAAAGGAACCAGTCTAACTAGTTTCAAGACTTATTATGTAGCTACTATAGTCAAGACTCTATGATACTGTCCGAGGAAGTAGAAATGTAGATTGAGAGAACAGAACAGAAAACCCACAGTTCGGCTCACACAGATATGCACAACTGATGTTTTGACACAGGTGCAAAAGAAATTCAATGGAGAAAAGAGTGCCTTCTCAACAAATGGTATTGAGCAGTCCATAGGCAAAAGAGTGAAACCTGACGTGATACTCATACTTTATACAAAAATTGACTCAAAATGATTCGTAGATTTAAATGTAAAACACAAAACTATCAAACTTTTAGTAAAACACAGAGGAGACAATCTTAGTGACCTAAGACTAGGCAAACAGTTCTTAGGCTTGACCCCAAAAGTATGATTTATAACAGGAAAAACTGATACATTGGACTTCATCACCATTACAAACTTTTTGCCCTACAAAAGACTCCGTTAAGAGGATGAAAAAACAAGTTCACAAGTGAGAAAACTTGTTTTCTAACAAGCAGACAAAAACATATTCAGCCTCATTAGCCATTAGGGAAATACAAATGAAAACCACAACAAGGTATTGCCACACACCTATCAAAGTGGCTTAAATAAAAAATAGTGACATTACATGCTGCTGAGAATGAGGACGAGCTGGGCTACCCACACATTACTGGTGGGAATGTAAAAAGGTGTAGCCACTCTGGAAACAGTTTGATAGGCTCTTTATGTCTGATAGTTCCTACAGGTTACTACCATACAACCTAGCAATGACACCACTGGGCATTAATCCCACAAAAACATGTACACAAATGTTTATAACAGCTCTATTCATCATCTCCAAACGCTGGAAACAACCCAGATGTCCTTCAGTGTATGAACAGTTAAACACACTGTGGAACGCCCATACCAGGTGATATCACCACTCAGCACAAAAGGGAGCAAATTGTTGATACGTGCAACAATGTGTATGAATCGCTAGGCAACTATGCTTACAGGGAAAAAATGCAATCCCAAAGGGTTAAATACTATATTATTCCATTTAAATAACATTGTTGAAGTGGTAAGATTCTAGAAGCAGAGAATAGTGAGAACAGCAGTCAGCAGGAGTCAAGGAGTTGGGGAAAATGAGGGAGTGGACATTGGGATAAAACGGCAGCTGGAGGGATCTTGACGATGTTAAAAATATTCTGTATCCTGACTGTATCAATGTCAATATCCTGCTTGCCATGCTGCACTCTAGTTTTGCAAGATGTTGTCATTGAAGAAAACTGGACAAAGCGTACATGAGATCACCCTGTATGGCTTCTTACACATTCATGTGAATCTACAGTTCTTTCAAGATTAAAAAGTTTAATAATCGTAATTAAAAAATCCAAATCTTGGGGTGCCTGGGTGGCTCAGTCGGTTAAGCGTCCAACTTTGGCTCAGGTCACGATCTCACGGTTTGTGGGTTTGAGCCCCGTGTTGGGCTTTGTGCTGACAGCTCAGAGCCTGGAGCCTGCTTCGGATTCTGTGTCTCCCTCTCTCTCTGCCCCTCCCCTGCTCGTGCTCTGTCTCTCTCTTCCTCTCAAAACGGAATAAACGTTAAAATTTTTTTAAAAAACTTCACCATTATGGTACGGTAAACTCAAAATGCTTCATGGTGCTTGATGAAGACTTGTCTGGTCTGGCCCAGTGATTCCCGACCCTGGCAGCTTGTGAAAATTATGTATGGAGCTTATAAAGAATACTGATGCCTGAGCATTACTCCAGCTAATTAGATCAGGATCTCTGTGGGGTAACTAGATAATAATTAGTATTTTCTTTGATCACCGGTCACTACAGACCATAGGCTCCATGAAGCCTGTTTTTGCTCTCCATTGTAGGGCTAGCTCCTAACTCAGTGTCTGTCCTCTGGGACTTGCTCAGTTCATATATGCAAAATCAGAGGTGCTAGGTACACATGTGGGGTGAGAGGTGCCGGGTACACGTGTGTGGGGTGAGAGGTGCTCAGTACTTATATATGAGGTGGGAGGTGCTCAGAATGTATATGGGAGGTGAGAGGTGCTCAGTAGGTACATGCAGGGTGGGAGGTGCTCAGTACATACATGCAGCGTGGGAGGTGCTCAGTACTTACATGCGAGGTGGGAGGTGCTCAGTACATATACACGAGGTGGGAGGTGCTCAGTACTTACATGCGAGGTAGGAGGTGCTCAGTACTTATATGCAAGGTGGGAGGTGCTCAGTATGTATATGGGAGGTGAGAGGTGCTCAGTATTTAAATGCGAGGTGGGAGGTGCTCAGTATTTAAATACGAGGTGGGAGGTGCTCAGGACATATATGCAAGGTGGGAGGTGCTCAGTATGTATATGGGAGGTGAGAGGTGCTCAGTACTTATATGCGAGGTGGGAGGTGCTCAGTATGTATATGGGAGGTGAGAGGTGCTCAGTAGGTACATGCAGGGTGGGAGGTGCTCAGTACATACATGCAGCGTGGGAGGTGCTCAGTACTTACATGCGAGGTGGGAGGTGCTCAGTACATATACATGAGGTGGGAGGTGCTCAGTACTTACATGCGAGGTAGGAGGTGCTCAGTACTTATATGCAAGGTGGGAGGTGCTCAGTATGTATATGGGAGGTGAGAGGTGCTCAGTATTTAAATGCGAGGTGGGAGGTGCTCAGGACATATATGCAAGGTGGGAGGTGCTCAGTATGTATATGGGAGGTGAGAGGTGCTTAGTACTTACATGTGAGGTGGGAGGTGCTCAGTATGTATATGGGAGGTGAGAGGCGCTCAGTATTTAAATGCGAGGTGGGAGGTGCTCAGTATTTAAATGCGAGGTGGGAGGTGCTCAGGACATATATGCAAGGTGGGAGGTGCTCAGTATGTATATGGGAGGTGAGAGGTGCTTAGTACTTACATGTGAGGTGGGAGGTGCTCAGTATGTATATGGGAGGTGAGAGATGCTCAGTATGTACATGCAGGATGGGAGGGGCTCAGTACTTATAGGCAAGGTGGGAGGTGCTCAGTACGTACGCGCGAGGTGGGAGGTGCTCAGTACCTACGTGCAGTGTGCGAGGTGGGAGGTGCTCCGTATTCATATACGAGGTAGGAGGTGCTCCGTACCCACATGTGAAGTGAATCAGTAGAGGGCAAGTAGCAGGGTCCTCCTCCCCTCTTTTGCTGCCTCCCTGAACCCATGAAAGAAGAAATAGAGGGGATAAGGTGCCTTCTCTGGTGTCCTTTTCATCCCTCCAGCGCGTCGTTACAAAATTGCGTTAGGGTCACAGCACTGCTCCAAGAAGAGATCCACCCCATATCTGGAAATGATGACGGTGCCTCCTTCTTCACACTCAATCAACAAATTCAATGAAAGTGAGACAGAAGCTGACAAGGAGGCTGAAATGACACATCATCTTACTCATGCAGGAATAACAGAAAACATTTTAAATGGAGCTAAAAAAAAAAAAATTCAAGTCACTGACAAAGAAATGAAAACAATTTGCTGAGTTTGTCCTTTTCATTTCCCCCTCCCACGAAGCCTCAAGTCCAGACACGATCATTGATTATGTATGTCCTGCCTCCTTTACCTCCGTGGTCTCCTTAAATGATTCTCCAAACCCAGCCCCTCTCCTGCGCTGTCTCTCTCTCAAAAATAAACATTAAAAAAAAAAAAAAAAAAAAAAAAAAAAAAAAAAAGAATTATCTGGCCCAAAACATCCACAGAGCTGAGGTTAAGAAACCCTGGTCCAGATCTGGCTGTGCAGGATTTAGTAATTCTTATGTCAGATCTCTCCGGCCATGTCCTGGAGTGTCATAGTATTTTAGTGTTCCTGGGTGTCAGTCTGACAGAGAGAATGTCTCCTACTTGCTGTGCAGTAAAGGTACCAGGAGAAGAATTTTGATATGCTCCTTTGAAATCTCATAACACATGAGAGGTGTTGTTGAGAAAAAGCCTGTCCTCGATTTGACACCTCTGAAGACTTCAGGCAGGATCTATGAAATTCAGGTGATCGACCTCCCTAAATCTCCCCTTCTTCAGTGCGGGAGACATATTTTTGTCTTGAGCCTCAAATTGTTCTGGCCATCCAGGACATGTCTGTAAAGGGGAGTCGGAGGAGGTGAACAAGCAGGTTATTTGTTACTTTGTGTACGACAGCTGTTACTGGAATCCTTGCATTCAGAAGGAAGCCGGTTGCTAAATCCAACAATGCACATTTGTACCATCTAGACAACATCTCGTGTTTTTCATGATGTGTACCTCTCATTAACTATAAAGCATTTAACAGACATACGTTCTTATTAAAGACCTAATTAATGCCCACAGTACTCATGGGGAGCAAAGAGGAGGTGGGTCATATTATTCCCGCTTTAAGAGGTGATAATTAAGCCTGGAGTCGCACACTGACTATTTGAAGAGTACATTGTATCTCTCGACAACGAGCTGCGTCTGTCAGCCGCTGCCGGCACTGATTCATCAGACCCTGATTAGCGTCCAGTGATAAATGTCGAATTTCAAAATCCTTTTTAAATGCACACAGCAGATTGTGAAGGGTGGTTGCTAATCAGAGAAGGACAGCACAGCGAAGACATTTCCATTCCTAGGAGTTTACCCTTTTTAAACAAACATGCAGCAACAGAAAAGTAAAAAGGGGAAGAGTATAGATTACGGTTCAATAGACACTTATTATGGGCTACGTGCATGGCACCAAGTCCCGGGCTAGATACCGCAGAAGATGAAATATAAATATATATCCTTGATGTGTCATTTACTATGTAAGCTGGAGACTCGAGACAGTCTGTAAAAACAGAACTGTTGGGACGCCTGGGTGGCGCAGTCGGTTGGGCGTCCGACTTCAGCCAGGTCACGATCTCGCGGTCCGTGAGTTCGAGCCCCGCGTCAGGCTCTGGGCTGATGGCTCAGAGCCTGGAGCCTGTTTCCGATTCTGTGTCTCCCTCTCTCTCTGCCCCTCCCCGTTCATGCTCTGTCTCTCTCTGTCCCAAAAATAAATAAACGTTGAAAAAAAAAAACAAAAAACACAGAGAACTGTAAAAGTCATAATGTAACATGTACACGTGCCAAAACGTGCCTATAGGAAGCTTCGGTGTCCTGGAAAACAAGAGAGGCTTTTATGAAAAAGGTAGAATTGGGGAGGAGCCTGGAAACAGTAACAGGATGGGTTCAAGTGGACAGAAGGAATCTGGGGAAATAGGATTCGGCTAGACAAAAGGGTTAGTGAATATAGGTGGGGTCATTCTTTGTACTTTCTGGAAGAGAAAGAAACTTAGCAGCTCTCAAGTGGTCATTTCCTGACGGGTGAACAGAAGGCAAAAAAGCCAGAGGTTAAGGGGACAGAATAAACACGTGTTCAGGAGACAGAGGAGGAAGACTTCCCGAGTTCCTGTTACACCCGGACCCTGGCTCCATCTCTGCCTGAATCTCAGATGCAAATAAAATCCAGTAGTTTGTTGACCAATAGCAGAACCTAAGCCTTCACTGAGTCCAGGATTCCCAGCCGTGGGCAAAGGAATGGGGACGTAGGCTTGAGACTTCCCGGATCTCAGCCACAAGGCACCAAACCTTGGCATCAGCTTGGTCATCTGAAGCTGGCTTTGCCTGTCAGCCTTGGTTTGGAAACCAGACTGTGGGGTGGCCAGATGAGTTTAAGGACTTTTTTGTTTTCCTTCTTAACGTTTATGTATCATTTTTGAGAAAGCGGGGGAGAAGGGAAAAAAGAGGGAGACAGAGAATCCCAAATAGGCTCCCTGCTCAGCACAGAGCCTTGATGTGGAGCCTGATTGGATGTCACCGACCTCAATGTCATGACTTGAGTGGAAACCAAGAGTCTGTCACCGCCGACTGACCCACCCAGGAGCCTCCAAGGCCAGATGAGTTTAAAGGGCTGAGGGGGCTCCTGAGGTCTCGTTCTTGGCACTCAGGCTTTATGGCTGCAGATTCTTCCCACCAGACAAACTGCCATGGACACACAGGCTTCTCGCCAAGGTCACACCTTGCTTCTTGAACACGATTTGACTTGGACTGCAGTTTGGTGAGTGATGGCTAGTACTTAATAGTTCAATTGGACCCAACCACCACGTTTTTAACCAACTAGGTTACCTTCTGAAGGTCACTCATCTGGAACTAGACCACCGACTTGAGAATAGTTGTTCTGGCATGCAAAGGGCCTTCCCCAGCGTTTGCTCTTAGTATTATTTTAAACATAGTTCAATGACAGATTGTGACTTGGAAGGGACTCATTTCTGTTTCAGTTGTCTTGACAACAATGTACGTTATGACATCTCATACGCTTGAGAATCCTAAGGTTTTACAACCAAGGAGTGTGTTGCTTATTACAATTCTGATAAAAAAAAAAAAATTCTTCAGAGCTGGCGGACTGAAGACGATTATTTTTATTAAATCTTCTTTTCTGTGGGCGTCACAAAACAGTAGCCCCGGGCGGACCACAACTCGCTTTAATTTCAGGGAGAGCCAACTCAAGTGTCTTCTCATGGCTCCACCCAGAACTTACTTGTATTGTGTGGCCTTTGCGATTTCTTTTTACATTTTTTAAAATTCTAACTCCTTCTCTGAAATATTTCTTGAAAACGGAATAAAGTGGGAATAGTTTTATACCTTGCTTTCCCCCATGCCTTTTACACAGTTCTTACAATTACTCTTGGAAACCAATTTACAAAGAGACATTTTTATTAAGAAAAATTGCAAACATACAGAACATTAGGGAACAAAATTACAGTGAGCGAGCACTCTAGAAAAACCACTTATAATCGAGAACTGTTAACATCTTGCAAAGCTTAGTTTACCTTAACTTTTTTTTTGGGGGGTGGGGCGAAGGGGGTATTTTAAAGACTCCTTGACAGCAGTCTACACCAGATGTTCACTTGAAGCGTGTTCTTTTTTTTTGTTGTTGTTGTTCTCCCCCCCCCCCCCCCCTCCGGAAGTCCAAAGCTTATGGGATACTGCATAAATAGCACTTGTGAGAAACCGGCCATCAGCTCTCAGGCATTCCTGGAGTTTGGAAACAGTGACCTCACAAGCAAGCAAGGCCTCGGCCCCGCTTCTTAGGTGCAAACTGACGAAAGTTCTCAGCGGGGCCGCTCTGACTCCCGGAGGGGTGAGCACTCAGTGGGCACTCGGGAGCACGTCTAGCTCAATTTCAGTTGCTCCCCTAAAGCCGCCTGTGACCGCGGCACTTTCTCAGCCTCCCAGGGAGGTGCAGGGCGGCGTCGAGGGGGGAGACGGAGCCAGCAGAGCCGGGCGCAGGGTGGGGGGCACCGGGGTGCATGCCCGACCGCTCCCGGGCTGAGGGTCCGCTCTCCTTGCTTCACGTGTACGGGGCCGCCTCCGGCTGGGCTCAAGTGAGGCGGTGACATGCCCCGCAACCCCCGGGAGAGCGGGTTACCGAGACTGCGGGGCCGCACCCGGGGGCTCGGCTCGGGCGGCCCAGCACCCCGCGCTGCTGACGGATTCTCGGGTGGTGACGCCGCTGCCGACGGGCCCCGGGGACCCCGCGTGCCCGCGGCGGGGCTCGCCACCCGGGCTGTGCGCCCGCACGGACCGGGGCCCCGGCCCCAGCTTCCGCCTCGGGGAGGCAGAGCCCGTGCGCCCCCGCAGCCCGGCCGCGCGCCTTCGGCTCCGCGAGCCCACGGCCGAGCTGCGGGGCCGAGGCAGGGCCCGAGCCCAGGCCGGGAGGGCGTGGCGGGGAGGACGGCGCCCGCTCGCGCCCGCGGTCCGCCGGCCGGAACATGGCTGCCCCCAGCGCCGCGGCCAGTCACGTGCCCAGGCGCTGCCGCCACCGCGCGCCCCCTCCCGCGCTGGCCCAGGGGCCGACCCCGCGGCAGGCGCGGCCCCGGACGCCTGTCCGCCACGGGGGTGCCGCGAGGGCCGGCCGAGGACGGAGGGCCCCGCGCCGCAGGCCACCTCTCCCCGTCGCCCGCCTCTCACCCGGGCGCGGGGGTCGGGCTCTCGGAGCCGGGGAAACCTTCCTGGGGGCGACCTGCGCCAGGTCGGGCTACTGGGCATGCGCGCTGCTCCCGTCCGAGTGCGGCCGGTATCCGGGTTTTCCCGGCCCCTCGGAGCGGCGGCAGGGGCGGGGCTCGGGGCGGGGCGGGGCGGCCGGGGGCTCGGTCCCCGCCCGGGGCCTGCGCGCCGCGGGCTTACCTCGCCCCAAAGGGCTTCGCGGGGTGCCCGCGGGCGGCCTTATTGTTCGGGGCGGTGGGGGAGGGAGTAGTGCGAGTCCGCACAGAGGTGTGACTAGGGGTCGGAACGTAGGAGCCGCCCTTTCTTGTGATCAACCAGGGGTTCGTCTCGGGGCCGGGGGGACAGAATCTCCGGGTGGCTCGCAAACTCGTGCCCCCGAGCCCACCTGCGGAACGGCCGAGTTTGCGTTCCTTGGTCTGACCAGCTCCGGCTCCGCCCCAGGCAGTGTGCCCAGCCCGACCGTAAAGCTCGGCTCCGTTCCGGTGTCACCGACAGACATCCCCCCCTCCCCCAGGGCGCAGGCCGGAGCCCTTCCCCCGATTCCTGGAAAGTAAAGTAAGGGGCCACGCCCGCTGCCCCTCGGGGCGCAGCCTGGCCCGGGTCCCGCACGCGCCCGCACGGAGCCCGCCGACCCCGCCCGCCCGGCCCGCTCCCCCCGCCCCCCCGGCCGCCGCGAACACCCGGAGCCGCGGATCGCGGCGCGCGGAGAGCCGGGCCGGCGCGGGTCGCGGACTGGGCATGCTCGGCAGCCCGGAGGCTCGCGGTGGCAAGTCGGAAGCGTTCGCACCAGCGAGGCAGCGGCCCGGCGGCGGCGGCGGCGGCGGCGGCGGCGGCGGCGGCGGCCACGGCCACGGGCAGGACGGAGCGGGCAGGGCCGGCCGGGGAAGGCTGCGGTCCCCTCGCGCACGGCGAGCCGGCCGGAGAGCGCGATCCCGCTGCGGAGCCCCGACGCTGCCCTGCCCCGGATTTTGGTGCGCGGCGGGGGGCTCGGCGAGCGGAATTCCGGCGGCAGCTGCGACTCCGGTGCAAGTGAGCCGCGGGGCGGGGGTGGGGGTGGGAGCGGCGATCCCGGGGGGGCCGATGGGGAGCGGCGTGCGGGCGGCTCCGGGGCGAGGGGGCGTGAGCGCAGCCCGCGCGGACCCGCGCGCGCACCTGGCTGGCACTCCCCCCGCGCCGCGGCTCCCGGGGGTGGGCGCGGGTCTCGGCCGGGCGGGCTGCCCGCGGGGCTCCGGGACCCGGTGGGGGCGGCGAGGAAGGCGGGGGCGTCAGTGGGCGCCGTTCGGGGGTGCTGCGTGCGGGCTGGAAGGCTGCCTGTGTCGGGTTGGGGCGAGCCGAGGGTGGCGGGCCGGAAGGGCGGGGGGGCGAGGCGCCTCGTCCGGTGACCCGGCGGGGGTCCGGAGACCCACAGGGCCCGACCCCCAAATCACGGCCCCACCCCCACGGCCCCGGGCGGCGGCGTGACAGATGGCACCTCGGGGTCCCGATCGCAGCGTTGGTCAGGCGCCCAGGGTTTCGGGGTCCCCCTCCCCCGCCGCGGCCCCTCGGTGCCCCCCGACTGCATAACAGGTGGGATCCCCTCCCCTGCAGAGTGAGCTGCTGACTCCAGGCCGCAGAACCGCCTGCAGGTTCGGGGGCGGCCCCCGCCGGCTGAGGGGGAACTGGCCAAGGCCTGGAGGAGTCGTCAGCGCAGCCGGGACTGGACAGTCCCTCCAGGACGCGGCTGTGCCCGCGAGCGAGGGGTCCCTGCGACCCCGAGGCGACTGATCAAGGGCAGGGCGGCGACGGCGTGTGGACCCAGGCGGGGGCTTGCGGCCGCCGGCGGGCCGGGCTGGGCGTCCTGGTGCAGCCAACGGATTCAGGCTGGCGCGTTCTGGTTAACGCCTGTTTCCCTCCCGGGAGCCGCGAGTGTAAGTCGTGGCCGGAGGGAGTGGAAGGGATCCGTGCAGGCGCTGCTCAGATGTTTCTTTTCACCTTCAAGCAGAGCCGACTTCAGCGGCGCACGCCTAGGAAACCTGGAGCGAAGGCTGCTTTGTGAAAGGGAAGTTTATTTTCCGTGCTGGGGGTCGGCCCGCTGTTTTAGCTCCCTTGACATTTCCCTTCCTGGCTGGACCTTTCCAGCTGTTTGGACAGGTTACTTTTCTCTGGGATGACGGGGTGTTTCTGGTTGGCTGCCTGGCGGTGGAGCGGTGCGCCTGTCAGGGTGTGCCGTGAACCCCCCCCCCCCCCCAACTCGTCCCGGTCCCGCGGGGAGGACTCGGTGGGCAGAAAGAGGGGAGAGGCGCTGGGGACGTCGCAGGTCGGTGGGAGTTGCCCGGGAGGCCGCCCCAACAACACCAGGGGGGCTGGCAGCCGCGTGGGCCTGTGCTGGAGGGGACGGGGCTGCGCGTCTCACTGGTTGGGTAGGATGTCCGCGGGAGAAGCCGGGCGGAGGATGGGTCCCTGTCTGGCCAGTGCTCCAAGGGAAGCCCGGGGATGTTTGGTGATTCAGCAGGTGGCAGCCTTCCAGCTCCGAAGCCCTGCCTTGGCCGAGCCAGCGAGCCAGCCGGCAGCGGCAGCAGCTCGTGCCCTCCCGTTGCAGGCTCCAGCTTTGAGGGAACCTCCCCCCCCAGCAGCTCCGCTTGCCTTATCTTGCTTTGGGTCTGGAGGCCCTGATCTTTTGGTTTTCTTCACGGTTTCTCTTCTTCGAGGCCTTGCAGCTCTGTGACCTGCTGGCTAGCAGGAGGCGGCAGCTGGCACCGTGCACAGTTTAAGTAGCTAGTTATTCTGCAGAAAATGATAGCAATATGTAAAGCAGGGAGTCAGTCTTTTCCTTCTATTTCTGCTTCAGGCTGGAAATTTACATTTTTAATAAAATGGTAAGATACGTTTCTGTAGCTGTTCAGTGCTCCTAGTAAGCTATTGAAAATATCAGTAAGCATTTTTTTTTTAAAAAAGAAATTAACATAAGGGATGGATTAAGCTGACATTAAAGGGACACAGTTATTAACACAGTATCTTATTCCTTCGAAGATCCCAAGCGTCTTGCACAGTGTCTAACTTGTCGATGCCCGATAAATGCTTATTCAGCTGGAATTAAAAAAAAACAACAACCCATAACAGAGGCTTGTCATTAAGTTTTGGCACTTAAAGAACTTTGTTTTATTTCTATTTTGCTTAAATGTTTATTTGTTTTAGAGACAGAGAGAGAGAGAGAGAGAGAGAGACGGAACGCAAGTGGGGTAGGGGCAGAGAGAGAGGGAGACACAGAATCCCAAGCAGGCTCCAGGCTCCAAACTGTCGAGCACAGAGCCTGATGTGGGGCTCAAACCCACGGTGTGTTGGTTTGGGGGGGGGGTCACTGAGCCACCCAGGTGCCCTGAGAACTTTGTTTTAATAAGTCGGAATTGCCTTTGTGGACCATAGTCAGTCAATTTTACCTTGAAAACTCCACGCTTTCCTTTTTTTTCCCTAGTCAAGTCCCTGAATTTTCAAATTGTGGCAGATCCTGTATTCTGCTGGAAAAATAGGCACAGGCTTTGCTCACACATCTCGTGAAGATCTAAAGGACCCCTACATACTGCTAAAATAACGTTTCTTAAAAAACTGAAATGTATCCGCGGCGTATCCAATATGCTTTATGCATGAAACTTTATTTTACGCGAGGCATTTCAGGAAGACTCTCCAGAATTCCTAAACCTTTACTCACCATTGAAAAGTGCTGCTACAGAAAGGACAAAACCGTGTTGGGGGACTAAAGATTCTGGATTGTTCACGCAGGGGTATGATCTCCCCGGGCTTTTGGGGGAGGCGGGCGTGTTGGGCCAGCTCAGGCTTATGCTGCTTTTTTAGTTTGCTTCTTCCTCCAGTTGTCCATCCGGTTCTTTCCCTGAAGTCACACATTCCTGGCAGGGGCTTGCTTGCTTCAAGCCACTGCCAGAGGATCTTTTGCGTTTTCTCACATAAAGTCAGTCAGTGGCGATTTTTATTCTGATTGTTCCCTCCGCATTTCCACCGCTTTGGGTGGCCGAGCTGTTCTGTGGCCCTTGGACAGAGCTGCGTCCAGTGTGCCCATGAGGGGGGCAGGACAGATCATGGATGGTTTTTTCTTTGCCTTTTCTTGATGGTAGCTATAACCAGTGTCTTTGGAAGAACTGTTAATGGCATGCCTGGTCCTGAAGGTTGTGGCCTTTCTGTGACAGGCTCTTGGTCAGCAGTATAAAGGGTCATTTATCCAGGATCGTGGCCGCAAAGTTTGTCACTTGCCAAGTTAGTCTGTCACCGTCTGGATGTGGGAGCTGGGAAGCCCAGGGAGGTGCGGGAAGGGACGGGGAAGAGAGGGGGAGAGGAGGGTTGTGGGCCCGGAACGAGGCTTGGGCTCTGGTTCCAGTGGAACAGAAGTGCGTGCTCATCGAGTGTGGCTGAGTCGTGGAGGCTTTTTACCTTCACAAAGAAGCTGCTCCCCGCTTCCCCCGCAGAGACACCCACACACAGAGGGAAGACACAGGTGTGGACACACACCCCCGTTGCCAAAAGCCGACCGCTCAGCCCTGTTGAGCTGCGAATATGCCAAAGAGGGGACTCCAGGGCCCCGTAGCCGGCTGGGTTCTGTGGGTTCTGGGGGCCGATGCGGTAGAAAGATTCCCCCTCCCCCTCCAAGTGGAAACCCCTGGGGGCTTCCCCTGAGGCCACCATTGTATGGGCCTCCTTCCCTGCTTTTCCACCTTCCGGCAAAGTCGGCCTTTCTCAGTTGTTGGCACTGGACCCTCTCCTGGGTGAAGCTGCTTTCTCCTAGTTTTCCCCTTCGTGTCTCCTCGCCGTGCCTCCCCGCCACAGGAGCGTCCTCTCCCGGGTGTGTCCTTGTCGAAGATGTTATTTTGTGTGCCTGTCTTCAGCTGACAGGAGCGGGGCCGTGCCGTGTAGATTTCATCTGGTGTCTTTTTCATTCAACATGAGCCTTTTTATTAGGGCGATGTTCAGACATTTACAAAAGCCGGAAGAATTTCATTCGGCGCTTTGTCGGTGAGATATGTGTTCGCGTTTGGCTTGGCTGGTGCTTTGCTGTCAAGCGCATGCCCTGCCCGCAAGCATTCGCTCGTTTTTTTACTCTTTGCCCTGGCGGGGGACACGCAGCCCACTCTCCTCCACTCGAGCAAAGCTGTGATGAACATCCTGTATGCTCTCTTTAAAAGATGCAGGTGACAGCGTCTGGAGGGTGGTGGCTCTCAAAGTCCACACCCAGCAGCAGCAGCCTCACTTGGCCGCTGCTAGAAATGCAGATTCTCAGGCCCCGACCTAGGCCGGAATCGGAAACCCCTGGGGGCAGACACCATCAACTGGGGCTTCGACCTGCAGGTCTGGAGATTGTGATACTTGGGAAAGTCTGAGACCCTCTGCCAGGAGGGCGGGTGCGTTCGGGAGGGGAACGACCGCGTGAAAGAGAGTGGCACACCTGTTTTTACTACGTGCTGCCCAGTTGTTCTCCAGGGGCTGAGCTGGTGACCCCCTCCCCCCCTCCGCCACGTGGGTGCCAGACGGTTCCTGATCCCCCACTTCCTTGACAGGGTTCCTTTTAGCCTTCTTTCTAATCTTACCAGTATTGGGGGGCCACGGTGTGGGATCTCGTGGTTTCACCGGGTATTTGTGTAGTTTCTTCGTGAATTTGAGCGTCTTTTAATATATCTGTTAGGCTATTAGTGTTTGTTTAACCAGCTGTGGTCGGTTTCTCTGGTGTTGATTTGCAGCTGCTTCTTGCCTAGTCGCGACTTGCTGCCTGCCTATCCACTTTGTCAGGGGTCACTTTCAGAAGTTTTTGTTTTGATGTAGCCCATTCCTTTTTGCCCTCTGGGGGTCCTTACCCCAGGGTCGCAGAGATACTCTGTATTTTCTTCTATCAGCTTCCTACTTTTATGTTTCACAGTCAGGCCTTTCTTTTGTTTGAGGTCTATCTTAACATATGGCATAAAAACGGAATCCAGTAGTATTTTTTGCCTTTCCCATTTTGTGAGCCAGTGTTTCCCGTGTTATTAAATACTGTATTTTTTCCCTTAACATTTTAACGGGAGAACGTGGAGCCACCTGTGTCATACTTGGGGTTCCTGCATGTGCACACAAGCCTATTTTTAAAACTTTATTGAATGCGAATTTACACCCAGAGTGCGCGATTCGATGAGTTTTGGCAGATGTACATACCCGTGAGACTCGCGCAGTCCAGAGCATTTCCATCACTCCCAGCTTCCTGTGGGTCCCTTGCGGTCCAGCCCCCACCGTGTCCCCAGACGCAGGCAACCACTCATCTTCCTGCCACTGTGGCTTACTGGTTGTATCTTCTAGACCTTTATATAGATGGAACCCTAGAGTGGTACTTTTTTGTGGATGGCCCCCTTCACTCAGCATACTGATTTTTTAAAATCTTTTTTTAAGGTGCGGCAACATAAATATACCCTAAAATGTACCTTTTTTAAAAAAAAAAATTTTTTTTTAACGTTTATTTATTTTTGAGACAGAGAGAGACACAGCATGAACAGGGGAGGGGCAGAGAGAGAGGGAGACACAGAATCTGAAACAGGCTCCAGGCTCTGAGCTGTCAGCACAGAGCCTGACGCGGGGCTCGAACTCACGGACTGTGAGATCATGACCTGAGCTGAAGTCAGATGCTTAACCGACCAAGCCACCCAGGCGCCCCTAAAATGTATCATTTTAACCATTTAACCATTTTCCCGTGAGGTGGCATTTCGCACATTCCCGGTGTTGTGCACCTGTCACTGCTGTCCACCTTCAGACCTTTTGGTCACCCCACGCTGAAACTCTGTTCCCATCAAACTCAGCATAAGGGTTTTGAGATTCTTCACAGAGGTCTGTTTTGGGGTGTTCTAGTCTATACTGGTCACGTGTCTGTTTCTTTGCCAGGGTTTTAGAGTTTTGCAGTGTCACACATGGCAGGGTGAGCCTCTCCTTGGCTCTTGTATCTTGGGCCTTGCTTATCTGTGGACCTCTGTTCTTCCATATACGCTCTGGAATGTTCCTCAAGTTCTTGACCAAGTCCTGGCAATGGGATTCGCCTCTCATGGCGAGGAGTGGCACATTTTGTATCTTAATACTGTAATTCTATCCATGAACATGGTTATCTCCTCTTTTATAAACGACTTCTTAATAGAATTTAAAATTTCTCTGTCATGGTGATTTTTTCCCCCAAAGGTAATCTGTTGCTTGGAGGGCGGTCCCTTAGTCTCAACGTTTCAGGGGGCAGAGTCCGGGCTTTTGGGATGGATCTTGTTTCAGTCTCCGTTCTCCATTCAGCAGCCTTGAGTGACGTGAGTGGGTCAGTCACCTCAGTCTTCTTGAGGAAGGAAGAGTCCCTGGGGATCTCTCCTTGACCTAGACCCCTGACAGCCTTCCCCTGGGGCTTCAGAGGCGTGCAAGGGAATAATGTGGGAGATGCAGGCTTGCAGATTTTGAAACAGAGTTGCTGTTCAGTGAATGTTGTGTGAGACGTCCCCTGAAGCTGGCTTTAAATAGGTACACTGAGTACTTTCGTCCTGCTTCTTAGGGACTGGTAACCAAGAAGTGTCAGGAAAGCAAAGTGAATCAGCGACCAGTGAATGGGGCAACACCACACTCCTGGTCTACACACGCAGAGCCCAGATTCCACCTGGTTTTGTGGGTTTCACAGAAACTGTGGTTACTTCCAGAGACTTTGGCCGTCTCGTGGGGGAGAAAGGATGAGAGAACTCTGGGTCACAGATGGTAGAGAATCAGGGGTGAGGCGGTGTGTGGGGGCGTTGGGAGTTGAGAGAAGGGCTTGTGCCGTGAGTTTTGACTTGACTCGGCTAGAATCAGATTAGAGGGGAGGGAAGGACGGGGACCCCAAGCATGCTTTGCCAGCGTTTCTGTCCAGGGCTTGGAGGGCCTGGCATCGAGCCCCACGGCGTTGGGTTTTGTGCCTACGTTTACGTGTCTCAGAATCACTGCTTTGGGGAATGTGGTACCCAGTGGCCGGTGGACGCTTAGCTAACTAGCAGCTTTCTGTCTGCGAGCGGAGCTCCGGTGTGGGTGCAGATCGTGGCTTTACCGTATGTGGCCTGGTGTGATATCAGCAGACCCCTCACAGCGTCCTGACGGCGTAGATTATCACTTGTCGGGCACCTGGTGCCCGGCCCAAGTTGATCACAAGGTAGATGTTAGCTTCTCTTAACGACTCCTTTTGTTACTATCTGTTGCATTCGTCCCGTATCTCCCCTGAGGTCTGTCTGCCTTCGTGCCCGGAGTTGGGTGGCTTCCGTCCAGAAGGACTGTCGGAGGCACGGTTTTGTAGCCTGGACTTCCTCTGTTGACTGCCAGGCTTGCGGTGGGCACGGCTTGTAGACACCTCTATACTGGAGCCCGGTGCTGCCTGTGTGGGTCCCACGTGACCTGCATCAGGGCTCTGGAACCGAGCGGATGGAAGTCAGGGGGCCGTTAGACCTTTTGGCAAAGGTGTGTTCATCCTGGGGACTCACATCTGTTGAGGCGTAACCGTGTGGCCAGGGACCATCGAAGCCCTTGACCTCGTGACCATCGAAGCCCTTGACCCCATCTCCTAGGAGATGGACATTATTATCCCTTTGTAGAGAGGAAGGCAGTGGGGCACAAGTAATTTGCCCATCAGAGTGGGAGGAATGCCGTTTAAGGAGCTTCATGTCTGGGGCCGTTGCCAGCTGGTAAAAATGGCCAGAGTGGCCATGGTGGGTAGCTATGATGATCACGTGAGAGTTGAAACACACAGGGTAGCCCAGCGGAGCAGTCCCATGACCTCGGAGGTTTATCAGCCTACACAGAAGATTCCCAAATTTCGGTGTATGTTAGAATCACCTGGAGGCTTCCTGGAAACAGCCCGGTACCTTCTGTGCCTGACGTGTTCCTGAGTGACGCTCATGCCGTTGGCCTGGGGACCGCTTTGGGCAACCCCTGCTGTCAGCGAGGGGCCGGCTGTCCTGCGCCCCCGTTACAGGCAGGTGGGGAGATCGCAGATTCCGACATTTTAAATGCTTTCCACGTCGTGCAGCAAAGACTGAACTCACATGGTCCTGTGTATCTAGGCCAGCAGAGGGGTGTCTGAGCCCGTGCAGAGTAGACGTTGGCTTTCTGTCCTAGTGCGTGTTTCTGACGTGGCCAAAATGGGCGATGACCCAGGGTGGAGAGAAAACCCCCGGAGTGCGAGTCCAGACTTGGGAGAAGCGTGAAGCGCCGTGTCGCGTGTCCCGTGTTCGGGAGATGCCCTGACGTGCTGTTACTGTGTTGTCTCCCCCCCTCCTTCGCTCCCTGCCGTGGGCACGCGAAGGCTTTGTGTCCATCATTTGTCCCTTGGGGAAAATTTAGGCACAGACAAATTAAAAGTGTATGAAGATACATATCCTGATGGTGGAGAGAGAGAAGATAATCTTATTTGACCGGACTGATTGTGTATCTGTGTCCAGCCGTGTGAGGTCAGGGAGCCACCCTGTGTCCGTGCTCCGTGTGGCACCCACATGTCCACGGGGGGGGGGGGGGCTGCTGTTTTTACAGCAGAAGTTTTTCTGTTCGCAAGCGAGGCTGCATTTCCTCTGTCGGAACAACGTTGCACATACAACCGTGGAATGAGAAATTGTTAGATTTGAAAGATTTTATTAGGAAATTGGGGCTCTGATTGTAACTCGGAGAACACATAAGTAAATCGTATTTGGGAAGACGACTTTGCCCGAGCTAGTTGTCCGGGCTCTGCTGGGGGCCGGAACCTCCTTGAGCCTAGAGACCCACAGAGGAGCGAGCTGTGGTCTGGGGTCCCTGAGGGCTCAGTGCGGGGACAGACACGCGGACGGATCAGTGCCATCCGCGGGAGGTGCCCCCAGGAGGCGGTGGGGGAGGGGCCCCTGCTCTGGGCTCCCTGTGCTCGGCACAGGGGGAGGGTAACCCCGACTGTAGGGTAGTGCACACGGCACCAGACATGGTGGGGTTGGGTTTTCTTTTTTTCTCTTGTTTCTGGGGCTTCTGTGTTCCGTGCGGGACCTCTGGCAGCAGGGAGGGGTGGGGGAGGAAGGGTGCTGCGTGGTCAGCCGGCCAAGGGGAATCAGGAACCGAGTGGCACTTCGCAAGCACGTAGCAAGTCATAGTGGCACTTGACAGCTTGTCTTTAGAAAACGTGGGCGCATTTTATGGGGCACCTGGGGGGCTCAGTCGCTTGAATGTCTGACTCTTGGTTTCAGCTCAGGTCGTGATCTTACGGTGTGTTGGTTTGAGCCCCACATTGGACTCTGTGCTGGCAGCTTGGAGCCTGCCCTCTTCTCTCTCCCTCCCTCTCTCTCTCTGCCCCTCCCCCTTTAAATAAATAAACTTAAAAAAAAAAAATGTGGCTGAGTTGTAGCTATCTGCTGGGATGTAAAACCTGGAGAAGATTAACGGTTTCTATCCAAGGCACATCAGCGTTTTAGAGTGTCTTTATTAGAAATGAGGGTTTATTTTATAAGCCCACAGCTTTTGGCAGAGTTCTAAATTCCACTTTCAGTGTGTTTTCTTTGGTTTGCGTTTCTCATTTACGTCGCCCTTGCCTTCTCCCCTTTCCCCTCCCCACTTCCCCAGTCCCCTTGCAGGGGGACCTGCAGGCCAGACCTTGACCTGCCAGCCCGGGCTTCCTGGCCTGAACGGAGAGCTTGGGCTGGCCGAGCCTGGTCATCTGGTCCCAGGTTGCACGACCCCAGAAACACTGGCTCGAGAACCGCACCCCAGCCAACGTTTGTTATCCTGTTAAGAGAAGAGAACCTTAACTTCAGTGCCACCTTCCCCGGTCCCGTGTAGTTGTGTGTCTGAACCACTATACGGAGACAGCACTAAGTGCCGGACTCCGTGGCTGTGCCCCGTGCTGCCCTGGCCCCCAGTGTCTCTGAAAGGTACTGGTGTACTGTGTGCAGCCCCGAAGGGCAGGGCCACGGTCCTGAGTCCCAGAGGGGGTGGGCGGAGACTGTCCTGCCAGGCCAGGTGGCCGGAGTTCCCCAGAGCCGCAGGCTCAGTGAAGTCCCCGGGGGGAGGAGTACCGTCCTGCGGGTAGGGTGGGGAGCAGAGCGTCCTGAGTCGTGGGGGTGGCAGCGGAGGCCAGAGAGGTGGCGGGGGAGGGGGGGCGGGGGGGGGAGCTGACAGTTTGGGCGGCAGCCTGGATTGGGGTGGGGTGCGCTTGGGGCCCCGGAGAAGTGGAGCCGGCCCCTCCTGAGGGCCACAGAGGGCATGGCAGGCCACCGTGCAGGAGGAGAAGCCTTGGGACCAAAAGGGCATCACGAGAAGCCCGCTGTGGGACAGTCTGTGGCCTCCACCTGGAGCAGAGCTGCTGCCCTGGTCACCCGAGACACAGCCAGTGGGGATGGGGTGGCTGGCCGCCTGGACACATCTGTGGGGCCATCGGATGTTCCTGAGCCACCGTGTGCTGGTGCCCGACCAAGGGGCCTTGCGGTGACGAGACCTGGGAAAGACAAGGACCCGGAGCCTGGATTCTGAGAGCGTTTGGGGAGTGACAGGGTGGTGGGCTGGGGTGAAAGGCCTGTCGGGGCACAGTCTCTCGTGTGAGATGGGAGTCGCGGCTCTGCGTTACGGTGCGTCAGGTGAGCGTTCTGGGTGCGTGCCTGTGGTGGTCCGTTTTCCTGGGACAGGGCAGCAGAAGCTGACCCGGACGGTGCTCTCTGACAGAGGGGGTGCGCCTTCCTTCTGCCCACCGGGTGCTGTCGCCCTGACACGGTCATCTGTGCCCAGCCTGGTGGCCATGGACCGTTGATTTTTTCACCACGTGGACCATTGTCCTTTGGATCTGATCCCAGAGCCTGACCGGTCCCCGCCGGCCGTTAGCTGAGCCTGCTTACCCTAAGATCCCAAGTGCACAGAATGTTGTGTGTTTGTCATCTTTTTTTTTTTTAAGTTTATTTATTTTGAGAGAGACAGTAAGAGTGGGGAAGGGGCAGAGAGAGGGAGAGAGATTCCCAAGCAGGCTTCACACAGTCAGCTCAGAGACCCACCCGGGGCTTGAACTCATGAGCTGTGAGATCATGACCAGGCCCAAGGTCGGGAGTCGGGCGCTCAACCGACCGAGCCCCCAGGTGCCCCGTGGAGATCTTCACAGGTGGCCTCGGGGTGTGGCTGGAGCCCTCCCAATCCTGGATAGCAGCTTAGCATCCTGGACAAGGCTAAGGACGGGTGCGAAACACACCGGTCTCTGCCCACGCGGAGCTTTCCAGGTAGTGTGTTACGTGCAGTGATGGAGTCGGTGACCATGGAGTGGGCTCTGTGCTCAGGCCCAGCCTGCCCAGTGCTTCTTCGCGGCCCTGCCAGCCGTACGCAGGCTGGGAATTTCACATTTGTTTCATGGCCGCTGTTTGTGTAGCGACACCTGAATCCCTTTGAAAGGCCTACAGAGTTACCAGCCATTGTGCGGGCCGCGTTCCAAGTTTCCACGGGGCCCTGGACGTGGCTTGCTTTCCTCTCCACTGATTTTAGAAGCGGGGGCAGGGTGGTGGGGACTCACGGGGGCTTCTTGAGCCCCATTTTGACCATTTGGTGAAGGTCCTGGGAGCGGCCCCAGGCTCTTACTGGGGTCCACGCAAGGGTTTCGTGAAGCCGCTGAAATTGTACTTAGCATTTTGGCTGTGTGCATTTTTCTGAGGAGAGGGCTAAAGCTTTCATTAAATCCACCAGGAAGATCTCTGAAAGGTCCACTGTTTGTTTTTTTTTAATGTTTGTTTATTTTAGAGACTAACAGAGCACAAGCAGGAGAGGGGCAGAGAGAGCTGGAGACAGAATCTGAAGCAGGAGGCAGGCTCTGAGTCGTCAGCACAGAGCCCGATGTCAGGAACCCGTGAACCATTAGATCATGACCTGAGCCAAGGCGATACTTAAACAACTGAGCCACCCAGGTGCCCCTGAAAGGTCCACTTTTAAGAAAGTGGATAAAAAGGTACAGTTGTATGATTGAGCATCTTTATCACTGCCCTTCCCCTCGTTAGAGGGGCTGGTGAGAAGGGTCCAGCTAAGGTGGGGGCAGACACATGCTGGGAGCCTCTTTGTGGTCATAGGGGACGTGTTGTTTCTATGTCTTAGGGGTGGGACCCGGGGCAGTTATTCCCCTGAGGAAATGAGAGAAGCAAAGTGACAGCTGGTGTCAGGGAGGACCGGCCACCTTAGAGGGAGAAGGGGGCTCATCCTCTGTGGAGCCACAGGAGAGCAGAAACAGAGCCTGGAACAGGCACTGGTGCGTCTGAGGAGCACCAAAAATGGGTCTGTGGATGTCAGAGGCATCTGTTTTAGGGGAGTCCTCCGAGAAGTCCTGGTCGTTCACCCCGAGCTGGGGACAGTTGCCCTTCGAGATAAGGGCATGCAGGGTGGCTTCTAAGCGGGACGGCACGGATGCCTCCCTGCTGTTTGATCCGGCAGTCCTCCTTCCAGGAGTGTATTCTGAGAAATACTCGAGACCCCCGTTCGTCGACTGTAGGGAAAAGTTGGAAGCCAAATAGCCGACGATGGCGGGGTGGGGCGGGGCTGGGGTTCGGCAGAACGGACGGTGTGCGCCTGCGCAGTGCAGCACGCGCCGCCCTTGGCTGCCATCCCCAAAGGTGTGCGCCTCTTCTGGGGAAAACCCGCCGCGCGCAGGTACCGCCTGGTGGTCGCTCGGGGCCGGTGACCCGGCCCTGAGCCCGCGGACGCCGCCCCTGCCCTCAGCAGGCCTCTTGTCTGCCTGGCGGTAGGTTAGCTTTCCTACGTGCTTGTAGGGGGACGATGGACGGAACGGCCTCCTAGCAGGCCTCCGTGCGGTCGGTAATCTGTCTACCCGTTGTTAGCTGCAGCCGGCTCCCGGGACCGCCGGCTTTCTGGAAGGTCGGAAGTCAGTCACGGAGGCGTCTTCCTGATGATGGCCCGCTGTTAGCCCGCCCCCCACCCAGGCTCCGCCGTGCTGTCTGTGGACCTCGCTCGCCAGCTCGCCTGGCGTCCCCTCTTGTTCACTGTCCCATCTTGGGCCCCTGACGCACCGTCGTCCGGTGTTTGCAGCCTCGTGGAGCTGCGCTCCGTTCTTAAAATTCCTCTGTTTTAAGCCCTTTTGGGAGGCTGGCGGACTCTGGGTGTCCTGCCTCCCCGTGGCATCTTTCCGGACAGGCAACAGCCACGGCCGCTGCTGTCACCCAGGGATGGCTGTTCCACCCGGACGTGCAGTAAGAACTAGTGTGCACTTCCCGTCGCCGACCACACCGGGCTGTAGTGGTCGGTCCCTTCAGGTGAGGCCGCTCACTGTCGTCTTTGGGAGTGTGGCTGGCTGTCACGGGGCCCAGGCAAAACGGAGGGGTGTCGGCCGGGTCTGGCAGCTGCTAGGAGGTACTGCGTTCTTTGCCGGCCTCGGTGAGCGAGGCCTCCGTGAGCGAGGCTGAGTGAGGCTCTCAGGTCCACAGACGGGGAGGTGTGGGCTCTGCCCTCGGGAGCACTCCAGGGAGGATGGCCGAATGGGGTGCTGGGCGCGGGGACCCCAGGGGTTTGGCTGGCCCGTTCTGGAAGAAGGTCACTAGGTGGGCTGGTGTGCGAGGGCATGGATACAGGATGGGCCACGGCCACCAGGGCCACTGAATGCCCCCCCCCCCCCGCCCAGAGTCTGGCTACTGCAAGCTTTTCTTCATTGGCCTTAAAAAAATGTTTTTTTAGTGTGTATTTACTTTTGAGAGAGAGAGAGAGAGAGAGAGACGGTGAGAGCCAGCACAGGAATGGGGGAGGGGCAGAGAGAGAGGGAGACACAGAATCCGAAGCAGCCTCCAGAACTGAGCTGTCAGCACAGAGCCCGACGCGGGGCTCGAACCCACGAACCGTGACATCATGACCTGAGCTGAAGTCAGCTGCTTAATGGACTGAGCCCCCCAGGGGCCCCCATTTGCCTTTTAACCCAGGTTTGGTTTTCCTTTACAAAACCTTTTTCCTTCCTTCTCCTTCTCCTCCTCCTCCTCCTCCTCCCACCCCCCCTCCCCCACTGACCTTTCGTCATTTAGAAAATACGTAAGCAAAAACAACATCATTATTCATAATCTGTCACCCGTCGATAGCCACTGTTGTCATTTGGGCGTCCATCCCTTCCGTCAGCTTTATAGAAATACTGGGTGTGCGCTGAACGAACCTTTTGGCCGAGTGCCAGCAGACGGGGTGTTAAAAGGACCTGTTTTGCCAAAATGAAATCTCAAGTGTTCTGGAATTGGCTGCTGGCACTCAAGTAGAGATCTGAAATTTTATGGAAATCGTTACAGTGTTAAGATTGTAACAGCACCGTGGCACAGGAAAGTTAATTTCTTAGCACGTGGCGTGTGTTCAGGGTTGTGAGCGTTCGTGGTGCAGGGTAGGTAACGACTCAACGGGGCGGAGGGGCCGCGGGGCCGTATTTGTTTTTCAGTCATTCTTACTGTTTGGGCCTGCCGTCAGCGTCACACACGAGGAGGGGAAAGCTCGTGTCCGGCTTGCTAAACTTCTGTCACGTCACGGCCTCCTCTTCCACCCCTGGACCTGACGCTTTCCGTGGTGACGATGTCACGGTTTGTTGGGGCGGCCCCTCCCCCCAGCTCTCTGCAGTGCTTGACAAAGAGTGGATCTGGACCGTCTCAGGGCACAAGTGACATCGCCGCCTTCGTGCAGGCTTTTTCCTGGAACCGTACGCGGCTGCTGCCTTCACACGGCCAGTGGGGAGAAAACCGCGTCCTTAAGCCTTGGCTCCGGAAGCGTGGCGTGGAGAGCTGTAATTGGCTTTCAAGATACCCAAGCTGTTTTGCGAATCTCCTGTCTGCATCTCGACTTCCACTGCCCGCCCGCCGGTGTCAGCGTCTTCCCTGGAGACGAATGACAGAAGAGTCTGTGCACAGGTGGCATGTGAGACATACTTGCTCGCTCAAGACACCTCGCTTTCGAGCTACAGATGCCATGAAGTCAGTGAGCTTGGCCTTTGATATCGTCAGTAAGCATGCTGCGTCGACTCCGCTCCCTGCAGAACACCGTGTCAGGATTTTACTCACGCAGCCTCTGGCATCAGGTCATAACCAGCCATCCCGTCCTGCCTTTGAGCATCTCGGTACATCTCTGGAACGTGCTAGGTACGTAAGTACTTACGTGAGTCATAAGTACTCGTCACGTAGTTTGGGTTTGGGCGGGAGAGATTTTTTATTCTAAGACTCCCTGGGAACGGGCGCCTGGGTGGCTCAGTCGGTTGGTTAAACATCAGCCTTTCGATTTTGGCTCAGGTCATGATCTTATGGCTCATGGGTTCAAGCCCCACATCGGGCTCTGCACAGAGAGTGCAGAGCCTGCTGGGAATTCTCCCTCCCTCTTTCTCTGCCCCTCCCCCTTGCTCACGCTCCCTCCCTCTCTCTCTGTCTCTCAAAATAGATGAACGTAGAAAAAAAGATTCACTGGGAATGCTCACCAGCATTTGGAAGGAATTTTCTGATATTACCAGTAAATACTGGAATGGTGTGCCTGGTTCACCTTCCTGATGTTGCCATGCGGAGTGGTGAGCTCAGTGGTCATACAGCAGCTCGGGGATCCCGGGAACACCACTGGAAGACGCATTCTGCCCTTTGGCCTTCCAGACAGAAACCAAAGATCGGGTTTTGGCCAAGTGTGGAAACTGAAGACAGCTTTGGTGGATCCTTAAATATACAGAGCAATATATATTTTATCTGTATAGGCTTCAAGCATAACATTTCTAAGATGTGACTGAGAACGTTCCAAATCTATAATTGCTTTGAAAGAGTACAAACATCTTTT